>NC_135716.1:178464094-179664094 GCF_964656455.1 Halichoerus grypus
CCCTGAAGGCGAGGGTCCCACAGCCCTTCCTCCACCCGGTGGGCTCCAGGGAACGGAGGACCCCCACCTCCCAGATAAAGGCCGGAGGAAACTGCGCCTGGTGGCTGGGGTCCCGCACCTGAAAGCAGGGGTTCAGCTTAGGCGTGACCCCGGGGAGCGGGGGTAAAGACTGGTTTGAGGCCTGATGTCCCCATCCCAGACCGTGACCCCAGAAGGCTGGCGGGTGGTTAAAACACTCCGGAGAACTGACCAGCGCCCCCATTCTTGGGCGTGAGGTACGGGGGCTCGCACACCACTGGGGTCCCTCACGAGACCGCGGCTCAGGCGGGGAGACGCGGGTTGACACCGCCCCCAGCCCCCCCGGCACCAGGCTGCCGGACCCCGGAAAAGGTGGCGGGTCCGGTGGGGACTCGGACTCCCAGGACAAGGACGCCGCCTGGGTGCCGAGAAGCCAAGCAGCTCCCAGCCTGTCAGTCCCTGGGGTGCCCGCGGGGGCTTGGATGCAGGGGGTCCCCATGAAGGCGGCGGGCTCGGGGCCGTCGGGAGCGCGGACGCCCCCGAGCCCCCGGAGGAGCTCAGACAGCGAGAGGGCCGGACGCCTGGCTCCCAGCGGCGCGCTCCCCTCAGGCAGGCCCGGGCCCCGGGTCCGAAGCGGAGCCGGGGCGACAGACAACGTGCCCATGGCCCACCTGCAGTCTCCGACCCTGTCCGCCGCCCGGCGCCGCCCCGCCTCGGCCCGTACCTGTCTGTGTCCCGGGCCGCCCGCCTCGCCCGGCACTGCGCGGCGCTTCCTCTCCCGGCTCCTCAATGGCGCTGGCCAGCGGCGCTCCGGCCCGCCCCGACCCGACCAATCGAGCGGGAGACGCGCCGGAGCCTGGCCAGCCGAGCGCCGAGTCATCGAGGAGGCGCCCCCTGCCGCCGGCGGCCGCCCGCGGATGCTGCTGCTGGAGCGGGAGAAGCGCCGACGGAGCCCCGTAGGCTACCGGCTGGGAGGAGACTGGGGGAGGGCAGGGCCACAGATTCGTGTGGCTTCGACCGTGTTGGAACCCAGGATTCTTCCTCCATCTGGCCCACCCACAGTGGGTTCCCCACTCAGTAGCCACAGGGGTCTGCTAAAACATAATTCAGACCAAGCCACTTCCTTGCTTAAAACGGCTTCCCCCTTATGCTTGAATTAAAATCCACCTCCTTACAGAATCAACACCAAGATCCTACTGGATGTGGTCCATTCCTATTTCTGCCACTCTCTCTGGCTCACTGCCCCCAGCATCCCTCAGTTCCCACCTCAGGACCCTGTGCTTTTGCCATTCTCTCTACTTAGGATGCTTTTCCCCCCTGAGATCCCTGCCGTCCAGTAGAACTGTAATACAAGCCACACATACAAGACACATCGTAATTTTTAATTTACTACTTGGTACGTTTTTAAAGAAGAAAAAGGTAAAAATAAATAATGTATTTCATTTAATTCAGTATGTCCAAAATATGATCATCTCAACCTGTAGCCAACAGAAAAAAAAAAAAAAAAAAATCAATGAGATATTTTAGGGTTTCTTTATAGTAAGTTTTTGAAATTGAGTGTGTTTTTTACACTTACAGCACATCTCAATACAAACCAGCCACAGTTCAAGTGCTCCATAACCTTATGTAGCTGGTGGCTAGAGAGCAACTTTGTATAGTCCTACAGTCAATTCCTTCTGGTTTCAAATATTCCACCTCAGAGAGCATTTCCCTGCCATTTTATCTAAAGTTCCCTTCAACCATCACCCAGTTGTATTTTCTTCACAGACCTTAATGTTACTTGAAATTACCTTAATTGTTTATACTTGCCTTGTCACCTTTCTCCAGCCTGAAAGTTCCCTGAAAGCAGTGATTTTATCTTTTTCACAAATGCCTCTCCAGCACCTAGACATTGCCTAGCACAGAAAAGACTCATTTAAAGGTGCTATACATGAATGAAGGAATAAATGAGCAAATGAGCACGTCATCTTGCCTTAGCCCCAGAAGGACAGGGAGAAGACCTCAGGCTCATAAAAAGTCAAAAGATATCAAGGAGGCATGATGGCAAGGTTGCAATAGTGTATTTACCATAATAATTATCAGCTCTCGTAATGCTAAGCTAATGAAGGTGACTGTGGGTGGAACATTCCTGGCAAGGCCTGAGTTCCTCTGAGGTGGGAACAACCTATCAGAATCTCAATCCTGGGTCCACTCAGGGGCTGAGGTTTGGGTATAAAACCTCAGACTCCACAGATGGAAGGCAGAAGGGAAGGAGCCCGTTAGAGCCGAAGGATCTCAGAGTCCAGATCTTCTAGCACAGAAACACCAGGCTATACCTGGGGAGTTTATTAAAAATGCAAATGCAAGGACACCATTCATTCAACTAGTATTACTGGAAGTCTTTGGTCCCTCGCTTTGGAATCTGTGAAGGTACATTTACCAGACAGGAATCCTCCTACTACATATTTACCCAAGAGAAATGAAATCACAGGTGCATGCAAAGACATACAGGAATGTTCACAGCAGCTTTATTCATAGCAGTCAAAAACTATTTTGACTGTTAGTGAAATAATCAAAATGCCCATCAGTAGAATGGATAAACAGACTGTCATGTACCCATACAATAGAATACTACTCAGTAGTAAAAAAGGAACAAACTGTTAGTACAGGCACCGTCTTGGAGGAACCTCGAAAGTATTAGCTTTGTGTAAAAAGCCAGACCACAAAAGACCACACACTGCAGTGATTCCATTTCTATGATGTTCCAGAAAAGACCAACCTAGAACAGCACAAGCAGATCAGGGTTGCTAGGGACCAGGTCTGGAGGGAGGACACTGCCTAAGGAAAGGCACAAGGGGGGCACCTGGCTGGCTCAGTGTTAGAGCATGTGACTCCTGATCTCAGGGTTGTGAGTTCAAGCCCCATGTTGGGTGTAAAGATTCCTTAAGAGGGCGCCTGGGTGGCTCAGATGGTTAAGCATCTGCCTTCGGCTCAGGTCATGATCCCGGGGTCCTGGGATCGAGCCCCGCATTGGGTTCTTGGCTCAGTGGGGAGTCTGCTTCTCCCTCTCCCTTTGCCTCTCCCCCTGGTCATGCTCTCTCTCTCTGTATCTCTGTGTCTCAAATGAATAAATAAAAAATCTTAAAAAAAAAAAAGATTACTTAAGAAAAAATTTTTAAAATAAAAGGGGCATGAGGGAACTTTTTGGGGTGATGTCACTTCTATATCCTGATTGTTGTGGTGGTCACAGGGCTGTATACAGTTGTCACAATTCATTGAAGTGTGCACTTAAAATTGCTAAATTGTGTTTTCTGTCAATTATTCCTCAATAAAGGTGATATTTTTAAAAAATCCGTGCCTTGCGGGGTGGGAAGGATGGGGTGGCTGGGTGATGGACATTGGGGAGGGTATGTGCTATGGTGAGCACTGTGAATTGTCTAAGACTGATGAGTCACAGACCTGTACCCCTGAAACAAATAATACATTAATAAAAAAAAATTTGGTACTGAGAAAAAAAAAAAATCTCTGCCTTCATGGGACTTACATACCAGCAGGGAAGGAGAGGGTGGCAAAAAGCAAAATCAGCATAAAATATAGAGTGAACCAGATGGTTATAGGCACCGAAGAGGAAGATAACACAGGGGAACAAGGTAGGAAGGAGGAGGGTACCGTTTTAGATTGGTGGTCAGGGGAGGTCTCAATAAGAAGACCCGCCCGCCTCCCGAATTCTAATTCAGTGAGTCTGCAGGGGGACCCAGCCACCCAGGTGATGGGTTTGGAGATGCAGAGCTGGTTCCAAGCCCTCACTGTACAAAAGGGAAAACCGAGGACAAGAAAAGGGAAGGGACTTACTTAAGATCATGCAGAGAGACCATAGGAGAGTCCGGACTCTGCCACAAGCCAGCAGCCCCCTCCAATGCAGCCCCCAGCCCTTCCTGCGCCAGCCCACTGCCCTGAGCTGTCTGTCTTCAACCATTAGAGCAAAATTTATTGCTGTTATGGGGGACCTAGGGGACAGAGAGGTCAAATGTTGGCCTGGCCAAGAGGAAGGGTTATGTTGGCCACAGGGGAAGTCCTCCGTTGGTCCCCACCCGTGCTATGACGGCTGAAGCTACAGGCTCCAGACACACCGCAGGTGAGGGGCTGCACGAGATTGGGGGTGTCCTTAATCACCACCCACGAGAGACCCTTAGATCCACGTTGGCCCACAAGGGGCAAGTGTTCTGGGACAGGCCAGATTTGAGGGGCCTGCTTGGCACTCCCTCCAATAGACCGTTCCTCACCTAGCCTAGTGTGTATCAGCCTCCAGAATCCTCTAGACCAGAGAGGACTGGATGCTACAGAAATGTTTCTTTTGGCCCGCACAATGCTTTAAAAGAATTAGAATTACAACATTTAAAAAAGCTGGAGGGACGCCTGGGTGGCTTAGTGGGTTAAGTGTCTGCCTTCGGCTCGGGTCATGATCCCCGGGTCCTGGGATCAAGTCCCACATAGGGCTCCTTGCTCAGCAGGGAACCTGCTTCTCTCTCTCCCTCTGCCTGCCACTCCCCTGCTTGTGCTCGCTCTCTCTCTCTGAAAAATTAATAAAATCTTTAAAAAAAAAAAAAAAGCTGGAGATTAAGGCGCCTGGGTGGCTCAGTCAGTTGGGAGTCTGACTCTTGATTTCGGCTCAGGTCATGACCTAGGAGTTGTAAGATCGAGCCCCACGTCAGGCTCCATGTCAATGGGGAGTCTTCTTGAGAGATTCTCTCTCTCTCCCTTTCCCTCTGCCTCGCTCCCTTGCTTGCACTCTCTCCAAAATAAATAAATAAAATATTTTAAAAGGCTGGAGATTATACATGAAAATCTGTATTTGGAGCTTTTCTAGAAAAATTAGAAGATTTGGTGACAGCGGAACCCCCATATTTCCTATGCCTACATTCATCCATTCGTTCACCATTTATTGAGCACCTACTATGTGCCTGGCACTATTCCATGCACTTGGGGCTACATCACTGAGCAAAATAGCAAAACTCTGCCTTACTGGAGCTCATGCTCTCGCAAGAGGAGCAGACTGTAAGCAATAAATTAACAGAGACATAAATTATACAATATTGGAGCAGGTGATAAGGACTGTAAGAGTCCCATAGGGGAGGTAGGGATCTCAGAGGTCGGGGGAGTTGCAATTTTTTTTGAGAGAGAGAGCGCATAAGGAGGCGGGGGAAGGACAGAGGGAGAGGTAGAGAGAGAATCCTAAGCAGGCTCCATGCCCAGCACAGAGCCCAGCTTGGGGCTCAATCTCACGATTCCAAGATCACAACTTGAGCCGAAATCCGGAGTCAGACGCTCAACCCACTGAACCACCCAGGCACCCCTGGGGGTGTGTGTGCAATTTTAATTATAAACTAATTTCATCGAACCTTGAAGGCATTTAACCATCTGGTAGAACTACAAAGCATTTCACATCCATAATTCCAAATTGTTCTAGTATCCACATTAGAGTGAAAAGAAATAGGTAAAATGAACGTTAATAATTTATTTAGCAACATCTCCAAAATATTATGTCAATACACAATCAATATAAAAATTACTAATGAGATATTTTATATATATATATATATATATATGTTTTGTACTAAGTCTTCAAAATTCGGTATTCTGCATTGAGATGTAGTTCACACATCTCAGTTTGGACTAGCTACACTCAGGTCTCAATAGCCACACACGCCTAGTGGCTATATTTGACAGCCCGGGTCCAGAGTCTCTTGTGAAAATGCAGACAGACTGGGGCGCCTGGGTGACTCAGTCGGTTAAGCGTCTGCCTTTGGCTCAGGTCATGTTCCTGGGGTCCCGGGATGGAGCCCCACGTCAGGGTCCCTGCTCAGTGGAGAGTCTGCTTCTCCCTCTGCCCCTCACCCCACTCATGCTCTCTCTTTCTTGCACTCTCAAATGAATAAATAAAATCATTAAAAAAAAAAGAAGAAGAAGAAAATGCAGACAGCCCTGTGGGAAGAAGGACAAGGACGGACCACAGCTCAGGGCCAGCCCCCTCATCTTACAGATGGAGGTTCTGAGCTCCCGGCAGGGACAGAGGCTGACTTAGGTTCACACTGCAGGCGCCTCGGGAAGCTAGGACATGATCCCGGGACTCCTCACTGTTAGCTTTGCCCCAAGCAGCCTCTCAGCTCAACCTCCTGGCTTCCTGGATCTGCCCTGCTTGCTGGCTTTTGTCCCAGGAGAGAGAGTACTTGCCCTTTAAACCCAGGCCTTGTTGACTTTCTTGTGAAATTCTAAGGAGGTGGTTATCAAGAGCCTCCCACAGGGAACAGGCTGTCCTCCCGACTTGACTCTAGATAAGTATCAAACCTCTGGCCCTGACCCAAGGTGTCCTCCTCTGCAGAGCAGGGATAATGGGTACTTGGCCTATCTCCTAAGGCAATAATGGAGATAAAATAATTGAAGCTCATCGGGCGCCTGGGTGACACAGTCAGTTAGAGCATCTGACTCTTGGTTTCAGCTCAGGTCATGATCTCAGGGTCCTGGGATCGAGCCCCGTGTTGGGCTCTGCGTTCAGTGGCAAGTCGGGTTGTCCCTCTCCCTCTGCCTGCCACTCTCCCTGCTTGTGCTCTCTCTCTCTCAAATAAAATAAATAAAATCTTGGGGCGCCTGGGTGGCTCAGTCGGTTAAGCGTCTGCCTTCGGCTCAGGTCATGATCCCAGAGTCCTGGGATCGAGCCCCGCATCAGGCTCCCTGCTCGGCGGGAAGTCTGCTTCTCCCTCTGCCCTTCACCCTGTTCAGGCTCTCTCTCACTCTCTCTCTCTCTCTCAAATAAATAAATAAAATCTAAAAAGAATAAAAATTTTAAAAATAAATAAAATCTTAAAAAAAAAAATCGAAGCTTGATTTCCCAACTCTTAGACCAGGCAACTTAACGAACTTCTCACACTCCCTGGACCCCTCCTATGCACCAGAACAGAAAACCCAACATCCTTTCCAGTGACTTCTGAAGCCGTCCTCACAACCTCACGTCCTGCCCCAACCCGAGTCCCAGGGCTGTACCGCCCTCCCTTCACCAAGGCCTCTGCTCAAACGATGGCTCCTCAAAGCAGCTTTCCTCAGCCCACCCCGCAAGGAGCAGCACCCCCACCCCTCTGTCCCTGCTGCTGCTCTTTTTCTTTTTTTTTTTTTTAAAGATTTTATTTATTTATTTGACAGAGAGAGTGAGAGAGCACAAGCAGGGGGAGCAGTAGAAGGAGAGGGAGAAGCAGGCTTCCCGCTGAGCAAGGAGCCCGATGCGGGGCTCAATCCCAGGACCCTGGGATCATGCACTGAGCCGAAGGCAGACGCTTAACCATCTGAGCCACCCAGGTGCCCCTGCTCTCTTTTTCTTAGCACTTCCCGTCACCCAGAATGGCCTGTATGTATTCCTTTACACAGTCCGTCCTCACGTGTCAGCTCTGGACAAGGACCTTAGCTGTCCCGGCCTCTTGCATCCCCCGCACCTACCTACACACAAAATAGCAACTAACGTTTACTGAGCACTTACTACATGCCAGGCATCGTTCTAAACATTTTACAGGCAGTAACTCAAGTTACCCCTTGCTCTGAGGGAAGTACGATTTTAATCCTATTTTAACAGATCAGGAGGCTGAGGCACAGAGAAGTTAATTAACCCCCCCCACCCAGGTCACACAGGAAGTGGCCACACCTGGACACATGGGTTTTGGGGGGCCCCCAAGTCTTGACTTCTGTGCTAGTGCATCAGAGCACCCCATAGCAGTGATGACGGCATGAAGATTGGACAGAAAAGGATCACAGTCACCATGCCCCCCCACCCTTCACCCCACACTGGCCCTGCTTCACAAACCACTTGCTCCATCGTGGTTAAAAAAGAAAGAGGCAGGAGGGGCTGTATGTGGCCCATTTTGACTGGTTACCCCATCAGGCAGGTGGCTGCCCTCAGTTGCTCCAAATTTACCCCCTCTGATATTGTGGTTTAATTCTTTTTTTTTTTTTAAGATTTTTTTTTTTTATTGGGGCACCTGGGTGGCTCAGTTGTTAAGCATCTGCCTTCGGCTCAGGTCATGATCCCAGGGTCCTGGGATCGAGCCCCGCATCAGGCTCCCTGCTCTGCCAGAAGCCTGCTTCTCCCTCTCCCACTCCCCCTGCTTGTGTTCCCTCTTTCTCTGTCTCTCTCTGTCAAATAAATAAATAAAATCTTAAAAAAAAAAATTTTTTTTTAGTTTATTCATTTGAGAGAGAGACAGGCAGAGAGAGCACAAGCTGGGGGAGAGGCAGAGGGAGAGGGAGAAGTAGACTCCCCCCTGAGCAGGAAGCCCACCACGGGGCTCGATCCCAGGACCCCCGGATCACAACCCGAGCCGAAGGCAGACACCTAACCATCTAAGTCACCTAGGCGTTCCTGATATTGTGGTTTATAATATTGTGGTTTATAATACGTATTTGGTCTTCGTCAGGTTTCTGACTCACAGCCCCTAAAATGCTTCAAATTTCCTAAGTGATCAGAGCAATGGGAGCATCTTTTGTTCCAATATTTGGCCTTGTGCCCTCAGTTCTGGAAACAGCTTGAGCCATAAAGGTCAAAGGAGTGTCTTGCTATTCACGACAAGCGCCTTTCAACCACAGCTGAGTATATGTTACTAAGGTGACTGGAGGAAAGCCGCTGAGCATGGGGGCTGGTTGCCAGGGAAACCAACCATGGGATCAGAAGGCAGGAACCCCTCACCTCTACCTCTGGGCTGGGGAGAGGGGCTAGAGATTGAATCAATCACCAATGGCCTATGATTTCATCAACCGTGCCCATGTAATGAAGCCTCCATAAAGACCCAAAAGGACAGGGTTCAGGCAGGCTTCCGCGTTGGTGACCACGTGAAGGAGCTGGGAGGGTGGCAGACGCAGGGGGCCATGGAAGCTCCAGCCCATTCCCACAGAAACCTTGCCTTATGCATCTCTTCCAGTTGGCCGTTCCTGAGTCCGAGTTACAGCCTTTGTAAGAAACCGGTAATTTAATGAGTAAACTGGTCTCCTGAGTTCCGTGGGCTGCTCTAGCAAATTAACTGAACCCAAGGAGGGGGGTCATGGGAACCTCTGATTTACAGCCTATCCGTCAGAAGCACAGGTGACCACTTGGACTGGTGACTGGCGTCTGAAGTGGGGGGCGGGATTTGTGGGACTGAGCCCCTCACCTGTGGGGTCCGGTGCTCCCACCGGGTAGAGAGCATCAGAACGGAGTGCATCTTGCAGGGCGTCTCGTCGGTGTCTACGGAGAACTGGGGAATTGCCGGGTGGTGTGGAAAACACTCCAGACCCTCATTCCTTGATGGTTGTCTGTCTGTGTCCTGCCTCAGCAGCAGGGTCGGGTAGGTGTCATAGGGACCGCCAGAGCGCCCAAGTCTAAAACCCGTACTACGTGGCTCTGTACCGGCAGTTGGCCGAGCCTGCTCTAGGGAGTGGGTAGGGTAGAGGGCAGGGCTATGGGAGGGGAGGGGGTCCAGGAGACCACCAAGAATGAAGAGGGTAGTCCTGCGGGAGTGACTGTGACCCAGGAAAAGGGGTGACTGACCCAGGGGCTGGCTGAGTGAATTCAAGGGCCAGGGCCTCGCCCCCCTCCTGGCCTTTACAGGAACTCCCTTTGCCTGCAGTCGTTCTGCAAAACTGCCCCTCACATCCGGAACGATCCCCTGGCTGTGCCCGCGGGGCCCTCCTCCGTACTCCCGGAGCTGCCCCCCACCCCCACGCTCCTCTGAGCACGCTGTGATGGGCCTCGCAGGTGTCACCAGACTGGAGGCTCCTGGAGGCCAGAGTCTCACTCCCCTAAGTGAGGAGGGGGGCTGCATGTGAACAAGCAGATCTGCAGAGACCCCAGTTCACCCCAGGAGCCGATGACACTGAGTGACAGGGCCTGTGATGAGAGTGATTCCGGGCCTGCAGGAGTGGCCAGGCTCTCAGCAAGCGCAGCTGTACTTCTGGGGAGCTTCTGGAGTCCAGGGACAGCACTGGCCAGCCAGTCCAGTGGCCAAGACTCCATCTTCCCCTACACATTGGTGGCCGGCAAGTGGGACCACGGACAAACCCCAGCTCAGACCCAAAGCCAGAGCCAGGAGTCAATGTGTAAAACAAACGAGAGGTTTATTTAGAAGCAGGAATGCTGTCCAGTATGTACAGTACAAATCTGTCTTGGGATCAACACAAGCCTGGGAACTGAGGCCACATCCAGAAAGGGCCTCCTTCCAATTCAGGGCAGCCCTGGGGAAGAGCAGTGAGGCTGAGGTCCTCCCAGGGCGGTCCACCAGGGGGCAGACACGCTCCATCGCCACACGGCGTCCAATGCGGGCAGAGCCCGCAGGCGGAGACCCCCGCCAGGCCAGGCCGTGGGACATCCTGACTCCAAGCGAATCCTGATTTCAGGGAAGCTTTTACTTTCTCTTCATGGTAAAGGCTGGACTCTCCTACCCTCCAAAAGTTCAGCTGCCAAGGTCCAAGTCCAGTGGACATTTTCAACAAGGGATCCAAGTACCTGGGACCCAACTGGCTTCTCCAGGAGTCCCCTCTTCCTTCCAGAAGCCGGTCCAGGCTGCACTCGTCCATGGTCCGCAGGACTCGGGCATGCGTTTGGGGGAAGCGGAATGACTCTTTAATGGAAAAGAATCCTTGACAAAATTGCTGATTCCAGCTGCCTCGGGCAGGCCATTCAACCCAGCAACATGGCCACCCAGACCGGCAGCACACGACAGACACACGGACACGAGACTGGCTCTCAGCAGCCCACGTCCACTTGAGATCACGGCAGACACAATACCCAAGTGGCCCCGTGGTTTCCCTGGGGCCTGGGACTCCAGGCGGGGGGTGGGGGTTGAGGGGCAGAGGAGCACCTCCTCGGGAGGCAGAGGAAGGTCCAGGCTGAGGTAGGAGGAGAGACGGCTGAGGGCCTCAGTCATCCCCAGTTCCTGAAATTCCCTGACAGGAGGTGTGGCCTCGCAACGACACCCCAAACCCGGAGGGAAGGAGGAGGGGCCCGAGCTGTAGGTAAACTGGAGTGAAGGTCAAAAGCAGAGAACAGCGCACCCTTGAGTTTGGCTTTGTAGTTTCGTTGGCTTGTTTGCCTACGTGGTGTTTTTTTTGTTTTGTTTGTTTTTTAATTGCCCCACGTTAAAGTTGGCAGATTTTCGGCTAGAGGTTTGCCGTCTTGCCCGGACTACAGGACTCACGCAGGCTGCTGGCTGGGCCCGCTGGTTTTCCCACCATTGTGCAAGAGGTGAAGCTGGTAGGAATGGATCTGGAGGTGGTACCAGCTAGCGGGGGGCGGGGGGACCCCTGCTGCCATCGCCGCCCCCTCCCTGCACAGAACCATCTGATCAATGACACCCCCCACCCCAGCCCGGCCCCCGCTGGGACCATCCTGTAGTCTCAGCATTCAGGCTCAAGCACTGCCCCTTTCTCCACTGCCCCTTCTCCGTGGATGACTCACGCAGCGTCCCTCCTCCCCAGCAGGCCCCGCTGGAAGGCAGGATGCTGGGGCCTCCCAGGAAGCCTGAGCTGGGTAGAGCCCAGCGATCAGAAACAAAATAAGGGCTCACAGGGCCAGCTGGGGGGCGGCTCTCAGAGCGGCAGGGCTGGCTCCAGGCCGGCCAGCACGGCCGTGTCCAGCTAGCCTTCTGAGAAGGACGCACACCGTGACAAGAGCAGTTTTCCACCATTTTCCCCGCCTCGCCCTTCTGCCAGCAGACAAGAAAGGCTGAGGCTGTGGGGGCCACGAAAGGAATGTGGCTCAGAAAGAGCCAGAGTCCTGCAGGGTGGGGGGCCTAGAAGGACCAAGGAACAGCCCACCTCGGCTGAGACCCGACTCATGCCAGTCTGGCTAACTGGACTTCATCCCAGCGTCAGGCACACCAAGGGGCAGGGGCTTGTCCTCTGAGGTCTCCAGCAGAGTCTCTGGAGCCCCTGGCTGGGACTGAAAAGGGCATTCTTCCTTGGAGAAGGGGACCTGCTCATCATCTGGGGAGTCGGAGGGGCTGGCGTCCACGTCCCCCGTCGTGTAGCTGGCCTGCGAGGCACACTGAGCACCGTGGTCGGAACCACTGCACACATTCACGATGCAGGTGACGTTGACCTGGGTCCCATGGCCGCCAGAGGAAGGCTCTGCTGAACAGAAGATGGGGGAGGGCGGTCAGTGGGGAGTGGGGGTGGGGGGTCCTGGAGTGGAGGAGGTCTTCCTGGTCTGTCTGCTGCCCGAGACACATTAAGACAAAAGGGTCAAGAGGAGCGCCCGGCCAAGAGCCTAGATAGAGGCCATGGTTCTAGCCTAGCTCTGCTATGTAACCTCGGGCAAGTCACTTAACCTTCACATGTCCGTTTCCTCATCTGTAAAATAATTTCTAGCTCAACTCACCCCATAGATGGGAGGAGCCAGTTACATAAAGCAGGTGAAGGTTCTCGGAGGACCAAACACACTCCCCGCAAAGAATCAGAGAAGTGAGCAGAGACAGGAAGTATATGTTACAGAACACTGGTCAAGCAACCAAGAGGAGTTCCCTTCCCGTAGCTGCAGGAAGCCTCGGCAGCCCTGGCCGGACCAACCAGGAAAAGGCCGGACTCCTCCGTCAGCGGCCCCTTATCTGCTGGCCACCAAGTCAACATCAAAGGGTTTGGAAATTGCTCCCTTATGGAGATGAAACATTGACCGTGACGTTGTCTTCCTTCGCAACAACTCCGTTTCCTCCACGCAGGGCTGCTTCTGTGATTTCATAAATCTGGGATTCCAGAATGGGGTGGGTGATGGATTGGCCTCATCACTGAGGCCAGGATGCCTGGGGCGGGTTCATGCCCACCTTCGCGCCCGGTCCAGTGGGCACCTGCGTTTCCTAACTAGTTGGTGAGGGACTGAATGCTGGATGAGCCGAGGAGCTAAGTGTAAGGGGCTGGATGCACGCTAGCCCCTCTAAGAGGGAGAGCTGCTCCTGCTGTCACTGGGGGACTTGCCCAGTACCCAAACATGCGTGGCGTCTGGGGTGCACGGGGAGGGGACATTTGTTTCCAACTCCAGGGAAGCCTGAAAGCAGGATGGAGCCAGCGAGCTGCTCTGCTCAGAACAGCCCCAAAGAGGCCAAGGGAGGGAGGGCTGAACTCATGGGGCTAGAAGGAAATTTCCACCCTGAGCCCCCACGGCACCTAAATGTCACTCAGTCACCGTGGCCTTTGCACATGGTGAATGAGACACTGCGGGGGCGGATGGGGGACCACGGATGGGGGACTATGAGGGGGCACAGCCATGTGTTCCCACAGTAGAGAGAGGAGTTGGGGTGGGAGGAGAGAGGGGGAGAGCAGAGGTGACACCAGAGAGTCGGGTGGGACAGAGAGCAGGGGGCGGAGGGTAGAAGGGGTGGGCAGCCATGGCCAAGGGTCCACGTCTGGGCCACGGAGGAAGGCGCACCAGGATGACCGTGGAAGAGATGTGGCTACGAAAGCAGAAAGATGAATCCCAGAGATGGACAAAGACCAAAAGTTTATATTTGGAGTTCCGTTCACTCATTCAACAAAGGTTTAGGACCACGGGCTACGTCCCTTCCTGGGGGAGCTCTCAGGCCGGGGTGGGGACACCGACAAGACATCAGAATGATGAGGGCAGGCTACAGCGGGGGACACAGAGGTGGGGCACCTCAGTGCAGGTGGCAGTCAGGGAGGGAGCAGTCCTAGAAGCAGGTGACAGGTAGGAAAAGATGTTGTAGCCCTGCCAAGGAGAGGCCATGCTCATCTCCAGACGAGGAAACTGAGGCTGAGTTAAGGAGCCTGTCACTACAAGATATACCCAAGGGAGCCTCAGGCTTTCTGGGGGGACCCCGGCAGGGCCTCCCTCCAATGTGGGCACTGAAGCTTCTCACCATGGGTGACCCCATCACAGACCAGGCCCAGGGCAAAATGCATTCTGTGTAAATGGGGCCTCGGCTTCTCCAGAACCCACGAGGTCCCCACAATCCTGATGCCTCAGGCCCAAAGGGACTGGGCAACGGGCCACAGTGAGTGGAGCCCTGAAGACACCCATTTATTCATCCAGCTTTCCACCCAGGGCTCTGGAGCCTGAGAGCTCAGGGGGTATTCCTGGCTCTTCTGTTTACTAGCTATGTGCCCTTGAACAAACTCTTCAACCTCTCTGGGCCTCAGTGTCCTCATCTGCAAAATATAATAGGTTTTAATATGAGAATGTTATAATATTTAATATGTAATAATTTATATAACATATATATACAAAATATACATATTGTATATATGTATGTATGTTATATATAACATATAACATATATTATATATAATATATAATACATAATATATGTTACATATTATATAACATATAACATTATATATCACTGTGTGATAATATAATATTATTATATATTTATATATTATAACATACAGGAAAACTCCCTTCCTGGATATCGGGGACTCAAAGGACAAGCTGGGATTGCCTAGAAGGAAGGGTGTTCCTGGGGAAAGAACCCTCATGGGCAAAGGTGGGCAGGATTTGGTGGGTTCAGAGAAATGAAAGAGGTTTGTGGCTCCGTGTTGCACCCGAGGGGGGGAAGGGAGACAAGGCTGGGTAGTCACGCAGCTGTTCCGATGCCCTGCTGGGAGCTCAGGCCTGGCCCTGCAGGGGAGACCCGGGAGGAGCCAGCCAAGACAGAAACCAGGAAGAAACAGAAAGCAGGGGGAAGGAAGCCAGGTGGGCTCCCGCCTCTCACCTGAGCTGCTGGAGCTGGCGCGGGCCTCCCCGGACCCACTGGCCTTCTCCGCGCCTGCTGCCGGCGGCTGGGTCCTGGCAGGCGCCCTGCCGTCTGCGGTGCTGGCCGAGCTCTCCAGGGAGCTGCTGCTGGAGCTGGGGGCGGTGGTCAGCAGGTGCTGTTGCTCGGGGCCCGGGGCACCTCGGGCCTTATCAGCAGGCCCGTGAGGCTGGAGGGGCAGGAGAGGACGGAGAGCGGTCAGCCGGTCGGCCTGTTTCCTCTTCCTTCCTTCCCACACCACGCGCACCCCGTGACATCAGCACTGCGGTTTACGCCGCGCTCCTGCCCACGCGGCACGTTCTCCCCACACTCGGGGCTTTCAGGACGGTGGGATTCTGCATGGTTTCTGTGATTAGCCTCTGGCTGGTCTACCCGAGTGTGAGCCCTGAGAGGGTGGGGGCCGTGTGGCCCTGTTCACCAAATAGTCCCGGGTGGGGGGGCAGTCCTTTCATCCTCATTTTGCATCAGGAAACAGAGGCCCAGAGAAGGCGAGTAACTTTCCTAAGGCCACTTCATCAGCACAGGGTGATGTGGCCCAGCCTAGCAGCCGACAGCATGGGCTCTGGACCCACAAGACCATGTGGGTACAAATCATGACTCCATCGCTTACTTAGCTGTGTGACCTTGGACAAGTTACCTAACCTTTCTGTGCCTCCTTTCTTTCCTCTATCAGGGGAGCATTAAAAACCTACCTCCTAGGGTTGTTGTAAAGATTAAATGGCTGAATATTTGTCAAGTGCTCAGAACAATGCCTGTTCCAGAGTAAGCACCACACACCGGTGGGTTTGTTACATGAAAAAGGAGACAGAAGGGCCCACGTTCTCATTTGCTGCCCTTGGCCCCTGGCCTGCCCAGGACGCGAGGGCCCCGGCTGGGATGGGAACCAAGGCAAATGAAGGGCTGGGGGGATGCAGCCTAGGACAGAAGGGGGAGGTGAGGGTCAAGACGGCAGGCCTTTGCAATAGGGATGGGGGCGTGTCGGCCCCCCCTCCCCAGGAAAGGCTGTGACCCCTTGGCCTCACTCCTGCTCCCCAGGGAGCAACAATTTCAAGTGTGCTCTGGCCAATCACCGCAGCCCCCCAGGCCTGAGCCCCGCCTATGACGGCTTCTCCCACAGATGAGCCTGCCCCAGCCCTCAACTCCCTGAGGCCGGCCCACTGTCATCAGGACTGAAGGATCTATTTTACAAGCTGTCCCTTGAGGCCACCCAGTCCCAGGGAGGGTGAGTCCCCAGCTCCCTGTCACACGGCTGGTCTGGTCTGTGGCAGAGGCACAATAAAGCCCAGAAGTAGCAGAGAGATGCTGCCTTCCCTCGGCGTCCTGCCTCCCTGGGTTATGGTCCCCAGCTTTGGAGAGATGGAGGGCATTTCAAGTTCAGACTGAACCTTTGGCCATTGGATGGCACTCCTACCCCTGCTCCAAGCTTGGACAGGCAGAAGGTGGGACAGGAGGAACATCCAAATGTCATTTCTCACTACCCCCAAAGAAGGGGCTTTTGGTGCCAGTATCCTGCTCCTCTGCTCGTGGCTAGGGCTGGACAGAACAGAAACCCCCAAAGGTCACAGTCCGCCTCCTTCCCCCAAAGCCACAAGTTGCAAAGTTCAAGTAGGCTCTGAGTGGGGAAGATGCATCCTGAGTTCTGTTGCTTGGGCTGGGAGGGGAGTACTGAGGAGGCTCACTCAAAAAAACCAGGATTCCAGACAGCCAGCCCCACCATGGGCAGAAGCTGAGACCCTGGCAGAGCCACCAGCTGGGTCCTCCAGATTCCCACAGCTTCCATGTCTGTCTGGGTGCGCGTGTGCTCATGACACCCACACATCTGTACGTACGGGGTGGGGGCGGGGGTGGGAAGTGTGCCCACGCCCCTGTCTGCAGGGGGTGCACATCTGTGAGTGGTGCGGGTACTGTGCGTGCTGGGGCTGGTGAAGAGGGCCCTCCTAGGCTGGTGTCTCAGGCCACTCGCATTAGCTGTGTGACCTTGGGAAAGTTACTTAATCCTCTGAGCCCAAATATCCTCGGCAAGACAATTGGGGCAATAATCCTACTGCCTGGGTCGTAGTCTGGTTGTGAGACTAAGCAATGCTCAGAACTGTGCCTGGCCACGCTCGGCGCCTCACAAACGTGAGCCCACGCAGCAGTGCGTCCGTGGAGTGACCGCGGGCGAGCTCACACGTGTGGGTATGCCGGCCTCTTCCAGACGAAGGGAAGTCACTGTCCCGCCATGCCTTGGGGTTTACCTCTGCAGCACGAGGGGGCAGGAGGCGCTGGGTCTCCACTCTCTCCACCCCAGTGGCCCCTGGGCTGGAGCCTGACCAGGCAGCCTCCTCGCAGGGACAGCCGAGGAAGAACGGGGCTAAGCGTGGGGGCTGCCGGGTCAGGCTCCAGCCCCGGGGAGGAGGCCCCGGCTGTGGGGGGCAGGCCCTGCTGGGGGCTGAAAGTCGGCCTTGGCCGAACGGCATGGCGGGAAGTGGGCAGAGCCTGCAGATTCCCACTGAGCTCCCAACCCAGGCTCGGCCACTCACCCAGGTGTCTAACCTTACACGGGTCCCTGAACCGCCCCGAGTCTGTCTCCTCACCAGTAACGTGGAATCGGTGGTAGCGCTTCCCTCACGGGGCTGCGTGAGCACTCAGTGGCTGGGCGCAGGCGAAAGGCCTGGCGTGGCTCCCGTGCTGGCTCCCGGCTTAGCAGTGAGCTCTCGGCTTAGCAGTGAGTGAGCTCCCGGCTAAGCAGTGAGTGCAGTGAGTGAGCTCCCAGCTAAGCAGTGAGTGCAGTGAGTGAGCTCCCGGCTAAGCAGTGAGTGCAGTGAGTGAGCTCCCGGCTAAGCGGTGAGTGCAGTGAGTGAGCTCCCGGCTTAGCGGTGAGTGCAGTGAGTGAGCTCCCGGCTAAGCAGTGAGTGCAGTGAGTGAGCTCCCGGCTAAGCGGTGAGTGCAGTGAGTGAGCTCCCGGCTAAGCGGTGAGTGCAGTGAGTGAGCTCCCGGCTAAGCAGTGAGTGCAGTGAGTGAGCTCCCGGCTTAGCAGTGAGTGCAGTGAGTGAGCTCCCGGCTAAGCGGTGAGTGCAGTGAGTGAGCTCCCGGCTAAGCGGTGAGTGCAGTGAGTGAGCTCCCGGCTAAGCGGTGAGTGCAGTGAGTGAGCTCCCGGCTTAGCGGTGAGTGCAGTGAGTGAGCTCCCGGCTAAGCGGTGAGTGCAGTGAGTGAGCTCCCGGCTAAGCAGTGAGTGCAGTGAGTGAGCTCCCGGCTAAGCAGTGAGTGCAGTGAGTGAGCTCCCGGCTTAGCGGTGAGTGAGCTCCCGGCTAAGCAGTGAGTGCAGTGAGTGAGCTCCCGGCTAAGCAGTGAGTGCAGTGAGTGAGCTCCCGGCTTAGCGGTGAGTGAGCTCCCGGCTAAGCAGTGAGTGCAGTGAGTGAGCTCCCGGCTAAGCAGTGAGTGCAGTGAGTGAGCTCCTGGCTAAGCAGTGAGTGCAGTGAGTGAGCTCCCGGCTAAGCAGTGAGTGCAGTGAGTGAGCTCCCGGCTTAGCGGTGAGTGAGCTCCCGGCTAAGCGGTGAGTGCAGTGAGTGAGCTCCCGGCTAAGCAGTGAGTGCAGTGAGTGAGCTCCCGGCTTAGCAGTGAGTGAGCTCCCAGCTAAGCAGTGAGTGCAGTGAGTGATCTCCTGGCTTAGCAGTGAGTGAGCTCCCAGCTAAGCAGTGAGTGTGCTCCCGGCTAAGCAGTGAGTGCAGTGAGTGAGCTCCCGGCTAAGCAGTGAGTGCAGTGAGTGAGCTCCCGGCTAAGCAGTGAGTGCAGTGAGTGAGCTCCTGGCTAAGCAGTGAGTGAGCTCCCGGCTAAGCAGTGAGTGAGCTCCTGGCTAAGCAGTGAGTGCAGTGAGTGAGCTCCCGGCTAAGCAGTGAGTGCAGTGAGTGAGCTCCCGGCTAAGCAGTGAGTGCAGTGAGTGAGCTCCCGGCTTAGCGGTGAGTGCAGTGAGTGAGCTCCCGGCTAAGTGGTGAGTGAGCTCCTGGCTAAGCAGTGAGTGCAGTGAGTGAGCTCCCGGCTTAGCGGTGGGTGCAGTGAGTGAGCTCCCGGCTAAGCGGTGAGTGAGCTCCTGGCTAAGCAGTGAGTGCAGTGAGTGAGCTCCCGGCTAAGCAGTGAGTGCAGTGAGAGAGCGTCCGGCTAAGTGGCGAGTGAGCTCTCAGGGGCTCGGAACCAGCCATGGTGGGAATGTGTACGATGGTGTGAGCAAACACCACAAATCAGAGTCTGCATTTTTGGTTTTTGGGTTTTTTTTAGCTGCCCAGAGAGCCAGTTACCAGCACACCACTGGGCTCTATGCTCAACCTCACTCAACAAATAATCGAGTTACACTCGGTGAACAAGAAACTCAGTGGACGCAAAGGGAAGTGGAGGCCACTGGCCATGGCTGAGACACCTTTGCTGCATCGAGTGTTGGGAACCACTTGGTTGGGACAGACACTGCGGCAGCGGGGAGGCTGGGTGGAGCCCCACCAGGCAGCCGCTGTCAGCACCCCTGAACTGAAGCCAGAAGAAAGGAAGGTGTGGCGTTTGTACCCCGGGGGGGAGGGGAGAAACAGTCTGCACTTCCAGGCCAGTGTGTTTGTCTGCGACAACACAGGACAGGCGGTCCAGGAGTCCAGAGACACGTTGCTGTGTGACCTTGAACAAGTCACGTTCCCTCTCTGCACCTCTTTTCCTGCCAGCAACATCAGGAGCTGAGATCAGTCTCCGGTCCCTACCCAGTCTGACTCCCTGTGTAAACCTTGGGCACTGGGCCACCAAGGGCTGAGCTTTTCCCCAGCATGGTGGTTCTCGATCGGGGGGATTCTGGTCTCCAGGGGACACACAGCAATACCTGGAGACATTTTTGGTTGTCACTCCTGAGAACCGATGCTACGGGCATCTCGTGGGGTGGGACTAGTGATATTGCTGAAAACCCCCAGTACACAGGACAGTCCCCCCTGCCCCCATGACAAAGAATTATCTGGCCCCAGATATCAAAATTGCTGAAGTTGAGAAACCTTGCCCAAGCAGGACTGGGGACATGGAGGGAGTTCCTCATACTGTTTCCTCATCTGTAAAGTGGGCAAAAATTCTGCCCTGCCAACCAGGTAGAGGTTACAGCAGACATGGTATACTGGTCCATCCGGCACCCATTCCCAAGCCCTGTCCCTCCCCTCCTCCACCTCAGAGGCTGGGAAAGTAGCCAGGGGTGGTCCCATGCCTTGGCTCTGGCCAGTGAGACAAGAGAAGCCCACCCAGGGCTTCGGGGACAGTGTCTGATTCCTGATAAAAGGCACCATCACCGGCCTGGCCACATTCCCCTCTTCTTTCTGCCTCAGACCCGGAGATCACATACAGAGGGGGGCCCACAATCTCACGAGGTAAGGCCGCAAGCGAGAGAACAGAAGCCGACACGCGGAAGGGGGCAGAGCCTGGGGTCCTGCCGGCCTCACAGAAGGATGCAACTGAGCAGTCCCAGCAGCTGACAAGCCCTGGACTCTCTGGGACGTGAGAAAAATAAAGCCCCTTTGTTTCAAGTCACTTGCAACCAAATAAATGCCTTCCTGAGGAGAAACTGAGGAGCTGCCACACCAGTGTTCTAACAAAAGTCCCTCACAGACCCCACTTTATAAAAAAAAAGATCAAAGGCGAGCTGCTTTGGTCGAAGCGGAGGGCAGGACGCAGGGTCCCAACCCCCAGCCTCCCTCTCAACCCCAGAGACCCCCTCCCAGGTCCTCTCTGGAACACCGGGGTACCCCTCGCACGGCTCCATGAGGAAGAGCTCTGTGAGGCCTCAGGGAGACGCTGAGAACTGTCGCCACCGAGTGAACAGCACAGCCCTCACGTGGGGCTAAGCAGACACTGTCCCCTTCTAATGGTGAGGAGACAAGCGTCGTGAGTAATTTCACGTCTGGCCAACGTCACAACAGGGGTCCATGAGCGGGAGCTTGGCACCAACACCACCGACCCCCTGCTCTCCGATGGGGCACTTCACACTCACCCTCTCGTTTAGCCCAGGGAGGGCTGCCTAACCCCCAAGGACAGACTGGCTGGCCTTCCCTCAGCCCCCCAGGGCGGCACACCGCCTCACACCGGACAGACCAACCTTCAGCATTCACGGCTTCCCGTGGGAATAACACGGCCCAGCAGGAAGGAGAGCAGGGGAGGAGGGGGGAGGCAGAGGGACACTTACCACTTTGGCTTCTCCTTGTAGGCAGAAGGGCTTCTCTGCAAAGAAGAGAGAGGGGACAGACAAGTCAGGGAGAGTGGCTTCCTCAGGTCACACCTGCTCTAACGTGGAGGGCAGCATGGGGCCCAAGCAGAACCGTTCAGAGTAGGCCCAGCCCTGGGCGGCAGCAATCACCCAGCAGACAAGGTACACAGAAGCCCCCGTTCCCAGCTCCCCAGCTGACCCAGCCCTGTCCCATTCCCCTCCACCATGCCCAACTGTTCTCCAGCGTCCCCCTCCTTGCTCATGCTATGGCCTCCCCTTAGCTTGCCTTCTCTGTCCTGCACACGTCTACCCACGGAAATCTGACTCAGCTCCGAAACCACCTGCTTCAGGATTTCCAGACAAGAATCCCAGACTGCCACCCCCTTGGATTGCTCTGATGGCATCTTGCCTCTTAGTAGGTAAGTTAGTGGCCATGCCTTCTGCCCCTGGCTCTGAGCTCCCACGGAACACGGGCTGCCAGTATCCAGCTCCATCTGACCCACAAGGCTGTGCCCGGTGCTGGACTCACAGGAAGAGCCCCAGAAAAGCTTCCAGAGCAAATGGATGAATGCATGAAAGAGGAAGGAATGAAAACTTACTCTTTTTCTGGGTCATGATGACACAGTTCACCAGCCCTATTATCAGCAGACCCAAGGCTGTCACACCTACAATCAGTCCTGGAAGGAAAAAGAGAAGCTCAAAGCAACTGCAGAAAGCAAACCCAAACGTGCCAGGGGCCAGGCAGCCAAGTCCGTGACCAAAGATGTCTGGGTTGCCACGGGAGGGGCAAGCCCAGTCCAGAGGCTCTCAAATTCAATTACAAGACCAACAAGCTAAAAACTACATACCAGACAAGACATGTCCGTCGGCCACATTCAGCCCCCAGGTCACCACTTTGAGATCTGTGGTCTGATGGAGTCCTAACCCCAGAAGGGAAACCCATGAGGTGACCTGGCCCAGCTCACCGGCTAATGAGTTCATCAGAAATGGCAACCAGGAGACCATCTCCCCTTGCAGATAAAACGCTGACCCCACCTCTCTCACCCAGCGGTTCTTAGTGACAGCACCACGTCTTGGCAGAAGACAGGTCTCGCCAGCACCCGCCTCCCAGGACAGAAGACAGGGTCCAGCCCGCAGCAGGCGCTCAGTAAGACTCTGAGAGAGTAGAGAGGCTAAACGAGCCCTCCTGGGACTTACCGATGGGAAGAGAGATGTCGCCTGTGCTGAGCCCTTCAGTGGGGGGGCTTGGAACCATCGGGAACAGAACGGAGGTGCTAGGAGCCGTGCTGGGCCCTGGAGTTGGCTCCCCATGCTGGGACTGCGTGGGCCCCGGCTGGGACGTGGAGGCTGGGTGTGGGGCCGTTCCCAGGGTGGGGGGCACGGAAGTGCAGACTGCATCCATGCTGGCATTGCCAGGGGTGGCCACAGAACTACAGCTAGGGGAGGAGGAGGTTGGGTCAGGGGACAACAGAGGCCAGAAGGGCTCGGCGTGGCTGGGCTCGCTCATGGGGAGCCAGGAGGGCGGGCAAGGAGTCCCAGCAGCCAGGATGCGGGAGAGAGAATTTGTGCCACATCCCCCCTCAGAACGGCCCCTTTCTGTCCCCACTGCCCCCCCCAGTCCCCATGCCCCCCACCCAGTGCTGACTTCCGGGGCCAGGCTACCATACACCTGCTGGCTGTGCTGGGACCCGCCCACCATGGGACAGAGCCATCCTGGCAGCGAGTAAGGCTCCCCAGTGCCTCAACCCGAGGCAGTGAAGGGGGTGGATTTCAGGTCCCACGGCATGGCCGCTCTGTGCGCTAGACCACAGTCCCCGGGGACCGCCCTGCCCTCCCTGCTCCTCCAGAACCCAATGACTCAGCCACTCACATCCGGTGGGGCCTGCAAGTGTCTGTGGATGACGTCGTGCTGGAGAACGTCCCTGGGGCACAGGGAGTGCACACCACATCTGACGTTGCCGTTCCTTCAGGGAAAAATCGGAACTCGTCACCAACTCAAACTCTTAGTACAATAAGCGGGCCTTGGCGCAGGAGCCCTAGGAGAAGTCTGAGGGGCCTACGGACCTGTCTGCACCTCTGCCCCTTAAAACACACTCGAGGGCATGCACACATGCACGTGAGCATATGTACACGCACGCTCGTGCACGCACGCGCACACCCACACAGCTGGGCACTTTGTTCCTGAACCAATTCTAGTGACTTCCTGGTCTCCGGGATCACGTGGGTTCATCTTCTGGGGGCACCACCTGATTTTCCAGGAACTTCGGGCTTAATCTGATCCCTCTCTGGACCCCTCAAGGCCTAGCACACAGTAGGCGCCTAATCTGGCGTGCTGGCGGAGAGAACGGAAGGGGTAGGGGTGGCCAGCACCTGGCCGCCACTGCCCATGTTCCCAGGTGGGGCTGACGGGTTGACACCCATGAAGGAGAGGCCCCCGGGGGCCCCCGAGGACCGCTGGCCCTGGCCCCATACCTGGTTTGGCCACGCCGAAGCCCGGGCGACATCTGCGCAGCGGCGCGCACAGCCGGCAGCCTTCCTGCCTCCTCAGCGTGCAGTACCAGCCCGGCTTGCAGGTGCAGATCCGGTTCTGCTCCCGAGTGCAGGCTTGAGTCTCCACTTGGTCTACAAGAGCCAGAGGGTAGCCCAGGGTCAGCCCCGCCTCCGCCGGCCCCGCCCACCCCATGCCCACTCCACCCCGCACCCGCCCCCCCCCAACAGCTAGCTCTGCTCTCATCGGGCTGGCGCAGCCCCCGCAGCTGGGGGCAGAAAGGACACCGGCCGCACGGTCCCAAGGCCTGCGGTCTGGCTCCCTCTCCATGATGGTGCGAGCAAGCACACCTGCTCTCCGAGGCACGGCTTCCTCAGCTCTAAAATGGGCACAAACATTGTGCTGGTGAGACCCCCTGCGGCCCTTGGCCTACCTGCCCCATGGGGCTGTTGGAGAGGATTTGGTGAGACAGAGGAGGAAAATGCCATTGGCAGGGCGCCTGGGTGGCTCAGTCGGTGAAGCACCTGCCTTCCGCTCAGGTCATGATCCCAGGGTCCCGGGATCGAGCCCCGCATGGGGCTCCCTGCTCAGCGGGGAGCCTGCTTCTCCCTCTCCCTGTCCCTCCCCCCACTGCTCGCGGTCTCTCTCTCTCTCAAACAAATATATTAAATCTTAAAAAAAAAAAAAGGAAAGAAAATGGCACTGGTAAACAGGGAAGGGCTGACCCGTACAACCCCATGCTCTGGGGCATGAAGAGAACTGGCCTGGGGTGATCCTAGCCAGCGCTCAGCCCGAGGGGCTGGGCTGCACAGCAGCCGGGGGAAGGTTCCAGGGCCCAGGCCGCTCTCTGAGCCCACTCACCAGTGCTGCAACGGGAACCACAGCTCAAGCACTCATGAACCCAGTTCCAGAGCTGGGTGTATGTGCTGTTCTCACAGCGAGCACACACGGTATCTGAGGTCTTGGTGCAGAACGATCGTGCATGGGAGCCTGAGAAAGCAAGGGCCAGAGGTCAGGGGCTCATCCACCACCCCCCAGGGCCCCAGCGTCCTGAAGCCTGGGCGGGAAGGCTCTTTGAAAGCGTTCCAAGTCCTTCACCGAGCCATCTCACATCTTGCAGGCTCCCAGCCGTCACTTCATCGCCATAGCCCTGGCGCTCATAAAATGCCTTTTCCTCTGCTCTTTCCAGATGCCTGGGATTCTACCACTGGAACTGCCTGTTGCTAGTCAATCACACTTTAGTGAGAACTGGTTTGCTAGCTCCTTTCTTCTTTACAGTTGGCTAAAATTCTCCACCTGTGGGTGTGAACTAGCAGGACAACTAGTAGGAATGTGGTCCCTGGTTTCCCATCAAGGAAAGTCCCACGAGGACATGGGACTCTTGTGGGTCTGAAGAGAAGGCATGCCAGGAGATGGGAGAACACCAAAGCAAACCTTTAAGGAGTTTCTCTCTTGAGCCTTGAGCCCTATGCTGCCATATTCACCGCTGTGCTAATCCAGTAACTTCTTACAGAGACCTTGCCAGTTAACAGAAAAAGAGTCACTTGTGAGGTCTCTTAAAATGGCTGTGGGAGATGACAGGTACACGTGTGCCCGCCCACACCTCAGGCTAACGGCTCAAGGGCCCTCCAATGGCTTCCTAGCTTTTGTAGAATAAAATCTAAGCTCTTACCATGGTCCCTGCTAACTTACTCTCTCTGGGCCACACACTGGCCTCACTGTTCCTCAGGTTCACCATGTAGGCTCCCACCTCAGGGCCTTTGCACTTGCTGTTCCTCCAACCTGGCAGGCTGTTCCCTGTATATTTGTATAACCCACTCCCTCACCTCCTACATGTCTCCGCCCAAGTGCAGGCTCTTCAGAAAGGCCCCCCCGACCACCCCGTACCAGACCGCATGTCCTGCTCCATCTGTCTCCATTGGCTTTACCCTGCCCTGTTTCCTTCACAGCATTTACTCTCTGATAGGACCACACATCTATTTCCTCTGTTGGCTTCTTTGCCTGTGCCTCTATTAGATGCAAAATCCACGAGGGTGAGGATTTTGTCTGCCCTGCTCTCGGTTGTACTCCCAGCACTTAGAACAGCGCCTGACACTTAGATGGCGCTTTATAAATAGTATAGGGATGCATGTATCAACAAATGAGTAGATGGATGACACCAGGAGTTGAGCCACTCAGCTTTCCCAACTGGGGTTAGGCCTCAGGCCCACCATCCGTGAAATGGGTAAGCACGCACTGACTGGGCCATATATGTACTGAACCCCCACTATGTGCCAGGCACTCTGCCAGGCGCTGGGATTCAGTGGAGAACAAGCCCACGGTCCCTGTCCCAGAGGAGCGCACAGTGGAGCTGACAAAAGAGGAACCAGGCCATGACCGCAGGGTGAAGAGTAGCTGCCATGGGGGATGCCCAGGGGCCAGTGGGAGCTCAAAGGAGGGGCCAGATCTGACCAGGCAGTGTGAGCAGGCTTCCTGGAGGAGGGGTACGTCTAAGCTGAGGTCTACAGGAAAAGTAGGAGTTAACCTGGGGAAGGGAGTTGGGAATTAGGCCAGGATGAGGGAACAGAATGTGCCAAGGCCCTGAGGCGAGAGGCAACATGGGGCCAATTCATGGAACTAGAAGGAATTCAGTTCGAACTGAGGGCCATGACCCTACCCCGCTCCGAGCCCCCACACACGCTCCCTGCAAGGCGCCAGCCCCCAGGGCCCCAGGCGTCCAGGAGTCAGGGCCCCAGGCTGCCCCTCACCCGGCGGACACGTGCTGCAGCACATCTGGGCCCTCTGGTCGAAGTACTCTCTGTGCCGGCACACGCTTCCAGGCTCCGGAGCATAGGGGAGCGACGTGACCTGAAGAGGGAAGGGAAGGACAGCCATGAGCACGGCCACCCCTGGATCCCGTCACCCCTAACACCACAGGACGGGGTCCTGTGGCCGCGAGTGTTTGGCCCTCTCCCGCTGGTGCTCTGCTGACGTGGGGGCTTCTCCCTTTGAGGGGAAGGTGGACAGGAGAGTCCCCACTTTCTTGTACTGCCTCTTGTCCCTCCCTTGCGGGCGCACACGCATGCGGGCAGGTGGTGGCCCCGAGCCAGCTGGCCGGAGCATCCAGCTAGCTCCTCAAACACTTCAGGGGACAGAGGTGGGGCGCGGGAGCTGCCAGAAGGCAGTGGCTTCAGTCACAGAGGACCACGGTGCTCAGCACAAAGCGGCCCTCTGCCTAGGATGCCTCCTACTCCCTCCTGCGCCTGGAATCACCCCCTTGGTGCTTCCAGCTGAGTGCTGCCTCCTCTGGGAAGCCCTCCCTGACTCCTCCAAGCTGTGTCAGGTTCCTCCCCCTCTGGGCTCTCTCCGAACACTGGATATGGCCCCTTCGGACAATCAGCTCATTATGCTAAAGTGGGGTAGGGGGGTGCATGTGCACCTGCACACGTGTGCCCACGTACACGCACGTGTGCCCCCACATACACACATGCACCACAAACATCTGTGACGCAGGGGACAGAAATAGCGGCCTCACCATCTCTGGACCCTCAGACTCCAACACAGGGCCCACACAGCATCGGGGCTCAGTCAATGAATGGCGGTTGATGACAATACCAACATGACCATGCCCTGAGCACTTATGGGGTGCCAGGTGCTGATCCAAATGCTCCAGGTGCTGTAGGCAGTGGATGCTATCGCCCCCCACTCAGATCCCCTTGTACCCGCAGGGTGCCCAGCCCCCAGCCGCCCTCGGTGTTGACTGGTAAGGGCCCCGGCCTCCCTGCAGGACCGACACTGTGTACAGTTCATGCTCCAGAGACCCCCCCCCCGGCGGGTCAGGCTGCAGGGAAGTGGCCTTGGCCTTCCCCTACACACACGCACTGCCTAGGAGTCAGGACTGCCAGAGCCTTGACCGGGCCCTGCCGCACACAGCTCAGGGCCAACAGCTGGAAGTCACTGGGGGGAGGCGCAGAGATGACCCCTGGGGCTGGGGTTCCCTGCAACAGAGTGATCTGTGGCTCTTCCTGCCCGCACGCCTTTGCCCCAACTGCCTCCTCCACCTGGAACAGCTTCACGCTTCCTCGGACAAAATTCCACGTATGTCTTCTGACAGCAGCCCCCCCTTGAAGGCTTCCCAGCCCACACACCACCCTGAATCATCACTTGGACCCAGAATCCCGACCTCCTCCTTCAGGGCTCCTGGCACACAGGGCTGGGCCCCCACTAGCTGGGTGTCCTCCAAGCCTGTGGGTTGGGCGTAACTCTTTGTTACTACTCCGGAGCCTGGCATGTAGTAGGTGTTCAGGGGTCCCTAACCTAAGCAGTGGGCTTCATTACAATGTCATTCCTCAAGGGATCCATTCCAGCACCACGGCCACGAAGCATAAACAGGGGGTGCATCCATCACGCTGGCCTGGCCCTGAAGCCCACCCTCCATCCCAGGGCCAGTGCCAAACCCCCTCTAGTGAGGCTGGGAAAGACACAGGCTAGCAAGGGAAGTGGGAACCATTCCGCACGACACAGAGCCTAAAAAAGTGACTTCCATCCCATCTGGACTACAAGCTTGCATGCCCGTGGCTTTGCATATGCATGCACGTGAGTACACACACACACACGCTCAATCCCAGTCCTTCTTCCTTCCCCGTTTGGTCCTGGAGTGGGCTGGACAAAAGGGGAAGGAAGCAAGGCCCCTTATCAGGGCTCCTCACAGTTGGGGGTGAGGCTCACTTCAGTGTCCAAAACATCTGGGGGGCCTGTACTAATGATGTTCCTAATGATCCCCACCCCAACAAATGGGACAGATGCTCAGGGAGTGGGCCCAGGAAGCTGTATTGTTACAGAAAGAAAGAAAAAGAACCCCCAACCCCAAGCAATTCTGATGCTCTGCTGCTGAACATACCCGATTATCTGGCACCCCCGGACAGAGCAAGATGACCTGGCGGGGTGGCACAGAGGGAGACCCAGAGATCAAAGGCTAGGGGAGCCCCTAAACCAGAGAAATCATACCTTCTGCAGCCCCCTTTATACACACCATTCAACTGTGTACCAAGCATAGCAGAGGGCCTGACTCTCCCCCGTGGCCCCCGAGATGGGCCTTCCTTGCAGGCTGCAACTGTGGGGCTTCCCGAAGGGAAGGGGCCATGTCTCTCCCTCTGGCTGAGACCCCCAGAGGCAGCTGTCTGTCCCCAGAGGGCAGGGAGGGCTGCACATCCTTCTCTTGCAGCCCCCCGCCCTGCAGGGTGGCTAGCACAGGCCTCGGGGACCCGGCCCAGCACACCGTGGGCTTCATCCCCACCAGGACCCTCAGCAGTGACTAGGGAAGCCCCTCACTCACGCAGGGCTGAGAAGCACCGGGCCAGTGCAGCTCCAACAGGCAGAGAGAAACCCTCAGCCTCAGGGGCGGCCCTGGGAGGCCAGCCCTGGCTGGGGTGGGAGGATTTCCTGTCAGGGTCCAAAAGGCCTGATGGGAAAGGGCCCTACCCTGGCCAAGCCTATGTTCTCTCTCCACCCACAGGCCAAGGGTTCCTGGACAAAGGCAGGCAGCAGGACCCCCACAGCTCCCAGCCACTGCCTGGAGGCCTCCCCTCCAGGGCCTTTTCCGGTCAGAATCTTGTTATGAACACCCTTCCCTACACTTTCTCCTGCTGCTGTGTGTGATTCCAGAGCCCAGGGGCTGGCGGTGGGCAGAGGAGGTCAGCCCTCGCTTGAGCAATCTCCAGGCCTGTTTATCCTCTTGGACAGAAAAAAAAAAAAAAACAACCACAGCCCTGTCACGGCTTAACAATGAGGAACAGAAAGCCCCTCTGCAGAGCGGGACAAAAGGTCACTCCCTCCCTCTACTGTGGAGCTCCCCAGAACAGAGGCCCTGCCGACCCACAGCCCCAGGAGCCCCAGGAGCCGGCCTCAGGTCACCTCAGGAGCCACATGGGCCAGGGGTCTCTGGATGTCCCCAGAGCGGGGCAAACAGGCTCTGGGGAACGCGGGGCTACAGAAGCTTCTAGATCCTTTGGCTGGTGTTGGGGAGTCTCAGACTCACATATCACCCACCTGCAGGGAGCTCTGACATTTTAAAATGAGGAAATAAATTGGATAGTACTCAATTTACTCAGCAGTTTAGCAAACCCAATCTTCCAAAATACAAGGTCCCTAGGTGAAAATCTGGAAATCACTGATGACTCTTAACCATAACAGGGGAGGCAATCTGTGACCCAGTGTGGGGATGGGGGACTGGAGAGAAGACGGACGGGTGGGTGGATGGGCAAATGGATGGATGGGATTGGTAAATAAGGGGCGGAGAGGAAAACAGATGAAAGGAAGGTGGGAGAGAGGGAGGAAGTAGGGAGGGAGGGATGAAGGGGAGGGAGGAGAGGGGTGGGGAGAGAGGGAAGGAGGGATGCACCGGGCCAGGCCGCAGGCACTTTATGGAACCCTACTTCCGCCCCCAAAAGCAGGTGGGCGTGTGCCCATCTCACAGCTGACGGAGATCAAGTCATTTGTCTGAGGTCATCCAAGAAGGATGGGGTGGAGTTGGGATGTGACTCTTGTCCTGGTCCCGCTGGAGAAATCCTTGGTCCCCTCCTCAGGACAGCTGAAGGAGCCAACTCCTCATCCCTGGGTCACTGCAGCGCCACCGCCCCAGGTCATCTACCTCCTCGCCACGCAGGGACCGGGGCCCTGGCTCAACAGGTTCTGTCTGTCACTCGGACTCTTTCACACACACACACACACACACACACACACACACACACACAGCAGTGCAGGGGACCCCTCTCGGCCTCAAGCCACCATCCTCTGACCTCAGCTCTGACCTGGTTTCCCAGGGGACCCCCCAGGAACCTCAGAACAGGCCGGTCTTCCACAGCCCACAGGGACATTGGCCACCTGAGACCTGGCTCCTCCCAGAACTGCCTGTGTCACTGGGCTCCTGAGAGGACCCGTCCTCAGGCTCGGCCTTGCCAAGCGCTGGAAGGATGCATGGGAGCCCAGGAAAAGGAGGACGGGGCCCAGAAGTGGGGGCAGGATGGAGGTGCAGCCGCTGGGGGCCAGCAGGGGCCTCAGACGCCGCATCTCAGCGACCTCCCATTTCCTGGTGGAGAAAGTCAGGGACAAGAGTGGAAACGTTCATTCATTCAACAAACGTACCAAACACTTGCCGATCCAGGTGCTGGGCATTACTGTATTGACTATATCCCAGTCCCTGCCCCGCCTGGGGCCAGAAGGCATCGGGAGAATGGGTTTGGCGTGTCGTAGGCCCCGCCAGGAGGAGGCCGGGAGGAGGCCAGGCAGCTAGGCAGAGTGGCAGGGGCCAGGGTAAGGGCGCCGGACACAGACACAGCGCAGCTCCCCCTCCCAGGGCTCGCTCCAAGCCAGGCGTCGTGCACGCCTCACCACCCCGCTGAGTCCTCATCCCAGCCCTGTGAGGTCAGCACTGTTACTAATCTCAAGTCACAGATGGAAAATGTGCCTCATATGGTCTCCTCGCCTCCAGCCCTGTTTCCTCCCCGGCATCAAGCTGGTGTCTTCATCTCCCCTCTCCCCCTCCATGGAAGACTGGACTCCAACGCCCCTGGGCTCACCCAGAGGTCTCCCTGTCCTACTCAGGCACTCCCTCTATGGTGGGCAATAAACTGGCTTCTCTGTGCCTCAGTTTCCTTGTCTGGAAAATAGCGCTGTGGGCCTGCTTGATGCTCTAAGCCCCTTCCAGCTCTGGCTTCTCAACGACGGGTGTCAGGAAGCTCAGGCCCCTCCACAGACCTCAGAGGACTGGGTGGGTGAGTGGGTGGCCTGCCCACATGAGAGGCGGAAAGACTGAATGAGCTGGGAGGTGGGGTGGGGATGTGAGGCCAGGCTGAAAGTGGGTCCGGGGAGGGGCTCGCCTCCGCCCCTCATTCCTCCTCCCAGGGTGAGGGCAGCCTGTGCAGGTGGCCTCTGGGAGAAGAGGGACCCGAGATGTAGAAGCCGGCAATCACGGGAGGAACACTAGACTGAGGTTAGAGCGTCTGCGTGCACACGCTGGTCCTGGGTGACTTGCGGGTGTCACTTACCCTCTTGGAGCCTCTACACTGTCACCTGTAAAATGGCGACACAAGGCCTTGCCCTGCCTCCTCCTGGAGCTGTTGTAGGAACAAAGGCAGGGGGTCTGAACTCAGGTTCATCACCTGCTCCCAGGCTCCCACGGGGGCCCACGGGGGAGCCCTCAGGGTCTGCAAAGGCCCTGAGTTGTAGACTTGTGTCAGACAGAGTATTAGAACTGGCTCCTTCTGCTTGGTTTCAGCTAAAAATGGACGAGGTGAGGACAAGACTCTGGGCAGCAAGTTGCCCGGGGCCTGGGCGGTGCCAGATGGCTCATGTGGGCCTTGCAAAGGAGGGGTTCCCTCCCACCTTGAGGCCAAGTGTGGGGAAGCTGACCTGTGACCCTTGGAGTTACAGGGTCACCCATGGGCTAACCCCAGGCCTAGTCCTCGAGGAGCTAAAGTCAGGAGACCGTGGCAGGCCAGCCGCCACGACAGCGGGGTGGAGGCCTCACTGGGGCAGAGAGAGAGAGTCCCACGGGCCAGATGTGAGCTTCCTGGGGTCATTGCCTCAGGTGGTCTCAAAGGCTTCGCTCCAGGGGAACACCTGCAGGGGTGGCAGGACCCCAAAATAAAGAGCCTGGGTGAGTGGCCAAAACCCAGGGACACAGTGCCCAGGAGAAGGGACAGTAACATGGCGGTGAGTTCCTGAAAGCAAGTGAGCCTCAGAGACCTGCTGGGGCCAAAGCCATGGCCAGACGAGAGTCACCTGGGGAGTCAGGCATGCCTTTTCCTGCCCGCTGCCCCCTCCCCTCCTGACCGCCTCCCCACTCACTCTGGCCCTGGAGGGACAGGGAGGAAGAACCAGTTCAAGGTGGACACTGCCCCGGGGCCATCAGCCAGTGAGGGGCAGAGCCGGGGCGGCCTCGCCAGTCCGGGTCTGGAGTCTGAGTCCGCACTCTCGGGGGGAACTGGGCAAAGCCTGCCCCAGATGACTTCCGGTCTTTCCCCGCTCCTGGAGCACGGCCCGGCCCCACATGTACCCCGAGGTGGCGGCCCTCTGTCCCTTCTCCTATTTATAAATAGACAGTGAGAGAGCGGAAGGCAAAGCAGGGCAGGCCCGGGCAAGGAGAAGCGGCTCCACCAGGCGATGTCTCCCCAGAGCACTACAACTCCGCACGGAGCCTTCTGCTCTTCCTGCCACCGTTAGCGCAACATCTTTGGGGTCTTCAAGGCTTTCGAATTTTCTGGAGACCCTTCACCACCACCCGAGCTTAGATGCCGGTATCGTTGGGAAGGGGTCACAGCCCCGGCCTCCCCCAGGAGCACCACTGGGTGCGGGGAGAGCGCAGGAAGGGGAGAAGGTGGGAAGAGGCCCCAGGGAGAAGCTTCAGGCTTTGGGGAATAGCCTGCGCCTCTCAAACCGACCCTTTTCACAGAGCCAGAAAGACAGCGAGACTGTGCAGACCCTGGGGAAACGCCTACTGTCTACACACAGCACCGGGCACCGCATGCATTCTCTCCTTTATTCCTGCACCAACGCAAGGAGATCGCTATTACCCCATTTTAGGGAGGCAGCGATAGAGGCCTCGGGAGATTCCATACTAAGTCCAAGAACAGGTAGCAAGTAGCAGACGGGAGCGCGTCCCAGCCACGTCTGCCTCCGTGTCCTTGGACAGTTTTACACCTTGTGGTCTTGTCCCGCTCCTTCGTTTTATAGAAGAGGGGCCCCGAGAGGGACAGTGACCCCTCTGAGAACACTCAGTGAGCAAGGCACGGGTGGAAGCAGTGACTCTCCCAGAAGGGTCTCCAGGGTCCCAGGGCCAGAGGCCACAGCCATGGGGAGGGGCGGAGGCGTCTGCGAAGGACCCCGGGACCCCAACACAGGCGGAAGCCATCTTCGGGCAATAGAGAAACCCCATCATTTGCATGGCAGCCCCTGGGGCCCTGCGATAGGGCGGGAGGCGGCAGAGCCGTCTGGGGCTCCATCTTGGGGGGCTCGTGGGAGCCCCGGGGACGGCGGCAGGGGGCGCAGCCACATCAGGCCAGGCCGACCCGGGGGCGCCGCTGGGGCCGGGGCAGCGGAGGCTCGTCTGCCGTCATGGACAGCAACGGCATCCGCGTCAGGCAAGACGGACCACATCACAGGCGGCAGCCCAGGGGTGACACATCCCACTCTTGGCCTCCTCCTGTGATGTCGCTTTAGAAGTGAGCCAGGGGCAGACAGGAAGCCTGGGCTGGTATCCGGTCTGGGGGCCAGGCTTTGTGCTCGGTGCCAGGGCTTGAATCTAGCAGGGTGTGGCCCCTGCCCCCGAGGAGCTAGTAGCAGAGGGCACCCCTTTCCATCCCTCCACCCCCCCACACGCACCGGCCTGTCCTGTCGGCGTGGCCTCCTCAGTGTCCCTGGCTCCTGTCTCCCACCCTCGGCGTCTCCCGCCAGCTACAGCCTCCTCCCTCTTGGTCCCCAGGCCTTCCAGATGGACCCGACGCCACCTTCCTACAGCCAAGTCTGGCCCGGTTTAAACCATCAGCTCCACTGCCCTCAGGCCCGAGCTCAACGTCCCCAGCTTGGGGCCCCTGCAGCATCCCAGCCACGGCCTCCCACACAGGGCAGCATCTGGCTCCTTGCCTCTCCCCCACCCGCCGCCGACACCGTCACTCCCGCTGTTCCCTTGCCCGAACATCCTGACCCCCCACCCACTCCCCCACACCCCAGGCTAACTCTCCTGCTTCTTTCAAGAGTCCTCTCCACTCTCACCCTAGGGAAACCTTCTCCGAACTCCCAGATGGGGCCAGAGGTCCCTCCCGAGGGCCCCAGGGACAACCTGGGTCGATCTCTATACTGCCCAGACCGCTTTTTGGTTCATTATTCGTTCTGTAGGGTCTGCCCCTCAAAGACAGGCTCCATGCCCCTCTCTGCACGCTGTAATAGGAGCTCTGAGCCAGACACCCGGGTTTTAACCCCAGCTCTGCCATCCTGCAGCCTCAGTTCTGTCATCTATAAAATGGGGACAAACACAGTGCCCACCACATAGGGCCATTATGATTCACCGGCAGTAAGAGCCAAGCGTGACTTGCAGGGTTTTTATTACTCATTGCTCTAGGCCCAGGACACAGGACACAGCAGGTGCCTAATAGATGCTGAATTGTTTAACAGAAGCAAAAGTCTTTGTTTCCAGTTAGTTGAAATGAGTTGGAGCCAACATGAGAACGGGGCAGGAAATGGCTCACAGAGAGAGAAGGAGATGTCTGTCCTTAGTTGGGGGAGACCAACTGGCAGCTTTCAGATAAGAGTCCCTCCCAGCCACAGCGACCACCATTACATCCAGGTGGTGGTTTACGTGCAGAGGTCTGGAGCCCGACCGCCTGGGGTGGAACCTTGGTGCTGCCTCCAGTGAGCTGAGAGCCTGAACACAGAGCTGAACCCCTGTGCCTCTGCTGCCTCTCCTATAAAATGGGGGTAGTGATGGTCCCCCTCCCCAGGGGGCTGTGAGGGCTGAGGGCTCAGGGAAGGCATGAGACCCTTGCCTGGCCCCGTGAAGCACCCCCTGGATGTCAGCCCCAGCCCCAATGGGAAGTGACAGAGACACTTCATCCCCACCTTACCGAGGGGGGAAAAGCGAAGTGCAGAGAGGAGTGCAAGGTCCCCGGCTACTCTGGCAGCAGAGCGAGGCCCCCCAGAAATCCTGCCCCCCGCCAGTCGGGGGCACATCGCATCTCACACTACACCTGGGATGAGTGGGTCAGCAGAAGCCCAGGTGACCGAGGCCAGGGTCACCCCATGGCTCCCCACGACAACTCCAGGAACACAGGGGGCTGACAAGGACCAGGATCACCTGGCTCCGGCTGGGGCAGGGCTGAAGGCAGACGTGCCTTGTGTTTCAGGATGGGACAGAGAGAGACAGCTCCTCTTCCTCCTGAGTACCTCTGTCCCACACCAGGTCTTGGGTCCAGTCCAAAGGCCCCTTTTCCTCCCTGAAGCCTTCAAGCCTTCCTTTCTTTTCTGCTGCAACCCCCTCAGCCCAGGGCTCTGGCTTCAATGATTACACTCTACCTCATCTGGCCTGCCCGCCAAGGCCAGAGTGACCTTCCTACTATACTCTGCTCTAGTCACTCCCTTGCTCCAAAACTATCAGTGGCTCCCTATTGCCTCAACCCCAGCTAGGCGGTGAGGATGGTGCTGAATTCAGACTCCTCCCTTATTAGCCAGCAGCATGAGAGTTTGTTTGTTTAAGAAATGAGGTTAATAAACATCAATCTTTTCATCCACAGACAGTACACATTTTGGGGGGCCTGTTGTGAGGAGTAAGTGAAATAAGACACATAAAGTGTTGGGCGCCTGGGTGGCTCAGTCGGTGAAGCGTCTGCTTTCGTTCCACTCAGGTCATGATCTCAGGGCCCTGGGATCGAGCCCTGCATCAGCCGCCCCGAGCAGGGAGCCTGCTTCCCCCTCTCCCTCTGTCCCTGCCTCGTGTTCCCTCTCTTGCTCTCAAATAAATAAATAAAATCTTAAAAAAAAAAAAGAAAAAAGAAGACATGTAAAGTGTCTAGTAAACACTCCCCAAATCATAGGTGTTCCCACTTTCTAATGGGATCTTTACATTTTTTACTACTCGCATTCCCCGGCCCCAAACAGCTGACGGCCTCCTGTGCCATCACCGTGCCTCACGAGGCTTGAGCTCCCTCTAGGACAGTCTAGCTACTGTCCCCTGCCATTCCCACCGCCATGCCTCCCTCCACACCACTCCCCCTCCGGTGCCCACTCATCCCCATCCTGCCCACCCTCGGGGCTCAGCTTTTAAAGGGATCCCTGTGTGGTCATTGCAGGAGGAGGACCTGGAAGAGGACAGGATGGGGTGGGGGGGGCAGAGCCAGGGAAGTGACAAGAAAAGATGGGGGCAGTGACCAAGGGGCCAGGCCTGGAAGAGAGTGAAGCCATCCGGGGTGGGGGGTGATGGCCGTGAGGCGGGGGAGGGGGGCTCCGGACCGCTGGGAGCGCAGGACCCGAGGGAGCAGGAGGCTGCAGCCGCAGGCAACCAGGCGCAGCGGGACGAGCCGCAGCTGGAGTCTCTGCGAGTGGCAGACAGAAGCCCCGGACTGCGGGTCAGCGGGAGGAAGGACAGACAGGGGTGCCCAGGATGCCAGTGTGCAGCCTGCTAACTGAGGTAAAGTGCTGGGAGCCCTTCCCAGGAGAGTCCCTGTCAAGTCCAGACGGGGGCCAGAACCGCACTCCACCCTCTACCCAAAGCCACGCCCCCACCCCTGCACCACCTCCCCCAGTCTAACACTTGGGGCCAAAGGACTCTAAGGCAGGGGTGGGCAAGGTCCTCACTGATCTCAATGTCCAGGGAGGGCAGCTGAGCCAGGGCCAGACCCCCAGCTCCCAGCCTCATGCTCCAGACCCTCCTGCAGCCTCTGGCATCTCTCCTCATAGGCATCTGACAAGGCCTCCCATGGACGGTCCAGAAGATACCGGTCCACAGGCTGCCTGTCCCCAGATCCCTCCCTGCTCCACTCCCCGCCCCCCGCCCAGGCCCACTCAATTCCCTGAACCCGTGGCCACAGCAGCCATACCCACTCAAGGCCAAGCTCAGAGTGAAACAGATGGGTGGGCCACTGTCTGGACAGCAAAGGAAAACAAACAAAAGCCCCTGGGGATTTCTACCCTGTCTCTGGTCGGAGCCGCTGGGTCAACCCAGGGCCCGGCTCCGAAGCCGGGGACAGAGCAGCGGTTTGCCGGCTCCAGAAACAGACTCAGCCGGTGGCTCGTGAAGTCAGTCCGCATTCCACGCTGCCCATCTTCCCCAGGCGTGTCCACTGGGCGTCCGCTACCAAAGCAGGGAGGGTGGCGGCCACCTGGGGCCTGGGAGGTGGGTCCTGCAGCCTCCCTCCGTGCCCACGTGCATCACTTGGTGTAAAAGAGCTGGCTGATGGGCCTTCTCGTTCTAGAAAGCAAACCAACAGTCTAGTGATCGTAAACCTGCACAGATGACACCTGAGACATGGCCTGTCCCCCCCCGCCCCCCGCAAAGGAGACGTGGAGGCTCAGAGACGTAGGGCAGTATCCCAGTCGGCGAGAAAGCAGGGCAGAGGCAGGACCACAGCGGCAGTTGCCCCCCCACTCGGCTCCCCCCCGCACGGCTCACATTTGGGGCAGAAGGAAATCTACTCTTCCGAACCCCAGTCAGTAAACAGACACTTCCTCCTACTGGGTGCGCAACCCGAGAACCCCAAACCACAGTGACGTCACTACCCCCACCCGTGACTTCACAACACACCACAGTGGAAAATGACCACGGGCCCCACAGGGGTGGGCCCTGGGCTTCAGCGTCCCAGCCCCACTGTCGACAGCTCGGCAGAGGGGGACAGATGCCCACAGCCCTGGGCTGTAAAGGGGGCCGGCAGGACTCAGAACCAGCAGGGAGGGCTGTGTGCCCATCACAGGTGACAAATGGCTTCTTCGAGGAAACCGTCACTCCCCACCCCGGCTTCCTTGAAGCTGTGGGTTCTCAGAGAGAAGGCCTTGCAGTGGATGCCCACAGCACTGCCTTACCCACAGTCTGGGGCCCCAGTGGGTCTGGCTTCTGAACTTTACGAAGGGGCAGGGAGGCAGGAAACCCATGAATCCTGTTTTGCCCGAAGGTTCTGCGTCTGGCCTCGGAAGCAAGCGGACAGGCAGCCAGGAATTCTGGATGCCAGTGGTGCGTGAGTCAAGGACATCATTCCAGGCTCAGCAAGTGGGACTGAGGTCAGCAGGAAGGCACTCTGGGAAGCCAAGATATTAACAGTGGGGAAGCGCTGGGCTCTCCTTCCTGGGAAAATTTCTGGAACCCCTCACCCCTCAGTCTATGGCCTTTGTCAAGCATATGCAAAGCTGGCACTTTCCCAACATTCCAAAGACACTGTTGGGATCAGTGGTGCGAGGTTTTATGGAGGGGGATGCTGAGCCCCAGGGAAGCTAAGTAACCCGAGCAAGGTCACACAGCAAGCCAGGGAACTCTGCTCTCCTGACACCCAGGCCAGCGCTCCTTCCTGCTGTCTCGGCAGTCCCTTGGAGGCTGGAGAAAGGACAGCATGGCCTCAGGGGATCCTCCACAGGGCGTTCCCTTCTCAGGGTTACAAGTAAACAGAACTTTGGGATCACAGAGGTTAGAAATGAAAGAGATTTTAGAGATAGCCCGGAAGGCCCATCTTGCAGGTGGGGAAGCTGAGGCCATTAGACCCCCCTATACTGTACCAGGTGTGCCCCCTCGCTCACCTGCAAATGACACAGAACACCTGTAACTCATGAACGGAGCAGGGGTGTGATTCCCTGACCACCCCCCAGCCGTGGCCACATGCTAGGGTCCGCCCAGCGAGGGGCATCGGGGCAGGAAAGACAGCCAGGAAAAGGCAGGCAGAATGAGAGCTGCGCTCAGGGACATTGGGCAGAAGCTCTGGGAGCCGGAGGTCTGCCACCCACACCCAGGGGCCCCATGGCTCAGAGACAGAGACTCTGACTCCACGGTGGTCCCCGCCTCAGCCCGAGCACCGCCCCATGACCCAGAGTCAGGTCAGGCCCCGCAAAACCACAAATGCTCAACTAGCCACCAGGGAGCTTGTATGGCCTATGAAGCACTTTTAACCCTGAGGTTAAGCCAGGGAGGTGGGGGTTGTACCCATTTTACAGATGGGAACACAGAGACCCCCAGAGACAGAACGACTTGCCAACAACACACGGCCTGTAAACAGCAGCGTAAGGATCTGTCTGTTCTGAGACTTGGGCCCTTCCCCTAAGTCATCAATAGTGCTTCCCCCTGGCCCGCCAGAGTGGCCGGAACTGGGAGCGGTGGCATCTCTACTCTGTTCCCGTTCCCCTGGTGGCACTCCTCTCTCCTCCCTAACCCCCAGCTTCCCTCCCTGCCTGCTTCTGGGCAAGTCACATACCTACCGGGGCCCTGAGTCATTGCCCGTGGGTGGCCCCGTCACGAGCTCGGGTGGGGAAGTGGGGGACAGGAGGAAGCACTTTAGGGAGAGCACCCCTAGGCTCGGCAGACCCAAGCTCAACATGAAGAGGAGCCCAGAGAAATACCAGAGACAGGGAGACACGCTGGAACCCAGCCCTGCCACCACTGGCTTTTCACAGTCTTCTGTCTCATCCATAAAACAGGGCCATGATAAAGGTCAAAGGAATATTGTTGCTCATTTAGTCAGTACTTTTTTGCACCTACTACATGCCAGGCCCTATTCTAAGCCAGGGGTCCTCAACCAGGGCAATTTCTCCCCCAGGGGACATTTAGCAATACTTGGTGACATTTTTAATTGTCACACAACGAAAGGGGGACTAATAGCGGCATCAAGTGGGTAGAAGCCAGGCATGCTGCTAAACACCCTACAATACACAGGACGGCCCCACAACAACTACTGGATGTCAGGAGCGCTAGGAACCCTGTTCTAGGCTGCGAGTCTACAGCGGCGAGCAGGTCCCTGCCCTCACCATGCTCACATTCCAGGAGGAAGATGCAATGAAAATGAAAGAAACAGAACAGGTGATGGGTGTTATATAAGAAAACAAAGCAGGTCAGGGAGGGAGAGCACCCAGTAGGGAGCTTTTTTTAGGCAGGATGGTCAGAAAAGGGCTCTCTGAGAAGAATTCATCTGAGCAAAAAGAAGTGGAGTGAATGAGACTAGGTGATATCAGCAGGAGGAGCTTTCAAGATGAAGGGCAAGGCAAGTGCAAAGGCCCTGAGGCAGGTGTGTGGGGGGCACGCCTAAGGACCAGAAAAGCAGCCAGTGTGGCATAAAACTGAGAACTAGTGCTAAATGTCACACACACACACACACACACACACACACGTACCATGGTTGGCATCAAAATCCCACCCGTGCTCTGCACTGGATGGTCAGGACCATAAACTACCTCCCAGTCCTGGGGAGGAATAGTGCTCCAGGAGCCCCTGGCTCAGGCTCCAGGATGGCAGTGAGGGTCACTACCCAACCTAAAAATGCCAGGCAGGTTCTCAGCCGTCTCTGCTAAAATGCCTTTCACACCCACTTGGCTCTGTGAGGAGAGCGAGGTGGGAAATACTTTCCATGTCCACAGACAGGAAAACGGAGGCTCACTAACTTGGCCCGGATCACAAGGGCAGGTAGGGGCAGAGCCCAGGTCTGTGACCATTGGCGATGTGGCTCCTGGAGGGCTGGAGCCGGGTCATGGGCATCTCGAGGTCCCCAGAGCCCAGCACTAGTGGGCCTGGAGCAGGTGTCCATGAATGCTGGGGGAATGAATGAATGGCACACATCGGGGTGCCTGGCCGCCTGCCCACTGCCCTCTGATGGAGTGCCCCACCACCAGGCCACATCCTCAGTCAGCACCCAGGTCCCCCTCTGGGATGTCAGGCTGGGGGCAAAGGAACATCCTGGGACAGCAGGTACACTGCTCACGCATCTCCACACCAAAGGCCATCATCCCCAGGCCAGGCTGGGAGCCCCAACCTCTCCCCTTAACTCGAGCTGGCCCCGGACCCCTGCGTAATGAAGAGGCAAGTGGTGAGCCCTCAGCCTCAAGACTGCAGTGGGAGGTGGGCCCGACCCCATCCCCAGCAACGAGCAGCCAGACAGCCAGACGGCTGGGGACCCTGCCCACCCCCATCAGAGGGCACCGAGTGCTCACCTACCCTGCCGGCTTTCCTGCCGAATGAATGAATGACTGGATGAAGGAACCATGCATTCTACACCAGCCAGTTTTTAAAGGAGCAAAAGCCCTAATGGCAGTGAGTCTGCCACACCGGCAGCCAGGTCGGGTCTTCTGGGGGCTCCTTCTGCGACTACAGAGTCACAGCCAACATTCCTGAGGACACAGTGAGTGTGTGGAACCTGGCGGGGGCAGGAGGGGCATCCAGACACGGGGTGGGGGGGGAGGCGGGGGGGGTTATAGAGAAAGGAGCTCTGCATTCAGGCGGACATGCGTTCAAATCCCCGCATCCCCCGCCCCGCCCGCAGCTCTGCAATCCTGGGAAATGGCACAGCCTCTCTGGGGCTCAGCTTCCACATCTCCAAATGCGAACCACAGCATCCCCCTTTTAGGAGTTGCTGTAAGGAAGCTTCCAGTGAGGTTCTGTACGGAAGGCCTAGGACAGTGCCTGGCACTTCGTTCCCAAAAAAAGGAGCTCCTGTGGTACTAACAAGGACGAGGAGGACCCCACAGGCCCTGCACTCCAGGAAATTTCCACCTGTTGAGGTAGACAAGACACAACTAGATTAAAAAGCAGAACAGAGTCTGTCCTTGGGAGGAACAAAGAGCCGAAGATGCAATCCAGCTGGGAGAATGAGGAAAGGTTTTCCAGGAGAGGGGAGGCATGTGGGAAAGGCCCTGAAGGAGGAGGCAAGGGGAGGGCCATGAGAAGGGGACAGCTCAATGACCCTATTTCACTGGATGTGGGGTACGGATGCAGAGAGGTGGCAGAAAGAACCCAGACCCTTGACTCACTCCAACCTGGGACACTGGGGGGAATTTCTGCCTCCACCACTGGGAGACATAGGAGGCTTCTCAGGCAGGAACAGAGGAGCGAGGCCACCAAGGAAGATCAGTGGGAGAGGCGCAGGGTCCAGGAGACCAGCCCCAAGGCTGTGGAGATAGTCCTGGGGGGACGGAACATGCTGGTCAGGAGGGCTGGGAAGTGAGAGACATGGGGGACCCCTCACACTACTCCAGGACTCGGGCCTGGTGTCCCACAGAAAAGCCCTGTACCTCTTCCCCGGGGGGGCTCCCAGGACTCCAGGGTTCACCAGCGCAGGACAACACCCCTCAAGGCCTGAGTCTGTGACTTGATCCTGCGTTCAGGCTCTCAGAGCTGGGACTCTGTCCTGACCCTCCCCTGTTTTCAGGACAACCTCTGGGGCAGCCCCCCAGGATATATCCTGGCACCCCCTGCGGGTGAGTCAATCCTGTTCTGACAGCCTCCATCCTCTGCCCTCAAGAAATGGACTCTGAAGTTGCCTCTAGTCGCAGCCAGTGAATCACTTTACGTTACCGCATCAGCCAATGTCACCTGCCACCCTCCTCCCGGCAAGACGTTCACCTGAGTCGGCACACCACAGTGTGGATAAGCTCAAGAGGAAGGGACGAAGGCACACCTCCTCCCCAGTCAGGGCAGGCGGGGTGGAAGGGGAAATGCCCCCCTTTAAAGGAAGAGCGCCCCATGCCCGTCCATGAAATACAAGTTCTCCAAGGCTCTGTTTGCCTCCTTTGTGAAATGGGGTTACTCTATCTTACCAGACTATGGAGACAGCCAAAGAAGGCAAAATATGAGCAATCCCTTTGCAGACTCTACCTTGCTACTGTGGTGGGTGCAGGTAATATTGACCAGCACCTCTGGGGCCTCTGCTTACTCCATGTTCCTGGAGTCCCTCAGCCCCGTCTGTCTTTGGTAACCAGCCCAGAAGTCCTCTCTCACCTCCTGTGTCCCCAGAGCTCAGCCCAGGAGAACCCGAAGACACTGTCTTCTCCCCATTACCCAGAGCCCACAGAGAACAGGCTCTGAAATGGTCGCCGGACACCCCAAGTCGGTCCTGGGGAGGGGGTCGGTGCAACGAGCACGGGAACAGCCCACGGTCCTCCCGTGCCCTTATTAGGCGCTTACTGCACACCTGACCCTGTTCTTTCAGGCGCGCAACCCCGGTATTTCTAAGAAAGAGGAAAACCATAGGCCAGAGGAGGAGTCAGTCTGAAGAGGGTGCCGGCGTCCGCCCTGGGGACAGCGCCCCAGTACGGAACCCCCTCCCCCCCGCCGCGGCAGGCAGGCAGGGGTGTCCGAGCTGGGGTCCAGGCTCCAGAGGGGATCATCCCAGGGCCGGCCGGCCAGCCCCCAAACACCCGGGCCTGCAGGGGCGGAGGGGCCAGGCTGCGCCGCGGGCACCAGAGTTCGGGTGGCCCGAGCGCACGTGTGCCACACCGGCCTCGGGGGCCGCAGCGGGTGTCCAGGCGCGCGGGCGCCGTGCGTCTGGCCGGCGGAGGGCGGCGCCTCGGTCGCCCGGAGCCCACGCACGGCGCCCCGGGGGGAGTGTGGGGGGGGGAGCGCGGCCGGGGCGCCCCGGGTTGGGGGGGTGCGCGCCAGCCGGTGGGCGTGAGGGCCGCGCGAGTCACCCACCTGGGCCGGCACTGCGTGCCCCGCGCCCCAGAGCTGCAGTCCGACGGCCAGCGCGGCCCAGAGGGCGGCGGGCGCCATGGTGCGGGCGGCGGCGGCCGAGCGCGGGCGGGTCCGGCCGTCCCTGCCTGTCGCGCCCTCGCGCCCTCGCGCCTCCTCTCCGCGCTCCGCTGCCTCCGGCGCCTCGGACGGAAAGCGAAACCCGGCGCGCGGGCTGCCGGAGGGAGGCAGGTGGAGGGGCGGGGCGGGGCGGGGCGGGGCCTCTCCGCCACACCTCCTCCCACGCCCCCTCCCCGGCGCGCGGCCCCGCACCCTCACCCCGGCCCTCACCCCGGCTCTCACCCCGCCGCGGGGCCCAGCCGGAACCCCGGCTCCACCGACCGACCCGTGTGCCGGTCGGTCCCGCCAGCGCCAGCCACTCCCAGCCCTCGGGGACCTCTCAGCCTCCTTCTTGCACCCCGCCCCTTTCGAGTCCCCGTCCCACCAGGTTTGCTGTTGCCCCCAGGCTGTGCCTCTCAACCCGGCCTGTGTCCCCCCTGCCCCTCCCACCTCCCCGCAGACTCCCCACTCCTGTGGGGGTGAGGCCCTAACTTGGAAAAACATCTCACAAAGGTGCCACTAGCTCTGGGGGGACCGCCGGTGTTCTACATAATTCAGTCATTTAGACTAGAGCCAGACCACCTGAGTGAGTCTCTGCATTAACCTCATAGTGTCACATTTTCTGAAGATTAAAAGCTATATAATACATATAATATAGTATATATTATATATGTGTGTACGCTTACAAAATATATCTGTAACTTAATAAACTGTGTATACTATATTAGCTGTTATTAATATCATTCACTTGTGCATTTATCCTTAAACATTTTTTTTAGAGTAAGCTCCATGCCCAATGTGGGGCTTAAACTCACAGCCCTGAAATCAAGAGTCCTGCGCTCCACCCCGACTGAACCAGCCAGGCCCCCCTATCTTTAAACATTCTTCAAGCCCTTTTGAGAGTGGGCCAGACCCTGCCCTGCCTTCCCCTGTCTAGGTAACTGACAAGTAAACAGAGGCTGGGGCAGAAAGCCATCCAGGGAGTTGAGGGGGCCCAGAATGGGGCTGGCTGGCTTCCCTAGGGCTCACATCATGACTGAGCACCCACTCAAGCTGCCATCTTACCTTCTTCCTTTGAGTGGCAACTCTAATGCAAAGGCCAGCCCTGTGTGGCAAGAACATCGCCCCCCAGCCCTGGGAGTCCTTGTCCCCAGCACAGAGGACATTTCTGAGGAGTGGCGTGGGCAGGGCGGCAGGAGACTATTCTGTTCCCCCGTTCCCTCACGGCAGGCTGCCCAAGAGGTTCAGGGACCTCTCCTCTGGGCCACCAACCCCCATGATGGAGACGGCAAGGATGGTGCTTCTAGGCGCTCAATGAGAAACTGGGAAGTGACTTGTGCGGTGGAAAATCCCACCTCCTGACCAGGAGTCTGGGAAATTACCTGGTTCCCAAACATTTCTGAGAGAGAGACCATGATGAGGGTGCAGCTAGCACAGCCCACAAACTGAACTCCACATAGAGAGTGTCCCTAAAACTAGCATAAAGATCTCTTCTTTATGGCCCTTGCAAGTCTCACCTGGGAGTTCTGAGGACTCCCTGATCCGTAAGAAAGAGCCAAAGACCAGGAATGAGGAGTCACCTGGTAGAAGCAGGGGCAAATGGCTCTCCGTGGATGATTCACACACACCGCAAACCCAGTGGGTCCCATGGACTCATCCCCTCCAATGGCTCCCCATCCCAGTGAATGGCACCCTCACCACCCAAAAGTGGGGATCCTCTTGGGATCCCACCTCCCAGCCCAACTCCATCAGCTGGATCCAAGGGGTGGGTGGGTGACAGCCAAGTCAAGAGGAAAGCAAACCCTATGCCTAGTGATTCTCTAAAGGGTATTTGGGGGCACCTTGGTGGCTCAGTCGGTTAAGCACTGACTTTTGATTTCGGCTCAGGCCGTGATCTCAGGGTCATGAAATTGAGCCCTGCGTCGAGCCCCGTGTCAGGCTCCTAGCTGGGCATGGAGACTGCTTGAGATTCTCTCTCTCTCCCGCTGCCTTTCCCCAACCTCCTCAACCCCACTTGTGCTCTCTCCATCTCTCTTTAAAGATTTTTTTTTTTTTTTTCTTGACAGAGACACAGTGAGAGAGGGAACACAAGCAGGGGGAGTGGGAGAGGGAGAAGCAAGCTTCCCGGGGAGCAGGGAGCCCGATGCGGGGCTCGATCCCAGGACCCTGGGATCATGACCCGAGCCGAAGGCAGACGCTTAACAACTGCGCCACGCAGGCACCCCTCTCCATCTCTCTCTAAAAAAAAAAAGGTGTAAAGTTAACAAAAATATATATTATAAAGGATATTTAATACAGAGGAATTAGTTATAAAGATGTTAGAGGAATTAAAAGAACAATTAGGGGAAGGGAAGACAACCCTGAGATTAGCAACCGCAAGAAGCCATCTCTGGGGCAGGAGACAAAGCTTCCTCAGCCAGGAGCCAGGGCATGGGGGGGGGGGGGGGCGGGCGGGGATCTGGAACCAGGAGGAGACAGAGCCTCTGCTGGAGACACCACCTGAAGTGCAGAGGGAAATATCCTGACTTCTCCCTTCCTCCCTCGCACTAATCTCCCACCAGTGCCTCCCATTGGCCGAACCTAAGATGGAAAACATTTGACAAAGGAACTTGGGAAATGTAGTTTGTGGGGTGAGCCCACTGCCGTGGAGAGCAGGGCAGGGGCATGGCAGGACCTGCTGCTGAGCACAGGCCACCAGCTGGCACTGGTCCAAGGAAGAAGGCGCAGCCCCCGTTAAACTTGCTGTGGGGGTCTGCCTATTCCTAGCCTCTGCATGAAATCCTGGGCAGGTCCTGTAGCTTTTCCAGGCGTCTCAGGCAAGAAACAACCCTCAGTCCTGTCCTGGGAACTCATCAGAGCTCCAGTCTCGGGCTGGGGGGGAGCTTCTCCCCTTCTCCTGCTGAACCCAGGCTTGGAAACTGCGTCGGAGGGGGAGGATCTGGTGACTTCTCTCTTGACGCTGCCAGGTATGGTTGGGGAGAAGCTCCCCGAACCTCCCCCAACCCTCTGTTCTATGGGAACTACAGGTGTCACCGCACTCACATCGGGGCCTTTTGGAAGCAGTTTCTGGCTCATTCTCTGGAGGCACTTTGTAGGCATCTCGAAGGCTTTCTTGGCAATTCCTCTGACCACAGCTCCCCCACACTGGAGCTGCCCGAGCCTCCTGCTGGCCACAACTGCCTACATCCCCTTGCCTGCAACATAAATGGTGGTCCTCCAGGCTTCTGCTGAGGGCTGCTCCCCCAGAGGAAGCACTTTGGGTTAGAGATGGCCCAAAGCTGGCTTCTTCCCTGGAGTCCGCAGTTGCCCTCTGCCCTTCACCTGTAGCAGCCCGGCTCACACCTCATGCACCCCGTCTCGCTCCGGGTCGGCCACCTCGGGCCCATCTAGCCTCAGGCTCTAACTCATGTCACACACCTCTATCGAGCACCTGGGGTGCTGGGCACTCAGGAGTGCACAAAGCAGGCCTGCCCTGGGGTGCTGGGCACTCAGGAGTGCACAAAGCAGGCCTGCCCTGGGGTGCTGGGCACTCAGGAGTGCACAAAGCAGGCAAGAATCTCCTATCAGGCTTGTGGGCCCTCAACTCCCTGGATATCAAGGTCTCAGAGTGGTCCTTTGTAGCACCCCCTGCTTCGCCCAAGATAAAGGGAAGCACCCCCCTCCCCCAAGAGGCAGCAGGGGGCGCTCAGCACAATGGCCACACCCTTCCCCAAATCCCTTCTCTCGGCTTCTCCAACCCCAACGTCTTCTTTGGGCTGGGGTTGGGCAGTGGCAGATTCTGGGTGAACCAAGTGACATTCAGTCTCTCAGCACACCTACCTGCACAGGTGGCCCGGAGCTCTCTCTTCAAGATGGGGTTTGATCTTGGCACCCACCAGATTGTACCTGCCATCAGGGAATCTGGTAAAACTCAGCGACAGCACAGCGAGTCCCCTTTACACCCTGCCTCAGTCTGGATCACCTGGCCCCTTTCCTCCCGCCCCACAGACCAGCTCAGGCTTTGGCCTTGGCCATTTCTCACTTGTGATGCTCCAGTGGCCTCCCAACTGGTCCTCTGGCCTGCAGGCTCTGTCCCTCTACTCTGTTCTCCGTGGTGTAGTCAGGGCCAGCTCTCAAAAGCATAAGGCAGGCATGTCATTTCCCCCCTGATCCAGTAGTTCTGAAATCAAGGGGCGATTTTTGCCCCCTGCCCTGCAAGGGACATCTGTCAATGTCTGGGGAACATTTGGGATTGTCACGATTGCAGGGGGGCAGAGTGGTGCTGCTGGCATCTCGTGGGTAGAAGCCAGGATGCTGCTAAATACCCTATGACACACAGAACAGCCCCCAGCCCAAAATGTGCATAGTGCCAACACTGAGAACCCCTGGGGTCCTCCACGCCCTAGCCTGCAGCCCCCTGCAGCCTTCAGAACTGAGCTCAGTCTCCTCGGGGAGATGCTGGAGGCTTCACATCCTGGCCCAGACTGTCTGCCAGGCAGATCTCCCCCCGCCCCATACTCTAACCACCCCGGACTCCCTGAATAACCTCGAGTCCCCAACTTCGTGCCTTTGTCCGCGAAGGTTCCTCTGTCTGGGACGTCCTCCCCTTTCCATCTGCTTGGTGATCACCTACTTGTTCCTTGCACTTGAAGCCCAACTCCCTCTTGTGAAACTTGCCCTTAATCACATCCCAGCACCCCAGGCAGGGGCTGGTCCTGCTACAGACCTTTAGCAAAACACTTACCTCCGTATGGTTAGCTGCTTACATGTCCCTCTCCTCTCTTAGTAATTGCGACACTAGCAGGCACTGGAAATCTGCTCTGGGCCAGACGACTTACAGACATTGTCTTGCAGTAGAGGGGCCAAGCTTTGGAGCAAGCTTCGACAGCTAGTAAAGGGAACAGTGCCTTCCAGCTGAGTTTGTCCCCCACGGCCAAGGAACTCTGCTCCGCCCGCTGCTTCTCATGCCACTGGATTTGAGGGCAGAGGGACTTGGTCCCCGGTGACCCGGTGATACACAGAGGAAGGGGCTCAGTAAAGCTGGACTGCACAATGGGACTAGCGTATGCAGGAGACAATAAAGGGGTGCAGAAGTGAGCAAGTGAGTGGACGTCAGGGTCAAGGCCCTAGTGATCCCCATCACTCCCAGGCCCTACCCACTCAACTTGGCGTCCCAGGCCATGCATGTCTCACACAGCAAAGCCCCACGGTGCAGAAAAAGCCCACTGTTTTTGCTCCTCGGCAATGGGGAATAAGCAGGTTCCAGCAGACAGGACTGTGGCCCTCTGGTCCCCAATGCAGGGGCTGCATGCACAGGATATACCCTTGGCCCGGGGCTCCCTGGAGCCTTTCCTCCCTTCCCAGTGCAGCCCGTGGCCCTCGGAGAGCCCCCCACCATCTCACCCCACCGAGTTGAGGACTCTGTTTTACAGGCAGGTGGCGTGGAAGGCATCGGGCCCAAGAACAGCCCGTCTGTCCGTCAAAATTTACTGAACACCTACTATGTGCCAGGTGTTTGGAGGAACGGCTCTAGGGCCTCAGAAAGCATCAGAGTTAGCTGGAAGTCTTGTTAAACATGCAAATTCCTTGGCCCCATGCCCCCCCACCCCTTGTGCTGTTGAGGGCCTGCTGATCTGGCTTTTTCACGCGCCCTCAGGTGACTAATGGCTATCTTTTGGGAAACACAGAGGATTTTGCTGCATGCAGCAGGTGCTGTGGTCAAGGGCGGTTTGGAAGGCAGAGCTGTGGCTGGGTGGGGAGTGGCAGCTCACACTCTGGGGAGGTCTCAGAACTGGCCTTGAAGCCAGCACCTCCCCCCCCCCCCCCCCCCCCCCCCCCCGGCCGTGGAATCCTGTCTTGCAGGGGCTGCTTGGGCGGCCTGAGCCCCTCCCCTTCCCCACCCAGCTTGGCCTGCAGCCAGGGCAAGCAACCTTCTCTCCTCCCACTGTCCTGCTTATCTCAGCGCCCTAAATGCTCTGGGCCAGCCCCTTGATGACTCATGTCCTAAAATCACGAACAGGAAGTAACACTTGGTGTTAGCCACAGCCCTGAAGCTGCCTCCTTCATCTGGCCTCCCCCTTGCCCTCCTGCCAGCCCAGGGCCACATCTTGGGCAAAGCTGGCCATATCGAGCGGCCGGCCCCATTTCCTTCCAAAGGAGAGGAGGGCCAAGGAGTGCAGCTCTCCCTTCCCCCAACCCTCAGAGAGGACCCCAGACCATTTGGGGAAGGGAATCCAGAGAGCCTCCAGTCCTCCTCCACCTAAACCTCCCTGTTCTAAGTTGCCTCTTCTCAAGAACCAAGGACCAACCCCCAAAACCAGCCCCAAACCTTCCGAAGACCCTCCGTTTCTAAGCCCCACAAGTGGGGCCAGCTAAGAGTCCAGGGAATTCCCATTCTAGCCCCTCCCTGTGTGACCTTGAGTCAACGTTCCTCATCTATCACAGGAGGGAGCTGAACTAGATGGGGGAGAGAGGCTGATTTCATCCCCAACGCCAAATCCACTCCATGGTGGCTGCCTAGGTAGGGCTCGGGGTTCAGAAAGGTTGTGAGCCTGCACGTGGGCTCTGTAGGGAAGGATGCCCGGATGCCCGGCCGAGGAGCCAGGTGCACGCTGGGCGGGGAAGAGGCCACCACAGAATGATCATCTCGCTCCTCTGCCATCTGGGGACCAGGACCCAGTGCCTCTCCTGTCCTGACCTTTGAGGATTCGGATTCTCCAGAGACGTGGGGAGGTGGGGATGGAACAGGGCTGAGCCGGATTCGAAATCCCTGCCTTTAACAGTACAAAGAGGGTGTGCCTGTCCTGCAGGAATGCCTGGCCCTTGATCCCTTCCGGGACCTCACCTGATGAGACCCCCCTCTCATCCCACTGCCTGACCCGGGCTGCTGTATTTGACACCCATCTGTCTTTTAACCTCACGTTGTCCTTGTTTAGGTTTTTTTTTTTTTAATTAAAAAAAAATTCAAAGCATACGATCAGAAACACCCATATTCCCACCACCCGGAACTGACCAATGTTAACATCCGAGGCTGTCCTCATTCCTCTCTGACCTCGTATCATAACCCCTCACCCCTCTGCCCTCCTGGCTGGTCCTGAACATGCAAGGCACGTTCCCACCACCAGACCTTTGCACCTGCAGTTCCCTCTGCCTGGATCACTCTTCCTCCAGACACCTGCATGACTCACTTCCTTGCTTCCGTCCAGCTTCTGCTCAAATGTCACCTCCTCAGACAGGCTTCTCTGACCCCCTAACCAAAACATCTGCTTTACTTTTCTTCTTAGCACTTATATAATTTCTGTTTGTGTACTGTCTCTCCCTCGATGGCAGGAACCTTGACTGTTTTGCTCTCTCCTCGGTCCCCAGCACCTAGAAAAGCAGCACGGACACCGATTTTATATAAATATATAAATATAAAATAATATATATAAATTTAAATATAATATATATTTATATTATATTTATAAATACAATATAAATATATTTAAATATAAAATATATATATAAATTTAAAATAGTAGGTTCTCAGTATTTGTTGAATTATTTTTGCTTCAAATTATTTTATCATTAAAATCAAAGCCCTTCTTGACCCCCCTGTTCTCATCTCTTCTCCTTCTCCCCAAAGGCAACTGTTCCTCTGTGCCCTATTTCTCTCTAGTCTGTTCTCCGCCTTCTGGCTGAAACAAACAACACAGAGCATCATTCTATATTCGTGCCTCTGCATCTATACCAATGGTAGAACACCGGGCTTGCTGTTCTGGCCCTTGATTGCTTCCCCTCCCCCTGGCTGTGTTTCTGAGAACTTTCCGTGTTGATGAGCTCAGACCTGGCTCATTCTTTGTACCTGCTATGCGGCTGGCCCGCATGCCTGCCCCACCCTTTGCTCCCTGCTCCCTGCTCTGGGACTCCCCGCCTCCCCGAAGCACAGGATGGAGCGCCTCCTAGACTCCTAGGTCATAAACCTAGAAAGTGGAACTGCCAGGCGGTGGGGTTTGCACATTTTCATTTTCACTAGGTCCTGCCAAATCCCTCTCCCAAGGGGCTGTACCCAGTTACACTCCCACCAGCGGCCTGTGGGACTCCCGGGGGCCCACATGCGCGAGGACCTTTGATCTCGGCAGTGGGTTTCCTTTTATAGCCCTTCATATTTTCAGACGGCTTTCAATTCTCCTCCCTGCTTTCAGCCTCACCCTCGCCCTGCGAGCATTCTTCTCACTTGAGGGATGAGTGCCTCAAAGTCTCCCGACCCCCAACCTCCCAACCTGCCACCCCCCCGCCACCCCACTCTCCAAACCCCCCTCCTCACCCTATTTCACTGTCTCCCCTTCAGGCCCCGGGGGAGCTGGGAAGCAGCTGGTCCCCACTTTCTAGTTAAAGACACAAAGACACAATGGCTGCCCTCTGCCCTGCTCTCCCCAGACACACCTTACCCTGCCTCAGTTTCCCTGCCTCTCCTGGGTCCCCTCTGAGTTCTCCACCCCATGACAAACTGGGCCGCTCTGGCCTGGGCAGGAGGGGCTCCCCTCAACAGGCCCCTACTCCCCCTCCGTTGTTTTGTAAATAACTCCTAAGTATTTTATAATCTGCTAGCTGGTATGAATGGACTCTTTTTTTTTGAGAGAGAGAGAGAGAACAAGAGTGGGTAGGGTCACAGGGAGAAGCAGACTCCCCGCCGAGCAGGGAGCCCGAAGTGGGACTCGATCCCATGATTCCGGGAGCATGACCTGAGCCGAAGGCAGACGCTTACCAAGCTGAGCCACCCAGGTGCCCTGGACTCTTTTTTCTTTTTTTTTGCCTAACTTCTCTCTTGCTGTTTGTTGGACCTCACATAGAGCAGGTTTAGTCAATCATACTCCTCTACATAAAGCTCTGCACTTGCTTCCTTTTTTCCCCAATCCCTGCTCCCGTTCCCCGCCCACCCTGAGCTCAATCCAGGTGTGCTGTGGCATCTGTGGGGGGGGGGGGTTGGATTTCTCTGCAGTGGGACTGCTGGGTCTGGGGGTAACCGTGTACCTATTTCCCTGACACTGTCGGAAGTCGCGCCAGGATGGCCACATCAACGGGGTGAGAGGGTAACACTTCCTCACACTCTCCCCCAAACTCACCCATCAGCCAGCATTCTGATTTTGGCCAATTGGATGGGTGTAAAGTGGAACCCACTCCAGTTGCATTTGCATTTCTCTGAATATTCGTGGGTTTGAGCACCTCTTCATTACTTGTTAGTCATTTGGGTTTCCCCTTCTGTGAACTGCCTATTCACATCCTTTGACCGTATTTCTATTATTTCCTGTCTTTTTCTTGTAGCTTTACAATAATTCCTTGTATATTCTAGATATTAATCCCTTGTCATTTTTAGACATTACAAACACTTCTCTCATTCTGTCCTCGGTCTGGTGTCCTTCCTTAGGGTTGTTAAAAAATATATATATCCTTCATTTTAATGGAATCAAATCCATCAATCTGTTCTCCATTTGGATCTTTGTCGAAAGGTCCTTCCCAGTAGGATGAAGAGGTATTTTCCATAATTCTTCTCATTCACTTTTACATCTCCCATCAAGGTCTTTATTACAATCAGATTGTATGTGGTGTGTAAAATCTAGAGAGCTGACTTCATTTTTCTACAGAGTGAGCTGGTCTCTCCTGTCTCACAGGCCAGAGCCCATCCTGTAATCCCTGATCATAATTACATGGGTCTAGGACTGGCCTATCTCCTCCTCCATAGGTCTTCTTGCTCCTGGGATAGTTCCACATGGTTTTTATTAGTAGGGCTTTACAGAATGTTTAGTATCTGCTAGAGTGAGTCCCCCTTGCTCTTCTTTTGCGAAATCTACTGAATTATGTAAGGTCCTTTATTCTTCCATATGCATTTTGAAATACACTTGTATGTTCTGTGAGCTCCAGCTATGATTTGCACGGAATTAATAGGTGAATGTGGAAGACAATTGACTTCATGGCAGCATCGACATATCCCACCTAGCACCATGGTGTATCCTTCATCTGTTCAGAGCATCTTCCATGTCTTTTAACATTTTTGAATTTTCTCTGGATGTCCAGGTGTGGCTGGGTGAAAGGTGTCCGTACCCCTCCCTAACCCACCGCTCTAACCCCGACTCCCCCCTGATCTCTGCCATGTTTCCAGGTGAGCTGAATGGCGGAGCCTAGTAGTCCTATGAGATGATCTAAGAGATGATCTTACATGACTCATCCACGTCCACACAGCCAGCAGAGTGTGAACCCATAACATAGAACAAATCGGTATTACAACGAATATCATTAAAATCTGAAAAATTCTATTTCATAAGGGATTTGCCGGACCCCAAGGCAGGGCCTATTATGTTCAGTTATACCACTCATTCTAAAGAGGCTCCAACCACTTCATAGATGGAGAACCTGGGGTTCTTCTTGTGCCCCGAACACAAGGCTTTCTCCAGGCTGGCCCCTAGGGAGGGGTGGAATTACCAGGCCCATCTCCCCCCCATCATCAGAAGCTTATACCTACTTGGTGGCCCGAGCTCTTCAGACAAGCCTGGCCAGGAGGCAAAGACCATACCTGTCACATCTTCTTTGGCCTTTCCTAGAGAAAATAGCTTTCTTAAACCTATCCTTACCTCACTTTTCCCAAAGGCTTCCTCCAAGGTAACTTCCCAGAGGGCTTCACCTGGACCCCCCAGGCAGTTTGGGCATACCCGCTCTCACATTGAAATGCGATGCCTTCCTCCTCTGATGCAAAACCATCCTTCCTGGCTTTGCTCCAACCCCACCTCCTTCTTGAAGCCCTCCAAGATGTCTCCAGACCACAGGGGTCTCTTGCCCTCTCTACAGGAAGTCTGCCATTGGAGAAAAAGAAAATGAGCTAAACCAGAGACTTGCAAATATATGTATATTTGGCCATAAAACTCTTTGTTCCAGTGGACTCTTAGATGGAGAGATAACTCAGTTTTCTCTGATTGCCGGGGTATGGATCCCAACTCTGCCACTCATTGGCTGTGTGACCTTAGAAGAGTCACTACACCTCTCTTAGCCTCAGTTTCTTGATCTGTAGAATGGCAGTAATAACACCTGCCTCCAAAGGTTGCTGTGAAGAGTAATCGTGATGATACGTGAAAAGCACCTGGCACATAGTGGGCAATCAGTAATGATGACAATTAGGACGGAAACCTAGTTGGGAAGATAGACCCAAGGGTTGCTACTTCATCTGAAGGGGGCTTAGAAAGGCCTGCTCCCCACTAACTTGGCTCACTCCTGAGTTACATCCCCAGAACCCTTAAATCCCACGGTCTGGATCCATGATCCAGACTATGCAGAATAATGTGCATCATTTAAAATTGAAATAGGCAAAGTGATTCCCTAATACAGCACGGAGTTTGAGAAGGAGCAGGTCTGTTATGTAAAATAAATGAACAAGAGGCTGGCTCAGTCAGGAGAACACGCGACTCTTGATCTCGGGTGTGAGTTCGAGCCCACGTTGGGTATAGAGAAGACTTAAAATCTTAAAAAAAAAAAAAAAAAAAAGAACAAGAACTAAAAGCAGGAACCCTCTAGAAGTTCCATTCAGAATCACTAGAAGCAAATCCTTCAGTGGGGGCTCTGCTGAGGTGAGGTTCATGCGGACAGCCCAAGTCATGAATTGCTAGAATTATAATTGTGGGATGGAAATGGTTTTAAACCATGTGAGGAGAGCTATGAACAAAGACCCCTAAGAGTTATAACCATAGGCTGGGAAGTTTTATTTTGGTAATAAATCACCGAAGATAATTTTTAAAAATTATTTAGAAGACGGGAAGGAAACCAAAATGTTTGAAGTGGTTATAAGGGGCATGGGATCATGCATAATTTTTATTATTTTCCTTATACTTTTGCTGCGTTTATTCATTTTATTCTCGCCCACCCATTATATTTACTTCCTTATTTGTAAGGATTTTGGGTTTTGTTTTAATATATATTTTTTAAGTATTTATTTGAGAGAAAGAGAGAGAGAGTGGGGGGTGGAGCAGAGGGAGAGGGACAAGCAGACTCTTTGCTGAGTGTGGAGCTCCACGCAGGGCTTGATCCCAGGACGCTGAGATCATGACCTGAGCTGAAGTCAGACGCTCAACCAACTGAGCCACTCAGATGCCCGTTTTAATATTTAAAGCACCAGCAACCTGGGTTCTAGTTCTGAGGCTGGTAACCTTGGACACATGTCTCTCATCTCCAGGCCTCAGTATTCCCATCTGTACTCTGAGAGGGAGGGGCTTCATGGGGCTCTGAGGCCGGGGGTCCTGACTCCTCCTGCACATCAGCCCTGCCTTGTACACCCCATTTGCCTCAGGCCACATCAGGGCGCCACCTCACTTTGGCGACCCACCAGTTCAGATGACCTGCTCGTGGCCAGGTGACCTCACACATGTTTTTCTCATTAGCGAGACCGTGGCTCAGAGCTGAAGCAGCCAGGGAGCGATCTGGAGGTGACAGGGCTGGGAGGGGGCAGTGCCCTCCCACGCTGGACACCGTGTGGCTCTGTGCCCATCTCCCTGACGCAGTACGCAGCACACGAGACGTCTCCTTGCTCATCAGCAAGGAGCACACAATACTGAAGTCACTGACCTCATCTTCCCAGCAAGTTTTCCCTTCCCTGATTCAAAAGGAGGAAGAAATAAATCATTTTTCCCCTGGTACGATTTCCCAATCTTCACTCATTTAGATGTTTATGAGTACATGTCTACTGGCCAGAGCTGAGCTGGGCAGGGCCGGACAGGGATGACTCAGTGTAGGCAGACCCCCTGCAGAAGCTTGGGAGGCAGAGAGCTTGCGGGAGGGACAGAGGGACCTGGCTCAGGATCCTGGGGACTTGAATTAGATGACAGTGACTTGGCCACCCCTAGCTCAGCATGCAGGTGGTATCTGTCTACAGGACCTCACTCCTCATCCCCCGAGGCCTGTCCCACCTTCCCTGCAGATGCCACACATACTTACTGAGCACCTACTGTGTGCCAGGCAGAGTTCTCGTGCCCCTTCACCCACGGTTCATGGAGACCCTGCTCCAGCCATGTGCCCAAATGAGGACCCCAGGAACATGGAGCTCCTAGCAATGACGGCGGAATTTCAAGCACCAAGAAGGCATCAACTTTGCCACTACCTAGACCTGGGTTCAAGTCCTAGCTCAGGCCATTTACTAGCATGTGACCTTGACCTTGGACAAATCACTTCATCTCCTTGAGCCTCCATTTCCTCATCTCTAGGATGGGGATAAGTAAGTCCCCTTTGCAGGGATGCTGGAAAAAATCAGAGTTTGGGAGTCCACAGCACCTGGCACATAGTAGGTGCTCAATAAAAGGAAACTCAGAACTTGATGGTGGCCATACATTCTGCCTCCCCAGAATGGGAGCCCTGGGCCCCCGAGTGTGCAGGAGAAGTTTTCCCTGTGAAGTTCCCGAAGTGCTCAGCCTCCCTCTTCCCCTCCACACTCAAAGGAAACTCCCCCAGGCCCGTTCCCCTGCAGTTCCCCCACCATGGGGAGGCTGTTGCAACTTCCCACGAACAGCCAGCCCAGCCCTTCCAGTCTCCCTCCCAACTCCTGCACAAGGACGGGCCCCCTAAGGCCCTTCCTCCACCATCTCGCCCCTCTCTCCTTAGAGACCTCAACGTGGGAAGGCAGGAGAGCGGCACTCTCCTCCCCAGACCTGCAAACACTCTCGTCGCTGACACCCCCATCACAGCTGCTCACTGCATGTCCCGAATTCCTCACCCCCTACCCTGGACCTTTGTACACCATGTGTGGAATCCTCAAGCCCTGGCTGCAACCCCTGACCCACAACTAGGGGCCCTACACACCACTGCATTTTTTTTGTCTTTAGAGCAGTTCCCGCTGGCTGGTGTTATCTCATGCTCTCTTTCTTGTCCCTCCACAAGGGCAGGGCTGTGTCCCCAGCACCTAGCAGCACATAGAGTTTGAGCTCAGTAATTCACAAATCAATGAATGAGCTTCATCCTTGTCGTCTCTCTTTGGGACAGGTCCTCTTATATATCCATTTTACGGAGGAAGAGGTAGAGGCCCACTGTCCAGGCCAGGCGCCACACGCTAGAGCCCCAGCAATGATCACGCCCTCAGCCACTGCCGGACACCAGGCAGGCCTCCCCAGTCAGGCTCTGAGTCCCCGAGAGCAGTTCCATATATCCCTGTCTCCTCCCAGCCCCACTGTGTTTCCCCGCACAGTTCCTGACACACAGTAGGTGCTCGGTATGGGTTGCTGCTCAGATGACTCAGTGAGCAGCTAAATGAATGGACAAATTCATCTTTTCACCCAGAGGTATTTCTTGGGAACCTGCTGGAATTAGGCCTCCAACCCTTTTCACAGCCAGTGCTGTGGGAACTCAGAGGACAAAGAGGTCCTGGCCCTGGGTGATCCTGGAAGGCTTCCTGGAGGAGGAGGAGAAAGTTGAGGATGGAGGCTTGGGAACTGGGGCACTGGGCTGAGATTTCATGGTGAGACGTGCCCCCGGTATTTGGTGATGGAGGGGGCGGGGCACGGCCGTGTTTCAGAGTGGTTTGGATACAGGAGCCACGGGAGGTAGCCGGACCTGCCTGTGAGGGCTTGACCGGCCAACTTCGGCCTACAGGTACTGGGGAATCATCGAAGGTTCTGTGTGAGAAGGGCCCGGTCAGAGCCGGGCTTCGGAAAGGACAAGGCGGCTGGAGGCCGGGAGGCAAACTCCATTCGCTGTACGTTTACTGAGCCCGGCGGATGCCCTGGCGGCGTTCTGCAGGGCCTGGGACTCAGGGGTGGGGCCGCAGCACAGTGGTGACCCCAGCCTCAGCTCCAATGGAACAAGCATGGTCCCGTGGTTGGGAACTTGGACTCCAGCCAGGTGGCCTGGGTTTGAATGCTGGCTGCCCCACTTAGCAGCTGTGTGACCTCAGGCAAGCTACCAAACTACTCTGTGCCTCTGTTTCCGAGCACCGGAACATAGGGATAACGATAGTAATCACTGCCTCGGGGTTGCAAGAACACAGCAAGCCTCGATAAGCCAGAGTTCTTAACTGTCTTTCTAACGACTATATGACTTCCTGGATGGTAGGGATGGAGCTCTACCCCTTTTGTCAGAGCCCAGCTCACAGGGGCACAGGGAGGCTCTCCGAGAACTTCCCGTGTGCCTGGACCTGTCCCAGGGCACACTGGTCCATCTCGAGTGTGCCCCAGGGTTCACGAGGGGTCTTCTGCCTGCAGTGAGGAGGCCTCCCTTGACATCTGCCACGACACCTTCCTCCCTCCACACCAAGGCTGTGGGTATTTCCTGAGTGAAGTGTAATCACAACGAAAAACAATGTCCCTATGACAGCCTCTTGCATAATCTGCCCACAGCTCTCTGTGACTTCCTGGCCAGGCTGGGTGCAACCCCAATAGGGGGGCCCCCCATCCGGCCCCGGAAGGTGCCAGACCCTGCCCCCCTTCCCAGAAGACACCCAGCAAGAGCTCTGGCAGCCTCAGTTTCTCCGTGTGGAAACTGGGGTGTTGGGGCTGATTATTTTGAAAGCCTCAAACGTTCTCGAATCAAACAGAGGTAGGCTTGATTTCTGGCCCTGCCATATTCTGCCTGTGGGGGTTCCTGAATGCACAGGGTGTCCCCGAGGTCAGAGCTCACACTCTGGACACAGACCAACTTCAATTCCAGTTCCATCCAGGTGACCTTGGACACGTGATTTAGCTTCCTTGAGGCAACTTTGGGAGCAAGAAGAGTCCAATTACTGGGAGAATGAAACGAGGCAGGATGCAAAATGTTAAGCACAGTCCCTGTCACATAGTAAGATCTCAAAATTCTTCATGGGCTGGGGGGTCTGCAGCCCCTCCCCTTGAACCTGGGCTCTGGGGCTGCTTGACCAATAGCGTGCGGCCAGAGTGATGCTGGGCCCGGTGCTGGGCCCCGATCTTAAGAACCTGGCGCGTCCCACTTCCTACGCTGGGATTGTTTGTTCTAGGAACGCAGCCGCCATGCTGTGAGGAAGCCTTAGCCTCCCCGAGAGAGGCCTGTGGAGAGAAACCCACAGCCCGCACCAACTTGCCTGCTCTGTCAGAAGTGCGATCCCCCAGGCCAGCAGTGAACAGAGGTGAGCTTTCCCGCCAAGCCCCGGCCAAACTACAGATCTGTGAGCAAAATCAGTGACGGATGTTGTTGCAAGCCGCTAAGTTTTGAGGTGGTTTATGAGTTAGCAAGAGATAACCGGGACGGCTGAGGTCAGTTAGTAGCCACTCCACGTTATTGAACAATGGGGCTGAGCGAGCTCATCTGTAATCATGGTCACTGTGATCGTAAGCAGCCAAGTGTGGAAAGTGCCTCTGCATCGAGTACAATCCGGACAGATAATGCTGCTGCCCCTGATGCAGAGCAGCCACCTAATTTGGGAGACCCAGGGAAAAAGGAAAACAGAGGGCCCCTTGTTCAAAAATGCACAGGTTTTCGGACAGCACAGCAGAGCATTAAACCCAGCGCTCCCCTCCAAAGCAGGAGCCCTGCTGGACCGAACAAGCTGCGTGCTCGTGAGGCTGCAGACGCTCGTGTGACGTTCCCATCTGATTATGGGACCGCCGCGACGCCTGCAAAGCTGCCTTATCAATAAGAACCCAACTCACCGCACTTTTGTTTTAATGCCAAATTTAAAAAGTCAATAAATAAAAGGAAGAATAAAAAGCAGCAAGTCATCTTTAGCCTTCACCTGGACTGAACGGTGATTTCCCCCCAGCCGTGTCTCCAGCAGGCAGCACCGAGCTGGGACCTTAGCCCAAACCCCTTTAACCTCCACGGAGCTCAGTTTTCCCATCTGTGATCTGGGGAGGTTTGCTCCTGACTCGTCTTCCTTCCAGGGCTCCGCGGGGGCGTGGGGCAGAGTGGGGTACGAGGAGTGGCTGAGAACGCACACAGCGATACCATCATCAGGAGGCCCCCCGCGCTGCCTGTACCCCCAGCCCCGAGTCTCCCCTGAATCAGGCCACCTTCAGGGAGCGCAGCTCCGAAGACAGAGGCTCTGCCTGGGCCAGCTCCGTGTCCTTCCTGCCCTGCCAGGGGGACTCAGAAAGCCACAGCTGGCCTGCCACTTGACCTCGGGCAGGTTACCCAGCCTCCTGCGACCATCTCTGCTTGTCCAGAGGGCACAGGGCCCGATGATAACCTTGATATAAACGTGGCCCCAACCACAGGGGCAGCCCAGCCACGTGGACGGGAGGGCGCCTTCCTGGCTGTGTGACAGTGGGTCAGTCGGTGCGCCTCTCTGAGCCCTAGTCTGTTAAACAGAGTGCTGATATTCAGCCTTTCGGCTATTATGAATGAAGCCCCAACACAGAAAGAATGCAGAAAGGCGGGAGCCAACTCAAAAGCTCCTGAAATGCCTACATGGGCCGCTCCATACCAAACAGGAAAGGTGCCTAGAGCCAGGCCAAGCACTTGACCCGGGTTACCCCGGCGCCTCACCACCATCTCGTAAGGGGGTTATTACGTCCGTGTTGCAGATCTAGGAAACCAAAGCTGGGGGCTATGTGGCTGGAACTGCTCGAGCGGGAAGTGAACCCTGATGGAGCCACGCCCTTCCTGGGCAGGAGAAATCGGGCTGATGAATGGAAGGGGGCGCGTGCAGTCCAGGGTCTGAAGAGGCCCCACACCCCCGCACCCAAACACAAACAAAGGCTCCAGCCTCCCCCAGGAATTTTTGGTGTGGTTTTTACTCTCCTGGAAGACACCCGAAGAAAGGGGAACCTAGACTCCCCGGCTCCCAGCCCCCCGCAGTGACGTCAGCCATGGACCCTGCACTGCCATCAGCCAGGAATGCAGTCCGAACTCTCTGCCTTTTCTGAGAAAGCTCGGCCAACTGCCTCCTGGCGCCCAGCCGCCACTGCCTCTTTCCTAGACTTCCCTCAGAAATAGGTTAAAACAACCTTTGGTGCCTCTGCTTGGGCTTTTGAGGCCTAGTCCTGAGATAATACCAGGATGTTTATTGTTCTAATAGAGAAAAAGAGACATAACCGTGGACCGATGTTTTTATGATAAAATCTAAGTGATCCGGCCGGCCGGCTTCCCCGCTCACCTCCTTTTTCTCTCCACCCTGCTTCTACCGCTGGGCTATGCTTCCTGAATCTCAAGGCCAGAAGCATTCCCACCTCAGGGCCTTTGCAGCTGCTGTTCCCCTAACTTCCCGGAATCTTCTGCCCCCAGGTCCCCAGCCCCTCCCCCCCAGCTTGTATTGTCACTCAGGTTGAGCTCAGGGGACACCTCCGCTGAGAAGCCTTCCCCGGCCACCTGGCTGGAGCTGGTCCCCCGCTACAGACACTCTGCCACAGACCCCTAATGGGGGCTTCTCATAGCACACAGCATGATGAATTCTGGAATCACCTTGTCATCAGTCTCCATCTACCAGACACAGGACCCACGCCAGCAAGTCTGTCTTAGTGCAGTATATCCTCTGCAGCTAGACTTGGGCCTGGCTCATCTTAGGTGTTTTTAAAAGGATGGGAGACAGGGAAGAAGGGGGCGAGGGAGGCCACTCAAGAAAGATCTTAAGCAGCAATGCACTGGAATGCACTAGAACCATGAGCAGGACGTCCCCTGCAGAGGGACCCACAGCACATCGCAAACACCCTGAGTTTCAGACATCTAACAAGCAGCCCAGTCCTAGGACTTTGACTTGAGAGGTTCTCTAGGGCACCCCACAGAGCAAGAAGAGGTCTACTCACTGTGGGGTTTCCCACTGCAACCTGGCGGCAAGGGAGGCCAGGTCCCAGGAGAGCCTGAAAGCCCTGGTGAACCTTACCTGAGCCAACACAGGCTTACTGGAACCAACCACCAATTACAACACGCTTTCAAAGGTTACCTGGAGCTGAATTCTGCCAGCCTAGGAAGGACTCGCTCATGGCAGGTGGGGCCATGCTGCACCCAGGACACAGGTGGCCAGCAGCAAGCACGAGCCACGGACCAGGTGGCCTCTAACAGAACCCCACGACCCTACCGGATAGGGGCTGATACCCTCACCTCGCAGACCAGGAAACAGCCAGACCTGTGTTATCCCTGGGCCTCCCATAACCAAGATCGCCCAGCTGGTAAGTGGCAGAGCCGGGATTCGAACCCAAGTCTGACCTCAGCAGCCATCCCCACCTGCACATCACTGCTGTTCTGTGTCTACGCTCCAGAGAGCGGTGGGCAGGCGGAAGTCCCTGGACATGGCCCCGGGGTGTGCCCAGCACGGGTGCTGGGCCAGGGTAAAGGATATGTGGGAGGGTGCAGGAGCCCCAGGTGGGCTCTGCCAGCTCCTCATGAGGCCCACAGAGCCAACCTCGAAACTTTTAATATTCTCATTGTGACCTCCACTCAAGCCTTCTGCCCTGAGTTCATCTCCGTCTCAGGCCCTGCCCCTCCCACCCCATACCTCCCCCACTGTTATTTCTTAGAGGACAGGGTCAAGAGTGTGGGTGGGACAGAAGGCACCCGAGAACCTGCAGCGAGAGAGCTGCCTTGTCCCTGCACAGATTTTCATTTCTGTTTAGCCCGACAAGCCAGTCCCCGGTGACTGCTCTTCAAGATCTCAGCCCTGGGGAGTGGTGAGAGGACACAGAGGCTCTGGAGATTCAGCCTCTTGTTCCATTTCAGGGAATGGCCCTGACCTGAGAGATTCTATAAACCGAAAACAGCTTATAACCTACCAGCCTGCCTAGCTTCCTTAGGACACATCACTTACCGTCACTACCTGAATACAAGTGTTCAGGAAGACGGATGTCACTCGTGCGCGGGAGGCTCCCTTACGGCCTGCCGTCTGCTACCCTGAGTCCTCTGCCCACCTGGACGTCAGAACGGACAGAGGTTAAGAAGTGGTCCCTGATCACTGGTCAGGGCAGGGAAATTCGCCCCGGCTCTCGGACCAACCACGTGGCAGGGAAACACTGGGTAAATGGCTGGGTTTGACTGTGAGGTCTGGGCATGAGCTGGAATCTTGGGGATGGGGTGGGTGAGGTCTGACCACAGCCCTCTGTCTCTTTCGGCCACCCCACAGGTGCGCCACAGTCAAGAGGGGAGCTCCGGGCCGGCTGCCTGTGGTGGGGAGCAGGCCTCCCACTGGCCCTGAGTTGTGATCAGGGCTGCAGGCTGGGCCCTTTCCAGCTCAGGCCCCAAGTCCAAGGCTTCCATTTACCCCTCAGTCCTCTCCTTGCCCCCAAAACTGGGCATTCATACTGCTACTTTGGAACCCCCTTTCCCCAAGCTGCGGGGTAGCTTGGCCCCGCCCAGAGGGAGGGCCACGGGGAGGCTCAGGATCTCTTTCTACAAATACCCAAAGGGAGACTTATGGCAAGAGAGGCTTTCTTTTAAATATCCTCAGAGGACAAGTCTTAGACCAGGGAGTGGGAATTACATGGAGGAAGGGTTTGCCTCTGAGGATAAAGAAAAACCTCTAGCAGTGGGAATGGTTGCCCCAGCAGGTAGCAGGCTCCCTGCACAGAGCATCTGCAGACCTCTGGGTCCCAAGATGCCTCCCACAGAGGGGACTGGTGGGGACCTTGTGAGACAAGTCAGTTGACCCGAGGCCCACTGTGGGGGCTACAGAATAGGGGAGGGCTGGCAGCACCAGAAGGGTCTCACTCGAGCCCCGGCAGGGCTGGGGGCCAGGCTGGGCACTCACCTCGACACAGCACACAGAGCATAGAAGCTGGCCGCCTCGGTAGGGGGATGAAGAGGAACCTGCTATTCTGGGGGGAGAGAGATTGCCCAGACCATTCCTGCTCAGACATTCTCAAATATTCAATCTCAAAGATCGTTTCCTGAAACTTACAATTGGTTATTTTTAAGTGACCTTACAAATTTTCTGAGGATCAAAGGTTTCAGATGATCAGAGGTTTTGTGAAGGGACTTTGGGCAAGGGAGTGCTTCATTTCGTCCAACATGCGGTCCATATCTTCAAGCCAAGACTGCCAGTGCCCTGCTCAGCGGGGTGGGACGTCTTCGGGCCCCTTCCAGCCGGAGTTCCAGGCGTGGCGTGCCCGCGCTGTCCCCACAGGAGACATCCAGGCAAATACTGTCCACTACATGGCAACGTCTTCAGGTTCCAGGGTGAGTCCCTCTCGGTGTCCTAGCCTCTCCACCTTTCCCCCAAACATCTGAGTAATTTCAGAAACTACCTTGTGATTCCTGACACAGCCCCAACTTCCTCCAGAGAGTGAGCAGGCTGGCGGGTAAATAGCAGCTTTCCTAGGCCTGGCCTCCAGTGGGTAATTCCAGGGGCCTCCAGGCAGCCGAGACTGAACAGCCTGAGCTGTGGGCAGCCCTGTCATCTGCCCACACGTCCCTCTCCAAGGCCCCTGGTTTGTTTACATGAGTCTGAAAGCCCTGGGGAGAGCCGGCCTGCAGACCCAAGTCGGGACAGCTTTACTCCTTAGCGTGAAATGCAAAAGTCCTCAAGTCCAGACTGGACTACTTGCTTTTCTGAGAATCCAGAATAAGGCAGGATGTCTGGGCGAAATGGTGTTGCTTTCCTACATCCGTATCCCAGCCACGGGTGCTGGGGGCTGGAGCGCGAGGGCAGGGCGGGGGCCACTGGGCTCCGTGGGTGTGGCAGGTGTGGGGAAGGCGCATGTCCCCGGGACAGAGCAGAGGTGCCCACGGAGCAGGCAAGGACCCAGGAAGGGCCCAGGGCTCCCCTTCAGCAGGCCCTTCTCCAGGCGGCAGCTGGCTGGGGAGGGTCTCCCGCGGGGGCGGGGCGCTACAGCTGCTGAGCGTCTGCAGACCTCTGGGTCCTAAGATGCCTCCCACGGAGGGGACTGGTGGGGACCTTGTGAGACCAGTCAGGGACCCCAGGCCTCCAGCCCACCATGAGGGCTACAGAATAGGGGAGGGCTGGCAGCACCAGGAGGGTCTCACTCGAGCCCTGGCAGGGCTGGGGGCCAGGCTGGGCATTCACCCGGACACAGGGCACAGAGCGCCGTGCGCCGGCTGTTGCCAAGATGGGGCCAGCCGACGACGCCCCACCCCTTGACGTCCCTTTTGACTCAGGAGCGACCATGGCAGGCGCTGGCTCAGTGCCCACAGGGGGCCACGTTACAGTAACTGGGGGCTGCTGGCATGGCGGCAAGGTCCATGTGAGAGTAGAAGGCACAGGGGGATGCCTCCGCCCCAAGTGAGCCCCGGCCCCAGCGGTGTGATGCTCAGGGCCCTGGGGGCATCTTCCCAGCACTGGCAGGAGACAAGGTGCCCAGTCTCTGCTGTCTGTCCGCTGTTCCAACAAACACTGCCATTCAGATCCAGCCCCTAGGTTGTCTCTCCTGCACAAGCCCAGGCTCCCCGAGGGTCTGAGCTGGGGGGCAGTGGTCGGAGGGGATGCAACTAGAGACCACCAGAACCCCCTTGCTCCAGGCTGCTCTACCCCTGGATGCTGGAACCTCAGTCCAGGCCACACAGGGCCTCTGCCACCAGCCTGGTGCCACCAGGGCCACCCTGGCCTCCCGGGGGGGCACCCCACTGCCCTCTCAGCCCCAACCCAGGCCAGGCTTCATTTCTCGGAGACGGTCATGGGCAAGGGGGCCTCCTTTCCTTCCTCTTCTACTGAGAACATGACATCCCCGCAGCTGCCCAGAGGAGGCTCTGTCTCCTGCTCTGGGAAGTGGGGGGCATGGTCCACTTCCAGATCCTCCTCGAACTCAGGACCCGTCGGCCCCACCAGGCCCCGGCCCTCAGGCACCTCGGTCCTCACGGTCCCCACAATCACTGTGTCAGCCTTCATGATGTAGATCTTCTCTGCAAGGCAAAAGGATGGGTGAAGTGAGGGGACCGGAGCCCTAGCTGGACAGGGTGAGGAGGCAGAGGAGGGTCTAAGCTCCAACTCTGTCTCTCCCACTGTGTGGCTTCAGGCAGATGACACAATCTCTCTGACGCACAGCCAGCCCCATCAACCTCACAGGTGTCCTGAGGCTCAAAGGACATAAAACAGCTAGAAACTGCATGCCAGGACTGGCTCCCTTGTGGGAGAGGCTCATGATCTTCTCAGCATTTAGGTGGGGATGGGGTAGGGAAGGAGAGCCCAGCGTTGGGAGAGAAAGCGAGCCTGGGGCAGAGAAGGGAGGGACTGCAGCCCCAGTGAGCAGCGGACGTGCTGGCCACCGTCCAGAACCTTCCACACGACCCCTGAGTCCTCACACCACTGCCGCACGGTAGACAGTCTACTCTTGTCCCCGTGGACAGATACAAAGAACCTAAAGCCCTGAAAGGTTAAATGACCGGCCCAAAGTCGCCAGGCAGTTAGTAGAAATCTCGGCAGAAACTCCCACCCGACTAGCTGCCCTTTCCACTCCTGTCCGCGTGCCTACATCAGAAACCTGGGGTGACCAACGTGTTCCGGCTCGCCTGGGCTGCTCCTGGTTGTTGTAGTGAAGGTCCTGTGGCCTGTGGACCTTTTCAGTTCAGGTAAATCCAGACAGTTGATCACAGTCTAAGAACCCCAGCCCTGTTAATAACGAACACCAGCCTGTGATTCTTCGCTCAGGGCCATATTTCAGTGTTTGTTACTTATGGCCGATCTCCCGCCTGAGGCCTTCACGGCTGGGCCGTGACCTGCGCATAGTAGGACTGCTTGTGTGTTGCTTGGATGAATCGGCAGCGCAGCCCCTTAGAGGCAGGACCCCCTGCAGTCCTCACCACCATCTGCTGTGGGGATGGGGGTGGGAGGGGGCGCTTCAGAGGCTCAGGGGAGTTAAGTAAGCTGCCCAAGAAGCTGGGAAGTGAGGAGCCTGGCCTTCACTCAGCCCAGCTTCTGATGGCCTTTAGCTCGGGGCAGGGTCCCAAGCTCCCAGCAGCTTGGCCCTGGGACTCTCTCTGGAGTCTGAATGAGGACGCTCAAGAGGGAACTTGAAAGCTAGGGTGGAGCAGGGCGCTGGGGACCCCTACCTCTCTGGGTCACCCAGTTATACCCCTCTGATTTAGAAACACCCAAAAGATCCTTGGGGGCCCTGCACCCGCCACCCAATTGCATAATGCTGGCTCTTCTGTTTTGGTTTTTAACACCTCCAGGAAAAAGGGAAGTGTTCAAAATAGCAGCGAGGACTAGAGGAAAGCTACAAGTGTGGCAAGCCCCTCACACACCCCAAAAGAGAGAGCAGGGCCCCAGGCCCCAGCCACACACCCTCCACCAAGGCCTGCAGGCCCTTTGCCCTGGGAGCCTGAGCAGATGGGCTAGGAAGAGGTGGGAGCCAGAGGTGGTGAAAGAGAGGGGACCCTGGGGAGCGAGACAGGGCACAGAGCAGCCAGACAGGACTAGAGGAGAAGCTGAGGCATACGGAGCAGGGTGGGAGAGAAATGGAGGTGGGTTTGTCTGAAGAAGCCAAAGCCAGGGGCCAGGCTATCCCTCCCTCACCTCCGAGGGTCCTGATTGCTCCGACTCTATCCCTCATCACAGGGCTGCCCTTCCCCCCGCCCCTGCCACAAGCTGGGAGGGGAAAGGAGGGTCTTTCAGGAGCTGCTTGAACCTTCTACCCACCCAGAGCTCTAGAATCCAGGGAAGTTATCTTGGTGGGGTGGGAGGTGAAAGGGCTCCCCCTGCCTGGTGCCCAGGGGCAGAGGGATAGAGCTCAGGCTGCAGTTTGGTCCCCCTGGGGTACTAGACAGGTTCAGTGGGGCAGGGGGTGCCCCCTGGGATGGTGTCAGAAGGACAAAAGGCTCCTGAGCGAACCTCCAAGGCCCCCTCTCCCAACACCCTGCTTCCCAGCGAGGCTCACAGGCCGCACCCCAGCCATCCTGGGAGCCCAGTACCTCCCTCCACCTGCCCCCGCAGTTCCGGGCACTGCACTCAGCACAGACCCAAACGTTCAAGTTAGGACTTCTTAGGAAATTTAAAGGAGATGCTTTGGTGGTACTGCCCCAAATAACACTCTTTTTAAATAAAACGTGCTAAAAGCTACAATGCCAAAAGTTCTGGTTTCCTATTAAAGACCCTGCCCCAGAGAGTTCTCTCCAGCAATGCCTGCTACAGAAACGTGCAGGACAATTACAAACGCCTCTCTGGTATTAACCCAGCAATAGCTAACCCTCCAGAGAAGACAGAGATGCAGCTCACTAAGGCCCTGCCCTCAGGGAGCTCACAGCCAGGTGGGGGCGAGGAGGTGGGGAGGCCGCAAATACAGTCATACTGCTGGGGGCTGAGGATACTGGGTATGGAGGCCCAGGGTCTGAGGGAGCACAGCAGAGGGGCATTTGGTCCAGACAGGAGAGTGGAGAGGGCCAGGAAGACTTCCTGGAGGAGGAGGCAAATAAGCAGTGGCCTCAGGACATCAGGAATTGACTAGATTCAAAGGGGGAGTTGGCTGTCCCAGGTGAGGAAGCAGCTCCCACAGAGAAGCTCCAAAGGGAGGGAGGGCTCTGTCAACTCTGGAAACTGCCAGTGGGTGGGTGAAGTAGGCCAGAGGGGTCAGGAGGCAGGTGAGTCTGGGGGGAGGAGGCAGCTCGTGACCAGTGACCAGTCTGAACTCCAGAATAAGAATCCTGGAATTCATCCTGACAGTGACAGGGACCCCCACCCCCAGGAGGGATGAAGTAGGGGTGCAGATGGGAAAGGCTTGTATATTGGTGGAGACACTCTGGTGTGCAAGGGTGGAGAGAAGCGGGAGAGAAGGCAGGGAGACCCTTGGGAGGCCAAAGCGGAAGATCTGCCTGAGGCGGAGGGCGGCGGCAGTTCAGGAAGGGCTGGCCTCAGTGCGTCTGCTGAGGCCCGCGCCGGTGAGGGCAAGCCAAGGGGTTCAGAGCCCCGCGGGCACGGGGTGAGGCCGAGTCCCTGCTCTGCCACCCCGCAGCTATGTGACAGGGAACATCTCCCTGCACCTACCTCACAGTGCCGTTGCCCCGGGTGTGAAAACGGGAGGCAGACACTGTCCTCAGAAGGCCACGTGACAAGAAAAGACTTCCGCCCAGACAAGTGGCTGGTCTTATTGTCACTGGCATGTCTCCTCCTGTCCCAGCAAGGGGCTCTTTGCTGGGGGTGGGGGCAGCGTTCACATCCCACTTCAAGGTTGGCAGGCCCCGGGGAAGGGGGAGCCCCTCTCCCCCACCTTCACCCCCACCCACCCAGACAACTTCACAAATGCTTGCAATGGCCCTGTGAGGGCCGAATCACAACTACACCAATTTTCCAGAAATTTAAATTGGGCTACCGAGACGGAACAAGCTTTAACTCTTCCACAAAAAGCTGCTCCTACTTACAAGGGCCAGCAGGAGAACCCACGCCTCTTCCTCGCTGGGCCTTCCTGCCCCAAGGTCTCTGGCTCCCGTCGGGGGCCCAGGGTCCAGTGCCCAGCTCCCCCTGCCCCCTCAGCCCTGACCACACCAGGACCCTCCAAATCGGCAGACTCACCAATCCTGTTGTTGGTATGCTCTGAGGTCACCCGGGGCTCAGGAAGGTCCCTGGGGGATGAGGGGCTCCCGGCAGCGGGTGGGCTGGCTTCCAGCAGCCGCATGCTCTCTAGGCAGGCTGCCCCACTGGGGGAGGTCTCCACAGGCGGGGGGCTCATTAACCTCAGCTCTTCCATGCCTGACTCCACCACCGATATACTCTTCAGCTGCTGTGGGCACAGAGGGTGTGGAGTTGATGGAGGGTGCCCCCAGCGGCCCTGGGAAGCCCCTGTTTCTTCACCTCTGTAGACTCCAGTGAGTCTCCCTCTCTGCCTTAAAGCTGCCACACACCACCCACGGCTTCTCGGCTTTGAGAGCCTGATGCCCTGGGTTGAGTTTCAGAAGTCCTGTTGCTTTTAACTTGTACCAAATAACGACAGGAGCCAAAATCCCATACAGTGCTTGCGAATCCGCACAACCACCCTCTAAGGTGGCTAATATCAGCACCCTCCCCATTTTACAGACCAGGAAACTGAGACACAGAGAAGTCAAGTAACTTGCTCAAGTAAGTGTGTGGGCCAGCACTTGCACCCTGGCACCTCGCTCTGGAATCCATGCTTATAAGCCCCTGTGGGTAAGCGTGCACTCCAGACCCACCCCAACTCCCCAGCCCTGACCTCCCGGGACAGTTATCGGGTATGATGACACTAATGTATTCTAAAAATAGCTATATCTTCAGGAAAATGGTGGTTTCGTTTTTGACTTCTATAGGTAAGTATAAAGGTCTCATGAAGGGGTGCCTGGGTGGCTCAGTCCATTTAGTGTCTGCCTTCGGCTCAGGTCATGATCCCGGGGTCCTGGGATCGAGCCCCGCATTGGGCTCCCTGCTCGGCGGGAAGCCTGCTTCTCCCTCTCCCACTCCCCCTGCTTGTGTTCCCTCTCTTACTTGCTCTCTCTCTGTCAAACAAATAAAAAAAATCTTAAAAAAAAAAAAAGTCTCATGAAATGTTCTAACGCATACTATGTACCTCCAGCCTTTGGAACTCCATTCCAAATGGAATGAGTTCGAGTGATTCACAAAGTCTATCTACACAATCCTGATTATCCTTTTATAATCATCTGAAGTCCAAAAGACGGCATTTTAAACAAGTTACAGTGAAAACACTCATTCCCATGGCCAAAAAATGTTTATCTCACAAATCATTAAATGCCTTTTTCATGAAATTTCCTGGTATTGTAACAGCCACTTATCTGACCCAAGCATATTTGAATGTGACCTCCCATAATTTGAAACTGAACTCATATTGTGGTTCTGTCTGTTATATTAAAAAATTAAAGGATGGAAACCTTTCTCCATCTATGAATATTTTGAGTTAAAAGAAAGTCACGGAAAAATTGATAAATGGAAAAAAAAAAAAATTGGGTGAACCATACACAGCTGAGACACAGCCATATGGAGTGCTTTGTCCTGCCCCGTCCCTCAGCCCCGGAGGGCAACGTCCCTTCTCTCACCCCTGCCCCCCCGCCCCGAGGCTGCTCCTGGAGGCTGGGCGCAGAGCAGGGTGCCAGGCCCAGCCCGGTGAGGGCCAGGTGTCTGGGCCCCCTCCCCGGTAACTGTAGGTTCAGGGTAATGTTTGCAAAGCCCCTGGCCCAGCACCTGCACACAGCAAGCTCTTTGGAAAAGACAGGTGAAGAGATCCTTCCAGCGCAGGGCAAGAGTTCAGGGTACCAGCTTTGAAGCCACACAAACCAGGGTTCAAGTCAAACCAGGGTTCGCTGATCTACTTTCCAATTGTGGACCCACCTCTCCTGTCTGTGCCTGGGTTTCTTCTTTTGTAAAATGGACGACAGTACCAACCTCTGAGTGCTGTCAGGACTACCCACGATAACTCTGAGAAGCACAAAGCAAGGTGCCTGGCTCATGGTAAGTGCTCCATACGGGATGGCTAAGTTTTCACTTTTTTTTTTTTAGAAAGAGAGAGCAAGCGTGAGCAGGGGGGGAGGGGCAGAGGGAGAGACAGAGAAAGAATCTGGAGCAGGCTCCACGCTCAGCGCTGAGCCCGAGGTGGGGATTGATCTCATGACCCTGAGATCATGATATGAGCTGAAATCAAGAGTCGGACACTTCACCCACTGAGCCACCCAGGCGCCTCCCCCCCGCCCCCAACCCCTCACCCCGTGATGGCTAAGTTTTCAAAGAGTCGTGCTATGAATTTGTCATCCCGGCTGTGAGAATGAGAACCACAGCGGAGTGAAGGAGAAAAGGGAAATGACCCCACCTGGCACCCGAAGTAGCCAAAACCAAATCCACGGTCTGCCAGGCCCTTCTGGAAGTCCCCAGCAGGATGAGCCAGGAGCCAGAGACTGCTGAGGGGTTGTGGCTCCCCATCGCCGGCCAGGGCCTGGCAGAGGCCCCACTGTGCTCAGAGCACCCCACATGGGGCAGACTCAGCCTGAACTTGCAGGGGGAGCCCACACCCTGGTCACTGGGGGAGGGGAATGACCCACCAGCAGTTCTCAGAACCAGCGGATCTGTTAGCAAAGGAGTCCGATTTTAGGGGCACAAAGCCGGGGAGGTGGGGCAAGGAAGGGCTACTTACTGTCGGGTTCCTCCAGGGCCTGGAATCTGCAGAAAGAAAAAGAGTAGTGACTTCACCAAGGAGAACCTGGCAGCTGCCTGGTCCTGCCCCAACCGATGTATGGGTGGCAGCTGACACTTGTCCGGCCCTCAGGCTGGACAAGAGTGAATGGTTTCAGAACCCACGCCCACGCCCGGACACAGAGGCTCACTCGCCAGCCCTCGCCTGGTTAGTGGCTGCGGGAGAACCGGGAACCACCTCTCCCCCAACTGCTAAGCCAGTCAGGGCACCGGGCTCCTTCCCCAGCCCCCCGACCCCACACAGGCACAGGAGAGGTTCAGGAGAAGCACATGCCCCAGCTGGCGCCCAGGCGGAGGCTTCTGCGGGCTCAGAAGCTGGTCTGTGGCTTTGTAGCCCAGGGTCTAGAGAGCCCAGAACTCCCCGGAGCACCATGCAAAGCTCACACGGAGGACCTCAAGGCTGGGTGAGAGCAGGTGACCGATCCTGAGGACCTCTGCTGAACCCTGCGCTGGACACACCCAGAGCCAATCAACCCTGGAGGCCTTTGGTGGGAGTTCGGTTTTCTACTAGACGCGCCTGAAAGAGCCCGTGTGACCACCCACGAGGAGGACAGCTGCTCGTCATCATCCTACCACCTGCCATCTCCTCTGCGGGACTCAGGAGGTGCTGCCTGATTCTTAGGGCGCAACTTTATCTTCTCATCCCAAACCCCTACCCTCCACACCAGCACTTCTCTCATATCAAATACGGGGCCAGGTCATAGCCAAGCATGTGGTGACATTTAACCATTGCCCACTGGCCATCTGAGAAAGCCGAAGATGGCACCCAGGCATCTGGTCTACACTGGGCAAATCAACTCCCAGCGTTGACCGTCGTCTGGGGACACACAGCCCTTGAGGAGTCCTGAGGAGGCCCTCTCAGAGACTTGGAATATGCTGCTGTTAGGTGTGCGTACCTGACCAGAGAAATCTGCTCTGAAAATGCCAGCGAGCTAAGTCATCTCCAGAACATTCTGACATCAGCAGCTCTGGGAACCACCAGCCCTGAATCCTAGCTGAAACACTCACTGGAGGCCAACCAACTGTGATACTACAAACAAGACAGGTGGTTGGAACGTGCTGTGTAGACACTAGGTCAGTTCGGGGAAACACTTACACGTGCCTCCTAAGTGACTATCAGCATGTAAAAAGTGTCTAAAGAGGAAATGAACCAGATTGACGGTCAAAAAAAGAACACGTATAAAATGACACAATTCTGGATTCTTTCCTCTTCTTTTTTTATTTTTATTTTTTTAGAGAGAGAGAGAGAGAGTGAGTGAGCACAGGGGCTGGGGCTGGGGATGAGGGGGAGACAGAGTCTCAAGCAGGCTCCACGCCCAGCACAGAGCCTGACACGGGGCTCGATCTCACACCCTGAGATCATGACCTGAGCTGAAATCAAGAGTTGGATGCTTGACCAACAGAGCCCCCCAGGCACCCCATCTGGAGCCTTGATTTAACAAATGTTAAAGTTTCCTTCATCTGGTAACTGCTCTTCCCAGCAGAGTGGTCACCTTGGAAGGCCACAGCTCATTCCCGCTGGGTGGCCACTGTCTGTTACCCAAGCTACCGCTTGGGGAAATGCTCTCTGGCCTGAGGCACGTTCTTTTAAATGATGTCAGTGAAGCCTAATTTTTGTCCTTTGAGAGTAATGTTGACTTTTGCAAACAGCCAGCTGTGGTTTGGGTGGCGGGGCAGGGGAACGAGTGCGACAAAGTAACAAGATAAAATAAAATAAAATAAAAGTGATAAAACTCAGTCTTGGAGAGGATGTGGGTAAAAAGGAACACAGCGGCTCATGCCCTGTGAACTGGTTCCATGTTTCTCAAGAGCCATCTGGCAGTGAAAACCTCACACCCTTTGACCCAGTAATCCCTCTTTACGGACACACCCTCAGGAAATAACCCAAGAGAATACAACAAGGCTGTGTGCAATAACCAAAAAACTGAAAACAAGCCAGATGCCAAACAATGAGGCAGCTTAGCAGTCTTGAAGCAGAGGGCTTCCTGGCAGGGAACCCCCAACACAACATCACTCCACCTTCCCAGCCTTAGTCCTCATATCTGGAAAATGGGACACAGCATGCCAAATTTGGAGGGTTTTTATGAAGACTAAATGAGACCCGAAACGTGAAGGTACCCAGTGATCAGTCACACTGAGAGCACGTGCCTTGATATGATGTGATGAGAACAAGCCTGTGCCCATGTGGTCTTCCTCCCCCAAACCTGCAACCCCACTTTCATTAGGAGGAAAATATTAGCCAAATTCCAATAGAGGGGCATCCTGCACATAACTGGCCAGCGCTGCCAAGGTCATCAAAAACAGGAAAGTCAGAAAAGTCCAGAGGAGCCCAAGCAGACATGACAACTCAATGTAACGTGGTATCCTGGGTGGAAGCCTGGAACAGTAAAAAAATACATTGGCTAAAACTAAGTAAACCCAGGGGCGCCTGGGTGGCTCAGTCGGTTAAGCATCTGCCTTCGGCTCAGGTCATGATCCCAGGGTCCTTGGATCGAGCCCCACGTTGGGCTCCCTGCTCAGTGGGGAATCTGCTTGTCCCTCTCTCTCTGCCCCTCCCCCAACCCCCACTGGAGCTTTCTTTCACTCTCTCTCTAATAAATAAATTTTTAAAAAAAGAGTCTCTTATTAAAAAAAAACAAACACCTAAGTAAATCTAAACAGAGTATGGGCTTTAGTTAATGGAATTGCCTTATTCATCATGACAAATTCACCAACGTAAGCTGTAAACAATGGAGGAAACTGGGTGTGAGGTACACGGGAACTCTCTGAACTATCTTTTCAAATATTCTACAAATCTAAAATGGTTCTAAAAATTGAAGTCTGTTGAAAATTTTTTAAAAATTTAAATGTGAAAAAGGGACAGTGCCCAGGAGGCTGCCTAGCATGCCGGGGTTCCCAGGACATTAACGTGGCGCCGCGCTCATCACACCAAAGAGAAAACCAGCATTTGATACCGACTCTTGGCAACGAGCATAAAACAACATAAAGGCGAAAAGGCAGAATCCAGAGGCACCAATGTCTGCCTGCAGCTGCCTCACAACCCACATGTGTACTTTGCTAATGACCCAGAACAAATCGTGCTGAGTACAGAGATCAGATTTCCTAAGTGCGCTTCCCCTAAAAATGTGGCTTCAGTCCACTGTCTTCATTTATTGGTTTCCTCACTTTGGGGAGTAACTATGAGATCTTCTCGTAAACGTGTCCGGCACCCAAGGACATGAGTCCAGGGACACACGAGGCATCGGTGGCCCCCCCAGGACAAGTACATGTTCTCCCAGGGGCTGCCGTGAGGGCCACTCCAGCCGAGCCCGTGAGTTCTGACACCGATGCTGCGGTCCTGTCCTTCCCAGTCTCTCTCCCCTTTCAGTCCCGGCCCCCATCTGGCCTGGGGGCCTGGCTGCCATGGGAAGCGGAACAGACCTGAGGAAGGAGTCTGGCACAGAGGCTCAGCCAGGCTTTGGCAACGGGCACCCCTAATTCAGATCTCGGCTCCTGGGAGATGCCGCTGATTCCAGGGTGAGGGCAGGGAAGTACCAGGTAAGTTGGGATCGTCTTAAAGAAGTGCTCAGAACAAGGAAGGATGGGACAGAAGGACACCGGGGCCAGCTTCAAGGACTGAATCTGAACATCAGAATAACGATGGCAAGAGAATAAAATAGAAAGCCACCAGTCCATGCAGATATAAATAGAGAGGAAGAAGAAAGTGTGATGAGGAACTGGTTATTCACAGAGCTTCGCAGTACCTCCCCCAAAAGTGCTTACTGCTTGCCAAGGAGAAAAGAACAGCCTCGTGCAGGAGCGGCCTGGCAGGGAGCGCTCACGCCAAGTGCTCCAAGCCGGCCACGCCAGGAAAGGGACCGACCGGCTGGAACCTGGCGGGACGGCTGCCACCAGAGAAGCTCAGTGTCACTCCTGGCATCTGCCCGCCACCAAAGAAGCACGACCTGACTCCAGTCTCCATGAGGACGCACCAGGCAAGGGGAGGGATGCCCACCAAGTCGGTGGTGGAATGTTCAAAAGTGGCAAGGGCACAAACGTGACAGAAAAGACAGGAACGGAGCCAGGCTGACAAGAGACGTGACAACCAGATGCAACACGAAATCCTGAACTGGATTCTTATGCTGTAGAGGACATGGTTGGGACAAAGGATCTTGAATGAGGTCTGAGAATTTGCCGGTGGTAACGCATCAGTGTGAATTCTGATTTTGATGGGGTCACTACGTCGTATAAAAATACACCCGTTTGTATGACCACGCACTAAAGTGTGTGGAGATGATAAGGCATTGAGTCACTAACTCATCTCAAAAAGTTCAGAAAAATAAGTTCTTTGTACTGTCCTTGTGACTCTCCTGTAAGCTTGAAATTGTTTCAAAACAACAAAAAAAATTTTTTTTCGACTTAAACCTGCCTGAAGTAACAGATAAGGACTTTAGTGTCCATTAGAATGAAGAATTTTAGTCAGTGTTTCTTAACCAGGCACGATTCCCACCCCCAGGTTGTTATTAACCAAGTGGCCTTAAACAAGTTCCTCCACCTTCCTGATTCCTCATCTGCGAAATGGGGATGAAAGCAGCAGGTGCCTCCCCAGTCCGCTGTGCGTCTGCCCGCTGCAAAAGCCTGCCGCCGAGGACATGGGCCATAAAGGTGAATCAACTCAAGAGATGGCTGGTAAGCGTTGTTGCTCCGGGACGGGGAGGGCTGGGGCATGCATCCCCGCCCTGCCAGCCGTTAGTCCCTTGAAACAACTGATGCTGGTCTGAACGCTCGGGAGAGCGAGGACCCGTTTCTGCACCCAGCAGAGAGCCACTTGGACGATGATCTGAACACTTGAATGAGCAAGCACGTGAATGAAAGCTCCTTTGCCCCTTTAGCACGCACTGCTCCGGAGGGAATAGGGCATCCACCTCGCTCCATCCGTTCTCTCCTGAGCCCCTGGATGCTTATCCTGGCCTCACCTTCCCTCCAGCTCGGGCCTGGAAACCCAGACCCTCCAGGGACCCGCCGGAAGCCAGAGGGCCAGAAACAGCCCCAAACAGGATGGCCGCCACTGAGTCTCAGGGCTTGGTTTCTCGTAGGTCTGCCTTCTTAAGGGAAGGTGCTTTTTTTTTCTTTTTCTCTCTCTCTCTCTTTTTCTCTGTGGCAAAACTGCCATCACGAAGATTTGAAGAAAAAAATAAACTGACAGCAATGGAAATTCTAATACTAGAAAAATGTCAAGAAAGCAAACATGGGTTTCAATGAGACATTAAGGCTGACAGCTCATGGAAACAGGCTTGAAACTATCAAAACACAAAAACCCCCCTTGCTAAGAGCGCACAAGCACCTGCTGTGAAACTCATCAAATTCAAAACAGGCCTCAGTGGACAGGTTTTGTGCCCAAGTCCAAAGGCAGGCTGCAGTGACGGTCTCCGAGGGTCCTGGGGAGACGGCGGCGGGGGGGAGGGGGGGCAAGAGGGCTGTGACCTGGCCCAAGACTGCCCACTGGGCTCGTGGGTGGACACTGGAGGTGGACAAAGCTTGAGGGGAGGGAGGCGGAGGGGACAGGTCTGAGCCCTCCACAAAGCCCGCAACCTCAAGGACCAGCGCCTGAGACTTGAGTCTCATCGGTTGTGTGGCCCTGGCCAGCTATCCACCTTTCTGAGCCTTGACTCCTCCTTATGGAATGGAGATAGATCATCACCCACCTCCCTTGGGGTTCTCAGGTCAGTGAGACCCTCTATGGGAGCCTGCCTTGAAACCAGAAAGGGAAGCTCAGAAATTCGCGTTCACTCCTTCCCCTGTGGTCAGGGCCCAGCACACAGTAGGTGCTCAATCAGTGCTTATGGAGTGCTGACGAAGACCTTGCCCTGCCTGCAAATGGCTGCATAGGGGAGAAAAGGCACGTGTGCGTGCACACACACACACACACACAACCAGGTGAGGGCTGGAAGTAGGTCAGGGGCTCTGACAGGTGGTCTGCAAAAGTTGGCCTGGAAGCTGGGCCGGGATCAGAGAGCCAGGGCCAGGGAGCGTTTCAGAACAGCGTAGATATCAGAAGGCCCTGAGATTCCTGGTGAGGAAAAAGGCCCCCAACACAGGCCGGCCCGTCGGCCGACAGCAACCACCTCCTGCACCACACACCGTCTGAAGTAGGCCCCACCGTCCCCTTTTACAGTGAGGAAACTGAGGCACAGAGCAACAAAGAAACTCACCGGGGCCATACAGCTCGTAAGTGGCAGAAGCAGGATTCCGGCCCTATCAGCCTGCCCTACAGACCCCTATGCCCCTCGCTGCCAGCAGAAGGGGCGCAGAGCAGTGGGGAGGAAGGAAGGGGTAGGGAGGCCAGGAAGGAAGGGAAGGCATTCAGGAATGCCTCTCCAGGGGGTGGGCACTGTGGAGGAAAGAATGAAAGACAAGATGGATCTTAAACCTTCCTGCCAGCCCGCCATCTGAACGCTGCAGAGGACCGTGGAGGACGGGTCCCACCCGCACTGCATTCCCGTGACAGATGAGCCTGTGCACAGAGGGAGCCCCAGACCCAGGGCCTCGAGCTGCTGTGTCCATGGGGCCCGAGTAGCCCCCTCTGGACATCTGGACACTTACCCACGGGCTCCAGCTTGGGCCGGAAGGTCTGGACAGGGTAGCAGAGGTGGAGCTCTGGAACGACAGAGGAGTTAGCTGGAGCGCCTCCGAGGGCAGCGCAGAGACCCAGCCAGCCCAGTGCGGGGCACCTGCCCTCCCCAGGCCCCAGGAACACATCCACTCACTCTGCTGAACCCACTTCCTGCAGGCCCTCCGGTGGCAGAGGAGAAAGGACACGGAGCCCAGGACCAGCAGCAGCAGCAGCAGGACCGTCCAGAAGAGCACCGGCCCTGGAACACAGAGGCAGCCCTGGACCCTCTGCCCTGACGCTCGGGGGCTCTGAAGTCTACACCACGGCAGTGCGCCAGGGGCCCCCGCTGCAACCTCCCCACGTGGTCCTCACCCCGGACTATGTTCTCCTTCTCCTGGGACACAGACACCATCGGGGCTGGCAGGACCCGGTCCTTCCCCAAGCAGGAACTGAGACCCAGACCCTCTGGCTCCCTGGTGCAGCCTTTATCCACCTGCCCTCCCTCCCCTGGCTCGAGGGGGCCCATCAGGGCAGCTAAACGGTTCACAGAAACAAACCATTTCTAGATTGTGAGAAACTGAGGAGTCGAGGAGTCAGAGGAAGGAACTGAGGTCCAAAAGAACATGGTCTGGGGGCCGTGGAGGAGGGCCTATGCCAGGTGCGGCCCCGGGGCAGCCGGCAGCACATTCAGTGTGGCTGGAGTCGGGGCGGGGGGGGGGGGGCCGGCGGGTGGAGCAGCAAGGAGGGTGAACTGGGGAGTCTGATAGGACTCCAGCTCCCCTCCAGATGGGCAGGCACGGGGTCTTCTCTGCACATATACCCACTCAGCACCTGTTCCCTGAATATCACGTAGGCACCATTACCATCTCCTTTTACAAACGAGGGAAACTGAGGCTGGCGAAGATTAAGTAACTCACTAAAATGGCGAAGGGTAAACCGCAAGAATCACGGCTTGGGTCAGGCCAGGCCGGGCGGCTCCAGCGCCCACACACTTAACCGCTATGTGGGTATATTCTTTGACAACTTAACTCAGGACTTAACTTGTCCCTTTTCTTCCTTTGTCCCTTATGAAGATGGTGTATCCAATCACTGTTAAGTCCACGTTCAGGTGTTAAAAAGTAGTAGGTGCCATGTATGTGCTTCTCAAACTTTAACATGCATGCAGATCTCCCGGGACCATGTTCCAATACAGACTGTGGTTCAGTGGGGCTGGGGTGCAGCCCTGAATTTGCTCTTCTAACAAGTTGCTGATGCTGCAAGTCCAGGGCTGCGCTTTGAGGTCGGCTGGCCGGAGGACTGCCGCCACCTCGTGTTTGACACTAGAACTGCAAGCCCCAAACCGAAGCCTACCTTAGAATGCCTCCAAGGAGCCCCGTAAGGTGCTAGCTACGTATACCCCACTGCTTACTGCCCTGCGTGGTCCGTGCGACAAAACTGAGGCTCAAAGGAATTAAGCAACTAGTCAAGGTCATGTCTTCGTTCTCCAAGTATTTTCTGAGTAGCAATTATGGGCCACGGGGATGAAGCTGTGAATAAAATCCCTGCCCAGAATCGAGGAACAATCACTAGCAAGTGACAGAGGCACATCCCCAGCTCAAGAAGCCAGAAACCTGGGGTCAGCTCTGGTCTCTCCCACCCAGTGGATGCTGCTGCCCAGGGAGAAACCTCCCTCCTCCCGGCCCTCTGGGAGGCAGACGCTCCTCTCTAATAGTTACCTGAAACCAGAATGGGCTTTGCTGTGGAGGAGAAAGAGATGGGCGTGCTCGTTGATATGGGGGTGTCTCCCCAGGCGTGGGTGATGCCCCCTCCATGCTCCTGACTGATCTGGGGGTCTGCCGAGGAGACCAGAGGGGCAGGGGCACTACCAGGAGAGAAGCCAGAAGTAAGACTGACAGTGGAGATGGAGAAATGGAAGCGTGTGCTCAGGAACCATTCCCAGTGGTTCCAGCCCAGAGCCGGGCACACATCCTCCAAAATGACTTGCGACCTTGGCACAGAGATTCAGCCCAGGCCCCACCTCCAGCCCCAGCCCAGCTGCCTCCAAAAGGGGCCAGGGAGTCACCTGGTGGGCGTCTTGCTGTCCTCTGGGTTGGTGCTGCACTCAGGGTGGGCCTCGGAGGGAGGGAGCTCATCTGTGGCATCCCTCTCAGCTGCACCTGCAGGGAGTCGTCTTAGAGTTGGTGTCAAGGAGCCATACCCAGCAGGACTGGTAACTTCCAGGGAGGCGGCATGGTGAGGCCAGAAGGACATGGCAGCCAGGTAGACTCAGGCTAGTGTCCTGACCCTCTTTCCTTCTCTCCCTCTTTCCTTCCCTCCACGCAACAACTCTTTATTGAGCACCTACTATGTATCAGGGACTGTCCTGGGAGCTGGGACATAGCAGTGAGCAAAAGAGACAAGATCCCTGTCAGGGGCCATTGCTGCGGTGTCTTGAGGGGGAGCTATCTAAGCAGAGGAAATCGAAGGCAGGGTGGCCCCTAGGTGGGGGAGGGAGGAGCGCGAGCACACGGGAGAGGCTGGTGAGCAGCCATGTTAAAACGTGTGCACGATGGTCCGTTGTACACAATTGTTCATAGCGGCATTCTTCATAGTAGCCAAAAAAGTGGAGACAAGCCAAATGTCCATCAACTGGTAAATGGGTAAATAAAGCACAGTATACGTGTACCTGAATATTGTGTGGCAATAAAAGGGAACAGCGCACTCACACACGCTACAGCACGCGTGAACTTCAAACGTATCGTGTGCAGTGAGAGAAACCCGACACAGAGCACATATTCTGGAAATGTCCAGAAAAGGTCCATCTAGAGGGACAGAGAGTAGGATCAGTGCTTGTACGAGCTGGGGACGGATACGGGGGTTGACTACTAAAGACATGAGGTTTCTTAGATCATGGTGATGGTTTTACAACTTTGTAAATGTCTTTACAATCATTGAATTACACACTTAAAGCTAGTAGGTTCTGAGGTATGTCAAGCATACTGCAACAAAGCTGTTCTTAAAAATTAGGTCTTGCTCCCCAAAGCCAGGATTTAATTAGCAAGGGAATGGGATCGGTGCGGTCGGTTACACCCCCGGCCCCCCTCCTCAGGCGGGGAGGTGTCTGTGTCCCCGCCTCACCAAGGCCCTGTGACTCGGATGGTCGGTGGAGCAGGATGGAAGGAACAGTGTGCCTGTTCCCAGCCTGGGCCTTAACCAACTGAGCCACCCAGGCGCCCCCCAACCTGGGCCTTTCTGCACTTCCACCAGGGCTGTAAGGAGAGGATGCTCTGCCAGGTGGTGGTCCCCGCTGGTCCCAGAAGTATGAGAAACACTCGAAGCAAACCCAAACCAAACCTGTGAGCCCAGACAAGACAGCAAAGGCCCAGCTGACCAGGGGAGGAGAGCTGAACCCTGACATGTCAGCGTTGTTTTCCATGTGTTATGCCTGGAGCTAGAGCTGGCTGAGACGGTCAGGCCTGTGTCTCGAAAGATCAAAGTGGAAAAGCTCCTCATCTCCAGCCAACTGTGATCTCACAGGAAGGTGGCTTGGTGGCTCTAGCCTTTCTGATTTTATGTAAAAGAGAAACCTGATAAATACATATAAATAAATAAATGTAAATACTATCTCCTGATATTTAAACACAGCCTCAATTTTTTGAAAGTTCCTTTCTTTTGAAATCAACTTTATTAAGGCATAATTTATATAGAAAAAATGTCCCCTCAGTTATACTGTTTGATGGGTTTTGAAGAATGTATCCTTCCATGTAACTGTATCTTCATTCAAGATCTAGAACATTCCCACCATCCCAGAAAGTTCCCTCGTGACCTTCTGCCGTAAATCCTCCTCCCACATTCAGGCAACCACTGGTCTGCTTTATGTCACTATAGATTAGTGGGTCTGTTCTAGAATTTCATTAGACAGAATCAGGCAGTAAGTACTTTCTGGGGTCTGGCTTCTTTCTCTCAGCATAGTATTTCTGAAATTCACTTATGTTGCACGGAGTAGTCTTCCATTGTAGAGATGTACCACCATTTATTTATCCATTCACCAGTTGATGGACATCAGGGTTGTTTCCAGTTTGAAGCTATTATAAATAAGGCAGCTCTGAATGTGCTTGTACAAATCTTTGTGAGGACATATAATTTCATTCCTCTTGACACTTCGGAGGGGGAAGCCTGTGCTGACCAGACAGAATGCCTCTGAGGACCCATTCAAAGATGGTCTCCTCTGATCTGACCCAGCCACTCTTTTTACAGATGGGAGAGAACCACAGCACCAGACCTAGAGCCAGAAGGCAGGACTCCTGGGTTCCAGCCCACAGCACACTCCATTGGATCACGCCACCTCCTGCCCGGGGACTGAGCACAGTCTTACAAGTTTACAATTAACTGCTTTTCTAGGGTTAAGAAAACTGGCCCACATTTGAAGTAGGTCATGCCCAGCCACGATCCCTCTCTACCCCCATGTCCCTGGTGGCGGCACCCCTCCTCTGATGTGGTGCAAAGCAGATCCCCACCCACACTCCTTTCCCTTCTGAAAAGCTTTCATGATGCTTCTCAGATTCTTCCTGAAACACTTTGAAGAGAAAGTGAAGCAAGGATTAATTTTCTTCTTGGATTAGTAGTGTCCTTAGGAACGCTCCCCTTTGGGGGGGGGGTCTCCAAATAGATGCTATGTCTTTCCTCAGGGTCACCAGACTATTACCTGAATTAGTTGAAGCCTGCAGGCTTTAAGCTATGAGGAAGATGATACAATTTGCTATGATAATTTCTATTTATTTGCAAATCAGTATTTGATTAAGTTTAAAATGTCATTGGTTTCAACAAGAGTTGACTTTGAGAGGATTGGAGGAGTTCCAGTGTTGAAATATATCACCGTGGCTACCCCCACGTAGCACCATGAGGGGAAAGCCCTCTGGCCTCCCTCTAAGGCAGCCTCAGTCTGAGCTCCCACTGAAACACCTGCTGGAATCCAGCAACAGAACTGCTGTCCTGGGGCGCCTGGGTGGCTCAGCTGGTTAAGCCTCTGCCTTCGGCTCAGCTCACGATCCTGGGGTCCAGGGATCGAGCCCCACATTGGGCTCCCTGCTTAGTGGGGAGTCTGCTTGTCCCTCTCTCTCTGTCCCTCCCCCAATCCCCACTCATGCTTTCTTTCACTATCTCTCTTTCTCAAATAAATAAAACCCTTAAAAAAAAAAAAAGTACTGCTGTCCTTCTCTAAGTGGAGAAGATGGACCCAATGCTCCCTGGGTGCCTCTCAACCTCCTCATGTGTATCATACCTTACCTGTAGCCTTCCTCCTTCCTCCCTGGTGTAGTGACCCTCCCCTTTTCCTCCTCCTTTAAATCTGGAGGTGAGCAGAAAGTATTGTTTAGCCCCTACTTAGTCTGCCTGTGTTCTCTGGTAAGGGCCCACTGAAAGAGGAAAAAAAAAAAAAGAAACTACCCATTCTTACTCCCAATTTAGAACTAAAAAGGATATTATTTACCGGACTGAAATATTTCTCTTTAAATCCAAACACCTGATCCTCAGGCCATTTGAAGGAGAATGATCTTAGCATCAAGGTCAAATGGATTCTCTTTTAGTGCATCCAACAAGTGCTTAAAATCAGATGACATTTTCATCTTCGTATCTGGAGTGTAAATTTCTTGTCAGCTTTTTATTTTCCCTAGAATTCTTAACTGCCTTTCATTTTCTTGTTGAGAAAAGAATAACGTGCCTTTACCATATCATCAAGTTTTTCAAACGTACTACTCGTGAAGTTTACTGAAATTCTTTCTTTCATTCCTGCAGACAAGACAATTCACTGGAGCCCTCCTTCGTTTTTCTGTTCTTATCTGGCTCAACTGGTCTGCAATACAGCTGTCATACTGGGACTTCCCTGCTCTCCTGGGATAGAATCACCGTTTTCTAGATTCATGGCTTTTGTTTTGTTTTGTTTTTAGCCCCTCATTTAGCCAAATAACATCTTCAAGTAACTTTCTGAGAGGACACATGAGGGAAAATCTTTCTGCCCTTTTATGTCTGAAAATGTTTTTTTTTTCTGCCTTCAAACTTAATTGTATCTTAACCGAATAGAAAATTCTAGGTTCAGAACTAAGAAGGAGCTGATGTGGTTGGTAGAGAGTACTCCAGGCTGGAACTCAGGATCCTTGCGTTCCAGTTCTAGCTCTGGTCCTCTCCATCCATAAAACTAGGTGGGTAAGATCAGATCACGGGTGGTGACAGGCTTTGAATTGGCCCTCAAAGACATTCTGTGTGGCGAGCACAGTGATCTAGTCATTCATCTCCTGGGTATTTACTTGTGAGAGACGAAAATATATGTTTACACAGAGTTGTACAAGAATGTTTGTAACTGCTTTATTCATAACTGCTCCAAACTGGAAATAACCCAAATGTCTGTCAACTAGTGAATGGGTAAATAAATACATCTATTGTGTCTAGGTATGAGTAATCTTATTCATCCTGCTTGCTCTTGGTAGGTCCATCTGAAGTCTCATATTTTTCAGGTCAAGTATGCAAGGAGAGTTGGGGCATCACTGCGGGTACAAGGCCCGGAGCATTCAGGGACCAAGTCAAGAGGGCCGTAAGCGATGGGAATGCAGAAGACCCAAGGCTTAGGGTAGGCGTGCACAGAGGGAATTACGGCACTTCTGCCGACATGAGGCCTGGAGTACACCAGAGTCCCGTTGGGAGGGTCACACCAAGGTGGTCACCAGACCCAGGCTGGGGCTGTGAGGCTGCCCAGGGACTGTCTACTCTGGGAGCATGACTGGGGCAGGGCACGACCAGATGTCCCAACCCATGTGCTCTGCTGACAGAGGACACAGCAAGAACAAGAAGCAGATGCAGCCAAGAGAAGCCTCCTTCTTCCTACAATGGCTCCCCAGTGCCCTCTGGCAAAGCTTATCATGTTCACTAGGAGAAATGCGTGAAGAGCCCCATACTTCACCGCACAGCAGGGACTGAAGGTGAATTGAGAGTTGAGAGGCAATACTTGGTAACAAGCACACTTTCCAAAAGCGTTTTTTGGTCCTCTTCTCTCTTACTGTTTCTTTTTCACGGCATTCTGTTCTCTCTTTATGGATGTGACAACTTCTTGAATTCTTCTGTGGACGCTAATTTAAAATTTTAAACGTCTATTCCTCTTCCTGAAGCCATTTCTATTGCTTCACCCACAGTAAGTTTTCTGTTAATGTATCTTGTTATTCTCCATCATGCAGCTGGTTTCCCTTAACAGTCTGAATAGCTTTACTGCTCACTCATTACTTAAAAGGACTCTGCTGAATATTCCAGTAGCTGGCAGCGGGGGGGGGGGGGGGGGGGGGGGCGGGGGGGGGGTTCTTCTGCTGTGGGGCTAGCATGGCCTTTCCACAGCAGGTCTCTTCCCTGAGGAGGAGGGCCGTCTGGGAACTCTGGGCCCACGGTGGGGAGTGGGGGCCGGCAGTCTTCACTTCAGGGTGACTTAGCAGGGGTAGCCTATCAACAGGCTACACTCAGAAACACACAGCCGAAGAGGGCTTTATGCAGGGTGGTAGGACCACACCAGCAGCCCCGTTTCCCCAGATGCTCCTTCAGTGTCTTCAGCCAAAAAGTTGATGATTTTCACCAGAGGATGAAAACTCAAGCACCATCTGTTCCAACTGCTCAGTGTCCATGGTGTACCACTGTCTCAAGTTTTTAATTTTTATTCTCAAGATGAAGTCGCACCCCACTGCACCGTTCCATCCATCTCCACTTCACTCCCATCTTTCATTTTACTTGCCTGCTCTGAGCCCAGAGCCTCCGTGGGGATCTTACAAGCAAGGTACCTCTCACTTTTCCTGCAGCACTCATGGAGTGAATTCTGGGGCGAGCTTTCCTCCCCCTTGTTTCATTTGTCACCACCCTCCCATCTGTTTTCTACCTTCTAGAAATTTGTTGAAATCTCTTGTCTGTTGATTAACCTTTTTTTCCCCCCACCGTCAAGAGTTTATATTTTTCTGCACTCTGGCAAATGTCTACCATCTTTTTTTTTCTTTGTTTTCGCTTGTTGTTTTTTTATTTAAGTAAACTCTGTGCCCAACATGGGGTTCAAATTCACCACCCTAAGATCACGAGTTGCACACTCTACTGACTGAGCCAGCCAGGTGCCCCAAATGTCTACCATCTTGAGCTGGAACCGTCTTCAAAAATCTCATATTGCTCTATCTTGACTCAATGAAACAGCCTTTCAAATAAGTGAAGATTTTACCAGCCCAACAATTTCAGAAGGAAGAATTTTTTAAAAATCATCAGAATCTCTTACCAAGGGGCGCCCGGGTGGCTCAGGTCATGATCCCAGGGTCCTGGGATTGAGCCCCTCATCCGGCTCTCCACTCAGCGGGGAGCCTCCTTCTCCCTCTCCTTCCGCCTGCCACTCCACCTGCTTGTACTCTCTCTCTCCCTCTCTCTCTGTCAAATAAATAAAATCTTAAAAAAGAAAATCTTACCAAAATGCCAAATCTAGATTTTTTTCAAGGTTTTTTTTTTTTTTTGGTAATCTCAACGTGGGGCTCGAACTCACAATCAAGAGTCACATGCTCTTCCAACTGAGCCAGCCAGGCACCCCCAGATCTAGATTTTATTCCACTTACCAGACCTAACCGTCTAAACAAAACCAAAGCCCAAACCTGACGTAGTTAGCAGCTAAGGTTGAAGGTCATTTGCCCAGCTGGGGGTGGAGAGAAGTTCAGCTGCAGGGGCACAGACTTCAGCCCCTCGGCTGGGGGTGCAGACAGCTTACCCTGGGGCTTGGAGACCATCCCTGGTGGGCAGACGGAGTGGGGGACGCAGCGGGCACAGGAGTTGGCGGCTGACGTGGCACAGGACATGCCAGATCGACATTCGCAGACTCGAGAGGAGTTCCACGTGCACGGCGCCTTCTCCACCAGGTCTTCAAAGGGACACAGAGAAGGGTCATGAGGAAGGATCTGGGATGGCAAGGGCAGGGGGCCCAGAGACCCCCCAGGAGAGCAGAGAAGCATCTGCCTGGAAGCAAACACTCATGTGACTATTCTGTTGAGATCTTTTGGCACGCTCAGAACAGGCTGAGTGGAAGAAGGTAGGGGAAAAAAAAGAATATGTGCTATATGATTATGTTCACAGAAAATGCTAGAAAACGCAAAATCTTCCGCAGTGACAGAAAGGAGAATGATGGCCTGGGAATGGAAGCAGGGTGAGCAATGGTGGGAGGGAGGATAAGGAACACGAGGAAACTTTCTGGGGAAATCATTTTCCTTGATTGCGGGGACGGTTTCACAGCCTCACACTATGTCAAAATGTATCAAATGGCACATTTTGAACACGTGTGTTGCACTGCATGTCAATCCTATCGCAATAAAGCTGTTAAAAAGAAAATAATCTAGAGAACAGGGTAAGCGGGCATGGGTATAGATGAACCCACACTGGCCGTGACTTGATCATTCTTTAAAACTGGGTGAAGTCCATAACCATTCCTGACTCTACTTCTGAATATGTTTGAAATTTTCAATGATGGGGCGCCTGGGTGGCTCAGCGGGTTAAGTGTCTGCCTTCAGCTCAGGTCATGATCTTGGGATCCTGGGATGGAGCCCCAGGTCAGGCTCCATGCTCAGCAGCGAGTCCGCTTCTCCCTCTGCTCATGCCCCCCCACTCGGGCTCTCTCTCTCAAATAAATGAATAAAATCTTAAAAACAAAGAAATTTTCAATGATAAAAAGGGTTTTTTTTTCCAAAATAAAAAAATAAAATGTTAGAGGTTCTGTAAAAGAAAGCATGTGATAATGCATTTACATATGCTTGGGAACACTTTATGTGCTCTAAATGGGTGAAAATAGAATGACCGCCTTAGTAGATTAGATAAATGTGACTTGCTCATGAGGACTTTTCTCAATCAGCAGGATACTTAAGAGACCTCAAATGATAAAGAACCTCACAGTCTCTTCCTGAAACCTCTAGACAGAGTGGGCATTGGGGAGGATTTGGGGAATTTGTGTGGATGGCAAGAGTGAGCTCAGCAGTGAGAGAGATGACTTGGGACAGTGACAGCTATTATCACGATTATAGCTATTAATATCATTGATTGTGTGCTAGGCAGTATTAATATCATTGAGTGGGTGGGGGGGGCCCTGGGTGGCTCAGTCAGTTAAGCATCCGACTCTTGGTCACGATCTCAGGGTTGTGAGATCGAGCCCCGCGTGGGGAATCTGCGCTCAGTGAGGAGTCTGCTTGAAATTCCCTCCCTCTCCTTCTCCCCCCCTCACCCCCACGTGCACACTCTCTCAAAATAAATAAATAAAATCTTTTTTAAAAAATATCATTGAGTGCAAGCAAGGCAGCAGTAATACCATCGAGTGCGTGGGGGGTCCTATTCTCAGCATTCTGCCCAGATTAACCTAGTTTAACCTATTTAATTCCTGCAACAGCTCTCTGAGAGAGTACTATTATTATGCCCATTGCAGATGAGGAAACTGAGGCACAGAGACGTTAAGAAACTTGCTTGTGTTTATAAGCTGCAAACTGGTAGAGCCAAGGTTCGAACCCAGGATCTTGGGTTCCAGAGTCTGTGTTCTTGGCCCCTGTTCTCCACCCCACTGCTTCACAGGGCTTTCATCCTTAGAGCTGAAGGAATTCTCAGACCCAGAGCCACCTCTTGTTTCTCTCTCTGTCATGGTGGCTATGACAGATTATATTTTTTCCAAAAATGGCCAGAGCAGTATTTCTGGCCCCGTCTGCTCTTCCAGGCCTCTGCCACTTACCCGTCGAGTTCACTTTCTTCTCCTTCCGTTGACTCTATTGGGATCTCTGACTGCCTCAAGAGGTAGAAACTGGCGGAAGTTACGCCATGTGACATCCAAGGAAAGGTCAGCAGAAGGGATAGGACTTGTCCCCACCCCTGCCCCATCCTTGGAATCCAGCCACCAGGCCTTGAGGAAGCCCCCAAGTTAGCCACCCAGAGGCCCTAGCCAGCAGTTGGCACCAACCCCAGACCCATAAATGAAAATGCTTTCAGATGATTCCCGCCTCCAGCCTTCACATTTTCCAGCTGAAACCGCAGACATCGTGGAGCAGAGACCAGCCATCCCCTCAGTGTCCTGTCTGAATTCTGACCCACGGAATTCATGAGTACAATGAGTGCTTTGTTTTTCTCACATTTTGAGAAAACTTGCTATGTGGCCTTAGTAACTGGAACGGTGTTCTTTCCTCTTTTGGCCTCCCTTGACTTCAGCCAGGGTGTGAAAGAAACCTTGGACAAGGAGACATAATTGCACATACCCCGCCCCTCTGTGAGGGGGCTGGGGCCGCACCCAGCCACGGCAGTCCGGGGCCTGGGCAGCTTCCCCTGCCCTGCGCGGCTCTCATGGACACCGGGGGGGGGGGGGGGGGGGGCAGTGGTGGTGCTGGGAGGCTGTGCTGAGCGGGTCATGTACACAGCAGTCACCCAGTGAGTGCCCGTCCTGAGCATGCTCTAAGGACAGTGCAGTGACTGACCAGAGCCCAGAACCTCCAAGTTTAAACTCTGGCCCTGCTGCTCTTGAGGGCCTGTGGCCTTTGTAAGGCCTCAGTGTTCTCTGTACAATGGGGACAATCATAATCCACACACCAGAAAACAGCTACCAAAAATAACGAGACGCGCTTGGAACAGGTAGATAATAACGAATGTTTCCTTGCAAGTGTGAGCAAATGGAAGCCCATCAACACCCCGCAATCAAGAGTGGGACTCAGTAAAGGCCAACTGCTCAGAGACACCAGCAAGGTGAGCTAGGCTCCCGAAGGCTGAGCAGTCCCAGAATGAACTCGGGGTCCCCCAGCCCCAGATTCTCGGCTAAGACCCCCTGCTCCCAGGAAGGAGCCCCTGAAGGGGACGATGAGGCCCTTACCTCCAGAACAGGTCACACAGGCCTTGCAGCGGCCGTCCTTGTCCAGGTAGTAGTCGGGGTCACACTGCTTCCCACAGTCCGATGACCCCTGTGTGCACAGCTGCTGTGAGGTCAGCCCTGGGGAAGGAAGCAGAGAAGCTCCAGGCCGGGCCACCTTGGCAGAGGCCCCCACCTCCGCACCCAATCGCCACCTCCAGCTCCATGGCCAGCTCCCAAACTCCACACGTGTCAGATCAATCTTTCAGAGGGAGTCCTGAAGCCCAGAAAGGGAAGGAATGTATCTGGCTATTTCTAAACTGCAATCTTTTTTTTTTTTTTTAGATTTTATTTATTCCTTTTTCAGAGAGAGAGACAGAAAGAGCACAACAGGGGGAGCGGCAGGCAGAGGGAGAAGCAGGCTCCCCACTGAGCAAGGAGCCCGATGAGGGACTCGATCCCAGGACCCCGGGATCATGACCTGACCTAAAGGCAGATGCTTAACTGACTGAGCCACCCAGGCACCCATGACTACATTAAAATTATGAAACATCTCTCTAGGGGCGCCTGGGTGGCTCAGTCAGCTGAGTGTCGGACTCCTGATTTCAGCTCAGATCATGATCTCAGGGTCCTGGGATGAAGCCCCACATCAGGCTCTGCGCTCCACGGGGAGTCTGCCTGAGGATTCTCTCATTCTCCCCTTGCTCACACGTGTGCACACATGCACATGCACACGCACTCTAATAAATAAATAAATCTTTTTTAAAAATAAAATTAAAAAACAACATCTCTTTAGCAAAGACACCATAAAGAGAACGAGAAGGCAAGCCACCGGGTGGGAGGAGGTCTTCTGCACACCACTGTGGGATGAAGGGCTCAAACCCAGAATTGTAAGAAGTCCTATTAAGAAGTCAACTAAAAAGACAAACAACCCCAGAGAAATGAAAACATACATTCACACAAAGACTTGTTTTTCATTACAGCCAAAAAGAGGAAACAACCCAAATATCCAAAGACTACTGGATAAACGTGAGCCACCATGGAAGGCTAGTCAGTCATAAGCAGGAGCGAACTGAGGGCCCCGTCCGTCCCGTGGGAACCGGGAGGGCGTCAGATCGACACCCGCTCCCTGGCAAGCACCTCCGTGTCGCACTCAGGAGGCACTCAAGCTGTCAAACAAATGACTTCTTCCTTGATCTACTCTGGCCCTCGACACCTTCAGCCTCCAGAGACCCGGAGACCCTCGTCTCCCCGGACCGGGAACGACTGCAGCCCAGGGTCCCCCCACCACCGCCCCCCGGCCTGGACCACCCCACAGGGGTCGCCCGCCAACGACACGCTGTTGCCCTGGGAACCACCCCACAGCTTCTCTGGAGAACTCACCTGGATCGGGACTGGGCTTCCGCACCGAGGAGGGAGAGCCGGGGGCCCTGGTCATTTTGGAATCATTTTCCGGGGTGAGGGAAGCACCCCCTCCAGGAAGTGTGGTCCTGGCCTTGGAGCTTGCCAAGGAAGTCCCCAGGGGCCAGGCCTGGGGGGGCCTGCTGCCGAGAGAGAAGCCAGAAATGGCACTGCCAATTCTCCTGAGGGGGCAAACGGAGGTCTGTTCTCAAGGGCAACCATCTCCGCAGAGAAGGGGGCCCCCAGACCCTCTGCCCACAGCCTCTGGCAGCCCCACTGTCAGCTCCTGGGAGCAAGGACTGTGATTTCTAGGCTCTTCTCTCACGTGCTTAGGGAAGACTGAGCACACGGTGGGGCCTCAAGTGGCTTGTGGGCTTGACAGAGAGGCACCCTGGAATCCTGGCACCGTGGGCTGAACCCCACCCACACCACAGCCAGCTGGGCTCCGGGCATCCTGTGGGCCAGGACAGCCAAGTTCAGCTGGATGGGGAGAGGGAGTCACCTGGCGGGCGCCTGGCTGGCTTCGGGGCTGGTGCTGCAGTCAGGGCTGGTCACTGGGGAGGGTTCCTCACAGATGGCGTCCCTGTCTGCTGTACCTGGGGGAGTGGGGGGGACAGCAATGCAGGAGTGACAGACGTCACGGACGAGTCAGGAGATTCACTGAGACACACTGAGGAGACGTCATGGAGGAGCCTAAAGACTCTAGGCATAGATGTTTTACCACCACAACCCAGAGTCCGGAATGAGGTGCTTGGAAACGTAGCTGCCATCTGACGTTTGTGCCTGCCCAGTGTCCAGTCCCTGTTGCGGTAAAGCATCCCGATTTCCCCTGGGGAATACTCTCCAATCTCAGTATCTGTGTTCAGGGGCTGAGACTGACTCACATCCCTCCCTTCTGGGAGCAAACACAGAGCAGGCTGGACCCATCAATCCATTTGATTCCTCTGACCCTGATGAAGTGGTTCAGGGACGGGCACATGACCCAAGGCATGCCCATGAGGTACAACACCAAGGTTTTGGTTTTGGTTCTTGAAAATGTAGGAAGGAGGAGCCGTCTTTCCTCCGGGGTTGGGTGGGAAGCAAGCCGGGAGCTGCTGGTAGGTGTCTTACAGATACCTACACATAGGGGAGGAGAGATGAGAAATAGGAAAAGACAGAGCTCCTGGATCCAGCCATGCCTGACACTACCCAGAGTGAGCCCCAGACTTTGCAGGTACATGAACCAAAAAATTTTGAGATTTTGTTACCAGCAACTCAAAGATTCCTAAAGAATACTGGGTGCAAGCAGAGTAAAGAGGAAAACACACAGCACTTTCTATAAGCAGATCTGAGTTCGCCTGATACCTCTATCACGTCCTCGCTGTACCCACCACACTGTGTGATATATAGTAAATGTCTAATAAACAGCATGTCCTTTTCCCCATCTGGACTCCTGTCCATTGCTTAGAAAGTGTCCCACATGTGGGCTGTGGAGGTGACATGAGCAATGTGGATGTGTCTTGTGCTTCTGAGCGCAGTGGGGTGATGAGGCCTGGCTCAGATATTCCCTGCTCTGTAGTCTGGAGCAATTTACCCATCTCTGGACCTCAGTTTCCTCAGCTGTAAAAGACGGCTGATTCAGCCTGCTTGATGGAGTTCTGAGCCCTTCAGGAGAGAACACCTGCAGCTTAGCGACGGGCTGACTCCTAAGCAGAAACTACTTTCCATTTTACGGCTGGAGAGCTGCCCTGTGGGAGCATCCACAGGGGAGTCCAGGAGTCAGCCAGCGGCGCTGTCCCACAGAAATATGATGGGAATCACACATGTCATCTGAAATTGCCTAGTAACCACATTTTAAAAAGTAAAAAGAAACACGTGAAGTTAATTTATTTAACCCAATAGACCTAAAATAGGTCGGTAGATATTCAATATAAAAAAGAGTTAATGAGCTGTTTTACACTTTTGTCTACTAAGTGTTTGAAATCCAGTGAATATTCTACACTGACAGTGTATCTCAACACAAGGAGCCACATTTTAAATGCTCTCTGGCTGCATGTGGCCAGCGGGGACCGCTAGGGGCAACACGGGTCCAGGGGCAGCAGAGAGAGGCCCCTGGCGCCACCACGTGGCAGTCGCAGGAACAGCACGGAAAGGGCCTCTGGCTGGAACAACAGACCTCCACTACTTTTCCCAGAGATGCAAGAGTTTCTGAGCTGGAAAGTCCCCCAAGGCCTTCTAGTGACAACGTCACATTTTACCGGTGGGAGACTGAAGCCCAGGATGGGGTGGGAACACGCCCCACAGATGCAAAGCTAACAGTACCCCAGGTGTCTGACGCCCAGCCCAGAGCATTTTCCACTCCACCCCCTGGCCCTGCTTGTGGCCCTAGATGACCAGGAGCACCATAGGCATGGTCTTGGCCCTCACAAAGCTACGGCCCAGGGAGGGAGGCCAGCACTGATCAAACCAAGAGAGACACAAAATGTTCATATCCATGTTTGCGAAAAACACTGTGTGGTAAGAGATCACAATGCAGACGTGACCTGTGACAAGTCGCAGGAGGCCTCTTGAGGAAGTGATGTCTGGACAGAGAGCTCAAGGCTGAGGAGCTGACTGAGTGAACAGGAGGGAAGCGTGTCCCAGGCAGAGGGAACCGCATGCACAAAGGCCTGGTAAGAGGGAGAAGCACCGCGCACCCACAGAATCGAAAGAGAGCAGACCAAGTGGGGCCAGGAAAGGAGGCACTGAGTCTGAGGCTGGAGGAAGGACAACATGCATGGTGCAGGACCGCGTACAGGATCACATCCTGGAGACTGCCTTGGGAAGATGGAGTGGGTGCCATTTCCCCTAGTCCTCCCACTAAAGACAGCTAAACGCCATGCGTATGTGTCTAAACAAAGAAAACTCTGAACAGTGGAGAGGAGAAGGCCTTGGAACCCAAGGAATGACACAGTGGTGAGTCCCTTGGGTTTTCTCTTTGTTCATCTATCCGAGACATGGAGCCAAATAAGCCAGCAGCCCAGAAATGCCAAACAGCACGACTTTAAAAAAGAAGTGCCTCCAAAAATCTGTTCTCTTCTGCCAAAGAATCATGTCATTATCGTTGGAGTAATGAGAAGATACCAAAGTGTTTTTTTAGCACGTGTGTGTGTGTGTGTGTGCATGTGTGTTTGTGTGACAGAGAGAAAGAGAGAGAATCAGATTTGGTTTTGCAAGGTGGCCCTGCCTGTCTGCCATGGGCAAGGAATGACAGGAGGAACTGGGGGTGAGGAATGGGAGAGAGAATTAGGGGAGCAAATGCCATGGGACTGGGAGATGCGCTGGCTGTCAGGCGTGAGGGAAGGAAAGGAAGGAAGGACAGTGGGAGAGAGGGTGGTAAGGATGGGACTTTGGAAAAGGACCGGGTTAGAAGTGGGCGTGTCATGGGCTGGGTACTGGCACTGTTCTCCCCAGTGGGCGTGGCTCCCTCTGATTCCATCTTGCCCCCTCCCCGGCCTGTGTGGCCGTGGCACCGCTATGGGGCCATGGTCCGAAGCCCACCCACCCCCATGCCTCCTTTCTGAAAGGTGCCCTCAATACCACCCACACAGCATCCGTGCCCCTTACCTCCTTTCTGGCCACAAGCCTCCTTGTATTGTCAGAAAATTAGAAGCCCAGAGAGGGTAAGGAATTTGCCTGGGCTCACACAGCAAGTTGGAAAAGAAACCCAAGTGTCTCAGCAACTCTAACTCGCAATGCCTCAATAGTGAGTTGGGGAAACTGGCCCTAACCCTCTGGGGAACTCCCAAGACAGAGACTTGAGGTTTGCTTCTTGTTTACCAGGCATCAGAGAACTTCTGCCCCGAGCCTCAAACCAATCCAAGACCTCATCCAGGCAGGCCTGTGCCTCCGGCCATCAGGGTCTCCTGAGCCAGGGACACAAAGTGCAGGGAAGGGGGCTCTGCAGTGGCTGGTATACCTACAGGATCTCGAAAGGAGACAGCAGTCTGTCCAACAGGAAGGAGGAAGTGGGAGGTCGGAGGTCATTTGGAGATCTGGGGCAGTGGCGGGGGAGAGGTGCAGTTGGGCCCAGATCTTGGTGCTGGGCTGAGGGTGGGGATACTTACCCCGGAACCTGACGACCATCCCTGGTGGGCAGACGGAGTGGGGGATGCAGCGGGCACAGGTGTTGACGGCTGATGTGGCACAGAACATGCCAGGCCGGCACTCACAGACGCGGGAGGAATTCCCTGAGCATGGCACCTTCTCCACAAGATCGTCTAAGGGACACAAAGAAGGGTCACGGGGCACAGGGGGAGGATGGGGAAGGGAGCTAGAGAACCCTCAGAGCCAGTTTGGCACGTGACAGAAGATGCCGCCTTGGCCTCCCATTGGGCAGGGAGCTGGCATGCTCAGCCCTTCTTTCCAGAGTGTTCCCGCAATGGGGGCAAGAAGCCAGGCGGGGCCAATGAGGCAGCCTCCACTTCCCCGCCCAGATCCCCGGACATCAGTACAATCATATTAAAAAGAAATTAATGCCCCCATTTTAAAATGGGCCAAAAAAAATAGACATGGGGAACACTTAAATGCATATTGCTACATGAAGGAAGCCAGTCTGAAAAGGCTACATGCCGTGTGATTCCAACTCTGTGACATTCTGGAAAAGACCAGACTATAGAGACACTAAAAAGATCAGAGGCTGCCAGGGGTTTGGGAGGAGGATCCTAAACCTAATATTCATGTCAGTATTGCTTGTAATAGCCAAAAAGTAGAAACAACCCATATGTCCATCAACCGATGAACGGATAAACAAAATGTGGTCCATCCATTCAATGCGATGTTATTCAGCCACAAAAAGGAAGAACCCGTGTTACAACATGGATGAACCTTGAAAACACTGCAAAGTGAAAGAAGCCAGTCACTAAAAGCCATATATTAATGGCTTTGAAAGGTCCAAAGTAGGCAAATCCACACAGATAGAATGTAGAGTCGCGACTGGAAGGGAGTGGAATGGGAGGAGAATTGGGAGGATAGGGATTTCTTTTGGGGGAGGTGGAAATTTTCTGAAGTCAGATAGTGGTGGTGGCTGCATATTATGAATACAATAAAGCCCCTGTATTGCACACTTTAAAATGGTAATTTTAGGGGCGCCTGGCTGGCTGAGTCGGTAGAGCTCACCACTCTCGATCTCAGGGTCGTGAGTTCAAACCCCATGTTGGGCGTAGAGCTTACTTGCAAGAATAAATAAGTAATTTAATTTTTAAAAATAAATAAAGTGGTGTATTTTATCTCAAGAGAAAAAAAAAATCACTGGTATAAGTAATCGGCAAATGCAAACACTCGTGGAAAGCTACACAAGGCATCCTTGGTCAACCAGAAATGGCGAAGGCTTCCTGAAACACAGAAGGCAGGTGGGGTTGCATGGAAGAAGAAGACCAAAGCCTTCAGCCCAAAATATACCCAAGAGGGTTCTTCTGGGAGAGGCTCGGTGGGGGGTGGGGGGTGGGGGTTACTCCAGTCTCCCAGGGGGTACAGGGCAGGGGCAGGCCCCAGGGAAGCCGATAGGGATTGCAGCAGGAGCACCGAGCTGGGTCAGTCTCCCCACGCTTCTCATCCACTTATGCCACAGATCCGGAAGCCAAGCATCTCCCCCAGGAGACTCCTGGGTGAGGTGAGCGAGACAGTGCCCCAGGGCTGGTCCTATGTGGGAGGAAGGGACCCTGCAGACCCAGAAGATCAGCCACTAAAGAACACACTCCCCTACCCCAGTGATCAGATACAATGTGCAGAAGCGTCACCAAACACGACAGAAAACCAGCACCAAGAAAAAAGAGCTCCAAACTCAAAAAGAACTAACTCTCGAAAGAGCAGATTAAAAAAAACAAAAACAAAACAAAAACAAAAACCACAGAACAAGCCGTTAGAATCAGTACAATTAATAGTCTCAGAAACTTGCAGCTATAAAACGGAATCCCCTGGAGCTCAAGGAAGGAGAGAAAGGAAATCGAAGCCATAAAAAAAGAACCCGCTGGGAGCACAATGCTGTATTTACCCATTCATTTCACGTTGGCCCACAGAAAGACTACATTTCCCAGCCTCCCTCGCAGTTGGGTTTGGATCATGTGACAGGATTCTAGCCAATGAGATGTGGACAAAAATGATAGGCGTTTCTCCCAGGCCTGGCCCCTAAAACCATCTCACGAGGCTCTCTCATCTCTCTCTTCCTAGCTGTAGTGGCCCAGGAGTAGCCCCTAACTCTCGCCTGCACCCCAGGAGCAGTACTGAGCAGAGAATAAAGTCCTGGGAATTCTAGAAAATCTAAGGGAGAGGCAGACTGAGGGCAAACAGTAGACATCCCTGGAAAATTCAAGGAAAAAGCCCTTAGAGTAGCAGCCCAAACATAGTATCTCAGGCCTGGGCAAAGGTGGGAAAGGCTGCTGGACTTGCTTTCAGGAAGGCAGGCCCAGTGAAAATGAGCAGAGGCCCCGGGAGTGGGGTACACCTCTTTTCGGGCAGCAGGAGCTCTGGTAATGCCTCTGATGGAAGGGAAGGCAGATCCCTGCCCCAGCAAGGACGACGCCCATCTCTGGCTGCACTCTGCCTCCCACCCAGGCCCTCCAGCTCCTAAAATCAGTTTCAAAAGTAATATTCGGGATTCCTCAAAAAATTAAACAGGATGACCACATGACCCAACAATTCCACTGCTAAGTATATACCCCAAAAGAACTGAAAGCAGGGACCTGAACAGATTATTGGTCGACGTACGTATACGGCAGCACTATTCACAACAGCTGAAAGGGAGAAGCACCACAGTGTTCATCAGCAGGAATGGATAAACAAAATGTCGTCGATCCATCCAATGGTGTATTAGCCTGAGGCCTGCTACAATGTCTTGAAGACATGATGCTCAGGGAAATAAGGCAGTCACAAAAGATAAATATTTTAGGATTCTACTTATATGAACTTCCTAGAGTAGTCAAATTCACAGAGAGTAGAATGGTAATTGCCAAAGGCTGGGGGCACCGTGCTAGGGAGCTATTGTTCAACGGGGACAGAGTTATAGCTGGGGCAAATGAACAAGTTCTGGAGCTGGAAAATGGTGAGAGTGTTGCCAAAAACATGAATGCACTTGATGCCGCTGAACAGTACACTTAAAATGGTTACAATGATCGGGCGCCTGGGTGGCTCAGTCGGTTAAGCATCTGCCTTCGGGGCGCCTGGGTGGCTCAGTTGGTTAAGCGACTGCCTTCGGCTCAGGTCATGATCCTGGAGTCCCAGGATCGAGTCCCGCATCGGGCTCCCTGCTCGGCGAGGAGCCTGCTTCTCCCTCTAAAAACCCTCCCCCCTCTCGTGTACACTCTCTCTCTCTCTCTCATTCTCACTCTCTCAAATGAATAAATAAATCTTTAAAAAAAAAAAAAAAAGCATCTGCCTTCAGTTTAGGTCATGATCCCGGGGTCCTGGGATGGAGTCCATGTTGGACTCCCTGCTCCACAGGAAGCCTGCTTCTCCCTCTCTCTCTGTTTTATAAATAAAATCTTTTTAAAAAATGGTTACAATGATCAATTTTATGTTATGTACATTCTACTACAGTATTTTTGAAAAGGAACGCTCAGCCCCCAGCTGAAGTTCTGAGCAGAAAAGACAAACCAGAGCCCAGTAAGGTGGGGCAGGTGTAAAGGAGAAGTCACACTGTATCAGGGCAGAAAGAAGGCAGTAACAGAGCTGCTGCCCCTGCTAAGCTTAAGCAAAAATAGAGAAGTGCAAACACACTATAGCAGTAAAGAAGGAAGGGAGGGAGAAGGGAAGACAGAAAAAGAAAGAGGAAGATCTAAAAGAGATAGAAATACATTTTGGAAAGATAAAGAACCCACTCTAAAACAGAAGCAATCCCAAGAGTGCTTCACACTATAAAAGAAGTTAATAAGAATATAAATTCAGTGGGACGCCTGGGTGGCTCAGTCGGTTAAGCACCTGCCTTCAGCTCAGGTCATGATCCCAGGGTCCTGGGAGTGAGTCCCACATTGGGCTCCTTGCTCAACGGGGAGCCTTTTTCCCCCTCTGCCTGCCACTCCCCCTGCTTGTGCACTCTCTCTGACAAATAAATAAATAAAATCTTAAAAAAAAAAAAAAAAGGTATAGGTACAGGTCAGTGAAATCTAACCAATCAAGCAATAAATCAAAATGAAAAATTCAGGAACAGAGAAGCTGTGTTCAATGTACTCATAGTGCACAATGAATAAGTTTAAATAGCAAAGTAAAGCTAACAGGCCAAGGGACTGAAGGTTACAGAAAAGAATATAAACACCATAGTGTTTACACAAAGTAAAAAAAAATATATAAGTAAGTAATAAAAGTCAGGAAGAGGATAAGGAGGCAGCAAGCTAATTACTTCATTTTTCATTACAGGAAGCCAATCTACTCTATCCCATCCAAAAACTGAAACAAGCAGAACATGATTTTACCACAAGAGACAGTTATTCCTTTAATGATTTCCAACTGCTTCTTGATTTTCATAGCCTCTTCTTAATTTTAGAGGGTTTTATTTTTACAAACTGCTCTCTTGTGATTGTTTTATTTTCACTTTAGTTTCTTCCTTCTCTGATACATTTGAATAAAATTAAATGTAATCACTTGAACGTCATAAACAGTATGATTCCATCCTCTTAAAAATCCCTTTTCTCAGGGTGCCTGGGTGGCTCAGTTGGTTGAGCGGCTGCCTTCAGTACAGGTCTCAGGTCCTGGGATCGAGGCCCACCTTGGGCTCCCTGCTCAGCGAGGAGTCTGCTTCTCCCTCTCGCTCTGCCCCTCCCTCTCGTGTGTGTGTGTGTGTGCGCACGCTCGTGCTCTCTCTCTCTGTCAAATAAATAAAATCTTTAAAAAAATCCCTTTTCTCTATGTGTGTATAGTCTGTCTGGCTGCGAACATTCTCATTCTTCCCTCTATACAGAGATACAGAGAAGTGTCAGTCAGACATCCAACGAGGGGGAAGGGGGCAGAGCTGGCTTTCTTCCTCACACTTCTGTATTGCTTGAATGTTTTATAATGAATGCCTATAACTTTCATTTAATACAATGCAGTCACTAATTTTAAAAACTTAAAGATATACCAAAGAAATGCTAACATAGACAAAGAAGAATGGCAATATTAATATCAAACAAAAATGGAATTAAGGCAAATACACTGTAAGGAGCAAAGAGGTATATTTCATGCTGGTGAAAGGTCCAACACACCAAGAAAACATAGTATTCATGAACATTGTACCTAGTAACAGCTTTGACATATAGAGAGCAAAAATAAACAGAACACAATGAAAATCTGATGAAAAACAAGCACAGGGGAGATAGAATTACACATCTATCTCAGACGTCGACCTTTGGGAAGGTGACAAAAATAAGAATGCAAAAATAAAGAATGCATATTATTTCGGGGGACTTAGCTGGCTCAGTCGATAGAGCATGTGATTCTTGATCTTGGGGTCATGAGTTCGAGCCCCACGTTGGGTGTGGAGATTCCTTAAATAAATAAACTTAAAAAATCATTTTGAAAGAATGCATATTATTTAAATAACACAATTAACAAGTTTGATCTGATAGGTATATAGAGAATTTTGTACCTAACAAACAGAACACACATTTTTTCCCCCAAACACACTAAACATGGTTTAAAAATATGAACATTAGGGTGCAAGAAATCTCAACAAATTTCCCAACCCCACCCCACAAAAAACCCACACAAGACAAAACAAACACCAGAGAGCACACAAACCACATTCAAGAACTATAATAAGAAATTGACAGTGAAAGTGCTATGGAAAGCCTCCTCCTGGAAGCACTTGTGGTCTTAGGTAAAGAACACAGCTCTTGGTGTCAGACAGACGGCTCAAACTCCAGATCTGCCACTTACCAGACTTTTGTAACTTTGGCAAGGCCCTTGACCTGCCTAAGTCTGGGTTTCCTCACCGTAAAGCAGGGATAAGAAAAGACTTTCCTCCCCCACCCCCCGCCCTGGCTGGCTCAGTCTGTAGAGCATGCGACTCTTCATCTCAGGGACATGGGTTTGAGCCCCAAGTTGGGCAGAGAGATTACTTTAAAAAAAGAAAAAAAAAAAATCTCATAGGGGTTTTGTGAAGATTAAACTCAATAAATGTGAATTCCTCCCTTGAAGAAACACGTTAAGAAGTCTCTCTAAAAACGGATGCAAAACATCATGGCTGATATCAATTCACAAATCCAGAGGGGTAAACTGAGGCACCAGGGGGCCAACTCAGAGTCCAGGCACCAAATCCTGATGCTCCCCACCTTCTCTGCCTACCCCCCCCCCAAAAGGCCTCCCCTCCCCCGAAGCTGCCCCTGGAGGGGAGAACAAGGCCCTTACCTCCAGAACAGGTCACACAGGCCTTGCAGCGGCCGTCCCTGTCCAGGTAGTAGTCGGGATCACACTGCTTCCTGCAGTCAGATGACCCCTGTGCGCACGGCTTCTGCGAGGTCAGCCCTGGGGAAGGAAGCAGAGAAGCTCCAGGCCAAGCCGCCTTGGCGAAGACCTCACCTCCCCAGACTTGACCTCTCATCCCTAAAGCCCTTCCCAGCTCCACCCCTACGCCCTCCAAACGTGGTAGTCCAGCTATCGGGTTCTACATGGAGGCGTCGCCGGGGACAGAGCAGACCTTGCCTAACTAAGGTCAGCGGGCAGGCGGGAGCAGCAGCACAGATTGGGTGGAAGACCTGGGCCTGGGGGTTCCAACTGCGTGGCGTGGGCAAGTTCCATGACTCATGGGCACCATGACGTTAACAGGATCCCCCTGTTCGGGTTGTTGAGCCAGGTAAAGGGATTGTGAAAATAAACAGGTGTGCTTAGCAAAAGCGCTGGAGGAGCACCGGCTGCTGTCATTCGGGCAGGAGTCCTGTTTCCCTGCAGGAACGGGGGAGCCCTAAGGCCCTAGACCCTGAGGAGCCTCAGCCAGCCTGACTGAGATGCGCGCAGATCAGCCTGCAGTCCCTGACTCCCACTACACAAGGATGGGAGATGCACGGCGTTGATACCAAACTGTGGGGCAAAGAGGTAGAGCACCTTCGCCTGCCCGCCCAGCTCTCGCGCCAGTGACGGTACTAGCCGGGATGCCTACCACGCACTGCTTGAGGCCCGGATGGGCACGTGAGCCAGATAAGCCAATCAGAATACCTCATCCTTCAGCCTTCAGGATGAGCACATGACCCAGATAGGCCAATCAGAATACCTCGCCCTTCCGGATGGACACGTGACCCAAATAAGCCAATCGGAGCACATCTTCCTCACCACGACGATTGGTTCAGAGACACATGACCCATGCCAGCCAATGAGCGCCATCTCTGAGAGTTTCACAAAATCTACCAGTTAAGGCCACCTGCCTTTGTTGTTGGATTCCTGGTGTAAAGGGCAGTTTAAACCCGGGGCTGTGGGATGGTGGCAGGTGCAGCGTGGCCACGGCGTGCCTGAGAAGGAGGTGATTCAGACACAAGTAGAGTCCAGGACAGAGAGAAAAGGATTCCTGAGGACGTCCAAACTGAATTTATGGCGCCACCGTCTTGTTATCGAGCCAGTTATTTCTCTACCCTAACTTTGGACATAAATAAGTTAGGCTAAACCATGGGTCCTCAACATTCCTTGTGCCGCCTAGTCATTCTGGGGAAACATGGGACACTGCTTGGAATCATGTTTCTAAGTGCATAAAATAAAATACATCGGGTTACCAAGGAACCTAGCTATGTGAGAGCACGGTTATCAAAGCATTAAAATAATCTAAGAGATAGCAATATATGTGATTCTTTGTAAACTCATTAAATAAAATCTAATGAATATCATAGTTTCAAAGTACTGATGAGCATAAATAGTATTTCGTGATATCCTGAGAATATCTGATTTCTACTGTTGGAAAAGCTGCAGACACTACGATATCATTACTGTGCTTTGTTGTCTTAATTCATAATGGAAGGAATTCATACAGGGCATTTTAGTTAGAGGCTGATGAAAAGGAGTGAACTCATTCAGGTTTAGGCCCCCCTGAAATCTACCCATGGACACTTGGGAGTCTGTGGACCCCAAGATAAGCTCCTGCTCTAGAAAAACATGTAAGAACCTCTCAGAAATACTAGCTTGATGGCTGGCATCCTCTAGCTCAGAAAATTTTGGTAGCTCCCCAGTGGTCTTTCAGAGAGGTAAATGGGACCCCATTACCCCTTGCCTAAAATTTTCAAAGGCATCTCATGGCTCCCACGATAGAGCCCTAGGTCCTTACCATGGTTAAGGAGGTTCTGCCTACCTACAGCCTCCTTACTGTCTAATCTCAAGCCACACCGGAATCTCCATGTCCCCCAAAGAGGCCGTGCTCCCTTCTGGCCCCAGGCCCTTTGCACAAGCTGGCCCTTTGCCAGGAATGCGCCTCTCGCCTTTCCCCTCGTAAACTCTTGCTCAGCCTTCACATCATTGTCAAGGTGTCATTTTGTCAGCAACTTGGTCAGGACCCCTGTTATAAACCGTCAGAGATCATGTGCCTCGCCCTCCTATAGCTAACTCTGCTGTAATCTATTTAATCTAGATGTGTAATCACACTCATTTGTGGGATAAATTGTCTTAGTATCTGAATTCCTCCCATGACTGTCAGCTCCTCAAGGTTGAATCTTTTCTTTTCTGCTCACCAATGATTCCCCTCACACAGGGCCTGACACATATAACTGATCAATACGTGCTCTGACCACCCAATCAGTATGGACCCAGCCTCGCATTCCCAGGCCTCCCTCTGGCTCCGACTCCTGCTCTGGCCTTACAGTACATGGCTCATTTCATGGGCTCTATGCTGCAGCCACCACTGAGTACCTTGGTCTTTACTCTGACACCCCTCCTATGTCCTGGAATGTTGTAATGGGTTGAATTTTGTCCCCCAAAAGAGACATGCTGAAACCCTAACCCCCGGTATCTCAGAATGTGATCTTATTTGAAGACAGTGTCCTTACCGAGGTAATTTAATTAAAATGCAGTCATTGGGGTGGGCCCTAATCCAAGATGACTGACGTCCTTATAAAAAGGGGGACATTTGGATACGAGCCACACGTGTACCCAGAAACACAGCCAGGTAAAGACTGGAGTCATGCTGCCACCAGCCAAGGAACTACCAGAAGCTGGGAGACAGGTGAGAACCTTCCCCAGAGCCTTCTGAGGGAGCATGGCCGTGCCAGCACATTGAACTTGGACTTCCAGCCTCCAGAACTATGAGACAACCCATTTCTGTTGTGTCCACCGCTCAGTTTGTGGTACTTCATTGATGGCAGCTCTAGGGAACGAATACAAATGTTCTTCGCCCAGGCTGAGTTGCCTATCCATCTCCCTTTTTACCCACTGGGAACCCTCTGTATCCAACCAGGTCAGGCTGAAATCCCATCCACTGGTGGAATTTTCCTGATCTTCTGACCCCATCCAGTTCCCCTCTCTGGATCCCTTTAAAATCACCTCTCAGCACCAGGGGCTGTTTGGGGTGAACTCTAGAAAGCCCATGCTGCAGGAAATCCATTCAAGGACTCAAGTGACTCATTTGGTGGTGGGATTATATTTTCACTCAACTCACATTTATTGACCACCACCTTTGTGCCAGGCTCTGACTTAGAGATTGGAGAAGGTGAGGTCCCTGCTCCCGAGGAGCTGATCCTTGGGCCTGGGGGAAGAGAGGCAAGCAAGTACAAGAAAGAAATGAGCAAGTCGGTTTCCAGTGTGCATACAAACTTTGAAGAAAATAAAGCAGGAGCCAAGAGAGAAAGCAGAGGGGGATCGGGGAGGCCGAGTCCCCGAGGCCCGAAGGTGGCAGCTGCGCAGAGGGCTGTGGGAAGAGCACTCCAGGCAGAGGGAACCTCCTGTGCAAAGGCCCTGAGGGCAGAACAAATGTGGCTTGTGCCAAAAACAGAAAGGCCACGGGGGCTGGAAGCAGACAGAGCCAAAGAGTTATGAGCGTTGATTCGTTCCTGTTTTCTTCTTTGTCCATTTTCCACGCAGATCTTCTGCATGGAATCACTTTCAAAATCAGAAACAAAAATGGTTGAGAAAGGCTCGGGGTCTGCAGAGGTGGTGCTAGAATGGGTCCCTCTGCCCTGCTCTGTCTCCGGCCCCACCCCCTCAGTCTCAGGGCGCTTTGCTGACTCCAGATGTTCTCAAAGTTTGTGCGAACATTCCCGCACCACCTCTCACCTCTGGCGCAGCGTCAGGCAACCCAGCCCCAGCTGCTTTGGCCAAAGAAACTCCCACACTGAGAACTGCTCCGCACTTAGTCGGGCCGCCAGCCCCTCCAGCCTGCTCTCCCCCGCTCCCCATGCACACCCTGGGCTTGGGCTTCTGCCAAATGGAACCCACCCGATTCTCCAGCGGCCCATCCTGCTCCCCCCAGGGCTATGCACGTTCTGTGCCTCTGCTCAGAGCATGCCCCCTCCCCACCTTGGCCTAGCCAACCCCTGCTCATCCCCAGGACTCCTTTAGATGCCATCTCGTCAAGGAAGACCCCTGCATGCTCCAGTCAGGTGAGGTGCCCTTGGAGTGTGTCCCCATGGCTCCCAGCAGCACCACCCCAAATTCGAACAGCCTGGGGCAGCAGACACATTTTTGAAGGGCTTCCCAGCCCACAGGCTGGCCTTCTTGGAGAATTGCTCCCTCCGTCACCCCTCCCTCCAGCAGTGGTCCAGGGCCGGGGGGAGCCAGAGCAGAGGTGGACATCTGGGCCTCTGCACCATTGGATGCTTTCTTCTTAGGCTCTGGAATTAGAACTGAAAAATGTTGGCCATGTGTCCCTCTTGGTGACCGAGGGAGAACAGACTGGGAAAGGAACTGTGGGCCCCCCACCAAGCTTGGCCAAGGGCCGGAGGGCCAAGGAAGCCTCCTCCTCCTCCTTCCTGCTCACAGCCCGTGGAGAATCCCTCAGCTCCTGGGACAAGATGAGGTCCACTCAGCAGGCCCCAAGCAAGCCATGCTCTCTGCCTAACACGGGGCCTGGCTTCACAGGGTCCCCCCGCACCAAGGCAGCCCTCACACATCTGCAGGCTCCCCTCCTCCCACTCTGGGGAGTGAGTCTGGGCACTAAGGGGAGGGTGATCCAGGAAGTAAGGGGCAGAATAGGAAAAGGTTTGTAGCCCCCACATGGGCTCTTCACTGACATGCTCTGCCTTGTGGATCAGCACCAGGTAAGGGGGAAGGGCTCAGGTTTCTGAGTTAACCAGACTCAGATGTTCTGAGTGAGCCAGTGGGGGCTCCAGTGTGGCCCTTGCTGACTACTTACTAGCACGTGACCATGGGAAAATCTCTGAACCTTGCCAACTCCAAGTTTCCTCTCTGGGTTTCCTATCAGGGTTCAATGAGCTAATGTAGGTGAAGGGTTAGCACTGTGGCTGACATAGAGCATGCTCCATCAGCGATAATTGTTGTCCTTGTTATGAAGCAGTGAGTGAGCTCCCCGTCACTGAGGGTGTGTAAGCAGAGGGCTGGGGAGCAGCTGTCAAGGATGTTACCAAGGGCATTACAGGCTGGGTGAGAGGAGAGATTCAGTGACATCTAAACGTCTCAATCTCAAAGGTCTCCCAGTTTCCTTCCTCTAGGAACCCACCCCGGGCCAACATTGCTACACAGCTGAGCTGAGCGCTGATTGCAGAGGGCGGGCAAAATGTCAGAAATTTCCCCCAGAGACCGAGAAAGGGGTTTTTGTGGGTTTTTCTTTTTTCCTCTTGCTTGCCGGAAGCACGGGGTCAATAAAACTCCAGCAAAATGCCCCGCCCACCACACCAGCAAGAGGCACTCAGCCACCCCCAGTCACTGGGCCATGGAGCAAGAACGTGGGGGGACGGCAGCCCTTCTCTTCCCAAGTCACAGCATCTAAGTGGAGGGCGCTGGGGACGCACACGTCACTCTGTGTCCACCCACTTCACTGTGTGGGGACCCAGCCAGGCAGGGGTGAAGGAGTTTGAGGGCGGGGGAAGGAAGTGTCTGTCTTTCTTCCTGCAGCTGGGATTATGGGTCCTATGGAAAGTCACAGAGCCCTGAGGGCCCCACCACTCCAGGGCCCTGACTGCGGTTGTCCTGGGGAGAAGCGGTGTGCGAGCCGCCCCCCAGCACTGGGCTGGTGAGGGAAGGCTTCCTGGAGGAAGGGGTACCAGGACTGCCGGAGGTGGTGGCGGTGGGGGAGGGCATCCCAGGGCAGACAGCCATGTCAAAGGCCCAGAGACTTGAAAGCACGGAAGAAAGGCCAAGGGGAAAAGGCTGGGAAAGGTGACAAGTGACCTCACGATAAGATGGAGCAATGAACAGTTGTTGGATGGATGGGTGGAAGAGCACAGGATAGGTGGTTGGGAGGAGTGGGTGGATGGATGGGGCCAGGTGGGAGGGGGATGGTGCTGTGGCCTAATTGCGTCCCCCTCAAATCCATATGCTGAAGCCCTAACCCCCAATGTGGCTTTATTTGGAGATAGGGTCTTTAGGAGGTAATTAAGGATAAATGAGGTCATGAGGGTGGAGCCCTGATCCGATAGGACTGGTGGCCCTTAGAAGAGAAAAAGAAAAATATATCTCTTTTCTCGCTCCCTCTCTCTCTCTCTCCTTCTCCCCCACCCCTCTCTCTCCTTCAGCCACGACAAGGGGCTGTCTGCAAGCCAAGAAGAGGAGACTTCTCACCAGAAACCGAACCCTGCTGGAAACTTGATCTTGGACTTTCTAGCCTCCAGAATGGTCTGGAAACAAATGTCAGTTGTGGATGTGTCCCCGACCCCCCGCACCACACGCCCACTCCCCATCTGTGCTGTTTTGTTACGGCAGCCCGCCCCCAGCAGCCTGAGATAGATGGGGGGATGGGTGGGGGATGGGTGGCAGAAGGAATGGGGAGGGGTTGAAGGGGGGCGGGCAGGCATATGGGGGGTGGGTGGGGGGCTGGCCAGTCAGGCACTGGAGTCCCAGGCACTGAAGAAAGCACAGGCACCCACCTGATATGCAAAACCCACACTAAACCATAAAATAAAGGCAAGAAAATCCAATAAAGTTCTACTTTTTTCCCTACCATGACAACTTTGAATCATTTTTGGAAATAGAAAATATCAAATTCTTCCCCAAAATGTTGTTCTGGGTCCTTGGGGGCCTGAGCTTGGGCTCGGTCTGCCCTCATGGTAGAGCAGAAAGCCTGCAGGTCTAGGGACAGCCCGGGGCTCCCACCCAGCTCCAGCCACTTACCCTTGGTGACTTTGCGCATCATGTCCTGGCACCACCCTCCAGAGAGCAATGCTGGAGGCTGAGAGGATGGGTAGGTGGGCCCCCTACCTATCCTGAACGTCACCCCCCCCACTTCCAGTGGCCTCCAAGCACGAGGTAGTCCTCACACCCTCCACGGCCAGAATTAGTGTCTTTCCCGCTCGAGTCTCTGCGCCAGAGGTCAGAGACCACAGTCCAGCTCTATCTCGTGCCCCACCCAGAGAAGGGCCCTGGATGTGCCTTGGGAATTCTGATAACAGCCACGAGGATGAGAGTGCCTCACCACCCCGTTCTTCGGGCCTGAGCAGCACCGGCCAAGTGAGGATGGGCAGGCTGATAATCTACTCAGAGCCAATCATGGTGCTGGGGCTGGGTGAGGCTTCCAGGAATGGGCTTGGAGCAGGGAGCCTGGTTCCAGAGAGATCTATAGTTCAGGTGGCCCAGAGATAAATACATGTTCTGGGCTGGAAAAGATGAGGACCGCAAAGGGCTTCCAGACTCAGAAGTGAGGGGCAGTCAGGGGGTGTCGAGAGCCCAGGCTTTGGGATCACAGGACCCTGGACTCCAGACCCAGCCAGCTCCATCATTTCCCAGCCCTGTGACCTTGGGCCAGTTACCTAACCTTACAGCACCCTGACAGCCTCATCTACAAAATAGGATTAATAAAGGATACTGATGAGGTCACGCAATGCATCTGAAGGTCTCAGACCAGTGTATGTATGGTAAGTGTTCATAAGGGGCCAGCCGGTAACTAAAACCAAAACCTTCAGAAATCTATAGCCAACATGACGATGACAATGTGGGCTTCCATCTTGCCCACTCACCAATCACCCCGGAGTTTTATAACTTGAGGACAAAAATCCCCCCTTGTCCCTCCCCAGCACCCGCACTCACCCACGGGGCAGCGGTAACAGCACCTCCCAGCAGTCTCGTTGTAGGAGTGGTTGGGCCCTTCCTCGCAGGTGTCCCTCCGAACTCCATCCTGAAGGGCAGGATAAATTGGTGAGACCAGGCTGATCCCAGACACGCATCCCTCCTACCCCTTGGGTCCCAGGAGGCCTGGTCTCCACTCATTGTCAGCATCAGGCTTGAGACAGAGCCTCAAGTTTTAGAAGAGAATCAGGACAGAAACACCTGATTTCACACCTGCCTCAAACCTGCTCCACCTGGGGGGGGGCGGAGGGTGATGGCAACTCCAGCCTTCCATAACTCAGCCCAAAACCTGGGCTCTGCCCTGACTCTCTCCCCTCACACTCACATCCAACCCATCAGCAAACTCTCTTGGCCTCTCTGGACCAATGTCCGCCCCCCTCACCTCCTCCACCTGGTCCCAGTCCCCATCCTCTCTCCCCTGGATTAATTAATTCAGCTGCCTCCTACCTGGCCTCTGGCATGGACCCAGCAATACAAATTTCTAGTAAATTTGTTTGTTGTGGTCTAACATGCTCTATAGCAAAGTGCACACATCTCAAGTGCATACCCACTGAATTTTTCCAGTGGGAACATGTCTCCCAGCCAGCACCTAGATCAAGAAACAGGACATTGCCGGCACCCAGCATCCCCTCCCAGCCCCTTCCCATGCTCTGCATACAAAAGGCACCCACTAACTCGACTTCTCCACCATAGAATTGTCTTGTCAGCTTTTGAGCTTTACCTAGGTAGAACCATCTCTGTACTCTTGCAACTGTCTTCTTTAACTCAACATTATATTGTGAGAATCACCCACATTGTTGCAAATGGCAACCATTCATTCAAGTTCATTGCTGCGTAATGCTGCATCACGTGAATATGCACAATTGATTTATCTATTCTATTCTTGATGGACCTTAGGGTTGTTTCCACTTCTGATCATTATGAATAATGCCACTAGGAACAGCCCTATACATATATTTTGGTGCACAAATATACACATTTCTATTGGACTCCACACAGGTGGAATTGCTGGGTCATAAAGTATGTGCATGCTCAGCTTTGATAGAATCTCCATTGTTTTCTAAACTGTACTGACCCTTCACTGCAGTGTATAAATGTTCCAGTTGCTCCCCATCCTTGTCAACATTTGGTAGTGTCAGTTTTAAAAATTTCAGCCATGGTGCTGCGTGTGTAGTGGTATTTCATTGTATCCTTTATTTTGCATTTCTCTGGGGAGTAATGATGTTGGGTATCTTTTCACATGTTTATTAGCCATTTGGATATTGTATAAGATGCTCATTCAGGACTTTTGTCTATTTTTTTAAAAAATTGGATTGTCTGACTTTTCTTATTGATGTGTGGGAACTCTTTATATATTCTGGATACAAACCCTTTGGTGAATAAATGCACTGCAAATATCTTCTCCCCTTCTATGGCTTGCCTTTTCACTTTCTGAAGGGAGCCTTTTTTTTTTTTTTTAAAGACTTTATTTATTTTATTTGAGAGAGAGAGAGAGAAAGAACATGCAAGTGGGGGGAGGGGCAGAGGGAGCAGGAGAAGGAGAGAATCCCAAGCAGACTCCACACAGCATGAAGCCTGTTGCGGGGCTTGATCCCAAGACCCTGAGATCATGACCTGAGCCAAAACCAAGAGTCAGATGCTCAACCAACTAAGCCACCCCAGGCACCCTCTTAAAGGAACATTTTTTTAAATTAATTTATTATTTTTTAAGATTTCATTTATTTATTTGAGAGAGAATGAGAGAGAGAGCACATGAGAAGGGGGAGGGTCAGAGGGAGAAGCAGACTCCCTGCCGAGCAGGGAGCCCGATGCGGGACTTGATCCAGGGACTCCAGGATCATGACCTGAGCCGAAGGCAGTTGCTTAACCAACTGAGCCACCCAGGCGCCCTAATTAATTTATTTTTTTTAAGATTATTTATTTATTTATTTGAGAGAGAGAGAGCATGAGCAAGGGGGAGGGGCAGAGGGAGAGGGAGAAGCAGACACCCCCTGCTGAGCAGGGAGCCCAATATGGGACTCGATCCCAGGACCCTAGGATCATGACCCAAGCGCAAGGCAGACACTTAACTGACTGAGCCACCCAGGCACCCAGGGAGCCAAATCCCTGCCCTGGGCTTTCTTGGTTTGGGGAGAAAACAGAAGCCATCTCCCCACCCTTTCCCCACAGGGGAGAGGCCTGGCTGGTTTAAGGGGCTTCTCTCCTCTCCTCTCTAGGCAAGGGAACAGTGAACACTAATGAATGAGTACTTCTGTTATGGTCAGAGAGCAGAAGGAGGCCAGTGTGGCTGGGAGGTGGATATATGGAGTCTTGATTACATTCTTTTTTTTCTTTTTTTGCACATCTGTAATATCACCATATAAATGAGAAATAAACATAACTTGACATTTGCACCACCAGTCCCGTGGCACTTATGTGCCTCCTTTCTCACTCAATCCAGAGCCCCAGGCCTTGAGGACACTGTCTTCACCCACCCACACCCTGCCTCCTCCCTCCAGCAGGATCTCATTCTTTTCACGTAAACCAGGGAGCTCCTGGGAGCCTCTCCAGGGACAGGGACCTGCCTGACCCACAGCATTTCACCAAGTGAGCTTGGACGCCTACAGGTGGAGCAGGGTGGGGGTGCGAAGGTTCAGGCCTGCAAAGTGTGGGGAAAATTCTGGGTCCCTAGCCTGGGTTTTCCCCTTCTGACTGCCCACTCATCTCATTGATAATTATGGACTCTGGGGGGGCTGTATGTCCAGGCCCTGCTCTCTCTCCAGGGTCTTGGGGGGGGCGCCGCTGAGGGGAGCCTGAATTCTTACACTTCACTTCCTGCCACCACATCCTGAGTCAGTCAAAGCCTGAAACCTTCCCATTTCTAAACCTGCCTGTTTTTCAGGCTGGTTTGGTTTTCCCTACAAAACCTGGTAAATTTCACTTTCAAAAAGCCCCACCTGGTTTCAGCTGCATAGAGAGGAACAGGAGCCGGGCTGCACCTGCAGGAACCAAGGGGCTAGAGGTGCGGGGTGGGGGGTAGAGGAGTCAGATCAAATGCAAAATACCCGAAGGGACCAGAGGCAGGCAGAGCTGGGAGATGGGTCTTAGTGCTAAAGGAGAGGGTGGGGGGTGCAGAGAAGAATAGGGAAGCCATGGTACTGCGTATCACCCCCCCACCCCAGTCACACATCTCCTCCTTTATGTCACTGCCAGTCCTCTGGGGCCAGATCACTACCCCATATTACAGATGAGGAAACTGCAGCTCAGAGAGGTTCAGTCACCCACCCGAGGTCACACAGCAACTAAGTGCCGAGAGGATATTTGCGCTTCACTGTGTCCCCAGTTCTCTTCCCCTCTCTGGGCCACAGGCTGCCCATCTGTAAAATAGAAATAACCTATTGTGCTGAGAAGGACACCATATCATGAATCTGTGGTCTTTCTACTGAAAGTCCATAATCTGAATCAAATCATGAGGACACGTCGAATAAACCCAAACTGAGGGACTTTCTACAAAACAACTGGTCTGGACTCTTTGCATGAAAGAGAAAGAAGAGCTGTGGAATGTTCCAGAATAGGGAGACTCATGAGACATAGTGGCTGAATACGATGTCTGGATTGGATTCTGAATCTGAGTGGGGCTGTAAAGGAGAATATTGACATAGCTGGTAACATTTGAATATGGACTTTATATTTGATTCTGTATTCTTTATGTATACATGAAGGGAGAGAGAAAAATAAAGCAACCGTACAAAACCACACCTGTCAATAATAGGTGCTCAAGAAAGAATTTTCACAGTAAACATTGTAAATCCACGGCTGCCACCAGGGGGCGCTGGGACCTCAGCCAGGATACCCTGGGAGTAGAGGACCTGGGGGCCTCGCTGGGGTGTGGGGTGTGGGGTATGTGGGGAAAGGGGCAGAGGTCGAGTCCAGGTGGGGCCACAGCTGAGCGCCATCCCCCAGCATCCACCGCGGATGCCCCCAGGCCGCTGTGGCGGGCCTTCTCTGGCAGAGACAGTGGGGAATTTTTTTTGCCTATGACGTCATGCATGGCTTTACAAGCGCCCAGAAAATGGGGCCAGGGCAGTGCACACATGTTGTAGAAGTAACATTAGTTGTTGAAGCCAACAGCCCTGTGAGACCCTACTACCCCGGAAACTAATCTCGGAGAGGAGAAGGACCTGCCCAGCGGAGCACCTCGTGGCCGGGCAGGAGCTGAGTCGGGGTCAGCTGATTCCTGACCATTCCGACCACTCCACCAGGGCGTTGAGCACCTACTGTGTGTCAGAGAGCTGACCTGGCCCCCGACTACCCTCTAGGAGCTGGTGCTCCAGTATGGGAGACAACCCCACCTTCCCATAAACTAGAGAGAGGTGGCTTCTGGGGCCCTGAGCTTCACCTGTGCAACACTGTGGTCCCCGGAAGCTGGCCCAGTCCCATGCCCCAGGCCCGGCCCTCGCCTCTGGCCTTGTTCTTTACTCCCCCTCTGCCATCTCCCCATTGGCCCCAGGCCCCCTGTTGCCCAGCACCATTGCCAATTCACACAGGCCCTTCCCCTTTAGTACTAAGACAGCCCCAAGAAGGCTGACCCCCTGGATACTGGGGCACCACTGATCCCTGCTGGCCATGGGCCCAGACCCTGGATGGCCCATCAGTTCCTGCTGCCCCTGGGGAACTGGCCCTGGCCTGGAAGAGAAGGGGCGTCAGAGAGGGGAGAGTGGGAGGGGGAAGCCCGGGGACTGGAAGGGGGGCTTTTGGGTGGGGTTCCCCAGCATGTTCGAGGCACAGCGAGGTGTCCACAGGGTAATGAGCTGTGCAACCAGAGGCCTGGGGCCCGACCTTGATGGCCTCAAGATAAAAACATAGTGGCCTGAAACCTTTCCATTTCTAAACCTGCCTGTTTTTCAGGCTGGTTTGGTTTTCCCTACAAAACCTGGTAAATTTCATTTTCAAAAAGCCCCACCTGGTTTCAGCTGCATAGAGAGGAACAGGAGCCGGGCTGCACCTGCAGCAACCAAGGGGCTAGAGGTGCGGCGTGGGGGGTAGAGGAGTCAGATCAAATGCAAAATACCCGAGGGGACCAGAGGCAGGCAGAGCTGGGAGATGCACCCCACCCCTACCTATCCTTGGGGATCCGTGCCTCTATTATTCAAGGTGAGGTGCCTGGGCCAGGAGCACTGGCCCCACCTGGCAGCTTGCTAAAGAGGAAGAATCCCAGGTCCCACCCTAGACCTGCTATCTGTCCCATTTTACAGATGGGGAAACTGAGGCACGGAAAGGTTAAGAAACTTGCCTAAAATCACACAGCTGGACAGCGTTAGCGCCAGGATCTGGCCCGAACCGTCCTGTGCGGGCTCTGATCTGCCATGTTCTGTCACTAGTCCTGCATGCTTAACCCCCACTGCTACCCTCAAATTCACCAGCACTTCCTCACCGCCCCCCAACCTGGACTTGCCAGTAGCCATCCAAGGCCCTCCTCCCATCAAGTCCATTCCCCGTGCCCCACTCACAGCGCAGACGCCAGAGGGATCTTTTCAAGACACAGACCTGGTCTCCTCCCTCCACCCTGCTGAAGGGTTCCAACGAAACTATGAATAAAGCCCATAGTGTGGACGGTGGCCCAGGAGACCCAGCTGGCCTGTGCATCCTCTGGCCCCTTCTCCCACCTTCTTCCCATCCCCACTTCCACCCCTACCCTCCCTCCCTCCCTCCAGCGTCCTTGAATGTGCTGCTCCCTGACCACCCCATTCCCCTTGTCCAGCACACCCCCAACTCGTCCTTCACACCGCTCTCCCAGAGACCCCTCCCTTTTCTCACTCCCTATCCAGTCCAGGTCAACTGTGAGCAGGCAAAAATCAAGGTGTGGCATTAAGTAAATTTATAATGATAAACTAAAAACATTAACTGTTAGCATTTGTAAGTCTATGGCGTGGAGAAGGAGGGAAGTTATATTGTTGGGCTTTCTTTTATTTTTATAAATTTCTTAAAGATATTGAAAATAAATGTGCAATTTTAAAAAGTTAAAAAAAAAAAAATCAAGGTGTGGGCAGGGCTGCATCCTTGCCAGAGGCTATGGGGGAGAATCCATTTCCTTGCCGTGAAAACTGAGGTCCCATCTCTTTGCTGCCCATCAATGAAGGTCATCTTCTGGCAACTGCTGTGTTCCCTGGCGCACTGACCCCCCTCCTCCTTCTGCAAAGCCCACACTGGTGGGGCAAATCCTTCTGTCACCTCTCCCTCTTCTTCCACGTCGCCTCTCCCTGACACAGCCAGGGAAGATTCTGCTTTGAAGGACTCCTGTGAGGACAGTGGGCCCACCTGGATAATCCAGGCTGATCTCCCCCTCTCAAGGTCTCTACCCTTAATCACAGGCACCAAGTCCCCTTTTCCATGTAAGGTGCCATATTCACAGATTCCGGGGATTAGGACGTAGACGTTTTAAGGGACCAGTATTCTGCTGACTACAGCCCTGCTCGGAAGTAACCACTAGGTTATTCTGTCATCTCCTGGTCCTGGGGAGTTCTGAGCCCCGCTCTCCACCCACAGGGCGCGCTGGAGGCTCCAGGCCAAGAGACCACCTAAAATTGAAGTCGAGCTCCTCCCCAAACTTAAACACACCCAGAGGCACACGCTGCCCGCAGGCTGCATCCCTCCCGGCTCTCATACCTAGGAGCAGGAGCCAGGGGGAGCTGCCCCCCAGTTCCCACCCCTGGCCTTCAGGGGGTAAGGGGGGTATGCATATGGCTCCATGCAGCCCAGCCCTCCAGCTGGGGCTGGAGATAAAACCCAAAGACAGTAGACCCAGAAACAGCCCCCAAGGAGGGGGTCTGGCACCCCTGGCAGGAGCGAATGCCAGGAACAGCTGAGACCTTCTCTGAGATGGAGTCACAGGAACAGTAGCCATTCTCCCTGCGAATCTCCCCTGTGGGGTGGAAGAAGACAAGAAGGGGTCTGTGGTGGGCAGAATAGCGCCCCTCCAAAAATGTCCCCGTCCTAAACCCCAGAACCAGATGATGACGTCACTTTATGTGGCAGAGGGGAAATGAGGTTGCTAACGAGTGACCTTGAGATGGGGAGATGATCCTGGGTTATCCAAGTGAGCACAGTGCCATCACAAGTGTCCTTGGAAGGGCAGACGAGTCCAAGTCAGAGTTGGGGATGGCGACAGGGCCAGAGAGGGGCTGTGCGGCTGGCGTGAAGATGGAGGAAGGAGCCTGAGCCATGGGATGCCATACCTCCAGCAGCTGGAAAGGCAAGGCCATGCATTTTTCCCCCTCGAGCCTCCAGAGAGTTCCATAGGCCTGCGCACACCTTGATTCCAGCCCAGTGCCAGTTTGGATTTAGGAGCTACAAATCAGAAAGATAATCCTCTGTGTTGTTCTGAGCCACTGAATGGGTGGTTAAGACGCCCCAGGAGGGAACTAAACCAGGGCCCTAACCCAGAAGGCAAAGAATAAAGCACCGAGCATCCCCTGAAGGCCCGGGGGTGGGGTGGGGGGGGGGGAATCAGGTGCTGGGCTCGGCGCCACGGGCCCCACGAAAGCCAGTACCAGACGGTCCCAGCTCACGAACGCAGCTCCCACGACAGGCCCACTGGAGACACTATGCAGCAATCTGTGGAATGAATGACTGAAGGAGAACCTCAAAGACACGATCAGAAAAACACAGGGATCAGGGAAGCAAAGCAGAATGATGTGAGCATCATGCAACGGGGAGAGAACAAGACAGAGCGTGGGGGATTCGTGACGACTTCTTGGAGGAGGAGCACTTCCACTTTTTCTGGAAGGAAGGTAAGATCTTGGCAGGAGGAAATGAGGGGAGAGCTTCCCCAGCGGAAGGCACCACAGAGAAGAAGGTCCAGGTGTGGGAAAGAACAGAGCGGTAGGGGAATTCAGTGGTTTGTGGGATGAGACAGTGGGAGCAGAAGGGGAAGAGGCCCAGGATTCAGGGCCAGACTGCACATACTCGTCATTTCCCACACGGCATTCCACCAAATGCTGGTTCCACCAAATGCTGGTTCCACCCGATGTCCACGGGTGACAAGCCAAAAAAAAACCCAAAAAACAAAATACAACCAACCCACCCACTGCTGGATTCCATCTGAGAGGTTTACATTTTAAATCGTGGGGCCTTTAATGTGCTTGCCCGCTCTCTGATTCGCCAAGAAAAAGTTGGGGGCAGAGAGACAAATTATTTCCCAATCTTGGGTGGCCATGGAACCCTTTCCTCATGGAACGCCTGTTCCCTGGAAGTGACTTTGGGAAATGTTGCCTTTGGCAATGGGGAGCCACTAAAGGTTATAGGCCAACTGAGACGGAGGGGATGGATGGCATGGAGGCAAGTAAGTCAACATTATCAGGGTCTGGCCTTAAGTCCAAATTCTGCGACTGCTAACACCTCACTTCTCACCGACCGACGCCCCTCCTGCCCTAGAGAAACCCCGGGCCAGCTACCTGAACCAGTTGTTCAGATCAGTCCTCCTGAAAGTTCTGGGGCTGCAGCAAGGATTCGGGCCTCAGACTCAGCGATACCTCGGATGGGATAAAAGCCACCAGCCTTGGGCTAGCTGACCCAGCAGCAGCAGCGGCTGCCAGGGAAAACTGAATGGCATTAAAGAATAGGGAGCGCCCCCTCTCCCCCCGGGGTACTTTAGCTTTTGTCCGCTCTTGGAGGTGCCTTGGATTCCTCCCCATGTCAGCCCACCAGCTAGAAGGGCCAGCTTGCTTCTGGGACCACCTCCATTATCCCAGCCTGCTCAGGGAGGGAAGCCAGGGGCCCAGTGTGCACCGCCCCCCCATTCCACTACGAGACTGTGTGGACAGAGAGAACTCTCGGCCTGTTCCAGTGCAGGAACCGCACCGGGCAGTCAGCTCCTGGAGGCCCAGAGACCCTGCATGGAAGCCAACGATGGAGTTTCAAGAGCGCATAGCCACACCCCCGCGCTGACATGCGGTTCCACCCGGCCATCAGCAAGGACATTGTCGCCGTCCGTGGTACAGAGCTTCTTATCACAACCTCTGCTGCCTGACCACCTCTTCCCCTCCCCTCCCCCGCATCAAAAGCTGTCCCCACCAGTGCAGTGGAGGCGAGCACGGGCCCTTTGTGGGCTCCCGCTGGGGGGGAGGGGGGCAGATCTCCCCACAGCGCTGGTCACTCTCCTCTGGGTCCCTCTTCCCACACCCTTGGGGGCAAGGACCGGTTCACCTTCATCCTGCATCCACAATACCTAGCATACAAGAGGAGCTTAATAATGACTTACCTTTCATAGCACTCAGCACATGGCAGGCACAGAGCAGCTGTTCCTTTATGATTTTATGAATGAATGAGTACTTGGAGGAATATCCCCAAAGACCCAAGAAGTCAGTGAGTAATTGAACTGGGCGGCATAGAAAAGGTCCCTCCCCACCAGGGAGGCCACTGAGAATGCCAGTGGTTTTCAACCATAGGCAGCAAAGATTTTGGAATGACGCCTCCCTCCGCCCCAACAGCCCCTCGGGGTGGGGGGGGGAGGTGGCAGGAGAGAGAGAAGCTGGAGAACTGGTCTTGCTGAGCTGGCTTTTTTGAACATTCTGTCCGTTGGGTCTGCGACTCTGGTCCCACTCAGCCCCTGACCCGTCCTGACACTATGGGCAAGACCGTCCTCAGCTTCTGAGCCTCTGAGCCTCTGCATCCTCGTCCAGAAAATGGCGCCTGTGACCCTGGACGGGCCACCCCCAGGGTCAGCACACAAGCCCGATAAGGCCACCCCAGCCCGGGCTGGGCTAAACTAACCGTCTGGGCCAACGACCGCCAAGTTTCCGGGGCGACCCAGACCCAGATCTCCCTCAGCCCCATTTTCCTTCTGATGATGTTCCTGAGGCAAAAGAGGCCTAGAGGAAGGTGCATTTGAGCTTAAGGATGAATCACAACTCAAGAAACAAGTCTAGGTCAGATATGAGTGGGAACAGAGTCAGAAACTTACAGTAAACGCTGCCCTTTTTCAGCATTGACTGATCTCAAGCTGACTAAGGCCCCCCCCCCGACCCCGCTCAAACCCCACTGTGCTCTCCTGGCTGCCCAGGCCTCTCTCTGAGGAAGGGGGGCCCTGCGTAAGATCAGCCTACACCTCCTCCCCCACCTCCCATCGGACACCCCGCTCTGGGTCCCTTCCGCTTGGTGCATAAGGTGGAATTCTGCCTCCATGTGGCCTGTGAGCTGCAGGAAAAGTCCTCTTTCCCAAACAAGACAGGAAAGTCTCATCTTCCTCCCGCCGGTACCTATAACCCACTATTAGCCCTCCGTCCTGTGGGGTCACTAGCCAAGCTCTGAAAAGCCCTGTGGGAAGAGAGACACATAGAGCTTATGAATCACCCCAGCAAAGGCTCGTTCAGGAGAACCGTACCCAGCGGGAGCATCAGGGTCCTACAACTGGCTGGAGGGAAAGGGACCTGGGATGGGAGGGCGTGGGTGCGGGAGGGAGTTTGGTTGTAGCTTTAGCACTGGAAGAGGATGACAGGAATTTGAAGTCCGCAGAGCTCACCGAAAGGCCCTGGGCCTCCCTCCCCTGCCACCACCGACCGACCGACCCACCCCGGGGTGACCACATGAGAAAGATGGCGGCGAGGGCGAGGCACGAGGGCAATGAATTCTTCTCAGGATTCACATCAGAGCAATCCTGGGTCACATTACCAAAACCACTCTTGGGGAGACTGCAGTGTGAGGCATCAGGGGCCAAATCTCTTCCTCAGAAGGTGACACACAGCAAGAAAGCATTCTTGCCTCAGGTGTCAACCACAAAATGATGGAGTCTCAAATCAGATGGTGAGAAAAAAGGATTTAAAATCCCTGACTTGGGATTTTTTTTTCTTTTTCTTTTTTTTTTTAACGATGAATTCCCAAAACTTCACTGGGACACCAGAGGCGGAAGAAGGCTTAGGGGAGTCGGAGGGACTAGGAAGCTGAGCAGGCAGCCCAATTCCTGCCAAGAAATGCCCCAGTGTCTCAGCCCACGAGAGTCACACAGGCTCTCCGGTAGGCAGAAAATGCAAATTAAGACAACAAGGATATGGCACTTTTCACCGGTCACACTGACAAAAATAAAAACTCTGATAAGATCTAAAGTCGGTTAGGATGTGGGGAAGTCACTACGCTCAGGCACTGCTTTGGGGAGTTGCGGGGGATTGTCCAGCCACCCTGGAAGGCAATTTGGTGGCATCTTATTACCTGAATGCATTTTCACCCTGCAACCTCTACCTTCTCGCCTCAGCTTCTCTGGGAAAGAAGCATACACATTCCCAAAAGCATCCCTATGGGGCTGTCCACTGTAATTGCAAACAAACAAACCAAAAAAACGGTGGTAGGAATCTTATCACCCACCCATCAGGGACATAAATAAATAAAACTATGGAACCCCCATTTGGTAGAATACTACATAGCATTTTCAAAGATAAACATGTGGGAAAAATAAATAAATAAAAGGGAAACAGGGGATCGCTGGGACAGTATGTCCAAGACATATTGCAGACGTAGAAGCCAAATGAAGAGCCGTGCATTCTGTATAGTATATGGAAAACCCTACCTACTTCTCTAAAACTAATAAAATATGGACATGCATTTATAAAGGTGTGCCAAGGAGACACCAAACCCAGGATGGCAGTTATACCTCCAAAGGAATCAGGATGAGGGGAGGTCCAAAGATTTAGCTTTATCTGTACTTTTTGCATCGAGGATATATTCATATATTACTTGCATAAGTAAATACATACTTTTAAAAAAAATTTAAACAGGGGTTTCACTCTATAGAAAGGAAGCACACGAGCTCCAGCCACCAAAGCCCCCAAGTCCCCCTCACATTCTTTCCTTCCCTTTATCTCCCCGAGCCCTTGGCACCCCAAACTCACACCCTCCCCCAGGTCATCAGCAGAGGACTCGAAGGGCCAGGAGGGTTCTGTAGCCGGGGCGTTCGCTACCCCCTTTGCCTTCTGTCTCACGTTGTCCTGTGGAAGACCGGGTGGGGCTGGGGGGGTGGGCATCGGCTTGTCCCCCTTTTCTACCTATACTCTTCCTCCTCCTGCCTGGAGACCACTCTACTTCCCTCCTCTCCCTGCCCCGAGGATGGGATGAATAGGGCTGACCTCCCCTTTCTGTAGGATTAAAGAGGATGGGCCTGCCCCTCCCCCCAACAGACCGCTGTTGTTCCTGCATTTGAGCTCGGTACCAATGTTCAGCAGGCCCCTCACCAACATCTACTGTATTCCACCTGGGTATTATGGTCGGCCACAGGCCTCTCTCCTCCTCAGACCCTGCACTCAGCGCTGTCGGTAAAGTAGACCACGTCCGCTTAATCTGAGCTCTGCCCCCACCTCATGCTTAGCTCAGTGCTGGCCACTAGTAAGGGCTCAGTTTTCCTAAAGCAGTCCCCAGATTCGGTTCTGGGGTTTTCCTACAGCAGACGTCAGCCCCACTGCTGACCTTTTTCCAGGGGCGGACACCTACTATGTGCTCCAGGGCCTGGGATCCACGTGTTGGCCAGACAGGGGTGGGGACGAGGGTACTAATCTGGCCCATCTAGCTCCCTCATTCCCTCTTCTCACCCACACTCAACTCCCCCTCGCCAACCATGTTAGGGACCAGGGGCCAGTAGCAAGGAGAGCCCCAACACCAACCTCACTGGCCTGCCCAGGAGCCCCACCGCAAACAGCCTACCTCCTGCAGATAGCCCCCACAGCTCAGTTACTGCCGATTGAATGAATAATCGCAGGGTTCTGCCAGGGCGGGGGAGGAGAGGCCCCCACCAGCTGCCAGTCAGCCAACCTCCCACCTGTGGAATCCTTGCAGGTTCCTGTCACCCTACTTGTCACCTGCGCCCCCTCACCCCAGCTGGGCGGTAATGAGGTGAGGAGACTCCCCGACTTCCCCTGTGCCCCACGCCCCCCACATTGCCAGGGGCTCAGGGCAGCGGTGGCAAGGAGGGGACTCTGGACCACTGGTGCCTCCCAGGCTCCTGCCACCCTCTTACCTGTGGGAAGGCTCCCAGCACCCCCAGGAGCAGCAGTCCCAGCACAGTGCGGAGGGGGCACATCCCGGCCTGGCGGAAGGCTGAGCTGGCCGGGGGAAGCGCCCACCTAGGCGGCCTGGGAAGCGCGCTGCGCCCACGTGCGGGGCCAGAGCCCGGAGCTGCACCTGAGTGACCCTCGGGTGGCGCGGGGCGCCGCCAGCAGACTTCCCCAGTGCACCTCCCCGGCACCGGCCGCAGCTGTGAAGTCACTTCAAAAGTGAGCTACTCTCTCTGAGGGTTCTGCCTTAACTCTTCCCTTCCCCCACCATCCAGAGGTGCACTGGTACCCAGGACGGTTTCCAGGAACGCTACCAGCAGTGAAAAAAGAAAGCGCGGACAAACACGTGCAGAGATGACTCAGGACAAGCCACACTCCCCTCCTGCTCTGTGAAAGACCTGCCCCGATTGGACAGAAGGCGTCCTCCGCAGCTCCAGGGAGTTTGCTGCCTGGCCCCGCGGGACTGAGGGCCAGGGAAGGGAGCTCCTCCCCTCCACACAACACCCTGCTCACCAGCCTGGTGCCTGGAGGTGGGAGGACTCAGGAGATTGGGAGGCTCCAGGCACAATGGTCCCACCCCACCCCCATCCCAAGATAGGGCTAGATCTGAGTAGGTTCTGATGTGGATCAACCCAGACCTTCTCTCTTGCCCTGGGGATTCTTTTAGAAGGGACAGCTAGAGTCAGGGGACTGCAGAAAAAGCCAACACCCCTGAATAAATATTTGCTAAAAAATGAGTCAGTAGATGGATGATAGATGGGTGGGTGGGTGAGGTAAGAGATCGGTGTGTGGGTGGGTGGATGGATGGATGAGTGTGTGGATGGATGGTTGGACGTGTGGATGGATGGGTGTGTGGGTGGATGGATGGATAGATGGATGCATGGATGGGTGTATGGATGGATAGGTGGATGGATGGGTGTGTGGATGGATGGATGTATGTGTGGATGGTTGGATGGATGGATGGATGGATGGATGGATGGATGGGTCTGTGGATGGATGAGTGTGTGGATGGATGGGTGGATGGATGGGTGTGTGTGTGGATGGATGGATGGATGGATGGGTGTGTGGATGGATGGGTGGATGGATGGGTGTGTGGATGGATGGGTGTATGGATGGGTGTGTGGATGGATGGGTGGATGGATGGGTGGATGGATGGGTGTGTGGGTGGATGGATGGATAGATGGATGCATGGATGGGTGTATGGATGGATGGGTGTATGGATGGGTGCGTGGATGGATGGATGTGTGTGTGGATGGTTGGATGGATGGATGGATGGATGGATGGATGGATGGATGTGTGGATGGATGCGTGTGTGGATGGATGGGTGGATGGATGGGTGTGTGGGTGGATGGATGGATAGATGGATGCATGGATGGGTGGGTGGATGGATGGATGTGTGTGTGGATGGATGGATGGATGGATGGATGGGTGTGTGGATGGATGGGTGGATGGATGGGTGTGTGGATGGATGGGTGGATGGATGGGTGTGTGGATGGATGGGTGTGTGGGTGGATGGATGGATAGATGGATGCATGGATGTGGGTGTGGATGGATGGATGGATGGATGAATGGGTGTGTGGATGGATGGGTGTGTGGGTGGATGGATGGATGGATGGGTGTGTGGGTGTATGGATGGGTGGATGGATGAGTGTGTGGATGGATGGGTGTGTGGGTGGATGGATGGATAGATGGATGCATGGATGGGTGTATGGATGGATGGATGGATGTGTGTGTGGATGGATGGGTGGATGGATGGATGTGTGGATGGATGGGTGGATGGATGGATGTGTGGGTGGATGGGTGTGTGGGTGGATGGATGGGTGGATGGATGGATGTGTGGATGGATGGGTGGATGGATGGATGTGTGGATGGATGGGTGGATGGATGGATGTGTGGGTGGTTGGGTGTGTGGGTGGATAGATGAATAGATGGATGGATGGATGGGTGGATGGATGGGTGTATGGATGGATGGATGGATGTGTGTGTGGATGGGTGTATGGATGGATGGATGGATGTGTGTGTGGATGGATGGATGTGTGGATGGATGGGTGGATGGATGGATGTGTGGGTGGATGGGTGTGTGGGTGGATGGATGGGTGGATGGATGGATGTGTGGATGGATGGATGTGTGGATGGATGGGTGGATGGATGGATGTGTGGGTGGATGGGTGTGTGGGTGGATAGATGAATAGATGGATGGATGGATGGGTGGATGGATGGGTGTATGGATGGATGGATGGATGTGTGTGTGTATGGATGGATGGATGGATGTGTGTGTGGATGGATGGGTGGATGGATGGATGGATGTGTGGATGGATGGGTGTGTGGGTGGATAGATGGATAGATGGATGGATGGATGGGTAGATGGATGGGTGTGTGGATGGATGGGTGGATGGATGGGTGCGTGGATGGATGGGTGGATGGATGGGTGTGTGGGTGGATGGGTGGATGGATGCGTGTGTGGGTGGATGTATGGATGGATGGGTGTGTGCGTGGATGGATGGGTGCGTGGATGGATGGGTGGATGGATGGGTGTGTGGGTGGATGGGTGGATGGATGCGTGTGTGGGTGGATGGATGGATGGATGGGTGTGTGCGTGGTTGGATGGATGGATGGGTGTGTGGTGGATGGATGGATGGATGTGTGTATGGATGGATGGATGGATGGGTGTGTGGATGGATGGGTGGATGGATGTGTGTGGATGGATGGGTGGATGGATGGGTGTGTGGGTGGATGGGTGGATGGATGGGTGTGTGGGTGGATGGATGGATGGGCAGGTGGGTAGATTCGTGGATAGATGGAGGGATTCACTGTTGAAAGGACTGATGGACTGAGTATCGAGCATTTGGTTGTCAATCCACAGATATTTCCCTGCCCCCTGAGAGTTTTCTGCCTAGAGGAAGAGCCTAGAACGCTTACTGAAAAGAAATAAACCATACAAGTCTCATTCAAATTAAGTTCTCATTTGCAGGGGGATAATTTTCCCTTCCAGCGCTTCTCCCTTTCATTCTACGTTCCAAGCATATACATTGAGCATCCACCAGGTAGTCTGCAGGTCAGGGATTCATGTGCTTGTGTTGTATTTTTTTTCAGACCTGGAGACCGAGAAATAGGCAGCCAGTCTTAGGTGCTCTGATTAAAGATGGCCAGTTGTTTTCCCTGAGCCCAGAATGGCCCAGTGACCCTCAAGATTCTGCACCTCGGTCTGTCCCTGCAAGGTAGAAGCCCCCCATCTTTCAGAAATGCCTTCATCATGGATAAAGAAGATGTGGTATATATATACAATGGAATATTATGCAGCCATCAAAAGGAATAAGATCTTGCCATTTGCAACGACGTGGATGGAACTGGAGGGTATTATGCTGAGCGAAATAAGTCAAACAGAGAAAGACATGTATCATATGACCTCACTGATATGAGGAATTCTTAATCTCAGGAAACAAACTGAGGGTTGCCGGAGTGGGGGGTGGGGTGGGAGGGATGGAATGACTGGGTGATGGACACTGGGGAGGGTATGTGTTCTGGTAAGCGCTGTGAATTGTGCAAGACTGTTGAATCTCAGATCTGTACCTCTGAAACAAATAATGCAATATATGTTAAGAAAGAAAAAAAGAAGAAGAATGTAGCAGGAGGGGAAGAATGAAGGGGGGGAAATCGGAGGGGGAGAAGAACCATGAGAGACAATGGACTCTGAAAAACAAACTGAGGGTTCTAGAGGGGAGGGGGGTGGGAGGATGGGTTAGCCTGGTGATGGGTATTGAGGAGGGCATGTTCTGCATGGAGCACTGGGTGTTATGCACAAACAATGAATCATGGAACACTATATCTAAAACTAATGATGTAATGTATGGGGATTAACATAACAATAAAAAAATTTATTAAAAAAAAAAAAATGCCTTCATCTCCTTGGCCCTACCAGCAGTCTCCCACCAGAGCATTCCATAACTGTCCTTCCTGCCAGACCCAACTCTCCTCAAGTTCCTGGATTCCACTTGGAGAAACTTGTTGTAATTATGCATCCTTCCGGGAGACCCCTTTCTGGGCTCTCCCCTGGGTGAGAATGCCCTGGCATGTTTGAGCTGGGACTATGTTAAACAATTAAGTGAGTGAGTATGGAAGTGACCACCCATGATGTTCACAAGCCAGGCAGGGTCAGGAGCAGCCCAGGATGCCTGCTTCCCTGTTCAGAGCTTTCTACTATAGAAGAGCTGGGACTCTGAATAAATAAACGCTTGTTAAGCCCATATGCATAATCAAACACCACCAACACGGCTGACCCAGGGGAAATACAAATGAATGTAATCACAAGTTTTTAAAAATTCCACCTTTCTAGCAAGAGATGCAAATGAAAGCAACCTTTGATACCTCCTTAGACTTCTTAAATCATGAGGGTTTTTATATTGTTCTTTGTTTTTGTTTTTTTTTTGTTCTTTATAAAAACAACTTTGGTAAAATCCAACCCCAAAGCGGTGGTGAAATTAGAATATGCATTCATACGCTGCTGGTAAGTGTTACAACCCTTTTTCAGAAAGCAATATGGCAATTTTTAGCAAAAGCCCCCTGAAAAAAAAAAAACGGTTTACAACTTGTGGCTCAGTAATTTTGCCCTAGTAAAGAAAACAAAAAACAAAAACAAAAACAAAACGAAGGTAATGGTTGAACTGGAAAAAGAAAGAAGGAAACCATAAACACAGCAATGTTTCCTAAAACATTATTTATAAATGTTGGAAATACCCTAAGAATCACAACATCAGGGGTGAAGGGTTAAGTGGACTGTGGTACACCTGCTTACTGGAATACTACACATCCATTAAAAATGATCCTAATAGTGATGCTCTGGAAACCTGTCTCTCCCCGCCCCCCACCCCAGGGACCTGTCACCCACTCTCCCCTGCACAGAACCCTTGCAGAGGTGCAATGGGGGTGGAGGTGGGCGTTCTCCTCCCATGAAAAATCAGATTATTTACTTAATAGTGATACACTGGCTGTCTTGAGTGTTCGCTTTGTGCGAAGATTTTTCAGGCATTGGTTCCTCAAATCCTCCGGGAAGCCCCCTGAGGAAGATCCTATTTTGTGCCCATTGTGCAGGTGAGGAACTGAGGCACAGCGCAGTGAATCCACTGGGCCAGCGTTCCTCAAAGCCAGTGGTGTTGGAGACCCCTGCGTCGCCTGGCTAAGTCCTACTCTAGCTTCCCCTTCAGCTTCTCCCTCGGCGCTCTGCTCTAGCCATGTGTACCATCCTCACCCCTGCCTCTTCCATGCTTTTAACCATCCCTGGTCCTCCACCGGGAGCACCCCTCCGACTCTTCTTCACCTTCAGAGCCTGCCCCAAGGTCATCTCCTCATTGTCCCTTCTCCTCCCCCAGCGGCCTCTTCCCAGGCAGAAAGGTGGTTTCTGTCGTTTTTTGGTATCTCAATTCTAGAACTGATCTTTACTGCGTCATGACAGTAATGACTTGTTCATGTCTCCCCCTGCCGCAGGAAACTGCGTGCTTCTGGAGGACCAGGACGCCTCGGGAGCCCAAGCCGATGCCTGGCACGGGGCCACGGGCCCGCAACTGGCCAGCAGAGAGAAGGGCAGACTCTGTGGCCAGGGACCCGGCTGGAGCCCCAGGAAGTCCAGCCTCTACTGGAGAAATTGCAGCCGCCCAGGAAAGTGGCGGCTCGTGGGACTCTGAAGAGTGGGCTCTGGGCAGAGCCCACTGGGCACCTCCTGCGGGTTCCAGGCAGTTCGCGAACCCCCTAACAGGTGTGAAAGTGCTTTGAAGAACAGGAGGGGAAGTCCCTGGGCCCCATGCAAGGTGCAGCAAGTGGTGGGCCCTGCTGTGGGATCACAGGGGCTGTGCCCGCCAGAGCGAGCTGGGGAAGCCAGCCCCCGGGCCTGCAGGAGGCAGGAAGGTGAGCGGAGCCTGCCCACACCGTCTCATCTCAGAGGAAGGGGCAGAAGGCGGGCGCAGCAGGAAGCACTCCGAAGGGAACAGGGAGTCTGTGTCACCAAAGAGATGCTGAGTAAGACGCAAGGTTCCGACTTGGCTCAGGAAATCCAGGGACTTCCCCAACAGCTGGGAACCCTGGCCCCAAATAACCCCAAAATACCCCCCCCCCCGATAAAGGTAGCAGCAGGTAGCTAGGAAGCTGACACCCAGAAGAGGAAAGCCTGGACCCTTCTGCTCTGGTTAGCCCAGGTCCTCTTCTGAGTACGTTTCTTGGGAGCCTGGATGGAAGTAGGACTCTCTGTTAGGGGGCTTCTCTGGCGGGACCTAGGAGTCAGGCTGCCTCCAACTCAAACCCCCCAGAAGTCTCCCTGGCTCAAGGCCCAGGATACTAGCTGGGTCCTGGTCACTCAGCTCTGGCTTCTCAGGGGGTGGTGAGCAGTGGCCACTGAGGGCTGGGGCAGGAAGTTCACTCCTTAAAGTTGGGAAGGAACACACATTAGAGGTTCCCAGGTGCCTGGATGAGCCCCAGCAGTGCACACCCCCCAAGCAGGATACCCAGGCCCTTGGCCAGACATTTGATCCTGGCAACAAGATTTCAAGTCAGTATTGCTATCCCCACTTCACAGATGCCCAAACTGAGGCTCAGAGTAGTTAAGTAACTTGCCTGAGGTCACACAGCTTGAGAGTGGTAGAGCTGGCATTTGGCTCCAATCCCGTCTGACCTTCAGGCCTCAGCTGCCTTCTCTTCTCCCTCTAGGCCCCTGTCACCCTTGCTTTCCCGAGGAGAAAGAGCATTGGTATAGGAGCCCTGGTCCAGCCATAGAAACAAGATGGAAGCCACAATGTCTTATGATCTAGCCTCAGAAGTCATGTGTCGTCACTTCCACACCATGTTGCTGGTTACAGACGCTGGCTGTCCCAGTGTGGGCGGGGACTGCACAGGTGCGTGAATACCCGGAGGTAGACGGGGGGGCCACGGGGGGCGCATGTTTCCTTCTCGGCCAGACGTGCATTTGAAAACTGTCAGGCAGGCTTCGGAGGGCTGCCATGAGCCCAGAATTAAACGGTGGACATAGAAATCTCTGAATTGCAAGTGGAGAAATATAAAGGGCTTCACTGACCTTTGCCCCACTCCCACTGGGTACCCAGGCGCCCGCTATGGCTCCGGACCTCTCCTTTGAGGACCGCAGATGAAATGCTCATAGTCTGGTGTTCCCCTTGCCAAGGGATGAGTTTACCGTGGCATTCACCGTTCCAGCCAGGAGTGACTCACACAGGGGTTTTGAGGCTCCGTGGCAGGTCCACAGGCGAGAGCTCTGGGGGGTCAGAGGTCCTCCCTGGCCCCTGCGGGGATGCCAGAGGGGTGACCCTCCCCTGCACCTCAGCACAGGCCAGCAGCCTGCTAGTCACCCTGCTGTGGGGCACTTCCCCAGGCCTCGGCGCCCAGGTCCAGGCTCAGTCTTGGCTCCAGCCTGAGAGGTGGCAGCTCTAGGGGTGGGAAGACTAGATGGAGAGTAGGGAGCCCCAGGTTCCAGGTCTGCATCTGGCCACGCGATTATCCCCCTCCAGGCCTCAGTGTCTTCATCTGTGAAATGGGCTGGGATTTGGCAGTCTGCTTTAAGTCTTGTCGGCCTGAGGCTCCAGGGAGAGTGAAGCAGAGGAGGCCTGGATCTCCTCCGGGCCTGGGGGCTCCTACAGGACATGCCCAGCTCAGCTCCTCTAGTCTGGTAGAGATGCTAGAACCAGACAGCAGACAGCCCGGATCAAATTCTGTCTCTGCCACTTACTAGCTGTGTGGATTAGGGCCAATCACTCACCCTCTCTGAGCCTCAATTTCTTCATGCATAATACAAACGGTGATATCGACTGCGAAGGGTAAAAGGTGGGGAGGCCCTACTCTCCTGACAGAGCCCCAGGAGGCGGTTTTAACCCTCATGAGCTCCTGGGCCTGGGAGCCGGGCAGGGGCTCCCACTGTTCCTTCTAGTTTCCAATATTTCCTTCCACCTTCCAGAGCGACAGAGGAGGAAGCGAAGGCCAGAGAGGGAAAGAGACTTGGCCAAAGCCCAGCCCGTGGCCTCGGCTCCCCGTCACGGAGTCCCCATCTCCCCCAGACCTTCCTGCTCAGCCGGGCCGTTGTGAAGGGGGGTGAGTCATTTCAACTCTCAGGAAACCAAGCCCAGTCCAATATTAATCACGGAATCAGAGGCTTCGGGTGCAAGAAGGAAACAACAACTGATGGTAGCAGCGGCTCAGTTGGAGGTCCAGGTGAGGAGAGTGTGTCCCCTCAAGTGTGTCCCCGCAGCGAGGCCCCGGATCCTGGGTGCCTGGACAGGAGGGCCGGCGCGGGGAGCGGGGGGACAGCCACTCAGGAACCGCTCCTCACAGGGCCCTTCCTATCCCGATGAGCCACGCTTCCCTCCGGGGAGCACTGCCCCTACCCTGCAGATGGAAAAATCAAGGCCAGGGTCTGCTGGCTTCCTAGGAGAAAAAGAATCTCCCCCCCCCCCCACACCCAGGGCAGGGATTTGGCCCCAATGTTCAGAACGTGGAACGACATGGACATCCAGTTAAAAAAAATGCAGAATGAATGAATCAAAGGTGCTTTCGAGGTACCCGGCACAGTAGCCCTGCAAAGTGACAATTTTTTTTAAAGGGATGATTTTTAAAATTCCATGAGAAATTGGATGCTCAGAGAAATAACCTGCCCAAACCACTCAGTTACTGAATTTCAAGAGGCATGATTCAAACCCAAGTCTGTGACTCTAGAGTAAGCCTCTCCCCTCTCTAGGGTGGTGGCTGTCCTTGCTGAGACTAGCACCCCCAGATCATGATGTCCTAAAGCCCCAGGGGTACCCCACACTTCCTGGTTGTCCTGGAGACTGCTCTCAAGCTCCCAGAGTGTCTGTTCTACAGGAATTTGCTCTATGAGGATTGGCTTTGTGTTTCTGTCCACTCTCCTTCTTGCCCACCCCCACATGAACTGGGTCTCTGGAAGTCCAGCTTGGGGAGGCTCCCAAGGACCAACCCTGGAGGGTTTGAGGGGGTCAAAGGCACCCGGTCCTCAAATCGTGACTTACAACCAGAACGGTCAAGAAGCCAGCTTCACTTTCTGAAGGCTGAGAACTTGGAGACCTAGGAGTGGTTAATCAAGGCTCCATCCATGGGCCTGCCCCTCAGCTTGAAATTCTACCATTAGTCATTCCCTCGGGTGGAGGTATTGAAGGCCCCAGTTAAAATGTAAATCATTTCTGGGGGAAAACACTTATTAAGTCATTAGTGGGTGTCAAGCCCCACGTGGCTGATTTCTTGGAAGAGCCTTGGTGAGGACAGGGCCAGAGGGTCTGATGGCCAAGTATGAAGTGGCCACCCACTCACCAGTCAAGAGGGTGTCAAGGAAGCCCTTAGATTCAGAATCAAGCTTCTCTCCTAGGCCAAAAAGACCCCCCAAGGTGGGGCTCCTGCCCCTCACCACCACCACCTTATCCCCTATCATATTCCCCACTGGCCTCCTTTCTGCTCCTGGCGCCACCAAGCTTATCCCTGCTACAGGGCCTACCAAGATTATCTCTGCCACAGGGCCTTTGTACATGCCAGCCCCCCTGTCTGAAATCCTATTCCCCAACTTTTCAAAATGCTGACCCTCCAAGGAAACTTGTGAGGTGATGGATATGTTCACTCCCTTAGTTGTGTTTGTATGGGTGTATACGTATGCCAAAACACCAAATTGTGCAAATTGGTGAAGTTTATATGTCAATGATACTGCAATAAAGCTATAAAAAAATAAAATTTTTTGGGCGCCTGGGTGGCTCAGTCGGTTAAGTGTCTGCCTTCGGCTCAGGTCCTGATCCCAGGGTTCTGGGATCGAGCCCCGCATCCAGCTCCCTGCTCCGCGGGAAGCCTGCTTCTCCCTCTCCCACTCCCCCTGCTTGTGTTCCCTCTCTCGCTGTGTCTCTCTCTGTCAAATAAATAAATAAAATCTTAAAAAAATAAGATAAAATAAAATAAAATGCTGTCCTTCTCATCCTTCAGGTCTTGGCTTAGATGAAACCGCCTCAAAGAGACCTTCCCCTGCCCCCCCCCAGGGCACCAGTCTCTGTCCCCTCACCCTGTTCGCTCCTTTCAAGGAAAGCCTCACAGCACCATCTGAAACTATCTACTTGCCAGGAGCCCGACTTTCCTGCTAGGATGGGGGCTCATGGGAGCAGGGATTGCCTGTCTTGTCCACTGATGAGAACGGAGCTTGGCTTAAGGCATATTTTTTGGATGACTGAATGACAAGGCCAGGGGCCCTGGGAGGCATGGCAGACGTCAGCCCTGCCTCCGGAGGATCCCTCTAGGGGTGCAGCATGGAGGCTGAGAAAAGCAGGCTCAGAAGGTAAAACCCAGAACAGAGTGTGGGCACCATTGTCATGTGGTCATCACAGCCCAGGGCGGGTGGGGAAGGGGGCACGGACACAGGCCCCAGTCCTAGCCAGGAGGGACCCTGTTCCCAGCAGGAACTGCCCATCAGCATGTGGAGTTCATTTCCCCCAGTCCTTCCACAGCACCCGAGGAAGGGGCAGCCCCTCATCCAGGATCTTCTTTCCCTCCACATCGAAGCTAAGAGGCCTTAAAGGCTGGTTGGGCCTGGAGCTCATCAGGCATGAAATCCTGGAGATCTTGAGAACCTGGGGACCAGCCCCAACTCAGGCCTCTGGCTAGATCTGGAGACTGGGACCCTGTTCTGGGCTGAGAAAAACCCAGCAGTTATCATCCACAGCCCCCCCCCCCCCCACCTCCACCCTGCGACTCCTCCTTCCCTGGCTGCCGGTTTGCATAAGGTGGCCCAGAGTGTGAGTGCTGAGAGAGATCTGGAGAGTGAGTCGCTTCCCACTCCGCCCCCCCCCCCCGCCCCGATCGACACTGACCCCAAGGAGAAGTCAGGCAGCAAGTCAGTGCAAGGACAGTCCCCAGACCCCAGGCTTCTGTTCGGAGATCCATCGGGCAGAGCCTTGGGTACGGCTGCCTTGTTGAGGCGATCAGACAGAGAGGGGTCGTGTCTGAAGAGTCTGACAGCTTGCTGCAAACATCCTCCCCTTCTTAAAGGGGTTTAATCAGTCTCGGGCCCCTGCAGACCCGCTCTGCTTCTGTTGTTATCAGTTCCGGGGCGTCCTCAGCCGGTGCGGGTCTCAGCGAGATCTCGTAGCTGCCGTCCCCTTCACTGCCGCTTCATTGCTTGGCACAGGCCTTTTCCTTCTTAAGCCCAGGGGTGTATGACATTCTAACAGCATGATTAAATAAGATATATAACAAAAATAATAACTAAAAGCAATAGAATTTCCTTAATGGATTCCCAAACGTGTGTAGAGACAGGATTCCATCCCATCTTTAAGTATTTTAAAGGATTACAGTCAGACCATGAGCCAGAACAAATTATGAGTTTGAAGGGTTTTGCTAACAACTCTAGAAAGGAATGTTCGTCATTTAAGTTTTGTGTATCTTTGCTCAGTGCAGGTAGGTTGGTGTCGAGTGCTGAGGCCTCATGCATGGCCCGTGCAGCACGTTCAAAGTGGGTAGGCTTGCTGGGTAATGTTTGACAGGCTGCTCTGAGTCCTTCCAAGTTTTCATCTAAAAATGTTACATTGGGGTGCCTGGGTGGGCTCTGTTGTTAAGCATCTGCTTTCAGCTCAGGTCATGATCCCAGGGTCCTGGGATCGAGCCCCGCATCGGGCTCCCTGCTCAGCGGGAAGCCTGCTTCTCCCTCTCCCACTCCCCCTGCTTGTGTTCCCTCTCTCGCTGTCTCTCTCTGTCAAATAATTAAAATCTTTAAAAATAAATAAATAAAAAAGTGTTATATTAACAGCATACAACATTTTAATGCATTCATTGTTTATGGTGATAATAATATCATTCATTCTAGCATGAAGAGAGAACATGACCTCTGAAAAGCTATTAGTGCAAATTATCCAATTAAAGTGTCCCATGTCCAGGGGCACCTGGCTGGTTCTGTCGGACGAGCATGTGACTCTTGATCTCAGGGTCGTGAGTTCGAGTGCCATGCTGGGTGTAGAGAGTCCTAATAAATAAACTTTAAAAAATAAAGAGTCCTGGGCGCCTGGGTGGCTCAGTTGTTAAGCGTCTGCCTTCGGCTCAGGTCATGATCCCAGAGTCCTGGGATCGAGCCCCGCCCCGCTTCTCCCTCTCCCGCTCCCCCTGCTTGTGTTCTTGCTCTCTCTCTCTCTCTGTCAAATAAACAAATAAAATCTTTAAAAAAATAAAATAAAATAAAGAGTCCCTTGTCCAAAAATAAATTTTCAAAGGATTTTTTTTTTAAGATTTTATTTATTTATTTGACAGAGAGAGAGCACAAGCAGGGGGAGGGGCAGGCAGAGGGAGAGGAAGAAGCAGGCTCCCCGCTGAGTAGAGAGCCCAACATAGAGCTCAATCCCAGGACCCAGGACCATGACCCAAACCAAAGGCAGAGGCTCAACTCAACTGACTGAGCCACCCAGTCACCCCAACGGATGTTCTTGTTCAAGGAAAAAGATGAACATTGATTTCCAGTTCCTGCGGGTATAATACATGATATGCGACCATTGGGATACCATCTCCTTGTCATAAACATCAAGCCAGCGGGGTGTATATGTTGCCACAAGTACCATGCTACCATGTATTAGTTGTATATATATGTCATATGCTAATAAGCTTTGACCCCCTAATAGTCTTAACAATGAAAGTTTACATTGCCCTGTATTGTCACAACCCCAAGATCTGGAGGTGTCTAATCCTAAAAGAGATTGTGTCTGGTCAGAAGAATACATTTTTCCTATTGCAATAATGTTTCCATTATCATTCCAAGCTCTCTGGAGGAGGTTATCCATTCTACGGCAACTATTTTTTAACTGGTCTCTTAAGTAGAAATCTCTAAGATGAAGTAAATTTTGTTGGAGGGCCTGGACCTTACGGCCCGTGTTCTGGCTGAAGTCCCGTTGGTAGGCATGGTAACCATGCCCAGCTGAGACAAGGGAATATAGTTTTCTGAATGCTGAGGAGGTCTTGGAACCTAAATTTATGATTGCATGAAGTAGGGGGTTCATGTGTTTTTTAAGTGCAAATAAATAATAGTTTGCTTAATAGTCTGGACTTCTGCTCCCTGAATTCCAGAGGTAATTAAGTTAGCAATGATGCCTCATCCTACCAGGACTGTAGGCTTTCTTTTTTTTTTTTTTTTTTTTAAAGATTTTATTTATTTATTTGAGAGAGAGAATGAGATAGAGACAGAGAGAGCATGAGAGGGGGGAGCGTCAGAGGGAGAAGCAGACTTCCTGCTGAGCAGGGAGCCCGATGTGGGACTCGATCCCGGGACTCCATGATCATGACCTGAGCTGAAGGCAGTCGCTTAACCAACTGAGCCACCCAGGCGCCCCAGGACTATAGGCTTTCTAAACCTAATCCTATCCATGGGGGGAAGAGGGGTCAGTTGGGCCATTCGTGGGTGGTTGTTCCTAGCTCTGTGCCCTAAATCTTACATTCAGGTTGTAGATAATACAAACTGAGTTGTTCTTTCAGGAAGGTTATTTCAACACTCTGTGGCATGGGATTGTATACAATTCTCAGAGGGTTAGGTAAAATAGGTTCAAACATATTTGACCTGAGGAGTTTTGGCGTTGGGTTGGTAATACCAGGGGTCCCTTGTGGCTCCCAATGGAACGTTCTCATACAGTGTGTAGCATTCCAACATCCTCTCTCAATAATACGTGGGCCTGGACTCCTGGGTGACACACCACGTTTGTCAAAGGTGATCCCTTTAGCTATGTCAATTGGTGTGGATGGATCAGTTCTGGTTATGTTCTCACAGATAGGATGCTGTGCTGACCAGTTCCACCCACTGTATGTCCAATGGGTGGATCAATGAGAAGAAATATTGTTGCACATCTGGATCAATCTGTGTCACTAAATTTGCATTAAAATCAATTCCCAATGTTTTCCACCATGCTGGTGATCTTCTTTGTATAATTGAGGTTTTATTAACCAAAGGGTAGATTTTATTCTTAAGTAATTTCTACACCCAACATGAGGCTCGGACCCATGACCCTGAGATCAAGAGTCGCATGCTCCACTGACTGAGCCAGCCAGGCGCCCCAAATCTAATTGTTCTAATGGACATATTGGGATGATCCCTTCCTTTGTTATGTTATATGGGTTGACTTCAGATTTTGATATTAAAGTAACATTGTATGTGCCAGTCATATTAAATAATTTGCAAAGAGATGTGTCATGAGTAGGAATGGTCTTGGAGCAATTGAGTTGTGTCTTATACCATGGAGGTGTGATGGGACCTAAAGTGATGGACTCATAGCTGCAAGGCTATTAAAATTATCTAGAATATGGGGGCGCCTGGGTGGTGCAGTCAGTTGAGCATCCAACTCTTGGTTTCACCTCAGGTAGTGATCTCAGTGGAGCCCTGTGTCAAGCTCCATGATCAGTGCAGAATCTGCTTAAGACTCTCTCTCTTTCTCCCTCTGCCCCCCCCAAGCCATGTGCTCATTCTCTCTCTCAAATAAATAAATAAATCTTTAAAATTATCTAGAGTATGGGGGCACCTGGGTGGCTCAGTCGTTAGGCGTCTGCCTTGGGCTCAGATCATGGTCCCAGGGTCCTGGGATCGAGCCCCGCATCGGGCTCCCTGCTCCGCAGGAAGCCTGCTTCTCCCTCTCCCACTCCCCCTGCTTGTGTTCCCTCTCTCACTGTGTCTCTCTCTGTCAAATAAATAAATAAAATCTTTAAAAAATAAATAAATAAATAAAATTATCTAGAGTATGATCACAGGTAAAGATCATTTTATCCCATTTACCTCTCACGTGCCAAAATTCAGATAAATGTGATTGTGCTGGTGTCATAGACTGTCCTACGAACCATTTTGTTTTAACTGCAGGATGCCCAGATTTCCAACAATTAGTAACGTTAATTGGTGGTTTATAAGTTGTGATGCTGGCCTGCAGTAGCGGACTCTATGACAGGTAGTCCCTTAAGCTGGAAACATCCCACCATGTAATATTGCATGCAATATTTGATAAGCCTGGAGCATGTCCAAAAGTGTTATCATTGGAAAAGATGTCAATTCTATGAGGACATGACATAGTCTATGGGAATATCTTCAACTAGGGAGGTGCTGTGTGACATCCATGCATCAGCTCTGTGTCATCATTCCAACTTAAACTATATCCTGTGTTATTAAAGCGTAACTTATATTCAGCTATCCTGTTAATCGGGAGTTGCCTACTTATGGTATTATTTAAGAGCTTCGGTTCTATTCCATTCTCATGTGGTATGCGGAAGGTGTCAATGGCTGAATGTGAGCTTATCTTTCATGCTCTAGAGCAATTTATTGGTCCATCAGGGTAATGCCCACGTCCTGTAATCCAGTGTTTTAAAGTCTGCATTGTTCTAAATGGATAATTTATGCACTGGTTTCCCGAATATTCTGTGTAAAAATATCCCTTTGTGTGTGCCGCTGTAAGGTCTAGTTGAAAGCATACAAGGATTAGTTTTAAAAGCATTGGACTTGGGGCGCCTGGGTGGCTCAGTTGGTTAAGCGTCTGCCTTTGGCTCAAGTCATGATGCCGGGGTCCTGGGACCAAGCCCGGTGCCAGGCTCTCTGCTCAGTGGGGAGTCTGCTTCTCCTTTTCCCTCTGCCCCTTTGCTCGTGTGCTCTCTCTCTTTCTCAAATAAATAAATAAAATCCTAAAAAAATAATAATAAAAGAATTGGCCTTATAGCACCATCTCTGTGTAGGTGTGTGGTAAAATTACCTTCGAAGCCTCTTAGGCATACCATTATCCAATTATGGCATAATTGCTCCATATAATAAAGTGAATTTTTAGGTACATGTAAATCAGGTCTAGCTTGGTGTGTGAAGTGGTGATCCGACTATGTAAGCAAGGTTCGTCCTATTTTTAATTTCCAATCCAATTCAGCAGGTGCAAAAGTTCCATTACCTTCTTTGTATAAAATTCTTCAGGTCTTAAGTAAGCTGATGAAGTTTTCGCATACCGAGTTCCATGTGTGTTATCCCATGGTGTATCCCTACGTCTCACACAAAAATTGCCCAAGAATGGAAAGTCTGGGACATCTGTCAAGTTGTAATTATAATACGCATCATTTTCATTTGTGGATATAATGTTGTCATCCTTTGGGTATCCTGTTGGCATTGGAACTTTTTCTAGGGGTGGGGTAAAGTATGGAAAATGATATAATGAAGGTTTATCAGTAGCAGTGCTTTGAGGATATTCATCATATTCATCAGTACTAGTAATATTTTCAGGATATTCATCTTCCTTATATATATTCTCTTGTTCCATGCCTGGTTGGTACCACAATTCATACCATGAGTTGACAAAAGATTTGTATGAGTTTACTGTAAGATTCATGCATGTGATGTCTGGGTGTCCTACAGTGTATGATCCACGTTGGGCACACATGTTTGTGTAGTGAGATTATGTGGGACAGTACTCATGTTTTTAAATTTAATGGATGTGGGCACCTGGGTGGCTCAGTCGTTAAGCGTCTGCCTTCGGCTCAGGTCGTGATCCCAGGGTCCTGGGATCGAGCCCCGCATCGGGCTCTCTGCTCCGCGGGAAGCCTGCTTCTCCCTCTCCCACTCCCCTGCTTGTTCCCTCTCTTGCTGTGTCTCTCTCTGTTAAATAAAATCTTTAAAATAAATTAATTAATTAATTTAATGGATGTGATTGATTCCATGTTTTCAGTTAAAATACTTCTTGTTGGGGCGCCTGGGTGGCTCAGTCGTTGGGAGTCTGCCTTCGGCTCGGGTCGTGATCCCAGGGTGCTGGGATTGAGCCCCGCATGGGGCTCCCTGCTCGGCAAGAAGCCTGCTTCCCCCTCTCCCACTCCCCCTGCTTGTGTTCCTGCTCTCACTAACTCTCTCTCTGTCAAATAAATCAATAAAATCTTTAAAAAAATAAAATGCTTCTTGTTTATAATGTGAGTGGCATGTTGGTTTGAGACGTTATTAAAGTCTTCATTGAATGAACGTCTAAGTCCGGTCTTTCACATTCTGTCGTATTTTGTCCATAGTCATCTAGTGTGTGGTTCATGCTATCTATGACTTGATATGGGTGTGCAGTTTGTAAGCTAGAATAAAAATTTTGTTGGGAAAGCTTAACATCATCACTCTAATGGCGAAAGTGTCTAAAAGCTGCTTTCTGAGCTCTAGTAGAATTCAGCGCATATATAATTAGCTCTGGAAAGAGGGTATTGTCGGAAAAATAGCCTGGTACGCGCTCAGGCAATCCTGGTATGGTTGGGACATGATTTGAAAAACTGAGTTCGGCACAGGCTGGTTTCGTGGTGTGGGAATGTTACATTGTATTCAGGAGCTAAAGTCTTATTTTTGCCTTCTGCGCTCACCAGAATGTTGGCTGTAGTGATGGTTATCATGTGTAAGACCAGCCACGAAATTTTGGCAATCCTGTGGTAAAGGTGGCTATGTCTTTGGCCTAGAATAATGTCCTCCATTATCTCTCTGATTACTCAAGCCTTGTATACAGTGACAATAGTACATTGAAAGCCAACAAGTCATCTGTCTGAGACTTCCAGTAGTCCTTGTAAGGTTCCGAGTGCTGCTGCTAGTTCAGTCAAGAAGCAATCATTAAAATAAGGATGACTCGTGGGAGTGCGGACATCTTGGCGCTCAAACGATCAGCACGGACCTGGTGTGGCCAGGCATCATCATGCAACATGTCTCCTGAAAAATCTGAGAGATCTTCCCAGGCTGCTTCAACCAGCAGGGTAATTTCTGGATCAACCTCCCACGCTGTATGTGCCAAATCTAGACCGCTGTCAGAAGATTCTGGAAGGTCTGGTAGGGTTGGGTCTGGTGTTTGGTGTGTCTTTCTCCCCTAATGTGAAAAACCTTATTCTTTTAATGCTGCGTTAATTAAGCAGATGGTGTAATTAGCTAATTTTCTACACAGTGGTTGGGACCTATTACCAGTGTGGCTGTTTCTATTGTGTCAGTTCGTGAAGTATCCGGTTAATTCAATAAGACAAAAAATCAGGAGAGTTCGCAGCAGCTGCCTCCTCCCACACGGTCACAGTCACCCATGCCTGGAAGTGGGATGCAACCTCTGCCGGGCCCACCGCCTCCCGCCGCCTCTGGACCACGGACCCCCACACAGTGAGCGAGCTTCTGTGAAAATGTGCAAGCAGGATCCGAGCATCACTTCCTGAGGGAGGGGGTGGAGAGCACGGAGAGTAAAAGACCTCCTGCTACTCATAAAACTAAATCAGAAGACAATATCAAGGAAGAAAAAAACAGATAGGAAGAAGGTGGAGGAAAACATAAAGAGAGGTGAACCATCAAGTGAGGAAAGTGATCTAGAAATTGACAGTGAAGGTGTGTTTGAACCGGATACTGATGCCCCTCAGAAATGGGAGATGACAGTGTAGAGATGATCGAGGAAACGATGGATCAGACGAATAAAAAAGTGGCTGTCATTGATGCCCTAAAGTGTGGTGAGCTACGGAAAACCTCCAACTTGTTCACAGAGGCCAACAAGCTGAATCCTCGCTTGGCTGTTCCGTATATGCCAAGAGAGCCCGTGTCTTCACCAAATTACAGAAGCTAAACGCTGCCATGCGAGACTGTGACAGAGCTATTGAAATACATCCTGATGCACTTCGGCCTTATAAGTGGTGAGGGAAAAAGCACACCGACTTCTGGGCCGTTGGGAAGAAGTAACACATGATCTCGCCCTCGCTTGTAAACTGGATTATGATGAAGATGCTAGCACAGGCTGAAAGAGGTCCAACCAAGAGCCCAGAAAATTGCCGAACATCTGAGAAAGCGTGAGTGAAAATGTGAAGAGCGAGAGCTCAAAGAAAGAATAGTAGGAAGGGTTAAGAAGGCTCTGGAAAAACCTGAGAGAGCCCAGAGTGGGGAGGGGGAAGAAGCCAGTCCCATGGGGCTTTCCTGGGGGAAATGCCTGGTAATTCTCCTGGGGCGGGGAGAGGTGGGTGTGCCTGGAATGGCAGGAATGCCTGGGCTCAATGAAATTCGTAGTGATCCAGAGGTTCTCGCTGCCAGACAGTGTCCAGAAGTTACGGTGGCTTTCCAGGATGTGGCTCAGAACCCTGCAAAGACATCCAAATATCAGACCAACTCAAAGGTTGTGAATCTCATCAGTAAATTGTTAGCCAAATTTTGGAGGTCAAGCTTAATGCCCTCGGACAAATAAAGACAAATAAAGCCCTTGCTGAAGGAAGAGCAACTTTGGTCACCTAATGAATGTGACAATCATACAAACCAGTGGACCTCTGACCGTCTCACAGAGAAAACTGGGGTGCCATGAAGAGAATCCCCACCCCTCCGCCCCACACGCAGCTGAAACATTCTACAGTGCTTTGTCACCAGGGTATTCATTCAGATAATGTCCTCCTACTAGGAATTACACACTTGAAACACTTTTTAAACCTTAAAAATATTTAAAAACAAATGAAAAGCGTGTGTTAATCCCTACATTTTTCTTCACTAATCATTTCAGTGTTTTTCCTTTGGATTAATTGGGCAAAGAAGATACTTCGGTGTGGGAAATTTATTGCTCAGTGTGAGTGAAATAAAGGTTTATGAGCAGGAGGCAAATATAACATTTAAACAGATAAAGTTTGAGTTGGAGATATGGTTCAAAAAAAAAAAAAATCAGGGGGCGCCTGGCTGGCTCAGTTGGTGGAGTGTGTGATTCTTGACCTCGGGGTCATGAGTTCAAGCCCCATGCTGTGTGTGGAGATTACTTAAAAATAAAATCTTTCTTTTTTTTTTTTTTTAAAGATTTTATTTATTTATTTGACAGAGAGACACAGCGAGAGCAGGAACACAAGCAGGGAGAGTGGGAGAGGGAGAAGCAGGCTTCCCGCAGAGCAGGGAGCCCGATGTGGGGCTCGATCCCAGGACCCTGGGATCATGACCTGAGCCGAAGGCAGACGCTTAACGACTGAGCCACCCAGGCGCCCAAAAATAAAATCTTTCTTTAAAAAATCAGGAAAAAAGGGCGCCTGGGTGGCTCAGTCAGTTAAGTGGCTGCCTTCGGCTCAGGTCATGATCTCAGGGTCCTGGGATCGAGCCCAGCGTTGGGCTCCCTGCTCTGCGGGGAGTCTGCTTATCCCTCTGCCTCTGCTGCTCCCCCTGCTTGTGCTCTCTTTGTCTCTCTCTCAAATAAATAATCTTTTTTTCTAAAAATCAGGAGAATATTGTCAATTACATTTCATCCAGCAGCATTGTTGGCGGGAAACAAGATCGACACCGCATTTTTGTATTTTAATTGATGATGTGCGTGTGCGTGTATGTGACATGTCCTATAGTGACAAGTGCAAGGTGAGCAGGGGTGCGGGAATATATAGCAGTTTTCTGCTCTGTAATACGTAGTACGTCCATAAGAGAAGGGTCCTGGATTCTCTCAAGCTGCACTGTCCTTTGGCCACTGTGGTCCAACGAGAGTTTCTGTGCCCGTGAGTGATGATGTCCTGCCATGAGACAGAATTGTCCTTTAGTTTTGTTGTTCTTTCATACGGGAGTCTAGGTGTGTCTACTGTTGCCTCCCTTTTTCCTCTATCTGGGGCGGAAGTGTTTAACGTCTTCCGGGGCCCGTCTTTCTGTAATCTGTCTCTGATTTAGCAAAAAGCAAGCTACATCCAGGGCCCGTTGGATGCTATTTTCTTACTGCAGTGCAGCCACAAAGCTGTGTCCTATGGGTTCCCTATCATACGTTAACACTCCTGTTTCTATGGTATTCCTTTGGTTATTTTTCCTCCTAATCCTTCAATGTTTATAGTTTTTCCTTTAGTAGGTCTTTCTCTCTCTCTTTTTTTTTAATTTATTTTTTTTTTAGTGATCTCTGCGCCCAATGTGGGGCTCGAACTCGCAACCCCTAGGTCAAGAGTCACACGCTCCACTGACTGAGCCAGCCAGGCGCCCCTCTCTTGAATAATGGTATCTGGGATCCTGTAGCTGCTAAAAATGTGTCTGTTATTATTTCTTTTCCCATGCTCAGTGCTACCTGCATATATGGCCTAGTGTCCCCGGTTTCAGTGGCCGGTCAATCTACCCCGGGGTCCTCGAGTTTTTTGTAAAAGAAGTTTTAGTAAATTTCCCTTGTTCCCTTTGTCGGTATTCCTGCTCCTCTCTCTCTCTCTTTTTTAAAGATTTATTTATTTATTTATCTGACAGAGAGATAAAGAGCGAGCACAAGCAGGGGGAGCAGCAGAGGCAGAGGGAGAAGCAGGCTCCCCGCTGAGCAAGGAGCCCGACGCAGGGCTCGATCCCAGGACCCCAGGATCATGACCTGAGCCGAAGGCAGACGCTTAACCAACTGGGCCACCCAGGTGCCTCTGGGTCTGCTTTGATAATCCTCCCCCACCAGGGGTGATCACAGTCTCCTGGGTCCTCAGGATGGGGATCTGGGGTCCCAAGGGTGTTTTGCCCTTTAAAGTTATAAATTATTCATTATTCATTCATTATTCAATTATTCAATAATTCATTAAATTATTCATTGACTTGGCCTTCCTTATCACTTTACTAGCTAGCTCTTTGCCCCTCTGCTAGTCTTGGTCTAAGTGCGAGATGGTTTTCATCAGTAAGATGGGAACCTCCACAGTGCACGTCTGGGACACTAAGGGCTTTGCACTTTTAGGATCCTTCAAATCCATGATTACATCTCCTGGGGTCCTGGTTGTGAGCTTCTTTCTGACTTCTAACTCCGTGGGGTGACATGGGTCTTCTACACAAAGTATGGCATCAGGCCTCTCGACCCTCTTCACCATCCTTAGGCATTTAGCTCGTGCCCACATCTTCCTTCCTTTTTTGTAAACTAGCAGCTGGTATATACAATTTCTTAACTATGTAGAGCTCTATTTCCCATGTATATCTAGGATATTTGTACAGATTTGTCCACAATTTTTTTGCATCTTTCTGCCAAGTAATAGATTAATTTGGCCAGTAGTGGCTTGTATCTTTGCAATGTTCCCAAACGGTTTAATTTTTCCTAGCCCTCCAAGTGCCTATCCGAGGCAATCTCCCGTGGTCTTGACTTTGGCTAGTTTCACCTCATGCCCGGCATGCCAAGGGGTGAGCCCCGGACGGGCCTCCGCTGTCGACTGCTCCTTGCATAGAGCCCACCTTGGCTTCACCTGCCCACCCCTAAGGATTTCGCCCTCAGTGAGATGCCTGCCAAGTCTATATTCACATCAATTTGTTCCCCAATTTATTATTTTTAGTTCTGTTGCGGGCAATTCAAGCAAGATTCTGGCATTCTTTTCGGATTCTTCTAAATTTTCCAACACACGATCAGTCAATGACATGGAATCCTGCCGGCCACTCCAACTGTGTCCTGAGCACGGGGCGAAGGCGTGCACCGAGCCGTGTCTTTCCACGATGTCGGCTTTATTCAATCATAAGGCGGGGGTAACATAATGAGGAAGCAGCTCCAGGATTCCAAACGCAATGACATTTCACCTCCTGATTAACTTGGCTTCTCACAGGGCACACGAGCAGAACACAAGCCACACAACAAACAGGAGACCAGAGGGCGTAGGAAGGTAAAGAACTAGACATGAAGTCAGTCTGCAGGCACCCGGTTGAGATGAGAACTCGGTCCGGCCCCGGGGCAGCTCTCGGCACTCACTGCTTCATAATTATGTTCAAGCGGGGAAGGGTCTCGGTTCTGTTCGGAGATCCATCGGGCAGAGCCTTGGGTACGGCTGCCTTGTTGAGGCGATCAGACAGAGAGGGGTCGTGTCTGAAGAGTCTGACAGCTTGCTGCAAACATCCTCCCCTTCTTAAAGGGGTTTAATCAGTCTCGGGCCCCTGCAGACCCGCTCTGCTTCCGTTGTTATCAGTTCCGGGGCGTCCTCAGCCGGTGCGGGTCTCAGCGAGATCTCGTAGCTGCCGTCCCCTTCACTGCTGCTTCATTGCTTGACACAGGCCCCTGCTTGGCATAGGTGACTCCATCTTGCTCTCTACGGGCCACCTAAGCAGATCGTGATGGAATGGGCGTGGTGGTCAGAGAGGGCTTCCCTGAGGAGGTGACATAGAAGCTGAGAACTGTGGGGAGAAAGAACAGGAACCCACAGAGAGTGGGGCTGCTGGGAAGACCTCGGCGAGGGCAGTTAGGGGGAACTTCCAGCGGCCCCACGGGGCCCGCGTGTTGCTGAGGGCGAGGAGAGTGAGCTCCAGATGAGGCCAGAGGTGGGCAGGACCCTGGGTTGCTTAGTCAGCACCCAGAAAGAAGGAGGCTTGGCCCTCGAGCAGCCCAATCAGACCGAGAAATGTAGATAGGTAATAAATAGCCACAGATGAGTCATCTCAAGCCCTGATTTTTGAGCCTGCCTTGCAGCTCTCCTCAGCCTGCATCCTTCCCAGGAGGGGCCCCTGATTTCAAAATGACCAGGTCAGGCAGAGCTCAGCCCCCAGGGCCCCTGTGTGGGAGCTCAGCCCTGCAAGAGCCCAGGGGCCAATGCAGCTTTTCCTTGCACCACCTGTGTCCCTCTCACCTTCTCCGGACTCAGCAAAACGAAGAGCACACAGAAAACCTCTTTCATGTGATCTGTGTTGCAAATTAAAAAACAAAACAAACAACAACAACAAAAAACCCTTGTATTGATAAAATGGGATATTGGAGATAGCCAGGTATTGTTAAAAGAAAAAAAAAAGAAAAAGGAGAAGGGTTTGGAAAAGCCAGACAAAGCTGGGTTCAAATCGCACCACTGTCCCGCTGTCCCCGCCGTCCCCGCCACAGCTGAGCAAGCTGGAGTGAGCTGGTTAACCTCCCTGGGACTGGCTTCCCCCACTTCACAGGGCCCTGCAAAGATGAAAGGAGCTGATAAGTCTCCCTGCAGAGCTGGTCGCACAGGAAGCTCTAGAATATTCATAGCCCAGCTACTACAAAGATGGGGATCTATTCTAAATATGCTATGTGTGACCATCTAGTACAGATGAGTGCCCCTGGGTTCCAGGCGGGGGTGGGGGAATGGGAAGCAGTTGCCCAGAGAGTCTCAGGACCCCCACTGGAAGGCAAGTTCTCCCGAGGACAGGGAGCTTTGTCTAATTTCTTCAATGCTTCCCGCCCCCACCCCCGGGACCTGGCACTGTAAGTATTTGTTGACTTAATGAGGACAGGCCCCCTGAGTTAGTAATAATAATTGTCAAACAATTAGTCTGGTTGATTCCGTTGCTGGAGACAAGGAGCCCAAAGGGCCTTTTAAATGGCTTACTACTCTCCGCGGGGGGAGCAGCCTGAGCCTGGTGTTTGAATGGGTCCCCTTGCCCCCGAGTCCCGCAGGGTGATGTGCTGGGCATACGGTTGGGCATACGGTTGTCTGGCTCACCGTTTAGGAAACCACACACACCCCCTCCCCGGCCCCGTCTCCTAAGACTCATCCTTTGCCCCGAAGTAACATCCTTTTTATGACCCGGCAGTGGAAGCCGATCTCCATTGAGGCTGAAGGTAAATGAACCTGTTCTCTGACCCACAGGGAGACAGGAACTAGGTCCCACGGCTGTGGGCTGTGCAAACAGACGGTCCAGGACAAAAGCTGACCTAAGGTGTGTAGGGACAGCAGGGAGAATGACCTCCCCAACTCCCATGTATTGAGCGGGGACTGTGTGCCTGCCAGCCAGCACGAGAGCCCCTCTATTAGCTCGCTATTGCTCTTGTAAGAGACCACTACGGACCGGGGGGCTTCAACACACACTTATTGCTCCCAGTCCTGGAGGCTGGAAGCCCAAGATCACTGGGTCAGCAGGGTTGGGTTCTCCTGAGGCCTCTCTCCTCGGCCTGCAGACAGCTGCCTTCTCAGGGTCCCCACACAACCTCGTTCCTGCGTGTGCACACCCCGATGTCCTTTTCCTGTAAGGCCCACTATTGGATTGGGGCACTAAGGACCTCATTTAACCTTACTTCCCTAGAGGCCCTATCTTCACATACAGACACGGTGGTTAGGGCCTCAACATACAGATTTTGGGGGGAACACAAGTCCGTCTGTAACAGTCCTCACCCATGTGAGCCCGTTTATTCTCCCCCATATCCCGTGAGGTAGGCATTACAATAGCCAATGTTCGGCTATGGGATTGAGTTGAGAGGCGAACTGTCCAATGTCACATCCGAAAGAAGAAAAAAAGGCACCATTTTCTGCTATTCCAGTGATAAACAACCCCTCTCCCTGGCCCCTCCCCCCAGCCCCAAATAATCTGGAAAGGAAGAGGAGAGTCACAGGATTTGGGGTCTGAAGAGTCTCAAAGCAGGAAGGGGCTGCTTTCTGCCACGGATTGTTCTAAGACTTCCCATACTTAGCAACTCTGAGTTAATGGGGGCACGGAGTGCCTTGCCCAGAGTCAATCTGTTAGCAGTGACAGGAGTGCACTTGAGTGGGTCTGAAGGAAGGGGGAGGAGAACCCCAAGCCCGGTGGCTTGGGGAGGGGCAGTTCAGCTGGGGCAAGCTGGTGTCAGCACCCCCGGGGAAAGCTCTGTGATCAGCTGGTGACCCCAAGTTCCTGAAGGGGCTCTTGCTACCACATCAGGATTCTCTGTGCCCCAACACTTCTCAAACTGCTCACAGAAACTCCCAGGTGAGGAGGTTGCGTGACACACTCGGGCCTTGGGGTCTGTCCGCAACCCCAGGCCCCCGCTGTGGGCTCACTTCTCACCCTCACACGTCCTTCCCCCACACCCCCTCCCCCGACCTTCCACTTGGCAAACGGCTGGGCAGCTGGGGGGGGGGGGAGAGCTGACAAGCAAGGCCCATCCCCCCCACAGTGGACACACTGGATGGGCAAGAGCTAAGCCCGGAGGCGTCGGAGCTACAACCAGGGGCACAGTCAAAACCACAAGAGAGAGAGAGACTGAAAAAAAATCCTTCCCAGTCAGAATGAAAAGTGAGACCGAGAGAAATTGAGTGAGAAGCTCTCGGCAAAAGAAAAGCCAAGCGTTGGCTTCCATGAAAGCAACACAACCCAGGGGGTTGTTAAATGACTAAGTGTTGGGGCCACAGTGACAATGACAGAGCCTCCTGCAGCACGTGTGTGTGTGTGTGTGTGTGTGTGTGTGTGTGTGCACGCATGCGCATGTGCGAATGCTGAGTGTGGGGGGGTGAGTGTGCAGGAGGGCGTGTGTGCACGGGGGCGGGCGTGGGGGGTCAGTCTGCCAGGGCCGCCCTCACCAAGCGCCATACACAGCGGAAGTGTGTTGTCTCCGAATCCTGGACGCTGGAAGTCTGAGATCGAGGGGCGGGGGCTCCCTCTGCGGTCCTGTCCTTGGCGTGGAGGTGGCCATCTTGCCGTGTCCTCACATGGCCTCTCCTCGGAGCGGATGCCTGAGTCCAAATTTCCCCTTTGTAGAAGGACACCAGTCATGCCTGATAAAGAACCTCATCACCTTTTCAAAGACCTTATCTCCTCATCTGGTTACCTTCTGAGGTGCTGGGGTTACAGTTTCAACATACGAATGGGGGAGGGAGACACTGAGGCTTTTGCTTTCCCACAAAAATAAAAAATCAAACCTGACGCTAAGAACCCAACCGTGGACGGGAGCTTGCCTGCGAGCGGCCGTCACATGGGCCCACAAAGCACAGGGCCGGGCCTCACTCACCCCGAGCTCCTCGTGAACTGTGTTAGTTTTCCAGGGCAGCCAGGGTCACCACAGATGGGGTGACCTGAAGCAACTGAGATGGATTCTCTCCCGGTTCTGGAGGCCAGAAGTCCAAAATCAAGGTGTCAGCAGGGTTGGTTCCTTCTGGAGGCTCTGAGGGAGACTGTTCTAGGCCCCTCTCCCAGCTCCTGGGGGCCACCAGCAATCCTGGGGTCCTCAGCTTGTAGATGGGTCACTCCAGTCTCCCCCTCCTCGTCACATCCCCCTCTCCACGTGTCTGTGTGCCTTCTTTTCTCTTACAAGGACACCCCCTCCTGGAGTTAAGGCCCTCCCTCATCCAGGATGATCTCATCTCGTGAGCCTTACCTTCATTACATCTGTCAAGACCCTTACCCCAAATAAGGCCACATTCTGAGGTTCTGGGAAGATAAACGTCTTTGGGGCCACCAGTGAAACCACTTTGTGGACCAGGGGTGTTCCTGGCTCTTCCCGATGCTGGTGGCCACCACATCCTCCGAGAGTATTGACAAGCTGGGGCTCACAGGGATGAGCAGCTCCCAGGGACCCCGGCCCCTCAGAAGGCCCCAGCCCGGCAAGGCGAGAAGATCCGATGAGCCCCCCTGGCCCTGGGCAAGAGACATGGGGAGATAAAGGCCAACAAAGTGGCCCGGGGAGGGACAGCTTCCAGAGCTGGGGAGGGGGTGGGGCAGGGAGTGCGTGGGACCAGCCAGGGAGACCAAGGAAAGGTCTGGACAACAGTTCCTGAGGGAAGACAGGAGAGAGGTTTATCGCTGAAGGAGATGGATGGAGGCTTGTGTCACCTCATGCCCACAGCCGCTCTCTTCTTCTGCTGTGTCACCCAGCCCCACACCCCGAATTGTGAGCCAAGGATTCCTGGAAGGGCCTGAGTGGTTTCCAGGCTTTGGGTCAGCCCAGCCCCGATGTTCTCAGCTGCCCACCTGGTTCTCCCAGGCATGCAAGTATGGGGGCCCACTCTGGCAGGGACATGGGGCCAGGCAGGGCCCTTTATCAACCATTTACCAGAAAAATTACCTAGCACTATCCCCTTCCTTCCCTCATTCCTTACTGTGTTTGAGGCCCAGTGGGGTAGACTCTCCAGAGACAGACCCCCCGACTTTGCAGGACAATGGAGTAAGCTCTTACTAAGTCCCAGCTGCCCCACTATGCATCTCATTAACTTATCATCTCATTCAGTCCTCAAAAATGCCTTCATAAGGTAGGCAGCATTAGAATGCCCACCCTACAGCTGAGGAAGCTGGGGCTCCAGGGCCCACTGACTTGCCCTGAACCCCAGGCCCATGGCTCCAGGCCCGGTGCTCTGCCCACTCTGTTGGCACGGACCCCACCAATCCGGGAGGGTGTTCCCTCGAGCTGCTCCTTCCTCCCCCAGCAGACTCTGTAAAGGGGGATTGGGAAGGCTGCCAGAATTTGTTGGGAGTGGGAAAGAGGGGTCTCCCTCTGCGTTGGGGTTTTCTGATGCCCCCAGCCCTAAGGGCAGGCCAGATCCCCCGAATACCGTATCTGAGATCTGGGAAATTCTTACAGCCTCTCCTGTCCCCTTTTTTCCCCAGCTGAGATCCCATGGGTCCCCAGCCCTGGCTGGCTGAGAATGGTCCCTTCGCCTTGGGAGCTGGGACCTACAGTGCCTAGATTCCCACCCACCACCACCCCCGCCCCCGCCATTGTCCTGCCAGAAGGCAGAGAGGACTGCTGGTGCTTTCTGGGGATGGGGAGAGACGCCCACTTCCAGCCAGGCGAAGAGGACTTGAAAATGAGTACCCTGTGGTCAGGGCTCAGCCTAGTGCCACGACAGGGGAATATCCCCAAAGGCCACCCAAGCCACCATCGGGCCCCCAGTCAGTGAGGCCCAACCTCATGCCACCCCCACGGGCCACAGCACGGTCCCGTCGAGGCTGGCTTCTCCTCACGACTTCCCGCGCAGCCTAGGCAACCACCCTCACACACCTGAGACGCTGGCCGTGGGGAAGGCCCTGGTTACCTGCAGTCCTGTGGCTGACTCCGCCACCCGTCCTCCTCGCTGCGGGCAGGGCCCGATGACAGGACTGCCCTGCCACCTGCTCTCAGCAACAGCCAGGGAGCGAGGCTTTAACCCCATTTCCTCCATACTCCATAGCTCCTCCTCCCCGGGAAGATGTGCGCAGGAAGCGTGAATTCAGCACTGCGCCCGGTCCAGACGGCACTGATCTTACGACGGGGTGGGGTGGGGGGCTTGAACAGCTGATGAGAAGCGTCGTGCCTTACCAGTTAGGGCCCTGTTAGGTCAGCCTCCCCACCTCCCACCGGCCCTGTCACCCTTGAGGTGCAGGAGTTAGGTGACACGCCCAAGGTCTCGGTCAGGAAGCCGCCAAACAGTGTGGAGAGGGTCTGAACCCCGATCTCTGACTTGGGGTGCCCAGTAGAAACTTCGCACCAAAATGTTGTAAATTCCCAGAACATCAGAATGCTGAGTTCAAATAGCACATGGGGAACTAACTCTGGAAAATCCAGCGTTTTGTTGTCTTCTGGGCCACACGTGGTCCACCTCCATGAGGACAGAGAAGTAGGAATGGAGCGGTCGCTCAAATTCCCAAAGAACAGAAGCATCTCCCAGTTGCCATCTGGGAAGTTGGAAGGGTCCCTTGGGAGGCCAGCTAGCGTTCCTTCCTCCGCGCACTCCCCATCTGCACACCAAAGACTGGGACCCACAGCTGCTGACAGGTGTAGGAAGTTCCCAGGATGGAGGGCTCACTCCCCACATCCCCTCCCAGGAGGCCAGACCCCCAGGATCCGCTGGAGACGCATGACAGTACGACCTACTGAAAACCAGTGACCAACCAGGGCCAAACTCCTGGGACGCACTCTCTTCAGGTCCCAGGGCCGTGTGGCCTCTTCTCCCCAAGACCTAGGGGTTCATGGATTCAGTCACTCGCCTGCCACCTACCTACTGAACCCCTACCATAGACCACGTGCTGCTCTAGGCTAAAGCTGAGGATGAGTCTGAGCCCAGCTCCTGCCCCAAGCGTCTTGCTGTGGAGGGTGAGGCGGCTCTGACAGGTAAGCAGAGGGGGCCTCAGACTCAGGGGGCCCCACCCAGTTCTGTGGGAGCAGGGCAGGCCTCTGAGGAGCAGACGTGGAAGCTGAGGCTGGAGTAGGAAGAGAGCTCCGGGCAGAGGGAGCAGCATGGATCAAGACCTGGAGGCCAAGGGCGGCCAGCAGGTTTAAGACTCAGAAAAAAAGCTTCAGCAGGGCTGGAGGCTTGCTCTGAGGGGCGGGAGAGGGGAGCAGTGTCAACTTCTCCTGCGGGGGGGTCCTGGGGGGGCAGGCCCCTGCTCTGTTACCTGGATCACTGCTCGCTCTGCGGAGCCCCGGACAGTGCCTGGCACACAGTAGGAGCTTGACACACACATGAACGAGTGAGCATGCGCGTGAATGAATGGCCCACGTGGGTCCGTGTGTCTACGCGTTGATGCGGCAACAGAGATCAGACCCTCACCCCGTTTTGTTTCTACATTTATTTATTTAAGTAATCTCTACCCCCAACATGGGGCTCAAACTCACCTCCCCGAGATCAAGAGTCATGTGCTCCCCCAACTGAGCCCACCAGGCGCCCCTGTTCTTATTTCTAAGTGACTTACACACGACATCAGTTTGGGAAGAAGTAGGCGATCTTGCTTTGTTCCTTTGGGATTTATGCCACATACTTGGAGGGGGAACGAAGAAAAAGAACACTATTAATTTGCAGGAGTGGGGAGGAACACGTACGACCTATCAGTGTGCGCACCCCAACACGAGCCTCCTTTGGCTCAGGGAAATTAAAGCCTCCTCTTAACACCTTCTTAATGCAGGTGGGAAACCAGGTGGACGAAAACACCTGATCCTGAACACAGGTTAACCATTACTTTTGAGAAAACAAGAAAAAGAAATTCCAACTAAGAAAAAAAGACTCCCTCCGCTCTCACAAAGCTATTACATTCTAGCAGGGGAGAGAGACACGAAGCAAGGAAGCGCATGATCAGACACTTAATAAGCTATAAGGCCGGGAATGGACAAGTGTGGGGAAGGGAAGCGTGTGACGGGAGGGGGGGTGCATCTGAGGGGCATGGCAGCTGAGATGTGGAGGGTTAAGTGGGAGCTGGAAGGGGTGAAGGTGGGGGACCGGAAGATGTCTGGGCAACCCTAAGTGAGGGGGGACGGAGGGGCCTCGAAGAACGCAGAAGGGCGCGCGGGTACCTGGGAGGGCAGGACAGCAGGGGGAGACGCTGCAGGCTGAGTGAAGGGGGCCTGGGAGACATGAAACTCTGTCCAGGGGTCTCTGCCGGTGACCTTCATTCTTGGGGCCCTTAGGTCTGAAGAAGCCTATTTCCCCCAGATTGAAGCGGTCATCCGGAATAGCTCAGGAGAGGCAGCGTGGGCTGGACAGGAGTCCAGGGCCGAGTCCTCCTTAGCCTCCCTGAAACACGGCAGGCAGACCAGCAGCAAAGATCAGGTTAAGTCTTCCCACCCCGGCCCATTGCCCCTGAAGGCCCCAAGGAAGCCACCGCGGAGACCACCACTGAGACAGCCAGGGGGGTGCACAGAACTCATTAGTCAGTACATAGAAAGTGTCTCAGGGTGCCTGGGTGGTTCAGTCGGTGAAGCGTCTGCCTTCGGCTCAGGTCATGGTCCCAGGGTCCTGGGATCGAGCCCCGCATCGGGCTCCCTGCTCAGCGAGGAGCCTGCTTCTCCCTCTCCCTCTGTGCTCTCTCCCTCTGGTCTCTCAAATAAGTAAATAAAATCTTTAAAAAATAGTAATTTTTTTTAATTAAAAAAAAAGACTTTTTGTGTCTCATTAATTCTAAGATGCAAATTCTTTCACATTTTAACATCTCTGAAATTAGCATGACCTCACAACCTGAGCATCAGAGTTTAGACCCATTTTTCCTGGTGGCGGACAAAGGGTGAGTCTGACTATCAATGGTGTCACAGTGTCTGGAGACCATGGGTGTGGTTTCTCGCACACAGGAATGACTGGAAGTAAACGGGTGAAACCTACATTTTCAAAAGAATTGTGTTTCCAGAGAAACCACTTACCCTGAGGCTTTAATGGCCCAGCACTGCAGTCAGGACTTTTATGGGAAACATTTGTCTTGTTCAAACTGTTGCTTTTCTGCGTCAGCTGAACTTCTAAGCTGATCTCAGCTGTAAATTCATAATTTTTGTTTGGCCAAAGGTTTCCAGATTCTCTTTTCCCTCTGGCCAAAAAATTTCTAACAAAACCACTGACTCCCACAGGCCCTATGACTTCAAATTACAAGTGAACAACATATAAAAAACAAACAAACAAAAAAACCCCAAACAGCCCAATCTAAAAATGAACAGAGGACTTGAACACACATTTTTCCGAAGAAGACATACCAATGGCCTATGAGCACAAGAAAAGATGTTCTCCATCAATCATCATCAGGGAAATACAAACCAAAAACCACGAGATACCAACTCACACCCATTCGGATGGCTATCATCAAAAAAGCAGAAAATAAGCATTGGTGTGAATGTGGAGACTGGAACCCACAGAAGGGCCCTGAGAGCGAAGGGTTCATCAGCTACTGCAGCAGAACCTCGCCCACCCTGACTAACATGGGAGCCGTGCGCAGCGGGCGGACCAAGCTTCCCCCACGTCACGGCTCTCGTGGAGGCCACGGGAGACCGTAACCCTCGTTCCAGCCCTGTGAGCTGAGAAACCTCAGAAAAACCATGTGCCTCCTCTGGCCTTCGGGCTCCCATTTAGTCCATTTTTATCCTACAAAACCAGGAATTTCATATTGTTCAACCTATCAGGAGGAAGACAGACACTGGCTGGTAACCCAGGAGGGGAGATCTGGGCCCTCGGCCAACCTTGCCTCCAGCTCACCGCCTGGCTCTCGGCTTCCCCGGCTTCCCCGTCTGTGCCTGTCGGGGCTCTGATCACCCGGGGCTCCCAGGGCTGGGCTAGAGAGGGCAGGGGAGGAGCCACCGGCCCGGAGACTTCAGGAGAAGCCCCCCGTCAATGGACCCCAGCTTTAGGGACCAAGAAGAAGGGGAGAACTCACTGCCTGCTGTCCACAGCTTCGGCCTCATCCATGGGGGCCTGCCTGAGCCCCTGAGCCCCAAGCCCCCACCTGGGAGGCCACCTGCCCAGAGCTGGGAGCTGCAGAGCCACACCCGGGGCCATGGAATCACCTGGGGGTTGTCAGACGTGTCGTCCCCGGGTGAGGGGAAGAGGCTGCTGCCGGGGCACCTCCTGGACAGAGGGCATCAGCAGGACAGACCCAGCACACAAGGCGATCTGGAGCTGCACAGAGTACTGAGCTTTATTTATGAACATGTCATAGAATCCTCTCACCCGCTCCCCCCTCAACCCTGGAGTCCCCACCTCTGTCCCCAGGAAGGAGAAAAGCGTGGGGCCATCCACCTGCCCACCTAGGAGGGTGGGGCCTAAGTCCACCTCCCTTGTCGTGGGCGCCCTAACGAGACGGGTTACAGGTGACGGCAGGGGCTCTGTCCTCCTCCAAGTGGCCAGTCCTCAGGGCTTCAGCCAGGGGGCACACGGCTGGGGTTCTGACCAGATTGGGGTGCAGGGTGGGACCCTTGTTGGCAGGGCCTGGATGGTGAATGGGGAGGTGTCAGAGGGGGCCACCTGAAAGGTCACCCTCAGTTCCCACCTCATTCCCTTCTGGATCAGAGTCAGGGTCACCTTCCTGGGTGGGGTGGGGAGCTGGCAGGGAGCAGAAGAGCCTGGAAGGGTGCCAAGGGCTGGGGGGGCCGGGGCCCTGCACTCCCTGCCCCGATCTGCCCCCCCACACCCCCAGGCCTGCTCCAAGGCATCTGTCCCTCCTGGAGCACCCTGGACCATACCAGGTGAGAAGTACTGACAGCTGACAGCTTCCGGTGCTGGGTCTCGGAGGAGACATAGGACCAGAGGTCCAGGCTCTTGGGGGCTGAACTTTTCTCAGACTTTGGAGGGAGAATGTCCCAGCCCAGCAGGCAGTGCTGTGGAGAGCGAGGGGTTAAGGCTCCCTTCTGATGGGGCGCACACCAGGGAGGGGGCTGTGCCTCTCCCCTTGGACTGCCAGCATCCCCTAGCTGGGGCTGTGTCCCCCCAAACAGTCATGATGTTCCCTGGAGACTGAGGCTCCCTCAGGGCAGGGCCCATGTCCACCCCCTGGGTTACCCCAGGCCTTCCTTTCCCTGCTGACCCAGGCCCTGGGCCCCCGGCCTGAGACAGAAGGAGGGAAGCCCATGGATACTGACAGAGCACTTCCTGTGTGCCGGACTCTGCCCCTCGTCCCTGACAGGTACTGATCACTGAAGTGCCCCACTCACCCCACCAGTCTGAGGACTGTTTGCTGTACCCATTTTACAGATGAGCAGACCGACTTTCCTCAGCATCCCTTCTCCTCCCCATAATCCCAGCTCCCCCAGCCTCAACTGGGAGTGGGGCCCCCACGGGCTCCCCCCTACCCGGGAGACACAAAGAACGTTTCCATGGGAGACACTAGGAAACATAAGGACCTGGGTTCAAATCCCTGCTCTTCCACCTGCTGATCTGAGACCAATGACCTCCCTCGGCCTCAGTCTCCTTATCTGTACAGTGGGATGGCAACAGGACCCACAATCTTGGCTGCTGTGAGGGCTCCATGAGCTAATCCTCCTAAGGACTCCGCACACAGCACCCAAGAGCTCAATCAATGAGGCGCATGTGCGTGACGCCAGCAGGCGGGCAGACACTTATCCTGGAAGCACGGGGTGGGTGAGGAACAGGGAACAAGCACAGTGCCAGGTGATGGAAGGGGCCCAGCCTGAACTCCACAGACCTGGGTGCTCGCCCTCCTTGTGCCCAGCCTCGCTGTGTGGCCTTGGCCCAGTCTCTGGCCCTCTCTGGGCCTCAGGATCCTCCTGGGGACCTGGGCTCTGAGCCCAACTCCACCCAGCCCCACACAGCTGCTCACCCGGGACAGGGCCAGCGTATCAGAGGCGTCGAAGCTCTTCCGCCGGTGGATGCGGTACTGGTGCGGGGGGTCCAGGACGGACAGCGGGATGCTCACCCTGCGGGGGGACAGTGGACAGAGGAGGCCCGGCTGCGGGTGCCTGCTGGCGGCTAGGGGGCCCACCCTGCCCTCCCGCAGGACTGGCAGGCCTCAGGCTCGGCTCCTCTCCTCAGCTGCTGCCGCCCCTCCGGCTGCCCCGAGGGGTCCTACCTGCTCGGGCCACTCACCTGACCTGCGCTGTCTGCACCCGAGTCTCAGGACGCTTCTCGTCCCGAGGTGTCCGGCACAGGCGGCAAGGGGCGCCAGGATCGGAAGGCACCAGAAACAGGCGCCGGTTGACGCGGTAACAGTACACGCCTGCGGGGCCGGAAGCAGCAGCAGCTCCTCTCAGCTGGACCCCCAGATCCTTGATCGCCCCCTGCTGCCCCCACCGCATGGGTCCCCCAACCCCACCTCCCCCATGGCCACACGCACAGGTGTACACACCCAGAACACGAACCCGACGTGACATACACACGTGTGTGCATCGTCTGCTGCGGATGGGAACCCAAAGCAAAGACTCGGGTGCTCGTGTGACTGAGCAGAAGTGGGGGGCGCACAGGAAAGGAGGCGGCTGGGGAGGGGGGCGGTGGGGTGCCACAGGCTTGGCCTCAGCTCCCCGCCACTCCCCAGCCCCCACCCAAGGCTTGCCCCACCCTGTCTGGACCCAGGCTCCCCCTCCCTGAGTCCCCACCACCCCAGCTGCCTCCCTAGGCCCCCGAGACCTCGCTCAGCCAGGCTATGGGGCGCCTGCCGAGAATTTCCACTCACACTCATGGTCTTCCTCCACACCACTGCTCTCCCACGGGCCTAGGAACTGGGGTCTGTGAGGGGACAGGGGTGAGCAGGCCGGGCAATGGGGTCCCTGAGCCGCCCTGCCCACCCGTCGGCCACCCCTGCTCACTCAGGGTCACTGTTGATACACTCCTCCTTGTTGGCTTCCCGGAAATCCTGTAGCTTCGAGAAAAAGGCCTCGGGCTTGCTGGTGATAGGTGAGCTGTTGTCCAGAGAGCCTGGAGTGGGCAAAGCACCAGCAGCTGCCGTATGGCCGCCGGCCGAGCCTTAGGGGGCACTCGGCACAGCACTCCAGTCGACCTGCTTTGCCCCCACTGTGCCTCGTACAGACCTGGAGGGCACGCGCCACTCGCTGTGACTGCTGGTCCTGCCTCCGTGTGTGTCTACCCTCACGCACAGCCTATCGTCCGTGCAAAATATATTTAAACAAAAAATACTTACAGAGCCCCTCCTAGGGGCTGCAGTTTGATGTGCCAGGGAGAGAGGAGGGAACTAGACAAAGCCCTGCCTTCGTAAGCCTTACAAATATGGTGGCAAGGGGGGGAGCCTGGGAGGCTCAGTCGTGAAGCGTCTGCCCTTCGGCTCAGGTCATCATCTCGGGGTCCTGGGATCGAGCCCCACATCGGGCTTCCTGCTCGGCGGAGAGCCTGCTTCTCCCTCTCCCTCTGCCCCTGCTTGTGCGCTCTCGCTCGTGCTCTCTCTCAAATAAATAAAATCTTAACTAAACAAAATAAAATAAAATAGAAATATTTCATCAGGGTAGAAAATAACACGTTGCAGTTCTAGAGCTGAGCAGATGGGAGACTTCGTGAAGTGCCTCAGGGCCGGCAGCTCAGCCTTCTCATCTGTCCACGGGGACGGGGGACGACAGCAGCGGCGGCCTAATAGATCATCGTGAAGGGCGGAGGAGATAAGAGGAGTAAAGCCGAGGGAAGCTCACAGAACACCTGTAACAGGTGCTCCCTAAAACCTGTTCTCCTCACCCTTCCCAGTGTCCACATGCTCATGGGACTGAACGAGGAGGCAGGAGAGACTCGCAGGAAGCAAATCCTCCAAGAGCCCAGAGGGGAAGGGGCAGAGCACACAAAGGCAGGGACAGGCCTGAGATGGGGGCGCTCGTTCACCCTCGGGAAGGAGAGCGAGCACAGGAACAGGGCAGGCAGGAGGCAGGCGCCTCCACTTTCCAGAAACGGGAAGCAAGGCAGCGAGCTGACAGGCCGGGAAATGCTAGGGACAGGGCCTGTGTCCCCACCACCGCTGGGTCTCAGCAACCCTCTGGAACACCTGCCTCTAGGAAGTAACTCAACCTCTCTGTGCCTCAGTTTCCCCCTTTATGAAATGGGGAGCCAAATGGCAGCAACCTCTTATGGCTGCTCACTCACTCATTCGACAGGTGTCGTGTGAGGACCTACTATGCATCACACACCTCTAAGCTCAGGCTCGGGAGATAGAGCAAGATGGCTATGGCCCTGCTCGAATGAAGCTTACATTCTACTGGAGAACTCAGCTAAGAAATAAGGAAATGGGACGTTTCCTGAGAACGAATGATATGAAGAACATACAAATGACTGATGCCACAGGCAGGGATGTGGGGGGCAGGGGCCCCATGACATTATGCTCACAGAAGGCCTAGCCCCTGAGGTGGGCCCTCAATGATAAAAAGCACCCAGAGGGTGTGAACCTGGGGAAGTGCATTCCAGGCAGCAGGGACAGCAAGTGCAAAGGCCCTGAGGCTGCCATGAGCGTGGCACGTTCAAGGACCAGCAAGGAGGCCCATGAGGCTGGAGCAAAGAGCCAGAGGCTGATAGTGAGAGGTCACGTCACAGAGCTACCTGGGGCCAGGTCTTACCTCGTAAGTCCAGATAAGGATTTTGTATTTTATTCTAAGTGCTAAGTACTCTGATTCCCAAGTTTCATTCTGGCTGCCATTCAAAAATGGATAGTAATGGGGTGGACGAAGCCAGAGGGAGACCAGCCAGGCCACTGAGGTTGCTGAGGGTGCGGGGTTAGGGGGATAGGCAGTACGATGTAAAGAGACGACATGCACACGGAGTTTTGCAGGGGCCTGGCACCAATACATGCTAAAGAATATGGTGGCTCTGGGGCGCCTGGGTGGCTCAGTCAGTTGGGCGTCTGCCTTCGGCTCAGGTCATGATCCCAGGGTCCTGGGATGGAGCCCCATGTCTGGCTCCCTGCTCAGTGGAGAATCTATTTCTCCTCCCTCAGCCCCTCCCTCCCCTCGTGCTCGCTCGCTCTAATTTAAAAAAAAAAGAATATGGCAGCTCTGACTCATTCATTCAGCACCGGCAGGGCTCAGGCAGGCATGTGGAGGCGGGCCATACCTGCAATCCAGTCGTAGCCCAAGAATGGCCAGAGGTGCCCGCTCCTGTCAGGCAATGCAGACTCCTCACTGAGGGTCACTCTTGACTGAGGAGGGAGACAGAGAGGGGCACAGGCTAGGCGTGCAGGCCCAGCCCGGAGGCCCCACCTTGCGGGAAAAAAAGGGGCCATGTCTTAACTTATACCCTGACAGGAGCCCCAGGACTCAGCTAGGGGCTTGGGAGTTGGAAGAGTTTGGCCCCCAATCCCCCTCTACGCGTGACTTTGAACAAGCGTGGCCTCTGAGCCTTGGTCTTCCCATCTGTATAATGGGCTCATCACCTTCTTCCCAAAGTGCCGAGAAACTAACAACCACCACTTTTTAAGCACTTCAGCTGAGCTGGGCATGACTCAAGGTATCTCTAGGAAGCCTCCCACCCTGAAGGGAGCCTGCCGATGAGTGCATTTGTGAGATAGGGAGACTGAAGTTCAAGGAAGTTCTATTCTCCCATGTTACCTTGGACAGCCTCCTTTGTTGATCCAGGGTGGAGCTCTGGGCCTGGACCTCCTGAGGCCCTGGACTGTCCAGCTCTGCTGAAAGCGCTGGGTCATTTGGGTCTGAGATGGCCAGCAAGGGTGCCGAGCAGGGCCTCAGTGAGCCCAGGGACACCTGGTGTCGGTACTTGGCAGAAGGGAGAGAGATCACTCCAGAGCTGGTCCCACCAGGCCCGGACATATCACAGGGATCACCCTGGTGGGCAGGGTGTAGGCCGGAGGCTCTGAGGGCCATTAATGACGTCTCCTGGGACGATGGTGTCTGGGAGTCATAGCTGCTGCTGGAGTCCAGAGCTGACTGGAACAGAGAGGCCAGGTCATCCAGGGAGTGGCCCAGCTACCCACCCAGCTGGCCTGCACTAGGCACAAAGGCCTGGTTCCTCAATCCTCATCCCTGCTCCGGCCTCTGCAGCATCCCAGGCCAGTCCCTTCTCTGCTGGGCCTCAGTTTTCTCTAAACTGGGCGTGTTGCACAGGAGGCCTGGGACCTGCCTGGTTAGGGAGCCCCTTCACGCCCCCCTTGCAAGTTCTCAAGACGGGTGCTCACCTTGGAGGCTGCTTTGGCCACCGACCGCCGAACGGCATCCTGCCCGACCCACAGCTGCCTCAGGAGTGCCAAGTTGAGCTGCCGGAGCTGCACCAAGTCCTTGGTCTTCACCATCCCAGGCGCATGCCGTGGCTTCCTCCTGGGCTGTGGTGTACCCTCGGGCTGGGTTCCAGGCCCAGCTCTTCCACCTAAAGCGAAGACAGCATGACACCGGCCAAGGAGGCTGCCCTGTGGAGCCAGAGGCCTGGGTTTGAATCCCCACTCTACTACTCCTTAACTGTGCAGTCTCAAGCAAGTTATTTAATTGCTCTGTGCCTCAGTTTCCTCATCTGCCAAACAGAAATGATAACAGACCTCCTGAAATTACTGTAGGGATTAAACGAGGTAATGCATGCAAGCCTTAGTACGCTGCCTGGTATACAGTGAGCACTCAACAAGTGTCTATTATTAAACTGGCCAGACTGTGTTTACTTACATGCCCAAAAGGGAACAATCCCCCTTTAACAATCTTAACTATGAAATTAGTTTAATTTGTAGAAAACAATTAGGGCATGTCTACAAAGGTAAAGTATTATAAATTGTGAATCCAACACAGATCAGGCTTCTGAAGGGAGGCTTCCCTCTGTCCTGCCCACCCTTCCATCTTCCCTTTCTTTTTACAAACCAAGAAACCAAAGTTCAGAGGAGTTAACCAACTTGCCCCACCTCACACCGCTAGGAAGTGACAAAGCCAGGATTTAAACGGGAGTCTGGCTCCAGGAACTCTTGCAGCAGAGAGGTGCCTGGGACGCCTTCTCCTTCCTCCTCCTCTCTCAGCCTTTTGCCCCCAGGGACCCAGGCTCAAAGACACAAGGATGCCTCTAGAAGGGATTTCTGCAGGCTGGGGAAGGGGCTTCCTAATCGCCTCTGGGATCCAGGCCCAGGCTCCACCCAGAAACTCAGTCTCCCTCACTGCGCACCGGGCGGGTTTTAACGCCGGGTCAGGCCAGACCCTCCTCTCAGACAGCCGGCCCGGCCCCCCCACCCGCCTCACCCACACTGGTCACCTGTGGACCGCCCACACCAGGGGCCGAGTCCTTCCTCCCCACGCCAGCCCCGCCGCTCCCGCACTCACCGCCTGGAAGCCCGGAAGCCCGGAAGCCCGCCGCCCCAGCGAGCCTCTCGCAGCCGGGAGTTCCGCCCGGCCACCCCTCGCTTCGCCAGCTGGGGGCGGGGCCCGACCCGGCCGCCCTGATTGGTCAGATTGCGGGCGGAGCCGCACGCTCCTGCGAACGTTACTCCGCGTTCAGAAGCGGCAGTTTCAACATTGGGGCGGGCCTAACAGCGGAACTCAGGAGCTGATTGGTCAACTTCCGAGACCGCGGACTGGTCGTCGATTACAGGGATGGGGGCGTGTCCCCGGAGGGCGAGCTCCGATTGGTCAGGACGGGGCCGCCGGCCACGCCGGGTTAGGCGGCGGCAGTTGCAGAGTCTGGACCTGAAGTTGCTCCCAAGCAGCGGAATTCAGCTGTGGGAGGCCGGGCGGGAGTGGGGTAGTCGGCGGCTGGAGACTCACTCTTTCATACTTTCTTTCCAGTATCTATCGTGCCTACTTTGCACCAAGAAGCACAGTGCTAGGCACTGGGAGGCAGAGAAGGAAGAAGGGTCCCTGCCTGAAGGAGAGGGAGAGGCAGTGGGTTAAGCACGAACACAGATACCTGCAATCCAATTTGTATGCGGAGCATGCCAGCTCCATTTTACAGAGAAAACCAAAAACGAGGTTGTACAAGATAAGTGACTTCACCAGAACATTTTAAAACCAATCAGTGTAATTCAGCAAATTAACAGGAAGAAAAGAAAGGATAGGAGTGAGGGAGGATGGAAGGAAGGGAAAAAAGGAGAGAGAAAGGGAGAACAAGAGGGATCATTTTGGGGTGCTGGACACGCTCTAAAATTGGATTGTGGTGAAGGCTGCACAACTTTGTAAACTTGCTAAAATGATTTTTTTTTAAAGATTTTATTTATTTGGGCGCCTGGGTGGCTCAGTTGGTTAGGCGACTGCCTTCGGCTCAGGTCATGATCCTGGAGTCCCTGGATCGAGTCCCGCATCGGGCTCCCTGCTTGGCGGAGAGTCTGCTTCTCCCTCTGACCCTAACCCCTCTCATATGCTCTCTCTCATTCTCTCTCTCAAATAAATAAATAAAATCTTTAAAAAAAAAAAAGATTTTATTTATTTATTTGACAGAGAGAGACACAGAGGGAACACAAGCAGGGGGAGTGGGAGAGGGAGAAGCAGGCTCCCCACTGAGCAGGGAGCCCGATGCGGGGCTCGATCCCAGGACCCTGGGATCATGACCTGAGCCGAAGGCAGACACTTAACGACTGAGCCACCCAGGCGCCCCATAAAATGATTTAATTGTACACTTAGAATGAGAGAATTTTATGGTGTGTAAATTACACCTCAATAAAGCTGTGTTGTTGTTGTTTTTTAACAAGTTCATACCCACTATACAAGCCAGTCATTCTACTCCTAGGCATTTATCCAAGGGGGAAAAATTGTCCATACAAAGATTTGCATATGAATATTCATAGCAGTTGTAGCCAACATAGGTCAACAGATAAATGGATAAACAAATCGTGGTATAGCCATACAATGGATACTACTCGGCAATAAAAAAGAATAAACTATTGATACGCACAATATGGATACATCTCAAGATAATTATGTTGCATGGAAAAGAAAGAGTATGTACTGTATCTTCCATCTGTATAAAACTTTAGAAAATGTAAACAGATCTGTAGTGATAGATCAGTGGTTGCTAGGAGAGGGGGTGGAAGAAGGCATGATAACGGGGCATGAGGGAACCTTGCGGGTGATGGCTATGTCCACTGTCTTGGTTGTGGTGATGGTCTCATGGTGCATACATATGTCTAAACTTAACGTACACTTTAAACATGCAGCTTACTGTATATAAATTATATCTCAATAAGGGACGCCTGGCTGGCTCAGTCGGTAGAGCATGTGACTCTCGATCTCAGGGTTATGAGTTCAAGTCCTATATTGGGCATAGAGCTTACTTTAAAATAAATAAATAAATAATTAAATAAAATCTCGATAAAGCTGTTTAAAAATGTGAATCGGTTAAACGTCTGCCTTTGGTCATGATCCCGAAGTCCTGGGATCAAGCCCCACATCGGGCTCCCTGCTCCTCGGGGAGCCTCCTTCTTCCTCTCCCTCTGCCCGCCGTTCCCCCAGCTTGTGCTTGCTCGCGCGCCCTGTGTCAAATAAATAAATATTTTTTTAAAAAATGATGTGAAGCATGTAAAAGAAACAAATAAGAACTTGGCCTCATTGGGCACAGTGTGTTTGCCCTAGCTGGAATGGACAGCTGCCACTCCCGTGCCCCCACCCCCTCTCAGGAGTGGCCCTGAGGACAAAGACGAAGGCCAATCCTCCCAGTGGACACAGCTGTGCACTGCACACTTGGTCACCCACGCATAAAGAGGGATGAACAGCCTGAGGGACAGACACACACAAAGCCCTGGGTGGTGGCAGGTGATTTGGCTGGTGGCCAGGAGCTTAGGGGGGAAAGTTCGGAAGATGGGGGACCCGGAGAACTGGGGAGGGGTTAAGAAGGTGAGCCAGTGAGCACCAGGAGGGGCACAACAGATGAAAAATGTGTCTCAATCCACCCATCAGAGAATGTCCAGGGCAGGGGAGATGGTCAACAAACATCTGGAATGGGTGACATGCTGGTAGACGTCAGCCAGCCTCCCTCTGCAGCCACCCTAGTGCGGGTACACAGGGCCCAAGGACAGACAGAGCAGTCATGACGACAGGGGTGAAGTGGCCCGGGCTCCTCTCCTGAAGGCTCGGGGAGGTCCTGAATGCCTGGTCTGCCGAAGCAGGACCAAAGCTGAGCCCTCCATACGCTATCTCCAAGGAACCAGCCAGCCACCGGTAGCAGGTGGATTGCATCCGTCCTCCGTCCACCCTGGAGGGGGGCAATTTGTATTTATTGAGATTAATGCTAATCCACATACGGTTCCCCCTGACCACCCTGCGGGGGGAGGGGCTCACCCCCACCACCATCTGAGGGCTTTAGATTCCCTGATGTAGTGACATGGTATACACATATCACCTCACACCAAGTGACCTGTTTTTTGGCAAAATGTGGAACAATGGGCATCTGACCAAAGGATCCACTGATCTTTCCAGGAACCCCAACACCCGAGTGGCATAGCTTGGAAGGACCAAGCTCAGGGACCATACTTCACAGCTCTGCTCTCCAAGCAGCTGAGAAAGGCCACCGCGTCCCCTGTGGCTAGAATACTCGGGGACAGGAAGCAGAGGGTGCAAGTAGAGGCCCCTCCCTCCAACACTCCAGTGACCCACTTCTGGAGTTCATGTTTCTCCTGTGCCCGGAGGCAGGAAGCTTCTGCTGAGGGACACGATAGGGTCCCATCGAACTTGAAGATGTGGCCATCCCCCGGTGGCTGGGCCCGTCATGCTGGCGGACCAGCGGGCAGAGTCGCTGTGCTGCTGGGGGTCAAGACTCTGGTCCCCGTGAGGAGCCAGGGCTGAGGCTACTCGGTGGGACAGGGGAGTGTCGGGAACCCCCTCAGTGTCTGTCTCTTTGTGTCTCCACACCCACTGGTAACAGCAAGTGGCAGTCGTGGCAATCATGGCCCAAGCAGGACCAGACAGCCAAGGGCTCAGGTCCCCTGGGAAGAAGTCTGCATCACCCCACAAGGAACCAGAGCAGTTGCGGCATAGACGAGGACAAGGGCAATCTAGAATGGGGCTGGACGAGGGACCGGCTGTACCAGCAGGGCCCGTAGCTTGGGCCACTAGTCCCCCGAGGCAGAGACTGTGCGGGCTACCGCCTCGTAGGGCTCTGTTGGGTCAGACTTAGACCTCCCTTCCCGGGCAAGACGGGAGGGAAGGCAAGTGTAGCTCTGAGTGATTTGAGGCGTAGACTTTTCTACATAAACCCTCTGTCCCCCTTCAGACCCTCCTGGCCTCCCTTGCCTGTTGCTTCAGCCCCGCCTGGGCTGGGTGACTTGTGGCGACCACAACCGACCCACACCACAGCCCCAGCCCATGCCTGTGCCCCTCACCTCCATCACCCACCATGGACCCCAGTTTGGTGCCCCAGCATTCATATATGCAACCCAAAAATACAGAGTCAGTGCCCCAAGAGGCAAATCTTCAACCAGTGGGAAGAAAGAAATAGTGGGTAAATTCTTCCCCCCTCTGTCCCCACCAAGAAAAGGTACGAGATTTGCCCACAGGGCTTCTCAAGGTCACCGCCTGTTACTCAGCAGGCACATCTAACGGCAGCCAGCTCTATAACGCATCCTTCTGCTAGCTGTCCTTCCTTCCCACTTCTCTCTTCCTCCCTCCCTCCCTGCCTCTCTCTGGGGTTGTTCTGCAGAAATAAGTGAGGGTGCATGAGCCCTCTGCTTGAGGCTCTGCTTTCTGGGGAACCCTGGCCAAGGCACCATCCATGTGCCGACTCCCAAATGTGTACCTCCAGGCCAGACTCCACGGAGCTCCAAGTTCTTGTATCCAACTACAGAAGAGGGGCCTTACATTTAACATGTCCAAAAGGGACTCCTGATTTCCCCCAAACCTGCTCCACTGAAGCTCTCCCCCTCCCACCATGTGCCCAGGACCCTGAGTCATCCATGACTCATCCAATCTGTCAGCACAGCACATCATTTCTTTTTTTTTTTTTTAAGATTTATCTATTTATGAGAGAGAGAGAAACCCAAGCAGACTCCGCCCAACGTGGGGCTTGATCCCACAACCCTGAGACCCATGACCTGAGCCGAAACCAAGAATCAGATATTCAACCGAGTCACCCAGGCACCCCCCATTTCGATCTTTAAAAGGACTTCAGAACCTGAGCGCTTTCCACCACCTCCATCACAGCTGCCCGGCCCCAGGCACCATCCTCTCCTCCTTGGAACACTGGTCATCTTCTGCCAGGTCCCCCTGCTTCCATCCTTACTCTGTTGTCTACACAACAGCCTGAGACCCCATTAAGATGGAAGTCAGCTTATGGGACTCCTCTGCTCAAAGCTCTCCAATTGCATCTGCCTCACTCAGAGTAAAGCCAAAGTCCTTACCTGTGAGATCCCAATCTGCCTCCAGTTCCTTTTCATACCTTATCTCCTACTCCTCTCCCCCTCCCTCACTCCAGTCACACTAGTCTTATTTTGTTCCTTGAAGATATTGGGCATGCTCCTACCTCAGGGCCTTTGCACCTGCTGGTCCCTGCATCTAGAACGCACTGCCCCAGATATCCCCAGGGTTTCATTCCCATTTGTCTTCCTTCAAATGTTGTCTTCTCAGAAGGCCTACCCCAACCACACTGTTGTTACACCCTCCCCGAACTTTCCCTGCCTCATTTTCCCCCATAGTCCTTATCTGCTCATATGTCTTTTACTCAACTGGTTTTGCCTGTAGTCTGCCTCCCTCCACTAGCATACCAGCTCTAAAAGGACAGAGATTTTTATCCACCTTACTCACTGCTGTATCTCTAATGCTTAGCACCATGCTCATTAGCACATAGTAGGCACTCAAATACTTCGATGAATTCATGAACTTCCTCATTTGCACAGAGGCAAATAGATTACCAAATTTCCGAGAAGATTTGGGTTCATGCATATCAATGTCTGACACGTGCTAAGCTCTCGTTAAAAATTGGCTGTTCTAACCTCAAGCCTGAGAGTCTGGCTCAGAGCCAGAAATCCCTGTCCTGTTGGACAAGAGTGAATTTAGCTGACGTCTGTGAAGAGGGCCCAGCCTTGGAAGAGGGGTACATTCTGGCCACATACTTTGTGATTAAATAGGGACACTGTTACTGGAAAACCAAAAATCCCACCTCTTGGATTCCCCAGAACTCTCAGTGGGTGGACGAGGTAGGCTGAGCAACCACCGGCATCTGGTCTTGACTGGGGATAGAGGACCAGGCGGTGTTGAGTATGCGACAGGGCGTAGAACATCTTTTTCCAAATACGGGTCATCATCTAGTAGCTGGTGAACGACTTAGTGGGTTGCAAATAGCAGCGGAAGAGAGAATACCTGTGTCATCACAGGAAAAGGGCACTGACCAACTTTAAATTTTTGGTTGCACCTACACATGTACACATGTATGCTGGTTCATCATGTTATTTCTAATTGTGGGTAAAAAAGAGGGAGGGAGGGAGGGAGGGAGGAAGGAAGGAAGGAAGGAAGGAAGGAAGGAGGGAAGGAAGGAAGGAAGGAAGGAAGGAAGGAAATAAGTTTGAAAGCCACTGGGCTTTGGGAAATTAAGACAGGCTCCAATCCAGGACCCATCAGCCCTACAGTGCTGAGATTGGAACATTTGAAAGCCCCTAGTCCCATGACTACTCTTAGGAAGTTTCCAGTAGCAATTGTGTTCTGGCCCCCAACCCTGGAGGGCTGATAAGATGTAGACTGTGTTATCAGGACAGGATTCATTAATTCAGCAAGTATCAATACTGAATTCTGATTCTGTGCCAGGCACCGGACTAGATGCTTGGCACGTTATCAATAAACAAAACAAACAAAAATCTCAGGCCTTACAGAGCTAGTGTTCTAGCACGTGGACACACCAAACCGTATTACGTGCTAGAGGACGGCTACTCGGAAAACATGGCTATTCCACAGGCTGCAGGGTAACGGTCCTCGGAAGTACCAGGGAACAGGGAAGGAAAGAGGGATTTTAAATAGGGTAGTCTGGGAAGATCCAGACGAGGTAACATCTCAGCAGGCTTGGAGGTAAAAGAATTAGCTGTGACGTCTGGGGGAACAGGCAGAGGGTCAGCCAGGGCCAAGACTTAAGGAGGTTATGTACTTAGCAGTTTCAAACAGCAAGGAACCAGTGTGGCCAAAGCAGAGGGCACCAGGGAGTGGGGGGGGTGGTCGGAGGAAGTTCAGACTCGCAAAGCGCCACTGGAGTCCAGGATGACACCCCAAGTTTGTGGCCTGGGCATCGGGAAGGATGAGGCTGCCACCGACTGCGGTGCTCAGAGTGGGGGCACCAGAGCCTGGGGCACACGTGTGGGGGGCCCAGGGAGGCGGACAAGTCACTGCCGAGGGCCCTTCAAAAAACAGAAAGCTCACAGCCAAGTTCTCAGAAGGCAAACTAGGGTGGGTCAGTCTGAGTCATTACTTTTTAAGTGAAAAATGAATGGCTTGGAGTTACAGCGAAATCTGTAAAGACATCACTCTAGATTTCCTGGTTCTTAAAGATCAGTTACGCCTTTTGTTCTCAGAGTATCAGAGTCCTTCCAAGAGCAAGAGGAACCCATAGGCAGATTACAGTTGGAACTTCCCCTCAACAAAGTTAAGGTCATTTCAAAATACAACCTGCAGACGTGGTTTGCAACAGAACAGTAAACTGAGGTCCCACAAAGTGTTTCCAACTAGGTTTTATTTTAGTGCCAATATTATCAGCAATGATACAGGAGTAATTCAGGCAAATAGATCACCTTAAGTACATCAGAGAAAAAACTCACTGTGTCAAGCACGTCTCACACTCCAGCAAACGAACATAAAACCAGAGAACAAAGTTAGCAGCATTAAATTAAAGTGCTTTTTGCCACACTTCTGTCAAGAGTCTTTCCCTCACTGGGATAAATTTAATTTTACTTACTGTGTAAGAAACTCAAAATTCCATTCATTGCCCAGGGGCTACATTCAAAAACATTCATGTGTAGTTATTAAATAATTTCTTTTTCCCCAAAAAGCACAAAATTCACTGGAATCATGTGACAATGATTTCTCCCGACACGCTGGAAGTGACCACCATCTAGGCCTGGCAAAAAGCTCAGAACATCCCCCTGCCGTGGGGCGATCTGGGCGAGGTCCACCACTTGGTTCCACACGGCAGGTGCACTAAGGGTCTGAAAGGTAAGTGGGCACCTGGAAAAGGTGCCACCTGCATGGCCAACTACCGGTGAGCAGAGGCCACCAACTCATTTCCCGGAAGCCAGAAGGCGGGGGGGGATTCAAGAGGACAAGCCCCACCTCTCTGCCTGAGCCCCACCTCTTTCTGGGAGACAGGACCTGCTGGTTTCTAGGAAGGTCTCAGACCTGAACTGTGAAAGCTGCTTGCCCCAGTTAACACCTTGGAGACAGGAACCTGCCCCCACTTCAACCAGTAACAATCCCAAACTCAACAGGAAACATTTCTCAAAGTCAACACGAGGCCAGGTGAGGGTAAGAGGCTCTGGGGATCAGGGAGGATGGGAGGACCGGAGGATGGCTGCTGGATCTCCCACACCGTCTCTCAGCCAGCTGCAGCCTCCCTGGCATAGGAGACTCAGTCCAGAGGACCGGTGGCCAAGGGCAGCCTGGGCCAAGGCAGGGGCGGGAGCGTTTCTTAAGGAACCTAATAGGGACACAATCAAGCCTTAAGGAACCTAACAGGGATGCAATCAAGCTAACAGCGTGGGCTCTCAGACCCTGTGAGCCCCTCACAGAGCAAGGTCAAACAGAAGGCCCTGTTCTCCATGGACTCCACATTCTCCAGCCATCCTGGATGGGCTCCACCCCTCTTCCTCCGCCATCTTTCCTTCGGCTACATCCTTGAACGCTCTGGACCAAACCATCTCTGACCAACAATAAGACCAGACAACACGGGCTAAAGACTGAAACCAGAACGAGGGACCCAAAGAAGAGGAGGGAGGTCAAGGCCCTCCCTCATCATGGAACCAGCTGCCTGCTCTCTCCACACGGCCCCTCCCCTCAGCTACTCTGACTCTAGTCACTTCTGCAACATCTTTCCCAACCCCAGGGCGACGAGGCCTGCCTCAGCCTACAACCCACGGCAAGCCCCACCCCTCCAAGACGTGTCTGAAATGCTCTGCCGAAGGAGCGAAGCACAAACGCTGAAGGGCCAAACTGACACACACACAGGCAACAGCCCTTCTGGGACGGACTCGGCCTTTCTGGAACTTGTTCTAATGCAACCTGGGAAGAAAACTCAACCCGCCCTAAGGCGGCCTTTCTCTGCAGGGGTGCTGGAGTGCGCGGCAGGCGGGTGTGCTCGGGTCAGTGTTAGTGTTGGCCGGAGAAGGGGGTCTGCCTGATACCCTTAAAGGCTCCAACCAGGCATTCGGCGGTGCGGGCAGATCCCAAGACTTTGTCAAGCACTCAAATGAGTCTCAATCAAGTCCACCCGACAAAGCAAAGACTCGACTCCTCGGTACCATGCCGTCCACAGTCATCATTTAAAAAGTCTCCTTTAGGGGTACGAGCCAGATCTTCCTGCAACAGCAGGCAAAGGGGGAAAAAAAAAACTAGCGATTAGGGGCTCAAAATGGTATGAGACGGGGGTGCTTTCGCTCTCACGGTGGCGGCCACGGGCAGGAGCTGTGCGTGGCCCTGGTGGGAGGCCCACACGGCTGGCGGCACCGCCCTTCCCCACGCGGGCTCCGGCTCACGGCGGCCCACTATCTGCTGGGCTGCAGGTACTGGTGAGTGAACATGTTGAGCTCGCTGTCCAACCAACCGGCTTTATTCCTGCAGAGAAATGGTCCTTCTGTAGCACTCAGAGCTGGTCACGGGCAAGAGCGTGACAGGCCAAGCGCTGCTCTAAGGACGCTTAACATGTAGCTTCGTTTACTCCTCCGATCACCCCCACTCCACAGATAAGGAAAAGAGGCCCAGAGAGGTCACGTAACTTCCTACAGTCACACTGTCACGGTGGAGCCAAAAGTCGGGCTTTTCTGACCCTCAAGCCCTATGCTGGCTTCCCCTGACCACAGGCAAGTCCCCAAACTGTCCGGAACTCGGTTTTCCTGTCGGTGAGGGGTTGGGTTGCCGGATACACAGCCCTTAGGGGCTCCCCCGTCCCCATTGGTGACGAGCAGCAGACACACACTCCACCACACATGCCCCGCATGAGATGTCCCATGTGTCCCTAGAGGAGGCCTGAGCCAGGCTGGTGGGCGGGGAGGGCGCATCTGCACTGTCAGGGAGGGAAAGTCCACTTGTCACCAAGGGGGCTGGCGCTGACGTCAGCGGTGGGGGCAGGAAGCACAGGGTCCCCGTGTGCAGATGTTATCTCAGGCTGAGCGGGCCAGGGACCTTTGCACAGCGCTTTTAGGTTCAGCTCTGTGGCTCTGTCATGAAATCCTGCTCCGTCTTACAGATGAAAACGAGACCTAAGGAAGCTCCATGACCTGTCCAAACATGAGTGCCTGGGCCAGAACCCAGGTCTCCGGCTCCTTAGAATCATCCTCTCCAGCGAAGCACGGACAGAAGCTCTGACTTTCAACAGGGACCCCACATGGATCTGGGTGCCAACGCGGGCCCTGCCAGCCACCTGGTGCCTACCCCGCTCTCCTTCGGGTAAAAATGCTGACCTGCCCCCTTCCCTGGGCTCAGAGAGAAATGGAGTAAAGCGCGTGGCAGGTCTAGCCCAGAGTCCCCAGCACATAGCAGACAATGAAAGATAATCAATGTGCAGAGTATCACAGACTGCTAGGACTACGCACACCTGGATTCTTCTACTCCTGGCCTGATCATCTCCTATGGGACCCCAGACAAGTTACTTAACTTCCTTTTACAAAAAGGAAATGGGTCACACAAGCCCGGAGGGATGCCGAGGGCTCAAGTGCCAGCCACGGGCCGCTAAGGAGCAGCAGACGCCTTGGTTCCTCCACCACCAGCAGGGCCCCGACTGCAAGCGTCTGGACGCCGGGCACCTACGTCTCGAACCTCCAGCAGCACGCCATCTAACCTCTCACACACAAGGGAGGCTCGTGTCCACGCCCAAGACACAGACGCGCCCGTGCCGCACACCGGAGCCCACCACCTCTGAGCACCCAGGCCGACCTCACCTGAGCAGCTTTGCTTTGCTCTGAAGTGAATCGAGAACTTCAATTTTCTTGTTCATGGTGGCAATTTCCTGCTCCAGGTTCTCCCGGGTGACATCGACTTGCTGGCACAGATGAGCAAAGGTCCCAGACAGCTCCCTGGGGGAGAGAGAGGCAGGGGGGACAGGACCACACAGCTGTTCTGCAGAACACCGTCGCTGGCTAAATCCTACCGAGCGCAGCGCAGCCATGTGTCAGCCGCTGGTAGGTCCGGCCAGCGCACCAGCCCAGCGTGGCACAATCCTGCCCGCCCCCCGCCGAGGCCGTGGACGTCACAGCCACCACCCACTCCGCATCACCACAGGAGAGAGCCGGGAGCACCCTGGCTTGGGCACAACAGGCCAGGATTCAGATCCCGGCCCTGCCGCTAATCACCCAGTGGCAGGGGAAAAGGGACGACTCCTCCAGGCTGTTTACCCATTTGAATAAAGGACATGCCAATACAAACAACGTCTACTTCAAAGGGATCACAGAGAAAACGAAAAATGAGGTGCGAAGCGCCTAGCAAGGGGCCCCGCCACGCAGCGACGTAAGGCAGGCAGGCCAGTACTCCCATCCACCAGCCAGGCCAAGCAATCCAGCCCCAGCTGCCCAAAGCTATGCCAGAGGACAGGCTTGTGGCTTAGCATCTCAAAGCTCTGCCTATAAACCAAGCCCTCAAGGCAACCTTTAATAAATGCTATAAGTAATGTCCCTCGTCTTCGTCTTCCCATATCCACCCTCCTTAGGGGAACAGAGGCCTACGTGGTCCCAGCCCAGGACCTCAGGTGTCCCTGGAAAGACCCCTCTCCCCGTCCCTGGTCTCAAAGCCGGCACAGCACAGCTGAAGGCCAGTGGCAGATGATGCTCGGGACCCAGCGGTTTCCAGGCCAGGTCCAAAAGGGAAGCTAGAGGGAAGTCCTAAGCCACAGGCGCTGGCCCCTCAGCACAGACGAGGACACTCACTGCTGCACTTGGTGGCTGCAGTTGGAGCCCGTGTAACTGATGACGAGCTGCAGCTTCTCGCTGGCATACTCTACAAACTGGCGCTTGAAGGCTCTCTCCTTGGCCTTGGTGGTCCACGTCAGACGCTCGTAGACATACAGGAGGCCATAGAGCCCAAAGGAGAGGGCGATGAGCCGCCAGCCCACTGCCTTCCACACCTGCAGAGACACAGTGATGAGCCGACACAGACTCTCTGCCATCCCACTGCCCATCCTCTCGGCTGTCACCGCCAGACTTGCCCAAGGGCCCCAGTTCAGAAACAAGGGTAACTGAGTGTTGGCCACACGACATAACTCATGCAAAGGAGGTGAGGAGAAAGAGAAGGTGGTGTTAAGATGAGAAGCATAGACCCAGACACTCAGAATTCCTAAAACTGAACGTGGGCATGCTCTACGGTGACATTCCATTCCAATGGCCCTGACAGGTAGAATTCTGCATTTCGTTCCTTGGTCGGTGGCTCCTGTTCGTCTGGTCTGTAATACTTTGGTTCAAGGCAGTGTGGTTATGGTCAAAGAGCACTGGACATGGAGCTAGAAATCAAGGCTTCAGTGCTGCCTGCCTGCCTGAAACTTGGGCAAGTTTTTTTACACCCATTCTTCCCAAAAGAGGCAAAATGGCCTCCACCCAACTCACAGGGTTGTTTGGGTAAAATGGGGTATTTAAGAGGGTCTCATGACCATCAAGTATCAGCATCTGAGCTACTGACCCTCTGTCAGGTCACTGTCTATGAATAAAGCAGCACAGCACGCACCACCGACAGAGAGGGAAGGCAAGGGGCCTCAGATTTGTTCCCCCCGCAGCCCTCCAAGCCAAGTACAACTCCTGGCAGTTCTGTTACCATCACATCTGCAACCCCGTGTAGCTCAAAAGACCATGACCGAGGAGGCGAGGCTGCACTGTCAGGAGAACTCGACGTGCTACCTATTCTGGCTGCACTGTATCTCGGGTCAGGACGTGGGGGGCACCCCAGTTATCAAGAAGGCAGCCTGTGATCTCAGGCCCTGGGGTGGAAAGGGGAAGGGCAAGAAAACCAGGAGATAGACAGACAAGGGTTCAAGGCCCAGCCTGGGCTCTTTGTCTTAAACCCCTGCAGGTTTTGCTCTCAGCTTCCTCACCTACAAAGGAGAAGCACCTGGCCACACCCACCTATCTAGAACCCAGCTTTGTCCATTTCTTAGGCCTCTTCCCTGCCCATCGTGTAGTATGGGCCCCACTGGGGCCAAACATGGCCTTGAGATCAGAGTTCCAATCCTAATTCTATGTCTTTGGCAAGCCAACAAGACGTTCCTCCTCTGTAAGACAGGACTGGCGCTGTCTAAACCTCACGGTAGTGGAGCGAGACTTAAAGAAGTCAACGAATACACGATGAAGCTTAGGCTCAGGCTGTGCACAGCTCCCCACGCGACCACAGTGAACAGTCGCTGGTGGACGTGAAACCACCGGCATGCCTACCATGACACACTACTGGGCCAATGCAGGGACCCCCACCAGGACTGTGCCCCTTGGCCCCCACCCGCCCGCCCACCTGCCCCCAGCCTTCCTGGGCAGGGCTTGTCACTGACCACGCCTCCAACAACGAGAATGCCCATGGAGGTCCTGGACGTCAGGGAGGCCAGGCCGGTGACCATGGAAACCATGAGCTCTTCCTGGGTGAGGGAGCCCTGCGGCAGTGGGGGCATGCTGGGGTTGGCTGGCGTCAGAGGGATGGGGCGCTGCACCTGAAGAGAGACAACGAGAGGGCTAAGAAGAGTGTGGCAAGTCTCTCATTCAACAGAACCCTCAGTGAGCCTCCGGGCCCGGAGGCTGGGAACAGGATCACAGCGTGGCTCTGCAATTTCCAAAAGGCAAAAAAAACAAAAAAAAACAAAAAAACCAAATGAGCTTTGCATGCAGCCAGGAAGAATTTAGGCTTCATAACAGATCTGCCAGCCCCAAGGGGAGCACTAGAGGACCCCACAAAATGTGAGCACTGGCCGTCCCACCAAGTGTGGGATGTACACCAGGAACAGTACACACAGTAATTCAAGTGGAAAGGACGGGAGTGGTTTGAAATCTGAACTGTGAAATGGTGCCATGTAGGCACCCTTAAATCTTCTTAATAGACACTTATTTTAATATAAGAGAAAAAACTCAGCTCACGTTTTAAATTTGACAATTACCAGTGCGTAGAGTAACATTCGACTGATTTGTGGCAAAAACCTGGAACCGTGACATGCCGTCTGGCTGGCAGCAGACGTGCCACGGTGGTTACCGCAGGAAAGCCCCGTCAGCCCGGCCCGGGTGTCTGCAGGCAGGGTGCAGAAGGGCCTCCGGCGAGGCCCAAGGGTCAGGGACGCTGCTTGCCTGCTCATTGTAGCCCATCAAGGCCCGGCGGCTATTCTTGGGGCCCAGGAACCTATTCACCAGCATGGTCCAGCCGAGGGAAAAATGGAACTCGATGTCCTCCTGAAAGTCAGCACACAGCTTGTCACAGTTCAGGTCATAGCTGAGGGAGAAGCACTGCCGAGGGACCAGCATGTCTATCTGACTCCGCATAGACACAGGAAGGAGGGGTTTCAAACCATCTGTCAGGAGCAGAAATGAGAAGGCCCATCAGCTCGGCCCTGTGCCGCACATGGAGGCCGTGCCGGCCACCGCCGGGGCTCATGCTGACGGTTCGGCAGGAGTGGGCCCGTGGGGCCTGTGGGGCTGCACGTCCCTCTCCCAGAGAGGCAGGCCAGCACTCCCCACGGGTCTGTGGACCGAGGCGCCACACCTGCTGATGTTTATGCCAAGTGTGAATCTCAGGACAGACCAAACCCTCAGCCTAGGACAGTCCCGTGGGGTCACCCAGGACGGCTCCCGGAGTCTGTGTGTGGAGTGAACGCACAACACACCCCAAGAACCTGAGGGTCTTGACCTAACTCATCATCAAAGGTGACAGACAAGGAAAGGCCGTTGTTTCTGTGGACAGGCCTCCCAAACGGACCTCTGGCAGCGCAAAGCCCCCCGCAGCACTGACCTATCATGTCCTGCTGCATGGTCTGCAGGGAGCTGGTGATGGCCGTGGAACAGCGGTCGGACATATTCCGACCCAGTCCTTCCTCTATATGGCGGTGCAGTTCCTGCAAGCGGAAGGGAGAGCTTAAGAGAAGCAGCACCACGGTCGGGAGCTCCTTCTGGGGACCAACCTGAGGCTGGTCAGCCCGCACCCGCAGGTGACCGCGGAGCACTGAGTGAAGTCTGGGTCCTGCCCCCCTGGCTGAGGGGCCTAGACACAGACCAGCAGGGGCTGAACCACTGTCCTGCATGGGCCATTCCACCCCGTAGCCAAAAGGGATGGGGGTGAGCGCAGAACCTGCCACTGACAACTCACGTTCTTGTAGACCTTGAGGACCACCGGGGAAGGGTGGAAATCCATCTGGTACTCGTCCACCAGCACCGAGAGGCGTCTAATCTCTTCCGCCATTGCGGTGGACACCTGCAGGACGGGGCGCACCATTAGGTACGGAGGGCAAGCCTGCTTCCGTCCTGCAGCATCAGGAGAGGCTAAGCAACTCTCACAGATTGCACCAGCTCCCCCGTGAGCCGGCAGTCTCCTCAGCTCACTTCCGGCGGGAAAGCTTCTGAGGGAGAAGGGATGTGACAGATGGGCGGGCAAATGCTCACCCAAGATGTGGAGGGGAGGCCCGGAGGATGGGGACTGGCTCAGGGAGCCCCAGGTGGTGGGGGGGTACTGTGGGCTCGAGTCAGGGCCACAACTCCCTCCGGGAGGCTGAGAAACCGCCAGGATGAGGACGTGTGCTCTTTCACCTTCCCGGCACCCCGGATGCAACTTGGGAGTCCCTATCTCCCCGGGGTGCTTCCTCCCCGCTCCTTACCTGCCTCTCCACCTCCTCTGTGATCTGCTTAATCCGCAGCTTGTAGTCCTGCGCCAGGAGCTCCAGCTGCTTGTCAATAAACCTCAGCCGCTCTTGCCGCTCTTCCCGCATTTCCAGGCAGTAAACCCTGAGAGAGCGCGCACTGGTTTCAAGAGCGGGTCCCCGCCCAACCCAGCAGAGGAGTGAGGGGACACCGGAAAGCCTGCGTGTGCCCCAGTGGTGGCCCCAGAGGTATCACGCACATGCCCAGAGACACGCTCTCCCCTCTCCCAGCTGCCAGCCACGTACTCTTGGGTCTTCCACCTCAGAAGGGGTGGTGGCGGGGCAGGGAGGGTGCTTTCAGGGGGCTTAGAAAAAGTTCTGCCCATTCACAGAGGAAAATAAAAAACTCAGTCTCACTAGTCATCGGGGCAATGAAATTAAAAAGAGGTTCTACTCTATGCAGGCAGAAGCCTGACAAAAATCAGCAAGTCTGAAGTGTTGGCAAAGCTCGGGGAGCGCCGAGTCCCAGCAACGCACTGCTGGTGGGACTGGGAGCACATTCAGCTGTTTGAGAGAGCAACAAAGGAAAACAGGGTAAAACTGAAAATGCACACACACCAAGATGGAACAGTTGTACCTCCAGGAGTTAATCCCAGACTCTTACAAATGTACACAAGGGGACCGTAAACTGGTGTCCACTGCAGCAGGGTTTGCAATAGGAAAATAATGCAATCTAAAGGTCAACCCCCAGGAGGGGTGCCTGGCTGACTCAGTCAGTGGAGCATCCAACGCTTGAGCTAGGGGTTGTGCGTTCGAGCCCCATGCTGGGTACAGAGATCACTTAAATAAACAAACACTTAAAAAAATCCATGGGAAAATGATGTATATTCCCAAGGGAATACCCAACGGCAGTTCATAGTCCCAAACTCCAACTCTACGTTATCCACAGGGTAGGGGGTAACACCAGTGCTGAGCAGAAACAAACACGAGGTGCACTAACACGGACAGTCCCGATATGACGTCCCCGTATTTAAAGCAACATTACATATTCTTCAGGATCTATGTGAAAGTACTTTTTAAAGGATGACAGCTACACACCAAATTCATGGTTATGGTTGCCTCTGGGGAATGGGCAGGATGACAGCGGGGCAGGGGCTGAAGAATCAAAGAGCATGTAATGGTTTTATTTCAACTTTTAAGATAACGTAAAGCAAATGCTGAAGGAATCAAGATGTTTTTATATTATTCTCTATATTTTCCTTATAAATGTCTACAAAAAAAGGTTATTTTTAAAAAATATGGGACGCCTGGGTGGCTCAGTTGTTAAGCATCTGCCTTCGGCTGAGGTCACGATCCCAGGATCCTGGGACAGAGCCCCACGTCAGGCTCCCTGCTCAGCAGGAAGCCTGCTTCTCCCTCTCCCACTCCCCCTGCTTGTGTTCCTGCTCTCGTTCGCTCTCTGTCAAATAAATAAATAAATAAAATATTTTTTAAAAATTAAAAAATAAAATAAATTAAAAAATGTGTCCTGGAGTGCCTGGGTGGCTCAGTCGATTGAGCACCTGACTCCAGGTTTCAGCTCAGGTGATGGTCTCCGGGTCCTGAGACTGAGCCCTGAGTCAGGCCCAGCACTCAGCCAGAAGTCTGCTTGAGGTTCTTTCTTTCTCTCCCTCTGCTCCCCCGCCCCTAAAATAAATAAATCTAAAAAAAAAAAAAAGGAAGAAAAAGAAGAAGAAAAGGATCCTGGGGGCGCCTGGCTGGCTCAGTCGGTGGAGCATGCCACTCCTATTCTCGGGGCTATGAGTTCAAGTCCCACGTTGGGTGTAGAGCTTACTTAAAATAAAATCTTTAAAAACACAAAAACGTGTCCTGCTTCAAGCTCTGAAAAATGCTGCAGTGCTCGGTGTGCTGCTAGGCCCAGGCCTCCAACACGGGCTTGTGGGAGACCACCGTGCAGACCACAGAGGACAACCAGACACCCGACGGCCGTCCCCCCCAGGCTACTCCACGTGGACCTAACTGGGCCTGGGGGCAGCCCCGACACTCGGCTCTGCCAGCACAGCCGTGGGCTCTCACCGCTGCTCCTGTGCCGCAATGTGCAGGGAGTCCATGATGAAACGAACCGCTTCGGCAATCTGCTTGGCCCGGACTGTGTGCTGCTCAAATTTGGTCTTTACCGCAGACTGGGAGATGCACTCCTGGAACCGATAAAGAGGTGCTGAGGGAGCCACGGGCCAGGCTCTGGCATTCACTGCTAGGGACATGGCTGGTGGGTGCTGGGGAGCCACAAAATAACCAGATACCGGAATCAAAGGGCTCACCTCAAATCGCCTCTCAAAATTCTGAAACTCAAACATCCGCACTTGAAAGCCTTCTGCAAGAGCGCCCCCTAGGAGAATTGCACCATGTGAGTTGGGAAATAACTGCACAGCAGAGGAAAATGGTGAAATCCCCCAAAGCCAATCCCACCGGGCACTGGGCTTAACACTCTCACTCATGGCTCTTCTTACCACCTCATTCTCAGAACGATCTTCTACCGGCTGACTTAGCACAAACCAACTGTCTCACACATCAGGGAAAAGGAAGAAGGAAGTTTGTTCCAAGTCACCTCCTTCAGGCATGCCCTGGGCCTTCTGGATCCTGGCGTTGAGCACCTCCTTCGCAGACACAAAGAAGATGCGGTCTCCAGCCTGGCCTCGATCCACCACGCCCAGCTCATCCACCAGGAAGCTGGTACAACGTTCCATGTGCTGCCGCCGCACCTGAAGCCCAAGCATATGGGTGTGACCAGGTGGGGCCGGTGGGCCCCTCCTGATGGAGCCCACAGCCCCCAACTGCCTCTCTTCTAAAGAACAAGTAATATAACATAGTCACATAGTTCAGTATCCCAAAGGTGCAAACACACACACACACACACACACACACACACACACACACACACAAGAACTCATCTCCCACCATCACTGTTCTCTAGCCACCAAGCTCCCCAAAACCAACAAGATGGGGGTTTCTTGAGGTATAGGCTGCCACAGCTCTTTTATGCACATACAAGCAGAAATGCTTAAAGATGTAGGATGCCTGGGTGGCTCAGTTGGCTAAGCATCCAACTCTGGATTTCGGCTCAGGTCATGATCTCAGGGTCCTGGGATCAAGCCCCATGTCGGGCTCCGCATTCAGCATGGAGTCCGCTTGGGATTCTCCCTCTCCCTCTGCCCCTCCCCCCACTCATGCTCTAAAATAAAATAAATTTTTTTACTTAAAATTAAAAAAAATAAATGCTTAAACAGGCCCCAAACTGCCTCTTATTAGAACCAGCACAGTGTCTCACTTTGGTGCCCCAGAAGGAAAGGAAGGCAGGACCCAAGAAATAAATCTAAACCTGGTCTCTATCCTGCCAAGTCGAGTCCTCCCAGGGCCTTGTTTATAAAATGAGAGACCCGGGGCGCCCGGGTGGCTCAGTCGGTTAGGCGTCTGCCTTCGGCTCAGGTCATGATCCGGGGTCCTGGGATTAAGCCCCGCGTTGGGCTCCCTGCTCAGCGGGGAGTCTGCTCCTCCCTCTCCCCTGCAACTCCCTCTGCTGCTCCCCCTGCTCGTGCTATCTGTCAAATAAATAAAATCTTTAAAAATAAATAAATATAATAAAATGAGTGACCGGAAAATCCCTTCTAGCTCTGAAATCCTAGGAATCCTAGGGTTCTACTGCCAGGTGCTTTCCTCAATGTTAGCAGATTTCTTCCTTTCAACAACTCTGTTACATCCACGTCACAGGCGAGGAGCTTCCCAGTCACACTGCCCAGCGTCAGCCTGCCCGCTGCGCGCTTCGCCATCCCATGTTACCCATCTACTACTCCTTTCTCTTTCCTTTCATGCAGAACAAGCAAAGAATTATGAATTGTCAGTGAGGATCAATTCTTCTCCGCTCCTCCTTTAAGCTTCTTTCCTGGATGGCTTCCAAAAGCTGAGCCTGTTCTAGAATGATTAATTCTTTATGAACTGAAGCGAGCACTAGCCTCAAACAAGGACGCGGCTGATGCGGTGGGGACGCTGTTCCAACCTGGACAGCAGCCTTCTGAAGAGTAGAGGCAGCGGGGCGGGGGGGGCGGGGGGAGCAGACGGGGGAAGTGAAGAGAGTGCTCTCAGAGCCCTCGGAGGAACACTTGGGAAACCTCCGGTGATGAATTCTGTCACAGGCCTGATGTGGCCTGGGAGCCCACGAAGAGCCCCTGGGTAGACACACAGGGTGGCACTCCCCAAACTGACGAATAAAGAGCCACCAACCTCTTCCATGTACTCAGGCTCCGAAGCAGACGCGTCCCAGCGGTTGTTCAGGATGAAGATGTTCGGGCGGGACAGGCGCTCACTGACCTTGTGGAAGAACTGCTTCTCCTGATGGGGCAAAGACCTCAGTATAGGAGGGGCGGTGTCGGCCAAGCCCCCCTTCCCGCCCAGCTGGGTCCCAGGGGTACAGGAAGAGGTGGGAGAGGGGCTACCGTCTGCATGAGCGTAGACTCCGAGTTGGCCACCAGCACAAACACGTCGGCGTCCAGGCAGAACTTGTCGATCCAGCTGTCCAGCTCCGTGGTGACATCGATGCCAGGGCTAGAGGTGACAGAGGCAAACTGTCATCAGGCACCCAGACCGGGGGCTCTGTTCTTCCTGCTTTACACAGACCCGAGGCAGCCAGGCAAGGGAGGAAGAAGTTACAGATCTGAGAGAAAGTGGGCCTGGCCTTTATCAGAGGGATGTTGACTTTTCACTTCATACGCTTCTTGATTGTCTGAAAATGTGTGTCTGTTCCATCCCTGTGTCACTTTCATAAAAACAACGATTTGTAATTTCACTTTGGGGATAACAATTAAGGTAAAATTTTACGTGCATGTGAGTCCCATAAGCACTAAAGTACCGTACATACTTCCCAAGATAGTTATAACCTGTCCCCAAAGTGTTCCTTCGAGAACATTAAATACCACACGGACCCCACCACCGCCAGCTTCCACCCCTAACACATGCACCAACATTGGGTCGAGGCTGAGACCCTCCTTCACTTTTGGGCATCCCCCCCATCCCTCTTTACAGACCATCACTGGGACCTCTCCAGGGCACTGACGCCAACGGATACAGTAACCAGCCCCTGGGAAATCCAGGAGACAGGAGGATTTGGCTGAGCCAGTTTGAAAGGCGGTCTACTTAAGGAGAGCAACGACAGGCCCCGGGGGAAACTGGCCTGGATGACGCTGAACCAGAAACCTGGAGACTGCCCAGTTTGGACCTCTGAAGGAGGCCCTTTCCTCTCACCTGTCCATCAGCACGAGGTCATCCTTCAGAAGCGGACACTTAGAGTTGGGCCACATCACACTCACCAGGCTGCCAGCATGCAGCTGCTCGTCCTGGTGAAGGGCATGGGCCAGCTGGTTCACAGTCTGATGGAGGAGGAGGGAAAGAAAGAGAGGTCAGGGCTGAGGAAGAGTCACCCGGCAGGAGGCTACGGTGGCCCAATGCTGCGGCCTGCCCTGCGACCCCGTCTTCTTTCTTTTCACACGAAAAGCCAAGAGCACGGAGTTGCAGTAAGAAACCACTGTTCTTCACTCCCCTTTTAAGCTTCTTTCTGGGATGTTGTCCTAAAGCTGCGGTTATTCTGCACCAATGAGTTCTTTATGACCCAAAGCAGCATCTAGCCCCAAAGAGGACGCAAACGGTTCTCAGAAAAATAAACACGGACTAGCCGCTAGCTGTTGATTCAGAATCCCAGAGCCAGTGCGGGAATCGCTCTCAAGCAGCCGCTCAGGAAATGAGGCACAGGCTCGTTTCATGGCAGAGAGAGGCCAGCTGGCCTGCCTGGCATTCCACAAGGACCTGGAGCCTCCTGACTCTCGACCCTCCCCGAAGCTCTGGCATCTCCTTGACGGCTCAGCTCCAACAGGGCTTCCCATCCACCCCCGCAGGGGCACTGCCCTCTCCCTTGAGGTGCTGTCAGTCCGCTCGCAAGGGACGTCCCGGTTGGTCTAAGCTCTAAGGCCGCCAGCACGCCCAGGGCCGAAAGCCGAGCCCGCAGGCTCCAGCTGGAGTGGTCCCTGCCACAGCCCCCTCACCTTGACGCTGCGCTTCTCCTCCGAGCCCTCTGTGAGGAGGAAGGCCTCATGACCGTCTGTGCCCTCGACCCGCAGGAAGCAGTTGGTGGTGTGGCCGATCCCAGAGGGCAGAACCTTGTCCCAGAGCATGGCATTGATCACGGTGCTCTTGCCGTTGCTCGTCCTGTGAGGGGATACCGGCCGTCAGGGAAGCTCCCCATACCTTCATTTCAGGCTCCCACTATGAGGCTGCCAGCCCGGAAGCCCCAAGTCTCCTTCTCTGTGGGGGCGCAGGTACCCAGACAGGCAGAGCAGGCGCTCGGTGTTTATGAGAACAGATGGACAAATGCCTCTGGCCTGTGCCCGTGATGTGCTCCCAGTTCATCACAGCAAGCCTACCCACGAGCAGACACTTAACCGGCCCTTGAATACGCCCACCGCTGACCAGCATCACCACGGAGACCACCTGTCTACCTCCGAGGGATAACGCCCTCTGCTTCTAGTGGAAACCAGGGGCTCCCCACCAGGGCGGTCTTCCTTAGTCTAAGTGACCTCAGCTGAATGACCCCCATGTCCCTGGCTTTCCACAAAAAGGCCCATTTGCAGCTCTTCTCCCATCGTGCTCCTCCTCCTCACATGCGAAGCCCCACCCTTCAGTCCCCCTGGTAACTGTCACCACCGGGGAGACGACTAGAGCATTCTTGCCCAGCACACCCCTTTCCTACATTCCGGTAAGGTGAGGGTCACATCTCTGAGATGAGGATGAAGAAATACCAGCCCCTAGGAGTGGAGGGCCACACCTGAGGTTGGGGCCACCTTATCTTCATAACTAGCATGGTGACCTGTAATAAGTGCATGTGACTGATTTACTAACCCTCCCTGTGTATCTATAAACCTTACATTCTTTTCTAGAAAGAGAATAGAAAGCCCTGACACGTCACAGAACAGGAATTCGACCTCTGGCCAACCCTTGAACACTGAAAGCTGTAAACAGGCACAACCATATCTACTCAGAATCAGGAAATGTTAGAGGCCCCTACACCTTCTCACTGATGAACGACCCTCAGCCCTTCAAAATCCTCTTGGCTAGGGGCACCTGGGTGGCTCAGTTAGGCGTGGACTCTAGGTTTGGGCTCAGGACATGAGATCAAGCCCCGGGTCAGGCTCTGCACTGGACGTGGAGCCTGCTTAAGATATTCTCTCTCTCTGCCCCTCCCTCTGCCCTCTCTCCCTCACGGGTCATTAGGGGCAGGACTCAAGGCAGAGCACCTAGTCCTCAGATGACCACTGGGTGTATAGCACCCAACCTGTCCAGGTGCCTTTTCCCTATATCAGATTTTAACCTTTTTAAAGGTACTGTGATAAAATAAGAAACGTATTTGACTTGTTTTTTTATCTCCAGTTCCTAGAACTGAGCTCCTAAAATCCTTGGAATTTCCTAAGTGATGGGAGTGTCTTTTGTCATTCACAGGAGCCCCTTTTGAGCACATCTGTCTATGCTGATGAGGGGATCCAGGGTGGGGTCCCTAGATAGTCTCAAAATGGGCTGGTCACCAGAAAGACCAAATGATGAGAGGACTGGAACTTTCAGCCCCACCCACCTACTTCAGGGAAAAGAGGCTGTGGATTCAACTCCATAAAAAATCTTGAACAAGGAGGTTTGATGAGCGTCAGGGTTGATGAAGGCATCCACACACCTGGAGGGTGGTACTTCTGGACCTCACCCTGTGTACCTCTTCATCGGGTTGTTCTTCTGTATCTTTTATATGAAACCAGTAAACGTTAAGTCAATGTGTCCCCCACTTTGTGAGCCGCTCTAGCAAATTAATCAAACTTGAGGCGGAGTCATGGGAAAGTCCGTTATACCTCCAGTGGGGCAGAAACCCAGGTTTCCCAACATCATCTGAAATGAGGCCAGTCTTGTGGGACCGGGCCCTTAACCTACAGGATGTGATGCTCCCTCCAGGCAGACAGTGTCAGAGCTCAGTTCCACCTGAAGGATACCCAGGGTCTGCTGAGAACTGCAGAACTGCTCAAGGGTGCGGGGAAACACTCCAGACCTCTAGTATCTACTAGACCTCCAAGTGTAACAAGGAGATCTGATGCTAAAACTATAGGACTCTTGGAAGAAAACAGAGGAAAAGCCTCATGACACTGGATTTGGCAAATTCTTGGACATGACACCAAAAGTATAGGCACAGAAGTATAAATAAACGGGACTACATCAAAATGAAACATTTCTATCAAAGGACACAGTCAACAGAGTAAAAAGGCAACCCAAGGAATGGGAGAAAATATTTACAAATGACACACCTGGTAAGAGGTTAATATCTGGAATATATACAGAACTCCTACAACTCAACAAAAAAACCCACAAACAACCCAATCTAAAATGGGCAAAGGACTTGAACAGACATTTCTCCAAAGAAGATATACAAATGGCCAACAAGCACAAGAAAAGATGCTCAACATCACTTAAATAGAGGGAAATGCAAACCAAGCCCCAACGAGATCCCACCTTACACCCATCGGGACGCCTATTATCAAAGAAAGAGAAAACAAGTGTTAAGAGGATATGGAGAAGGGGCGCCTGGGTGGCTCAGTCGTTAAGCGTCTGCCTTCGGCTCAGGTCATGATCCCAGGGTCCTGGGATCGAGCCCCGCATCGGGCTCCCTGCTCAGCCGGGAGCCTGTTTCTCCCTCTCCCACCCTCCCACTCTCCCTGCTTGTGTTCCCTCTCTCGCTGTGTCTCTGTCAAAAAATAAATAAAAGCTTTAAAAAAAAAAAAAAAAAGAGGATATGGAGAAACTACAACCGTTGTGCACTCCCGGGAGGGATGTAAAATGGTTCAGTCGCTAGAGACAACATGGTGGCTCCTCAAAAAGTTACAAATAGGGGCGCCTGGGTGGCTCAGTCGTTAAGCGTCTGCCTTCGGCTCAGGTCATGATCTCAGGGTCCTGGGATCGAGCCCCGCATGGGGCTCCCTGCTCCGTGGGAAGCCTGCTTCTCCCTCTCCCCCTCCCCCTGCTTGTGTTCCCTCTCTCGCTGTGTCTCTCTCTGTCAAATAAATAAATAACATCTTTAAAAAAAAAAAAAGTTACAAATAGAATTACCATATGATCTAGGAAATCTACTTCTGTGCATATACCTAGAAGAACCGGAAGTAAGGTCTCGAATAGATATTTGCACACCCATGTTCATGTAGCATGATTCGCAACAGCCAAAAAGTAAAAGCAACCCAAGTGTTCATTACGGATGAATGGATAACCAAGACACAGTCTATATGCACAATGGAATATCATTCAGCCTTAAAAAGGAAGGACATCCTGAGGCATGCCACAACAGAGATGAACCTTGAAGACATGATGCTAAGTGGAAGAAGTCAGTCATAAAAGGACAAATACCGTATGATTCCACTTACTTGAGGTCCCTAGAAGAGTCAAACTCACAGAGACAGAAAGCAGAATGGTGACTGCCAGAGGCCAAGAAGGAGTTGGGGGATTGGGGAGGAGAACAAGGAGTTAGTGTTTAATGGGGACAGAGTTCAGTTTTGCAAAACAAAGAAGTTCTAGAGATGGATGCTGGCGATGGTCGCACAACAATGTGAACGTACTAAACACTACAGGACTGTACACTTAACAGTGATTATGACCATGAACTTTCCCCTGTTATGTGTATTTTACCACAGTTAAGAATTGAACAAGGAGGAGAAGAGAGCCATGTGCTCTGAAGCATGCCGGGTGTTTCCCACCTAGGGTGCTCAGATGGGGAGACCACATGAGTGCCCCCCTCCCTCCTGGCCAGAAAGAAGGTGTGAGGGCTTCACAGACTCACCGGCCAAAAAAAGCCACTTTCATGTGCCGCCGGGCCAGCACCTCGCTGATGCCCCTCACTTTGGACAGGTAGCCTTTGACGTCCAGAACCTGTTCTTCTGTTGTAACCGGGTCCAGTTCTGCGTTCCTGTGAGTGTCTGGAGGTGGAGATTGAAAGCGAGTCACCGCATGGTCAAGGCAGGTCCACAGTCACAAGTCTGCGGGGGACAGAGGCCACCGCCGTGGTTTTGTGTCATCACCTGCCGGAGGCTGGATCCCACTGTGGCGCTGCAGCCTAGCAGTTCAGAGCAAGGCTTGGAAGCAAGGCTGCCTGGGTTCCAGTGCAAGGGAAGTGCTGCTTCTCCCTTCTTCCCAGCTTTGTGACCTCAGGCAAATGAACCTTCCAGAGTGTCAGTCCCCTGACTCTTAAAACAAAGAGAACAGCAGTGCCTACCTCCTACGACTGTTGCAAGGATTAAATGAACAAAATACAGGGGCGCCTGGGTGGCTCCATCAGTTAAGCGTCTGCCTTCGGCTTGGGTCGTGATCCCACGGTCCTGGGACTGAGCCCAGCATCGGGCTCCTTGCTCAGCAGGGAGCTTGCTCAGGCCTCTCTCCCTCTGCCACTTCCCTGCTCATTCTTGCACTCTCTTTCTAATAAAAAAGAACAAACTACAGAAACCAAACACTCGAATGTCACTGCCATCACCTCTATGTGTTTCACTTAACAAACACAGTTTTCACTACCTACCAGGCACTGTTCTGATCGCCTTCCATACACGGTCTCACTCGGTCCTTGTCATTTCCCTGCCACACACTTAGTAAATGGCAGAACCAGGACTGGGACCCCACGGACCTTCACAAGGCCCTTCCTGATCCGCCCCGCTACTGCTCTGGCCGAGCCTCTTGCCAGCCCCACCTCACAAGGCACCTCACCATGTCCCCACCCTTGCCTCGCTGCCTCCCCATTTCTCTGGGCTTTGCTCCGTGCACCCCAACCCCTCCGTGCACGGATACACTGCCTTGGGGGACTCTGGCTCCCTCCCACTTAGCCTTGAGCCTAGCATGGACTGCACAGCCCCCAGAAGCCTTCCCCAACTCCCCCCAACTGGAGTTGGGTCACTTGTTTGTGCTCACAAAGCACCCTTACTTCTCCAACCTTAGCACTCACCTCACCATGGTGTAACTGCCTAGCTCACCCGCATCATCTCCCATGTGAGAGCCAAACTGTCTGGTCCCAGCACTCGGCAGGCGCACAGTGTTTGCTAAGCCAGCAGGTACTGGGATCACCTCACTGCTTTTTTCCCAGTGGCCTTGACAGGCAGACGGACAACAAATGATGGGAGCAATGGAGCAAGATCCTGCCCCATCCCATCTAGTACTTGTGCCAGGAAGGCCAGCCCGAGTACACGGGTGACTGGCCCCTCAACACAGGCTGGCTACAACGGACTGAATGTTTATGCCCTCGCCGTGTGACGGTCATGACGCATTTGCAGCCCTCGTGACTGGGATAAACGTCGGTATCAGAGACCCAGACAGCTAACTAACTCCTTCTGCCATGCGGCTACCAGGGATGTTCCAGAGAAAAGACAGTAGTCCAGGAAGCTCGCCCTCGCTGGACACTGAATCCACTGGTGCCCCGATTTTGGACTTTCCAGCCTCCAGAACTGCGACAAATCAGTTTCTGTTCTTTATAAGCTACCTAGTGTGTGATATTTCTGTCATGGCAGCCCAGGCAGACTGGGATACTTGTGAACCACTGGGCTGACAACATGATGCCATGAAGGGAAGTGACCAAACCAACACGGCCTCCCAGGTCCACTGGTCACCCCAGCCTCAGACCCATCATCATTCCTTCCTCATAAGGGCACGTGGGTGTTGCCTCTGGAACGTACCTGGAAGTTGGGCTCTCAGGCGTGTGGCCACATTTAAGAGAAAATAGCCAGGGACGCCTGGGTGGCTCAGTCAGTTAAGCGTCTGCCTTCGGCTCAGGTCATGATCTCGGGGTCCTGGGATCGAGCCCCGCATTGGGCTCCCTGCTCAGCGGGGAGCCTGCTTCTCCCTCTCCCTCTGCCCCTTCCCCCCCCTTATGTTCTATCTCAAATAGATAAATATTTTATAAAAGTAAATAAGTAAATAAAAGATAAAAGAAACAGCCAGTGGACTGACGAGTCTTTAGAGTCCAGTCCCAAGGCGGTCAGCACACCCTCCCCTACGGCCAGGGCGGCCCCAAACACGTCTCAGGAGCACTCCAGCTCTTTCCCCTCCAGCCCACCGACAGGAGAGGCCTCAAACACCCATTCCTAATGCCAGCACATAAACACCGTCACTAAGCACGTGTCCATCCACAGCACCACCACGGGTAGCCTGGGCTCTGGGAGGAGTGGCCGGTCAGCCCCCTCTCTGCATGCACAGTACCAGGCGCACCTGAGCTACTGCCCAATAAATGGGTAATGAACTGGAATAATTTCAACTGCCAAGCTTGTAACTTATGAATTCAGATTTTTAAATTAACAAACACACAGGGAATCCTTCTCCTGCATCCAGCACCACGCCAGGGGTAGGCAGGGTGAGTCCGTTCTCAGCCTCTGTTTGCTCAGCCTGCCCTGATGAAACACCACACACTGGGCAGCTCACACAAACAGAAATGTACTGCTCCCAGTTCTGTGGCTGCAAGTCTCAGACCAGGGTGCTAGCCTAGTGGGGTGACGCTCGGCTCCCAGGTCACAGACTTTTCACTGTATCCTCATGTGGCAAAAGGGGGCTAGGGCGTTCTGTGGGGTCTCTTTTATAAGGGCACCAATCTCATTCATGAGCGCTCCCCCCTCACGACCTAATCACCTCCCAAAGGCCCCACCTCCCAACCCCATCACACTGGGTCTTAGGATTCCAACATGTGATTTTGGGGGGACACACACATTCAGACCACAGTACTAGAAATAGTCCCTTTTTATAAAGGGAGCCTTAAGAAGCAGCCTGTCAGTAAACCAACCAACCAGAAGCCAAGCCTCTCTAGTGGAAAGCAGAAGGTGAAGTATGTCCCTGGGGCATTTCCACTGAACATTGAAGAGTTTTGCAGACCAGAATTTAAAAAGCCCTGGTCTTGCTTGAGCACCTCTTTCACAAACAAGGAAACCAAGGGCAGGGAAGACTCAGCTCCTCGGTCTTTGCTGACAATCCCAGACACAGGAACCAATGTGTGCCTTCTAGAGGGGGAGCCTGAGAAAGCCAGAGGCTGGGGTTGGCCATTGACTGAGTGGGGCCCTGGGAACCCTTCCACCTCTGCTGATTGAGCAGGGACAAGAGGCTGGGCTCAAATTAGTCACTAGTGAAAAGGTGCCAGTGATGCAAGTTTCCTATCCATAACTCACTGACTATAAATATCAGAGAAAGAACACCCTGGTCAGGGACAACCAAAACCCACACAGGGCCTGGTATAAATGGCAACCAGAACCAGGCCAAAGAAAGCACCTGGGCTCAGGAGTCAAAGACACCTAGTAAAGCCCTGCTATTGTCACTGAAAGGTATTGAGCAATTCGCAAAACCTCAATCTGCTTGTCTTCTACACACGGGTAGGATTCACCGACCCCTCATGATTCAACGACACAGAATACGCAGAATTCCTAAATGATAGGTCCCTTGTTTTCCTGGCCCCATCTCCCTGGAGCCCAATTCCACTTGATTCCAAGCGCAGAACACTGCTGAAGGTGACAATCTCTCTGGGCATGAGCTCCCCAAAAGCCAGGTTTTACCTTCCCACCTTCAAATCCTCCCACCTAAATGTGGAAGCTGATAGAGGAGTAGGCCCAGCTGAGCAGGCTGCCTGTCTTACCTTCAAGGAAGGTGGCACTCTCCTGGATGTAGGCCCCCAGTTGCTCAAAAATGCCATTGATCTTCTTCTTGGCAGTGACGAAGTGCTTGAGCGGGGAAGCATTCACCTCAGCCATGTGTCTCTTGTCCTTCTTGACTGTGATGATGGAGTTGCACCGAGAGAAAAGCAGGGACATCGCGCTGCAAGAGAAGACAAGGTGAGTAACCTAGGAACGCCCAGCTCGGACATTCTGCTAGGGCCGTGGCAGGGCACACTGGGTGGTCTGGGGCTAGCTCTGGGGGCCATCAAGAACACAGGCCCTCCAGGACTAGATCAGGGATGGCAACATAAGAGCCAGTGTCCTCAAGAGGATGAAGGGACCGCTGAGGACATGTGGGCAGTTTCCCTGTGACATGGTGTGGGCACTCAGCTGGAGCCAGGACCCTGAGCTGAAGCCTTGGGCTGGCTGATCCTCACCTACTGACCAGTGGCGGGCTCTGCCCGCCCCACCTCAGACAGTCAGGCAGGAATCATGAAGGGACACACGAGAAGCCATCCTCTCAGCCTTAGGCAGAAAAGTGTGACAGAAATCTCACTTCTTTCCTACACATCACCCACCTGAGAAAAAGCACTGAATTCAAAGCAGTGAAAGCAAAGTGATGCTCAAGGTCCATGACCCCTACCAGGCCTCCCTGGCCACCCTGCTGTCCAGGTCACAATGCCCTAATTCTTAACAGATTTTTTTTGTTTTTATTTTTGGTGGTGGTCGGGAGTGGAAAGGGGTGATGTTCAAATGACAGGTTTACTTCTACTGTTTACTTAGAAACATTTATTGATCTCTTTCATCATAAATGTGTGCACTATAGAAAGTGCGGAAACCGGGGGCGCCTGGGTGGCTCAGATGGTTAAGCATCTGCCTTCGGCTCAGGTCATGATCCCAGGGTCCTGGGATCGAGCCCCACATCGGGCTCCTGGCTCAGCGAGGAGCCTGCTTCTCCCTCTCCCTCTGCCTCTCTCCCTGCTCATGCTCTCTCTCTCTCTCTCTCTGTATCTCTGTGTCTCAAATGAATAAAATCTTTAAAAAAAAAAAAAATGCAGAAACCGAAGGAAAAATCCATAACCCCACCATTCTGTGATAAGCACTATGAACACCTGTTTCACAGCAGTCTGTTTTTGGGTAGGTAGCTCTCTCGCTCTCGATCATACACACATTTTTATAGCCTATATTTGTTCAAGTAGCAATAATATGTTAGGGGCTGTGAAGCTTAACTCCAAAGTCCTCGAGATCTTTGGTCAAAGCCCAAAGAGGCAGACAGACTAGAGAAGGTGGCACCTGGATGTGGCTGGGAATCTCTGGTCACGCTGCTCCTGAGTTCCCACCATGAACAGAGCTACATCCCCAGCAGAGCCCTCGGAGCCTCGATGTCAAAGGACAAAGGCCCCTCCAAGGATAAGGAGGAGTGTGCACGGCTGAGCGTGCCTGGTTCTACGGCTCCAACACCCAGCAAATTCTTGTGGGCCACCCCCTCCCCCATCATAGCACCATCAGCTCTCTGCCCGAGATGGCACCCGGCACTCACCGCCTCTAGGAAATGAGGAGGCTCATGGGTGAACACACATGAGAAACTTCCCAAGGGTACCAAAGGATACTGAACAAGTCCCTGAGAAGCAGAAAGACCATCTAGAGAACGTGCACAACAACTGAAAACTGGCCCTTAAGATCTAATCATCCCAAAGAGTGGGCAGACAGACAGACACACAGGGAAGTACCGAACCACACGTTTCACCTAAACCTACAAATTACTCTGTTACCGATTTCTAGGGAGACAGGAGAGACAAGTAACTGTATGTCCATTTCTACCTCCCTCCTCAGTAAACCGCCACAACTATGAGATTTTCTTAGCGCGGAGGTCGAGCGTCAGGGCCTTCTGAGCAAAAGACCTCTGAGAAGGCAAACTGGGAAGGGAACACCATCGGCTCCTCCAGGGCATTAGAGCGCGCCGAAATCAGGCTTGGCGTGGCCCAGCAGGTAAGACTCTCAGAGAAACGCAATGAGTGCAAAAAGAGGAAAGCATCGAAAGGAGAAGAGAAGGGGTCCGGGATGGGGCATGATACAGCCGGTAGATGAGATTCTGGAATCAGGCAGAGCTGGGTTCAAATCGTACCCTTTCTGGGCCACATAAACTTGGGCAGGTTACTTTACCCCAGAGCTTTGAACTCTTCATGTGTATGACAAGTGCGATGCCACACAGACTGAGAAGACCCAAGAGGACACGGTACAAACTTAAAAGGTAGTTTTATGTGTTATACAGCAAGGACAAAATAAACTCCACCAACAAGATCGCACGCGAAGCCCCACCCTTCAGTCCCCTGATAACTGTCACCACTGGGGAGATGACTAGAGCGTTCTTGCCCAGCACACCCCTTTCCTACATTCCGGTGAGGTGAACACCCAGCCTTCGGGGAAGGGCGGAGACAACTCCACCAACACCCCCAGGGCTCTCCCACCACTGCCATGTGGAATCCAGTAAACAGGTCTATTCAGGGCTGAGGATCAGCGGTGCCCAGCCCCAGAAGTGACCTGCTTGCAGGAGAAAGTTCCCTGAGATCAGGGGGGGTCTAGAAGCATGTGCTTTTGAGTTCTGGTTCATTGTATGCAAGCCCAAAGGATATGAAACCAAAAGTGTTAGTGTTCAGTAAGCGAAAGATTCAAAGGCAGGCACGTTACTCAAAGCTTAGTGGTTCAAGGTTGTAAGATCTGCTCAGAGTTGAGCCAGTCCAGGAGCTGACCTGCTCTTACCGGGATTCCCTGGCCTGCAGCAGCATGCCCCAACCCTTTCTCAGGGATCCTACCTCCAACCCATCCAAACCGTCTGATTTCTCTGGCTCGGTGAACTACCAAGCTGAGGTTCTGTGTTTGTGTTGCTGCTTCACCCATCTGGCACATTCCTATTGTCCTTCTAGACCCAACTCTAGTGTCACCCCTCCCCCCGTGAAGCCTTCCTTGGCATCTCCAAGGAGGACATGCAACCTTACCAGACTTTTGGTTTTTTAATCACACTGTCTCTTCATCTAGTCAATGAGCTTGCAGAAAGACAGTCTGGTAAGAGTCGTGACCTATTCCCATTCTCTACTTTTCTCCTCCATGACTTGAGAAACATGGATGAGTTAGTGAAGGCCCCTTAATGGGAGTGTCTTCTTACCCTTCCATCCCTGGAATACCCAAATCTACTTTTTTCTTAAAAAAAGCAGCTTCTGGCAAATCATCTGTTTCTTAGTGTTTGGAGCTCAGGGAACCAAGACAGTTGAACAAACCTTTCATATTCCAGGATTTGATCCTTCAAAGAGCAAGCTGGACATACATATGTGCACCGATGGACCAAAGTTGCAGAATACACACACACAAGCCAAGACAGGGCCCCCAACTATCTTGGGGCTTTGCCTACTGGCTTCCTACCCTCACCGGGTGGTAGCAAGCAGCTGGGTTCCTGTGCCTCCTCTGGGAAACCCTGATAATCCCTACTTCACTGCAGGGCTCCCCTGCAGTGAAGTAGGGATTATCAGGGTTTCCCAGAGGAGGGAAGCAAGCATGTGGGGCCAGTCCCCCAGGCACAGCTGGGTTACAGTAGTTCTAATATCAGCCGGACATTACGTGGCATGCTTCAAGCTGTTGTGACAGCCACAAAGTGCTCTTCAAGTCAGGCTTTCAGATAGTTTATGGAAGCATTTCCCAAAGTGCGGTCCACAAAAATGTAGTACACCCAATGCTCCAGGTAAAAAGGGTTCCAGAGTAGAAAAAATTTATAAAACACTATATACCATGCTCTGCCTCCATCAGAGCACATGACCAAAGCAAAGACTTTGGAAAGTTACTAGCTTAACTGTATTTAATGCAGCATTTCACAAATGTATCTAAAGAAACTCTTCTTCCATGTAACAGTTTTTAAAATCCTGAGGAACATACTTTGGGGAAAGCCTCATTCATCCTGGTACTCTCCGTCTCTCCCACCCCAAGAAAGTGCTAGGGGCACAGTATTAACAGGTATTAACCGAAGACCAGAACCAAACCCAATTCTAAACTGAAAAAAAAAAGCTTGGCCTCAACCTAGGCTATTGGTTGAGGAGTATGAGGCGTCTTCCATGTGGGAACAGCAGGAGCAAAATTCACTGCACGGTGTGTTTGGATCCCAAGCACAGTCCCTGAATCCACACCACCTCCTTACCCAGTTTTATGCACAGCAACTCCTAGCAGGGAAAATAAAATAGGTCCACGGATCGTCTGCTGGCACAACTGGAACAGAGGAGAAGCTGAGAAATTGAAACAAAAGAGTATACAGGGTAAAGGGAGCAGAGGAGATCTCAGAAGAGCTGTGATAAGGAGCCAGTCTCTGCTGAGCAGAGAGGGGTAGGGAGGAGCCAGCATAGCAAAGAACAAGGGAGACAGAGACTAATTCTTCAGGGAGCCCAAAGATTCCAGCCACTTTCTGAACAGTCAACCTTTAAACAGGCTCTCTCCACCACCAGTGAAATCCTCCATGGAAGTAGAAAGGACATACAGTTTTTTTTTTCAACACAGATTGGAAAACTCCAGCTCTGTGCAATGACGACCCCATCCAAGACATGTGCCACTGGATGGCCAGCAGAGTACACCCCTTTTCATTCAACCCAGATCCAAGGTGCCAGCTGTCACAGCCACCACTTACTTTTTGGACGGTGAGAGACCTTCACAGGTTGGGCATCATGGGCATGGCTGGAGTCAAAAAGACGAAAAGAATCTGAGTTCTCCTCTGTCCTGTTCCTCAGATTGAGGTTGGCTACTGACTGTGTTGACTCCACCAATTCCAACTTTTTGGAAAGGAAAAGGAACATGTCAACAAGCAGCAAATTAAAAAAAAAAAAAAAAAAAAGGGTGCACAAAACACGTTTAATGGGTTTTAAAGCCAAACAAACTCATCCCTGAGGGAAGCTTAGTCATTGCCCGCACTAGGCGATGGTATGTGAGGGAAGTGCCCTTGAGAAAAACACAATACACAGGTGGGGACAATCCTGGGTATGCACAAACATGTGGTCAGCCACGTGCTGGTGAGGCGCAGGAGCTTGCTAAAGGCACGTCCAGAGAGGTGAGAGGAGAGGAGGTAACAGAACAGGACAAAGACTGGGCTTGAGGACTGTGGAACTCAGGACTAGAGATGGGAGGGCAGGCGTGAGGAAGAGAAGTAGAACTTACTGAAAGGCTATGTGTGCTAGATGCTGTAAAATATCTCACTTAATTTTCAGTTCTATGGAGCAAACAGAAGCTTGGAATACTTAAAAGATTTACGGACTGCTAGTTAAGTGGCCAAGCTAGAAACTGAGATACCACCTCCCTTTGACTCCAAAGCCCACTTGTTTTTAACTTCGCGGAGCTGCCTTACTCCACCCTTGCAGGCGGAAAGAGTGATAATCAGAGGCCTTTCTGGGAGGAGAAAAGAAAAAGAAATGAACAGGGCAATGAAGGATCACAAACAGAGGATGGGCAGTTTTGGCTTCATGTATCCAAATAGCTAATTATTCGGCACCTTCTGTGTGCCTCCTGCGTGTTGCTAGGCGCTAAAGTTAGGGATGGGTAAAACAGTACCTGCCCTCAAGGGGCTTACCTTCAGGTGAGAAGTCAAACAAGAAATAGGTGACAGCACAGGAGTGCAGTTAAGTGCCCAAAGTGGGAGAAGGCTGGGGGCTATAGTGGTGAACTTGGGCACTTACATGCTGAGTAAATGCTGGCATATACAGAAGACTGGATACGAAATAGAGAAAGGCCTGGGGTGGAAAGTGGCAGCGAAGGATGGGAAGGCGGGGGAGACGAGAAACCTCAGGGAACCCCACCCCCAGTCCCGACACCCGCGTCCCGCCCCCTGCTCGCAGGGCCACGGAGGGCCCCGCAGCGAGGCCGGGGCGTGGGACCCCCGCCTGCCCGGATCCAGAGCCCCCGGGGTTCCAGCGTCCCACCGGTCCCCGCCGGGCTACTCAGGATTCGCAGGGCTGGGCCGGGCGGGTCCCCACCCCTCTGGCGCACTCGCCCTCTCACCTTCACCTTCCCGGCCTCGCGGCGGCCATCATACCCGCAACGTCACCAGACGGCGCCACCCCGAGAGGGGCGGGAGGAGGAGGGAGGACGCTCACGTCACCAGCCGCCGCACGTTCACCGCCCTGGCCCTGGTCAGTCGGTGGACTCCGAGCTCAGGCGGTTAGACCCTATCACTCCTTACGGGCCAGTGGGTCTGCCGGCTCAGCGCCCGGAGAGGCGTCTCAAGCGGGCTCGTTCACCGCCTGGGCGTCCCAAGCCCATGACTCAAGCCTCGGGACTCCCGCTGCATCATGGGGGCTGTAGTTCCGCCGGGCGCCCGTCAGGGCGGGGTGGGCGGGGCCTCGGGCTGTCGAGGAGACCAAGAAAACAAGGGCGCGGATTAGAGGTTCCCGCTTTCTCGTTTATTGCCCCAGAGCCTGACCCCAAGGCCCCTGCCAGCTCTGTAATCCCAGCCTGCGCTTTGTAATTTTAGAGAAGAGCTCTTAAGAGGAAGACAGGAAGCAAACTTGGGCCTGCTGCCCTTCAGTTGACTTTGAGGCCGCAAGAACAGCAACCGTCACTGAACAGGCAGGGTACCTAACGTCATTTTATTTAACCTTCACAACAGTCCCTGGAGGCGCAGAGGACAGATTACCCCAGCTCACATATGGCAGATCACTGGGCCTCATTATGTGCCAGGCACTAGGACATAGCAGTAAAGAGGTCGCCTGGTGGCCTCAGCACGAGGAGGGGAGGCTTGAAGCCTGTGCTCGCCAGTAGGACAGTTAACCAGCCACGGATGGCAATGGAGCCCCTGAAAGGTGACCAGTGCCAATTGAGATGTGATGCAGACTTAGGACCAAAAAAAAGCGGGGGGGGGGGGGCACCTGGCTGGCTCAGTTGGAAGAGCATGCAACCCTTGATCTCGGGGGTCATGAGTTTGAGCCCCACATTGGGTATAAAGATCACCAAAATATGGGGCGCCTGGGTGGCTCAGTTGGTTAAGCGACTGCCTTCAGCTCAGGTCATAATCCTGGAGTTCCGGGATCGAGTCCCACATCGGATTCCCTGCTCAGCAGGGGGTCTGCTTCTCCCTGGGACCCTCTTCCCTCTCGTGCTGTCTCCCATTCTCTCTCTCTCTCAAATAAATAAATAAAATCTTTAAAAAAAAAAAAAAAAGATCACCAAAATAAAATAAGTAAGCTTAAAAAATGTAAACAATTTCATTAATATTTATATACTGATTACATGTTAAAGTGGAAATATTTTGGATACATTGAGTTAAAAATCTATTACTAAAATTAAGTTCACCTGTTTCTTTTTACTGTTTAAAATGTGGCTACTAAAACATCTAAAACTGCATAAAAGTGGCTCACTGTGATATTGTGGTTTATAATAAATACGTATTTGGTTTTCATCCACGTTCCTGTGAAATGAGTGTCTCTTGTTATGCATAACGAGCCCCTTTCAACCACACCTGAGTTTATGTGAATGGGGTAACTTTTGGAAACCCCTTAAGTATGAGGGTTGTTTGCCCCAGGAAACCAACAAAGTGATTAGAGGGTTGGAACTTTCAACCTCACTACCTGTAAGCAGAGAGAGTTAGGGGTCCCCAGAAAAAGATAGACATAATTTTCTTGACATAAGAAAAGTCATTTTAGGGGCACCTAGATGGCTCAGTTGGTAAGCACGTGACTCTTGATCTCTGGGTTGTAAGTTCGAGCCCCACGTTGGGTGTAGAGATCACTTAAAAAAATAAAATCTTTAAAAATAAGTTTAAAATTTTTTAAAAATAGGCATTTCTTTTGGAGTTATCAACATCGAACATAATACCAATGATCAGCTTTTATTCTACCTGAGTTTACTAAATTCATGTACCTGTTGCAATTTGTCAGCAAAAAAAGACTTAAAATAATGGTTGATTTTGTCTGTCTCATGAAGTTTCCATGTGTAATTTTTGGGAAGAAGTAGGTTGAATAGATAAAAAGATTTGTAGGTAAACTTTTTTTTTTTTTTTTAAGATTTTATTAAGTAATCTCTATACCCAATGCAGGGCTCGAACTCACAACCCTGAGATCAAGAGTCGCACACTGCACCAACTGAGCCAGCCAGGTGCCCCTGTAAGTAAACTTTTAAAGAGCTTCCAAAATCTTTGGTAATTTAAAACTTTGAAGTTTTGCTAGCTTAAATAAGAAATTGGGTTCAATTCATTGGATATCTAAGTCTTTTCCAAATAAGATTCTGGTATAACAGCTCAAAACTGCTGACCACTTAGTTTCCACTAGAAATTAAGGTTTTTAAGCTTTAAGGATACAATTAAGACTACTGGAAATAGTGAGGGAAACAACTATGCAAAGAAAGATACATGTTTTTGGTAAGAAAAGAATGAGGAATGGGAATACATTTTTTAAGGGAAAAGAAAATAATTTTGTCCTAAAATGAGACTGGTTGTTTATTCTTTTTTCAACACTTTTTAAAAAACTTCTATTTATTAAGTAATCTCTACCCCCAACATGGGGCTCGAATTCTTGACCCTGAGATCAAGAGTTACATCCTTCACCAGCTGAGCCAGCCAGGCACCCCCTTGGTTTACTTTTTTTTTTTTTTTTTTTAAGATTTATTTATTTGCGAGAGAGAGAAAGAACACAAGCAGGGAGAGGGACAAGGCGGGGTGGACAGAGAGTCCCAAGCAGACTCCACACTCTATGTGGAGCCCAATGTGGGACTCAATCTCAGGACCCTGGGATCAAGACCTGAGCTGAAAACAAGAGTCATCAGGTGCTTAACCAACTGCGCGCACCCAGGTGCCCCTTGGTTTACTTTTGATTAGAAATTGTAAACAAAGTTTTTTTTTCTTTATCTGCCCAGAAACAAAACAGAACAGTTTCTATGTTTTGTCTTTTTTTTTTAAAGATTTTTATTTATTTGACAGAGAGATACATAGTGAGAGGGGAACACAAGCAGGGGAGTGGGAGAGGGAGAAGCAGGCTTCCCGCTGAGCAGGGAGCCTGATGTGGGGCTCGATCCCAGGACCCTGGGATCAGGACCTGAGCCGAAAGCAGACGCTTAACGACTGAACCACCCAGGCGCCCCACTATGTTTTGTCTTTACTGGGTCTTTGATTACTTTAGAAAACTGAATCTTCTCAATATTAAAAGAGCTAAGTTTTCTCAAAAAGTTAAAAATAGAACTACCCTACAACCCAGCAATTGTACTACTGGTTATTTACCCAAAGGATACAAAAAATACTGATTCAAAGGGATACATGCACCCCAATGTTTATAGCAGCATTATCAACAATAGCCAAATTATGGAAAGAGCCCAGATGTCCATCGACTAACAAATGGATAAAGAAGATGTGGTGTATATATACGATGGAATATTACTCAGCCATCAAAAAAATGAAATCTTGCCTTTTGCGACGACGTGGAGAGAGCTCGAGTGTATGCTAAGCAAAATAAATCAGTCAGAGAAAGATAAATACCATATGATCTCACTCATGTGGAATTTAAGAAAGAAAACAGATGAACATATGAGGGGGGAAAAGAGAGAGAGGGAAACAAACTACAAGAGACTCTTAACTATAGGAGACAAACTGAGGGTTGCTGGAGGGGAGGCAGGTGAGGGATGGGGTAACTGGGTGATGGGTATTAAGGAGGGCACTTGTGATGAGCACTGGGTGTTATATCTAAGTAATGAATCACTAAATTCTACACCTGAAACCAATTTTACCATATATGTTAACTAACTAGAATTTAAATAAAAATAAATAAATAAAATAAATAAAAGAACTAAGTTTTGCTCACAACTATGTAACCTGTAAAATCTCTTATTGCCATCTTGGTTAAATAGATAATTAAGAGGTAAGTTTTGTAGTGATCTGTAATCCTATTTTGCATGTACTTTAAAAACTTTGGAGGTTGTTTTTTTGTTTGTTTTTTTAACAAGCATCCCCCAAATTCAAATTCTAAATGAAGTCTTTTTGACTAAAGCGGCTTGTTTTTTTGGTTTGTTCAATTCCATGGGAAGCATTGTCAAATAAGTGATTATAAGCCTCCTCAGGTTACGTTGTATGGGTAAATGCTATAGTTGTTCTAGAAATTATATGAAATTCCTGAAGTTTTAAAATGACCTGGCATAGGGGCGCCTGGGTGGCCCAGTCGTTGAGCGTCTGCCTTCGGCTCGGGTCATGATCTCAGCATCCTGGAATCGAGCCTCTCATCAGGCTCCCTGCTCGGCGGGAAGTCTGCTTCTCCCTCTCCCATTCCCCCTGCTTGTGTTCCCTCTCTCTCTGTCTCTGTCAAATAAATAAAACTTTAAAAGATAAAATAAAATAAAATGTCCTGGTATAATGTCATCACTTGTAATTCTAGTTATTGAAATGTGTGTGTCACAGAAATAACCAAATTTCCTTGTCAGGTTCATTAAGATGTACTGCCATCAGATCTCTAACCATGGCCATTTTTTTATTTTTTTTTTTAAGATTTTATTTATTTATTTGAGAGAGAGAGAGAGAGTGCACAAGAGGGGGTGGGGTCAGAGGGAGAAGCAGACTCCCCACTGTGCAGGGAGCCTGATGCGGGACTCGATCCTGAGACTCCAGGATCATGACCTGAGCTGAAGGCAATCACTTAACCAACTGAGCCACCCAGGTGCCCCACCATGGCCATTTTTGAGTCTTTTGTCACTTAGTTATGGTTCTGATGCTCTCATAAATGTATTTCATTTTCAAGGAGATTCATGGAAGGGACTTTTGATGAATACAGGTTTCTGATACCATTCGGATCATAAAACTAAATGGAGTAAGAATTTTCGGAACCAATGGAAAAACTGCATTCAAACAGGAATAATCTGGGACTAAAAGAATTGAGGAAAATGATTATAGTTTTCATGACTCTTGTTTGAAACATTGCTGGTTCTCTAATGTTTGTCTCTTCCAGATTTAAGGAAACATTTTTCTCTTAGCATACCTGTGACTTACAGAAGCTTAGTAAAATATTCCTTTGCGAACAAATTGAAACATTTATCTTCCCCCCCCCTACCCGATCCCTCTATTTGGAAACTCATTGAGTATTCTTACTCTGATGGCAACTATAGTTACTTGCGTAAGTGCAATAAGAATCTGTTCTACTTGTAAAAGGACACCACTGGAAACATGGTTATATTACCAAGGCTTTGAATGAAAGGTCATATTTGAGAGAGACATGCATAGACTCAGATATGACCAGACAGCCTTTTTTTTTTTTTAAGATTTTGTTGGGGCGCCCGGTTGGCTCAGTCAATTAAGCATCTGCCTTTGGCTCAGGTCATGATCCCAGAGTCCTGGATGGAGCCCTGTGTCGGACTCCCTGCTCAGCAGGGAGCCTGCTTCTCCCTCTCCCTCTGCCCCGTCCCTCTCCTGTGCTCGATCTCTACCTCAAATAAATAAATAAATTCTTTATTATTTATTTGAGGTAGAGAGAGAGAGAGCATGAGCCGGGGGAGGGACTGGGGGTGGGGTGGGCAGGGAGAAGCCGACTCCCCCGCTGAGCAGGGAGCACAATGAGGGGCTCTATCCCAAGGACCCTGGGATCATGACCTGAGCTAAGGCAGACACTTAACCGACTGAGCCAACCGGGCGTCCCAAGATTTTTTTTTTTTTTCTTAAGTAATCTCTATGCTCAACATGGGGTTCAAACTCACAACCCTGAAATCAAGAGTCACATGCTCCACTATCTGAGCCAACCAGGCACCCTTAACCAGATACCTTTAAGGAACTAAGGTTGACTTTATGGAACCAATGAAGCCCCTTGGAAAAATCAGCCTGGTACCTTGCTTACAGGATTCCCAGAAACCTTACCGGGTGAGATAGGAAGGTTACTTCCTGGCAGGGTCAGGAACCTCAGGATATTTGGGGGACCTTGAAAAGAGAGGAAGTAACCCCAATCTGCAGGTATTGCAGATGAATCTGGTGCAAGTGTTTGGTTGACTTCCTAGCCTCGAGAGGCTGTTAAAGCTCAATCTGAAATTCCTTATGAAAAGCTCCAGCAAAGCAGATTTAAAAGAACTTATTTGGCACTATTCTTGTTACATTAAATAATTAAGCCAAGTTTGTTAAAACTGGACTTGTCTTGGGGTGTCTGGCTGGCTCAGTTGGAAAAGCATGCAACTCTTGTTCTCAGGGTTGTAAATTCAAGCCCCATGTTGGGTGTAGAGATTACTTAAAAATAAAATCTTTAAAAAAAAAAACTGGACTTGTTTTACAAACAAATTAGTCTTAATTTGGCTATCTTTCGTGAAAATTAGGGTGATTTTACAAAGAAAATATTTCAGTTACACATATTTATGGATGTTTCTAGATTCTAGTTCTGATTGTCTTTGAGTGCTTGCTGTTTGGCCTGGGAAGCTGGGCTGAATCCTGAACTCTCCCGATCTCGAATATCTGGCTATAATTCAACAAACTAAGGTTTTCAATGTTCTCCCATTCTTTGACTTGGACCAAACCTGCTCTTTTCCCAGAAGCCCTGAAAACTGAGGCTAGACGCCTGCAGGTAAACTTCAGAGAAATTTCCACAATGGCCCATGTTTACACAATCTTTGTGCCTGTTGCTGTATGGGTCATTCAAAAAAATCACTAGAGATCTCATGGGAGAGGCTATATAGAATTGTAAGTACTGTGTTAAAAATGAGCAGAATAGGGCGCCTGGGTGGCTCAGTTGGTTAAGCGACTGCCTTCGGCTCAGGTCATGATCCTGGAGTCCCGGGATCGAGTCCCGCATCGGGCTCCCTGCTCGGCAGGGAGCCTGCTTCTCCCTCTGACCCTTCCCCCTCTCATGTGCTCTCTCTCTCTCTCTCATTCTCTCTGTCTCAAATAAATAAATAAAATCTTTAAAAAAAAAAAAAAAAATGAGCAGAATAAACTCTGGCTCTCCCTCTAGCCAAGGCTATGCAAAAAGAGAGACTGGCTGGGGAGGATTGGCCAATGGGTTCTACAGTTATACCCATCGACCCTGGCCCCTGGGGGATTTTATTTTTTAAGTTTTAGAGATAGATAGAGAGCACCAGTGGGGGGAGGGGCAGAAGGAGAGAGGAAATCCCAAACCAACGCTGAGCTGAGCTCGGAGCCTGACGCTGTGCTCCATCCCAGGCCCCTGAGATGATGATCTGAGCAGAAATGAAGAGTTGGACGAGTTGGATACTTAAAGAACTGAGCCACCCTTAACCCCCTGGGGGATTTAAATACCTTCTGGTTTTCATGGATACTTTTGAGGGATGGATGGAGGCTTTTCCTTGTGTAACTAAAGGGGCAGATGAGGTAATCAAGAGGTTGCCTGGGGACATGATTCCTAGCTCTGGTCTTGCCCGACCAAAGTGATAATGGATGTGCATTTGTTTTAAAGTAATCATGGGTGTGGCCCATGCTCTAGGGATAAAAATGGAAGGTACCTGCTGCCTGGAGGCCCCAATCATCTAGAGGTTTTAAGAAAAAGACCCCTTTGGAACACCTGGGTGACTTAGTCGGTGAAGTGGCTGCCTTCAGTTCAGGTCCTGATCCCAGGGTCCTGGGATCAAGTACCCCATTGGGTTCCTTGCTCAGCAGGGAGCCTGCTTCTCCCTCTGCCTGCTGGTCCCCCTGCTTGTGCTCTCTCTGACAAAAAAGAAAGGAAAAAGGCCCCTTTGGGGAATGTTCTGAGAGCCTAGACATCCCCAGGGAAGGTTGAAAGATAACAACAGAACTTTACATGTACATGTGGAAGATCTTTTCCAGGCATCTTGCAACCTTAACTCACCTTGATGCTGAAACTAAATAAGCAATAAAGCGTATAATTCACCTTGGGACTGTTTTGTCTGCCCTGAACAAATTATGCAAATATGATCCTCCCTTTATCAAATGGAATAAACTGTATTCCTATGAACCAAGTGACTGGGTTTGCTGGAAGTCAGGGTCAGCTCAGGATCAGTTCAGCCCTATCTCGACAGGACCCGACTTGGGGCTATTAACCACTCACTCTTCTAGGAAGCTACAAGATACAGCTCCTGGGATTCATCGCTAACAGCTATAATCCTAACCTTTCTCTATCTCCCAGGGACCAGTGTATTTGGTCCATGCACATTTAACTTGCTAGTTGCAACAGTCCACTTAAGTCTCATGCTCCAATGGGGATATGAAAAATTGCAGCCCAAATCCTCTGATCCCCAAACTTATCTAAATGCAGCAGCAAGACAGTTTCACTCCTTGGATCACCTGGGTGGCACAGTTGGTTAAGCATCTGACTCTTGGTTTCGGCTCAGGTCATGATCTCAGGATCTTGAAATCGAGCCTCGCATCAGGATCCGCACTCAGCGTGGAGTCTGCTTAAGATTCTCTCTCCTCTACCCCTCCCCTGACTGAAATAAATAAATCTTAAAAAAGAGAGAGAGTTTCACTCATCTAACTAGGGAGACCACAACGCTCTTTCAGGAAGCAGTTATGGAAGACTGACCTGCACCCAAGACCCCTCAAGCATGAGGAATGAAATATCCCAAGGGGCGTGGTTTATAAGCAGGCCAGGAGATAGCCTAATTCTATCAGGGACAATAAATAGCGGTAAAGTGCTCACTTTGGCAGCACATATACTAAAAAAATAAGTAGTGGTAAAACTCCCAGTGCTGATTCCAAGCACTGACCTGATGCACTTTCTAGAGTTCACTCTGCAGGATCTAAACCCCTTTGAAACTCAGATACCAGAGCAGAGAATTGAAAATGCTGACCCTAACCAGCCCAATCCCGTGCAATATTCCCCATTGCACCAGTCCCTTCATGAATATGTTATGCAACCTTACCTTAAACTTCCCTAAGTTTGTTGTTGGGGAGACACTGCTTTGGGAAATATCCCCAGTGTTCTCCTTGTTGCACAGAAACCCCTTCCTTTTCCTATTCTTTGGCTGGTTGTGTCTTTTAGCTTGACACCCACAAAGAGACAAAGCCAGTTTTGAGTAGCATACTCCCTCAACCTCCTGGGAGGGGAGGGGGCTGGAGACTGACCTGATCATAAATGGCCAATGGTTTAGTCAATCATAACCTATGTAATGAAGCCTCCCTAAAAAAATCCCTGAACCATGCACGAGGGCAGCAAAGCTTCTGGCTTGGTGAACAGGTTGAGGGGAGGAGAGGGCCCAAAGGGAGTGTGCAAGCTCCTTGTCCCCTCCTATGTACCTTGCCCTACACTTCTCTTGTATCTGGCTATTTCTAAACTGTAATCTTTTCTTTTTTTTTTTAGATTTTATTTATTTATTTGTTAGAGAGAGAGAGCACAATAGGGGGAGCGGCAGGCAGAGGGAGAAGAGGCTCCTCGCTGAGCAAGGAGCCCAATTCGGGACTCGATCCCAGGACCCTGTGATCATGACCTGAGCTGAAGGCAGCCATTTAACCAACTGAGCCACCCAGGCGTCCCTAAACTTTTATAATTAATCAGTTATCCAGTAGGTAAAGTGTTTTCCCAAAATTCGTGATCCACTCTAGCACGTTAATTGAACACTCGGGATGATGGAATTTCCCATCTGTAACTCATCGTTGGTCAGCAGCCTGGGTCACAATGTACATTGGTGATTGGTGTTTACATGGAGGTGGGCAGGGGACAGTCTTACAACATGCAGCGCCTAGCCTGTGGGATCCAACATGATCTCCAGGTAGATCGTGTAGAATTGAGTTCAATTTATAGGACATCCTTTTGGCGTCTACTGAGAATTGGAGCATTGCTTGGTGTGGGAAAACCACCCGCATTTGGCGATCAGAAGTCGGGTATTGTGTGGAACGTAAAGGAAAGCAGTAAGAGTTTTTCCCTACAAGTGGATTTGTGGTTCACGTTGTATTTCTACTAGACAGCACTGCTTTAGAACCATGGTAGAATCTTGCCACAAATATTTCGAGGCAAATCAGTACGGGCAGACTGACCAACTTAGCAGTTCCCAGTGAAATTGGTCCAAGGGAACAGTCGTGCCCTGAGTGAACTAGCAGCCTCGTGTCCAGAGTCTCACTCTACACCGTGGGGCCGTCCCCAGATGCTGCCTCTGGGTGTGGCCAGGCCTCTGGGACGGGGTGCACACTGGGGCCTGTGACCCGCTGCCTTGTCGTGCCGCTGTTTCTTCCTTCCAGCTCCCTGGCCTCCCGGAGGGGACTGTCCGTTCTCCGAGGACAGGAAGTGAATTCCATTTCCTTTCCCTTATTTGGCAGAACCTTGCCCAAGTCAGATGGAGGCCTGGAGGTTCTCCCTCTTTAACATCTGTGCTGTCCATTTCCTCCTGGGTCCTGGTCACGTGCCTGACCCGCTGCAGGAGGCTTGAAGTCCATCCTCCGCCCTCTGGTCTGGTGCTCCAGCCAGCACCCGGGCTTTCTCCCTGAAACAGTTCCAAGCCACGAGGCCCTCGATGACACGACTCCCTTGAATCGGCTGGTGGTGTTATTGGGGAAGGTGCAGGGCAGGGTTCGTATGCAATTGCAGATCTTCCTTTCTTACGTGACCTACTTCTGTTTTCACTGACTTTTTCTTGGTGGACGGGAATTGATTTGTAATCAGAAAAAGGCAGCAGTTAAAAACAACCCTGACACATACACACACGTGTGCACGCACATGCACGCGCATAAGCACAAATCAGCTCAAAAAGGACACCTAAGGGACAGATTAGGCAAGGTCGCTTCTGGGGAGAACTCTGTAGCCAGGGGTGAGACAGGAAAGGGACTAAGATTTGCACTACATGAATTCGCCCTGGGTCACTTAAAAAAGACAAAACACTTAAAATTATCTTTAGAACACATACACAAAACCTTGGAATGTCTTTTGAAGCGATGAAGTCCAGCCCTCCTGAGCCTGGGAAAATGGGCTTGTACAAGCTGACCCCCACCACTGCCCACACCCAGCCAACCTGCATTCTCTGATCCCATCTGTGCCTTGCTGGCCCCAGCCACCTGACACAGAGTCTGCTCCTGGGAGCCTCCCCCGCCTCGAGGACCCTGCATAAATGGCATCTGGTAACCAGGCTTCTGTCTCAGCACTGCCGGCATTTGGGGCAGCTTAATTCCTTGGGGGAGGGGACGTCCTGTGCCCTGTAGGGTATTTAAGGCCATCCTGGCCTCTACGAATGGGTGACAGTAGCACCCCTCACCCGTTTCCCAGGTGTCACAACCAAAAATGACTTCAGACGTTGCCAAATATCCCCTGGGGAAGGAAATCACCCTCACTAAGCATAACGTCACAGAAGACCCAGACGCTTCCCGCTACTCTTACTGGTTCTTCCGGCCACTGAGGCACTTAACCACACTGGGTCACCGTGGACTGAAGTTGCAGTTCGGATTTCTGGCCCCACTGCTGACTGTAGGGCTGCCTGGGGGGGGGGAAGGGACAAGATGTCTAGCGAAGAGCCCTCTCTCTTACCACTTACTCCTGTGACCTTCCTGGGCTTCCCCAAGCCTACAGTTCCTCATCTATAAAAAGGAAATGACAGGGGCGCCTGGGTGGGTTAAGCATCTGCCTTCTGCTCAGGTCATGATCCCGGGGTCCTGGGATTGAGCCCTGCGTTGGGCTCTCTGCTCAGCAGGGAGCCTGCTTCTCCCTCTCCTTCCTGCTTGTACGTGCTCTCTCTCTTTCAAATAAATAAGTAGAATCTTAAAAAAAAGGAAATGACAGCCCCTAGCCCAGAGGGCTGGGTGCTGGACATGCACAATGCCCAGCCCACAGCAAGGGATGGATAGATGTTGGCCCTCATGATTAACAAACACCCCAAAGTGTTATCAGTGCTAGACAGTGTGCCGAGGGCATGCTGGGGGCCACCAGGAGCTCTATGTTCTCCAATATTCCTGTTTGCGGGAAGGCTGCTCAGCAAAGGCTTCAGGGAGGAGGGAACACTCGATGCAGATCTTGAGAGAGGATGAAGTGTGCCCCAGCGGCCTGTGCCTGGCTCATGGGTAAGGCTTTCCGGAATCCACAGACGACACAGGGATCACACACGACTGCGTTTAGGAAACACACGTCACCACGTCTGCTGACACAGCCCTTCTGGGCAGCCCTGGGCTCTTAAACGTCTCCCTGCAGACACTCTCCCTGTACACACTCGCCCACCCAAGCATCTCCCACTCCGTAGTTTGAATGACCTTTAATAGAAACTCTCCTGTTTCTGACCATCTGTCCCTCTCTCCAGAGGCATCCAGGACAGGGTGACGCACTGCAGTGTGTGGGCGTCTCAGTCCTTCCCCACACGCCGAGGACAAAGCTGTGGCATCGATACCTTTCCCGTCTCCCAGGAGATTTTCCGAGTCATTCTCTCCAGGGCACAAGGTTCTGCTCCCACGACAGGAGCCACGGAGGAAGGGGCTTCAGCAGTCCCCAGGGGCAGGGAGAGCGCTGAATCTGATCCAGGTCTCTGTGTTTGCCCCGAGGCCCAAAGCAGAAGTCCTGGGGCTGCAGTTCTGCCTGGGAGGAGCTCCGGGGGTGCCCTGTCGCCCCTAGAGCCTCTCTGGGCAGCTGGCTAAGCACCTGTTCTGCTCAAGGACCCCCCCACCCCCACCCCCACGGAAGAAGCAGAGGAAGAGGCCTGGGTTTTTTCAGGAAGCCGGGTGGGAAAAGGACAAGTTGCTACAAAGCAATGAACAGGAACAGTGTCTCCCTGGGCAGGGTCCAGAGCACCATGAAAGCCCCAGCCAAGGAGGTGGGCTCTGCCTCTGGCTCGTGGCCGAGTCTCTCCGATGGGGGCTCCAAGAGCCTGGAGGCTGGGACCCCGAGGCCCCAGAGTGCTGCTGGGCAGTGGTTGTTGGCAAAGAGGAAGAGGTCCGAGGTGGCCTGGCCTGGCCGATTAGGGATCGACGAAGGACACGGCGATGTAGCGGGTGCCCCTGGTGGTGGGGAGCCCCTCATGGTAGTGCGTCAGTCGCCCAGGGTGCATGAGGGTCCAGCCCTTCCGTGGGGCTCGGATGGAACAGTTATAGCGCAGGAACCGACAGCCCCCGCCCTGGAAGACGGGAAGTATCAGTTCTCCAAGGGGAAGCAGGTCCCTTCCCCCACCACCGCCGGGATTCTTCTAAGCCCCCCCAGGGGCGGGGGAGGGTGCCCCGCGGCCCTCGGCACAGCCCACCTGGGACGCCCGGCCTGGGAGTCAGGCAGCCCTGGGCAAATGCCGGCTACGTGCTTTACCAACTTTGTCACCAACCCAGGCCTCAGTTTTCCCTTCTGGGAAATGGGCATTAACCTCACAGAGTCATGAGAATTCAGTGAGATGAGTAAGAGCTTACGGATGGCTTTCTCAACCTCAGCACTGTGGACATTTGTGGCCAGAAAATTCTTTTTTTTAATTGGGCCAAAAAGACACATGACATAAACTTTACCATCGTAAACACTTTGAAGTGTGCAGTTCGATGGTACTAAGTACATGTGTACTGTTTTTCAGCCATCATTGCCAGGGGCCAGGGAATTCTCCTTTGGTGGGGGGCTATCCTGGGCGCCCAGCCTCTACTCGCTAGCTCTCAGCAGCACCACCACAGTTGTGACAACCAAAAATATCTTCAGATATTGCCGATGTCCCCAGGGGCTGGGGGGGGGGGGGATTGTCCCCTAGGAGAACCCCTGGTACATGGTAAACTCTCCAAAAAAATGAGAGGTGTTTGTATGGGTGTCTTTCACTGTGGCCTGGCCAGGCCAGGACTGAGTCCCCGAAACACTTAGAAATAGCTTAAGGGGCGCCTGGGTGGCTCAGTCGTTAAGCGTCTGCCTTCGGCTTAGGTTGTGATCCCAGGGTCCTGGGATCGAGCCCCGCATCAGGCTCCCTGCTCCTCAGGAAGCCTGCTTCTCCCTCTCCCACTCCCCCTGCTTGTGTTCCCTCTCTCACTGTATCTCTCTCTGTCAAAATAAATCAATAAAATCTTCAAAAAAAAAAAAAAAAGAAATAGTAGCATGAGTAAAGGAATGAATGAATGGCCCCCCCAGGTGATCACACCCAGAGGCCTTCCGTGGGGCCTTGAGGCTCCCAGAACTGTCCCCTCTCCACCCCCCATCCTCTTGGTTTCCCCAGCTCTCCCGTCCAGCCACAAGCCTGAGCCCCACACCTGGACAGACCCCGTCCCGCCATCCCGAAAGCAGCCCTTACTTCCAAGAATGACGGAAGCCCTGAACTCATCATCACAAACAGCTCTCAGGCCTTGAGTGCTTACTGGGCGTCCACGTAAGCACTCACCTGGATGAGCTCATGGAATTCTCATAGCATTTCTACGAAGGGCGCCCTACATTTTCCCATCTAAGATACGAGGAAACCGAGAGCCTAAGAAACATGTCCGAGGCCACAGAGCTGGCGAGAGTCGGCAGGCAGGCCCCAGGTCCACGCAGTCTGACCTCTGACCTCCTGTGCCCCTGCTCCGCAAGCACGGAGGCCTTCCCTTTCTCTCTGGGTCTCCGGCACCGGGCCCCTTGGGCCCCGCCGCCTCCTCAACCACCCTGTAAGCTGCTCACCTCGTAATCCACGCCAACCCGGTTCAGGGCGATGTTGATGGTGAAGGTGGAGGCATCATGGTGCGGCATGAGCGAGGGCTGCTCGTCCGGCTTGTAGCGGACAACAAAGGCCAGGTCGAACTGGGCCTGTGTCAAGGGAGCGAGAAAGAGAACCAGGGCCGCTGAAGAGCGGGGGAGGCCGGGGTGCACCGAAGGGGCCCCTCATCCGGTCTCGGGGAATGTTGGCTCTCGGAGCGCAGGGTTCCACGCAGTGCTCCCCAGAGCCCGGCCTAGGGGAGGTTCTCGGTAAAAATGTGCGGAGGGAGGAAAGGACAGAAGGAAGGGAAGGAAAGGGAGAGGAGAGAGGGAGAAGAGGAGGGGAGGGAAGCAGGGCAGAAGGAGTGAACCAAATCCTTACAACCCTTCATGGCAACTAGGCAGGCTGCCAATTGCTTGAGGGCAGGGCCCAGGCAGTGGAAGCAGGGGTCTGGAGAAAAGCTTGCGCACGAGGCAGTGAGGGAGGGAAGGAGGGCAAAAGCCAAAGGGGGCCGTCAACAGGTTCTCAGTGGAGAGCTGAGAGAGGGATGGGAGCGCTGGCTCGTTTGGGGGGCCTGCAAAGGCATTACCGAGGAGGGATTTAAGGACATGGAGGAAGGAGTCAAAGGGGTGCGGTCAGAGGCCAGAGGCAAGGTGGGCTGCCCCTATCTTGGACTCTTTCCAGAGCCCCCCCACTCCCCCAACCATGGGAGGAGACTGCACACCCACCTGGAGACCAAACGTCCAGGCCCCACCTGCAAGCTGGGGCTGCCCTCTTCCCTTTCCCCCTCTCCCCTCCCGAGCCACTCCAGCCCTGCCCCCACCCCAGTGGCCTCCCAGGGGCGCCCACCCTGGTATAGTAGCCGGGGTAGAGCTTCTCCGTCATGGGGGCGATGTACTCCATCAGGAACTTATGCCACTCCCGCTCAAAGCTGATCTGGTTCATGTGGATGTCGATGGTCGGCACGTTTTCGTAGCCACCCTGGATGCGGCTGTCCTGGAAATGACCATGACCGAGGGGAGCGTGGTAAGCGGAGTTCGAAGACGGCCGCCTGGGGTGTGGGCTGTCTGACCCCCACCCCCTGGCCAGTGAACGTGATGGGAAAAGGTCAGGGTAGGGGGCCAAGTGAGGGGCCTCTGCAGAGAGAAGTAAGGTGACTAAGTTCGTTGACTTTGGGTTCATCACAAGGGAGGCTGTCCCAGGTGGGCACTTAAACGAGGATCTTGAAGAGAGAGACTCTCCTGCCAGCTGGAGGAAGCAGGGATGTGAGTTCTGCCCCAGAAGCTCAGAGTAGGACCCCGAGCCTCAGAGGAGACCCCAGTCCTGGCTGACATCTCGACTGCAGCCTCGTGAGACCCTGAGCAGAGGATACGGCTAAACCACACGAGGACTCCCGACCCACAGAAACACGCAGAGGATACGTGGGTGTGGTTTGAAGTCGTGAAGCTTTGTGGGAATTTGTGACACCGCAGAGAAAACCAGTGCAGGGCGCCTGGGTGGCTCAGATGGTTAAGCGTCTGCCTTCGGCTCAGGTCATGATCCCAGGGTCCTGGGATCGAGTCCCGCATCGGGCTCTCTGCTCCTTGGGAGCCTGCTTCTCCCTCTGCCTCTCTCTCTCTCTGTCTCTCATGAATAAATAAATAAAATCTTTAAAAAAAAAAAAAAAAAAAAAACCAGTGCAGAGGGCCATGGGTTAGGTCGGGCCTAGAGTCCCAGCGCTGACCTGGGCCCTGGAGGACGAGGGCGAGCCAGACCTCAGAAAGCCTGGACTATCCCAGTTACTGGCTTCTGGAGATTATCTCAGCCACCAAAGCCCGTGGATTAGGTCCAGCTGCCAGGTCAAACGTTAGTCAGGCTCTGAGGCACACAGGCCCGTGGGCTCATGTGCCTTTAAAAGTGCTCCCCGAACTTGGGGCGCCTGGGTGGCTCAGTCGGTTGAGTGTCCGACTTGATTTCGGCTCAGGTCATGATCTCAGGGTTGTGGGATCGAACCGTGCGTCAGGCTCCACGCTGAGCATGGAGTGGAGCCTACTTAAGATTCTCTCTCTCCCTCTGCACCCCCTTCCCCTCTCTTAAAAAAAAAAAACAAATGTTCCCTGAACTTTCCAAGATGAATGCAGGTATAGGATTCCTCCTCCGGGGAACGCATAGCCTCTCAGCCCAACATGCCCCCTGCTTCTGCTATCTGGTGAACATGGCACTGATGTTCCTAATTCTGCCTCATCCCACACTTGCTCGTTCCTCCCCCATGACACACCCAATCTCGTAAAGGAAGCTAAATCATTCTAATAACAAACCAGGAACTGGAAATCTAGCAGTTCAAGATTAAGGAGGCTCCCAGTCATCTCATGGTCCCGGCAGCTTGGGGACCCACACTCCATCCCATTTCTCAATCTCCCCCACTCCTAAGTGCCAGAGCACCCATCTGAAGAGTCCCAGAGAGGCTGGCTGGCTTGCCAAGGAAAGAGCCCGGAGGGCAGGCATGGGCGGAGGGGCGGCCTCCCCGCATCCCCAGTCCAGGCACTGTGCCCACCTTGTTATCTCCCAGAGACCACTGGCCGTAGTGCTCCATCTCCTCCACCAGTTCGTCACAGGCCGCCTCCGTGAAGATGGGGAACCAGTAGACGTCTGGGCAAGGCTGGGGAGGGCGGGGACTCAGTCACAGGGGTCCAGAGGGGCCCCGCAGCACCTCCCCCCGCCCCCACAGCCCTCTGCGGCAGCCGCCACGGGCAAGGCCCCTCATGCAGCCCAGGCCCTTCCCCAGGCCCTGGTCTGCGAGTCGCTAAAGGGGGAAGGAAGCAGAGCTCAGTGCTGGCCCTTCTCAGCCAAGGGCTCCCGGTGCCAGGCCAGGACAGGAATGTGCACAGTTTCTCGCTACTGGCCCCTGGTCCCCAGCTGAGACCACATTCGGGGATGTTCTTCCTCTTTCTCGCCTGGGCCTGGGCCGAGGAGAAACCCAAGGTCCCAAGGCCCCTGCAGACTCCAGCTGGGAAGTGACAAAAGGAGGAGGGGCCATCCTACCACCTACTCCCTCGCCCTAGCACTGCCGGGGCCCAGAAAGGTGCCTCCCCGCCTCCCCTGGGGCAGCTAGTTTCCTCCCTCCGTCCTTCATCCCCGACAGCAGGTGCAGGGTGTGTAAATCCAGCACCTTTGTTCCCAGAGGTGCCCAGTCCTTACCATCTCTACCAGCTTCCCTGCCAAGGCCTTGGTGTAGTTCTCATGGATGTACTTCTCCTTCCAGTCCTGGGGGGTAGTGGGGGGGGGACACAGGTGGGGTCCTCAGGCCTGGCCTGGGCCAGCTGGGCTCACCCCTTGCCCAACTCCACAGGACGCTCCAAGAGGGGGTTCCTCCCCCAGTTCCTCCCCCGTGCAATGTGGGTGAATGTGCGCCTGCAGGGGCTGCTGTCTGCGTGTGTACATGCATGCGTGTACACGTGTGTACAGGTGTGTGTGTGGACCCACGTAAGCCACAAGCTCACAACGTCTAGGAACATTTCAGCACTTTCTCCTCCTCTGACCTTCACGACACCCTCAGAAGTGAGTGAGGCTGGGATAGTGTACCCATTTTAGAGCTAAGAGAACTGAGGCCCCAAAGACTGAGAGGCCCAACTGATGGTCCACCAACGGAGGCCTGACTCCTGGTCCCTCCTCCTCCACTAGATGGCGCTGCCTCTCAAGAGCCCTCTCCTGCCCAACTGGGTCCCTGGGGTGGAGGAATGCCGGTGGCCTACGGGGCCTCACCCCTTCTCAGGCTGAACCCACAGGTTCACTGGAGTCCCTTCTTCTCCCTCCCCTGCCCATCCAGCCAGGGCCTCACCTCGGGGTTGCTGAACACCTCCCAGAGGTCATTGTGGAGGTGGCTGGTCTGGTAGCTGTCCAGGGAGAGCAGGCGGCCAAAGGTGTGCCGGTTGGTCAGGAACATGAACACATCCTAGGGAGAACAGGCCGGATGGAAGAGACCCCCACCCCCACCCCCACAGTCCCATGCACGGCCCAGGAGAGGCACGGCTGCAGCCTCCTCTGCCCATTAAGTTGGAGATCAGGGAACCAAGAGCGGGTCACCCCATCTCATCTCCCCAGCACCCAGCCCAGGCCTGACATGGGATACAATCAAGGAGGGCTTCCTGGAGGACCAAATGGCAATGAAAGAACAAATGTGTAAAAGCAAAGGATGGTGTCCGGTCCTGAAGTTTTGGGCATGGGGAAAACGTCATCATGCTGTCACTTTTAAAAAAATAACCACAAAAACATATTGGGTGGGGTGCAGGGGCATGGTAAGGGTGTCTCTCGGGCACGTTAGTCGGAGTATATTTAGGTGGAAAGTTTGGGGGTTTTGGCTCTATTGGAAATGTACATCAAATAGAGGGGTGCAGAAACTGGGTCCATTGGGGCACCTGGGTGGCTCAGTTGTTAAGCATCTGCCTTCGGCTCAGGTCATGGTCCCAGGGTCCTGGGATCGGGTCCCGCATCGGGCTCCCTGCTCCGCGGGAAGCCTGCTTCTCCCTCTACCACTCCCCCCGCTTGTGTTCCTGTTCTCACTGTGTCTCTCTCTGTCCAATAAATAAATAAAATCTTTAAAAAAAAAAAAAAAAAGAAACTGGGTCCACTAACATGATCCCCATGGACCCCAAGGACCGGCCCTCATGCCTGGTGCCCCAAGTGCCCCCCACCAGGCCCTGGCATCTCAGAAGCTCCGGGGCGTAAGGTGGCAGATAGAGACCACCTTCTCCATCAATAGGGCCTCCTCTGACTGCCCAGCCCAGGCCGACCTGCTGCCGGATATTGGCACAGAAGGCCATGTCGGGGTCCAGCTTGCTGTGGTGGAAGAGGTCTGTCCGCTGCAGCTCGGCCCGCAGGGCACTGCCCTTGATCAGATAGATGTTCGAGATGTAGGGCACGTTCCAGACGCCCCTAAGGGTGAGAGAAGAGGATGGAGGGGGCCGCAGGCCGGTCACAGGCTGGGGGCCGAGGCCCCAGGGGAGGGGAAGTCACAGGCTGGGAGGGCACAACAGTGCTGATTTGGGCACACGGGCGCAGGATAATTGTCAGGAAGTCCTTCCATGTGTTTGACTGCAGTCTTCCTCGCTTTGGGTCCAGCAGGAATTCAAGGGCTTCAAGGACAGGACTACTGGGGGGAAGACAGAGGCGGGGGTTCCCATCCCGCAGGTACTCACACACGCCGGCCCTGCACAATGTCCACATAGTCCTCGGAGCGGGCGTAGTAGCCATCTGCACTCAGCGCGCCCCAGAAGTTCGACCACAGCCTCCCGTGGCGGGTCATCAAGGGGGCGATGACGTTCCTGAGGAAGGGAGCACCTCAGTGGGAGTCCCTCGGCCCACGGGGAGTCTGGGGCAGATCTAACTGGGTGTGGGGAAGGAGAGGATGAGGGCCTTTCAACCCGCAAGCACCCCCTGGGGCAGGGCCTGGAGCGGGGGGCTGGCCCAGCTAGAGTCCCCACCCCCTCCCAACGGGGCAGCCAGGGGCAGAGGGTGGGAGGGCCAGCGCAGCTGGTAGCAGGGAGGAGGGAACATCCTGGACCAAGACGAGGTTGCCAGGCTGGGGCAGGCGCAGGGTAGGAGGGGAGGCCGAGGTGAAGGCGGGCAAGGAAGGCATGGCAGGGTGGGCCCAGAGTGGGAGCCGGGGCTCGGAAGGCCTGCCGGCCGACTGCTGCCGCCCACCCACAAGCCTCACTTGTTCTGCTCGATCAGTAGGCGCAGGGTTTTCGGCTCAGTCAGGGCCACGTCGGCGTCCACGCTGAAGTAGTAGGTACAGCTATGGTCCTGCCGGCACAGGTCCCTGCAGGTGGGGGACCTGGGGTCAGCGGGGCTGGGGCTCTGGCGCCATCCTCTCCTCACCCAGGGTCCCGGAGCGCCCTGCAGCTGTCTCCGGGCCTGTCCCCATCCATGACCACAGGGAACCAGCCAAGGGTGTTCAGAGGGGCCAGGCCAGCCCCGGTGCAGGTTGGGACCCAGACCGTGGACTACTATACTAGGCTCTCAAGGTGAACACCCAGAGCTCACTCAGCAACTGGTGTCAGGTGCCCTGAAAACCCCTGTACTGGGGAGAGCACGGCCCCCTGACAGGTTCCTACACTGCCCGGGGCTAGGGGGTAAACTGGCTCTGCCCTTCCGAAGCGCAGTTTGGTGACCTGGCCTGAAAGCCTTACAAATGTATGCTCTTTTTGTTTATCTGGCCCAGGGCTCAGCAAACTGTGGAGTCCACGGTCCAAATCCAGCCCCCTGCCTGGTATCGCACAGCTCATGAGCTAAAGACTGTCTGCAGTTTTAAATGGTTGGGGGAAAAATTTTTCTTAAAGTGACATAAAAACCATATGAAATTTAAATTTCAGGGTCCATAAATAAAATTCTGTTGGAGCACAGTCACGTCCATCATGCTACACCACAGGGCCGATGCACACGGATTTACTACCTAGTCCTTTACAGAAAAGTTCACCAGCCTTGGATCTGGACTAATTCTTCCACGGTCAACACAGATGACTTGTTTGTTTGTTTGAATAATAAGGGAAAAATCAGAGATGGTCTCTGTCAGCATTTATCTACTTCTGGCCCTCCAGTTCTTCCTCTTTCTCTGATTTCCTTCCTGCACCCAAATGACACTGCTCAGCCCCACCCAGGAGCCCCCAGGTGGGCAGGGTAGAGAGCATTTCCCCATTTGACAGATGGGGACACTGAGGCCCAGACAGGGGCAGGAACTTGCTGGAGAACACACACAGCATCTGGCTCGATGCTCCTGACACACTGGGACCAGCCCCCGCCCCTGCCACGCCCACCACCGTCAGAGAGACACCATGGTGCACTGGCCCCCAACTCACGCGCCCATGTTCCTGGCGTCAGCATTGGCCACCCGAACCTCGGGGCCCACCAGTTTCACGGACTGGTACTCGCCGCCGTGCTCTGCCAGGAACTGCTCCACCTGAGCCTTATGGTGTTGCTCCTAGGGGTGGGGGACGGGAGGGTGAGGATGGGGACACAGGCTCCACCCCCCAGGACTGGAGCACCCTCTGCGACTGCAGGCCACTCCCCTTCGTTCCCCGCACACTGGTGGCCATTGGCTCTCCTACCTCCAGACCTTTGCCCATGCCAGGCCTCCTGCCTGGAGTGCCCTTCCCCAGCCATCCTTGAGCATCCTCCCTGGACCAGGCCAGGCCCACCGGCCTCTTAAGAGCCTCTGTCACTAGGACAGCACCCCCGACCCCACAGGTCCCATATCCAGAGTCATTTATTCTGGTCTGGAGTGTGGCCCAGGGATCTGCTTCGTTGCAAAACGCTCCAGGTGATCCTTGGGCCACACCTGGAAAAACAACAGTCCATACCCGGGCCCCTTGCCTGGAGAAGTGGCAAGAGTGGGAACTCTAGAACCAAACCCAGGATTTAGAGCGAAGCCCCGCTCTGCTACAGTCAGCTGCGTGACCTTGGACCAGCCACCTCCCCTGTCTCAGCTCTGGTGTCCTCCCTTGTAAAATGGGAAGGCGATTGTGCCTCCCTCGTGGGGTCACTGTCAGGAGCCGACAAGACAGACGGAGCACACAGAAGGACCCCAAAGAAGGCCTGTGACAGCTCTCTTCTTCCACACCCAGTCACAGACTCGGAATTCATGGTTGTGCTATTTCATGTCTCCAGGGAAGCCAGGAGCCTCCCAAGGGCCGGGCCCACACCCTTCTCCTGTTTCCATGTGGCACAGCTGAACGAATGTCTGTGGCCCAGGCAGAACCGGGCGTGGGGCCCTGGGCGTGGGGTGCAGACTGTCGGGGCTGAGACGTCTCAGAAAGGGGTGACACTAGATGGGGCAGTTAAGAGGACGTGAAGGAAGACAACAGAGAAAGCCTGGACAACAGGTAGGACTGGAGAGTCTACCTGGCATCCCAATTATGGAAACTGGGATAAGCAAAAGCAGAGCTGAGACTTTATCCAGCTAAGAAGGAGAGGAGAGGGAGGGAGCTGGGAATCCTGAGCCCGGGCCTGCTCCCCACAAAGCAGCAGGCCTCAGGGCTCTCCCCGATTCCCCAGAAGGTATGCAGGGCATGAAAACCCATTTGTCACCGAATCAAATCAGGAGGGCCTGAATGAGGCAGGGACAGCTAGGAGCGCCTATCATGTGCCTCCCCCATGGCAGGCGCCCCTGCATCCCACGTGCCCACTTGTTGAACCCTTGTAGCAAATCCCCGTGGTCGGCACTCTTCTCACCCGATTTAAGAGAGGAGAAAACTGAAGCACAGAAAAGTTGAGGAATGTACCCAAGGTCACACCTATACCCAGCCGGTCCGCCTTTACCCCAGCCACACGGCGACCCCACCAAGGGCCTGCTACTCACGTGGTTGTGAATGAAAAGCCGCATCTGTTTCCGGGGGTAGCGGAGACGAAGAAGCCGCTGGAAGAACAGCGATAGGAACGGCGTGGGCTGTTCGATGAACACGCCAACCAGGACTGTGGGCAGAGCTTCATCCTGCATCGGGAGGGGGGCAGCGTGAGGGGCTGGCAATGTCCAGCCACTGGGCCACTGCTGAGCCCCTAGGGTGGCCTGAGGGACCCAGAGCCGGAGGCAGAGGTGTGCGGACTTAGCAGGAAAGGGGCCTGGGCCAGGCAGCTCCAAGCAGTCTGTGCAGGCAGGCAGAAGCAGGGACTGGCGCGGAAGCAGAAGGAAGCAGGAGGAGGAGGTCCCAGCTGGGCAGAGTGAGCCTAGACTTGGAGCCAGGACCAGCTGATGGCCTGCTGTCAGAGAGCCTGGCTGGCATGGGTTTGAAGTGAGCTATAAATGAGGAGTAAGGTCCGTGAGAAGAGAGGGGGCTGTAGGAGAGGACTCAGGCTGAAGGAACCAGAACTTTGGCATGGCTGGGGGTGGGGTGTGAGCTGGAGCAATGTGTAATCTGAGAAGGCTTCCAGGAAGAGGTGCCTGGGTGAAGAGGAAGATGGAACCCCAGACAGGAAGGTGATCCCTTTACCTCCCACCAAAGACAATAGTCTCTTCCTCCCCATCCAAGGAGACCGAGCCCCTCACACCCGGCAGCCATACCCCAATGCCCCTGAGGCTACGCAGGCCCTCGTCACACACAGCGCAGCCCGTCTCGAAGGTCCAGAAGCGCGGGATGTAGTTGCCCAGGTAGTTCAGCTGCAGCTGTAGGGAAACGTGCAGTCTGAGACGTGGGGTCTGAGATGTGGGGTCCGGGCCAGGCCCACCCATCTGTAACCACTGAGTCACATCTCCATCGGCCCCTGGGGTACCCACACCCCAGCCCTCTAACGGGGCAGGAATGTGACTTTATTTGGGGCAGGTTTTGGAGAGAATGTTCTGTCCCCCTGGAGATCACCAAAGCTGCTCTGAGGGCAGAGGGAGGGCTTGGCATTCTGCCGTACCTTCACCTCTGGATCTGCCAGGAGCTTGTAAAATGCAGCTTGCTGCCCAGCCCCCCACCCCAGAGAGTCCCACTGAGCAGCTCTGGAGCGGGGTGAGGAAATCTGCTTTCACACTCGCCCTGTTCTCTCCTGGCCACGTGACTCCGACACGGTACGGGGTGGGGTGCGGGGGGCGGGGCGCGGAGGGGGTCGAGGACCACACTTGAAGCAGTGTGCTGTGAGCCAGGGCTGGTTCCCCAGGGCCCATGAGGTCTGGCCTGCACCCCAGCTCCTTCTGAGCCCTGGGAGCACAGGAACCAGTCTGTCCGTCTCAAGACTGACTCTGCCTTATATCCCAGTGCAAACACTCAGTAAATGTTTGTTGCACAAAGAAACAAGTCTGCCCTGGGATGACGGGGTACGGATGACTCAGGTGGCCCAGCTGAGGCCCTGATGGGGACAGTGACCTCCTCTGTGTCCTGTGGCTGAGCAGGGATGAACATCACTGACCACCACAGCAAGGAGACAAGGCGCCACACTGAACTCAGACGCGAGGACAGAGGCAGCAAGGTGGAAACGGGGCCCAGGGGGCCCTGACCCCAAGGAGAAGCTGTGGGGTCATGGTGAGAGCAGACTCAGGCGTCTGGCCCCTCTCTCGCTCTTTCCCCGTGGGCTGGGGCCTCTCCCTACCTTGGTAGGCCCATTGCCATGAATCAGGACCGGGAGAGTGTCGTAGGCAAGGTTCCTCGCTCTCACGTGGCCCATCTCAAACTTGAGCACGACCTCATCTGGGGGTCAGAAAGCAAAGACACATCCAGCGTCAGGCCCAGAGGCCAAGCTCAAATCCTAGCTCCCACCCAGGGCATGTTCCAGGCTACTAACACCACCTCTTTGAGCCTCGAGTTTCCTCGTCTATGAAATGGGGGTAAGAGTGGGAGGAGTCCGTGTTGGGCAAGCACTTAGCACCATGCCCAGCACACGGAATCCACAGCAACCCCTAGTATTTACTGTGATAACTTCTTGAAGCCAGAAGCAGGGAAGGGGACAAAGCAAAGACCTGAAACATCCCAGCCCCAGCCCCAGCTCCAGCTCCAGCTCCAGCTCAGAAAAGCCCTGGGACAGAGCCTGGGGATAGCCGCTCTGACAGGCATGCAGAGCAGTACTGAGAATACGCCAGCCCAAGGGGAAGTCCTGGGCAGGGTGGGGGACAGATCCTGTCCTGGTGGAGAGAGTTCCTCCCGCAGGACCCTAACCCTCTTGCTCTGACCCCATTAGACAGCAGGAGGAAACTGCCTGTCCAACAGTTATAAATGCAGAGGGGCTTTTCATCAGAGGCCTGGAAGACACTGGGGAGGGAGGCCCTCTGTGTGGGTGGTCATGCGAGGGGGCCCTCCACGCAAGTTCCTGGCTTCCCCAAAAGTGTTCTGGACCAGGCTTCTTAATGTAGGTCCATGCACTCCCAGAAGCCACAGACAAAAGGGTGTGGATGCTTCTGCACCTTCCCAAGAAAGGAATCATAGTGTTCATTAGATTCTCAAAAAAAAAGATTCCATTTACCCCATAAAATCACCAATCAGCTATTGGGTCTAACTACTCCTTTCCAAAGACGGGAAAATGAGGTCTAAGAGGGTGTGTGTGTGTGTGTGTGTGAGAGAGAGAGAGAGAGAGAGAGAGAAAGAGAGAGAAAGGAAAACTTGTCCGAGGTCACCCAGGAAGACAAAGGAATGTCATCACCAGCCATGGATTTGGGGCCAGCCCCAGGGTGTTTCTAGTTTTAAGGACCAGGCAGCCTCTCTGCTTCCCAAGCCATCCATTGCCCTCCTGTCAGCTCAGTCCCCATGCGAGCCCAGGAAGCCTTCACCTGGGAGGTGGGAGGGCAGGGAAGGAGGGGAGCAGGCTCACCTGTAAGAACCAGGGCTACAGGGCAGGGGACAGGTACCCGTGGTGTGCATCGCCCAGCTGCTCCCAGGCTGAGGGGCTGCCTCCTACCCTGGTGTCCCGCAGGCTCTTAGACTGACCTCTTGGCCCTCCTTTCTCCCCCCAGAGAAACACAGCTCTGCCCCAGGACATCCAGGCGGCCGCTGGGGACCTCAGATGGGGCCAGGCCACCTCCCAGCACAGTGGCCAGAGAGCCCATGGGGGCTGCTTACCCAGAGCTCCATCCAGGTTCTGGAAGATACGGCAGCGGTGGTCCAGGGTGATGTTGATCTGCTCCTGCAGGAAAGGGGACACCAGGATGTAGCAGGGACAGGCCCTGGCAGGGGATGGGGCCCCATCATGCCCAGGGTGGGGAGCCTGTCCTCCCACTTCTGCCATCTCCTCGCCCCACACCCACTCTGCCCTGTCACACCGGGGCAGCTGGTAGCCCTAGGATCTGCTGGTCCAGGGACTTTCAGAATTGGAAGGCATCTAAGGGAAACAGCTGGTTCAAGCACAACCACCATGATGACAACAAATGCTTATTTTTTGCTTTACTGTCAATCACGAAGTACTACAAATACATTAATTAATTTAATCCACACAACATCCTTATGTGAAAGTACCACCAGCACTACATTTTACAGATTTAAAAAATAAGGCACAGTGAGGTTGGTTAACTCGGCTAAGGTCACACAGCTAGTAACTGCCTAAGCTGGCATTTGAACCCCAGGAGCCTGGCCCTGAGGTTCCCTGTTCATGCGCAATGTTGCCTCTTCAAGATTCAACTGTGTCTCATGGAGCCCTAAGCCAGGCCAAGGAAGACAAGTGGAACCCTAGGCTTGGCCCTCATCCCATAGAGAGCAGCTCCACTTTTATGTTTGGGACCACGAGCTTCTGCAAGTGATGTCACTGGAGGCAAAGGGGAAGGAGGAGGAAGGACTGAGTTTAGAGATCAAGTTCACATTTCGACTGCACAAGTCCAACCGCTTTGTTTCATTATTTCGTGGATGACAAAAACCGAGGCCCAGAAAGGAGAAGGGACTCACCCTAGGTCACACAGCACAGCATGGATAGAGGTTGGGGAGATAAGCAGGGCAGAATCCAGGAATCCTGACCCTCCAAGGACTCCCTGAGTTTCCTGCCTGCCCAGAGGACACTGGCTGGTTTGGGGCGACACGGGTCCAGACCTGCCATCTTCAGTCCCCTCGATGACCTCTCCTGAAGATAGGCTCGGAGGTCGGGGCTTAAGTCCGGCCAAGACCTCGTCAGCCCCCCAGGAGCCTCCCAGGCAGGGCGGGGCAGGGGCAACTCAGCCTGTCGGCTCCTTTCAACACCATCACTACAGACGTGAGGTCATAAACTCCTGTCTCCCCGACCCGAGGGTCCATGAGGGTGGAGACCCCAACTGTCTCATTCACTGCCACATCCCAACCCTGCACCTGACAGCATCTCACACACAGGCGCCCAATGAGTAGCTGCTGAATACCTCGGTGAATCGGTGAATGGATACATGGGGGTATCAATGCCCGACCCGGGGGGTCAGGCCTCAGGGGCGCTGCTCCCACTGCGACATCAAGATCCGGCATTAAGGTGCCCCAGCCCCGCCCCTCGCTGGCCCTTACCCTCTTCTCTGGGTCCAAGAAGATCTGGGTATAAAAGAGCTGGTCGCTGTCACTGTCCTGGCCTTCCCACTTGGCCACAAGTTTGTTGAGGTTGGGGGCATAACCGATGAAGCCTGCAGGTTGGTGGGGGACACACAAAGACAGACACTTAGCTTCCGGCCTCCGAGTCAGGAGCCTCGTCCCAGCATCCACTTTCATTCACCTCCCCCTCCTTCACCTTCTCTTAGAAGTCCTCCTGGATTGAGCGGAGGTAGTGTCCGTAAGCTGAAAGTGCCTTGCTAGCTAATGCCACTTGGTGACAAGTTCCCACTGAGCTCAAAGAGAAAGATCACGGTGCCCACTAACCTGCCCCAGCTCAGGTGGTGAGCGCCACAAAGGTGGTGAACGAATGGATCAGACCAGGAGTCCCTGGAGAGCACAGCTGGTGGGCCAGAGGCCAGGAGCCCCCTTTCTATAGTTATCTGGGAAACTTGGCCCAGAGAAGGGCAGAGGCTGGGCCACGGTCACTCAGTGCATGGGGGCTCAGAGGAAAAAGCCCACACGGCACCTTGGCCACAGTGCAGATGGGTAAGGAGAGAAGAGAAAGGGGAGAAGGGGCCAGCCAGGGAAAGGGAGAACACTGCCAGCCCTGGGCCAGGACCAGGCCATCTAGATGGTGCTAACTCCCTCGGCCAATGGGGAAACGTGGCTGCTGGGGGGCGGACCCTCTTCTGTGGCTGGACAGGGGAATCCGGAATAAAATACAGATTTTAGTCTCCATGCAATAAGAAGCCATTGAGTGATGTGTGTGGATTTGTGCCTGGCTGCTGGATGGAGAATGGCCTGGCAGGGGTGAGGGTAGAGGTTGGCAGAGCAGGCAGGAGACTACTACAAACGGCCAGGAGCCCAGTGAGGCAGTGGCAGTCGGGGTGGACTCGAGGGTGGAGTCGAGAGGTCTTTCAAAGTGGGGCACGGCGTGACCGGCCCACGGACTGAGGGGTGGGGGGGCCGAGGGAGGACATTCAGGGGTGACTCCGGTTTTCCCCTGTGCAGATGGGTGGCTGTTCACGAGATGAAGCCAAATGCAGGGGGGACATCCTGATGGCAGCGGATGGACCCCTCTGGAGCCCGCCCAGCCCCGCCATGCTCTCTGCACCCAGACTCCTCACCTCCAGAGCCCAGGAACCTCTTGCCGTCGGACACGGCCGGGTACTTGGTCTCCAGCCTGCGGTCCGGGTAGATGAGCTCCTCGGCCGAGAAGACCACCTGACTCCTGGCCTGTCGGAACTTCTTCAGGAGCTCTCGAGGCCCCGATGCAAATACCACGTCGTAGCTGTGGCCGGACCCGGGGGAATCGGGAGCAGGGCAGAGGTGAGCAGGGGCTCACGAGGGCACCTCCTCCCGTGCCACCCCTGGGAAACGGATCTGCCCTGTTGTCTCCGGCCTGGCCTGCAATGTTTCCACCCCACCCTGGGCAGACAGATGGTCCCCACCCCAGTGCCCTCCTCATGCTCGAAGCATGGCTCACCCGACCTGGGCAGGCCCCCTTGCCCACCTCCTCACCACCAATGGGAATGGTCTTTTCTGGGCTCACAGACCCCCCCCCAAAAAACTATAGACAACCTTAGCTGGAGTGATCCCCCCTCCTCCCCCTTATTCTGCAAGGGCCTCATTCTAGAATATTCCATCTCTCTGCTGAGGGGCCCTGCCCAGGAGGCCCCCAGCTACCTACCTGTCTGTGAAGAGAATGACCAGGTTCTCCTTGTCCGCGTGCTTCTCCAGAGCTTTCTTCAGCAGCCGGACCTTCAGCCCTCCACCAGCCGACGACCCCTTCTCCCCACTCCAGTCCTCTCCCAGGCCCAGTGCCTGCAGAGAAAGGCCCCTTAACATGGGCTTTTGGCAAAGAACTATCTCGCCAGCCAAAATTCCACCCCCACCTGGACAGTGCCCATCTCTGCCTCTGTCTGTCCAGCACCTATGGGGAAACCGTTCTACAATGTATGCGAAGCTGATTGGCCTGGGGGAGGGGGGTCAGGTCATGTGACCACACCCGACCAATCAGTGTGTTCCATCCTTCCGGGAACCATGGGTTTGAGCACGTGACCTAAGCATGGCCTATCAGAGTCTTCCCTGGGACTCTTCTGTTCAAACTAAGGAAAGGCTGTCTAGTTCTGCTGAGGTTGAGAAGCTGGGGCATGTGGGTCTGTGGCTGGTGGTCATCTTGCCGCCATGCAGAGAGAGCATGTCTGCAAATGAAGACCAACGGGACCTAGAGATGGAAAGACGAAGCCCTTATCGTGGAGCTTGAACCCCTAGATCCAACTATGCCTGAAGCAACCCTCTGCTTCAACGCGCATTCATGTGAACTAATCCATTTTCTTTCTGGCTTAATGCCACTAGACTGTAAGCTGTGTAGGCAGTGCCATGGTCTTCCTTGTCCACCATTTTATTCCCAGCGCCTACCACTGTGCCTGACAGGAGGAGGCACTCGGCACACTCGGGTAAATGGAGGAATGTCTCCCTGCAGGGCTAAGCCCCACACACCGCACACAGAGGACACCAGGCAGACTGGGCATTGGCCTGGGTCTCTTTAGAGCGGTGTTTACACACGTGCGATCTCTAGACTATGGCCATCCCAAAATCACCTGGGGGGACTGGTGCAAATGCTGGTTCCCAGGCCCTGCTTTCTAAACCAGCCACACACACTCACCCTAGCATGAGCACGGCCACATAATCCTCCTGTCTCACTTCCCCCACTCTCCCATCTCCAGCACCTCCCAGACTTTGATTACGTTCTCCCCCTCTTGCTTTTCCTAACTCATCCTCATCTTTTGGGCTTCCAGAAGCTTTCCCTGTGGCCCTCATCAGTTTGGGAAGGGCAAAAACCCAGCTCCTGGACTCTCCCGCCACCCCTTGGCTGTCCTGCTCCCCTCCCCCCCGGGGAGCCCCTTACCTGGATCTTGTAGTTGAAGAACTGGCCCGAACGCTTGAAGCGCCGGAAACCCTCAGTCTCCCTCGTGGCCACCGTGAGGACTAACAGGTTGTCTGTGGACAGAGAAGGGCGTGGTGAACTGCACTGGAGGAGGAGGGGCGACAGGCAGGAGCAGGTCATTGTTCCCAGATGTGTCAAATCCCAGCAAGATGTGTCCTCGTGTCCACCCATTATAGACAAGGGCCCAAGGGCCAGGCAGGAAGGACGTGCCAAAGGTCAGAACCCAGGTCTCCCGATTCTCCTCCAGGGTCCCATCCACCTGGGAACGGACTGGCATGACAGGAGGTGTCCAGAGCAGAGCTGTCTGCACGTTGCACTGTGGGGCTGGGTCTCTCTGGATTTAGGGGGCTCTGGCCTTGCACAGGGGTGGAGGCAAGGATTCGCCCTGAATGCCGAACACCAGGAGGACCTCTCTGGCCAATGCTGGACAGGGGCCCAGGGATGGCCAGCGCTCTCCGTACCTCCGCCCAGGGCACACACTGCTCATCTATCCCAACGGTCTTTCTTGCTGAGCCTCACTCGGCCACCATGGGAGAACCTATGAATGGATCCTGAGTGGAAACCGACTTGAAATCCTTAGCTTTTGGGGCACCTGGGGGGCTCAGTCAGTTAGGGTCTGCCTCTGGCTCACGTCATGATCCCAGGGTCCTGGGATCGAGCCCCATGTCAGGTTCCCTGCTTCTCCCTCTCCCTCTGCCTGCCACTCCCACTGCTCGTGCTCTCCCTCTCAAATAAATAAATAAAATCTTGAAAAAAGAAAAAAGAGACAGAAGAAAGAAAAGAAATAAATCCTTAGCTTTGACCAGAGCAGCTGTACTACCTTTTTAACAAGAGACCTCTCTCAGACTCTGTAGTGCGGCTTCACCTCTGCGATAGAACCTGATGGAAACAACTCCCCAGACAGCATCTCTGGGAGCCCTGGGACAGTCCCTTCCAGATCACAATTTGAAGCTGTGTTATCTGAGAAGTAAAGGCTCTGTAGCTGGACTGCCTGGTCAGAATCCTAGCTTTGCTTCTTACCAGTTCTGTGACCTTGGACAAGTCCATGACTTTTCTGGGCTCCAGTTTCCCCTTTGTAAAATAGGGACAATAATAGTACAGTAGGGGCGTCTGGCTGGCTCGGTCGTCAGTAGAGCACACGACTCTTGGTCTTAGGGTTATGAGTTTGAGCCCCGTAGTCCCCCCTTTATCCATGGGAGATGCATTCCAAGACCCCCAGTGGATGCCTGAAACCACAGAGTACCAGACCCTATATATATTTTTTTTTTTCCTATAGGTACACACCTATGATGCAGTTTAATTATAAATCAGGCACAATAAGAGATTAGCCATATAAAATAGGACAATAATAACAATATATTGTAATAAACATTGTATCAATGGGGCCTCTCAAAATACCTTACTGCACTGAACTCCCCCTTCTTGTGATGGTGTGAGATATAAAAACCCTATATGACAAGGGGCGCCTGGGTGGCTCAGTCCATTAAGTGTCTGCCTTCGCTCAGGTCATAATCTCAGGGTCCTGGGATCAAGCCCGGCATTTGGCTCCCTGCTCAGTGGGGAGTCTGCTTCTCCCTCTCCCTCTGCCCCCTCCCCTTCTCCCCCCAGCTTGTGCGAGCACTCTCTCTCAAAAAAACAAACAACAACAACAAAAAACCCACACACACACTACAGGACAAGAGGAAATAAGATGAAGATGTAGCATTGTGACGTAGGCTAGTACTGACATGTCCTCAGAAGGAGGATCATCTGCTTCCGGACCGTGGTTGCCCATGGGTAACTGAGACCACTGTACCTACTTCAAGAACGGATCAGTGAGAGGCTAACGCCTTGCCCTGGCATTCAAGGCCCTCCCTGATTGGCCCAGTGACATACTCATTCCCTCCACTGAGAGGGCCCTCCCCCAGCCAGGCGTCTCACCTTACTGGGCTCTTCCCCTTCTGCCCCAGCTCCCCCTCTCTCTACCCTTTCCCTAATCTTCCTCCAGGTCCCAGGGCCAGTGACAGTGACACCCCTTTCCTGCCACCACCTCTATGAAGCCTTCTCAGATTTCTCCTGACCTCTCTCCTGCCCTTAGAGGCAGGACCCCCCCCCCCCACACACACACCCATTTGCAGCGCTCATGACTGTTTTCACTGGGGTCCAGGACATAATGCTTTTCTGGGTGAACAGACCCACCCAACACAGGCAAGTAAGGCCTTCCCTTACACCCCCACTCTGTGAAAGCAAGAGGGGCCCGGGCTGAAAGAACAAAGGGGTCCTGCTGGGCAGAGCTAGGCAGGCTGCAGGCCCCAGAGCAGGGGGCAGCCCAGCAGGTTTTGGCAGGAATCCATTGGAAGTGGGCCCAAAGACCTGGGGTGGATTCACTAGGCAGGTGTGGAGAGGGGAGGCCTTACCACCTGACCCTGGGGACCAGGAAAGTGGGGTGCTGCTCACACTTGAGGAAAGGCTCCCCCAATTCTTGCCAGGATGGTTAAGTCTCCCCCCCCAAGTGAGGAGAGGCGAGTCGCCAGCTCTGAGGCCCTCCTGTCCTTGGCAGGGGCTGCTGGGGACAGGAAGTGTCACGTTTCATGGATGGAAAAAGCCAGCATGTGTGTCTGTGTAAGGTGCTGGATCAGGGCTCCTGAAGTCAGGATGCAGGGGGAGGGCAAAGGGGATGGAGTGGGCATCTTGAGGCTCCTTTTCCGAGTTCCCTCTACCAAATCACGGTACAAGATGGCTAACCTTTACCGAACACCTTCGACAAACCGTACTTGGTTCTAAGCCCTTTACTGGTCCTAACGCCCCACTCTACAGTTAGAAACCAAGGCTCGGAAATGGTAACTTGCCCAAGGGAGCCAGGAAGTGGTAGCACCAGGAGGTGGACACAGAAGCCTGGACCCAGAATCCCTTCTCTTAACCTGTGCATGCAATGCCCAGGCCTGGGACAGTGACCAGCTCTCTGTGTCTCCATCTGAAGAAACCCTCGCTGAGGTGGAGGAGAGGGCCCCAGGCCACGCTGGACCCTCCCCAGCAACTCAGCCTGCCTCTTCTCTATCTTCCTTGGTGCTGCCAGGCGCTCCACCAGGGCCTTCACAAATCTAGTGCCTGCTTCCCTGGCCGAGGACTCGAAAAGATCAGCCAGTCCAGAGGTCCCAAACCTGCCTGCTATCAGCATCACAAGGGACACTGTGAACTCCAGACTCCTGGGCCCCGGGACCAGAGGTTCGAGATGGGCCCAGAAGTCTGGGTTTTTCCTACATCTCCCGGGTAATTTCTGAGGCCAGCCACATTCGGAACCTCTGATCCAGCCCATCCCCTGGTCCTGACTCTGGGCTCCAATGAGGGGCCTGGGGGTGGTTCACAGCAAGAGAACTGCAGGCAGGCCCCTCCCCCAAGGGACCCTGGCATCACCTCTCAACACTGCCCACCCCCACGAAAGCTGTCTCACTGAACCCAGCCTTTGCCCCATTCCCTTGTCCTGCCTGCACAACTCACTCCTCCTCCTAAAGAGGCCTTGGTCCTCCATGAAGCCCTGTCATCCCCTCCCCTTATCTGGTGCGCCATCGGCGTGCCCAACAGGTGATGCACCAGTACAAACCTGCCCCTTCTCCCTTTGCTGGGCCAGGCTCACATCTTCATCTCCTTGGCCTCCCTCCCCCTCCCCGTGGCTGGGACTCAGTGTGACTCAGGATGTCAGGTGCGCACTGTCATTGGCTGAGCCCTTACCAGATGCCACCTACTACATGAAGTGTGTCCCGTTTGCTATCACACTTAACGATCAACATCCCATGTGGCGGGTGATATTTCTATCCCCCCTTGTGCAGGTGAGGAAGCTGAGGCACAGAGAGGCTAAATACCCTGCCGAAGGTCACAGAAGCTTGAAGTGAGAAGCGAGTGAGCTGGAATTCCAAATGCCCGTGTTCTCAACCTCATCGTTTCCCCGCCCAACATTCTGGAATACTGCGGACCGAATCCAGCATGTCCAGCCGCCCTCGATCAGGCATCCCCAACGTGGCCGGACACTCAGCTCCAGTCCCACGGCAGGCAGCCAGAGCGTGTGCAGGGCATGCCACACGGCGACACCGTGGAGGATCCGGTTCCGAGCACCAGGGCCCGGCCCAGCCCCCCTGCTTTCTGGCTGGTCCGGCAGACCCGCCTGGGGCTAAAGCCAGGGTCCGCGTGAGGCCTGACACCTAAGGGCTCCTGGCCTGCTTCCCCAGAAAGACAAGCTGTGCTCTAGGATCAGCAGAGGTGAGAGGGAGGGAGCAGGGCGGAATGGCAGACAGACTGCTGGGTGAGTAACTTAGCCTCTCTGGGCCTGTCTCCTCATCTGTAAAATGGGGTCCTAGTAACCCTAGTACCTTCCTCCAGAGACTTTCGTGAGGACTGAACGTGCTAGTCTGTGAAGTGCTTAGCGCAGGTCCTGGCTGTAGGGGCCACACGGGTTCTTGTCTTAGGGAACCTCCCCGGAGAGAAGGCCAGCTGCTGCCCTAGGGGTCCCGGATACAGAAAAGCTGTCTTCCTTCCCAAGAGCAAGAATGATGGGGAGAGGCTGAGCCCGGGGGCCTGGGGGGGTAGGAAGACACCTCTCTGGGGTCTGAAGACGAGGCTGAGAACTCAGGCCTGGGGCGCTGTGCTGCAGCTGATGCCCGCCCCCCCCCCAAGCAGGGCCAGCCCACACGAGGCCGTGGACACCATCAGGAAGCCCCCCAGTCTGCTCTCTGGGGAGTGGGAATGAATGAAGCTCCTCCCCCATCCTCCGGGCTCACCGAGCCCCAGGCTTGAACGGAAGCCATAAACAGGGTGTGGCAGAATGGCAGATGTGGATTCCCAGCGCCCAGGAGCAAGTGTGACTCTCCTGGGTTTCAGTCCCCTGAGGGGTCCGCAGACACTCCCCCCCCCCCCCCCCCCCCCCGCCAACACACACACACACACACACACACACACACACATCCAGCTGGGCCTGCCTGACTCCTGGGACCTTTCCATTCCCTGTGTGGAACAGCACGACCCACAACCCCCGCCCGCGCCCTGTTGACCTCCTGGAGTCTCAGAACGGCAGCCACCAGGCTCCAGCTGGTCCTTCCCTCTCCATGGCCAAACCAAGGCCCGCAGGGACAGGCGGGAGCCCAGGCAGAGGACAGTGATCAGCTAGAAGCCTCTACAAAAGGGAGAAAGGACCAGGGGGCATCTGGACTCTCCTGCTCCCAACTCTAGGAAAATTTGCTTGTTTGGATATTGCTTTGTTGACAGCCTTTTTCTGTCCCCCACATTGGTGTGGGGACCCCCCCCAGCATAAGGCAATGTCCCCTTTCTCAAGCACAGGGCATTCTGGGAAAGAAGGGTTATATCTCCCCCATAATATTGGGCATCTACTGGGGAGAGGAGCTCTGTGTCCTCCCCTAAAATTGGGAGCTCCCTAAAGCGAAAACTCCATCTTTCTCTCCATGTGCCAAATCCATGTGCGCTCGGGTACAGGGGCGGGCAAGCTGCCAGGAGGCCTCTCTGGCGGCTGCTGGAGTGTCTCCCCCTCCTGACACTAGTCAGTGGGCCTGCAGGACAAACCACCCTCCCACAGTGTCCTAGCCAGCAGGCTGAGGGTCCCCCCATCAGCTGGGTCTGCGGAAGTTGAGCAGGCTCCTCCAGACAGGATCTCCAGGCAACAGCGCCCCCCCCCCCGCCCCCCAGACAGGGGTCACGAGAAGTGGGTCTGAGTTCCAGTCAACGACTCCACCTCCAACCACCTACAGCAACTGGAGAACAGGTATTTAACCTTTTGGGGCCTCAGTCTTGCTATCTGCAAAATGGGGCTAATGATTCCCTACTTATCAAAAGGGCCTGAATGGAGTAAGGGAAGCGAAGGGCCTCAACTTGAGAGTGGCTTGATATTAGCTCCATGTCTGGCCACCTGATACTTCTTGTCCATCAATCTACTATCTACTTACTATCTGCCAGGTGCTCTACCTGGATCGTCGACACACTGGATCCTGCACCCTTAGTGGGGGCTACCTTCTGTCTACTCTGTCCCCTCCCATCACCTGCTGCTGGGGTCAGGGCACCTGAAGCCCTGTCACTGATTTGGTCCCTCTGACTCATCTCTGGGGGCTTTGCTGTGGGCAGCGGGAGTTTCCTCTCCTGGAATGGTCTGGGGGTGTACGGAAGCCACATCAGCAGAAGCAGGGCAACGAGAGGCCCAGGAAACAAAGGCTATTACAGGGCTCGTGGCTCCCGACCAGTGAGTAGACCCAGGCCACAGGCCTTTTGAACACACCACCAGCCCAGCCCTGTGCTCAGCACCTGCCTCACTGGATTTTTTTTGACCTGTTTCACTACCCTGCGGGGATACTCCAGGAAAGCAGGCTGTGCTGGGTCCAAGAAAGAAAAAGCCTATATAGGCCAGGCATTGAGCTGAACCCTCTCCAGTGGGCCTCATCCCATGGAATCCTGGCAAGAGCACTAGGACTCCGGTACCATGGCCCCCAGTTTGCAGGCTAGAACACCAAGCCTCACAGAAATTAGTCACCACGGGCTTTACCACTGGGAGATGTGTGGCCTTGGGCACAACCTGGCACAAAGGAAGTACTCAGAAATGGCAGTTCCCACCCTCTGCCCCGGTGAGGGTCTGCTACACTACCAACCTGCCCCCTCCAGCTCCTCTCAGAGGCTCAGCAGGCAACCCTGGAGGTGGCCGAGGGAGGGGTGGGGAGGACAGGAGCACCCACTCAGAATGGTGGGGCACACTCTGAAATCCAATCTGCCTTGAGGTTGGAGAAGGAACATGATGAGATGCAGAGTCCAGCAGATCCTGAACCAAACAACCCGTTGTTCCAGGACTGGACAATGCTAGGCAGTCAGCGCACCTGTCTGAGCCAGCTTCCTGCTGTGCTACCTGGAGCGAGTAGGACCCACCAGCCAGCAGGGGCAGCGCAGACCACAGAGGCCCGCGACAAAAGTGTACATGGCTCTGCCGTGGGGGCCCCCCATGCCACTCCCCACCCCCATGGCTGGGGATGCCCAGTGGCTCCCACGGAACCAGACACACCTGTGTGTCACTCCTGGTTCCAAGGCCCACCCGCTGTGCAATCCTGGGCAAGTGAATCGATTCTGGAGCCTTAGTTTGCCCAGCGGGCAAAGGGGGATAAAAGCAGAGCACACTTCGGAGGGTTGAGATCATGCTTCACTGCTGCCTGGCCCATAGTAAGTGCTCCATAAACAGGAGCTGCTGTTATTACTATTATGGGAGCTATTACGATTTGACCCTCTCCGTGCCCCTCCCCTCCCGGCTGCACCCACGCGGGAACCGCAGCCCCAACAGGGGAAGTGATTCGTCCAAGTCGCCAGCGAGTCAGTGGCCAAGTGACCGGAACCCGGATCCCCTCGGAAGCCCAGGCCTCCCGTGCAGACCAGCTGCCCCCAGACCAGCCCCCCCACCCCCCGCCCCCCGGGCCCCGGCCCGCGCCCTCACCCTCCGGCTTGGCCTCGCCCTTCGCTTCGGCCAGGAGCAGCCAGCCCAGCGGGGCCAGGAGCAGCAGCGGCCGCATGGCAGGGGTCTGGGGACGTCCGGCCGGTCCGGCGGCGCTCGCAACCTGGAAACTTCGCGACGGGGCCGGCGGTCCGGCTGCCACGCATGGGGCCCGCCCCGGGGGCGGTGCGCACCGCCCTCTGCTCCCTCCCCGCCGCCGCCACCGCCCGCCCCGGGGGAAGGGTTTTCCCGCAGACTCGCCCGAACCCGGGCCTCTCCGAGCTGGGGCGGCTCCCGGGTCCTTCCGCCGGCCGGTCCTCCTCCCGCCCTTCTCCCCGGGCTTCTCCACCGCTAGACACGGTGGGTGGGAGTGGGGGGCGGGGGGGGGGGCTTGTTCAGGGAGTTCAGAGGCATCCATCTCCCTGGCGAGATCCTCCGGGCTGCTGGAAATGCAGAAAGTGCATCACCATCTACCAAAAAAGGAAATCACTTCATCCGCCTTTTTGTCCCTGGGTGGCAAACAGAACCTCTGAGCCAAGGAAGGTCTTGCTCTTGAGGTCGCCCTGTTAAGTAAGTGAATGAATGAAAGAAAGCAAGCAAGGAAGGAAGGAAGGGTAGTGGCTTTTCACCAAGGTGGGTCTTCAAAGCCCAACAAACAGCTCAAGGGTTTCTTAGAACAAGGGCTCCTAGAGCAGAAGTCAGCTAGGGGCATCCAACTCTGGGAAAAGAAAAGCATCCTCCCTTCCTTGGAAGAGGCCCTCCGACAGATCTGGGAGCCTCCTTCCAGCAGATTCGGCTCCAGAGGCATGGGTGGTGGGTGCAGCTCTGGGTGGGCAGGGGCTCCCTTCCCCCAACCCCTGGGGGGCAAAGGGTGGAGGGAGGGGTCGTGTCATAAGTGTTAATGAACAGTGCAGAATAATAGGCCATGCCTAGGTGCTGGGGAAAAGAGAAATCAGACTGTTTCAGCAAGGGAAATCCTCTACCAATTTGCTGAGTGGAAAACAAAGACATACACTATGACCCCACTCAGTAAAAAATATCCTCTCGTGGATACAATTGAGACATGCTAAAAGCAAATGACAGGCAAATGTTTGTAGTGATTATTTCCAGGTTGTGGGATTGTATATATCTATAATTATGTATTATATATTGCACATATTATTTCCTGGTAGTTTTATTTTATTTATATTTTTCATTGTTTTTACACTTTTTTTGCAATTAATATATCCTATTTGTACAATCCAAACAAAACCAACATATGTCATTTTTAGAAGATAGGTAGAATCCCTGGGAATGTTGGCGATCATCTCATTGTACTGAGATTTACTCTGTACAGATGGTAGAAGTGAGCTCAGAGGGACCCAGCAGCAAGCTCAAGGTCACAAGGCAAGTAAAGTGAAGAGGCGTTGAGTGCAATCCAGGTCTTCTGTCTCCTAACTGGGACCCAGGGTGGGGAGTTTCTGCAGCTGGAGACAGGATTTGGTGCCAGAATCCACCGGATGTTTTTGAATTCAGGAGGATGCAGATTGAAATTCCAGATCCTTCGAGAAGGAAATGGAGGGATGAGCAGAGGGGTGGAGAATGAGCATATGTTGGCTGGCTCAATTTTCAAAGCTCTTTCTCACTCTATGTTCACAACAGCCCTGTGAGTTGGGCAGTATTGCCCCTATTTGTGAAATAAGGAAACTGAGGCCCAGAGAAGCGAAGCAACCATCACACAGCTAATGTAGGAGCACGGTAAGGGAAGCAGCTTTAGAACCCACTCGAACTTTCCGTTTGCTGGGATCCAAGGAGAACCTCTATGGTCAGGTACTGTGGACAGAAAAAATCCTTGGGCCTTGGGGTTCCCGTGGTCCACATGCCCAGAGTCAGTGTAACTCAGGAGAGGCAATCCATCCGGGAGGCTGCTGGCCTTCCCTGGAGAAAGGATTCACCCGGGCGAAGCCTGCCCTCCATTCCTTCCGTATCTCTTTCCTGCTCCCTTTGCCAAATTGCTGGAACTTGAACCTGGTCCAAACTTCATCCAGAAGGAGAGCCTGTCTCCTTAATCAGCCGTGTCTGCTGCCCAGATGTTACTGCTGATACGTGCTGCACGTCTTGTGAATAGTTAAAGGTGCAGGACTCTGGTTTCCTGGGAAGCTGCAGAAAGGATGGCTGGCCCGGAGGGCAGTTGTCTGGTGCCAAGGGGTGGGGGTGCTTTTCTCACTTTCCTTCTTTTATCCATTTCCTTTGCTGAGCCTGAGCCAGGGAAGGGTGCTGGCCTCTGCCACATCCAGCTGCCCGCCGGCCCTCAGCTAGTCCCACTGGCACTTAGCCCCTTTAATAACAATAATGATAGGATTTCCAAGCTGTTCCGTTAAGTGAAAATAGAGAGATACAAGTGTACATTATATGCTACAATGTCTGTGAATGGAAAATAGCGGTGGTTGTGTTTAGGGAGAGGAACAGAATAACTGGGGTCGGGAGAGGGGACGACGTCACCCTTCAGGTCCTTAGGACTCTTAATGGGTAAAGATGGTGAATGGCTAAATGTATCACATGCCCGTGTCACTGAAGTCTGAGAGTAAACCTACTCTCTTTTATAATCCCCACTTTATGGATGGAGAAACTGAGGCCCAGGGAAGTCAGCTGACTTGCTAGCAAGGGGTATGGCCAAGATTCAAAGCCCAGAGAGCCTGAGGCCAGGGTCCTCTGTACTTTTGACCCCTGGCTTTGTTGTGGCTCTGTTGCTGACCCTGGGCTGTGATTCCCTGCTGGGGGGTGGGGGTGGGGGGGGCGGAGGAGGGTAGGGAGAGTGGCAAGGGAGTGAAGAGCACAAATAATGAAGCTTCCCTTTGACCCAGGAATCTGCTTCTAGGAATTGCTCCCCCTGAAACATCACATACGTGAGCCAAGGTATATGTCTATTACACAGTTGATGGTAATAACAAATATAATTATGTGGGTTTACATTTACTGAACATTCACTATGTGTCATGCACCTTACATTCCTTGCCTGCATTAACTTATTTATTCCTCAAAAACATGAGAGGCAGATTCTCTCGTCATCCCCATTTCACAGTCAGAATCAAGACTGGTCCTTTGTTCTCACCACACTGTGCCACCCAAAGACTTCTGCCTTCCCAAGGGGGTTGGATAGAGCCTGTCTTTCTAACGGTAGGTCATGGATTCCTGCACCTCCATGAACATATTCTGTGGGTTTTGTGAACCAGGTGGGAATTAAGAAGTGTATTTATGGGGGTGCCTGGCTGGCTCCGTGGTGAGAGCATGTGACTCTTGATCTCAGGGTAGGGAGTTTATGCCCCACGTTGGGTATAGAGATTACTAAAAAAATAAATAAACTATTTTAAAAATTGTGTTTATGCTTTGATAATAACCTTGAAAAAAAAAAAGTGAGCACACTGTAGGATCACCTGGACAGGTACCTTCTCACAGGATGCTGGCACCCCAACCCGGCAAACATACCACTGTCTGCTCAGAGCCCACAGGAAGCCGCCTCAAATGACCGTTTAATTTTCAACAACTGGGAAGCACTGTCTGGTTTTGGAATGTCCTGAAACCAAAATGGAAACAATTGCCCCATTGTCCGCCCCTGTGCTCGTATTGAATTTTTTCCCCAGAAACAAAGCAAAATTTCTCTTTTGCATTGATTCACAATTTAAAGGCATTTTCAAATAATGAGACTTTAGTGTCTTATGTCATTTAATAAGTTAAAACTCAGGGTGACATCAAGAAGACGACTTGGTGTGGTAGAGAAATGGACAGTCCTGGGTGGGATTCGTGTCTCCATATACTGTACATGCAGCCAGCCAGGCCTGGAAGAGTTGTCAACAACTCGTTGTCTAGTTTACAGTGGTCTTTCTTTCTTTCTTTCTTTCTTTCTTTTTTCTTTCTTTCTTTCTTTCTTTCTTTCTTTCTTTCTTTCTTTCTTTTTTCTTTCTTTCTTTCTTTCTTTCTTTCTTTCTTTCTTTCTTTCTTTCCTTTCTTTCTTTCTTTCCTTTCTTTCCTCCTTTCTTATCTATACTAAATTTTTTTGCAGGGAGGATCGTCATTTTTACAGAAAAGTTTCCTTTTTATTTTTTTCCCACTCTTAGGGCTGTTGAATCCATCAGTAGCAAAGGGGGCCCAACACGTGTTCGGTTTGGCTGGCTCAGTATTTTTTTTTACAAGTGAGTTGGATACTTCCACTCCCCCACCCCTCCCCCAGACCCCAGCCCTCCCTGGGACTTCGCTCTAACAGCCCGGGATCCGACCGTCCAGCCCCCGCGGCTCCCGCCGCGTCGTCGTCGTGGCTCCGCCCCCTTATCTCTGGCCCACCCCTGCCTCTTCCCTCCGCCCCCTCCTTTCCCACGTGTCGCAAAAGACCCGGCAGCGCTTGACGGCCGGTGCTGTTTGACGGCCGGGGGCAACCGAGAAGGAGGAGGAAGCGGCGGAGGCTGCTGCGGCTGCGGCGGCTGCGGCGGGGGCCGGAGTGGGCGCCGCGGTCCGGGCCGGGGAGTGAGGCGCGGGCGGCCGGGCCGGTGGGCTGGGCGGCGGGCCCGGCGGCCGCCCCCGCGCCGCGCCTGGCGGCCCGATGTGGCTGCAGCAGCGGCTTAAGGGGCTGCCGGGACTCCTGTCGAGCAGCTGGGCCCGCCGCCTACTCTGCCTGCTCGGCCTCTTGCTGCTGCTTCTCTGGTTCGCCGGCTCCGGGGCGCGGCGGGCCGCGGGCGGCCTGCACCTGCTGCCCTGGGCCCGCGGCGAGCCGGGCGCCGCCGAGCCCTCTGCCTGCCTGGAGGCGGCCACCCGCGCCTGGCGCGGCCTACGGGAGCGCGGCGAGGCTGTCCCGCTGGGCCCCGGAGTGCCGGCCCTGGTGGCCAACGGCTTCCTGGCACTGGACGTGGCCGCCAACCGGCTGTGGGTGACTCCTGGAGAACGAGAGCCCGCCGTGGCGCCGGACTTCATGCCCTTCGTGCAGCTACGCCCGCTCAGTGCCCTCTCCGAAGCGGGGGAGTCAGTGCTGCTGCTGCGTGAGGGGCTGCTGCGCCGAGTGCGTTGCCTGCAGCTGGGGACCTCGGGTCCCGGCCCTGCGGCCGCCGGCCCCGGACCCGCCTCGGCCTCCGGCCTGGTCACAGGATCCGGCCGCGACTGCGTGCTGCTGCAAGAGGACTTTCTGGCGCACCGGGGCCGACCCCACGTCTATCTGCAGCGTATCCAGCTCAACAATCCCACGGAGCGGGTGGCCGCGCTGCAGACTGTCGGGCCCACTGCCGGCCCGGCCCCCAGAGCCTTCACCAGTACCCTGGAGAAGGTGGGAGACCATCAGTTCCTCCTCTACTCAGGCCGGTCCCCGCCTTTTCCCACGGGGCTGGTGCACCTGGTGGTGGTGGCCGCCAAGAAGCTAGTGAACCGGCTCCAAGTGGCTCCCAAGACACAGCTGGACGAGACAGTGTTGTGGGTGGTGCATGTTTCAGGCCCCATTAGCCCCCAGGTGCTCAAAAGCAAAGCAGCCAAGGAGCTCAAGGTGCTCCAGGATTTGGCCCGAAAGGAAATGCTGGAGCTCTTGGAGATGCCAGCGGCTGAGCTACTTCAGGACCACCAGCGCCTCTGGGCTCAGCTCTTCAGCCCAGGTGAGGCCTGGCCAGTTCCTGGTCCACAGTCCACACCTTACACCAGGGTGTCCACGGTGCACCCTGGAGATACCCCGCTAGAGTATACGGAGGTGACACTGAAGGGGAATAGTGGGGTGGTTACACGGGGCTTGGCCATTGACCTGGGGCTGACTCTCTGCTCTACCACTTAGTATCTGTGTGATCTGGGACCAGTTAACTGATCCCCATGGGCTTGTATTCAGTAATAACAGTAGCACTGACCTCAGTGGGCTTTTGTGAGAGTCTAATGAAAGAATGAGTGTGAAGGACTGGTCTTACTGTTACTTGTTCTTGTAGATGAGGACTGATTTGGAGAATGGATGTGGGGGTCAGTTTTGTTTTTTTTTTTTTTTTTTTTTAAGATTTTATTTATTTATTTGAGACAGAGAGAATGAGAGAGAGAGAGCACATGAGATGGGGGAGGGTCAGAGGGAGAAGCAGGCTCCCTGCCAAGCAGGGAGCCCGATGCGGGACTCGATCCAGGGACTCCAGGATCATGACCTGAGCCGAAGGCAGTCGCTTAACCAACTGAGCCACCCAGGCGCCCCTGGGGGTCAGTTTTTAAAGGATAAATCAACAGGCAGAGAGAGGCCTGGCCGTCCCCAGATTCTTGTTCTCAGTTCCCCACAGGCTGGCTGGTGACAGGCATGGGCTTTTTATTTTATTTTATTTTAAGTGAACTCTGCCCAACGTGGGGCTTGAACTCACAACCCCGAGATCAAGAGTCATGTGTCCTAGGCACCCCCAAGGCAGGACTTTCGCTAGGCTGAAGTGTGCCTTGGCCAGAGTGGCTGCACCTTTTCGCTGGGAGGGAATGGAACTTCTGCTCCAGCAAGTTGGAATGGGCAGGTCAAATGAAAACTTCTTTCCCCCGTTGACTGTTGCAAGTAAAGGAAATCCTATTCTAGATGAGAGAGAGATTTCGGGTTCCAGGGTGCTTGTTGTCTAAATCCTTATACTTAGTTGCTCAACGTGTGTTTAATTCACTCAGCAAGTATTGAGTGGATCTTGCTAGGGACTGTTCTCCCCAGACGAGGGATACAGAAGTGAATAGAACAAATTTCCTGTTCTCATGGTGCTTGCTCAAATTCTGGACGGGAAGAAGACGATACTAGAAAAGTGAAAATCTGAATGAATAAGCAAGATAACTTTTGAGAATAAAAAGTTCTGTGAAGTTAAAAGTATGTGTTGGAGGGTGACGGGGTGAGGGGAAGGGTGGGGTGGGGCTTCTGTTTAGCTCCAGTTGTCAGGGAGGCCTCTCGGAGGAGGAAGCACTTAGCCAAGACCTGAATAGCAAGAAACCAGCCGAGTGATGATGTGGAGGGAGTGATGATGTGGAGGGAGCCGGCAGGTCAGAGGCCCCGAGGCAGGAGGAGGTGTGGCTGAGGCCAGGGTCGCTGAGCAAGGGAGGGGGGTGATCGCCAGAGCCTGAAAGGGCCTTGTAGACCTTGAGAAGGATGGTGATTTTGATTCTCTGTGGGATGGACAACAGAGCAGAGACAGCCCCAGCTGAACATTTTTAAAGCTCCCTCTGGCTGCTGTGTGCAGAGTGCAGACTGTGAGGGGATGAAAGCGGGACACGGAGACCCCATACGAGGATTTTGCAGGAGCCCAGGTGAAAGAGGAGGGTGGCTGGGACCAGAGTTGTGACCGCGGAGACCGAAGGGGACGGCTTCTGATACTTTTGGAGGTGGTCCCACCAGGACTTTGCATGGACTGGGCGTGGGCTGTGAGAATTTGAGGGTGACTTCGAAATTTGTGGGGAAGGCTTGAGCAAGTGTCCGGAGATAAGCTGGGGAAGGATTGGCTTGGGGCTGGAAGAGTCAGGTTCAAAATGCCTGTCGGGGATCCGGGTGGAGACACCCAATGGGCGGTTCGCTGTTTGAGTCTAGAATTCATACAGATTTGGGAGATGGGGTGTTCAGATGTTATTTAAAGCTACAGGACTGGAGAACAAGATGTTAGCAAGGAGCAGGCTGAGACGGGCCAGGGCGCTGATGACAGTGTTGTGGACGCAGAGGGCTGGACTTTGCAGCTGCCACCATGTCCTGGCCCCGTCTGTGTTCTTCTGGGCGCTGGCGGGAGGCCCCGCTTCGAACAGGATTTTAGGTTCCCGGCCCACAGGGTCAAGTTGGTCATGTGAGGGAGCCAGGCAGAACGACTTTCTCCCCTCAGGGGAATCTGGCGTGCCTGTGCCTCCCTAGGGGCCAGAGGTGCGTTCTCTGCCGCTCTTCATGTCCTGACCTCAGCCTCCCGCCACGCCGTTCCTCCTTAACGTGCACCCTTTGTGGTGTTACAGGTGTGGAAATGAAGAAGATCACGGACGCCCACACCCCGTCGGGCCTGACCGTGAACCTGACGCTCTACTACATGCTCTCCTGTTCACCAGCCCCCCTGCTCAGCCCCAGCCTGAGCCACCGGGAGCGCGAGCAGATGGAGTCGACGCTCAACTATGAAGACCACTGCTTCAGCGGCCACGCCACCATGCACGCCGAGAACCTCTGGCCGGGCCGCCTGTCCTCCGTCCAGCAGATCCTGCAGCTCTCCGACCTGTGGAGGCTGACCTTGCAGAAGCGCGGCTGCAAGGGGCTGGTGCGGGTCGGCGCCCCAGGCATCCTGCAGGGCATGGTGCTCAGCTTCGGGGGGCTGCAGTTCACCGAGAACCACCTGCAGTTCCAGGCCGACCCCGACGTGCTGCACAACAGCTACGCCCTGCACGGCATCCGCTACAAGAACGACCACATCGACCTGGCCGTGCTCGCGGACCCCGAGGGCAAGCCGTACCTGCACGTGTCCGTGGAGTCGCGCGGCCAGCCCGGCAAGATCTACGCGTGCGAGGCGGGCTGCCTGGAGGAGCCCGTGGAGCTGACCTCGGCGCCCCAGGGCCACACCTTCCCGGTCATGGTGACGCAGCCCATCACGCCGCTGCTCTACATTTCCACCGACCTCACGCACCTGCAGGACCTGCGCCACACGCTGCACCTCAAGGCCATCCTGGCCCACGATGAGCACATGGCCCAGCAGGACCCTGGGCTGCCCTTCCTCTTCTGGTTCAGCGTGGCCTCCCTCATCACCCTCTTCCACCTCTTCCTCTTCAAGCTCATCTACAACGAGTACTGTGGGCCTGGGGCCAAGCCCCTCTTCAGGAGTAAGGTATAAAGCCCCGGCCTTGTGTTCTGTCCTGAGACCAGCACAGGGGAGGGCCCGGGTCCTACTGGGGTCCCCTTCTAAGCCAGTACCCTCCACCCGCAACACAGAGAGGAGTGAGTGTGTTTAGAGAGGATATGAAAAAGTGACTTCTAAGAGGAGACCGTAGGAAGGGACAGTGGTGGGTAGCGGAGTCTACTGGCCTCCCAGGGATAGTCCCTTCCCTCCCCCAGTAAATCTCAGCATTTACAAATAATTGCAACAAACCTCTACGTTGACCCGAGCCTCCGTCTAAGCTGCAGCGGGGGATCCCTGTCCTCACCCCTGAGGGCCCGTTCACTGCCCCTTGCTGGAGGCCTGCTAAGGGGGTCATCTTGTCAGCGCAGGGCATGATCCTTCCCCTCCTGTTTCCTGAAACCTCTTTGCCCCCAGGAAGCTGTGACTTTGAGCATGGCCACTGTGGGACTCTCAGCTAGAATGTGTCTTGGGGATCAGGCTCAGCCTCGGGGAGGCCGCCTCGTCTGCTCTGCCACCCAGCGCTCTATGCTTTCTTGCTGCCAGGATTTCCCGGGAGAGGGAACAGAAGGGAGTCCATTATCGGCAGTCACAGGAGAAAGTCCCTCGGAGGGAGCTGGGCTTGCTTCCCTTTCTGTCCTCTCTTCTTGTCGGACTAGTGAGTGGGGAGATACGTTAGGTCTCGATCTGTGCTCTCAGCAGTTAAGGAGCCTGGGCCACTCAGGAGAGATGCCTCATTACCTCCACGGAGGGCTTCGTGCCTTCTGGTTTCTAGTTTCTGGCCCGAGGCCAGGTTGAGAAGAAGTAGCACTCAACCTGAAGGAGTGGGAGAAGGGTGGGCAGCAGGTCTGAGCTCCGAGCTTGAAGAACAAACGGAAAGTCAGATGAGAAAGAAATCTTCCCGAGCTGTAATAGAACAGGTGCTAAATTTGCATTGCGTGGGTCTGACAGCCTCTGTGAAGTAGGCAAGCTGCTTTTCCCTGCTGCTTGGTGGGCTTCTGGCATATACCCACCTGATCGGGAGGGGGAACCAAACCCCTAAGTTTGGGGTGCTACCCCCCTGTCCCTCCATTTCCTCGGGCTCGAGCTGGGCCGCGGCAGAGCAGAGCCCAGTGAACACCGAGCCAGCCTGCGGAGGTGTCCTGGCCACGGACTCCATGGTGGCTGTCGCACGTCCCTGGGCCAGGAGCGCCTGCAGAGCTGGATCAGAGCCTGGGCGGGGGGCCACCAGGGTCATCTCTGTCACCTGCTCCCCCTGGTAGTCGTGTAGCTTCCACGGGGTTGGCGGTGAAGAATAACAACTTGTTCTGTTAATTGAACAGGAAGATCCCAGTGTCTGAGCGCACCAACAGCCCTGCTTTCAGCCCCGTCTGCACAAGACACCCAGCACTGACAGTCCTGCTGCACGAACAAGGGAGCCTTTGAAAGCACCCACCCTTTTGTGCCTTGTTGGGGACACCAGTGACGCAGAGCGCGTGTGGATGTTCAGGAGTCGGCATCAGGGAGCGGGAGGGGAGGGCCAGTGGACTTCTTGTAAGCTTTCGACTCAATAAAATGAACCTAGATGGAAAATACTTGAAATTGAACTCACTCCTTCTGCTTCCCCCCCACTTCTTCTGTCCCAGGATATAGACCCTCTTTTGGAAAGACTTGTTTAGGAAAAATTGTGTTCTATTCCTAATTTAATGTGTTCTTTCTCGACTGAATTTTTAATTTATTGTTGAGATTTGGCTGGACGGCTTTCGCATCCCCTTGAGACAGTGAGTCGTGGAGGTGATCTCCGACCGACGCCGCCCCGCCTGTGCGGAGGGCGCGGGTCTCGGCTCATCCCCGGGTTCGCACGTTGTCTCTTATCATGAGCCTGGGAAGATCTGTGCTTTTGTACTTCTGGCCTTTAGGGGAGGTATTTAACTTTCTAGTGATTGATGATTGTTGGGTTTTGAAATACCAAAGCTTCTTTTTTGTTCTGTTTTTAAATAAATCTCTTTCAAACTTCCATGACCGGTTTGTGTGTGGTTGAAACCCAGAGACATGGGGTCTTCCTCCGTCACCAGGCTTTTTGGGGTAGTGTCTGAAGCAGAAGGGCCAGCCACCTGGTCCTGCCCTAATGACGCGAATTGTTTCCCCGCGTCTAATTCTCTTCAGAAGATGTGGAGGCCGCCACCTAGCCCCTCGGCCAGGGTGGGGGCTCACCAGGTTGCCTGGCCAAGGCCATGGTGGTCACAGCCCGACTCACCAGGGAGCCTGGTCTCCTCGCCAGCAGCTGAATGTCGCCCACAACCGCGGGCTGGGAGAGAGCATGACCAGGCATGTCCAGCCCGACCACGAGTCGCCCTGGCTCCACACGCCTCCCACTTCTGTGCTGGGCAGGGCAGAGCTCAGAGGTGCCCCCCTCGTCCACTCACGAGTCATTGGCGGGCCTGCCTGTTTAGGGGAGCAGGAACCTCGTGGGGCGCCACTGGGTGTGTGGTTTAGGGTGTGGCGTGCCCTGCAGTCCTTACGTGAAAACTGAAAGCTGCTGGACAAGAGCCCTAGCTCATAGTTCCACCCCTCTGTTTAGCTTGGAACCCGGCCTGCCGGAGCTTGCCGTAAACGGTAAAAATAGACCCGTGTACCCGCTGCCGAGAAAGCCTGAACCTGCAATCTCAATAAACGACTTGGGCCGGATGGCATCGAGTGCTCGCCGCGTGCTGGGGACGGTCCACGGGCGGGCGGCCGCAGGAGGAGGTGAAGATCAGATCGGGCTTTGAGGGTGGGGAGGCCACGGGGGGCCAGGCTGCGGTGCGGCTCCGTCACCGCCCTCCCCCACCTCTGGTGGCCGCCTCCCCTGAGCGACCTTTGCTCCCCTCAGCGATGGCATCAGCAGCCGGTCCCAAGAATGCCAGGTGTCTGCCGGCAGCAGGGACCACCCTCACAGGGAGGGGATGCAGGTGGCCTCAGCCGGGGGCCGCCCTGCGCCGTCCAGTAACGCCTCTCGCCTCTCCGGACGGATGCATTGAGGTTTCACCAAGTAACCCTAACCTGCACCGTGGGGCCCCCTTCGGGAGCTTCCCAGGTGTCATCTGAACCTGGTCCCTGTTCCCAGAGGGCCGGAGGGACCAAAGACGAGGCAGGCCACTGCAGGTGAGGAGAAGGCAACTTAGCGGTGAGATCTCTCTTCGGCGCCATCAGACGAGTGGATCCCTGACCCGCCCACCTGCACGAGTGGATCCCCGACCCGCCCACCTGCACGAGTGGATCCCCGACCCGCCCACCTGCACGTTAAAACTTTCTGCAGAGGCCTTACCTGTAGAGCTCCGTCACCATCACGGGCCGTGTCCTTGGAGCAGCCTTTGGGAGCAGGAAAGGCACTCAGATCCCACATCCAGGGACACGGAGGGGGTGAGGAGCCTCTGAGGTCACTGGCCGTCACCCCCTCTCCACACGCCCCCCAGCCCTCTCCCCTCCTCTCAGCCCACTTTTAACTGGCAGCTGCAGCCAGCCCCTCTGTGTGGATGCGAATCCCCGCCAGCACCTTGCGTAGCCTCTCTCTTCCCTTCGGGAAGACTAGGCCACCTCACCTACCATGAGGCCCGCGGCTCCTCTGGGGGAGGAGTTTTCCAAAAGGGAGTTGGACTCTCCCAAGGGCATTGGTATGGGCTGAATGTGTCCCCCCAAATTCACATGTTGAAATGCTACCCCCCAGGGTGGTGGTGTTTGGAGGGGGCCCTGTGGGAGGTGACTAGGTCATGAGGGTGGAGCCCTCCCGAATGGGATTAGTGCCCTAATAAGAGGGACCCCACCGAGCACCCTTGTCCTCTCCTGTGTGCAAGGTGGGACAACAATGGGCATCTTAACCCAGACGGGGGTGCTCACCAGAACCCGTGTGCCGGCCCCTGATCTTGGGCTTCCAGCCCCCAGAACTGGGGGAAATACCTTCCTGTTTTGCCTAAGCCCTCTGTCTCTGGCCCCCTGCTCTAGGAGCCCGAACAGACTAAGATATTCAGGCATATTCCTGCAGTGGAGGAGTGGAACTTTTCCCAGGTGAAAACAAACCAAGAAACAGATTCATAGGATCTTAGATGGAGAAGAAACCTTGCAGCTCTTCTTGCTCAGGAGTCTGTAACCACCTGGCTTCACGGGATCCATGGACCCCAAAATGGCCAACTGTATGCACTTTTTTTTTTTCTTTCATGAGAGGTCCTGTAGCTTTCTTCAGATTCCCAAAGGATACCTGACTTCAAAATGAACAAGACAACCTGCACTTTGGGGGTCTTGTTTTTACCCTCCCCCACCCACCCCAGGGAGCAGCAGTGGTCTGGGCTTCCGAAGCCTGGTTCGGGGTCTGGCGATTGGGTGGCTCACACCACTTGCCATGGAGCAGATACTCCTCCCTGCAGAAAGGAGGCTGCCCGGTCCTGGCTGAGCAAACAGCTTCACCCTAAACCAGCTACCTGCGGTCTGACACTCCTGGTTCCTGGGAGCCTCTCCTCCGGACTTTGGCCAATGGAAGCTTTGGATAAATCATTTGATTCAGTAAATATTTATTGTGAATCTTCTAGCCGGCCATGCATCTGGCCCATGGGTGGCAAAGGGGGAAAGATTACATCTGATGAACACCTACTGTGTGCTTGGCACTTGGGTTTTGCAAAGGCCGTGGGCTATATGTGACTTTGCATCTCTGGCTGGCCAGAAACTAGATGTCCAAAGAATGTTTGCTGAGTTATAGTTGTATGCATTACATCATTTAATACTTGTGTGTGGGGTTGCAAGTGACAGAAAACCCTAATGATAACCTCCTCAGAGCTGAGCAGCCACTGAACAGACAATAATAGGAGGGGATTGGGCGCCTGGGTGGCTCAGATGGTTAAGCGTCTGCCTTCGGCTCAGGTCATGATCCCAGGGTCCTGGGATCGAGTCCCGCATAGGGCTCTCTGCTCCTTGGGAGCCTGCTTCTCCCTCTGCATCTCTCTCTCTCTGTCTCTCATGAAAAAATAAATAAAATCTTTAAAAAAAAAAAATAATAGGAGGGGATTAGTTTCCCAAAGGATGTTTGGGGTACTCTTATCAGGAAGGAGGAGGAAAAGATGCTTGGCAGCAAAGTACAGGTGGCCAGCATACCCTGCAAGGTAAGTTTCATTCCCACTTTGCAGATGAGGCAAGTGAGGCTCAGACCAAAACGCACTAAGCCCTGGAAAAGCAGGGAACAACACAGATATAGTCTCCAACCTCAGGGGATGCACAGTATGAAGTGCAGTCAGGCAGATAAGAAGTCAAACAGTTAGACGGCGATCAGAAAGTGGGAGCATGGGGCTGGCACACTGAACCTCTGCTGGAGGGTCAGGGGTGGCTCCCTGGAGGAAGCTGAAGTCTGCAAGCTGGAACCTGGATAATGGGCATCCCCCAGGGTAAGGCATGGGAGAGGGCCATCCAGGCAGTGGGCAGAGCATGAGTTAAGTGTACAGAGGTGGGGACGTTTAGGGACGCAAGGGCACCATAATACTTCAGTTCGTCCAGAGTGTAGACTCCTCAAAATGAATAAAGTGGGTGATAAGGTTAGAGAGTTGGGGTTTATGGATCGTTCTTTTTATTGATCTTTGACTTCTTTTTTTCCCCTCCCCCGTGATCCGTATCTTTGACTTCTAAAGGCAGGGGGTGGGTAGGCTCAGCCCTAACTCATGGCAATGACAACATCACAGGTGACAATTCCTCCCATGGACATAGCACCTCCTCTCCCCTCCTTACTGTTATAATTTTAGCCAATCTTTACAGCTTCCACCCAAACCAAGGGAGGGCAGTTTATCACCCTGTTTTACAAAAGGAGAAACTGAGACCGACTTGTCAAAGGTCAAAGGGAGGTGACCAGCGCCTTGCAGGATTGACATTCTCCCACTGACAAGATAATGACTACCTCTGCTCACAGGTAAATCATAGCTCCTGGATGCCCAACTGCCACAGGAATCAATGTGACCGCTCTGCGGGTGTCCTGAGAGATGACAAAACAGGATGGTGAGCTCAAAGAAAGGCTGTGAATTCTCTCAAAATAGAACTTCGAGATGGGGCACCTGGGCGGCTGTCGGTTAAGCGTCTGCCTTTGGCTCAGGTCATGATCCAGGGATCCTGGGATCGAGTCCTGCATCAGGCTCCCTGCTCAGTGGGGAGTCTGCTTCTCCCTCTCCCTCTGCTGTGCGTGCTCTCTCTCTCTGTCAAATAAATAAATAAAACCTTTAAAGAACAAACAAACAAAAAAAACTTCGTGAAAATGTAATTAAACAGCATTTCCCGGGAAGGGAGCTGAATATAAAAGAGTCAGCAGTGGGCCGGGAGTTAGGGGACCTGGTTCCATTTCCGGCTTGGTCATTATCATCATGCAACCTCAAAGAAGTGAGTTAAGCGTTTATCCTCCAGGTTCCCACCTGTAAAATGGGTCTAATAGCACCTTCCAACTTCATAAGATGGTCAGGAAGTCCCACTAAATAAATGACTGTGCGTGAATGTGCTTTGATAAATTCAAAACCTTCTACCCACACAGGGGATGGTTTGTACTGAATATCTGGAGGCAAAAGAATGCAGCCCAGAGCTCCGAAACCCATGGACAGAATTCAGAGGGGCTGCAAACGTGGATCGGAAATTCATCTTTATTTTCACTAACCTCTAACTGAAATTTAGCATCTCCTCCCATGATTAACTTTGGCATTTAGGTCATTGTCCCAAGTAGAAATCACAGCATTCATGTCCCATTATGGTTGCTGCAGAGATCTTGAAATATTGCTCATGTTCATCGTAACTTTGAAATTATGGTAGTCCTTAGACTTGCCACTTGCTCCTATTTATTTAATTTATTTATCTATTATTTTATCTATTTAATCTATTAATGAAGAAGCACATGTTACCACTCACAAATTTGTTTTAAAAATATATTTAGGGGTGGGCGCCTGGGTGGCTCAGATGGTTAAGCGTCTGCCTTCAGCTCAGGTCATGATCCCAGGGTCCTGGGATCGAGGCCCGCATAGGGCTCCCTGCTCCTTGGGAGCCTGCTTCTCCCTCTGCTTCTCTCTCTCTCTCTGTCTCTCATGAATAAATAAATAAAATCTTAAAAAAAAAAAATATATATATATATTTAGGGGTGGGTGCCTGGGGTGGCTCAGTCGGTTAAGCGTCTGCCTTCTGCTCAGGTCATGATCTCGGGGTCCTGGGATCTCCCGTGTCAGGCTCCCCATTTAGTGGGGAGTCTGCTTCTCCCTCTGCCCCTCTCCCCCTCATGCTCTCTCTCTCTTAAATAAATAAAATGTTTATATATTTAGGGGCGCCTGACTCAGTCGGTAGGGCGTGTGACTCTTGATCTCAGGGTTGTAAGTTCGAGCCCCACGTTGGGTGTAGAAATTACTTAAAAACAAAATGTTAAAAAAATTTTTTTAAATATATTTTAAACTTTAAAATTATGGCTCATGTTTAACATACACACAAATAGCCAAATGGGAGATAAATAGATAGATATAAGAGGAGGTTTATGATGGGAATTGGCTCATGAAGTTATGGAGGCTGAGAAGTCCCATGATCTGCCATCTGCAGATGAAGACCCAGGAAAGCTGGTGATGTCAGTGGAAATTAGGGCGAAGATCCAGGAGCTGATGTCCAAAGGCAGAAGATGTGTCCCAGCTCTAGTGAAAAAAGAGCCAATTTGCCCTTCCTCTACCTTTGTGCTCTATTCAGGCCCTCAACAGTTTGGGTGAGGCCCGCCCACTTGGAAGGACCATCTACTCAGTCCATTGGTTCAGACGCTAACCTCTTCCAGAAACACCCTCACAGACACACCCAGAAATAACGTTTTACCAGCTCTGGGGGCATCTCTTAGCCCAGTCAAGCAGACACCAAAAGTCAATCAGCACAGGGACCAGTTAGTTCAGATTTAGTATTTTTATGAACTCATAGATATATTTTTTAAGATTTTATTTATTTATTTGACAGAGACACAGCGAGAGAGGGAACACAAGCAGGGGGAGTGGGAGAGTTCGGAGAAGCAGGCTTCCCGCCGAACAGGGAGCCCGATGCGGGGCTTGATCCCAGGACCCTGGGATCAGGACCTGAGCCAAACGAAGGCAGACGCCCAACGACTGAGCCACCCAGATACCCCGAACTCATAGATTTAAATAGATTGGAGATGTCTCGATCCTTTGAATGTATGAATCTTCTTAATGGTCCATCGATATCATTTTTGGCTTTTGGGAGCCTCTGTAAGGGGCACATTTCCTGGTTCGAGCCTGCACTCTCCATTTCTCCAAGGAGCCCGCTTCCTTTGACCAAGGAATGGCATTTTGAGACTGTAATCTGGGTGTTTGGGGGTGCTCATTACACTAGGTTGTTTTTGCCAAAGGTGAACAAAAAACAAATTTAAAACCCCTGCATGGGATACACAGAGACGGCACTGGCCGCCAGCATTTAATTCTGACTGACCCGAGCCAGCAAGTGAGGAGCAGTTTGCTGGGGAGAAAGAAAGGAAAATGACCCTCCTAGGGCTTGAATACGTCACCGGACAACATGAGCCTGCTCCTTGGTGAGCTGTAGACCCAGACCACACGGAGTGCAGGTGCCTGCCTTGCAAGGTCACTTTATTTGCACAAATAAGGAGACCTCAAGGAATAGTTTCCAAAGCTGTGACTCCCCAGGCAGGGGGGAAGCAGGCTCCTTTTATTGGGGTTTGGGATGGATATTTAGAGAGGGATTGTAATTTTATAATGAGGCTGAGATACCTGTGGGCACCGACTCACCTGGACAGGTATGGTTCCCAGATGTTTCTTTTCCTGTTTCAGCAGTTTGTTAGTTTCTAAAAGATGAAATGGACAGGCAGAAGCTTCTAGGAGTTTCCTGAGTTCAGGAGGTCAGCTCTGAGTTCAGCGGGTCAAGAGGTCTCCCTGGTGACAAATGCGGGGACCAGGGGAGCAGGGCTGGACTGAGGGGAACTGCCTCAGGCACCCTGAGCCAAGGCCATGGTCATCTACACAAAGGGACATCAAGGGGCGCCTGGGTGGCTCAGTCGGTTAAGCCACCCGACTCTTGGTTTCGGCTCAGGTCATGATCTCAGGGTCATGAGACTGAGCCCCGCATCTTGCTCAGCATCGTGCTCAGCGTGGAGTCCCCTTGGGACTCTCTCTCCCTTTTCCTCTACGCCTCCCCCCTCCCTCTCAAATAAATAAATCTTTAAAAAAGGAGGGGGGACATCAAAAGGGCCTAGGAACAAGGAAGGAAGAGCTGGCCTGGGAGGTGGAGAAACTCAAGGAGGGAACTTCGGGATGGATTCCCTCCCTCCTTTGCTGGTTCAAAACCTGCTAGTTTTCTTCCCCAGGATTCACTCCCTCCCTCCCTTCTGGAGTCTCACACCATTAGCAGGGCTCATGGCTGCCTAGGGGAAAGACTACATTTCCCAGCTTACCCCACACCAGGCGGGATAGCAAAGCTAAATTCTGGCCAATGGAATTGGTTAAAAAATTAACTTCCTCTTGAGTTTTATCAAATCCATTATAACCATGATTAAAAGTCTTTCTCATTCCGATTTTTCACAAATGATCCAGCTCTGGTTTTAATGAACTTATCAGGAAAACAAAAAACAAAACCAACAGCAATGCTTATAAATATGTCTTAGAAAAAAGCAGCCAAAAAAAAAAAAAAAAAAAGGCTTACAGTAAATCCAACAGTCAGAGCCAGAACCAGAAGGGTGCCGGGCCTTGCCAGGCATTTATCTCCTTGAAAGGTGTGTGTGAATAGATATGCCCCATGCACCAGTCCCTTTTTAGAAAAAAAGTTTTATCCAAAGTATGGGCAAAACCAGGTTAACTGGATGTTCTCTGTTGAGCAAATATCTGTGCTAGATTCTGCGCGAGGTCGGGGAGCAAAGGGAAGTCGGTGCTTGGTGGCGGTTTCCAGCTTGTAAACATTTTGAGCACAGCAGACTTTCAAGAAGATTTTAGTTTTTTGTGGCTGAGCTCTGCTCGGATATCGGAGCTCAGATTTCTACAGAAGATCTAGTACTGCCTGGTTCGTCATTTTGAAATCCCACCCATAACACGCTCAAAATAGCTGGGATTGAAATCCCGCCCGTAATACGCTCAAGACAGCTGGGATTTTGAACACGCACAACTTCTGGCGTGAAAAATGAGAACACACTTTCTCTTAAAATAGAATGGGAGATCATTAACTAAATCTAATTCATCTTTTATTGAACAACGTTAGTAGCCTTGCAAAGCGCAAGGCCTCAAAAAATTGGCTAAAAACTCAGAATTGTTCCTCTCCACGGAAATCTTTAGTAAAAGGCGAAAGATTTATGCGATCTGAAGAGAAACCAGAGTATACCCGCTACTCACCGCACACATCCCTCGGGTAACTGTTACCCCGAACACAGTGATGGTGACTCTTTGCTCGAAAGAACTAGTGATTTCTGTCTTTCTCCCAGACAATTCTGTGAGAGAAGCCTTATTTGGGGGAAAAAATAATTCAAAGGAAAAAAAGAAATCTAGTCATTTCTAAGTCAGAAATTGTCCGGTGTGCAATGCATTTTGGGTATGCAAATGAACCTCCGTTCGTCACGCCCCGGTCCCTGGAAATGCCTTAAATAGTACATTCGTTTTCCTGCTGGGACTGGGACTATCGCCAGGGGGCAGAGCGGAGGCCAGATTTTCGGGATTATAGACTTGAGCTTGGTCCAACCAGAAAAAGTCTGACTCTTGTTTTATAAATCTTGACTCCAAGTAAAAATGTCTTTTGTACTTAAATAAAATAATAATAAAATAAAACTTGAAAATATTTACGTTCATTCATTAATTCATTCAACAACAATTTACTGAGCACTGTGTTAAACCCTGTGCTGGGCTCTAGGGATAGAGCGGTATCCCCAATATTTCATCCTCAAGGAGCGTGTCTGTGATGGGGGGAGCTAAGTGTGCATGGTGAGCACGATAACAGACTGTTCTGTGCCATCTGGGCAAAGCATTACAGGATCCATACAAGTCGGGCGGTGAGGGCTTTCTGGGCAGTGCCAGAGGATGAGTGCCGCAGATGGACCTCAGTGCCAAGAAATGAGCTTGGATTTACCTTGAGGGCAATGGCGAGGCACTCAAGAGTTTTAAAAGAGACCAACGTAATCAGATGAGTGTTTTAAGGCAGTGGTTCCCTCCCTGTGGTCCCCAGAGCAGCAGGTCAGTGTCACCTGGGTACCTGCCAGAGTCCCAGATTCTTGGGTCCCTGGCCAGACCTACTGGATCTGAAACCCTGGAGGTGGGGCCCTGCAAGGCGAGATTGCACGAGTCCCCCAGGTGACTCTGATGCAAGCTAGGCTGACGACCACTATGGGACAACCATTCTGGCTAATGTGGCCCCTGTAGAGATAAACAGTTTTGGGGAGGTGAATTAAGGAGCTGAGCATTAGGGGCACCTGGCTGGCTCAGTCAGTGAAGACTGCAACTCTTTTTTTTTTTTTTTTTAAAGATTTTATTTATTTCTTTGACACAGAGAGAAAGGGAGGACAAGCAGGCAGAGCTGCAGGCAGAGGGAGAGGGAGAAGCAGGCTTCGCGCTGAGCAGAGAGCCTGACGTGGGGCTCCATCCCAGGACCGTGGGATCACGACCTGAGCCAAAGGCAGATGCTTAACCGACTGAGCCACCCAGGCGACGCGAAGCCTGCAACTCTTGATCTGGGGGTCATGAGTTCAAGCCCCACGTTGGGTGGAGAGATTACTTAAAAGATAAATAAAGTCTTAAAAAAAAAAAAAAAAGGAAGCTGAGCATTAAAGCCAGAGACAAATACACGGTGACCAGCCTGGGGGGCCAAGGCCTGGGAATGGGGGAAGTGAGGAGAGGGGAGAAGTCTAGGTGGGTCCTTGGGGGTTCGTGGCAGGAAAACCAGGAGTGGGGGCTGCACAGAAGTCAAGGGCAGAAGAAGGGAGCGGTCAGCTGTGGTAACTGTCCACCAGAGGTCAAGTAAGGTGGGGACGGCAAAGACCAGTGGGTGTCATGGCAAGGAGGTCGGTGGCCTTGGAAAGAGGCCATTCAGAGGAGTGGGGGTGCTGGAAGGTCCCAGCTGCAGAGAGCTGATGAAGGAGGGAGAGAGGGGCTGGGGTGGAGAGTGGGGACTCCACAGGGACCGCTGCGAGGAGTGTGAGGTCAAAGGAGACCTTTCTCTTTCTTGGATATCCTGGGACTGCCTTTTAAACTTTCTCCCTCTATGCTCTCCTTCCTGACTCAGTCAGTCTCCAACCCTGACCTTTCCCCAGGGATATCACTGAGCCAGCAAGAAGCCTTTGTCTTCCCACCCAAAACCTACAAGCGGGAGGGTATCCATCCCCTTCTTCTGCCCCCTCCCATCCAAGGCTGACCCTCCACTTGGGTTTTGTGTCTCACCCCCACAAAGACGCTGCCCCTCCCACTCGGGCCCCCTCAGCAGCACCAGTCTCCCCTCCCTGCCAGTGGATACCCGGATACCTGGATCCTGGAGGCTTCCTTATTTCCCAGCATGAGAGAGGGGAGGCCAGAGACAGAAAAACTCCCCAGACCCCATCACTCTTTCCTCTTGTGGAATATAATAATCAACCACAACAAAGGAAAAAAAAGAAAAAGAAAAAGAAAAACTTTACTTTGTATTTCTCTTTCAGAAAAAAAAAATTGGTCAGAAATCACTTTATTAAAACCAACTTATGCCACTTCGCACCTACTAGGATAGCAATAGTAATAATAAAGGAAAATGACAGGTGTTGGCGAGGATGTGGAGAAATTGGAACCTTGTGCACTGTTGGTTGGAATGTTAAATGGTGCAGGCGCTGTGGGAAAATTTGGAGGTTCCTCAGAGAGTTAAACACAGAGGTCTCTGGCAAACTCAGTCAGTGGGGAGAGTGAATCTTGATCTCAGGGCTGTGAGTTCGAGCCCCATGCTGGGCATAGAGATTACTTAAAAATAAAATCTTTTTTTTTTTTTTTTAAAGATTTTATTTATTTCTTTGACAGAGAGAGATACAGCAAGGAGGGAACACAAGCAGGGGGAGTGGGAGAGGGAGAAGCAGGCTTCCCACGGAGCAGGGAGCCTGGTGCAGGGCTCAAGCCCAGGACCCTGGGATCATGACCTGAGCCAAAGGCAGACGCTTAAAGACTGAGCCACCCAGGTGCCCCTTAAAAATAAAATCTTAAAAAAATTAAACACAGCATGATCTTATGACCCAGCAATTGCTCTCCTAAGTATACATCCAACAGATTTGGAAACAGGGACTTGGATACTTGTGCTCCCATGTTCATAGTAACAACATTCACAGTTGCCAAAAGGTGGAAACGACCCAAGTGTCCATCAACAGATGAATGGATAAAGAAAATATGGTGCATCCATCCAATATTATTCAGCTTTAAGAAGAAGGAAATTCTGATCATGCTACAACAGGGATGAACCTTGAAAAGATGCTAAGTAAAAGAAGACAGACACAGGGGCGCCTGGGTGGCTCAGTCGTTAGGCGTCTGCCTTCGGCTCAGGTCATGATCTCAGGGCCCTGGGATCGAGCCCCGCATCGGGCTCCCTGCTCGGTGGGAGGTCTGCTTCTCCCTCTCCCACTCCCCCTGCTTGTGTTCCCTCTCTCGCTGTGTCTCTCTCTCTCAAATAAATAAAATCTGAAAAAAAAAAAAGAAAGAAAGAAGACAGACACAAAAGGACATATCGTATGACCCCACTTCCATGAACTATTGAGGACAGGCAAATTTATAGAGGGAGAAAATGGATCAGAGGGTACCAGGGGCTGGCATAAGTGTGTGGGGGGCATAAGGAATTATTGGATAACAGGTACTTTCTGTTTGGGGTAATGAAAAATTTTGGAAAAAGTGATGATGTTTGTACAACATTGTGAATGTATTTAATGCCATGAACTGTATACTTAAAAATTGTTACAATGGCAAATTTTGTTACATATATTTTACCACAATGATAAAAAAAAGAACACCCTCTTGAAGCCACAAGAGAACAAGTCAACCTATTCATTTTATTTATTTTATTTTATTTTTTAAAGATTTTATTTATCTGTCAGAGAGAGAGAGCACAAGCAGGGGTAGCAGCAGGTAGAGGGAGAGGCAGACTTCCCGCTGAGCAGGGAGCCTGACGCGGGGCTCGATCCCAGGACCCTGGGATCATGACCTGAGCCAAAGGCAGACATTTAACTGACTGAGCCACCCAGGTGTCCCCAACCTATTCATTTTAAAATGATTCTTAAAAAAAAAAGAAAGAAAGGGACGCCTGGGTGGCTCAGTCGTTAAGCGTCTGCCTTCGGCTCAGGTCATGATCCCAGGGTCCTGGGATCGAGTCCCGCATCGGGCTCCCCGTTCAGCGGGAAGCCTGCTTCTCCCTCTCCCACTCCCCCTGCTTGTGTTCCCTCTCTCGCTGTCTCTCTCTCTCTGTTGAAAAATAAATAAAATCTTTAAAAAAAAAAAAAAAAGAAAGAAAGAAGCTCACTAACCTTTACTATCAATGCATTTACATCACTAGGACAACATTGAATTAATTTTCACACTAAGACTTTTTCTAAATGGCTTAAGTAATTAGACAATGCTTCACAAATCTTGAGACAAATTCAAGCATCAGAGTCTTGAACATGCATTTTTCATCAGGGGAAACTAAGGTCTATAGTGAAAAAGTTCTTATTTTTCTTTTTGTCTCCACTTCCTCACTTCTTTTATTCATTAAAAAAAGAATCATCGGGGGCACCGGTTGGCTCAGTCAGTTAAGCATCTGACTCTTGATCTCAGCTTGGGCCTTGATCTCAGGGTCATGAGTCCAAGCCTCACGTTGGGCTCTGCACTGGGAGTGGAGCCTACTTAAAAATAAAAATAAAAAATAATTAAAAAAAGAACCATAACGAAATATTTCTAATTCCACAGAAAAGTATAACAAACAAACATGCACCTCACACCTGGATCTAAGAGGTGTTAACATTTCTCCAAATGTGCTTTAGGTCTGGTTTTTTTTTTTGTTTTTTGTTTTTTAAGATTTTATTTATGTATTTGACAGAGAGAGACAGCGAAAGAGGGAACACAAGCAAGGGGAGCGGGAGAGGGAGAAGCAGGCGGAGCAGGGAGCCCGATGCAGGGCTCGATCCCAGGAGCCTGGGATCATGACCTCAGCCGAAGGCGGACACTTAACGACTGAGCCACTCAGGCACCCCTTTAGGTCTGTTTTTTAAAAATAAACAAAACCTGGGGCGCCTGGGTGGCTCATTCAGCTGACCATTAGACTCTTGATTTCGGCTCAGGTCATGATCTCAGGGTCCTGAGATCAAGTCCCACGTTGGGCTCTTTGATCAGCAGGGAGTCTGCTTGAAATTCTCTCTCCCCTGCCCCTCCCCCCACTCATGCAAGCTCTCTCTTTCTCTCTCTAAATAAATAAGTAAAAATTTTAAAAATAAACAAAACCACACATATATATAGCTGAATCCTGCATTTGTACCTCCCCTGTCTCATTTGCTCCCATACACAAACATTGATGTGCTTTTTAAAGTAATGGTTATATTTTAATCGTTCTGCAACTTGCCTTCTTCATGCAACATTATGTTCTCAAGATCAATTGCTATCTGCAGATCTAGTTCCAGTTTATGTATTTTATCTGCTGAATCTTTTGAGTACACCGTAGTGCCCAAGTAAAACAGGGCAAACAGGTCAAGGCAGGCAGGTGGCTACCCAATTACATCTTCCAATCCCTGTACCCTGACTTCAGGTCTCATGTGAACAGGAGGAGGGTGTGGGAGACTGAGTAATGGTGCCCCAAATCTTCAGGTTCTGATCCCTGGAAACTGTGTCACCTGTTAGCCTTAAAAATAAAGCTGCCAGTTAATTTACCATCAAAAATGCATTTATTAGGGAATAAGAGACAATTGCAATCTGGAACAAACCAGGTACGGCAACACCAAAAGCAACTCTGGAGAACAAAGATGACTTCTTTTATAGAGAAAAGGGGGAAGTTGGAAAGGATGTTCTAAACAAAAAGTCTATTGGAGGAAACTGGGAGTTGGAAGTATACTGGCTTCTCATTGGCTGAGTTGTGACAGTCTCTCATTGGCTGGGCTGTTGCCAGGGTCGGAGGAAACCTTTCTTGCTCCCGCCGGGGTTGTAAAGTAGTAGCTAAGGTGGTTTGGACTGGCAAGGTTCCTTTCTTCCTGCCGTGTCTGCAGTTGAGGAGTAGGAGGGCGTGAGAGCTCCCCCTGCTGGCCTCCCGCCGCCATTCTAAACACGTTTCCCCCTTTATTTTCACATACCTTGTTCCGCAAAAGGGACTCTGCAGATGTGATTATGTTGAGGATCTTGAGATGGTCCTTATGAGGGCGTCAGAAGGAGATTTTACCGCAGAACAGGAGAACGCGGTAGCAGAGATGGCCGTGATGTGCTTGGAAGATGAAAGAAGGGGACGTGAGCCAAGGAACACAGGGGGCCACTAAGAGATGGAAAAGGCAACGATTCAGCTTCGCCTCCGGAAGAAACTGGCCACATCAACAGCTTGACATTAGCCCAGTGAGACATATTATAGACTTCTGACCCCAGAATTGTGAGAGAATAAATTTGTGTTGTTTTAAACCACTAAGTTTGTTGTAATTTGTTAGAGCAGCAATGGGAAACTGATATATGGGGACAGCAGGAATCCTTTTTCCTGATGTTGAAGAGTATATGTGTGTCTTTTTTTTTTTTTTTTTAGATTATTTGAGAGAGAAAGAGCAGGTGGGGAGGGGCAGAGGGAGAGAATCTGAAGCCAACTTCCCGCTGAGTGGGGGCGGGGGAGGGGCGGGATCGGGGGGGGGGGGAGTGGGATGCAGGGCTGGATCCCACAACCCTGAGACCATGACCTGAGCCCCTTAAGAGTCAGCCCCTTAACCTACTGAACCACCCAGGCGCCCTCACTGCTCTTTCTTATAAGAAAAGTTGAGCACCTTTTCGTATATTTAAGGCCATTTGTGTGCATTTTAAGTTTGTGTCTTTGCCCATTTTCTATTGGGTTTCCAGTCTTTTTTTTCCTCTCAATTTTTCTTGGAAACCTGCACTACCATCTTGTAGCAGCACATTGCAAAAAGGGAAAATTTCCCCATTCACTTTAAAGAACTCTTTATTAAGGATATTGGTCCTTTATCTGCCAGGTAAGTCACTAGTATTTTCCTCCTATTTTTCATTTTTGTCAAGCAAAAGTATTTTTTATTTTTTTTTAAGAGGGAAAGAGAAAGAGAGTGTGAATGGAGAGGGGGGAGGTCAGGCAGAGGGAGAGAGAGAGAAAAAATCTTCAGCAGGCTCCACGCCCAGCTCAGAGCCCAATGCGGAGCTCGATCTCACAACCCTGAGATCGTGACCTAAGCTGAAATCAAGAATCAGACGCCTAACCAACTGAACCAGCCAGGCATGCCCAAAAGTATTTTTTAATGGAGTCAAATTATTATTTTTTTCTAGACTTTGAGTCATAGTTAGAAGCGGTTTCCTCAGGCATATTATAAGAAGAATTCACTCATTTTCCTTATATGGTTTCTTTTTTCCCCCATTTCGTTCTCTGACGTGTTTGAAGTTTATTCTGGTGTCAGGTATGGATCCAATTTTATATTTTTCCAAATGGCTGGAACTGCTGGTAGAATATAAGATATAATTATTCCTAAAAAGTTTGGTAGAATGTATCCCTAACCATTCTGGCTTGGGGCTTTGGGGCTCTAAGTGTTTTGACTATCATATAAATTTCTTTATTGGCTATGATCTACTTAAGATGATTAATTTTTCTTATGCCAGTTTTGACATGCTATAGTTTTCGAGAAATACGTCCCTGTTGTCTACCTTCTCAAATTTATTGCTGTGATATTCTTTTTTTTTTTAAAGATTTTATTTTATTTATTTATTCGAGAGAGAGAGAGAGAGAAACAGCATGAGAGGGGAGAGGGTCAGAGGGAGAAGCAGGCTCCCCGCTGAGCCGGGAGCCCGATGTGGGACTCGATCCCAGGACTCCAGGACCATGACCTGAGCCGAAGGCAGTCGCTTAACCAACTGAGCCACCCAGGCACCCTATTCTTTTTTTTTTTTTTTAAAGATTTTATTTATTCACTTGAGACACAGAGATACAGAGAGAGAGCTTGAGCGGGGGGGAGACAGAAGGAGAGGGAGAAGCAGGCTCCCCGCCAAGCCAGGAGCCCGACGCAGGGCCCGATCCCAGGACCCGAGCCGAAGGCAGACGCCCAACCATCCGAGCCACCCAGGCGCCCCTGCTGTAATATTATTCATTAGACTTTTTAAAATTAATCAACTTTATTCTTTAGAGCAGTTTTCCCATACAATCCTCGTCCCCACCTGAGCATCCCCCACCAGCAACATCCTGCATCAGAGTGGTACAGTTGTTATGAACTATGAACCTACTGCTGCTAGGAACCAGGGTGATGCTGACACCGGTCCTGGTTCTCAGGACAGGCTGCTGTCCAGCAGGATGGAGGCCCCTCTGTCTGGCGGAGCAGGGGAGGGTGTCTGCCCGCCATGCCTGGTGTGAGAAGGAACCAGGCTTAGTCTGTGAGCCCTGTGCGGAGAAGGCGGCACAGAGCCTCCAGGTGCCCTTGGAGTCAGGCTCTGAGCCCAGCTTGCGGTTCTCAGGCATCATCTCTTAGCTGCTTTGACTCCTGGAAGACCCTGAGGAATCCCTCCCAACTCTGTGGTGGCCATGAGATTCTTCCTCGAGGCTGGGCAGCTGCCCCCACATGGGGTGAACAGCAGGATCACGGTGCCACCTACCTTGGCTATGCTTTGTGGTTTCTGAGCAACTTCAGACTTGCTGGGGGGCGGATGTCACCCTATCCCTCCTCTGGCCCCTGTTTGGGGGGCAGCCTTGTCTTCTTGATCCTTCCAGTCTTTTCATTGCCAGCACTGGTGGGAGTATGGCTCTGTGGGGCTGGGCAGCAAGGCCAAGGTGGTACTCTCCGCCGTCAGCCTGAAGGTCAGCCTGCTGCTGGTGGCCAGCTTCCTGCACCCCATCATTCTGGTTTCTTTCGGGAAGATGACCCACTGGGGCCAGGCCTGCACCCAGGGCCTCTGAGTACCGAGGTATCACGCTGGGAGTGGTGGCTGGCTGCCATGGGGGTGTTTCAGCTCTGTGGCGTGCAGGTGAAAGCACGTGGTGGCCGAGATCTAGGAGCAGCAGAGGCCACGGACACCCGGGGTGACACGAGGAGTGGGGAATGAGCCCAGATCCAGGCCACCTCGGCCTTGGCTCTTCTTTTTTTTTTTTTTTTTAAAGATTTTATTTATTTATTTGAGAAAGAGAATGAGATAGAGAGATCATGAGGGTCAGAGGGAGAAGCAGACCCCCCGCTGAGCAGGGAGCCCAATGCGGGACTCGATCCCGGAACTCCAGGATCATGACCTGAGCCGAAGGCAGTCGCTTAACCAACTGAGCCACCCAGACGCCCGGCCTTGGCTCTTCTGTAGGATCCCTCACCTCTGATCCCTAATTCCCAGCAGAGCCCACTTTGCAAGATGGCACGGGTGATGAACATCTCCCCACCGGGCACAAATTCAAATCCCCCGCCTCAGTTTTCTCATCTGGAGAATAGGACTGAGCACAGAACCCACTTCACAGGGTCGAGTGAGGGTTAAATGAGTTAACCCGTGAACAGCGTCAAGCAATGCCAGGCGCTCAGGCGGTACCCAGTAGATGTCCGTCTGCACCACGGCTGGCTCTCAACCCTGGCTGCACACTAGAGACTCTCTGGAAGATTTTTAAAAACACCAGTGCCCACCAATTCATGTCAAGCGATAGAGGTCAGAAGAGTGGTTACCTCTGGGGCCGTAATGACTGGGAAGGGGCCGAAGGGAACATTCCGGAGTGCTGGAAAGATTGCATATCTTGATCTGAGATGACTTCATGGTGTATACAGACGTGAAAATTAGTTGCACAGTGCCTGCCTTCACAGAGCTTATATTCTCCCAGAAAGAACTTAAAATGTCTCTGGCCTAATTACCAGGTTGTCCTGAAGGTCACCTGAGGTGAAGGATGTGGCTCTGCCTTGTAAACGGTCATGCTTCCACCTCCAATCCACCTCCATGAGTATGGAGCAGTCTGCTCATCTTCTGTAAAATAAGATAAAATAATAAAATAATAAAATAAAATAATAAAATTAAATTAAATAGGTAAAATAGAACCAGTAAGAGGAGTAAGTTGCTTTGAGCCTTCCTCATGGGACCCCACCTGAATAATAATGGTAATAGGTATCCATTGAGTGCTTAGTGAATGCCAGACTTCTATCAAGTGTCTCATGCAGATTATCTTAATTAATCTTCAATACAGCCTATGGAGGAGGCACTTCTGTCATGTTCCATTCACAGAGAAGGAAACGGAGGCTCAGAGAGGTTAGGTAACTTGCTCGGGTGAGACAGAGTTACAGAGCCAGGATTTAAGCCTGCGTCTCTGTGACCTCAAAGCCTGTGTATTTACCCACCGCCATGAAGTGTCTCCGGCCCCAGAGCCCCTGCTGCAAAGGTTGGCACAGGGGAATAAAAGCCGAAACTCTTCCCCATTCACACAAAACGGAAAGCTTAACAATAATCCAAAAGGTTTCACATCTGCTTCTTCAGCCTCTAAGTCCCTCGGGGGCACAACGCACAAAGTCGCTCCTCTTAGGCTCTCTAGCCACAGCCCAATCCAGCGGAGCACTGGAATGGGAGTCTGGAAGCGCAGTTTTCAGTCCCAGGCCTGCCTATAGTTTGCTGGGTAGCCTAGGGCAAATGTTCCTGTTCCTCGTTGGGTCTCAGGCTCCCCCTTTGCGAAGGGGGTTGGGCCTGTGAGGTCGTGTCCCGCCTCGTGTCCCTTCCTCCCTCCAGGGACCATTTTCTTCTCTGACATCGTGGGCCGCCTGCACACTGCTGCAGCTGGTGGAGATGTTCAACAACCGGTACGTACGCTTCGATCCCCTCGTGTGGTCCAGAGACACCTGCCACGGAGAAAGGGGCGGGGCCGGGAGTGCGCCGGCGGAGGGTCCTAGGGCGGAAAGGGGGCCGGGTCGGAGAGGAGACCCGGGACCTGGGCGGGGCTGGGGTCTGGGGGCGGGGCCTAAACCTGAGCGCGAGATCGGGTGGGTGAGGCTGGTGCTGGGTCCGGAGGAGGGGCTTGAGGCGGGGCCAGGGGCCGGGGCGGGGCCGGGGACCAAAGACTCAGCTAGGTCTCTGGAGCCAAGCGCTGCACACCCGCCGGTGAGATGGTCGGCGTCGCCTACGTGTGGTGAGCGGCCTGCCAGAGCCAAACGGGAGTCACGCGCCGACAAGTTCTCCGAGATGGCCCCGGACCTGGTGGCCGCCGTACGCCACGGGCCACCCGAAAGACTGGAGCGGAGGCGAGACCCACTCGGGTGGGACGGCGCGCGAGGGTGCGCGGGGAGGTGGGGAACGTGGGCAGGCGGCCTTCCTGACCGCGCAGGGGACAGCCCCCCACCCCCCGCTGCTCCGAGGCCTGCAGCCCTTTGCTCGGACCTGAGCCGGTCGTGCCACGGCTCTGCTCCTGCCGCGCAGCCCCGCCACCCTTCCCGCGGGCTCCCCACCTGCCCTGCCGCCACCCGTCCGTCGTCCTCGCCTGCTCGCCGCAGCCCTTAGATTTCAGCAGAATAAATCACTTTGTCATGTGCTGTGTGCCCTTGGGCAGCTACTTCTCTTCCCTGAGCCTCAGTCTTCTCATCTGCGTTGAAGATGCCTGTTTCACAGGCCTGATGTGGGGATTACGTGAGAAAAGTCATCCACAGCGCCCAGCAGAGTCCTTCAGTAAGTGGCAGGTGTGACTCCGGGGAGGCTTTCTCTGACTCCATCTGCCCACTTCCACCCGGAAGACCTCTGCTCAGTCCTCCCCCACCCAACTTGCTCTCAAACTCCCCCTCCTCCCCCCGCCAAGCTGCGTGGGCCTGTCCCCCTCTCTGGAGAGACAGACCTTAAACTCAAGCAGGCAGCGCCCATTGGCCTTCTCACCTGGTCTACCTGTTTTCATCTGCGCTGCCCCTACTGCCAGAAAAATACCTCCCCAGCCCCGATTTGCCCTCCAGGGCTTCTGCATAGGCACCCAGCAAACCCAGTCTTAATGGTTCACCTCTCCTCATCAACTGCTAATGTATGGCACTCTCTGTTCTTCTCCAGACCACCTGCTGCTCCAGGGTCCTGACTGCTCCCTTCTGCTCTCCTTTCTCATGCTGTCCATCCGTTGCCTCTCTCCTATGTAAATTCCACCCTTCCCCTGAGGCCCAGCTCACAGGCCTCCTCCTCCAGGAAGCCATCCTGGGCACTCTAGCGGAGGTGTTCTTTTTCACGACCCATGTTTGGCATGGAGCATCTGCTTCCTGGCATTCTTGGGACTTCCCTGCTGTGTTCTGTCTCCCCACAGAGGGAGACAGAGGCCATGTCTTTTTCATCTTGGATCCTGGGAACTGAGCATGTGCCCCACACAGAGTAGGAACCCATGAGCAGGGTTTGCAGCTGACACCTTGCTGATAAAGCCCATTATTACCCCCGACCTTGTTCTGCACTCTGAGATGATGAACCCCTGGCAGATGTCCAAGGTTTATATCCTCTGCATCACTCTTATCACAAAGCCTGGCCCTCCTTTTGTGACCTCCTTGTTGGGAAAACTCTGGGAGACTCTGCCCACCTCCTCCCACTCTTTTTCCCCCTTGTCCCTTCTCTCAGGAAGTGGACTTTTTCTAGGGGCGCCTCTTTGGCTCGGTTGGTAGAGCACGCAACTCTTGATCTTGGGGTTGGGTGTCGAGATTGCTTAAATAAATAAGCTTAAAAAAAAAAAAGGAAGCAGACAGATACTTCTCCTCCCAGAAGTTGATGGGCTGGGCAGTAAATGAGTTGGTCAGCATGGAGTTTCTCCCTCTGTCAAGGCAAAGGGAAGATGAAAACATATGGGCTCCTTGGGATCAAGCACTACAGGGTCCAGAACGACAGCCCAAGCCCAGATTCAAGCCCCTCAGGGGCACCCAGTCCCTGGTCAGCAAGTAGGGAGGTGGGGTAGGGTTGGCTCAGAAGGATGTTGGGCTAAAAGCAACTGCTACCAAGAAAGGAATAGAGAGTGGGGAGGAAGGGAAGCTCCTTTTGACAATAGAGTGGGGGAGGGGGCAGTGTCCCTACAAAGCATAGTCTAACCCTGGTGGCCCATGGGGAGGATTGTACCACAGTGCGCAGTGCGTCTCCAACCTTCACCTGCATGCAGACTGCCTAGGGAGCTGGCTCATGTGCGCATTCCGATTCAGTAATTCCTGGGTTGGGCCCAGATTCTGCATTTGAGAGAGAGAGCGCACAAGCAGGGGAGGGGCAGAGGGAGAAGCAGGCTCCTGGCTGAGCAGGGAGCCCGATGCAGGGCTCGATCCCAGGACCCTTGGGATCATGACCTGAGCTGAAGGCAGATGCTTAACCGACTGAGTCACCCAGGCGCCCCCAGATTCTGCATTTCTATCATGCTCCCAGGTGATGCTGCTGGTCCATGGGCCACATTTTGAGCATGGCATTGTAGCGGGACTGTCTGCAGGCCACTTCCTTTCCTTCCGCCCAGCCCTGTTCTTCCATCTAGATGCCCACCCTGTCTGCCCCCGGAGAGACCCTCAGCTTGTTTTGCTAGAGGGGATGCTTTTTAAAATTTCATTAAAGGCAAACTGTTTAGGGCACCTGGGTGGCTCAGTGGGTTAAGCGGCTGCCTTCGGCTCAGGTCATGATCCCAGGGTCCTGGGATCGAGCCCCTCATCGGGCTCCCTGCTCCGTGGGGAACCTGCTTCTCCCTCTCCCTCTGCCTGCCGCTCCCCCTGCTTGTGCTCGTGCTCTCTCTCTCTCAAATAAATAAATAAATAAATAAAATCTTTAAAAAAAAGGCAACTGTTTAAAAACAAAAGTAATGGTTTGTATTTGGTATATGTGCTGCCAAAGAGAGCATGTAATGGTTTGTATTTTGGAGTTTATAACATAGAAGTGAAATATACAACATTAATAAAGAAGGAGGTTAAACGGAATGATGTGTTTTAAAGTATTTACCCTTTACTTGAAGTGGTAAAATATTGATTCTAGGTACACTCTGGAAAGTTAATGACACATATTATAATCCTTAGAGCAAGATAAAAATGTATAGTTTAAAAAACTAATAAAAGGAATAAAATGGAATATCAGATTATTCAATTAGCTTAAAAGAATTCAGCAAAAGAGGGGCACCTGGGTGGCTCAGTCGTTAAGCGTCTGCCTTCGGGTCAGGTCATGGTCCCAGGGTCCTGGGATCGAGCCCCGCATCGGGCTCCCTGCTCCGCGGGAAGCCTGCTTCTCCCTATCCCACTCCCCTGCTTGTGTTCCCTCTCTCGCTGTCTCTCTCTCTGTCAAATAAATAAATAAAATCTTAAAAAAAAAAAAGAATTCAGCAAAAGAGGAACAAAGAAGAAGAGAGGATAAATAGAAAACACATAGCAAGATGATGGACTTAAACCCAACAGTATAAGTAATTAGATTAAATCTAAATGAATTCAGTGGTGCCTGGGTGGCTCAGTTGTTAAGCGTCTGCCTTCGGGTCAGGTCATGATCCCAGAGTCCTGGGATCGAGCCCCGCATTGGGCTCCCTGCTCCGTGGGAAGCCTGCTTCTCCCTCTCCCACTCCCCTGCTTGTGTTCCCTCTCTCGCTGTGTCTCTCTCTGTCAAAGAAATAAATAAAATCTTAAAAAAAAAAAAAATCTAAATGAATTCAAGGCCAGAGGTTATCCAATAGCAAGACTCAACGATATGCTGCTATACTCAATACACTTGAAATATAAAGACACAAATAGGTTGAAGCTAAAAGGATGAAAAATTATGCACCAGTAAGCATTGTAAGGCTTGTGTCATTGTACTAATATCAAACAATGTAGATGTTAAGACAAGGCATATTGCCAGGGATAAATAAGGACATTCTATGATGATAAAAGGGTCAATGCACTGGGGAGACGTAACAATCCTAAATGATTAGTCACAGAGTCTCAAGGTGTAATGAAGCACAAAGTGACAAAATCAAAGAGAGAACACTAAAATCTTACAGATCATGTTGTCTGACCACGAGAGAATTAAATTAGAAATAAAAAACCTTAAGTTATCTAGAAAAGCCCTAAACATTTGATAATGAAACAACACCCTTCTAAATTAATCCGTGGTCCAAGGAGAAATCAAAAGGGAAATTAGGAGCTATTTTAAACTCAATGGTAATAAAAGCTAACACATAAAAAATAGTGGGATGTGGCTAATGTCCTTAGAAGGGAGTTTATAGCTTCAAATGAAAGATTTAAAAATAAATATTCTAAGCTTCCACTTTATGAAGCTGGAAAAAGAAGTGCAAATTAACCCCAAAGTAGGGATTAAGATGGGTCATAAACCTAAACATAAAAGCTATGATCATAAAGCTTCTAGATGAAAACATAGGAGAATATCTTCATGACTGTGGGGTAGGTGAAATTCACTTAGAGTGAACAGCAAAAAGCATTGCATATAAAAATAAATAGATCATTTGCATTCCACTAACAGTAAAAATTTCTGCTCATTAAGTCAGTGAAAATGAAAAAGCAAGCCACAAACTAGGAGAGAACATTCCCAATCCACACATCTGGCAAAGGACTTGTATGCAGAATATATAAGGAAATCTGTAAGTTCATTAATAAAAACAGAACCTAATAAAAACTGGGCAGAAGATCTGAATGGACACCCCCCACTCCCAGAGGATATATGAATGCCCAATAAGCACATAAAAGGTGCTCAACATCATTTCTCACTAGGAAAATAGAAATTAAAACCACAGTGAGGGGCACCTGGGTAGCTCAGTCTGTTGAGCGTCCGACTCTTGATTTCAGCTCAGGCCTTGATCTCAGCTCAGGCCTTGATCTCAGGGTTGTTAGTTCAAGCCCCGCATTGGGCTCCATGCTGGGCATGGAGCTTACTTTAAAAAAAGCAAAAAAAAAAAAAAAAGAAAAAGAAAAACAAAAGTACAATGAAATGCTACTTCACACTCTCTAGAATAGCTAAAATTAAAAACAGTTCTCCAAATGTTGGTGAGGACATATGGTATTGGCTAAAATAAAGCTGTGTGTGCTAAAGCTTAGAATAACCTCCAGTAATTGAAGCAATATGGTATTGGTACAAGGACAGACAAATAGACAAATGAAACAAAATAGTCCAGAAATAGAGCCACATATATAGAGTCTCCTGACGTACAACAACCACACCTCTATTAGACAACTAATGTCTTTTTTAGGAAATGGGGCTCTATCAACTGAGTATCCAAATGGAGACACCTATCTTATACCACACACACAGACCAATTTCCAAATGTGAAGGGCAAAACAAGAAGTATTCTAAAAGATAAGCTAGGAGAGCACTTTATGACCTTGAAAAAAAAAATTTTTTTTTTTAAAGATTTTATTTATTTGACAGAGAGAGACACAGCAAGAGAGGAAACACAAGCAGGGGGAGTAGCAGAGGGAGAAGCAGGCTTCCCGCTGAGCAGGGAGCCCAATGCGGGGCTCGATCCCAGGACCCTGGGATCATGACCTGAGCCGAAGGCAGATGCTTAACGACTGAGCCACCCAGGCGCCCCGTACCTTGAAAAATTTTTTAAAGAGGAGTCTAAAAACATTTTTCCATGAACGAAAAGACTAATAACTTCGTTTAAAATATTAAAACAAAGGCCTGATGAGACTCCATGAAGATAGTTAAAAGATAAGATCACCAGGTGGAAAAAAGATATTTGCAAAACGTATATGGGACAAAGGATTTCTATCCAGAAAATGTGAAAGAACTACCAATCAATGAGAAAATGACAATCTACTAGAAAACCGGGAAAAATTTGAATAAACATTTCACTGAAGAGGATATCCAAATGGCCAATAAGCACGTGGAAAGTGTTCAGCATTAGCAGTCTGGCTCCAGAGGCTGCCCACTTAACCCCTCCCTGATGCTCCTCCCTTTGTGGCCTAAGCAGCAGAAGGCAGTCTACAGGACGGGGTCCTGGGGATTTCCATCTGGACAGAGGGCTGTGGTTGCTGGTGCCTCCTTCTGGGTTAAAGCTTCTCACTCTCCCTCCTTCATTGGTCACAACCAGGGTCAACAAGACCATGTGTGCAGTGTGCTGGGCATAGGATTTGGCAGAAAGGGTACGCTTGATAGGTGTTGGCTGTGGGAACAACCCTGGATCTCCTCCTTTACCTCCCTAGGGCTGAGCTGTCTCCTTGTCCCAGGTTCCCTGGGGCCGATGTAACCCCAGACCCCCTCAGCAGAGGCTGGGTGGGCGGTTAGGCTGGGAGAGGGAAGATGGGGGAGGTTTATAGTGGCAGCCGTCACGGGCTCACTAATGCTCATGATTGTTACGAAATTTTCCCGCTGATCAGAAATAGGGATGATTTTAGGCCCCAGCTGGCCCCCTCTAATCTTCTTCTTTGGACTCAAACAGCCAGGGCATTGTTCAGAAAATAGCAGAAAATTGCTTTGTTGGGGTCCCTGCCTGGCTCAGTCGGTGAAGCATGTGGCTCTTGATCCTGGGGTTGTGAGTTCGAGTCCCACATTGGCTGTAGAGTCTATGGAAGGAAGGAAGGAAGGAAGAAAAAGAAAAAGAAAGGAAGAAAGAAAGAAAGAAAGAAAGAAAGAAAGAAAGAAAGAAAGAAAGAAAATTGCTTTGTTTCCATGCTACAGTGATTAGCCAGTCTTCCTCCTAGCCTGGCCCTCAGCTGCAGACACACCTCTATCTATACATCCACCTGACCGTCCAACCAATCCTTCCTTTCTTCCTTCCTTCCTTCCTTCCTCCCTCCCTTCCTTCCATCCATCCATTTGTATTTGTTAAGGTCAGACTCCTACTTTGAGTCCAATTATGACTTTCTAAGTTTGTGGCAGGAGGAATGCCCACACCTGTTTATAAGGTCAAGTATAGGAGCTAATCCCCTGAGAGGGAGCCTGGCCCCCTCCCTGGCCTCCGTCCTATCCCCCCACCCCCCGGTGGCCAGGGAGGACTTACTCTGAGGATACAGTAGCTGCTGCTACTGTATGTCCAGCAGGTGGCGCTGAAGGCTCGCTTCTCACCTGGGTGACGCTGCGGGCTCTGTCCTCGCTTTGGGAAGGAGCCAGTGGTCAGACTTGGGAGGAAGATGGGCTGTGACTCAGCCAGAGGCCAGACTGGGCTCTTCCCCACTCCCTACCTTAGGCAAGCAGGTGAGGCAGGGGAACTCTCCTAAGAGATCTTGGTCCTTTTGTGGGTGTTTCTAGGCAGTGCAGGAGGGCCTGTCCCCCTCTTGTCTGGGATAAGCTGCACAGTGGTCGAAGCCAACCTCATTCTGTCTCCCCTGAGAGTCATGCTTGGTGCACTGGAAAGGGCATAGAACTTGCAGCAATACAGACCTGAGTTCAAATCCCAGCTCTGCCTGTTGAGGGCTGTGTGACCTTGGGCAAGTTGTTTCATCTCTCAGAACCTCAGTTTTACTCATAAGTAAAATGGAGTAACAACGCCTAATGCTCAGGTTCGCATCAGGGCTAAATGGGTCCTGCCCCCAGGCAGAACTGAGGAGTGGGACAAGGAAAATCCCAGAAACTGCTTCCTCAAGTGCACTTACATTCACACTGTGAATATGTGTCTGTCCCCCTCTTCGGGGGACCAAGCTGGGGCACATCCTCCTGATTTTCCAATCATCCCTGTTTTTTTTATAACAGGGCTGGATGGAAAATTCTACTTCAACAATACTTGCTTTTCTAGAAAAAGCTTGGCAAGACGAACATCATAATGTCTATATGTGACCTTAAAACAGAAAAGATCCGGGATTTTTAAAAAAACAACAAAACCGAGTCCTACAGGTGGGGGATTTCAGTTTAAAGATTTCTTTTCTTCTTTTTTTATTAAGATTTTATTTATTTATTTGACAGAGAGAGACACAGCGAGAGAGGGAACACAAGCAGGGGGAGTGGGAGAGGGAGAAGCAGGCTTCCCACGGAGCAGGGAACCTGATGCGGGGCTCGATCCCAGGACCCTGGGATCATGACCTGAGCCGAAGGCAGACGCTTAACGACTGAGCCACCCAGGCACCCCAGTTTAAAGATTTCTTAGACAGGCTGGGACTGGCCCCACCGGCAAACTGGTGGGTGCTTGGCCGGATGGTTCTGAGCGGGGGCAGCAGAACGTCAGAGGCTGGGCAGAGCTTCCAGCGTGGGGGGAGCAACAGGACCCATGCTCTGAAGCCCACAGTATCAGTGGGCTGAGCTGGTGGGGAAGCTGTGTCTTCGGTCCCAGTGGCTTCTCTTGGGTCTCCTCTCCAGCACCAGCAACACCAGCTGGTTTCCAGTAAGGCAGGGTCTGCAGTAAACCAGTTTGCTCCTGCCCCATGGGATGGATGAGTCCAATGGTAGACATCTGTGCTGCCCTTCCCCCACGGGGGATCTTCAATCTCAGGGCTTTGGAACCCCAAGAGGCAGGCAAGCCCCAGGGGTGAGAGGACCCTCTGGGGGGTGAGAAGCCAGGATGAGGGAGACACAGGAAGCCTCCAGATGGGGAAAGTGGCCTTGGAGGTAAGGTGGGTCTCAGCCTGGAGCTCCTGGGATGGACACTGGCATGTGCCCATCACTGACGCCCTGTCCATCACCTGACCTTTCTTTTCTGCATTCCACCAGCCAGACCCAGGGAGGGTGGGGCTGCCTTCCGAGCTGCAAAATCTTTGTGTTACGTGCCCCATCAGCACCTCCGCAGTCTTATCGCCATGCTTAGCTTTTCTGGGGTGCCGAGAGCGTGGAGCTGGAACTTCAGGTAACAGGGTAGGGTCAGCTCTCCTGGTGCAGAAGGCCAGACAGTGGCTCCCACACGGAGCCTTGAGCTCTCCGAGCAGAAAGAGCACCCTTTTGGAATCAGAGAGATCCGATTTTAAATCCGTGCTCTGCCACGGCTGTGTGATGTTTGCAAAGTGCTTTACTCACCCAGGCCTCGGTTTTCCTCATCTGTCAGATGGACGCAGCCGACCTGCCCGGTCTGCTTACAGGGTCGGGGTGACAATTACACGACACCATGTGCTTTGTAAACAGGAAACGCATAAGCTCACAGCCCAGTGCTGCCTCCCCAGCCCTCCCCAGCCCTCCCCAGGGCTGGATACCACCTGCAGACACGTTTTGTTAGAAACTCAACAGTCGGGAAAGATGTTAAAATGTTTGGCCAAGATTAAAAAATCAGATTTTTGCAGAATATTTTGAATTTACTGCTGCATCTGATAACACAGGTGCAGTCCCCAGGAGATTACTCAGGAGCACGGAACTCTCCCTCTGAAGAAGGTTCTCCAGGTCCCCACAGCTCTCCGTGAGCGCCCTGTTGTGTCCCCAGCACTGAGGTCAAAGGTCAAATGCTATTTGTCACCTGGCTGGCTTTGGTCCTTGCACTACCCATCTGGCCTGGTTAGATGGGTTTGCAACAATGGCATTATTTACCCAGGAAATATCATCAGTCCCTCTGGTCGGGTTTTTGGGTTTTTTTGTTGTTTTTCTTGAGAGAGAGAGAGCACGAGTGGGGGGCGGGAGCGGCAGAGGGAGAAGCAGACTCCCCACTGAGCAGGGAGCACGACATGGGGTTCCATCCCAGTACCCCGGGATCATGACTGGAGCCGAAGGCAGACGCTTAACCGACTGAGCCATCCAGGCACCCCAGAAGAGTGGCTCTTTATCTACTTTTATCTACATTGCCTTTTCCTGTCCTGACGGTCAAGGCTGCTTGGATGAACCTAGACACTTTGGGGGTTTGAAGGAACTTCCCAAGGCCCTGAAGTGCTCTGCTCTGGCTGATTGGAGTGGCCTGTCCCATCGGACTCAGTGCATTGCCTGCTTGCCCGACTCTACCCTGGTCCACACACAGGCCCCGAGCCCAAGACTCGGAGCCCCAAGAAGGAGCTCCCACCACTCACAATCTCTCTGGGGAGCCCCTGGATGTGGCATCTGAGCTCTGTCTGCAGTGAGAGGAGACTCAGGAAGGCCCACTCCGGTATCCTAGTTTGTGATGTGTCCCAGCAGGACTGTGGTCCAATGGAGAGTGCCCCGGGAAGCCTGCTGAATCATGCTTCCCAGCCGCCAGTCACTCAGCCTGCTGGTGCCTCTTTAGAAAGCTCTTCTGCCTCTGAGCACATGGACCTGTTCAGGAAAGGGGAGCTGGCCGAGCTGGGCACACCCCTGCCTGTTTCCTGGATACACCTTCCTGGTCTAGGTGTGCGCCGACGTACGACTGTCTCCCTTGACAGGCTGCCACCTCCTTCCTGGGATGCCGCCTGGATTTTAGAACTTCGGAGCCAGCCGCCTTCATCCAGCATTAGTTTGCTGTGTGACATCAGGCAAGCAGGATGACCCCTCTGGCGGGCTCGCTTGGGAAGCCTCGAAGAATCTGAGTAGAGTACTCTGGGATGGGGGCTGGGACAAAGGCAGTGGGGACTGGGCTGTCTTGAGGATCCAAGGAGGATGTCTGGGTCGTGACACCATGTGAACAGTGAAGCCGAGGCTGGGGGTCAGATACCCTTAGTTCAAATCCCAGTTCTACCCCTTGGCGGCCCCACCATCCTGGGGACGATAACAGCATCCACCTCAGAGGATGGCGGAGAGGATGAATGGAATCATGCAAGTGAGCACTTGGCACCACAGTAAGGGCTCAGGAAATAATAGTAATAATTGTTATTAATACAAGAATGGCAGACCCTACTAAAGGGACAATAGGGGCTCCCCTGGGTCAAAGGATCAGCTGACCCACACTCCCTACAGGTAGAGACTGGGGCGTGGGGAGTTAGGCAGGCTTGATTTACAGGACGGTGGGGACCTGAATTTGGGTCACACTTGAGCACAGCGGGGACAGGGAGGGGGCAGGAGTGAGCCCCCTGGCTGCTGCAGCACCCTGGCCTGGTGGGTGCTGTGAGCTGCTCTCTCCAGAGGCCAGTCCTCTGGGTCAGGTCACATGGAACACACAGCAGGGGACACGGGTCCTTCCAATGAAACCCATACAAGGCTTTGGGCCTGTGCTTACAACCCCAGATCACAGGGACGCAGGGGGTTCACCTTCTCCAAGGAAGGGGCAGGGACAAGAGGGAAAACAGGGAGCTATTTCGAGAAGGTGTCGAAGGCCGGGACACTAAAATTAGACCCTTGGTTCCTAAAAAGACATTGGCGCCAACCAAGGCCTTGGAGAGGGGCTCTTCAGCGCGGAATGTGACCCCAGGAAGCACTCCTGCGGGCCTGGGCAATGAGTTCAGCCTGCGGGACCAATGGGGCTGCCCAATGGCTAGTGGTCATGGGCACCTCTCCCCCCAGCGGCCCCACCTGCCAAATTCTGGAGCTGGTTCCAACCGCTTCCTGTCTGCGCCAAGTGAGCGCGAAGGCGAGGGGGCAGAGCCGCCCATTCCCAGTGCTGCCTGACCTTCCCAGCTGTGTTTTTCCTTTTTTGACTGTCCCTTTGGCTCCTGTGCTTTATGCTGCATTCTGGGTGTGGGGGGGGGGGGGCGCAGGGGGGGCGGGGTACTCAGGGGAACCAGCCATCTTGGAGCCTGGTGCTCCAGGGGCCTAGCTGGGAGTGTGAGCCAAAGAGAGGCCTGGGGTTCCAGCCAGGTGGGCCCAGGCCTCTGCTCTAACCCCCAGGGTCAGGGAAGCCCCATAGCTCTGGACTTCCTTCCCCTGTCTCCTCCTCAGCCCCCACGCCTCACCCCAGCCCTCAGGGATCTGGCTTCACAGGAAGCTGGTGAAGTCCTATGAAGCAACTTCCTGAGCCGGCTCCTCTCTCCCTCTCCAGCGCCCTGGCCTGGGGTCCAGGACTTGCTCATTTACCTTTCCCCGTGTTTTCCATGGGGTGGAGGGTGGCACATGGGATTCTGTCACCACGCACATGGGAATTCCTTTAACTCTTGCTCATGGCCCGCGGGCTAGAATCTCAAAGGCCCCACAAGGTCCAGCCTGCTTCCTCTCTCCCCACAGCCCAGCCCCATGGCAATCTCTTCCGTTCTCCAACACGTTCCTTTGATGGAGCCTGCCTCCCTGCTCTCCCTCTCCTGTCCACCTTGCCCAGCCCAGCCCACTCACTCACCCTCAGAAAGACCTGCCCGGGCCGACACCAGGTCAAGTCTCCTTTCTGTCTGTGTCCGTAGGGCCCTTTCCCCTTTGCTCATGTTCCTCACACCCGTGAGCTGTGCTCCCCACCAGGATGGAAGCTCCGTGCTCACTGCTCCCCGCTGCAGGCCCAGTGCTTGGCCCACAGGAGGTGCTCGAAAACACATGTTGAATGGTGCTGAGGTGGAGCCTAGAGGGCAGTGCCCTGGTCGCTCTTGGGCAACAGGGGCCTAGAGACCCCGGGAGGTAGCTAGCTATGCCCCTCTGGAGACGGGCTGCCAGGGCGAAGAAGAACTGGGCCCCCAAGGGAGGCCAGAGCGGTGACTCGGCGGGGAGGGGTGCGTCTGGAAGAGGGCCTGGGGGCATTGTCCACAGCGCTCCCCACAGTGGGGACTCATCTCTTATTGGCCCACCTGTAGCCTGGGTTCTGGACTCACAGAATAGACCCACAGACAAGCAGGTGGGTCTTCGATCAACGCTCAGGGAGACTGATGGAATTTTTGAAGCGAAAGTAGGAGAAAGCCATGAGGAAAATGACAGACCCATCTTCCCCAAAGCCCGGCACACTAGGTTTCCTCGGGAGTCTCTCAGATTCGAGGACGGATGAGGTGAACCCAACCTGAGGTGACTCCTACCGCCAGGCCCGCCTAGAAAACATGGGGAAGTCTCAGAAAAGATGTGTTCGATTGTCCAACTGTATCCAACTCAGCTTTAGCTGGGTCACTTTCATGACTCCGTCTAAGACGTGTTTGGCTAGAGAGTCCTGGCTTGTGTCTACCGCCTGGTTCTTCACACCAACCCATTTCATGCTCAAAAGCATCCTGGTTTGGACTTTGTGACATGATTATGCTAGGAGGTCTATCTATTAGGTCTATATGTCCGTACAGAATTGTCTCTAAGATCATGTGCTTTAGGCACAATTGCTTAATGATTTAAGCAACAGAGCAGAAAATGCACAGTCCTGGATGTACATGCATGTGGTGTGTGGCTGAGCGATCCATGGACAGGGATAGAAGAAAGGGATCAGTGCACGGATCAGCAGCAGGCCCGGGAGGATCTCTTAGGGGGCACCGATCCTTGGCTGCCCTTCCGCCTCTTCTGAGAGATTTCTCTAGCTCTCCTACCAGGACGGCAGCCGCGTCCGTCTTGTAACGGATTCTGGTGGCTTGGTGGCAGTTGTCCCAGGCTCAGCTAGCGGAGCCCGCCGGTCCACCACGTGCGGTGTGGAGGTCATCCTGCGTGGGGCAAAGCCATCCCGTGTGATGGCTGCTCAGGCTCTCATCACGCTTGCACACTTTTGCACACCGCCCTAGGTCCCACGTGGGGCTAAGGAATCCCCGGAATGTGGCAGAGCTGCTTACAGCACCTCATGCTCCGCGTGTGACCACCCACATGACTCGCTCAGGAGCCGGGTGAGGGGAAGCGTGCCGGGTGGGCCCCAGCACCCCTCTCCGGACTCCCCAACGTCTTGTGAGCCCAGCTCTGAGAAACACAGAGCAGAAATTTAAAGGGGAAACCACTCTTCCTGGGACCTGGGACGGGAGGACAAAGCCATCATAGTCATGGTAATCGTGGTCACAAGAACACCTAGTTATTGGGGGAATGAGATGTGCCGAGGATTGTGCTGAGCAGTTTATGATAGGCAGCATTTCACTTAGTCTTCGGGAAAACCTCATGAGGTGGACATTATTGTTATACCCATTTCACAGATTGGGAAACCCGAGGCTGGCAGATCTGGAGTGATTTGCCTAAGATCACACAGCTGGTGGGCGGTAGAACCAGGATTTGAACCTGAGTCTGTCTTTCAGACCTCCAGAGCCTGGGGTTCTACTCCTAATTACTCATCTATTAGTTTCTACTATCTGTGTGGCCCAGACGAATTATTTCTCTACAGTAAAAAAACAAAACAAAACAAAACAAAAACCCCACCACACCTTGGGATGGTGCTTACTTACACTGATTTATTATTTATTATTTTTAGTATCATCATCATCATTATTATTATTTAGTAGCGTTATTTTAGGTGTTATGAGCAGCAACCAAATGAAGCTTCTGGAAGCTGAAGCCTTACTTCAAGGTTGGGTGCCTGCCCAAATTTCCCCTGTTTATAAGGACACCAATTATATTGGATTTTAGGACCCACCCAAATGACCTCACTTAAACTTGATTATCTCTCAAAGACAATTATTTCCAAATAAGGGAATTCTGAAGTACTGGGGTTTGGTACTCCACCACGACCATGGCAGTGACCTTGGGTAAGTCAGTTAACAGCTTCGAGCCTCAGTTTCCTTGTCCATGAGATGAGGTTGGAAGCGATCCTTTCCTCCCTACATTGCTGAGTAGAAAACACCACAAGGAAGGAAAATGCTGGGGCGCCTGGGTGGCTCAGTGGGTTAATCGCCTGCCTTCGGCTCAGGTCATGATCCCGGGGTCCTGGGGTCGAGCCCCACATTGGGCTCCCTGAACATCAGGGAGCTTGCCTCTCCCTCTGCCCCTCTCCCCTGCTTGTGCTTTCTCTCTCAAATAAATAAATAAAATCTTTTTTAAAAAGGAAGGGAAGAAAAATGCTGGTGCACTGCCCAGCTCCTAGTTGGCGTTCGGGAACACAGCAGCTGTTACTTCCTATGGTGTTCCTGGGATGAGCTCGGCCAAGAGGCTGCAGGGACAGAAAGTACCTCGGGGAGATGTTGGTGTAGTCTGGCCTTGCCAGGGGCATTTGATGCCTGAGGGCAGGGCCCTGTCCTGGCTCTGGCCCATGCCCAGGCTCCCAGACGGTTGCTGGACTTGGCTTTTGCATCTCTGGGTGAGGGATTTGGAGGCCCCACTGCCAGGCTCACTCCCCTGTTGTCCAGCTGGGGTTTCTCAATCTGGGCACTGTTGACATTCTGGGCCGGATCATTCTTTGTCGTGGGGGCTGTCTTGTGCATCGTGGGATGTTTAGCAGTTTCCCTGGCCGCTACCCATAGACGTGGGGAGCAGCCCCTCCCTAGTTATGACAACCAGTGATGTCTTGGACACCGCCAAATGTCTTCCAGGGGTCAAGACCCTGCTGGTTCAGCTGGTGGCCTTAGGAAAGGCCCTGATGCTGGTGCTTCGTTTGGGATCCCGCGCCCACCTCTCTCGAACCACTGCCCCTCCCCATCTCCCAACCAAGGAAGATTCTGGACATAGGGGGTTGGCCTGCATTTGGGACAGAAAATCTCTAGCGCCGTGGACCCACTCCATGTCCCGAATGAACCGTCCTTCCCAATCCTGCTACTGCCAACCTGGCTGTCTGGGGTCACCTCAAGGTGACTGTGGCCTGGCTTAGGCGCGGTGGCCAGGGCTTGGCTGTAAACAGGCAGCAGGAAGCCCAGAGCAGGGGTGGGCCCAGGGAGACTGCGCCAGGAGCAGGTGTGGACAAGCCCGCTGACAGGCCGGACTTATCAGGACCAGAGGCCCAGGCTCCAGAGGAGCAGGTCGTGGGGCTTTATCAGCAGTTAGAGCGACAGAGTCTGCAGCCATCCCGCGGGCCGAGGGCGCTGACAGCCAGGAGCTGGTGCGGCACGGCCTCCTGGCCTCCTGGCCTCGGGCCTCCCGGGTCCCAGCACGGGGCGCAGGCGCACTCTGCAGGAACGTTTGCAGAAAGGACAGGATGGCCGGGGGGAGACAGAGGGAGACGAGCCTTGCTTTTTTCCCACTTGCCTTCAAAGATTGAAGCATGTGTTTACAATTTCAAAGCTGATGCCTGCTCGCTGCAACAAGTTATTTTAAAAGGGGTGCGGGCGCTGGGGTGCCTTTGGGGAGAACGGAGGAGGTGAGTGGGAGAAGGGCGAGGGGAGAGTGGGGGAGCCACACCGGGACCAAAATCCCGGCTCCCTCCCACTTCTGCTGCCAGCCGGCCCCATCTGCCCTGCGGCCACTGGAAGAAAGACCAAAGGACCAAAGACACGCTGGCTCAGAGCAACACGGCTCTGGAGGCCAGACGTCTGAAATCCCCGTCACTGGGCTGATGGTGAGGTGTGGGAGGCCCTGGGGAGAGTCCATTCCCGGCGTCTTCCAACTCCTGGCTTGTGGCTGCAGGGCTCCAGCCTCGGCCCACGAGGTCACACAGCCTCCTCCCGTTCCGCGTGGGCCAAATCTCCCTTGGCCTCCCTCTTGTAAGGGCGCCTGAGACAGCATTTGGGGCCCAGCTGATGGTCCAAGCTAATCTCCCTACCTCAAGACCCTCCATTTAGTCACATCCGCGATGTCCTTTTGTGCCCACGGAGGGTGACACAGGGTGCAGGGATTAGGCTGTGGACATCTTTTGGAGGCCTCTTTTTTTTTTTTTTTAGATTTTATTTGTTTATTTGACAGAGAGAGAGAGAGACAGCGAGAGAGGGAACACGAGCAGGGGGAGTGGGAGAGGAAGCAGACTTCCTGCAGAGCAGGGAGCCCGATGCGGGGCTCGATCCCAGGACCCCGGGATCATGACCTGAGCCGAAGGCAGATGCTTAACGACTGAGCCACCCAGGCGCCCCTGGAGGCCTTTAATTAGCCTCTCTCACCTGCTGGCTTTCTGCCGTTCCTCAAACACGTCACCCCTTCCTTCCGCAAGCCCTCACCTCTCCTCCTTCTGCCTGGATCGCTCTTCCCTGGACTCTTGGCTCCTTCTCATTCTTCGGGGCTCTGCTCCAATGTCACCTCTGCGGAGAGAACTTTCCTAGTTGCCCCCTGTGCCTGGCACGGAGCAGGTGCTCAAGGCGAAAGTGTTGAATGAAAGAGAGGGACCTAACAGTCCTGAAGCGGGAGGCTTCCTGAGCCTCCTGAGCCTTGGACCCTTCCCTGAGCCTTCCCTGCCTGTGTTCTCCCACATCTGGGCAGAGGCTGAGCCCCCAGCCCCAGCCTCCCCAGCACCAGGAATGCCGGGTCCATGTTGGTCAGAGCCTGAGGCTTCTGGCTGCAGCGGCCTAGGTCTCTGGGGACCAGTGCCTCCAGGGTGGGTGGGGAGGGGCGGCACCCATGTCCGCCGCAGGTCCCCCGGCCAGCCAAGCTCACCCAAAGGGCAGCCCAGCCTGGCAGCACCCGCAGTCCATATCGCCCAGGCCTGTCCTTCAGGCCTGTCTTCCCCGCTTGTCCCAAGGCCCCAGAGGACTGAGTGGTGGGCGACAGCAGACCCGGTTGCCCCCACACACCCACCAGGGCCTTTGGGGAAGGCATCTGCCCTTTCTGTACCCCAGCATAATAAAAATAAGAGGCAATGTTCACGGAGCACTGTCTTGGCGCCAGGCTCTGCTCATTTCTTCCTCACTATAAGTGAGATGATGAATCCCTTCATTGTGGAGAACCGCTCACGGCCCCCGGTATGTGCTCAATAACATTAGCTTGGCTCCCAGGGCCCCTTAGAGTGCTCCTGGTGTACATATCTGAGCACAGGAGGGAGGGAAAGAAGAAAGGAGAGAGGGGAGGGAAAGAGGGAGAGAGCGAGGGAGGGAGGCAACAAGCTGGCCTCATAACCTGGAATGATGGCTTTACCTCTCTGGCCTCAGGGTCTCTTTCTATTTAAATCTGGGGGTTGGCAATGGATGATTTTCCAAGTCCTCTTCATTCATTTTTGTATTTTTGAGGCTGAGAGCATCTGAGCTGTCCTGGTCGCAGAGGTCAGCCCAGGGGACGTGAAAAGTAGTGCTTACACCCACAGAAGGGTGTGGGTCCTACGAGCTTTGCTCTCAGGGCACAAATAAGCACCTCTGTACAAGTGGGCTGTGTGGTTCTAGAAGGAAAGACTGTTGGTCAGCTTTATTCCCTAAATGCTCCCACCCTGGGGACATTCTTGTCACTCTCCTCCCTCACCAGAATCTCCTCTCGGGTGGCAAGTGCCTGCCCCCCCCCCCGCCACAGACCTCCTATCAGAGCAATGGGGGTGCAACACTGTCTGCCCAGTTCCCAGGTTGCACCCCTGGATGGATCTGCACCTCCATGGGCAGTCATCTCTCTGGCCTCCACTTCGGGGGGTGGGTAGTGGGAGGTGAGCACGTCAGCCTCCAAGGAATCACTCTGTGCGTGGGGGGTAAGCTCTGGGCATTGGAGTCACATAATTAGAGACAGATGGATGGAAGTCGAACCTTGGTTGGGTCACTTTGCTATGAGTCGAGACCAAAGGACTTTGTGTATTCACATCCCATGCTCTGTGAGGAAGGGAGTCCTGTGTCCCTTGGTTCCTGTTTGGTCTCAGTGCTTAGACAGTGCTGCGTAGAGTAGACACTCCGTAAACAGTTGCTGAAGGGATGAATGAATTCCTTACTTTCCTCATCTCTAGAAGAGAGACTGTAACATCTACCTGTATTATCATATACCTGTATTAGTTATCCGTTGCTGCGTACAAAGTAGCCCAAACTTACTGACTTAAAAAAATAGGCATTGATGAGCCCACAGGTTCTGTGAATGAAGAATTTGGGGTGGCTGAGCCTGGAGATTACCGGCAGGATGTCAACAGGGGCTGCAATCTCTGAAGGCTCGACTGGGGCTGGAGGATCACTTTTCCTGCCCCCCAAAATGGGTACAACTGATCTCTCAGTGGAAGTTATATATAATAATTATGTTATAAAGTTCCAAAAATAGTAATAATAATTCTAAAAATAATGGGCATGATTGCTTATTTATTTATTTTTATTTATTTTTAAGATTTTATTTATTTATTTGACAGAGACAGAGTGAAAGAAGGAATACAAGCAGGGGGAGTGGGAGAGTGAGAAGCAGGCTTCCTGCGGAGCAGGGAGCCCGATGTGGGGCTCGATCCCAGGACCCCAGGATCATGACCTGAGCCAAAGGCAGACACTTAATGACTGAGCCACCCAGGCGCCCACGATTGCTCATTTAAATCGAGCGTTTACTTTGTGCAGGTCCTGTGATAAACGTCATACATATATTATTTCATTTAATCTTTCAACCACCCCATGAAGTAGGTGCTGTTATTACAGACAAGGCAATGGGGGGCTAAAGGAGCTTGCCCAAGTATACAGCTAGCATGTGGTTGTCAAGCGCTGCATAACAAATCACCCCAAAACTTAGTGGCTTAAGGCAACAGCAATCGTTTTATTTTCTTATGGTTTCTGTGGGTCCAGAGTTTGGGAAGGGCTTGTGTGGTTTCGGTTCAGGGTCTTTGATGCCACTGTGGACAGATGGTGGCTGGAGCTGGAGCAGATGGGGCTGGCCATGCATTTGTCTCTCTTCACGTGGCTTCAGGGCTTCAGAAGCTGCTTCACCTTCCCTGACCCAGCCTGTGAAGTCAGTGTTACTTCTGCCATAATCACGAGCCTGCCCAGGTTCAAGAGGAGGGAACGTGGACCCCCTTTTGATGGGAAGGAGAGTTAAAGTCCCATGGTAGGAAGAGCACAACACGTGGGAGATCTCATGGCCATCTGCCACAGTGGTAAGAGGTGGGACTGAAATCCAATGCAGGCAGGCTGACCCCCAGAAACCAAACGCTACCTTGCTCCACCGTGTTGTCCCATTAAAGGCTAAGTCCCCCAGAGCCCTCGGCATAAACCCAAGGACACGGGAGCCCAGACCCAAGACCCCTTGTAAACACAAGATGCCCGTGGGTTCTTTGTTATGGTTGCAACACGGCACCGCAAACCGTGCGGCTTAAAACAACGGAAATTGATTCTATCCCGGTTCTGGAAGCTGTAAGTCTGAGATCAAGGTGTTGGCAGGGCTGTGCTCTCTCTGAAGGCTCTAGGGGAGGATCTCTCTGTGCCTCTTCCCGCTTCTGGTGGCTGCTGGAAACCCTTGGCTTGTAGACACACTGCTCCGAGCTCTGTCCCCCGTCTGTCTGTATCTGTGTCTCTTCTCTTCTTCTAAGGAGACCAGCATGTTGGATTTAGGGCCCACCCTATTCCAGTATGATCTCATCTGAACCAATTTCATCTGCAAAGATCCTGTTTCCAAATAAAGTCGTATTCTGAGGTTCTGGGTGGACATGAATTTTGGAGGGAGGGGAGACACTGTTTAACCCAGAACAATGACCCTGTCTGATTTTCCTGTCACACCCTGGCTACTTTTCTAGTCCCTCACATCATTCCCTTTTGGGGGAGGGAACATGGGGGAACATGGCTCCACCCACGGGGACAGGTCCCCAGACATGTCCAGGAGGATACAGCTAGCCGAGGGCCTGGAACTCTGAGCCTGCATGGAGACTGGGGACGGCCCCCTTCACTGGGGAGGAATGTCAAGGGAGAAAAGCCAGCCAGAAGACTTTGACACCCTGCCAGCGCCTTCCCCACTTCCCACGGTGGGAATGTCACGGAGCCACTTCCCGCACACCCGGCCCTGCTCCTCCCTGACCCTCCCCAAGCACAGAGTGTCCTCTCCTCCAACAGCTCTATTAATATCCCTCATGTGGATGTTCTGGGGCGGCCATTCATGATCTTGGCCTCACGTGTGCTCCCCACTCCAAGCCATTCATGAATGTGACCCTCTGGGCTTGGGCGGCCCCCTCCCTCTCTCCTGTGCCCTTTCTCTGTTTTCTGCCCCTTCCCTCCCTCCCTCCCCTTCTCCATTTTCAGAGCCAGCAGGATCTAATCCACTAAGTGCTTGTTCTTCGGAGTGACCCCCACTGAGTTAGAGGCTGCTGCATTCACATCATACTGGAAGAGTACAATGTCTGCCTGGGGATGTGCACTGTGCAGCCCTCCCCAGGGACTGCAGTGTGAACAGCGCCCCCTGCAGGTGTGCGAGCAGCAGGAGGAAGCCATTCTTTCCCTGCGTGTAAGGTCCCCTCTTTTGCAGACACGCCCACCACTTCAGTGAGCCTCCCTGACTCTACTCTCCTGACCCTTGGGACAAAGATTGTCAGCGGCTATAGTCCTGTTGGGGGGGGCAGCCACTCATCAGCATTGAAACCCCCAAATATGCTCATGCTCTCAATTCAACAAGTCTTTCTTGAGTGTGTAGCCTGAGTAAAATTTCTAAAGAAGTGGTTCTCAACCAGGTACAGTTTTTCCCCCACAGGACATTCGGCAATGTCTGGAGACACCTTTGGTCTTCACAATTTGGGTAAGAGGGATGCTACTGGCATGTCGTGGGTGGAGAACAGGGATGCTGCTAAGTATCCTACAGTACACAGGACAGCTCCCTTGACCCCAACAAGGAATAGTCTGGCACCAAATATCTATAGGGTGGAGGTTGAGGAACCCACATCTAAAAGGACAAAGGACAAAAAGCCTACACATGTAAAGATTTTTATAGCCACATTATTTTTTTTAAGTAATCTCTACACCCAATGTGGGGTTCGAACTCATGACGGAGATCAAGAGTTGCATGCTCTTCCGACTGAGCCTATAGCAGCATTATTTAAACTAACAGGGCTCCTGAGTGGCTCAGTTGGTTAAGCGACTGCCTTCGGCTCAGATCATGATCCTGGAGTCCCGGGATTGAGTCCCACATCAGGCTCCCTGCTCAGCAGGGAGTCTGCTTCTCCCTCTGCCCCTCCCCCTCTCATGTTCTCTCTCACTCTCTTTCAAATAAAAAAAAATTAAAAAAAATTAAATTCAGTGGATTATAAAATGACCATTTAAAAAGATAAATGTCAGCTCTTTGGCCACATTGAGAACTATATTAAAACTTACATATATATACAAATTCCTCAAATGATTGAACATAGAGTTCCTATATGACCCATCCATTCCATTCCTAGGTATATACTCAAGAGAGATGAAAATGCATGTCCTTGCAAAAACTTGTGCCTGAATGTTCATATTGGTATTATTCATAATAGCCTAAAGATGGAAGTAACTCAAAAGGTGGATGAATGGATAAACAAAATTTAGTATGTCCACACAATGGAATATTATTTGGCTATAAGAAGGAATGAAGTTCTCATCCATGCTCCAGCATGGATTTTATTTTTAAGTCATCTCTACACCCAGTGTGGGGCTCAAACTCACAACCCTGAGATCAAGAGTCACATGGCACCACCAGCCAGGTGACCCCTCTCCATTTTCCTTTCTTAACTGATGTTTTTCTGCCAGAATACTGTGGGTTGTTACTTGCCTTGAGTTGAAAAATGGTTTGCATTTATCCCTGTACATTTATTCCTCCTTTTAATTTATGTAAAGTTTTTGTATGCGATTCTCAATTCTTTAAGAGATGACCAATTTTGGTTTTCTACTGTCATGTGAGAACATTTGGCCCCAGCAATGCATCATTGTGGGAGGGAAATAAAGTGCTGCAGTAAATCAGAAAAATAAATTTAGACAGCGTTCAGCACTTTTGTCTGCAAAGGCTCCAGGCCTTGGGCTTTTACTAAGGGCTGTGATGTCTTTTAGCCTCAAGAAATATTCTAAGAAAAAGGCGTATAGTTTCTTTTGGGGACTGGGTCAGTTAGGGAGCTTTGGGATGGAAGTGACAGAAATCTAACTTAAATTGGTCTGGGGGGGCAGATTTATCAGCTTGCATAACTGCAAAGGACAAAGTAGATTAACTTCAGGCATTTATGAGTCCAGGAGCTCCAATGATGCCACCAGGATTTGGCTAGAGGGACAAAATGAGTACAGGCCTTTCTGGAGGTAGGTGGGAAGGAATCTGACCCATTCAGATTTTGTTTCCCTTATGAGGTTATAGAAATGAGAGGCAACCCCTCCATTACGCTCAGATACTTCAGATATTGCTTGTGAGGCTGGACACAGGATGGGAAGAGTTAATAGCTATTTCTTTCCAGGCTACCAAGCTCAGCCCTCCCTCTGAATACCATCAGTTTGGAGATTCACTTGAAGGGCAGAGAAGAGCTGCACACTCAGGCTGGTTTCCAAAGCACACCCAACACACACACACACACACACACACACACACACACCCCTGCGCATGCACCTGCATTGATGCCACGCTGTGAAGGATCTGATGGCCCTTCTGTAGGTGTTTTCTGGCTTTTGAAAAAGTTTACAAGTCATAGAAGATTGAAGTACTAGTGGGGGTTGGGAGCTGGCGAGCAGACCTAACCGTGAACTAGGGGCAGCTGACGGTTACAGGGCTTCTGTGCATTGAGAAATCCTCGTCTAATTCCTTCATTCTACATCAGGGAAGACAGAGTCCCAGAGCAGAGAAATGACTTGCATAAAGCCATACCATGAGATAGCAGTGGGCAGAGACGTACGACCTGCTGACTCCCTGGGCAGTGCTCCCTGCTTCCTCCTTCCCCTTTCCCTAGTGGTCAGTGCTCCTGTGCTGCCCCTATGGCTGCCCATGGCTGGAGGTCAGAGTCAAAGGGGAGCTGTAGCTCAGCACACTTGTCCCAAACCTTTCCTCTTCTGCATCTTCTTCCTTCTGTCAATAGCCTAGATGCTATAGACCAAATGTCTGTGTTCCCTCCCAACAAATTCATATGTTGAAACTTATTTCCCCAATGTGAAGGTATTAGGAGGTAGGACTATCGGGAGGTGATTAGGTCATGGGGGTGGAGCCCTCACAATGGGATTAGTGCCTCTACAAAAGAGAACTCAGAGAGCTCCCTTGTCCCTATGCCATATGAGGGTCAGAGAAAAGAGTGGCTTGTGAATCAGTAAGAGGGCTCTCATCAGACACTGAATCTGCCAGCACCTTGATCTTGGACTTCCTAGCCTCCAGAATTGTGAGAAATACATTTCTGTTGTTTATGAACCACACAGTCTTTGCTCTTTTGTTATAGCAGCTCAAACGGACTAAGATACTAGACGTGGTAGTTGATCAGTTAAGCAGCCCCCACCTCTGCCCAGAATGCCCTCCTCATCTTCCTTCTCATGGCTAATTCATTCTTATCCTTCAAAGCTTTAGCTCAGTACTACCTTCTCCAGGAAGCTTCCCCCTCAACTGAGTGTTCCTACTATGCTTACAGACTGCCCAGGACTCACCCATATCGGTCGCCACATCATCCTGTGGGGTGGGGGGGTTTGTGACTGAGTGTTTCTCCCTACACTGTGAGCTCCCCAAGAACAGAGTTTGTCTTGTTCACCATGTTCCCACCTCCCAGCAGAAGCTTAGTTTTACCCGCATGGTCCCATTCCCTCCTCATGGCAACCCTGTGATACAGACATGAGAAAATACGAAGAGAGTTGAAGTAACTGGCCCAAGATCACATACGTAGCAGAAGGTTGAGGTGGTGTTGAATGCAAGCAGTCTGATTCCAGAGTCTAGACTGCAAACCACTGTGACCCAAACCTTTGAAAAAGGTTTGTTGAATGAGTTAAGGGGCTTATTTCTTTCTCTGTAGCCAGCATCTAGCACCTGAGGTTTGACCCTGGTAAGAACCAATATTGGCACCACAACCACCTTTACTGAGCGCTTATTAAGTATCAGGCGCTACACTTAGCATTTTACATACACTGTATTAATTTCGTATTACTAATGAAACAAATTACTGTAAACTTAGTGCCTTAAAATAATATAAACTGATTTCCATATAGTTCTGGAGATCAGAAAAGTCTGAAGTATGTTTTTTCAATGGGCGAAACTCAAGGTGTTGGCAGGCAGGCTGTGTTCTTTCTGGAGGCTCTAGAGAAGAATCCATTTCTTTGCTTTTTCTAGCTTCTGGAGGCCAATTACACTCCTTGGCTCATGGCCTCTTCCTCCATTTTCAAAGAGGCCAGCAGTAGTGTAGACGCTTCTCTTATCTCTGACCTCTGTTTCCATCCTTCCGTTGCCTCTTTCTGACCCTGATCCTCCTGCTTCCCTCTTATAAGGATACTTGTGATTACATTAGCCTTCCCCCATAATCCAGGACAATCTTTCCACCTCCAGATCTTTAACCACAGGTGCAAAGCCCCCTTTGCCTATGTCAAGTAACATATTCACAAGTTCTGGGTATTAGGACATGGACATCTTTGGGGGAACATTGTGCAGCCTACCACATATACCATCTCATTTAATCTTTGTGCAGTAATGCTGTGACATCGATGGTATGATTAGCTCCATTTAATAGGAGTGGAAAGTGCGTGGCATACAGTAGGCACTTAATAAATGTTTGTGGGGATGGGATTTGGTGTGAGAACTAATTGATAGTATATTGTTCTTCACTGGACAGAAGGTCCTGGAGGATATATCCAGTCCTGTGTCTTCCCTAAAATCTTTTCCACAATCCCCTCTGCTGGGGCAAGAGGAGGCTCTATCAGAGTGCTTAGCACTTAATTATTTCCCCTGGCCTGACTGTCTCCCTAGTGGGATCACAATCTCCTTCAGTGCAATTATATTTCTAATTCTTTGTCTCTTTCCATAATGCCATGGGCTTTCACAGACATCATTTTCTCCCTTGTAGTCCTTGAAAGGGGGGAGCATATGTCCATTTTGCAGAAGAGCAAAACGAGGCTCAGGTTACACGCAGAGTCATTTTTTAATAGGTGCTGGTTGATGGACTCTGTCTTGCTCCTAACACTTTTGCCATCCAGCATTAGGGACTCAACGTTCTCAGCAGCCCCTGACCCTCTGACTCAGCTCTGCACTGGATTGGATTTTCTTGTCTCTTTCACTGACACTTAATCTTTGGATATTCTTTTTCTGGTGCATGTGCGCACACACACAGCTTTCTGTACCTTCAGAGATGAAAGTGGATTAATCTAAATTTTTCTTTTAGTAGGAACCCCTTGCAATCACCGTGGCAGTGATTAAGAGCGTCAGGTCTGGAGTCAGACTGCCTGGGTTGCAACCCAGCTTTCCCACTTGTCAACTAAGAAATCAGATTAATTCCTCTGAGCTCAGTTTCCTCATTTGAAAAATTAAAAACAGTAACAATCTTTTTCTCACATATCAGGCAGATGTTATTTTTCTAAGGTAAGATTTTCTTCGAGGTCACGGCTTCTGCCCCTTGCTGCCTTTTCTCCATCACCCATATCCCATTCTCTCATCCTGCTGCTCGTCAACCCAAGGCATCTAGAACAGGTGGTGACATAGTCATGCATGCTTTAGGGGGGATTTAATCTGCTGTGTCTCTTTCCAGGGCCATTTTTCTTTGCAGCTTCATTTGTAATCACAGACAGGAGGTCCAGACCATCTGCTAACGGGAATTAGGTCATGGATGGTCAGATGAAGGAGGCACTGGGGAGGGGCACTCTTCACACTTCTAGTGTCCCACAAAATAGATAACCATCTTCCAGTCATCTTTGCTTTTTCCGTCCCATGTTGGCTTGGTGGGGGAGAGGAGGTGTTGGCACCTGGAGGAGATGTGATAGATGGCATTCCTGGGTGACTTCATCTCTGGGCCTTGCCTCTCAAAATTCCAGCCAAATCAAGCTCTACCGTTTAAGGGATGGAAACCGGGTCAGCATTCCAGAAGTTCCTGGTCATGCCCAGGCTTTTAATCAGATGACATTGGAGAATGCGCATCCTAGTGCAGGCAGCTGTGAGAGGGTGGGGAGGGACCTCAGACGTCCCTACTCCATGCTCGTCTTTCTGGCTAGGCCTGAGTGGAGGAGAGCAAGACCTCTTGGCGCTGGGTTTGCTCAGAAGGATCAGCACCACGGACAGCGGTCAAGGCGCCGGGAGACCCGCGGCCCAAGGGGTGCAGAGAGCCAAGCGTGTGCCGAGTAACAGGCAGGCGAGGGGAGGGAAGACGCGCTGCGCTGGTGGGGTGTTGGCTGGGGCTGTTCTGGCTGAGTCACACGGTGCGCCCCGCACTTGCGTCGGGCCTCGGAAAGCTGGAGTTGTCTCTGCCCTCTCCAGGAATGGTTGGGGGTGGGGAGGAAAGGCCCCAGGAGTGTGGCAGGAAAGGAGGAAGCGGGAGGCGAAGGACCTGTTGATGTCCCCCGCGCGCTCCCGCCCCCCCCAACCCCGGCCAGGCCCATTTCTATACAAGGCCTGCTCTCCCCAGCCTTCACCCCGGGCGAGTATGGTCGCAGGCGCGGAGGGGCGCATTCCCCCGCCCTGAGCTCAGCGGGCCGGAATGCGGCCGATAAATCAGAGATAACCCCAGGCGTGGGATAAAAGGCCGACGACGTTGCCGAAGGATCCAGGAGAGAGCCTGCGGGCCGAAGAGGTGAGTCGTGACCCGGGACGCAGCGCAGCAGCGGCGGCGACAATCTCTTTCCCCACTTCTTTCCAGCGACATGGACCCCCAGACGGCGCTGCCCTGGGCCTTCCTGCTCCTCCTGTTCTTGCATCTGTCGCCATTAGGAGGTCGCTCCCACCCGCTGGGCGGGCCTGGCCCCGCCTCGGAGCTGTCGGCAATGCAGGTGAGCCAGTGCAGGTGAGCGCTGTCGTGTGAGTGAAGGCCACTGTGGGTAGCAGCAGTTCACTGGTCCTCAGCTACTGTCCCAAGAGGTCCTCAGTATCCCTTGGGAATTAGTGATAAGGGAACCAGAAAGTGATGGGATTGGGTGCCAGGACTCCATACCCAAGGCCGTTGGTTCACTTGGGTCCCATCCAGGGGGATTCCACCCAGTTGGAACCTCAGGAACCTCAGGCTATCCCCACCCATTGCAGGAGCTGCTGGACCGTCTGAGGGACACAGTTTCAGGGCTGCAGGCAGAGCAGATGGCCCTGGGACCCCTCCAGCAGGACCACAGCCCCACAGAAGCCTGGGAGGCCGGGGAGGAACTCCCTGTGGGGGCCCTTGCACCCAGTGACAATGTCCTCCAGGCCCTGAGAAGACTACGCAGCCCCAAGATGATGCGCAAGTCAGGGTGCTTTGGCCGGAGGCTGGACCGGATCGGCTCCCTCAGTGGCCTGGGCTGCAATGGTAAGCCCCCTCCCTGCACCTCGGCTCACCCTCCCCCATTCCCGTGGGTTCCACCATTGGAACCACTTCTGGGTTTGCTGTCTCCAGGGACCACACCCTGAGAAAAGGACACTTGGACATTATTCTCTCTTGCTGACAGTCCTTAGGGCCAAGGAGTGCCTTTCTGGAAATACTAAACGTGGACATTATTGTCCATGAGTCCCTACCCCCCTTCTAGCCACCTCCTGCCTCTCTTACCCAACGGGGCAGAATCGCCTTAGGATGGAATCCAGTCATTGTCTGGCACCCTCTCCTTGGAGCAAAAAGAGTCCTAAACATTTTCCTCCTGGTTTCCCCTAACCTGTCTACAGCCACAAAGGCAGAGGTCGGGATCACCAGGGCAAGGATGATTCCCGGTTTACAGATGAGGAGACTGAGGTTCAGAGAAAGGGATTATTCCAAAACCTAAGCATCCAAATTGGCTGAGGATGGGGGATGGTGGCAGGTATGGCCTGTGGGGCGGGGAAGCTCAGATCCTGCCTCAGTCTCCCACCTGATGCCATTATCACCCTTTCTCTTCCTCCCACAGTGCTGAGAAGGTATTAAGAGGAAGTCCTGGCTGCAGGCATCTGCATCTGATTCTTCAATAGCCCCCTGAGCCCCTTTGAAGCAATTCTTATTTATTTGTATTTATTTATTTATTTATTTCGATCGTTTTATATAAGACGGTTCTTAACTCTGAGCACAAATTTTCCATGGTGAAATAAAGTCAACATTATAGCTTCTTTTGAAACTGATTTGTCCCGGTGCATTAAAAGTAATACATCATTTAAAAAACAAGAACCAAAAAAACCCTAAACCCTTTGTTTTCTTGAAGGTTCCAAAAGTTTCTTAATGGTGGGGTGGGGACATGGCATCGGGGCTGGTCAAGCAGGGTTGGGGGCGCCTCTCTTCTCTTGAAGGGTTTTTCATGCTCTGAAATGTCTATAAATACCTCAAGCACTCAAGACACTTTGCAGAAACTGCTTTGCAAAGCTGGTAGTTACTCCCTGGGAGTGGAAATGGGCCCTGATATATTCGTGCAAGTGAGGGTGTGTGTCTGTTTGCTTACTAGTTTTCCCTCTGCCTGGAATTCTGCCATCAGAGGTGTTCTACCTTGGTGATGGCTGTTTTCAGGAGGTCCGAGCTAAAATCTCAGAGATTAGGGGCAGTGTGTGCGCGCGCATGCATGCACGTGTGTGTGTGTGTGTGTGTGTGCGAGAGAGAGAGAGAGAGAGAGAGACACTGGCTCATATGAATCTCTAAACGGGGTCGAGCTCTCCATTCTGCCCCAAACCTCAGCTTCCGTCCTTCAATTCCTGATGTCATCCTGGCAAGGCCTTTAAAACTCAAGAGTTTAGTAGCATTTTCATTTCCTAAACCCAGAAGTTTAGAAGTGTCTGACAAAAGGCCCAGCATTTTAGGGTGCCCCTCTTCTGTGGGCTCCACATCTTCACTTCTTCTCTGCCTCAGAGAGAGAAACCTCTCATGCTAGGGCAGAAAAGGAGACAACCACCAGAGTCCTACTGTGTTGTCTCATTCAGCAGGGAGTCCTATGGTGGTCACTGTCCTGTACTCTATGGGACCCCCTGCCCAATGCATCCTGTGTCCCAGGCATCCTGGGCCACACGCCGCTGCTTTCAGGCCTCCAGGCCTCAGCTCATGCAGTCCCTTTTGCCCAGAATGCCTTTTATGATCCTAGCTCTGCAGAAGGGACGGGATTATTCTTATCCCCATTTGATGGATGAGAAAACCGAGACCCAGAAAACCAAAGCCTCCTACCTGGCAGCATGCGGCCACCCATGCCAGCCCAGAGATGTGAGTGGAGAGCCGAGTGACACTCAGCCTGTGCTCTCTCCCCGCGCTCCTGGCCTTGAACTTCACTCTCCCGACCTTTCTGCTGTTCTCAGCCAATGTTTCTTCGAGGGAGGGGAACCGCAAGTGGTGTGGGCTTTGTGTTATTTCTCATTTCAACTCAGTGTGGGCCGGAGGTTATGGATAGCCAATGACATCAATTAAGATTTTTTGAATGAGGTTTAGGAGTGAGTTCCTTTCTAATAAAACGGTGAGCCATCTTTGCCTAGTGTATCCGACCCAGGGAGGGCCATGGGGACTCAGTGTAGTGAACGTTCATTAGGCATCAGGTGCCTCATCAGGCACCACGTACAGTTCCGTTGACTCACAACAAATCTATGAAGAACTCTCATTGTCCCTCATTTTAACAGAAGGGGAAACTGAGGCACAGGGAGGTGATGTAACTTGCTCAAGATCATGCAGTTAGCAAGTGGCAGAGCCAGGGTTCAAGCCCACACAGCCTGGCTTAGACCCAGGCCCCTAACCACAGCACCACCCGGCCCCCCCAAGTCAGTGAATCAGGCTTGCTGGTGGGAGGGAGAATCGCCCTCCTAACGACATCACTCAGCTCATTTGCCTGTTGGCAACCTCTCCCCTCCGCTCAGGTGATGAAGGCAGACCTCTTCCAGAGCACCGCCTCCCCACATCCAGCCAGCACTCCAGAATTCTTGCCGGTGAGTCTGGTTCGTCCATATGTAGGGCTCAGGTGGTAGAGTCTATGTAGGATACATCTATTTCTTGGACCTTCCCCCAAGCAAAAGTCTAGGCAAGAGGACTCCAGAGAGAACTGCAAGGGAGCCGAATGTGTCCGCCGGAGGATGGGCATGGGTAGCCTGATGTACCCCACGGAGCCACATCTCACTGAGCTCCCCATGTGTTCCGTGTTTGTGGGAAGCAGGGCACACATGCTCTGTCTACAGATGCCCGTTAAACCCGCCCTCCCTAACCTGTGACCCTGGCCCCTTCAAACGTTCCCCAACATAGCTATAGCCATGGCCTTAACCTCCCTGACTTCCCTATTATCAACGTCGTCCAACGAAGCTGCCAGATTATGTCTCACCATAGGTGCTCGGCACTATAATCTTCCCAGAAAGAAGTGTTGGTGAAAATAGAGCTCCGGAGGCTTGACCCAAGGCTTCAGAGCTGGAGAGAATTTCAGTAGAGGGTGGACAAGCTTTGCTGGGTGCCAAGGGTGGAGGTTATAGAAGCCAGGACAGCACTGGGACCGAGTGCTTTCTTTTGTGCTGCTGACTCTGCACCTGTGACATTCTCAAGGAATCTGAGCCCTTCTCCATCCCTCTCGTGGCAGCTTTGACCCTTTTAAGCATCTGTGGCAAGAAAAAAGAATGTATTTCTCCTCTTGCAGAGCCAGATCTAAACAAAATCACGAACTTGGCCCCCTGTCTTTGCTCATGTGGTAGCTCTCAGCCTTCCATCTCGGCCTCGGGAGGATTTTTGTGCACTCCCTTAGCTTTAATAACCAGTCCTGTTTCAAGGTGACCCATTTCTCCCATTGGGTCAGGAGCCAGCGCCGTGCACCTGCTTGGATGTTCTGGAACATTTCTACAGTCAAACTCCATACCTGCCCTGGGACACTGGCTCCCACTCTCACGTGGCTAGTCTCCTGTCCTCTGCCTGCTTCTATCCAGCAGCGTTGCGCTTCTCTGCCCAGTGACTTTCTCTGGCAGCCGAGCCCACTGGGCTCCCCTCGGAGCAGGCAGGAAGTGCTGGGTAATTGACATCAACCAGGAGCAGCACTCAACCAACATCTTGCAGTGGGTGGCACTTAAAGACCCAGCACCCTTGATTCACAGGTGGCAAGCATCTTACACCTGTTCTCAGAGTTCTCTGCGGGGAAGGGGAATTGAGCTCCGCTTGGCCCCGGTGTCACTGATTTTCCTTCTTTCCCCGGTCACTTCCTCATTCTCCAGCTGATGTTTCCTGGGAATGTGTCCAAAGTAAACTACATAGGCTTGGATCCTTCTCTCAGGTTCAAGAGAACCTAATCTAAGGCACTCCCAAATGATAAAAGCTTCTCCTGGGGCTCTACCCTCAATGATTAGAGCCCTTGGAATCTCCCTTGACTCTATTCTCTGGCTGAACCACCCAGGCGGGTACGGTGTCCACTCCACCTTGTTCCTAGCCTCTCCTACACACAATCCTTCACTTCCATTCCTGCTTTATGCCCTCACCACTCATGCTGACATCCGCTCCCCAGCTTTCTAACTGGCCTCTCCAGTCCAGGCCCCCTCATCTGGTTCTTCCTGCATCAGGCGAGAGACCTGAACCTTCATGTTTTGGCCAGAGGGTGACTCCTCCTCCCTGTGAAGACCCCAGGGAGGGCAAGTTACAGCGGCGGGCACGCAGGTATGTACCTTGGAGGGGTGGGTGGGTTGGAGAGGCACTGAAGGCAAACTCATTCATTCAATCATTCGGAAAATTTTTTCTAAAGTATCAGGATGTGTCAGCTCTGGCTTGTGCTGGAATAGCACAACAGTGGAGTCCTGCAGCTGACAAGTGCACTGCGTCATACTTGACTTTCCAGAAAATGCAGCAATGGCTGCATTGGCTGCATTAGCAAGGGCTGACCTGATTCTCAGGGCTGCCAGCTGACCCCCCTCCCCACCTCCATGTACCACCAATCCTTGTCTGCCAACAGGCAGGATCAACTGGCGAGGAGAGATTGCCAAGGCAGTTCATGAGTAGATGGAATCTCAGGTTTCCCCAGCTATTACCTGAAGGAGCTGGGTAATAAGCCCAGAAGGGAAGGGGAGTTCATGGCCTCAGGGCAGGGCTGGGGTGAGGGTGGCCTTGGCACTCTGACCAGCAAGAGACAGGAGTTAGAAAGGAACCCACAGACAAAGTGTTTGTTATGGATTGAATTCTGTCTATCCAAATGATATGTTGAAGTTCTAAACCCCCAGAACCTCAGAACATGCCCCTATTGGGAAACAGGCTCATTGTAGACGGAATGAGTCAAGATGAGATCAGACTGGAGTAGGGTGGGCTCCCAATCCGATAGGACTGGTGTCCTTACATGAAGAGGAGAGAGAAACACAGAGAGGGAGGATAGCCATGTGACGACAGAGGTTGAGATTGGGGTGCTGCATCTACAAGACAAGGAGCAGCAATGAGCGCTAGCAGGTGCCAGAAACTGAAGGAGGCAAGGACATCTCCCCCCTTACAGGGTTCAGAGGGAGCGTGGACTTGCTAACACCTCGACTCCAGACTTCTGGCCTGCGGAACTGGGAAACAATATACTTCCTCTGCGTTAAGCCCCCCGGTTTGTGGCACTGTGTTAGAGCCTCCCTGGGGATCGAACGCAGTACCCCTTCACCCTGCTCTCTCCTCAGACTATTCTACGGTGCTGGGCTCCAGGAAGCTCTCTGGGGATGTCCAGCATGACCCACCAGCCACTAAGGTGTTTTTTGCAAAGCTGTGGCCAGCTTGGGAGTGTATCCCCTTCTGTTTGCTCTCCCTTTTCTCCTACCCTGTGGGGGGCAGCCTCTGAGGGGCCCCCAATACCCTCCCATCTCCTAGTACCCATGCCGTTGGGATGCCACTTCCAACATGAGGTTACAAAGAGTTTACATAATCTCTCCCTGTCCCAGAGGACGTCAGTTGCACTTGTCCGGAGAGGCCCACCTGTTGGGGAACTGACACCTCTAGCCAATGGTCGTCAAGGAGCTGAGGTCTGTCGGTAGACACAGGAGTGAACTTGAAAGCAGATCCTCCAGCCAGGCCTTGAGCTGACTGCAGCCCCAGCCAACATCTTAATTGTAGCCTCCAAGAGCCCTGAGCAAGGGGCCCCCAGCTAAGTAGGGCCAGATTCCTGACCCACGTAATATCAGTAAAGGACGTGCGTTGTTTCAAGTTGCTAAGATTTGGGGTCATTTTTTTTACACAGCCATAGTTAAATAATACACTGTCTCATTTCTCTTTTCCCCTCGCTCCTGCTTCCCTTGAACTGAACCCACCCCCACCCCCATAAAGATTGAGCAACTGAACTTTTGCCTTGGGCCTTGTTTTCTAGGGAACCTGCCGCCAACTTCCAGGGCCAGGGACCTCCTTGTTGTGCCTAAGAAACAGAACATCATTTCCAAAGTCAGAAACAACCATCCCTAAATGTGCATCAGGGTCTTACCGATTTCTCCCAACTGGGGCTTCTGCATTAGACCATTTGTGTCCGACAGAATCATACCGTGGGCGTGATGGGGTTCTCATACCAGTTTTGCACTTGTGTTACATTGCTGGGACCTCATGGCTCCCAAAGCTGCCTGCAGCATCCCCATGGAGGATCCTAAAGCAGAAACTCTGAGATGGAAACTAGAGATGCCTCAGTTCTGGATTCTCCCACCCATCCGCAATGCTCATTCCGACATATGACTAAGACAACTTCTTTCCAGTGATCAGGAAATAAAGGCTTTTGGCTTTTTGGCTAGTGGGAGAGGTGGGGGTGGGGGGTGGATCTGGTTTTCTGTGCCTTTTGCTTTTCTTCTGTCTCACTCCTCCAGGCTGGCTTCTAAAGGCTGCATTAAAGATAGACTCCTCCACACACACACCCCCACCTTCCCCCCGCTCCCAGGTTAAGCAGGGGCATGGAAAAGAAGGGAAAGTTTACATTAAGCCATTTTCTGTTTCAGGTGCAAATCAAAAGCTTTGCTAGGATCGGGGTAATGCTTGTATTTGAGGCTTGTGTTCCTACTAAGCCTCAGGCAGGAGGTGGTGTTGGTTCTATGTGAAGTCCTCCCGGCAACAAAACTGAATATTCTTTTTCTTGCCGCTTCCCCTTCCACAAACAAAAACAAAAACAAAAACAAAAAACAAAAACCCAAACCACACCGAACAAAAACCTCTGGCTCGTAGAAGAAACTCAGCTGACATTACTGCCCTGCTCGGGTTTCGGTCTGGAAGAAGAACAGTGACGTTAATAAAAGGAGCTGGGAAAATTCTGAAATTCTCTTTCTGGACCCTTGAATAGCATTTCCTCTTCTCCTTGGGCCACCGACAGAACCACGGCTGAGGGCACCTGCCACGACGCCCTTCTGGAGGTCGCCGTCCGCATCAAAAGCCTGTCTGAAAGGGCATTTCCAGGAGACAGGCCGTGTGACGCACACAGCAAGGAGCATCAGTTCCCCCAGTGTGGCTGCTCACTGAATCCTCTTTGCTAATAATAACCCTGCCAACTGAGCGATTAAGCTGTGAGCACATTCCAGGGACTCATCAGGATACGAGGGGTTTGGCCCCCAGAGCTCCTATTCAGGGTTGCGCCTACTTTGGATTTTAGGTTGAGTTTGGCTCACCCAGATAAGGCTCCTGGAGAAAGAAGAGGCCTCCTTTCTCCTTCTGTCTTAGAATAAAATCACCCCATGGGCGCCTGGGTGGCTCAGTCGGTTAAGCGTCTGCCTTCGGCTCAGGTCATGATCCCAGGGTCCTGGGATCGAGTCCCACATCAGGCTCCCTGCTCTGCGGGGAACCTGCTTCTCCCTCTCCCACTCCCCCTGCTTGTGTTCCCTCTCTTGCTGTATCTCTCTCTGTCAAATAAATAAATAAAATCTTTAAAAAAAAAAAAAAAAAAAAAAAAAAAAAAAGAATAAAATCACCCCAGATACGTCTCGTGACCTCTGGCTACGTACTGCTCCGATTTCCTGCCCTCCCACAGAAGAACAGCCTCTCCATCTGATCAGCCAGGGAGTGGGCGCAGCCGGGGAGGGGTCTGTCTGGTCAGGCTAGAGCTGGGCATTCCACATGCATTTCCTGAGTCCCATGGAGTATATCGAAACACGTCAGGTGTGTCAACAGGCCATGGGGCTTGGATGACCCCTTCCTTGAGGTAATACACACACACACACACACACACACACACACACACACACACTTGCCAAGCACCCAAAGCTACAGACCCAAGAAGGGGGAGGGTGAGGGAGCTGCTCAGAGGCCACCTGGGAGAGTGGGGGCAGGGGTGTGTTCGGTCGGGAACTGCACAGAAAGGGCTGGTTATGCTAAGCGGCGGCAGCAGCATCTGTGAGATGGTTAGGAATATGGACAGCAGTGTCAAACCTGGGTTCAAGTCCTAGCTCTGCCTGAGTGACCTTGGGCAAGTGACATAACCTCTGTCTCAGTTCTGCCCCTCTGTGAATGGGAGCAATACCACCCACCTCGTGGGGGTGGTGCTGACAATTAGGTAATGCACACAAAGCTCTCGGTAGAGTGTCTGGCACATTACAGCTGGTCAATGAAGGCAACCACGAGTACCATCCTGCAACTAGATAGCATTTCACAACGCGCTCACGCATTACTCGCTCACCTGACAACCTGGAGAGGTGGGTAGAGCAGGTTTTTACAAATGGGGAAAATAAGGCGGTGCTGATGTGTGTAACTTGGTTTGTTTGCGGCAGCAATGCGGGTCTCTCGAGCCTTCAAATGTAGTGTTTGCTGCCCAGTACATGCTGCATCCAATAGCAGGCTAACGGGGAGTGCTGTGCTTAGTGAATGGGGGCCGCGCGTTAAGTGTGGACAGATTTGCTGCCTGTTATTTCTCCCCAGGGGCCAGGAAAATGGAGGCCTCGGTGGCTCATCACTCTCCTGGCCTCGCAGAAGTTACATGGAAGGTGTTAAGGGAAACTGTGTGCCACAATCACTTCCCCCTTACTCCATCAGCCAACTCGCCAAGGGAGCTTTCCCGGGAAGGTTGGGGGCATTAGAAGCTTCAAATTCAGAGCCTGAGTTTTTACAAGCAGCGAGGTGACGGAATGAAAATGTTGGCATCTCTAAGTACCCTCCCCCTTCCAACCGCAGAGAGGAAGGAGGAGGAGCTTGGCAGAGAGATGATTGTGTTTCCAAAACTTTTCTTGGTGTTTATATCTGGGAGCTGAATTCTTGGGACATTCATCACATTTGGTTCCTGGCTGGCTTAAGGCTCTAAAAAATAACTCCCTCTTCACCTGACCACTGCAAGTGACTGCCAGGAGGGAGGGCAGCCCAGTTGGAGGGAGAGGTCTGCCCTCACGGCTGATGAGTCAGGTGCGAGGCCAGCTTGAGCATCTGGACTAATTTGTCCCGAGCTGCAGGCTGCCTGCCACTTCCTCCCCACCCGCCCTTATTTGGAGCCCCTGACAGCTGAGCCGAAAACCAACTGGGGGAGCTGGGCGCCAGCCAACTGTCACCCTCTGCCTCCCTGCATGGGTCCTGTTGCCCAGGAGAAAGAAGCCCCAGGCATCGCTGTAAGATAACCAAGGACTCTTTTTTGCTCTTCTCACACCTTTGAAGTGGGAACCTCTTGAGGCAAATCAACAAGAATGTGGCTCTTGCAGCTGAGGGTCCGGGGCTGTTGGGGCTGCTCAAGGTGGAGGGGCAGTGACAGGCTCTGCTGGACTGATAGCTTTAAAAGGCCATCTTCTGCTGCTCTTCATTCAGCTGCTTTATCACTGCAAGTGACAGAATGGGGAGGGTTCCGTCCCTCTTGTGCTCTTGGAGAGCCGGGGGCCTATAAAAAGAGGAGGTGCAGGGCAGCTGGGAGACAGAGCCGGACGGAGGCTGAGAGAGGGAAACGAGAGGACAGAGAGGCAGCAAGAACTGGGCCACTCCTTGAGCGACGCCAGCATGAGTGCCCCCACCATCACCTCAAGCTTCCTCCTCTTCCTGGCATTTCAGCTCCTGGGGCAAACAGGAGCTAACCCCGTGTATGGCTCTGTGTCCAATGCAGACCTGATGGATTTCAAGGTAGGGCCAGGACAGGGGCCACAGTGTGGGACCAGGGGGCTTTGTGACACTCTGCCAATGAGTGAGACCTCTCCCTTTCCCTGTGTGTTCCTTTTGTAAAGAATTTGCTGGACCACTTGGAGGACAAGATGCCTTTAGAAGAGGAGGTCGTGCCCCAACAAATACTAAGTGAGCAGAATGAGGAAGCTGGGGTGGCTCTCAGTCCCCTCCCTGAGGTGCCTCCCTGGACGGGGGAGGTCAACCCAGCCCAGAGAGATGGGGGTGCCCTTGGGCGGGGCCCCTGGGACGCCTCCGATAGATCTGCCCTCCTGAAAAGCAAGCTGAGAGCCCTGTTTGCTGCCCCTCGGAGCCTGCGGAGGTCCAGCTGCTTCGGAGGCAGGATGGACAGGATTGGAGCCCAGAGTGGACTGGGTTGCAACAGCTTCCGGGTAAGAGGAGCTGGGAATGGATACGGGATGGGGAGGAAGGAAGTTGTGGTTTCACTGAGACTCAAACCTTGTCAAAGAACACCACTAGGGCATGCCTCCTGCAGTAAAGAGACCGGAGTAGAAGTTTACTTCCTTCGAAATGTTTGCCTCAACTTGGGCCAATGGCATCATCCTCAGCTACAGGCTGCCAAGGAAATGCTAAGGAAAAAAAGTTACTGCCACGAGCACTGGGAACTTAAAATGTTAATGGGGCCAAGGCCCCTTCGTTCTGCTGACTGGGAGTTCATGTTTCTCCCCAGAACTGTCAGATCCCAAAGGATTAAATGATAATGACCAGGGTTGGGGCGTCTGGGTGGCTCAGTCGGTTGAGCGTCCGACTCTTGGTTTCAGCTTTGGTCATGATCTCATGGGTTGTGGGATCAAGCCCCATGACAAGCTCCACACTCAGTGGGGAGTCTGCTTGAGATTCTCTCCCTCTGTCCCTCCCCCCACTCACTCACGCATGCGCACGCCTGCTCACTCGCAAGATAAATAAAGAAATCTACAAAAAAAACCCCAAAAAACAAAACAAAAAAAAAAACAAAAGAAACGACCAGGGTTGACTTGTGACTTCTAATGAGCAACTTGTGTCCCAGTTCATGAAACTCCTAGGGTTGTCAGGCTGGAGTGGGGGCTGGTGGGAGGCGAGCACAGTCCTGTGAAGTTGACTTTTCCAATAGGGCCAGGTCACCAAGCCAAATTTGTCTCTGTTCTCTTTGTAGTACCGAAGATAATGGCCAGGGAGGAAAAGGCGGGCCAGACCCTGGGCAGATTTCGAGAGACCCTCATCCCTTGGGGTCTCACACTCAACTTTGTCCCATCTCATTGCCATCAAGTTGAGCCGTGACGAGCACCGTATTCAAGCTGCAGCCTTTTGGCAACATTTCTCACATTTTATGCTAAATGTAGATAAAGTGGTTTAACTGTGGCTTCCCCACCTCTCCCATCCCATGCATTAAATTTTATGATAGACACTCCACCTGTTACTGAAAGTGGTTTGAAAAATGAATAAACTTCAGCACCACGGACAGAAGCCAAAGGCTGAGTTGGTATGCTTGCTTGCTTTTCCCAGCCTGATAACCCAGTTTACCTTTTGTCAGAGAGAAGAAGGCTGTTTCTTTCTTCTTCCTTTTAAACATAATAAGATTTATTTTGGGTTGCAGTTTTGGGTTCACAGCCAATTAAGCAGAAAGTACAGAGAATTCCCATAGACCCCCTGCCTGCACACATGCAGAGCCTCCCTCACGAGCAACATGGCCCCCAGAGTGGTGCCTGCGTTAAGCAAAGTGAAGAAAGAGACGTTTGCTTTGTTGACAAACTGTGCGTTTAGGTGCCTTTTGGGTACTTAGATGTAATTAAAAAGTAGCCACCAGCTTTTTCTAATTCTAGTCCCAGGTGCTTGGACAGGGGTCCGGGTGGGGTGGGGGGGCTGGGGAAGATGCCATTTCTTTGTATCTGCTTCTGAAAAGCAGAGAATACCAGGCACCAAGTTCACCCACAACAAGGAGCCATGCTCTAATCTACACATCCCCCTCTCCACGTCAGAATCTATGACATTCCTCCAACCCCCTCCCCCTCTGGCCACTGACACTTTGACTTCTCTGGCCCTTATTTATCTTGTCCCTTCCTCTTGTAATGCCATTTATCCAGTGCTCCCGAGAACATTCTACACAATCAAAGCTCATGGAGAACGCTGCTACGATCTGACCTCCGCACCGGCAGCATTTTGGGTATAACTATTGTAATACAAGACAATTTGCCTTGGTAGGCAGTCATGTCTCTGTCCCTGGATTGTAAACTCCTTGAAGGTCAACGCCTGTTCAGCACGACTGAAGCACATGGCAAAGTCCGTGCTCTATAACGTCAGCCCAGTTGTCTTCGTCTTGTACAGAAATCAGGAAAAGGGGGAATAAAGAAGTCGTTCACTCTTTGCAGGGGGAGGGGGAGGCCAGAAGTGAGTTGCCGGTTAGGGAGTGGAGTGGGTGAAGGACCTCTAATCTAACCACTTCCAACAAAAATCTTCTCCACGTGGACTTTGAACACAGAAGGGCGGAAAACCAAGAAGCAGAGAGACTTTATAAAGACAGGAGCAGAGACAGGAAAAAGCATCCAAACTCGGTTCCCGAGGTCCGGGGAGTGGGAGCTGCTAGGAGGGAAGTGTGGGGAACTGGGCCGACTCCCAAGGGGTCACTGTGACACAGTGGGTCTCCCCCAAAATGGAACGGACAGTGCTGAGTGCACAGGAAGTGTCCCTGGAATTCGGGAAACCCGGGGACAGGTGGAGGGGACGGCACAGACGGACACCAGTTCTAGGACTGGTGAAATGGCAACTTGAGGCAGATCAACCGGAGACCAAGAAAATCCTATTTCTGGCAAAACAGAAGCCAGAAATTGCTTGTACTTCTGGTTGGATATCAGGGAACCCGTTAGTGGGGCAGATGCCTAAACACAGCGCTGTCAGAACACACACGGGTCCTCCGTCTCCTGCTAGGGGTAGCGGCAGCTGAGGGAATAGGTAGGTTTTTACAGGAGAAAAACATCCGTAAACAAGATCACATGGCGTTGATTTGAAAGGAGAGACAGAAAACCGGGAACTTCGTGATTTTTACTAAGGACTAAGTCGGTAGCATTCCCCTGGGAATGAAGTCAAAGATTTGGAAGGAGACCTCTGAGACTGTAAATCTACTCTCTGGCTCTGCGAATTTTACATAGTAGAAAGCGAGAGTAAAATGAAAACCACGTACCCCAGTACAGCAAGCACTGTGGAGACAGATGAAGACACTTTATTCTGACATGTTACGGTTACAATGAGAACTTCCAAGTTCCAAAAGTTCAAATAAAAATAGAATTTTGCAAATTAAAAAAAATACAACATATGTACACAACAGAAGTAGCTAGTATTACTATCTAAACCAACAGTTTGAACAGAAAGAAGCCTGCCACGCTCAGGAGCCGTGGGGTAATACTGCACATCGACGCTACAGGGCCCGGGACGGCGCTTCTGGCCTTTCCAGAGGTTTCTTTCTTTCCGACGGTCGTGTCACTACACAATTTTGCATCAGAAACGTCATATAGTTGGTTGGGTCAAGCGAGCAAGCGTCCATCCCAGCCAGGAACCGTTCGTTAAACAAGGTCATGAGCAAATCCTTCCCGACTGCCAAGGTCCCACGGCCGGGAGGGACTCTGGCTCCCTACCTCCCAGGCTCCTCGGCTGGGGAACGTGAAACACCAAGCGGGAGCCGGCAGGCACACAGCAAACCGTCTCTAGCCCCCCAGAGCCCCCTCTGGCTTGTGTGCGTGTGTGTGGTACGCAAGCACGCGCACGCACGTACCCTACCACCAGGGGGCGACGGGGCTGGTAACAGGTGGGATGTGGACAACGTGGGTTTCTAACTATCAGAGTGAGGCTTCCAGTTATTTGTTACAAGTGGGGCAGTGGTTGTCTTTGGGCTTATCTGGTAAGGGCAGACACCGGCGGAGAACAAGAAGCAACGTGCCTTTCCAGAGAGGCCTGTGTCTGCGACCTCGCCGCCGTGCAGTCAGTTCACGGGCAGGGGGTGTGTGCGTTCTGCCAGCCACCTCAGGGCTATTCAGTGGGAATGAAGTATCTGGGGACTGGATGTGCACAAGGGGTAAATTCCAACACCATCGCCCAGGGCGGCCTCGAGGCAGGCAGCTGGTGACCCCAGAGCCCTGGAGGCCAGAGGCTCCCCCCGTAGGACCTTAGTTCTGCCAATTTCACTGAGGGGTGGGAAGAGGGGATTCCGTTTCTGTGATGGGCGGTCCCCACATTCTCCTGACTTGGGCAACTGGTGTCCCTTGTAATAAAAGGAAGCAATAATGTGGCCAAGCTCTGAAGGCTGCCTTAAAATAAAGTGGCAGCGGGCTGAACACAATCACATTTAGAAGGGTTTGCCTTTTTGGTCCTTGTGATTTCCCCAACGACTTATTGGGGGTCCCCTCCACATTTCACAAGTCAAATGCATCCAAGGAAGCTGAAACATTTAGAAGTCAAAGTATTTTTGGTCAAAGAGATAAGAAAATAGGAAGGATGGAGTGTGTGGGGGGCCACAGTCAGGTGGAAAAGATCCTGAAGCAACCCCCTCACTTAGGGGAGCAGAGCGTGCTGAGCACAGGACCTGGGCCGGCCATGCCGAGACGGGCGCCCACCCCCAGGCTGCATGGCAGTCCTGGCAACAGACGTCAGCCCGGAGGCAGAGGGTAAGAGGACGGCGTTGTCGAGGGCAGGCCATGCTCTTGGGGAACTGCCACGGTTCACACACACAAAAACCCAACATAAGCTTAAATGCAAATGAATGCCATCTTGAGTCCCAAAGCGCATCTGTCACAGGGCTGCATAGCGACGGGCCTAGGGTGTGGATGCAAGTAGGGGGAGAGCAGAGGTTAGGAGGAAAGTAAGTGCAAAATACCCAACACCAAGTGTTCACTTTGGGGGCCTGGTCAGAGAGGGCCCCCCAGCCTGGAGAGACAGAGAGGCTTCCTTCCCGGGGTTCATGCTCGGGCCTTGGGGCACGTGCTGGTGGGTGTCCCTCCCAACCCAGCCCCCTGGCAGCACAGTTTCCATGTCTGGGCCCCTCAGTGGGCTGGGGATGGCTAGCAGCAGCAGGGGGGTGAGACAGGCGTGTGACGGGGACACGCCCTCCTCCTGGAATAACCCATCTGCGCTGTCCTAACCCTGGCTTCTTGGCCACATCCCGTGCCTGGAGTGTTCACTGGCCCAGGACTGGCTTCTATCCATCTCAGAGGTAACTGTACCATTCCCCAGAGTTGGGTCGAGCAGTTTTATCACGGGGTGCCCTGCTTTTAGCTAATGGTGGGGGGGGGGGGACACCTGGGCTGTGGCTGCCTCACCAGGAAGACACGTGTAAGAACTCACGGGAAGTCAGTAACTCAGTGCAGAGGGGAGGAACGAGGGACGGACCATGGAAAACACAAGTCACCAGGAGAGAAGCCGAAATGCTAAAGACTAGGGTGGCTGTAAGTCGGAGCGTCTCGTCAGGCTTCTCCTTCAGGGACGGTCCGTGGGACTTGTGCTTCTGGAGGGTGGTGCTTCTGAGGAGGCTGTGACCACGGGGGCAAGCCCAGAGCAGCAGCTCCCCCAGGAAGCCGTGTTTCCCTCCAAATGAACCGGTGCGCCTGTCCAGAGTCCCGACGCAGGAGGGCCCCCCTGAAACATGGGTGAGCTCAGGGGCTCAGTCCCTAAATTTGGTAATTCGCTGCATTTTGCAGCTGGCCTTAGCCCCAGCACCTGCCTTGGCCAAAGCCCCTCCTGTTACCGCTGAAGGCAACAGTTGGGTTCCGTAGGAGAGCAGCAGGAGGGGGCAGGAAAACTGCTCTGGGCGTCACTCCCCGGTGGCCGAGGCCTGACGCCCCCTCTGGTCCTGGCACGCGTGGGGTGGAGGGGCCTGGGGCCGGGGCCCATGCTGGACGGCAGGAGAGCGGGGAGCAGGAAACAGGAAGATACTTGCTGAGAAAGTCAGACAGGCCCAGGCTCTCGCAGTTCAACACCATCCCCAGGACGGCTGACCGGCGAAGTGTTCGATGACTGGAGGCTTCTGAGCGAGTGGGTGAGTGGGAATCTTCCGTGTCCTGGAACAGCCCCAGCCGGCCGTGGTGACGGAGCACGAGCGAGCCGCCTCCCTGGGCAGCTCCGGGACAGGGCAGGCTGGCGTGCGGCAGCGGGGCCGCGCTGGGCCGTCAGATGGTCTGGTAGTGCTGCCGCAGCCGGGCCTGCAGGAACTCGTAGGTCAGGTTGTGTCGAGTGATGATCCCAACGATCTAGGACAAGGAGAAAAAGACCGCCGTCACCTGCAGAGCAAACCCGCTGGGGCAGGACCGGGAGCGGACAGGGCTGGCCCTGAGAGGCACCGTAAGCAGAGGCGACAGAGGCCCGTCCCACAGAGCGCTGGGACAGACGTATCAAGCTGGCCACGCTGCGCACTTCAAGGCTACCCACTCTCCAGATGACAAGGAGATCAACAGGTAACTAGGGCTCGTCACCTGGAGGCCAATGGGACAAATTCAGCTCCAAGAGAAATTTTAGTCAGGCCAGCTAAACTCTGAATTTGAATGTCTTTTTCAACAGGGCACACGCTCACTAGCCTTCTCAGTTCCCATCACCCGCCGCTTGCTTCAAGCATGCACGCAAGAGACGCAGCCCAATGCCGGTTCCCGAGCAGCCGAGACCCCGCGACCCCACTGCGGCTCATAAATACCATCTCTCGGCACTACCTGAGTCCTTGTGATACAGCGACTTATAACAGGAAATACGTGTTTGGTCTTCATCCTAATTCCTGCACAAGCTCTAAAAACTCTGGGAATTAAGTGACGAGTAAGAACGGTGTCCTTTACCATTCATAATGAGCCCCTTTCAACTATACCTGAGTTTATGTGAATGATAAACTTTTAGAAAGTCCCTAAGAATGGAAGCTAGTTGCCAGGGCAACCAACCATGTGGCTAGAGGACTGGCTCTTCCAGCCCCAACCCCCATCTGTGGGCGGGGAAGGGCCGGAGGTTGAATCAATCACCCATGGCCATGATGTGATCAATCCCGCAGACGTACACAATGAAGCCATCAACAAAGTTCCTGAACTGTGGGGTGTGGGGAGCCTCCACACTGGTGAACACGGAAGGTGCCAGGAGGGCAGTGTGCCAGAGAAGGTGTGGAAGCCTGGCACCCCTTCGCACACACCTGCCCCTGCATCTCTTCCATCTGGCCGTTCCGGGGTCACATCCTTTCAGGGTACACCGATCAGCTGGTAAGTAAACTGTTTTCCTGAGTTCCAGAAGCAGATCATGGGAACCTCCAATTTACAGGCACCTGGCCAGAAGCCCAGGTGACAACCTGGACTTTTGATTGGCATCCGAAGAGGCGGGGGGGGGCTGTCTTGTGGGGCTGAACCCTTAATGTGCGGGACCTGATGCCATCTCCAGGCAGATGGGGTCGGAAGGGAGGGACGCCGTGGAAATCAGAGGTCTTCACAACTGTTGCAGCCGCCGCCGCTCATGTCTTAGTGACGCGGGTGCTGAGCACCAGAAACTGTATTCGAACCTCCCGTGCTTGTGCTTCAGGACACAGCCGGACCCACTGTAACTACGCCCACAGAAGAGCAGGCCGGGCCGGGCCAGCGTTCTGCCGGAGGTCCCTGTCTCGAGAGGTTTCACTTCCTGGAGGGCGACTTGGTAACAAACAGCAAAAGCCTCAAGAGGATGATCACAGCAGTGATGTTTAGTTACATGTCCCCCTACAGAGGACGGCTGGGTAAGTCAGTGGACAGCCGGCCCGTGGGATGCCGTCGAGCCCGTTAAAATACCGTAAGCGAACGTTTCCTGCCACAGAAAGGCATCTCCTACAGGTCACACACACCACGAGGGTGTTAGTACAGGTGGTGACAACGCCCTCATTAAGACTGGACACGTGACAGGGTGCCTCGGGGGCTCAGTCGCTGGGCATCTGCCTTCGGCTCAGGTCATGATCCCGGGGTCCTGGGATCGAGCCCCGCATCGGGCTCCCTGCTCCACAGGAAGCCTGCTTCTCCCTCTCCCACTCCCCCTGCTTGTGTTCCCTCTCTCGCTGTGTCTGTCAGGTAAATAAAATCTTAAAAAAAAAAAAAGACGGGACACGTAAAATCTCCACTTGTAGATGCAGAGGAAAAAAGACAAAGGAGCTAGGGGCTGGTATTTATTTTTTGTTTGTATTCTGCTTCTCTATATTTTCTTTTCTTTTTTTTTTTAAACAACCACACGATAACTGTGTAATGAGAAAAACAATGGAGTTCTAAGAAAAAAGAAAACCAGGAAAGTCTGCAGCACTGATTACTAGTTGTACGTAGTTGGATCTTTTAAAACTCTCTAAGCATTTTGCTTGAAATTCTCTCATTTAACGTCATAAATGCCCAGCGTGGGTGGGGAGCGGACCCCGCCTCCAGGAGGCGCAGGCCTGATGGAGGGTGAAGGAGAGGAACACTGGGGACGCCTGCCCTACGCTCTTCCGCAGCAGCTGTGACCCTGGCGACACCTGCCGGCCGAGTGGAGAGTGTACGTCAGAAACACACAGGAGGCAGAGGGGGCAGAAAAGCTTTTGGTCCGAGAAACCCTGCTGGTTGGGAAGCCCTGACTCACACGCAGCAGGGGCAGGGTCCTTTCTGGAAGGCAGGCGTGGCTGCGGGCACAGTGGGAAGTCAGACTCACCTCTCCCACGGCGTTCACCACGGGCAGGTGCCGCAGGCCCATCGTTCTGAACAGGTTGAAGACTTGGGAGACGTGGGTGTTAGGTGAAACAGTAAAGGGCGCAGGGTTCATGTACGGGGTGACATCCTGCAGAGAAGAGAACACAAGTCACCTCTGGCCACCTGCGCCCTACCCGGGATGAGGCGCGAACGCACGGACGAGCAGCGGCCGGCTCCTCTCCAGGGGCCCTGCCCCAAAGGGACAGCCCTGCTCACCACAATCATGCGCGGGTTTAGCAGTGTCAGGTCCAGGTCGTGGATGTCGGGGTACCGCGGGTAATCCTCAGCCATCTCAGCGTAGGAAAGGCGTGGCTGGCTGGCGCTCTGCAATCCCAAGCGAGACAGGTCCTTGCACCCAGCACGGCAAGCAGCAGGGGCACACGGAGAGCCCCTCCCCCTCCACGTCCACACCGCTGGCTACGGCCCCACCCAGCGTGAGGCAGTGCAGAACTGGGGGCTCTGTCGTGAGACCCCTGTCGTCTGACGCCAGTTCCCAGCCAGGCCTCGCTGTGCCCCCCTCGGCGAGTCTCCTAATCTCTTTGATCCTGCTTCTCCTCGTCTGTAAAATGGACATGGCTTGTCCCGGAGTCTAAATGGGAGAAGAGCTAATAGGTCTCAGGTTGACGTGTGTTCCTCAAAAGACGTGTCTGAGTCCTAGCCCCTGCACCTGTGCATGCGGCCATGTGGGAAACAGGGTCTCTGGAGACGTAAGCAAGTTCAGATGACGTCAGACTGCACTAAGGTGGGCCGTCAGTCCAATGACTGTGTCCTTCTAAGAAGAGGGGAGGACACAGAGGGAGAAGGCCATGTGACAACGGAGGCAGAGGCTGGAGGGACCTGTCTACGGTCAGGGAGTGCCAGGGATGGCTGGTAGCCCCCCCAAACGAGGAAGGCAAGGAGCGATCCTCCCGAGAGAGCGAGGCCCTGCTGACATGTGGACTTCGTACTCTGACCTTGAGAATTGTGAAAAGAGATTTCTGTTGTTTGCAGCCACCCGGTTTGTGGCAATTAATTGGACACGGCAGCTTTGTTACCATCCCTGCATCCCGAGGGACGGTAACAAATCTTCTGGATTTCCCCTCGGCCCTCACGGGGCACCTAGGCCGCCACCATGGCTCTCAGGCTGGGCACAGTGGCCACAGTGCTGGTCGCTGCTCTGTCCTGATGGCTCGCCCGTAACTCCTCTCTCCACACACTGCCCCCCCGCCCCCGCCCCAGCCGCCTGCTCAGCGGCACCCAGCTTCCAGCACTTGGTCAGCTCAGCTCCAGCTACTTTCTGCCTTAAGGCGAGGCCTCTGCAACCTAGCCCACATCACCCCTCCTGTGCCCCACACACCACCGACCACACCTCCAAGCCCCAGCCCCTCCCCCTGTGGCCTTCCTGTCCCGCCCCATGCTAGCTGCTCTTCCACAGGCCAGCAAGACCATGAGTGACTGCAGGGCTGGCCTCCGCGTCCAAGAGCTGAACCAGGAGAGTCCGTTTGGAAAGTAGGCCTTTGGGCAACCTTTTCAGGTTCCCTCTAAAGGGGGTGAAGTGTGTGGGGACGAGTGGGTCTTCAGGTCACTATAGGGACCACTTTGAACAACACACCCCACCCACCCCTGCTTATCTCTACAAAAACCAAATGAAAGGAAAAAAAATTACAAGGGAATTAATAGGAAGAACATTTAAAAAAAAAAAGCATGTAAAAAAGTTCACTTATACCAGAAAGTGTAGAACTATATTAAAAGTCTACAGGCTTGGGACGCCTGGGTGGCTCAGTCAGTTAAGCGTCTGCCTTGGGCTCAGGTCATGATCCCGGGGTCCTGGGATGGAGCCCCGAATCAGGCTCCCTGCTCAGACTCGGGGGAGTCTGCTTCTCCCTCTCTCCCTCTGCTCCTCCCTTGCTGTGCTTGCGCACGTGTGTGCTCGCTCGCAAATAAAATCTTAAAAAAAAAAAAGAAAAAGAGAAAGAAAAAAAAAAGTCTCCAGGCTGAGAACACTTAGGAGGCAGTGCACAGACTGAGCAGAGGGTGACTGGGGCGTCCCCCCACCGTAGTGCCCCGAGAGGCGCTGAGAGCAGCAGAGGGAGCCGTGGGGCTACACACACTGCAGGACAGCCGCCCGCTGGCACACGGGCTCCCCACGTCCTAGCTCCCGTCCGCCCCGAGGCACAGGGACTGTGCTCCTAGCACCCTCGTGCCTTCCCGAATCCCGGTGCAGAGCAGAGACTCACTGATTGACTTTCCGAGTAACAAACTCCTCGGACGAGCAGGGTGACGAGCTGTGACCGCAGGATCAGGCCGTGGAAGGTCAGAGGGCGGAAGCGCTCCTCCATGGTCCAGTCTTCGCTCGGGGACTGGTCAGGGTATAGGTTGGGGTAGGGAGTGTATCTGTTACATAAAAACCAGATGCTGCCTAGCATACCCTCAGCAGGATTGCATCTTGCTTCCCCCCCACGGCCCCAACCAACTCCCCAAATCCCCCAGAAGCTCGGGAGCTGCCTCCGAGCAGCGCGCTGGCCCTTCGTGAGCCCCTTCGTGAGCCCCTGCGGGCAGGGGTGCGCGCGGCGGGGGGCTATGCTCTCACCTTCGCTCCAGCATCTGCTGCAGGAGGTCCTCCTTCTCGGCCGGCTCCTCGGAGGGGAGGTGCTCATCACACACGTTTCGCAGCTCACTCGACGGGTACGACTTCATGGACTGGCTCCGTCGGCGTTGCTCGCCAGCCCGGGTCAGGATGCTGGATTTCTGTGCGTGGGGAGGGGTGATGGGGACAGAGGTTTCTACTGGGCAGGCCATGGGTTGCTGGCCCGGGCGCACCACCACGGCAGCTACTCAGCTTAAAGATTCGGGTGACAGTGGCGACAAGCACGTGCTGACACAGGAAGTGCAAGGCATCTTCGGAGTGGCTCAGGGGCTTGGGGTTGAAGGGAGTCTCTCTGAGCCTCTGGAACCCACGGTTTCTGCCAGCCCAACTTCCCTACTCCTTTGGTTTGGGAACAGCACTTTAACTCTCCAGGATGAACCCCTCTCCTACGGCATGTCGTGGTGGGACTGACAATGGACGTGCCCCGGCCCCCAGAGCCAGGGGGCTTATGGCCTGAGTGAGGGCCTCTCCCTCTGCCTGGATTTCGACTCAGGAGCAAGGGCTGGTGCCCGTCCTCCCCACACCCTCCAGGGTGTCTGCGAGCCGCCTGCACGCCCGGCGGGAGGCCTCTGGTCCTCCAGCTCCCCTGTCGGTCCTGCAGCTTCCAGCCGATTTCTTTTTCTTAGGTAGGCCGAAGTCCACTTCTGTCACAGGCAACTCTAGAAACCTCCTGATACCACTTACACACCATAAATAATGCCGATTAAAACAAAAAATCCATCTGCACGCTTGCTGGGGTGACAACGGACACATGTCCTGACGGCCTAATGACATCCACACTCGCTATCACGTCTACACTTGCTGCCGCACATAATGAAGAGGTGGATTCTCCCTGAGAGCCAACCAGCGCCCCCATCTATGGGGTGTGGCAGGTGCCAGATCAGCGTGTGCGTCAAGGAACTGCTTATTTCTCGCCCACCATTGCTCTCGGGCTGCTGTACCTTGAATTTGATGTTGTTACTGATGAGCTGGTTGCCCTTCATGAACTCCTTCTCGTTGCCCCGGTTCTCCGTGACCACCGGGAAGGCGTGGTGGACCGTGGTGCGCAGGATGCTGACCAGAGACTGGATGCGGGTGTGCGGGTAGACGTAGGTCAGGTTGGGCTCCATGATGTCACTGGCTCTCAGTCTGGGGGAGGGAGGAAAGTGGTCCTGCCTCACAAGAGAGCCCGCAGTATCCCAGGAGTGAGCCCTGGATCTGCTGCACGGCACGGACCGCCGGGCTCCCTCCTCTGAGCCAGCTCTAGCGTTTCTTTGAACACACACGTTCGTCTGTACTTCTATCCTTGTGCAAATGCCCTTCCCCATGCCTGGAACGCCCTTCCCTGCTCTGCCAAACTGGTGGGCCTTTCCTCAGCTCAATACAAGATGTCCCCTTACCACAAACCCCACCTACTTGCCCAGGTGAATAGCCATCCCCTCCTCAGCCCTCCATGGCACATTCCTCATATCATCACTGAATTGTTAATGGTACTACTAGAATTAAAAAAAAAAAAAAAAAAAAAAAGTATGGGCTGTTCCTTTAAACCAGGTGGCAACTGCAGGTGCCAGGCCAAATATGGCCTCTCCCGCTCATTTACATAATATCTATAGCTAGTTGTAACGGAGACCACATGGCCGGCAAAGCTGCAAATATTAACTATCCGCCCCTTTACAGAAGTTTGCTGATCCCTCTGTTGGACCATAAAGGCCTTGTGGGGTCCCTGGACACAGAAGGCCCAAACCATTTGCAGGCTGATGGATAAATCAGCGATTATGCCTAGAATAATCCCTGCTGATGGCATGACACTTCACGGGCCATGTGTGAGGCAGGCTGGTCCTCACTCACGGGGCTTAGCAGACCCTTAGCGGAAACGTGCAGTCCTAACACAGACCTGATCGAGACCTCCTGTCAGGTCCAACCAGAAGGCCACAGGAGCTACATCAAACCACGCAGCAGCCGCCGGCCTCCACCCCCCAGCTCCCAGACACACCCAGCTGTTTCCGGGAGTTATCTACCGGTTCACTGGACTCCCACCCCAGAATCTTAATCACCACTTCCCACTCTGATGCACACACCCTCCGGGCCCGAGGTCATAAACTCTGAAACTAGAACAGATGGAAGTGATGGTCTCACTTGTCCATTTCTGCCTCCGTCTCCCATTCCAGGAGCGGCACACCTCGCAAGCCCACGTGGATATCATAAATGCCCTTGTTGAAAAAGTCCCCTGTCCATTTGGCCACCTGAGACACAAAACAAAGACTTGAAAAAAGGCTGCTGGGGGGGGTGAACTTGGCCCTGCACCTCGGACAGGCCTGGAAGGGGAGCACTCACCATCAGAGTGATCATAATGGGGAGCCCGTAAGTAATCTCGTTGGTAGACTCAATGAGGATGACCGTGAGACTGATGGTCATGCGGACGACACCGCCCAGGAAAGCTGCGGCACCGATTAGGGCAAAGGTCCCCGAGTAGATGTGGCCCAGGCCGATGTAGCTGGGCAAGAAAGAAGCGGAGACTATGGCTTGGAATCACAAGGTTCGCACACTTGTGCCCAGGCACACCCGGGCACACTCACACGCGCACACTTACCTTTTAAGGACATTGGCAACTAAACGTCCAAAAGCAGCTCCACACAGCAGGGAAGGCACAAAAAGGCCACTTGGAACTGAAATGCCATAGGTCCAACATGCAAGCAGGAAATAGAGGGCGAAGAACAAGGCCAGAGTGATGGGGCTAAAGGTACCTGCGAGGCAAGAACCCACCTGAGTCCCATGACCAGACGCCACCAAGGCCCGCCGGGCTGCTCTGGCCCCTTCCAGGTCCTTCCACACCCCAACCAGTTCACCTCCAACACTGGAGGCAGAGACTCCAGCCTTGTCTGGGTTGCTAGTACAAAGGAAAACTCCTATTTTGCTCAGAATTGAGGGTAAGCCTGGCTGTGTCTGTGGGCCAACAGCAGGGGCAGAGGAATCATCATGTTCCCTACAGGAAAAAAAAAATCAATCACCTAAGAACGGGCAGGCTCACAGATACTCACTATCCTGGTGGAAAAGCTGAAGGATGGCAGACTCCTGGGGATTGAAGAAGAGTGTGGCCATGTCGTTGTAGGTCTCGTTGGGACAAAAAAAGGTCTTGGTACTTGAGTTGACATCTTCTGATGTGACCTAAGACACAAGAATTAGAGAGTCAGTACGAGGTCATTACGAAGTCATTATACCTGATCAGGGCGCTCAAAGTCTTGGAGCGGGAGGTCTCCAGTGGGGTCGAGAAAGTCTGGCTTGTAAGCTTTACCCGGAAATGAAACAGGTGGCAAAAAATCGATCTCTAGCCAAGAGCAGCCAACCGTGATACTGTATTCCTTACGCTTCGAGAATGAAAGAATCGGGACGAGGGCTCTTGAGTTACAACAATGAAATTCACCGTGGATCCGGCTCTGCTTCCTCTCGTGGTGCTCACGTTGTAAGTGATACTGCTGGAAGCCTGGCCCGAGAGCCCCACGCACTGTGAAGTGCGGAGGAGGACCGCCACGGGAAGCGGGGCAGTGCCCCCTCCTGGCGGAACCTGGCAGGGAGGGGCTGCCCAACGAGAAATGTGTGTGGCTCAGGAACGAGGCGACCACGAAACGATCCACGCATGCAGTGTTTCCCAAACTATGTCGGGAGGAACCCTGGTCCTGAGGCCTCCCTGGAAAGAGTCCTGCAGTCGAATGTGCTGAGATGCATCGCAGCCTTGCTGGAGATCAGAGAACCAGCTGAGGGCAGAGCAGAGGCTCCTGCATCAGACAGACTGGCCTCTGACTCTGCCCCGCTCCAGCGACTGTGGGAGCGGCAGCTCATCCTGGAAGCCTCACCTGTGAAATGAGTAATGCCGAGCTCATGGTGTATACCACTGAGAGATCGTGGTCAAGACCTCACTTCGTGGGGCGCCTGGGTAGCTTAGTGGGTTATGTGTTTGCCTTCAGCTCAGGTCACAATCTTGGGGTCCTGGGATCAAGCCCTGCATCGTCAGGCTCCCTACGGGGGGAGGGGGAGCCTGCTTCTCCCTCTCCCTCTGCTGCTCTCTCACTTTCTCTCTCTCTCAAATAAATAAATAAAATCTTAAAAAAAAAAAAAAAAGACCTCACTTTGTCTCCGTTTTCTCCCCTGTAAAATGGGGATAATGATACCAGCCAACATGGCGGGGGCAAGGACTAAATGAAGTCATGTCCGTGCGGTGCTTACTGGAATAGCTAGCACACAATAAACGTCCAAACACCCATGACACTGACGGAATTGTAGATGTCCTACGCAGTCCTGTCTTAGAGCAACTCATTTAATTCTGGCTAACCCGTTAGACCACAGGATTCTTTTCCATTTGTTTGTGAATCATATGTATCAGTGTTCCACAGGACGTGTTTGGAAAATACTGGTCTGGTAAGGAGGTAGCCTCGGGACTAACGAGTAACAGGGGTTGGTGGATATAAAGAACCACATAGTAAGTATTTTAGACTTTGTAGGCCACACAGAGTCTCTGTTGCACATTCTTCTTCTTCTTCTTCTTCTTTTTTTTTCTTAAACACTCTTTAAAAAGGTGAAAACCATTTTTAGCTCGGGGGCCACACAAAAACAAGTAGATGCCAAAGGCCAAATCCGGCCCACAGGCCGCAGTTTGCCAAGCCCTGATCTAACCCATGCTGCTGTTCATGGACGTTGCTGGGGATGCCAAAGGGGCAGCCATCCAAGACAAAGCTCCCAACAACCCTGAGGGATGTGAGCAGCTACTCAGGAGCAGCAAGAAGGTAGGGTACTGGGGTGCCTGGGTGGCTCAGTCGTTAAGCGTCTGCCTTCGGCTCAGGTCATGATCCCAGGGTCCTGGGATCGGGCTCCCTGCTCGGCGGGAAGCCTCCTTTTCCCTCTCCCACTCCCCCCCTACTTGTGTTCCCTATCTCGCTGTCTCTCTCTCTGTCAAATGAATAAAATCTTAAAAAAAAAAAAAAAGAAGGTCGGATACTTAGGGAACACTCCCGAGCCTCTACCCTAGAGGCCAGAACCATGCATCTGGCTGACCACATGCAGCTCTCAGACCCACTGGCTTGGACCAAAAAATTGCAGGGCAGAGTAAGCTCCAATGCCTCCCTCACTGACCCTGCTCTTTCAGGGAAAAGTTCTAGAAAATACTACACACTCCTAAGAAGCAAGAAGGAGAAACAGAAAAAGAACATAAGGCAGTAAATGACCTAAACCCAGGAAGAAAGAACCAGGAAATGCCAAAAGAGCCAGATCGCAGATCACCCTGAGGCAGACACTCCTTTCTCCCAGTCTTAAGGGTGATGCTCATAATCGTGAGGGTGAGGCTGGTGGGCACCTTTCAGGGTTGAAGAGGTAGAAGAGTAAACTGGGGCTCATCGAACAAGCAACGGTTGGCTTCCTGAGCTTGTCTCCAGTTAATTTTGTTCAACAAAAAGAGAGAGAAGCTCCCCTCTATGATGGCCGTGACTCTTCACAAAAGTGGAAAAGAGCATGCACACTCTCTTTTCCGGGAAAAGGCTCCTACGGATTCCTCTAGCTCTTAGCAATCTGATAAAGGTGTGGAGCAACAAACAAACACACCTATTAACTCTCAGCAGAGGCAAGTCACACATTTCTGGATTCCTCCTCTTTGGGGGTGTAGGACACAGGCAGCAGGTGCACAGGGTTACCTGGAGCTGGGATGAGTCATTACCGATTTGACCCGAAGCAGACATCTGTCGGCATTCTCCTAATACCATCGAGGCCATAAACACCACCACGGTGCTTACCACAGACACCAAGAGGCTCTCTAAGACTCTAGGAAGCAAAGCACAGCGGTTACTACAAGATAAAAAAAGACACCCCAGCCTCGGGAACTAAAAAACACAACCCTGTCTGCTCTAACCCTCACTGCCCCAAAGAGCATGCAACCAGCAGCCCCGAGTCAGTCAGGACACGTGCAGAGCTTGTCAGCGACTTGCTCTATTCTAGCAACTCGTTCGTCAACAGTGGGTAGCCAGGAACGTGGGCTGCTACATTACCACAGCACCTCTCTCTGAGGAACAAAATGGCCTTCCATTTTAGGTCAAGAGTCTCATCGACCCTTCTGACTTTGTGGCTGGAAGGCAACCAGCACCTCTGATGTAAATTAAGCTCAGACTCAGGCTTTTGGCCCGTCTGACAAATAGAGGAGATCCACGACCCTGTCTCCATTTTTAGTCTCAGACACGAAATCAAAGCTGGCGGGAGAAGTGGAGTCCGTTCCCATGAGCGCCTTCCTCGGGAGAGACGGCCTGGTCCACACGAAGCTCAGGGAGCCACGGCAGGCTGCGGGAGGCAAGCAGGTACCTGACGAGCTTAGGTTTCGGGTGCACGTTTCGCATACGGTACTTTGCAAGCCTCTTGTTCAGACAGTTGAATGTGGCTCCCAGGAGGCCCCCAATGACCCCCATCACGACGAAGAAACCCAAATCCATAGCTGTCCAGAGGTGACATTTTTTATCAGAGTCAGAGCACTGAGAGAAGGGGCAAGGGAGGGAGAAAGAAAAACCAGAGTGCCCATGAGAGCAGGAAGGGACAGAAGCAGAGAAGACAGAAATAAGAGGCGAATCTGCTTTCCATCTACGAGAGCCAAAGCAGAGCTGGAAGCCTGCCCGCACCGAGCACTGAGCATGCACAGGAGACTCACGGGGCAGAAAGACCCCATTAGAAGCTCTGCCTACCCTTCTGACCACTGCTCTCTGGTACTTTAAAAACAATTTTCATGGGTCAAGTAAAAACAAACAAAAAACCAGAACCCCCAAAAAATGATGGAAGAAAGGACAAAACATACCTTAAACTCGCCGAAGTTCAACAATCCGGGCAACTGGAAGGAACCCCAACTTCCAAACTGAATCCCAGAACGAAAGAAGTTGAGGGTGAAGGTGGCAGACATGGAACAGAAGAGCTAGGAGACGGGACAAACAGGAGAACACTCAGGAGTGACAAGTCCTACCTTCTGGGTGCGGCCTCAGAAAACCCACTGCCGCCCCCCCCCCCGAAAAAACCCGCACGTCCAGGTCTGGACACAGAGACCTGGTAGCCACTGCAGTGAGCACTCCTCGGGTGCGAAAACTGTGAATCGGGCTGTGAGAAGTGTGTATTCAATGGCCTACTGTGAGAGCCTCTTTATTTAGAGCCTGTTGTGGACTAGATCATGTGCCCAAAAAGGAACGGTAACTACAAGACGAGGAACATGCTAGTCTGAGGGAGGAGGCCAGGTAGGGTTCAAGTCCAGCCTCCGCCACGGCCTGCCTCTGACCCTAGCCGGTCTCCCGTTTTTAGGCCAGATGGTTCATCAAGGGAGGACAATGGCAGTTTGATGTGCGGATGGGGGGGCCTTGATATGAAACGTACAGAAATGTCCATGGTTTGGAGGTTATGGGTCCAGAGCAAAGGAATTTCTAATAAAGTCAACCCTCCTGGTCTCATCAAAATGACAGGTGACTGTACCGAGTCAGAAATGTCCAGTTTAGTTTTGGGGAGAGGGGGTGGCTAAGTTTAGGAGGTGCTTTCACTAAAAGTCCTCCTTACCACTTTCCACGTGAGCCCCTGGTTCCAGAAGGACGAGCCCTCTTCCAGACTGAAGAGGGTGCCCCCGATGGGGGCCCCAAAAGCTGCAGCAACTCCAGCAGCCGCCCCTGCTGATACAAAGTCCCGCTTGTCTCTGCGGGAAGAACAGAGAGGTGATTCACCCAAAAAAGAGTCCTCAGGCCGCAAAAGGCAGGTGTTCACTTCCTTGTCCACCAACATCATGTCTTGTGACCCACGAACAGTCAGGGCTTACGAAGGGCAGGTGTCTGGTGAGGCAGACTCCCCGGCAAATACGGTTTCCCTAAGAGCCAGACACTCTCCTTAGTCGGAGGAGCTCCCTGACATCAGTCTGCTCTGCATGTGGGGTCTTAGCCACCAGCTGAGGAGGCAGAGCCCAGACTTCTGTCAGTCCCTGCTGAGCCCCACTCTCACCAGATCTTTCTCCCAGAAAGCCACAGCGGCGGTGAAAGTGTCAGGAGCAGGTGACAGTGACCCGCAGGAACCCCAGCAGGAGAAGGCAGATGACTCTGAATCTGGCCCCCGATTCCAAAGGCCGAGCAGGGTGCACACATCAGTAACACGCACAAATCCCACAGGGCGAAAAAGTACCCAGAAGAGCACCTTCCAACCCAGAAAGGCGGCGGACCAAGTACATCATTTTGGAATATAAAACACATTCTTGATAATACGCCTGTGGACTTCCCTGGTCGTGTTTTCAATACTGGACTGTCTTCTTCATTGCCTGAGACGGTTCTAAGCCTTATGTCTTGACAAAATAGAAGCCACGAAGCCAGCCTGGCCCTCATACTTATTTTCAGAAGATTCCTACCCCCCTCCACTCTGACAGGTGGGTTCCACCCACAGCCCGCCCAGCAAGGCAGCCCGGGAGCCAGCTACGGTGACGGGAGTGGGGTCTGAGTGGTAGCAAACGAACTGGGTTGGGTTTCCATACCTGTCACTTCGGAAATAGGGGAAGTTAAACTGGATCTTCCGTAAGGAGATGCTCTGAAACTAGAGAAAGAGAAAACAAAGTGAGGTGGGGGGGGGGGGGGGCACAAGGACCAGAGCTGCAGGAATCCCAGGCACCAGAAAGTTCCCTTTGCTTGAGCACACCCAGGCAGATGTGTTGCAAGAGGCCAGAACCGCAACGTGGGGGAAAAAAAAAAGACGTTACTTCTGGAAGGAACTTCTTTTCCTGCCCCCCAGATTTCTAGGATCTTTGGAAATCACATTTGGTACACAGTCAACAAGTCAGACAGAGAAAGGGGAAACTGCCGGGTGGAGGGAGGAACCGAAAGCTGCTGCAGAAGATGAAGTGGGCTCTGCTCAGGGGATGTCGGTACGGAAGGGGCCCAAAGAACCGGCGAGGGTCCAATGAGCCCAGCAAGTTCTCATGCTGCTGCCTCGTCCTCACCTGGCCTCCTTCCGCCTCTCAGCTCACTTCCGGGAGGCCGGTGCCTGATGTGAGGGAGGGGACGCAGTAACAAGAGAGACCAACAGACGGGCTCTGGACAAGAGTCTTCTCTCCTTTGCGCCAATAACCCGCAGCCACGGTGATTCCCTCCCCGCAGAGCACCAGAGCTAACCGAGCTAACCGTCTACAAGGGGCGGTTCAGAGGAACAGAGACGTCTCAAGCTTGCAGCTGGGGAGTCTGCGAAACCCTGAAGGAGGGGGCTCTGGAGTCCCGAGCCAGTTCTAAGCCTCAGTTTCCTCAACTGAGGATGCGGAGGACGAAGACAACCAAACCCCTGAGGTGGCTTTAAAGAAGAAAGAAGCTGGGGCACGGAGAGTCTGGCCCAGAGAGCATGTCGGCTAAAGCAGCGGCTAGTATTCCGGGGCTCGTTCAAATGGCCTCGCCGTAGAGCTGGGCCTGGAGCCATCTCGGTCGGTGCTTCCAGCACCCTGGGGTTTGGCCACACGGAGGTGATCCATCAACTGCCTGATGGGCAGGTGCTCAGCACCGGCTAGGGGCGCACCAGGTGACTTTCATTTGAACAGACTTTCTCTGTCCCGTTGCTGCTCCAAGTACTCAGTAGGGCCTTGTTAAAACCCGGGGGTACCAGTTACCCTCTCTGCTGGGTGACGGAACAGTTTCACATCAACCCAAATGGCCATCAGCTTCCAAGGCCACGTTAGGTGCTCCCAATGGATATGTTACAAACTCCACCATGGACACGGCCCTCCCCAGGGGCCCCCTCTGAGGGACGTATCCTCCCAGCCCATCAGCTCTTACCTGGGGGAGGCCGGCTCCTACCACTGCTCCACTGTGGATCATGGGGCCTTCCTTCCCCACAAAGAGCCCTGGGAACAGGTGGAAAAGGGGGAGACCATCAGTCAGCACAGAAAGCTGTCTTGGTTAGGAGACCTTTGCTAAGTAGACCGGTCTCTCGACAACTGTACAGCACAGATGATTACGTGACTTTGTAAAAGAAAAACTCAAATACTCATCACATCAGAAAAAATACTCCTTAATATGAGCACTCAGAAAACCATAGCCTGTGGGCCAAGACAGGCCCAATGCCTGTTTCTATAGCCCGAGAACGAAGAATGGTTTTTACATTCTCACATGGCTCTATTTGAAATGGCTACATATGTTTAAGTACCTACATCGTATCTCCCATTTTGCCTCTTAGCCCATCAGGCCTAAAATATTTACTGTCTGGCTGTTTACACAAAAAGCTTGCTGACTTTGCTAAAAGCAAACTCCACAAACCAACTAAAGGGTCATTCCACTTCAAAACTAAACGTGTGTTAGTCAGGTATCCGACTGGTAACTTACAGCGTCTACATTATCCATCAACAAACAGGGCAGGTATCTGTTTGAGGGCAGGCCCTTCAAATCCAAATCTACCTAATTTACGTACACAGTGCTTCTTGTCACCTTCACCCCTTGGAATACTTGGAAGGCTAAAAGTCAGAAAGACTCTCCTCACCTCCAGCCACACTGAACAGCACTCCGAAGACTTTGCAGAGCAGGGTCCGGAGACGGACAATTCCGGGCACCTTCACACCATTCAGATAGCATTTGATTTCGGGTATCCCGGAACCTGCTGCCACTGGCTGAGGGAGGAGAGAGAAGGATGCCCGTGAACTCGAAATCCACCAGCTCTGTGGCTTAGCCACAACAACCCGCTGACGAGGGGGAACTGCCCTTCTTCCTTAGCAGCATCAGCATCACCTGGCGGGCCCGTTAACACAGACGCTGGGCCCCACCCTGGGTTTCTGACTCAGCTGCATTCCTAACAAGTCCCGGTGATTCGGCATCACCTGGGGGCCACGCATCTACCAACGCAGGCACTCCACTTCTGGAGATTCTCATCTCATTCACTTGAGCTGGATAGCAGCTATTTTTTAAAGTTAGTTTTGAAGTATTTTCAAGTTACTTAGAGTCATTTTTAAAGTTGCCCGGTGATTCTAATGTGCTGCCGAGGCTGAGAACCACCCTCCTAATCTGGACTTTTCCTCTGTCATCCTACCAGAGGCGGAAACCTTTACTTTCAGAAACAGCTCTAAGTGTAGGAGAGGCCACTTTCTGCAGGAATCTATATCCCAAGTCTAATTCAGCTTCCTGACATTCCAGAAGTGGGGATGGAGGAATCCAAACCCTCATCAGCCAAATGCCAACACCCACACCGCCTCACCTCGATCAGGACAAGAATGCTTGCCAAGAAGACAAAGGTCAAGTTGAAACCCAAGAGCTCAAGGAGGGACAGGGCAAGGCAGCCTTTCTGGCTGCATTCCTCCACCGCTGCAGAACCGGGGTTAAGGCAAACATGCTCGCCTGTCAGGGGCATTCCTACCACCACCAGTAGGGAACGGTGCAGCATCTCTTCTTCTAAAACATGCTGGCTGCTTACTGCACATCTTCCTGTTCTCTATATGTAAACCCAAGAAAAAAACCTGTCTGATGGGCGCCTGGGTGGCTGAGTCAGTTGTGCGTCAGTCATGATTCTTGATTTCGGCTCAGGTCATGATCTCAGGGTCATGAGATCAAGCCCCACATCGGCTCCATGCTCAGTGGGGAGTCTGCTTAAGATTCTCTCTCTCTCCCTCTGCATGCCCCCTCTCAAATAAATAAATCTTAAGCAAAACAAAACAAAAAACACATCTGAGAGATCGTCTATATCAGGAACCATTTTCTAAGTTTATCTTTATTTATTTTTTAAAATAATTTTAAATTTTTAAATAATCTCTACACATCCAACATGGCGCTCAAACTCAATCCCAAGGTCAAGAGTTGCATGCTCCACTGGCTGAGCCAGCCAGGTACCCGGGAACCAATTTTAAATTATGAAATATGGATGTGGAGAACAAAGGCAAAAGAAATGTAGAAAAAATTAAATCTCCTTACAACTTGCAGCCCATCGACAAATACTTGAGGCAGGCAGATGACCTTTCTCAAGGAGCTCAACTGCCGCAACATTACTGCTTTGCTAAAGGCAAACTTGATATTCGCCCAACCTCCAGGGTCCTGTAAGTCGTCTTTAACATATGAAAATCCCTTTGGAAACTTCCTTTATCTCTACCCACCCTCCCCAACATACAGGTTAGCAATCATCCTCCAAGCATATGGCCCACTGATATCCTTCTGAAGGGTCTCATGACAAAGGTTTTACCAGACAGTACTAAATAACCTTATCTTAAGAGCAGCTAGCCCCTCAAGGTCCTGTAAACCTTGCTTCCCAAACTCCTTAAAGACTTAACACTATCCCTAACCCCTCCCAATTTAAAAGTATGTAATCAGTCGCTCCTCACAATCCCCGTACAGCTTTTTCTGCCCATGGGCCCTGTCCCTGTGCTTTAATAAAACCACCTTTTTTGCACCCAAAACGTCTCAAGAATCCTTTCTGACCATTTGCTCCTGCACCCCAACATTTCAAATCAATACTTCAAACGTCATAAAAAGCAACAAACGCCCTTCCCCCCACAACCCTCACTTTAACAAATCTTGGTGTTATGTCATATTTGCTCCAGGTTTTAAAAATTAAAATGTTAGATACCATAAAAAAAAAATCCTGTTTCCCTCCCTCTCTCCCCTGGGAAAAACCACTAACCTGAAATTATAGTGTGTCTTTTTTTTTTTTAAGATTTTATTTTTAAGTAATCTCTATGCCCAACGTAGGGTTTGAACCCCCAACCCCGAGATCAAGAGTTACACGCTCTACCAACTGAGCCAGCCAGGCACCCCATTCCCTGTGTATTTTTATTTTTTTTTTTTATTTTTTTTTTTCAAGATTTTATTTATTTATTTGAGAGAGAGAGTGAGAGACAGAGAGCACGAGAGGGAGGAGGGTGAGAGGGAGAAGCAGACTCCCTGCTGAGCAGGGAGCCCGATGTGGGACTCGATCCCAGCACTCCAGGATCATGACCTGAGCTGAAGGCAGTCGCTTAACCAACTGAGCCACCCAGGCGCCCCTCCCTGTGTATTTTTAGACGTAGCCATTTGTTGTATGTGTTTCTAAAACTAAAATAATGGGATTGCACTTTATGCACGCACATTCTACACTTTTTTCTCTCCTTCAACATCAAGTTTTTGAGAATTAGTCATGTTGATATACACAGCTCTGGTCCATTCATTTTAACTTCTGCATAAAACTATACCATATGAACACATTACAATTTTTCCATTCTCCCATTTTGTGTGATTTCACCTTTCTGCAATCGCAAAGCTGTAACAAACATCTCTGTACATGTCCAAGGTCCGAATGAGAAAGAGGGACTCGGGAGCCAGAGGAGGTGTACTTGCTATCTACTTAATTTGCATCTCCTTGGTTAGTGGTGAGGCGAGCCCTTTTCTACAGGTTTATTTATTGACCATTCCATTTTCCTCTTCTGAGAATTGCCTGTTCACATCCTCTGCTCATTTTTCTACTGGGCTGTTTGGGCTTTCTTCTTACTGAGCTGCAGTTCTTCTAGTGTTCTAGATACTAATTATTTGTCTCTTCAATGTACAGTGAGTAACCTCTCCTAGGCTGTGGATTTGTTTTCCACTTTCCTTATGGTGTTTTACTGTCGTGGCTTGGGGTTTTTTTGTTTGTATGAAAAACATTTACTTTGACATGGTCAAGTTTACGGATCTATATTCCCTTTCACTTTGTGCCTCCTGGAGTTTTAAGAAACTATTCCCTTCTCATGACATCACATAGTCTCTTAGAGTTTTGTTTTGCCTATTTACATCTTCAATCCATCTGGAATTAATTTATGGTACAAAGTAGGAATCTTTATTTTTCCAGATGGAAACCAATGTCCCTGCATCTTTATTACGTCCATCTCTTCCTCACTGACTTATAACACTAACTCTGTCATTCTCCCTACTTCTCTATATGTACAAGCCAATTTCTGCTCCTCTGTTATCTTCCATTGGCCTAACTGGGAATTCCTGCACCAATAGGACACGGTTTCAGTGACTATATCTTAAATTATGACATGGAGTAGGGCAAGTGCCATGCTTGTTCAAAACTGTCCCAACTACTTTTGGCCCTTTACTCTTCCCAACAAATTTAGGAAGAGAAATTTCCAGTTCCACAAAAAACTCTATTGGGAGTTTTGATTGGAACTATACTGAATTCGTAGATGATTGGGAAGAACGGGCATCTTTGTGGTATTTGTGTCTCACCAACCTGAATACAAGTATCTCTCTCTTAAAGTCTTCCTGTTGTGTCCTTTAACGATAACTAAAAACTTAAGCTGAATGGTTAATAAATAGCTCTTCACTAGATCATGTCTCCTATTCTCCAGACAAGAAAGCAGGGTCAGGAACTGCTGACACCCGGGAACACCAAGAACCGCGAGAAGGATACATGTCTGTACCACTCCAAACTTGAGCTGGGTGAAGAGGCGTACGAAGAAGTCCACAAAGAGACCCACCTGTGAAGAGGAAGCGAACCATCACACAGCTTTGCCCCACTGTGGCGCAGGCACTTCGCTCAAAAGCTGTGAGCCCCCCTGGCCTTTCCCGGTTGGCACATGCACCCACGTCACCAAGAGGCAACGAGTGAACAGGTCTCCTGCTGGTCACTCCGACGTGCCAGGAGATTCCCTGCCAACCTTGCCCCACCGCCCCTCCAGAGGACAAAGGAAGGGGGCACAGCTAAGCTGAGAGAAGGAGAGTAAAACAAAGGGAAAGGCTGCAGGAAAAGATGTGAAACCAAGGAAGACCGTCCCGTGACTAGAGAAATCACCCGGAATCCTGTGAGGGGCTACTCAGCATTTTCCAGAGGCAGTTTAAGAAGAACTCCAATAACATCTTCAGTGATACTTAGTTGAATAAGCACATAGCTTAAGGTATTACTTTGAAAAACAACATTTACTCAGGTGTTTATGGCTTTTACATGTTTGTTATTACTATTTATACTTTATAGATCACTATTTTGATTTGGAGCCAATGGTTACCCTGGTGAAGTAAGAGAAAACCACTCATATTCTACCAGCCCACTTTAAGCCCCACGTCTTTGCTCTGGGCTTCACGGGGGAACTGGAAAGGCTTGTGACTTGGTGGATTCAGGATCAAAGGCTTCAGGCCTCTGGCCTTCCCTCAAGCCAAAGCCCGGAGGCTTTTAAACACTGAAGCAATAGGTTGTGACAGATCGAAGGATAAGAGAGCTAGTAGCAAGAGGAGCTGGTTGCTGAGTTATAAAGGCAAGTCTGCCTTCCAGCAGCGTGAGGGGACGTGAGGGGACTGGTGGAAGTTGCTAGTATTGATAAATGGCAGTTCAAAGGAGTGTGATACGAAAGTAGCAGAAAGACTAACAAGTAGATGGCTCATGATTATGCTTATTACAGGGAAATTTGCAACCAGAAACGTATATGGCAAAACAGATGATCTGAAATTTCAATATAACAGTTAAATCAACCCAAGTTCCCCCCATAATAGAATGTTACCAAAGAGGCCTTCTGAATGCCATTTGTCTTAACTAAAAAATGTTCCTTGACCTCTGAATTTACTGCAGTAAAAATCTGACAAATGCCAGGAAAATAAAAATTGGTCAGCCTTTGTGGCTAGATTATACTAAATGCGTGCTTACATTTTATGGGTATAACATGCAGAATCAAGAATGAGACTTGTAGTCAGTTCCAGTGAGATAAACAGGCCGCTGCTTAGGAATATAACCTGTTATGTGCTGAACGTTTGTGTCCCCCCTCCAAATTCATCTGTTGAAATTCTAACCCCTACTGTGATGGCATTAGGAGGTGGGGCCTTTTAGGAGGTGATTAAGTCCTGAGCGTGGAGCCCTCGTGAATAAGATCATTGGCTTTATGAAAGACCCCCAGAGAACTCTGGCCCCCTCTCCCCTGTGAGGACACAGCCAGAAGCCAGGAAGCAGGCCCTCACTAGACACAAATCTGATGGCACCCTGATCTTGAGCATCCGGCTTCCAGGACTGGGAGAAATAAACATCTGTTGTTTAAGCCTCTGGCAAGTCTTTGGTATTTTTATTACAGTAGCCCAAACGGACGAAGATAGCCCATTTGAACACTGTAATGATAGAAAGTAAGATGTGATATGTATCATTTTGACTGTCTGCTGACTTTTCCAGTTTCTCTTCCCCAGCTTTAAGTGTGGTTAGGTCAGCAGTTAGGATTCCAGGCCTTGTGCTACTACACAATTTGGCAATGTTTCATAATCTTTTCTTGTCTGTGATTCATCTGTGAGCAAGCTGACCCCAGAACCCTGTGCATTCAGGCATATTCCTCTATCCACAGCCGCCAGCTCTACCTTCTAAATAAAACAAGCAATGCGCCGGAAAGAAGCCCAGGACAGCACGATAAATTCACTGAGCTCGACGGTGTCCTGTTGACTGGCACGCCACACTAAAGGAAAGGGTGTCATGGTTGGTTTTGTTCCACTATTTTGCTTTTTCCCTACAGAGTGACCTCAATTTCCATGAAGTACTCCCCGGACTATGTTGTCCACCTGACAGGACCATATCATAAGAGCTCGGTCCTGACCAAGCCTTTGAGTGCTTTAAAGAATACCAGTGTTGTAGGGTTCACTTTCATAAAGCGAAAGCAAGAGAAGTGCAGAAAACAGTGTCAGGATTATTCTGTGGGGGGAATAAAGAAAAAAAGAAAAAAAGAAAAGGCAGTCTCTGTTATCACGACAAATGACTCGCCCTCTGACCCCCCGGGCCCCACCCCGTCCTCCAGGCCCCCACGCCCTGCCTGCTCACCAGCCCCGTGCAGATTCCAATGGCGAACACCATCATCCACTTCACCGCCTCATACCTGCGACCTTTCTGTTCACACAGGGAAAGACAGACTCAGTTTGTTATATGGTTTTGTTGGCAGCAGGGAGGGAGCACATCTTGGACAACCAGTTTTAGGCTAAATTCCACAGAGACAGCAAGCTTGGTTGTGGCGTCTGGCATGGCAGGCGCTTTACAAGGCCAGAAGGATGAGCTCTGAGAGCCTGGGCCAGGCACACCAAGAGTGGGTACTCTGGGTGGCAGGATGAAGGTCTAAGGAATAAATGCTAACCCCATCTCACGAAAGGGGCTAAAAGCCATGGGGTATGGCTATCTACAGGAGCATTTAGATGGGAAAAAGAAGCCATTTGTAAGATCTATTCAGTCCCAAGAGATCAATAAGGGACTCACCTTATTGTCCATGGTCTCCAAAACTTCCAGGTAAGGGTCATTGATACAGCGATCATAATCCAAACTCTGACAGAGAAACGTGAGCAAAAAGGTCACAACCAGATAGGAAGAATTACTGAAACTTGGAAAGGGATAAAGCTTCACGTTCCTGCTACTCGAAGTGTGGGTGGGCAGGGCAGTGGACCTACAGCCCCCCGGGGAGGAGCTGGTTAGAAATGCAGAATCTCAGACCTTCTGACCTGCCTCAAGGGAGTCTGCACTTGACACACATGAATGTTTCGGCAGCGCTGCTGGAGGTTCATGCTTTGGGAAAATCTTTCAATTACCTATCTTTGAGCTTCCTGCTTCTGCAAAACTTGAAAAGACCTTCGGCTACCACCAGTGTTACCCAACTTATCCCATTACATGTGTAAAATTTTCAATCAACCGGAACCAAATTAATTTAGAAAATCAGTTAATTATAAGTATCTCCTGTAGTTAGCTTCTACGAGAAAGAGGTTAGTCACAAGACAAACCAATATGGAGACTGTTTTAAAAAGCAACTTTCAGTTCATGTTAGGAAGAGGCAGAGATTTGACACAGCTCCTAAAACTACATCTATAGCAGTGTTCCTTCAACTCTCCTTCACAGAACACAGCTATCCTGCAAAAAATCTGCCTGTGTGCCAGAGACATCTTGAGAAACAATTCAAAGGAACTAATTTTATTTCTTCTATGTTTTCTAAGAGAAGCAGGAGTCTGGCAACAAAGGAAAATGGTCTGCTGTGTGTTCTCCCCTTCCTGAACCTGTTGCAAACTACACATCAGCTGGTGAACAAGCTAGACACCAGCCTGGTGGCCACACTCGTGCAAGACTCAGCAGTCAGCCAAACACAGGTGTGACATCTGACAATTATTCCATCTATATCTATACCCAAAGTCCAAATACCTTTTTAAAAAAGGTCCTGGGGCATCAGCCGGCAACTTTTTAAATCAATGATCCAACATCCAAATATAGGACACTATATAATAATAAGATAATTACGATAGGTCCACAGAGACAGATGTTTGTTTTATTTATTTTTTTTAACAATTAAAAAAAAAATTTATATAGGGGTCCTGCAGGGCTGCTGCCCAAGGTATTAGCCAAACGGCGTGTGGCCACAGGGGTAAGCAGGGCTGAAAGGCAGCCCATGTTCAACCAGGAAGGGCACCTCAGTGCTCACACAAGCAGCAGCCTCAATGGGCCTCAAGCTAGGGGAGTTGCTGTGGCCCAGAGGGAGAGGCTCTTTATTCTAAGTCCTCTGCTCTGAGGGATGCCTTTTTCTAATTCAAAAAAGCAACACAGGCTCTATGACCTGCATGAAAACATCACGGTTAACAGCCCCATCCCACAGATAGAGGGTTATTGTTATTCAAACCATCTAGAAAGAGAACAGATGTCAAACCAGGGATTCTAACATCTTGTAAGACCCCCAACTTATCAGTCAAATAGGGACAGTCAACTCTTAGTAAGGCAGGAAGGAGAAAGAGCACATTTTAGAAAGATTTTCAACAGAAGGGTTTTCTAGTTGATCCCTAGTAAAATCTGAGCAGACTTTCCAGGGTAAGCGTCTAGCTAAATTTGCTCTTACACAAAGCAAATATTCTGAAGAAGCTCATACTTGAAGATAGTTAATTGAGAAATATTAATGACTCACATGAAACATCAACCCATAAAATTTACATAAGTATGCATATCAGGTGAAAGTAAATGCATTACAAATACAAAATTTAGTAAAAGGAGCAAAGGAGACTTGGAAACAGCTGGGTCAATGGAGAAGAGAAGCCAGGTGAGCTCCAGGGAACAGATGAAGGCTGCCAGAAAGTTCCAGTCACGGTCACACAGTCAGGGTGACATCACAGGGTTCAATGAGGGAGTATAAGGTGACAGTACAATATGGGGCTTCTTATACTAATTCTTGCAAACCTCTCAGCTATGTGTAAGGAGAAAAATATTTTAGAAATATGGGAAAATACATCAGTAGATACTGTGCTTTTTGATTTTGATTCATTAAAAGCATTCCCATCAGTGTAGCATATTAAACTATACCATGGTAGGGCAATTTTCAGAGCAAATTTCAGAGTCCTAAAAATATTCTGTCAAGTAAACTGCAAGGGAAAAAAACGATGAAGGAGGAATCTACAGATTATAAAAAATTTTAAAGGGGGGCACCTGGTGGGCTCAGTTGGTTCAGCCTGCAACTCTTGACCTTGGGGTTGTGAGTTTGAGCCCCATGTTGGTGGGGTAGAGATTACTTAAAAAAAAAAAAAAGTTGAAGGAAAATTTAAAAGATAATCAAACAAATGCAATGTGAGGACCTTATTGGAAACTGGATTCAAACAATAATAATTAATAAATAATAATAATAATTTAAAAATTATAGGACGTTAAAAAATTATATGACATTTATAAGACAACTAGAAAATCTGAACACCGGGTATTTAATATCAAAGCATTACTGTTAATTTCTTAGGTATGAAAATGGTATTGTGTTGTGCTAAAAAAAAGGGTCCATCCTCTAGAGATGCATGTTGAATTATTTATGGGTGAAATGATGTGATGTGTAGAATTTTCTTCAAAATAATACGGGAAGGGGATGGGAGCCAGATGAAACAAGGTTGGGCATGAGTTGAATGACTATTGAAACTGATGAGTACAGGGGGTTTCAATATACCATTCTGTCCATTCTTCTTTATGTTTGAAATTCTCTATAATGAAAGTTTTTTAAAAATTTCCATGTTATACTAATAAATCCTAATAGTTCCACTAAATTCTACAGCAAAAGATAAAATATTAAAAAAGAACATTAGTCTGAGTATGTTATTGCCCTAAAATATTGAATTTTTAAAGTCTACATGACTTTTTTTTTTTTTAAAGGTTTTATTTATTGATTTGAGAGAGACACAGCAAGAACATGAGCAGGGGGGAGGAGGCAGAGGGAGAGGGAGAAGCAGGTCCCCGCTGAGCAAGGAGCCCCATATGGGACTCGATCCCAGAAGCCTGGGATCATGGCCCAAGCCAAAGGCAGACACTTAACCAATTGAACCACCCAGGCGCCCCTCTACATGACATTTTCAAAGATGTATTAAACATACAAGATTAATCACACTTCCTGGAATTGCTCAAAGAAGCAATTAAGGATGAGGAAGAAAAGATAGTCAAGACTAGTTCACCATATAGAAAAATCAGATTGAATAAACTGTGGAATAAAAGAGTATTCCTCTATTTAAAAAGATACTGCAGAAATGTATTAGCAATACAAAGATTGCTTTCAAGTTGAGGAGAAAACATGTTAAAATAGTCTATGTAGCAGAATCTCGCTTCTGTTATTTCAAAAAAGCAGCAGGAATGTAAGCATGGAAAAGGATATTCAGTAAGGTTCACAGTTATCTTTTAATGGGTGGGGTTATGGGTTTTTCTCTAGCTTCTTTTTGTAAACGGCTTTAAGAATTCTCTATCAGAACCATGGCTTGTTTTTGTTATTTCAAAAATCACAGAAACATTATCAGGAACTGACTAAAGGATAAAAAAGGAAACTTGGTTTTACTCCAGCAGCACTGACCTTACTAAACACACACACACTCTTAGAATCCCATACTTGAACCAGAACGACAATCAAGAGCACTTCAGAGGAAGCTACCTTGAGCAGGAAACAATCATCTGAAAAATAAGTTCTCTAAGAAGAGAAGGCAGGTCTCCTGTCCCACCCTGTTATGAGCACACACTGCAGTGGCTTTCACTCTGGGTCTCTAGTTGTAAAAGCAAATAGTTTAATGGCAAACATGCTCTATCTAGGTTAAGCTGCCACAGATCTATGAACGCACAGAGACACATCAGACCCTGTTTTGGGGTCATGGTGAGAAAAGGGCTTGTTAAACAGTCCCTTTCAGAGAGGGAAATTACCTCTTATTCCTTCACTCCCTGGGAGAGACAGTCAAAGAGCATCTCTCGTTAGAATCCTAAAGCTTCTGTCTGAAGTGACCAGCTCACTCACTGCTCTTGTTATCCCAGGCAGCAACTAAGAAAGCTCACCTCATAGTCTTTCCTTGGAAGGATCTCATCATCCTCCTCCTGTGTTTCTCCAAGGATGGTCTAGAAAAATAGATCCACAGAATGGTTAAAAGGTTAAATACTTAAATGGTTAAAAGTAGAAAGAGACAGAGTATCTATAGAAATTTGTTGCTAATTTCCAAATCATCTAGAACTATTATCAAATGGGAACAAGATCTCAAAAAAAAAATTGGGGGGGGGGATGGGGGTGATGTCGGTGGCTATCTATAGTCACGCAGCTGAGCTCTTCGTTTCTACTGATACGTTCTCCAAATAACCACTCTTGTCTTCAGGACACATCAAAGATCTCCCATGCCAGATAAAGGAGAAAAAAAAATTCAGGTTCCATCGGACAATGTACTGAATCTGAAAACAGAAGGAGGGACCTGTCAACTCTGGGACACAGCAACTCAAGTTTTCCCAGGGTCCTTTGCAGAGGGAAGCTGGATTATCAATGACCCAGAAAAGGTGAGGGATACAGTGAGAAAGGGCTGGAGAAACTAAGCCAGCTGCTTTGATAAGCACAAAGTCCAGTGAAGGGGCTCATTTTGAAAACGCTCGTTTCATTCAAAACTCCTTTCACATGGAAATAAAAGAAAACATGGATGGGATTAACTGCAGCGGGCCTGGATTCTCCCTCAGATCCCAGGGAGGGGTTATGAGAAAAGACCCCAGACTTGGGCACGGGAAGCGCGGCAGATGCTTCGAGAGCCTAGGATGCGGTGCCCGGGCCCCACCCGCTGCCACCTGAGGCCCCAGCTCGGCCTGGCCCCACCCCCCGGCAACGCCCTCTCGCCGTCCCTTGGCAACCGCCCCCTCCCCAGCTGGGCTCCGCCCGCTCCTTACCAACTCCTCCGGGGTGCGGGTCTCACGCTCACCGCAGCAGCAGCACCACCTGCAGCAGCAGCACAGGGACCCCCTGCACCCCGCCATCTCCCTCCTTTACTGCCACTCTGGAACCCTCCGCCAACCCCCTCCCACCCGGAATCCGCGCCTCACGTGACTGGCCCCGACAGTGTCACGTGGTCCTCTCGAACTAGGGACGGAGACAGGGAGTGGCTGCAGACGGGTGGGGCGAGGGCCCGCGTCACATGACGGTGGAAGGACCGCTTCCAACGAGACCTCTGGGCGCGGCCATGTTGGGGACGGAGCTTCCGGTCGCCCGCCCGGGTGGTTTCCGCCCTCTCGTCCCGCCTCCCTCAGCAACCTGACACCTGCGCCGCGCCCCGCCCCCCCCGCACGCGCCCACACGCCGGTCAAGCAGCTGCTGCGGCCGCGCGCGCTCTGAGTCACCCGCGACGGCAGGGTGAGTGGAGGCGGGGTGTGGGGTTCCCCAGGGAGGGATATCCGGGAAGTGGAGCCCACCCACCCGGGGGCGGAGAGCGAGGGAGGGCGGCCCGCCCCTCTGCGCGAGCCCTCCGGGGAGCGGGTGTAACCTCCAGGGGCTGCGACCCCCAGGGACCTCCAGCCCTGAAGGGAAAACTCACTTTCAGCCCCCGGCCTGCCTGGACGGAGGGGACACCGGGGGAGGAGGCGGCCCTGAGACGGGGGTGGAGACCCAGCCCCTTGGGACCGGGTCTGGGCCCGCGTCCCCGCCCCCACCTTGACCCAGTGACCCGGTGACTCGATTCGTGGTCTTCGAGCCGGGTGTCGAGACGGGTGCCGAGCCGGGTGCCGGAGGCGTCTTTCCGGCTCCGGCCTTTTAAACCTGCCTCCCAGCTGTAGCACCTGTAGGCCGCTGGTGGCGCCAGTGCAGCGGGCTGGGCCCAGGTGTCCACCCTGGCCCTTCTGGGCGGGGTGGGTTTCGTATTCGTGCCACGGTGCTTGGCACAGAGAAAGCAAGCGGTCAGGAGATGGCAGAGGGTTATTTTGAGAACAGAGTGACAGCGCTTGACCCGTTGGCGCTCACTGAGTGCTGGTTGTGATCACGGACTGCGCCGGGCATGGGGGATGCCACAGGCAGGATATGGGGCCCTGGTCTCAGGGAACTGGGGGGTTGGAGAGGAGACAGAACTGTGAATCCACAATGACAACCCTATGGTGCTGTGAGAGTCCGGCTTAAGATGGGTAAGAAGTGCTGCGAGAAATGAGGTTGAAGAAAGGCACGTATTTGGCACTTACTAGGAATGCAGTTAAGTCTTTTTTGAGTAAAACGAAAGAGCAGGTAGTTCTGCTTCCTCCCCTTCTCTTGGTTTTGTTCCAGCAGACAATCAATGAGCCACTCTCTTGAATTCAGGAGAAAGGTCAGCTAGGTTGATCTTGATATTCTCCCTCTCCTTGCTCCTGATGGCCATCCCTCCTGAGGAGCTGGAGTTTTAGGTCAGGCTCAAAGTGGGCATCCCAAGGAAGAAGAGTCATTGGTACAAGTTTTTTTTTTTGTTTTTTTTTTTACTTTGGTCTTGACTCCTTGACTTTGGAGTTCAAGCTTGTGTTGTGTGCGTTTCAGGGGAGAGGAGCAGTGGAGTTCATCAATTTCTCAGGAGTCTAGGACCCCAAAATAGTTAAGAACACCGGTTTAGCTGTGGCTGTTCCCTGAAAGGAATGAACTTGGCCTGGTTGTTCCTCTGATGCCCCATGTCACCACACATTGGATTTTCACTACTAAAAATGGGTGTTTGCACATTGCTGTATAAGAGTTGTGTTCTGTCTTGTTTTTAAGTATTTGTCTTGTTTTCCCCACCAAACTGGCCAATGACGCCGTGCCCTCTGCTGGCCTGCCTGTGGTTGCCATGGCTCAGGGCTTCGTATGTGGTGGCTGTGCAGTCACTGTAATTAACTGACTTGGGTGCTGGGTGTAAGGAGAACAGCCTGGAAGGCAGGCACAGATGGGACAGCTTTTGTTCTGAGTAGGACATGAATTCATGCCCTTAATTGAATTTGGGTCCGGTTACTTGTGGAACCCAGCCAATGTCAAGTTCGAACCCACGACAGGGTCTTTTTCGGAGTAGCACGAACTCAGGAGAAATCTGGCTGCTCTGTCATGCCCACACTCTTTCCATCCTGCATGCAGACAGACTGTTTCAAGTAACAGGAGATGTTCCAGGCAGGGCCAGGCTGGGCTCTGCCTTCTTTGGAGAGTAATCCAGTGACCCTGAACGTCTGTTGGCCTCCTATCCACCAACCCCTGCAGTCTCCAATCAACATCGCCCTCCTTCCATCCGGCTTCTGCAACTAGAGCCTCAGCCCTCCCTCTCGCCTGGAAGCCTTGCCCCCGCCCCCTTGCGCAGGGCCCCAGCTAGTCTAGCTCTGGGCTGTTCCCTTGTCACAGCTGCCTCCGCCCAGAGGAACACACTCATTGGGGAAGTTTTCTCTTATTTCTTCCCCACCCACTCTGGGTCTCAGCTGGCAGAGATGGACCATCCAACACCCAAGGTTCTCCCAGCCAGACCCCGCAGCCCCTCCCTAGGAATGTGGGCTTTGGAGGCCGGCAGGGTGAGGTTCTCAGTGCCACCCTCCATCAGGTAGCTGTCACCGAGGATCCCTGGGCTGAAGGAGCATGTTTCTGTGCCGGGTGGGGCTGGTTTATTTGGAGCCAGGGGCTGTGGAGGGCATAGACAGTCACAGCTGTGGTATGTGGAGCCACTGGGTGGGGGCATTGTCACCCTTACCCTCCCTGGCCTTCTTCCTGCTGGAAATGCCGCATCTCACTTGACCCTGCCACTCTGAGACTTGGCTGCCTACCCTCTGACGCTCCTGCCCCCACTCCGTGCAGCAGGAACCCGGCCATGGTGAACGAACCCAGAGGGGATGGCGGCCCCCCTCCCCGCTCAGAGGGCAGCAGCAGCGGCAGCGAGAGCTCCAAGGAGAGTTCGAGATGTTCCACGCCCGGGCTAGACCCCGAGCGCCACGACAGACTCAGGGAGAAGATGAGGCGAAGGATGGAATCTGGTGACAAGTGGTTCTCCCTGGAATTCTTCCCTCCTCGGACGGCTGAGGGAGCTGTCAATCTCATCTCAAGGTGAGTTGATGTAGTTGGGGAGTGGAGTCGGAATGAGGGGGCCCCCCCGGGGGGAAGGCAAAGCCGCAGCCCTGCTGCAGGGCCACACTCTGACCTGGCAGGAAAAGGCAGCCAGAGGGGATGGAAAAGAGCAGGGTAGACCACTGGAGCTGCAGCTTCTCGGCTGTCAGCAAAAGTCCCTATAAGCATCTGGGATTTTTTCTTTAAAGATTTTATTTATTTGAGAGAGAGAGAGAGCATGAGCGGGAGGCAGGGAGAGGGACAGGGAGGCAGGGAGAGGGAGAAGCAGACTTTATGCAGGGCTCGATCCCAGACCCCAGGATCATGACCTGAGCCGGAGGCAGACGCTTAACTGACTGAGCCACCCAGGCGCCCCGCATCTGGAATTTTTAGACACATTCTTCAAGGGGTTAAAAATGTTGATTCTCTCAGACTGCATTCTTTGGCAGAACTTGGGGCTGGTGCATGAATACAGTTTAGGAAGTCATAAAGCAGTGGCTTGGAGAACATTTCAGTAAGTTAGGAATTCAACTTAAATGCCTCTCAAAATCTAGAAATGCCAAACGAATTAACGTTAGCGCCTTATGAATTGCGGTTCCTTTTTTTTTAAGTTTATGCATGTTACCGTTTGCATTTTTCATGTGTTGCTCTGAAAGTTTTGAAGTTTAAAGGCACAAGTATGTTTATTTTATTTTTTTTGAGGATTTTACTTATTTGACAGAGAGGGAGCACAAACAAGGGGAGCAGCTGAGGGAGAGGGAGAAGCAGACTCTCCGTTGAGCAAGGAGCCCCATGTGGGGCTTGACTGCAGGACCCTGGGACCTGAGCCGGAGGCAGACGCCCAACTGACTGAGCCACCCAGGCACCCCGGCCCAAGGGTGTTTAATACCATGTTAGAGCTGGTCAGACAGGCGCGTGTGCACACCTGTGGCTCTTGAGGCTCGTTCAGGAACCGTGGCTGTGTTCTAGAAGCCTGCTGGCTGGCACCACGATGGGGGGAGGGGTGTAGCATGAAAGAAACTTGTGTCTGCTGAACCTTTTTTCCCTCTTCCTAGAGTGAGCCTCTGCTTGCCACTCTGAGAGTTCCCTGTACCTTTGACTGTCGAAATGTCTTAACTCACCCGAGATAATACACGTGCAAGCACTTTGAAAAGGCTGCAGGGCTGCCCTCTCACTAAACGGTTGCGTTGTTGATATCAGTTATCTCGGCAATAATCATCGTCGGGGTGCCTGGGGGTGCTCAGTCTGTTAAGTGTCTGACATCGGCCCAGGTCATGATCTCAGGTCACGCTCAGCGGGGAGTCTGCTTCTCCCTCTCCCTCTGTTCCTCCACCCCCCTTCATTCTCTCTCTCTCTCTTTTTCTCAAATAAAATCCTTAAAAAAAAAATCATCATCGTAACAGGAGCTCACGTTGATTGAGTGTTCAGTGTGTGGAGCCATCTATCGGAATATTTTCATAGTGTCGTTACTATGAAGTAGGTACTGTTTTCTGGCATGTTTTTGAAATGAGAAAACTGAGGCTCAGACAGATTAAGTAGTTTTCCCAAGGTCACACAGCTAATAAGTAGCAGAGTCCAGATATGAATATAGGTCGTCTGGTTACGACCTGCCCGTGATGTCTCCCTACCTCCCAAAGCCCATGGGAAGGTGGTGAAGGGCGGTGTGCTCTCAGGAGCCCCTCTTCAGAAAGCAATTACCTACAGGTTTGATCGGATGGGGGCAGGTGGCCCCCTCTTCATAGATGTGACCTGGCACCCAGCAGGGGACCCCGGCTCAGACAAGGAGACCTCTTCCATGATGATTGCCAGCACCGCCGTGAACTACTGTGGCCTGGAGACCATCCTGCACATGACGTGCTGCTGTCAGAGCCAGGAACAGATCACAGGCTACCTGCACAAGGCCAAGCGGCTGGGCCTGAAGAACATCTTGGCGCTGAGGGGAGGTGTGGAGGCAGCCCTCTACTCTCTGGGATCTTGCTTCCTCGAAGGCCTCTTCTGTCCCCGGAACGGTCCTTTACGTTTCTCCGGGCCCCACACTGGCCACGCTAAGCGTGCCCTCCCGGCCAGTAGGGTCAGGCGGGTGGTGGGGAGTGAGCACTGTCGTTACCACACAGATGGGGCCACTTCTTGACCTCTTGACCTCAGCGTAGGAGTTCAGTCAGGAACTCGGCCCTGCCTGATAACCCTCTGCCCTGGCTACTCACAGCTTCATCGATTGCTGGCCGTGCCCAGCTCTGGGCCCAGTCAAAGAGCGTGGTTCTGGCATTGATCCCAGGGGTGAGACAGCTCCTCATGCCTCTGGCACCTGTTGTCATCACGCCCCCGAGTGTGGGAAGAGGGACGGGTTGGGTGGGATTCTGTGGCCTCGCGCTCCCCACAAGGACTCGCTTGAGTTGAGTAGAAAATTCTCCCGGGAGGCAAGGGCTCCAAGAGGGTGGGAGAGTGAGCAGTGGGGTTGGGTGAGGGTGCCTGAGCACCCCCAGATCTGGGTAGGGAAGGGGTCTCATGCTCCAGACTAACCCCAGAGCAGCAGCTGTCCCCTGCTTAGTGCGGCCAGCACACTGCCCGCGGAGTCGGGGCTCGGTACGTGCTTGACTGGGCGGCCGCTGTCTTCCCGGCCGCCATTTGCCAAGTGCCACGCTGGGAGGAGCAGACACACACTTGGAGAGGAGGCCGCCGCTCCGGGTGTGGGGTAGGGAGAAGGAGCACAAAGGCCGTCTGGAGCGTGGGTGAGACCCAGTGCCCGTGGCCTCTGTCACCCCTGCAGACCCCGTGGGTGACCAGTGGGAAGAGGAGGAGGGAGGCTTCAGCTATGCGGCGGACTTGGTGAGGCACATCCGAAGGGAGTTCGGGGACTACTTCGACATCTGTGTGGCAGGTGAGTGGCTGGGCCTTCTCGGGGGACAGGGAAGGGAAGGCGTGACATGCGCAGAGAGGCACAGAAGGCCCGCCGGCGTTCAGTTCGGGACCCGGTGACCCCAGGCGCAGGGGCGGGCGGCTCAGAGGCTCATCACACAATGCCCTCGCTCTCATTCTGTCACCCGCCCCTGCCAGGCTGCCACCAGCCCTTAAGTTTTTATCCCTCTGCCTTTTCGTGCTCTTAGCTTGCTTCCCAGCCCTATTCTTCTTCTTAAAACAAAAAAGGGACGTTTGTTAAGACTGGGGGTGGGAGGCCAGGGGATTTCAGAACCCCTGTCAGAAAATGGTACCTGACCTCACGAGGCCCTGGACCCAGAAGCAGTGAGACACTAAGGCCTCCCTCCTTCTGTCTGGAGCCACACAGTCCCCCCCCATCTCTGCCTCCCACTGCACACGTGCTCCACTCTTCCAGTAGCCCTGATATGTACACTTTTGCACACACAGGACCAGCCGCCTGCTCCTGAGTGCACGTGGCCTCTTCCAGCCAATAGTCCAGACAGACTGACAGGTATGAGTCAGTCCAAATTCTCAGGAGAGAGCATTGGATCGGCTCAGCTCCAGTTCCACGGGCTACAGCCAAGAGGCAAGGTTCACCTCCTCGAAATGGATGATGTGGCCTTCCCTCTTACCCCCACTCGCTGGGATTGGGCCTCAGCTTCTCGAGCCGGGGCTTGGGTATGGTGAGGCAGCATGTGCCAGGGATGCAAGAAGTCCAGGGATTAAGTTGACACACCATCTCAGCATGACAGTTTTTCTCAAAATTTTTGGGGGAGAATCCTATCATTTTTACATTAATTTTTATATTAGAACAAACAGGCTATGTTCTGGAGTAGTATATCAAAGTGACGTGAATTTAAAAAACTAACCCATGTGGCCTCAAGGAAGTTAGTTGTTGCTGGTGGCTTTGAACTTAGTCCCAGGCCCTCATGTGCAAATCCACTCTTCACAGTCAACAGGGGCATCTAGGGGAGTCTGGGAGGCCCTGATGAGTTAGGAACATAGTGAGCATTTCCCCCTGTTCAAGCATTCACTGCTTACACGGGCCACCATTTGGTCAGTAAATGGGGAACGTGCACACGTGCAGTAGGCATTAGGTGGTCGTGCATGGAGACTGGCTAAGCTGTGAGCTTGTAGGTGCCGAGGGGTCTGGGGCTTTGCCTGTCATAAAGTGGATGAGCAGGATGATTGGGGTTGAGAAACACGTTGGCTGTGACAAAACATAGTAAACAGGGCAAAATCTAAATGTAAGCAAATGCTACATGTGTTTGGTGATACTGAGGATTTAGAGCTATAGTTTCAGCTATTAAAACCTCCTTGTTTTTGAAATTCCTGCTGGAAAAATAGCTTTGTTATTGAAAGTGAAATCGTGGTGCTCAGTCCTACCCCTTTGCCCCCTGAGACAAGAATTTTTATATTCATTTTTGATGACTTGGCGTTTCTGCAGAACAGAAGGGCCTTATCACGGCAAAGCAGCTTGGCTCTCCAGCAGCGCGGCTCAGCGTCCTGCCCAGGGCTTAGGCTCAGGAAGCTAGTGCTCTCCTATAGCTTCCTGAAGGCTATACAGTCGTCCTTTGCCAACACCAAACACGGCTGCCTGTGAGTTCAGTCGCTCAGGGAAGGAAGCAGTCATAGGATTACTTACCCGAGCTAGTAAGGAGCTCACGTGATGTGTGGTCCTGCCTTCCAAGCAGTTCTGGAATCCCATCCTCGGCCTCCCCGGCTCGAGGTCTCCAGGAGCTTGTTACTTGGTGGGGCTGCTCGTTCCAGTGTTAGGCAGCTCTCTGGGACTGATCCTGGCTCTGTCATCAGAAGCAACACAGGCTAGGACTAGTAAGGAACTTAATGAAGGTGAATCCCTTTTCCTCTGCGACAGACCTTTGGGCTTTTGAAAGTAGTTCCGGTGTTCTCTCCATTCTCCCCTTCAGGGGAAACATCCCCACTTTCTTCAGTTCTTCCCTGGGTAACGTGGTTTCTAATGTCCACTCTCTTGGATCCCTGAGTAATTTTCATGTTAAATTAAAAGTACAGGTTTGAATCCAGTGCCCAGACTCCAGCGCAGGAGCCCAGGTGCTGCCAGACCCGCGCTAAAGGCGACATTTTCTCTTTTCTGTGGCCATAGCGTGCCGGCCGGATTTGCCCGGCTGCTTGCCATGGACCTGAGGCAGGACGGCATGGGGAGTTTGGTGCCATCCCCCCAGCTCTTGGGCAGGTGGCCCTAGGCCACCTCTCACCAAGGGTCATGTCCAGAGCGAGAAGCGCAGCCACTCACCGTCTTGGCCTGTCTGTGCTGTGGTATTGCAAGGGACAAGCCCAGAACCTCTGAGACAGAGAGCTCTCGGCTCCCAGCTTTCTGGTCTCTTCCTCACTCACCTTGAGCACGTGGGAGCCAGCCTCTCCCTACTGTCATCCCTGTCGGCAGGTTACCCCAAAGGCCACCCCGACGCAGGGAGCTTTGAGGCTGACCTGAAGTACTTGAAGGAGAAGGTATCCGCAGGAGCCGACTTCATCATCACCCAGCTTTTCTTTGAGGCTGACACATTCTTCCACTTTGTTAAGGCTTGCAGCGAGATAGGCATTACCTGCCCCATCCTACCCGGAATCTTTCCTATTCAGGTGAGGGTCCCAGGAGGGCCGTGGACTCCCTCCATCCCCCTCCTAGCACAGGCCAGGGCCCTGGGGTGAAATGCCAATCTCTGATGCTCAGTAGTTTTCCCTTCAGACAGATGCTCCAGTCCTTGCAACATGCCACCCCACTTTGGTCACCTCTAATCCACCTCCCTGCCTCCAAAACAGCAATAGTGTCTATTGGAGGGGCTGCTAAGTGTCCCTAAAAGGGATTATAACTCTCATTATAAATCTTGGTAAAATCAATGTTTTCCAAACTTGACTGTCATCAAAATCATTTGAAAAACTTTTTTGAAAGATAGATTTTCAGATCCCCTGTCTGGAGGTTCTGATTTAATAGGTCTGAGGGGGGGCCTGGGAACTTGCATATTACTTATTAAATTTTACAGGTGGTGCTGATGATCAGTGCAGCTTGGGAGCCACTGGCCTTGATGCCCACTGGGTTATCAATAAATACACCTGGGGTGGAAGGGCTAGCTCAGCCTGAGGGCAGGAATGCTGTAGGCAGCTGCTGTACTGAGCGGAAGAAGCAGGACAAGGCGGGGGTACTCCTACAATCTGGACTGACTCTCCCGAGTCACTCTGTGTCACCCTACCGTTGGCCAGGAGGCCTGGTGGGGAGGGAAAGGGCGGTAAGTATTTCAGGGGAGAGTCGGGCTGGGAGATGGCCCCCCACAGCCCCGTGTCTTGTACAGGGCTACCACTCCCTTCGGCAGCTCGTGAGACTATCCAAGCTGGACGTACCGCAGCAGATCAAGGACGTGATTGAGCCAATCAGAGACAATGACGCTGCCATCCGAAACTATGGCATTGAGCAGGCCGTGAGCCTGTGCCAGGAACTTCTGACCAGTGGCTTGGTGCCAGGCCTCCATTTCTATACCCTCAACCGTGAGATGGCCACCACAGAGGTGCTGAAGCGTCTGGGCATGTGGATTGAGGACCCCAGGTGAAGCCACTGGCCCCGAATTTGGGCCTGGGAGGCACAGAGGAAAGTCAGATAGGCAGGAAAGTCAGAGAGAGGTCACAGAATGAGCCTGCCCCAGCAGTGCTAGCCACCACGGCGGCACAGAGGGATGTCTGCCATGGCGAGCCGTACACCTAGGGTTCTGTCTCAGTGGGAACTCCATGCACAGTCAGATCAGAGAGGTCAGGCTGAGTGGTGTCCCCACCCCTTCCTGCTTCCTCTAGCCAATCCCTTACTCATTCTGTCTCCATTCTCACCCAGGCGTCCCCTGCCCTGGGCTGTCAGTGCCCACCCCAAGCGCCGGGAGGAAGATGTACGTCCCATCTTCTGGGCCTCCAGACCAAAGAGTTACATCTACCGCACACAGGAGTGGGATGAGTTCCCCAACGGCCGCTGGTGGGCACCTGCAGGCAACCCATTGCAAGTGTATCCTGTTTCTTGGGAGGGAGGCAGAGGGAATTTGCCTGCTTATTGGCTTGCTTTTTGGGGAGCGGTGTGGGACAGGATTCACAGGAATGTCCCCTGGGCGGGTGGGTGCAACTGTCCCTCTGTCAGGAGCCCCAGGTCAGGAGTATGCCTTGCCCTCTGGGCACCTCCTCTGCCAGGGGCAATTCCTCCTCTCCAGCCTTCGGGGAGCTGAAGGACTACTACCTCTTCTACCTGAAGAGTAAGTCCCCAAGGGAAGAGCTACTGAAGATGTGGGGGGAGGAGCTGACCAGTGAAGAAAGTGTCTTTGAAGTCTTTGCCTGCTACCTCTCAGGAGAGCCCAACCAACATGGTCACAAGGTGAGTAATGCTGGGGTGGGATCCCCGGTTATATCCCCCGCCCTGTCTCCCTGTGGGCCAGACCTCGGGGCTGTGACTCACACTGCCCCCGCCCCCACCCAAGCCTCCCCTCTCTCTGTCTGAATGTGGCACCTCAGCAAAAGGGAGGGTGAGTTGGGAAGTCCCCACCTGGGTCGCCTAGAAGGGCGGACAGACGCACAGGTGGAGCCCGCGAGAGGGGGGGAGCCCAGGGTGTCCGGTGTGATCATGGCCCCAGCCCGGCTCACCCTCTCCCCCAGGTGACTTGCCTACCTTGGAATGATGAGCCCCTGGCGGCCGAGACCAGCCTGATGAAGGAGGAGCTGCTGCGAGTGAACCGGCAGGGCATCCTCACCATCAACTCCCAGCCCAACATCAATGGGAAACCATCCTCCGACCCCATTGTGGGCTGGGGCCCCAGTGGGGGCTATGTCTTCCAGAAGGTGCGGCAGGGACATACAGGACTGTTCCACCTCGGCCGGCCCCCAGGGGTTCCCCAGAGATGGGGACAGAGAAGCCTCCCTCCCCGGGGTCTGTTTATTGTGAGGGGCAGAGGATCAGAGCGGACAGGAGCTCACGTTTTTAGTCAGACCTGGGTATGCAGGTTTCTTGACTGCTCTGAGCCTCAGCTGTCTCTTCTGTAAAATGGGGATAGATCCCATCACGTTCTGGGGCCGAAATGCTTGGCATGTGGGAAGAACGTAGGAAGCATTCACTAAATGGAACTGTAATTGGTGTCCCGAGTTGACACCTTTCTCCTAGGGCTGCTGGAGTTAAAACGACATTCTGGAACCGTAGCCCGGGCGCTCTGGAGTTTGAAAGACCTGGGTTTGAGTCCCAGCTCTGCTGTTTATCTTCAGTGCAGCCAGGTTGCTCAACTTCTCCGGACTTAGTTTCCTCATCTGTGAGATGGGGGTAATAGTGCTCCCCCTGCAGGCTATGAACCCGGCCTCATCCCTGACAGGCAGTTGGTGCTCGAGAAGCCCTCGGTGTCCGTGTTAGCCTCCAGTGAGTGGGGAGGCCGGGATGTGTCAGGCCTCGCTCCCGTGTCTCAGCTTACCAAACGGGGCCTCCCGTCCGGCTTCTGAAGTGGCCTCTCCATGGGGCCTTCCCTGGTTGGGAGAAGGGTGGCAGATGCCCCTCAGACCTGTCCAGACCAAGAAATCCCACGTACCTGCTCCCCTCCCCCTTGCTTGCATTCGCCCGCTCTCAGTTCATGATTCAATCCACGTGGCCACACTAGCCCCAGTGTCTCAAGTCCTGCCACGCGTGTCTGCGTGGGCGCCTCCCCGGGGTGGTCCGGAGGGCCAGCGTCCAGAGTCACGGTGCACACGGAGCAGGGCTCAAGGACTGGGCTTGATGTGGCGTGCCTCTCCCCCTGCCACAGGCCTACCTGGAGTTCTTCACTTCCCGAGAGACGGTGGGGGCGCTTCTGCAGGTGCTGAAGAAGTATGAGCTCCGGGTTAATTACCACATCGTGGACGTCAAGGTAGGCTGGCTTCCGGGCTTTAGATGGCGCTCAGCAGGCCCAGAGTCCCGGGACTGAAGGCACTGGGTTTACTCCTCCCCTCGGCGAGCGCTGAGCACCTAGCCTGGGCCAGGCATGGTGGAAACGTATACCCAGAGCCAGGCCCCTGCCCTCAGCTCAGAGGGCCCCCGGTCTAGGGAGGGGGCCCAGTCTGCGGGTAATTACACATCTGGTTGCGTTTTTAACAATAAGGTTCAGTATAGGATGCTGGGAACCCAGGGGAGGGATGTCTAATCTGAGAGGTCAGGGAAGGCTTGGAGGGGTCCCATGTGGTTGGAATCTTTGAGCACAAGGAGAAGGCTTCACAGGGAAAGGGAGGAGGTTGTGCAAAGGCATTGTCTGCGCAGCCTTCAGGGACTGCTGAGTGGGTTCAGAGTAAGGCTAGAAGTACTGACTGTCCTGCTGGGAATTTGGTTTTCCCCTGAAGGCGAGAGGGAGCCTTTCTGAGCAGCAGTGGCTTGGCTCCATGTTTTGTCATAGACGGGTCACGGTGGACAGGGCTGTGGATAATGGGACCAGGGAGACTAGAATCAGAGCCCCCTGTGGCAATCTGAGTAGCAAAGAGCGGCCTGGCTGGGCAGATACGGCAACAGATCCACAGATCCTAGAGTGACCCTGCAGGAGTGAGCAGGAGCCACCGGATGTGGGGGATGTGATGCGGGGGGTGTGGAGCTTGGAGCATGGGGAGGAGGAAGGAAGTGCCCAGCCCCCCGGCCGTTCTAGGAGCTGCCGGGCTAGGAGGGGCAGGTGGAGGGGATGGAGCAAAGCCTGCTCCACTCCCCACCCCACCCCTGTGAGTTCCCAGGCAAGAAAAGGACTGCAGTGTCTAGGCCCAGGTCTGCTCTGACCCCACTCCCCCACCCCCGCCCATCTGCCCTCAGGGTGAAAACATCACTAATGCCCCTGAGCTGCAGCCCAATGCAGTCACTTGGGGCATCTTCCCTGGGCGAGAGATCATCCAGCCTACGGTGGTCGATCCTGTCAGCTTCATGTTCTGGAAGGTAAGGGGTCCAGGAGCCCAGGAGCGGGTCTGCCCTGCTCACCCTGCAAACCTTAGGCAGGCGATGTCATGGGGGCCACACCCCCAGGGCTGGGGGGGCGCCGCCTTCCGGCTGTGCTCTGATTCTGACTCAGGGTGTTGATTTCTGGCCTGGGGGATGGGAGGCGACTTTGGCAGTGGGCCTTACTCTATTTCTGGAAATGTCCTGTTGAGCAGCTTAGAGGCCCTGGGGGCGCTTAGCATGGAGCCCTGACCTAAGGGCAGCTCTGTTCACCTTGCCCGCCTGTCTGTGTGGGTGCAGGATGAAGCCTTCGCCCTGTGGATCGAGCAGTGGGGCAAGCTGTATGAGGAGGAGTCTCCGTCCCGCATGATCATCCAGTACATCCACGACAACTATTTCCTGGTCAACTTGGTGGACAATGAGTTTCCGCTGGACAACTGCCTCTGGCAGGTGGTGGAAGATACATTTGAACTTCTCAACAGGCCCACGCCAGAGCAAGGGGCAGAGGCTCTATGATCCTGCGTCCTCGTGTCCTTGGCTTGAGCCCACTGGTGTCCTGCCTTCCTCCTCCCCAGTCCTGGTTTTCCTGGGGACCCCTCCTCTCTTCCATCTCTCCCCAAGCCCCGGCCTCCACTCCTCACGTGGTGATGGCAGCTAGACACTCTGGCTGGACCGGAGCCAGCCCCTCGAGGGAGCCTGGTCTTCCTTGCTCAGCCTAGAGTCTGTGCCCTATATGAGGAGCACCTCCCTCCACAGAGGACCTCGTGGGTGGAACAACATCCTCCCTGAGAAGAAGAGGGGGTGGTTGTTGCTGACCGAGCCCCTGAACCAGGGCAGTTCCTGGGACCTTGCACTTCGGACCTGCGGGGACAGCAGTGAACCTGGGTGGCAGGCACTTGCGGCGCTGCGGAAGAGACCGGCCGAGCGGAGGGCCCCCCCCGCCCCCGCTCACCTCGGAGGTGGTCCTGCTTGTGGCTGGAGGGGCAGACCCCTACCCTGCCCACCTGCTTGGCAGGCCACCCGCCAGGCCTCCGGACAGGCCTTGGCCTGAAACCCGATAAGGCAAGCATTTCTTGCCCCCGGCTGCCTGAGAGCCAGCTGGGCTTTCACTTTTCTACTGTGCTGCTTTTCTGTATTCTGGTGGTTCAAGAGGGAAAGTGCCTTGTAGAGGTTAAAGGCATCTGAACCCTTATACTTGGTGAAGCCCTTGGCCTGCCCTTTTTTCCGCCTGGCCATGGAAGGATACCCTGCCTGTTACTGTCAAGGGCAAAGCTAAGGCTCAACTGAGCAGGACTGACTTCTTCCTGGCTTAGTTTTTTAGATGGGACCTCTTAGCGCCAGCTACCTCCTCCCGTCTGCTCGGCCTGTTCCCGAAGCGGTCTGCCTGGCAGCGCTCCCCAGGAGTCAGCCCTCGAGCCCCACTGCCAGTGGCCAGTGACTGCTAGATGCATAGAAGCTGTTCCCTGTCCTGGTCCCGGTCCCTGCCTGCTGGTCCTCGCTGGCTCAGCAGGAGGAGAGTGGGGGTAGGTGCCCAGAGAGCAGCCTGATGGCAGAAGAGGCGGGCAGAGTCTCGGCTGTACCCGCTCCGCTTCCTTCCCAGGGTGGCTGACCGAGGCAGAGGGGCGGCCCTTAGGAGACGCTGAGCAAGAGAAGCAGCGAGGACTAAGGACCGTGTTTTATTGTCCTTCAGAGCTCAGAGAGCTGGCCCCTCTGTCACCAGGCTGCACTCCCCTGATGGGTGGAGCATGGTTCCTTCCTTAGGGAGGCTGGGCTCAGTGTTCTTTTTCTTTCTATGGGAACAAGTCACAGCTGCAGCTGGGTCCCCTGCTCCGCCTCAAGTCCACCACACACGGGCTCGAGCCGCTTCCAGCCTGCTCCCGGGTTCCTGATGCCCACCTGGCTTGGGTATCAGGCTGCTGGTGGCTCCTCTCTTCCAGCCCCTGGCTGCCAGGTGCTGGCGCCACTTCTCCAAGGCCTGGAATTGGGGAGGAGGAAGGAAAGGCTATTTGGCTCCCTTCTGGGTCTGCTGTATGTGCTAGGCTAACACCTGTGCCCTGTTCCTTCTCTCCCAGAGGGAATAGGAGACCCTCCCCCCCCCCCCCCCCGCCTCCACCCCAGCCAGCCCGCCTGCCCGCCAGCCAGCTCTGCCCCAGGCCTAATGCACAGGCTCAGAACAGATCTGACTTAAGGTCTGGGAACCTATGCTCAGAGTGGGGCAGATAAGGGAGGGGGCACTTAGGGACCCATACCCAACATGGGCTAGTGTGAGTGGCAGCCATGCTGTGGCCAAGCCTCGTTCCTACACCAAGTGGCTGGGTGGGACTGGGCCGAGCGCATGATCGCCAGCTAAATCGGGACCCAAGCTATGTTTTCTCTAACGGAACTGACCCTGCCCCTGAAAATGGAGGGGCCCTGGGGGGTGGTGACAAGGAGGGCCCCCAGCTCGGAAGGGCTGCTGGGGGGTGGGGGCCACCCCCGTACCTGGGAAAGGACGCGGTCACCTTCTTGCTGCTGTAGTCGCTGAGCCACCCATAGCCGCAGGGCCCGCCGCCGCCACACACGCCAGGCCCACTTCAGGTGCCACTGGCTCAGCTGTGGGGGTGGGGAGTGAGAGGCCCCGGCCGGGCCGCTGCTGCCCCCCAGCCCCTCTGCTGTGTCTTCCCCCTACCGCTCTGCAGCACCAGGAGGAAGGGGCTGTGACGGGGCGGCGGGGGGCGGGGTGCCCTTTAAGGTGCGCTAATGCAGGTCCTTGCACCTGACCCCAAGCTTTCAGACTTGATCCGTACAGAGACCAAGATGCTTTGAGAGATGTCATTTCTAGCAGTTAGGGTCGGGGACGAGGTGAGCTGCGAGATCAGCTTAGGCTGGGGAGGGGCTGCCCCCACTCACCAGCGTCCGTGCCAGCTGCTCGGCGCCCTGAGCATCTACCCGGTGCTGCCCTGGTGCGGCCAGGTGCCTGGCCCGCTGGGGGCCCCAGAGCCGGCGAATTGGTGCTTCACGGTGCCAGCGCTGCAGGTACTTCCTCCTGGTGGGGAGAGGCCCTGGCGTGCACCCCGATAGCCAAGAGCATCAGGACCCCTTCATGACCGGGAAGAAGGGCAGAGCCACGGACCCCCCTGGATCCTCCAGGAACGAGCACTGGCCTGAGCGAGGGCCCGGCCCCCGGCTCAGCCCGGCCCCAGGCCCTGCCCCCGGGCCCACCCACCCCACTCACACGCACAGGCGCAGCTGCTCTTACCCCAGCTGTCTCTTAGCGGCCTCGCCTTGGCCTTTGAGGGCTCCAGCCTCAGAGCTGCAGTCCCCTCCTGGTCTTGTAGGGGCCCAGCCTGGGGTCTGGCCGGTGCATCCAGGCCATTGCCACCGGCGCGGGAAGGCACGGCAGAGAGGGGGCTCCTTGCTGCCTGGGAGAAGAAGTTAACAAAATCCGTACATAAAAAGCATTTCCAGGCCTGTGAGATGTCTGGCCCCCGGGGCAGGTCTCCTTACTCTGAGCCCAGGACGTTTCTCTCTGCTTCCTCTGTCCGCCGTGGCGGTGGTGCTGGCTTGGGCCGGGCAGTGTCCCGAAGCAGTGGGTCTGAGGGAACAGCCAGAGAGGAGAACCTGAACCCCATGGGCCTGGACCCCCTGCATCCCAGGCAACCTGGCCGGATTCTTCGTGTCCTGCCCCTGACCAGAAGCAGGGCCGCCGCCTCTTGTGTGGCCCCGAGGCTCCCAGAGGAGGCAGGGAAGGTGCCTGGGAGGAGTAGGGCCACGGGCACACACCACTGCCTCTTGCCCCGTCCTCCGAGCGTGGCTGGAGACTCAAGCAGAGGAGCGGACCTGGTCCACACCTGGTGAGCGCTCACCCGTGCCCTGGCAGCCTGTGAGCAGGTCTTCTCTCCCGACCTGGGCTTTACAAAGTGAGATTACCTGCCTGAGGCCCCCTGTCTCGGAGCCATCTGACTCCAGAGCCCAAGCCCAGCCACTGCTCTACCACGGACCAGGGGCTCTCGAAGGACCTCTCTGCCACAAGGAGGCATAATAGCGCTTGTGTGGCTCGGTGAGGGCCGCCTGGGTGCGTGTGTGCATGTGGTAGAAAGGGGGGGCCCTGGAGCCAAGCACCCTAGCTATCCTTCCCGGCATTTACTTTTGGTTTCAGTATGCCTCTGTTTCTCCCGTCAGCACATGGGATCCCGCCTGCCTTTGCTGATAAGAATGGAATATTAGTATTTTTAAACAGACTGAAAATAAAATTGTGACACAGATCTAGAAATAAAATACTGAGCCCCCAGAATCTGCTGTTGCCATAGCCCCCCAAGTGTGAATATATGGATTCTGCAAATAACCAAAGTTAGGTCCTTTCAATTCCGTTTTAAAAAACAATGTAGGGGTGCTTGGGTGGCTCCGTCAGTTAAATGTCCAACCGGATTTTGGCTCAGGTCATGATCTCAGGGCCGTGAGACGGAGCCCTGCATCGAGCTCCGTGCTCAGTGTGGAGTCTGCTTGAGATCCTCTCTCCCTCTGCCCCTGCCCCTGCTTGCACTCACACGCGTGTGCTCTCTCTCTAAATGGAATCTTTAAAAAAATTTTTTTTTAAATCTTTTTTCTAAGAACCTTTCTAGAATCTATTACATGCTTCCTGGCATTCTGAAACAGGATTCTAGATGATTCCAGTTCATCTTTAGGAACACTGTGTGGCCTGCCAGTAACTCCGGGGCTGTGTGCCCTCCAATGACATGTCCCTAGACTGCAATGCGGTGTCCCTTCTTGTGCCTGCCTTTCATTCTGGCCTCTTCAGTCCTGTTTGCCATTAAGCTATTGTCACCATTTGAGGGTGTCAGAACTGTTTCTCTTTTTTTCCCTTTTAAAAGTTTTATTTTTAAGTAGTCTTCACACTCAACATGGAGCTTGAACTCACAACCCTGAGATCGAGAGTCACGTGTTCCACTGACTGAGCCAGCCAGGCGCCCCAGAACTAACTGCTTCTGGTCCGGAGAGGGGACTGGTGGTTGTCTTTGGGTGGAGGGAGTTATGAAAGCAACATTTCCTTTGTACGTCCTGATTTTCCTGTAGTGAGCGTTAATTTTTCCAATAAGGACCAAAAGGGACTTGGCGAATAGTTGTTCCTGTCCCCAGGTACCTGACTCTAGGCTGCACCAGGGTACATATGAGTTCAGGTGTCTGTCTCCCTAATAGACTGTGACCACGGTATTTGTTTTTGTGGCAGACCTGTGCTGGGCTGGCTCTCAGTAGGTGCTCAGTAAATGTTTGCTGATGGACCCAAAGATGGCAGTCTTCCAGAGCCAGAAGGCTGTTCTAGAACCTAGTAGGGGTAGTGTGCATAAGGCCATTGGGTCCCCCGGATAAGTATCCAGCCACATTTGCCACCACGGGCTGAAGCAAGCTGATTCTGAGGCCACTGGCCCTCAGGTCATTTTTGGACCTCCCACCCTACCTAGGCTGTCTCACCTGCTTCCATGGGGCTGGAGTGTTGGTCAGCGCTAGGAGGCGTCCTCTGCTGGCCACCCTGGGCCACTGCCTGAGGTCAACTGCACGGGCCTCCTGGGCCTCCGCCTGTGGTTCCAACCACATACTGAGCAGCGCTGCCTGCCACTGGGCCCAGTGGGTCCACAGGAGGCGTCTGGACCCAGCCTGCTGGAACTGGGTGATGGTGGCTCGCTGGACACGGCCCCTGGCTGCTGACTGGGCCCAGGCCTCTAGGACACTGGGAGAGAGGGAGGAAACCACGTGTGGTGGGCTGTAGGGGGTCCTTCCCAGCCCTCGCCAGTGCCCTGCTGCGCGGGGACCTCCAGGCTAAGCCCGCACTGGTGCTCCTCCCCTCATCCCTCTTCTGGGGAAATCTGGTTAAAAGAGGCCCGTAGAGCAGCAGAACATCACACATCAGGGACAAGCATCTTGTTGAGGCAACAGAGAGCGGGCAGTCCTGCTGCTACACTTTGCCTCGCCCTCCCTCACAAGAGCACTGTTTAATGAGCACCTGCTGTGTTTCTGACCCCTGAGCCGAGTGCTCCCATGCATTCTCTCTCTAAGGCAGGCCTGTTATTTTCCTTTGACCTTCAAAGACTTGCTCAGAGAGGGGTTGCACTGCTAGAAAGTGCAGGTCTGGCCTTGGACCCCAGGACGAGCTGCAGTGGCTGGGACCGCCTCTCCCTCTGACCCCAGCCTCCTGAGCCCTGTCACCAGCCACCAAATACCCTCTACCTCTGCCAACAACAAGCTCAAGGCCTCAGAAACAGACTGAGCTGGAAGCACCATGTGGGGCTGCCCTCTGGCCACGGGCACCCACCTGGCGCTCAGCTTCTGGGCAGCACGGGCTCGGCTGACCCGGCGTAGGCGGGACTCACGCACCCGCTGTGTCCGGCACAGGGCCACTCTGCCTTCTGCCAGGCGGCGGGCCTTGTGGCGCTGGCCCAGAGCTGCTTGCCATGCTACGAAGGCCTGCCGGGCCCGGGCCCTGCTCAGCTGCCTGTCCGCCCGTCCCCCCTGCACGTGGCTTCTCCAGCGGGCCACGGAGGCCCGGGCCACAAACTGCTCCTGTGCCCAGGCCTTGGCTGCTCGGGCATCCTGCCACATGGCAATTGCCCCCACGGCCTTTCTCGGGCCATCCTGAGAGGCTCCCGTGGCCGGGACCACCCCTGTATCTCTCTCAGCTCCACACCAGGCCTGGAAGTGGCTGAAAAACAGGAGCAGAGGAGAGGCCCAGCTGACTTTCAGCATCAAAAGTCCCATTTATTCCAAATCGCACCCGCAGATGCCGCCCCAAAGTGTCCTAGGTTATACGTGGCTTTGCATACACAACCCTGTGCCTTCAGAACGTAGGAACCGATGTGTAAAGGGTCAAAGTGCTGGCTTTGGTTCAGGGCTTCCGCACGAGCAGGCGGACTCAGGAGGGCAGGTGCTCCCAGGAGGTCGTGGGAACATAGCAGGTGTGGGGTCAAGGGCCAGTGCCACCGGGGCGGGGGGGCAGCCAGGCCTGGTCTCCCCTCACAAGCCCACTCGGGGGCAGGAGGCTGGTGAGGGGAGCACAGTGCCCACTCCAGGAAGGGCCAAAAAAACTGTGCCCACTGTTCAGCTGTATCTGTTCAGTATCCGTAATCCGCCGTCAATGGCCGGCCGCCCGTGCGGGGACACCGTGAACATCTGCGAATTTGTAGCTGAACGGTGGGAGGAAGCATCATCTGTCCCCGCTGCTTTTAACTCTGCACGAATGAGCTATATACGTTTTACTAGAACATCTCTATTTAGATGAAGAGCTCGCTCTTTTGGCAACTGTATAGAGTAGAACTTGCCTGCGCCCAAACCAGACATGGGCAAGACACTGGAACACACATTATGGTGGATGTTTGAGGCATGGACTTCCCCCATCTTCCCTGTGTCCTCTCAAACCAAAGGACTGACCTGGCCAGGAGTTGGAGACCTGGGGCTCATCAGGGCATCAGGTGGGCACCCCTCGAACAAAGCAAGTAAAGGAAGGTCGGTGGTCATGACTCTATGGCTCCCTCGTTAGGTCCCCTGAGTTGTCTCTCTGCTTTTTCCAGAGTGGAGATGACCCTCATCCTCCTACCCCCGGGCCCACCCACCTGTGCAGTAGAAGCTGCTCTGGGGGGTCCACTGGGTGTCTCCGACGAGCTGCTGCCTGCCGCCAGTTCTGGAACACGGACCTCCTCAAGCCCCGGAGATGGACCTGCACCCACCTCTGATACTTTGCATGCAGGAACTGCTGCCCTGTGGCCAGAGAGACGCCGAGATGCCCCCGGGTGTTCATCCTAGCCTTGCCCCTCAGCCCTGGGTAACTGTGGGCCCCTCCTCAGCCAGCCCTTTGCACTTGACCCAAGCAGGGGCAGAGGAGGCCCCCAGGGTTTAAATGCTTCGGTTACAAGTATCCTGCAATGACCAGGCCAACCCAGCTCATTGTTTTTCATTTCTTGGAAATGTTTAGGAATCAGGAGAATTCATGTAAAAATCTAGATTTCCAGCTTTTCTTTGAAAATGAGGTCTGGCAACCCTGGGTCAGCATAACTGGGCAGCGATTGGGCTGGAGAAGCAGCTGTCCCCAGTGGACAGGACATGAACTTTCCAGAACGACCAGGTCCCCACCCGCCAGCTCATTGATACGATGTGTTAGTATAGTGGGAAGCCTCGAAAACGGCCCGCAGTGATCACCTCCTATGCTGGGCTCTGAGGACACCATGACTCAGTGCTCAGGCCCATGACTCCTGAAGGCCAGGTGAGGATAATGAGGATGAGGATGAAGACAAGATGATGATGACAGTAACACCTACTAGGAGCTGGGTTCTGAGCCAACACTGCATGGATGGTCTCATAGACTCCCCACAATCACCCTATGAGGAGGGTACTGCTGTGATCCCCATTTTACAGATGAGTAAGCTGAGGCTCAGAGAGGTTATGTAGCTTGTGTAAGGTCCACATAGCCAGGGAACGGACGGGCAATGTCCAGGCCCCTAGGTTCCGCTCTGCCCCCTCCCCGTCCTGGGTGTGCCCTGTGGGGGTCCCATCACTGGACTCTGTGCTGGAGGACACAAAACCCTGGGTCTCCCTGATGGACCGAGCCCTTCCCTCCCCTTCAGTGACCCGGAGCCAGGCCCCGACTCACTCTGCCAGGAGGAATGCCAGCAGTGCAGGGCGCGTCGAACCAGTGTGCGGCCCCGCGCCCGAACCCACTGCTCCACCTCTCGCCCCTGCACCAGCCGCCTCCGCCACAAGCCCAGCGCGGCCCTGCAGCTCCGGTCCCAGGCCCAGCCAACAGCCAGCTCTCTCCGGGCCCCTCGGGCCGTGGCCCAGTGGCTCCAGCCGAGGAGGATGCTAGGAAGGGGAGCGTCCACCCTGAGGATGGTCAGTGCCACCCCAGGCTCTCCTAGGAGTTCGAGGGGAGTCTTCTCCCTGTTTCCCTCATGGGGGAGCGTGGCTTGCTGGGGGGGCTGGACTGCTCAAATGCTACTCCGAGTGTCACAATGACAGGTTAGGGATAAGATGGGACCTCGGACCCCAACCAAGTCCTGAGCTCAGCCACCAGTGATAAACATTGCCATGAACTGAGTGCTTACTATGTGCCAGGTACTGGGCCAGGGGATTGCGTGCCCCTACCTTGTTGATGCCCATCGGAGTGACTACTGTTATCATCCCCATACAAATGGAGAGATGGAGGAGACACAGAGAGGTTAAGCAACTTGCCCAAGATCACATAGCTAGCGAGGGGCAAAGCTGGGATTAGAACCCAGGCAGACCGACACTTGAGCATTGTGCTGCGGATGAATAGATGAATGAGCCACAGCTATGAAGTGTCTGGGAGAAACGACTGGCAGGCTAGGAGGGCAGAAGTCCAGAGGACCTGAGTCTGGGTACCAACAGATTGGAGCGTGAGATGGGAGCCCTCTGGGAGGCAGACCGCAAAGGGATGCTGCTGTGAAGGTCAAGGAATAATGGGAAGGGGACTGGGAACAGGATGTCCACAGAGTGGTGGGTGGCATGGCTCACCCACCATGGGGAGGGGTCCCTACCGCCTCTGAAGAGTACACTGGTGCCACCTCGCTGCACCCCGGGACTGCTGGGCCTGCACCTGCCAGAGCAGAAGGCACCGTGCCTTCTGCCGCTGCTCAGAGGCCCACAGGAAGCTCAGCCGGAGGGTCTCCAAGAGGGTGGGGGCCGTGGAAGCCTGGGGAGGGAGGGATGGAGTCCTGGATCCCTGGGCCCCTGCCCTGTCCCCACCATTTCCTCCCACCTGCCCCCCACCCCCTGCCCCTCACCTTTTCTAGTGAGCTTCGGGGTGGGCTGCAGCCCAGCAAGGGCTCCCTTCCCAGGATGCCGCTCAGGAGCTCCGGGGCCAAGGTGGTCCTAGCACTGTCTGATGGGGTGCTCGGACCCCACGCCTTCAAATGCCACCCCCTCAGGATACGCCGAATCATCTGCTGCCGCATGCCCCGGAGGAAGGAGCTACAGGAAGGGGCAGGTGAGTCCCTGGGCCCCAGCCTCACCCCCTGGCTGACGGGGCTGCCAAGCAGGTGCTACCCCCGGCTGGGTCTCTGCCAGAGCTGATCTAGAAGGGGGCCTCCCATGCCAAACACCAGGCCACATATGGGACTACTGGGGGCTCTGAGACGTACTCATGCCCATTGGGGTCCCACCCCCAGAGATTCTGACTTAGCAGTCTAGGTGCGGCCTGGGCTTCCTAACTTTTCCAGAGCTCCCAGAGTGACTCTCACGAGCATCTAAGGCTGAGGCCGCTGCTAACTATACCTGCATCACCTCGCGATCCTCGCCACACTCCTGATGGGAGAGGGAGCTGGGCCCCGGACCCAAGGACCCCAGACTCAGGAGACCACATGTGTGGTCACATCAGTCCTTCTGCCTCTGCTCGGTTATAAAGATAAGGGCACTGAGGCGTGATGGAAGGTCATTTCTCCAAACTCCAAATAGCAGGAGACGTGGGATCCAAATACTTATTTTAGATCACAGGGCAGCCCTAGCTCTGTTGTAGGGAGATACTGTTCCCTGATGCCCAGAGGCTAGAGGATGGACTGGAGGAGGGAGAGCTATATGCTGAGGGATCATGGTGAACTGACTTCTCTGGGAGTTCTAGGGGCTTCGTTCAAAGAGACGGAGGGTCCAGGTGGACCAAGTGGGTGTGGGATGATGGATACTAGGCATGTGACTTTCTTTCTTTCTTTCCTTGTTTCTTTCCTTGTTTCTTTCTTTCTTTCTTTCTTTCTTTCTTTCTTTCTTTCTTTCTTTCTTTCTTTCTTTCTTTCTTTCTTTGTTTCTTTCTTTCTTTCTTCTTCTCTTTCTTTTTTTTAAGATTTTATTTATTTGAGAGAGAGAGAGCACGAGTGGGGGTGAGGGGCAGAGGGAGAAGCAGGCTCCCCACAGAGCAGGGAGCCTGATGTGAGGCTCAATCCCAGGACCCCAGGATCATGACCTGAGCTGAAGGCAGATGCTTAACTGACTGGGTCCCCCAGGTGCCCCAGTATGGGGCTTTTGATGACAGAATTCTTATCCCTGCAACTGCTGGCTTACGTTCCACTTGAGGTCTCATCGGCGTCGCTGGCCCCTCCTGACCCCCATCACCCCCTCACCCACAGCCATCAGCCTGGACTCTCAGTCCCAGCAATGACTGTCTTGTAGAAAAGCAACAGGGATCTTCTTGCTCCTAATTCACAGTGTGATTTAGAGCAAGCTGCTCGGCCCTCTGAGCCCCAGTTTCTCTAGCTGTATAACGAGGCAGATGGGGGCACTTACTTGCTTACAGTATCTATCATGCCTCTAACATGCCAGACCGAGGTGAGGCAGACACTGTTCCTGCCACCAGGGGACTCCCCCCTCTAGCCCGGAGAGAAGCAAGCAACCTCTCCATCAGGTTCCAGCCCCCTGGTAGGTAGGGGTCTGTGTCTGTGTCCCCGGCTACCCCATGGCTCCCACAGCTTGCTCTCTGCTCAACCACTGTCTCCCGGCCCCTGGGCCACCTCCCTCAGCCCCGCACCTGCCTGCCGGGTACCGCAGCATGCCAGGGTCCCTGCAGGAACCTCGGGGAAGGGCAGGACCTGGCCCATTCTCCGTGGGACACTTCCCAGGGCTGAGCACTGCTCACGTGCCCACCCTGTACGTACCCCCGGGCCCAACCCCAGGTCACAGGCTCATGGACACCTACTCCGCCCTCTGGCGCTGGGAGAGCCTCGTCCTCCAGAGCAGCAGTGCCCGGTGCAGGGCCAGTCTCCGGCAGGCTTCCTGCAGGGAGCCCCCGCCTTGCTCCTGGGGCAGCCCCTGGGCCTGAGCCACTACCCCCCGGCCACGGGCTGTAGCCGCTCCAGGCGCTGAGCTGCAGAGGGCCACATTCCCTGAGAAGCAGTCAAAGGATGAATCAGCCGTGTCCCCAGGGACCTCCTTCCACCCAAAGCCCTTGGCGGCACCCATGGCAGTCAGGGATGGTGTGGGCTGCTGCCCCAGCCCGCCTCACCCCTCCTTAGGACCTCCCCTCCCAGGCACTGCCCCCTCCCACTGCTTCCAAATCCTCCCCTCCAAGACACCTCAAAGAGCCCATTTTCCCCTATCAGATATTTTTTTGGGGGGAGGGGGACAAGGGCTGTGTATTATCCCCCAGACCAGGAGCTTCCGAGAGCAGGGATCACGTCCCCTCCTAGTGGAAGATGGAACGACGTCTCTTGCCTAGAGAAGCTCCTGACCCGGAGTGAGGATGGGGCCCAGCCAAGGCCTGCCCACTCTGGGGACCCCTCCTGGACCCTCCCGGGCCATCAGACCGCACCCCCCAGAATGCGCTGGGTTCTACCACCTCCCATCACGAGAAGCCATCAATTCCACTGGGGCCCACCACAGACGGAGCTTAGGTGCCACTGTTTGCTGGGGTGGGAGGGAAAGGGAGCCCCTCGGCCTGCCACTTGCTCGCTCACCCGCCTTCTGGCGGCAGAGGGACAGCCGGGTCACCTTCGCTCCATCTGAGGCCCGGAGCTGCTTCATCCGCACCCACTGTTGCAGACATAACTTCAGGCTCCCTGCCCGGCGGCGGGCCAGGTGGTCCCGGGACCGGGCGGCTCTTTGCACAAACTGCTGCCAGGCCCCAAAGCACCTGGGGAACCGAGAGAAGGCGCTGGTATGAGTCGTCCGTGCCACTGCTGAGGCCTTGGACAAGCCACTTCACTCTCTGACCCTGTTCGGGCCACCACGCCCTCACCGCCGGGTGCCCGGATGGCCTCCGCAGCCTCCCGCATCCACTCGGGGCCCTTCCAGGCACTGGCAGCTCAGTGGCCAGAGTGATCTTTTTCCAATCTCAAATGCAGTCATCTTGCTCCCCTGCTGAAAAGCCCCAGCGGTCCCCCCCGGCCCCCACCCTGGGCTGCCAGGGTGTCCTTTGAGTTTCCCACACTCCCCTGTCACGGGCGTTTGCCTGTATGGTTCCTTCGCTTGGCGCTCTCCTGCTGGCTCTCCCTCAACGGGCCAAGCATTCATCCTCACATCTCCGTGGAACCATGGTTGAGCTCAGCAAACTTCGCTCAAAGTTCTCCTAGGAAACTGCACTTGGGGGGCGCCTGGGTGGTTCAGTCGGTGAAGTGTCTGCCTTTGGCTCACTCAGGTCGTGATCCCAGGGTCCTGGGATCCAGCCCCACGTGGGGCTCTCTGCTCAGTGGGGAGTCTGCTTCTCTCTCTCCCTCTCCCCCTCCCTCCTTCTCTCTCTCTCAAATAAATAAATAAAAATAAAATCTTTGAAAAAAAGAAACTGCACTGGGGGATGCAGGCAGCAGGATGTGGACCCGGGGAAACTCTACTTAATCAGCAACCTGGTTTCCTCCACAGATAAATTGCAAAGAAAAAACTAGAGGGGACCCCAGAGCTCAAAAAGACTTTAATGACTTATCGACCAACTTTAACATGAGGACTTTATTTAGATCCTGGTTCAAACAAACTATAACAGAATGTGTACCTGTAAAACAGTTGGTATTAAGGAATTAATGTTCACTTTTAAGCGTGATCGTGGCACGGTGGTTATGTTGTTGAAAAGAGTCCCTATCTTTTAGAGATGCTACAGAAGTATTTATGGGTGAGACGGTATGATGTGGGGGGCCTGCTTTAAAATAACATAGGGGAAGCAGTTGGGGTACAGATGAAACAAGGTTTTCAGGAGGTGATTTTCTCTTTTTCTTTCTTTTTTTAAAGATTTTATTTATTTATTTTAGAAAGAGAAAGCATGAGCAGGAGGGGCTGATGGAGAGGGAGTGAGAGAACCTCAAGCTGACTCCACGCTGAGCGCCGAGCCTGACGCAGGGCCCGATCCCAGGACCCTGAGATCATGACCTGAGCCGAAACCAAGAGTCAGACGCTCAACCGACTGCCCCACCCAGGCGCCCCCAGGAGGCGATTTTCTTGAAGCTGGGTGATGGGGACGCTGGGGGTTAGTACCTATTTTCTCTACTTTTGTGTAAGATGTAAATGTCGCATCGTAAAAAATTAACACGGGAAAAACCCTCTTATGGATCTGTGTTCCTTCCGCTCACGACACTTACTGGCGTACCCTGTGTGACTGCTGTGCTTCCAGGAGCGGGGCTGGGGGGCGGCTGGCGCCGAGCTTTGCTTAGGACCAAATCCCTCTGCCTCAAGGAAGGGGGTCCCCACTCCCACCTTCTTCTACTTCTCCCTACCTGCAGAGCCAGGCTCTCCGCTGCTGAGTGTCCGGCAAGGCCACCCTGGGTGCATCTACAGCAGGAGAGCACCGGGCTTGGGGGCGTCTCCCCCTCCTCTGAGTCCTCGGTGTGACCTGGGAGGCCTCTCCCTGGAACCCCCTCTCCCGCCTGGCCCAGTCCTTCTGATGGTACCACAACAGGAAGACTGTAAAGTGGAGAGAGAGAGTAGGGAGGCTCAGGACAGGAGGAGGCTCTGTCGTTCCCCGTCTCTGGGCCTCAGTTTCCCTGGAGTGAGTGATGTCTGAGGGACCTTCCGGTTCGAACACTCAAGCTTCTGCAGGAGCTGTATTAACATCAACGCACACAAATACAGGATGTGCACCTTTCATACTGTGTGCCCTCAAGCTGGTCACTTAATTTCTCTGTGCCTCACTTTCCCCATCCGTAAACTGGGCACAAAGCCTTGCCCAGGTCCCGTGAGGCTCAAATGAAATCGTGTCTGGGAAGCTGTCCAAGTAGACGCTCAGTAAGCACTCATTCGCTCAGGAGCCCCAGCCCTGCCCAGTGTGGGTGCTTGGGGCCAACCCCGCTCCCTCTCCCCTACTTTCCCGGGGCCCACAGCTCACCGGCCAGTTGTTGTAAGACCTGCAGCATCTGGTCTACCCCATCGCCTCCAGCTGGTTTTGGCCAGGCTCCTGCCTCCTCCCTCGGACTCCCTGGACTGTGAGTGAAGTTGCCCATAGAGAAACCGATGCCCCGGGTCAGGCTGAGGGAGAGCACACAGTCCCAACCTGGCCACCCGGCCACCACCACGGCAGGTGCAAATGTGCGCTCAGCTGCTCCTACCCCAACCCGTTCTCTCCATATCATCCCTGATTATCAAAGCGATCTGGGGGGAGGTTCTGCTTTTGTTTCATTCTCTCTCTCTCTTTTTTTTTTTTTTTTAAGATTTTGTTTATTTATTTGACAGAGAGCGAGCACAAGTAGGGCGAGTGGCAGGCAGAGGGAGAGGGAGAAGCAGGCTTCCCGCGGAGCAGGGAGCCCGACATGGGGCTCGATCCCAGGACCCTGGGATCATGACCTGAACTGAAGGCAGCCACTTAACGACTGAGCCACCCAGGCGCCCCGTTTCATTCTCTTCAATACCATTTGGATTCTCACAGCAAACATGTATTCAAACAAATGGCATTTGAATAATTATTTTAAACACATTTGTTTCATTTACAAATAGAAACAAACCCCATCGTTTGCTGTAGTGGAAGATTGAGGGAATGGAGAGGAAATAGCCAACTTGAATTTCACTGCTCCAGAGATAAGCACTATCTGCTTATTTCAGCATGTTTTTTGGACGAAATATTTATTGATTTTCATTTTGAGCAATACACAATAATAAAATACACAATACATGAAGCTTAACTGTCTTAGCCATCTCTAAGTGAGCTGTTCGGTAGTGCTAAGTAATTGTACGACATTTCACTGTTTTTCCTTCTGTATTGTTTCATGTGCACGAAAAATATCTTACACACCATTTTTTAGCCTCCCCCTCCCATCTAACATACCAAAACCATTTCTCCTTGTCACTAAAAGTTCCATGCAAATACCCATGAAACTACTTCTAGGAAGGGGGAATACATGGGGAAGGGCGGTGAAAGGTTCAACTATTTGGGAGTGTTTTTTTCAAATCAAACACGCATTACTGTTACAATTAGAAATAACACCAATAAAGATATTGAAACGAAAAATTTAAAAAATGAATGGGGAGGAATTTTTAAAGTCTTGATGAACATCGTATTGAACAGTTGCTAAACCATAATTTTCTCCCTCACCGTGGGGCACTTAGGCTGTTTTGAAGTTTTTACAAGCAATAGAAATAATGCTGCCATGGACATACTCTTGCACAAAGCTTTGTCCACATCTGCAGGTTTCATCTTCATTCTCTTATGGGGGGAGCGGGGAGGGGGGACACTGAGGCAGGAAGCGGGGGAAGGGAGGCCACCAGCACTGCCCAGGGGCCACTGGGGTGTCCTGCACTACCTGTTTCTCCTGGTGGGGTCCACCCCTGGCTCCCTTCCTGAGGGGCCTTGGCCTTGTCCTGCCCCAGAGGGTGGGGGTCCCGGCCCAGCCTGGACGTGCGGCTGCCCTTGCTTCTGCTGCAGAGTCCGGTTTCTCCACTGGGGAAGAGAGAGGGAGAGAAGGATGTCAGCGGCAGCCTCAAATGTGCCCCAAGAGGGGGCACCAGGGTGGGGTGCAGGGACAGAAATGTCCGACTCCAAAGCCTTCGGTCTTAACCTGTAGACTGCCTGGCCCCTTTGGGAATAAATGAATGAATGGAGAGAAGGAGCCCAAGACGCAGCGCTTTCCTTGGGAGGCAGAGCCTGGAGCTGGGCCCTCCCAGAGGACCCCTTTCCCAAGGAGGGAAGAACACAGACGTGTCCTGGCAGTCCTGGCTGACCAGCCACGGGTAAAAGATAGCAACCACTCATACGGTAGAGCACTTGCTGTGTGCCACGCAGGGTTCTAAGTCCTTTCTATTTATTAACTTAACCTCCCAGCAGCCCTGAAAGGTAGGTACTATTATTATTATCCCATTTTGGAGCGAAAGAAACTAAGGCGCAGAGAGGTTAAGTAACCTGCCCAAAGCCACATAGCAAGAAATCGTGGAAAAAGGAAAGTAGCGGAGGCAGGATGTGAACACCAGCAGAGCTGGTTCAGGTGTCTGGGTGGCCCTCCACCCACTCTACCGCAGCTCACTGAGGAGGTACGGAACAGGTGCCCCACAGGAACCCCCTCCCCAGACATACCAGCCTTTCATCACCGCCCCATGGCCCAACCGGGAGGCCCCTGACCTTCTGGAAGCTCTGGGCCAGTAAGGCCTGAGTGTGTCGCCTCCACGCCACCTCCAGCTGGGCCTCCTGGAGCCGCGGAGCCCGCCCAAGCGCCCACAGGCCTCTGCGTAACAGCTGCGGGTGGCCCAGGGCCTCTGCTGCAGCCGCTGTCCGCCGTTCTTGCACCAAGTGCCACCAGGCTCCAAAACATCTGGACAGCCACTGCCGGCTGGGGCCAGACCAGGGCTGATCAGGGGGGTGGGCCTGGCCCCTGGGCCCCAGGAAGCAGCTGGGGGCCAGGCACCACCCAGGTCACCTGTCCAGCCCTGACGCCTCATGCTGCCGCAGGAAGACCAGCTGCGGACTGGAGGAACTGCCCTCTGCTGGTGGCCAGCCCGGGAAATCCCGGACAAGCAAGCTCCTGGAGCCGCAGAATGCCCCCTTGATGGCCAAGAGTGCCAGGCAGCCTTAGAAGTTGCAGATTCCCAGCAGCCACAGCAGTCCCCATGTCCCTGTCCTTGGGGCCCGGGAGGTCCCTCGCATTCCCCAGCAGGGACAGGGTGAAGGAAGTCCCCTCTCCCGGAAGTCCTGCATGGATCTGCCACCAGGGCCTGACCTCCATCAGGGGGGCTGGTCTCCACTGGCCCAGGCAAATGGGGGAGGAACTCTCCCAGGAGGGTGGCCGGCCCCCACCCCCCAGCCCATGGCCTCACCGGGCTGTCTCGGACTCCAGGCTCACCACGTTTCGGGCTTTTTTCTTGGAAAGCAAAAGGACATGACACAGTTCTCAGGCTGAGGGGCGAGCAGGACAGGACACCCTCTGCCAAGCCTGCCTGCCCAAGGCCTCCTTTTCCGGGGGAAGGGGGTGTAACAGCGTAGCGGCAGCCAGCTGGCCATGAGAGTTCCTGGGAGGAGCCCTCCTGAGGTCCCCCAGCTCCCACACCCGGCCTCCTCTGGCCTCTACCTGCATGGTGCTCCTTGCTGGGGCTGCGTCTGCTGGGCAGGAAGCCCTCCTCTCTTCCTCCTTGCTGACCTGCTCCAGCAGAGTCACCTGCCCCCGCTTCCGCCCAGCTGGGACGCCCCGGGCAGCAAGGGGGTGGGCCGGAGAGCAGAGCCTGGCCTCCTTGCTGCCTGCCCCTCGAGGGAGCCAGGGGCCTCCCCTCTGCCCGCTGCCGTATGTCGGCCAGGGGGAGAAGTTCTCTCCTTGCCTCAGGGGCTTGGCCAGAAGGACCCCCTGCTTAGGGTCAAGGAAATCCCCAGTCAGGATCCCCAGCGTGGTCTCCAGGGACGCAGGCTTCCTGTTTGCCTGAGAGTCTGAGAGGCCAGCCTGGGTCCCTTGTGTCTCTGGGAAATCGGCAGTTTCCCTGAGACCTGGCAGGTGTTTCTTCCTCCCATCCCAGGAAGTAAGAACAGGTTGGCTGGGCTGGGCATGGGCAGGGAGTACCTGGCCACTGCTGGGTTCCTGGGACGCCTGGCACCCGAGACGGGCGACTGCGTGCTCCAGGTGTTGCACGGAGGCCAGCAGCTGGTGGATGGCAGTTTGGGATGGGCCCCGAGCCTGGCTCTGGACAGGGACAGTCAGGTCTTCCAGGGTGAGGGGCTCCCCCCTGAGCCTAGAGGGCCAGCTCCCCAGGCCACACCAGGGTCTGGAGCCTGGCCGTGTGTGCCCATTGAAAGGGGCAAAGCCTGCAGCGGGTTGGACGTCTGGGCCGGGGGAGTCTGTGGCCAGCAGCCGGGACTGTCTCAGGCTGGAGGATGGGCAAGCCAGTGATCCTTGGGGGCGAGGATCGTGTGGGGACAGAGGGGTCGTGTGGGGCCAGAGGTGGGGACTGATGGGACTTCTGCACTCGGCCGAGCTGGTCCCCCTCATGCTCAGGTTACTCTGCTGGATGGCGAGCTCTCGGGCCCTCCCCTGGGGCCTGCCGGCCGGGCGCTCCAGGTTGCTCTGCTGTCGCAAGCTTGAGTTCATCAGCCGGCCAGTTGTGTCCTTCAGGACGAGGCTCAGGCCAGGGCTCGGGCCAGCCAGGTTGGTCTGGACTCGGCAAGGCTCCTGGCACAGCTCGGCCCCTGGGGAGGGTGTGGCGGCAGGCCCTCCCCTCTGGGCCTGGTACGAGCGCGCCCACCGGCCAAGTCCACTGCCCAGGCCGACATCTCGGCTCTTCAGGAATCTCTGCTGCTCTAAAGAGAGGAGAGACAGTTGTGCCCTGGTGGGGGGGGGGGGGGGGGAGCTGGTGCTCGGTGCTGGGGTGGGTTGGGGGGTGCTGGTCAGAGACAGGGCCCTGGGTGGGAGCGGGCCAGGACTCCCCCAGTGGACTGAGTGGTGGTCTGACTCAGGCTGCAGGGAGCAGGGCTGGGGCGCAGGCGGGGTGGAGGGCAGAGGGAAGCAGGGGGACAGGAATGAGGCTGTTGAGGGCATCCCAGGTGAGAGATGACAGGGCAGGGATCAGGAGTGGCAGGGACAGAAGAGGGAATTCGGAGACAGATTCGGATCTGCTGTGGAGGCTCAGAAGGGGGTGGGGGGATGAAGGGAAGAGAAGAGCCAAGGATGACTTATTTCTGGCTTGGGCGGAGGTAATGGGGGACAGCCCCGGGGGTTAGAACAAGACCCAACACATCCAATAGCTGCAAGGGAGTGGCTCTTGGGGACTTGGGGTGGGGTGTAGTCTCCCGAGCCCCCAAGGCCATTCCACAGCGGAAGACTAGGGAGGACCTAGCATCTGGAGTGGACCAGAAGACTTACAGCTTTGAAGATAGTAACTAAAGTTCAGAGAGGTTTGGCAACTTGCCCCACAGTCACACAGCTAGAACTTGGAGAAACTGGCCTGTGAATCAGAATCTGAATTTGTTTGGGGGCTGCTTCCATCCTTGGCTGTAGCAGCTCTGTAGCCTTCTCGAAGTCCCCAGCACCCGAGCCACTACCCCGGCACAGACCGCCCTTCTCAGCCAGGGGTCCCAGCCAGGCCCACTCCTGGTCTGCCTCTTCCTGAGTCTCCCTCAGCCCCAGGCTAGGAAGACTTTGTCCTGGTCCAGCTGGCCCTGTCCAGCTAATCTCTGGAATTAGTGAGGCCCTGGGCTGGCCTGATGGGAAAGGAGCTCTGGGCCAATAGCTGCTCCTGCCACATCCAACCCAGACCCATTAATCATCTTGCCTGGCCTCAGGGGCGCCGCAGGCCTGGGGGGCACATTCTCCTTGTGGTTGGCATCAGGTCTCAGCTCCATGGGCTCCAGGGCAAAGCCAAGACGACAGTGTCCTTGGGCCACACCACAGCCAGCGGTCTGGCCTGTTTGATCGGATGGGTTCTGAAGGGCAAGAACAGGATGCCCGGCTCCCACCAAGCCACACCCCAGCCCTGGTCCACAATGCACCCTTCACCAGCAACCCCTGGTTGCCCTGGGGCCCAACCCCAGCTGTCCTGGTCAGGCCCCCATTACCACCCCCTTTCCTTTGACAATGTCTCGTGTCCTCCAGCACCTGTTCCTTCTAACACTGACCACAGACCTCTCTGTGGCCCCTGCTTCCTGGGCAGCCCTCTCAGGTGGGGGCTCTCTCAGACCGCTAGGCCGGGGGAGGGGGCCCTCTTTGCTTCCCGCCCCCACTTCCCGCCTTCTCCCCTCTCTAGAACACTCCAGCCCAAAGCTCCAGGCAGGCCCCAAAACCAGTCCAGCCCCTGTCCCCTCGTTCCTTGAAGGTTTCAGCTCTGGCTCACTGTCCCAGTCTCCAACACACACCACAGTTCTTGACCATCTCACCATCCACACGGCAGACACCTCCCACTCCTGGTATGCGGGGTCCTTGATCTCTCTTCCTTTCCCACTATCTTGCCCTTCGTCCCACCTCAGCCACCTGCTCCCATGGTGCCCCCAGGCTTGGTCATCCTACATAACGACACCCACTCCATAATTTCAGCTCCAGAGCCCACCCCATCCTCTAGTCCCCGATTCGGTGGTCTTTCCCCCATCAGACCCCATCCTCTGGCCCTGCCACCCTCTGACTGTCCCTCGCTGCTTGCTGTCTCACCCCTCCTTCCACAGTTTAACCACCCGGCATATAAGCAGCCCTTGGCACACCCTCACCCTGGCCCCACACCCCTCCTCACCCTGCACAATGCTGACTAGTGCTTTTCACCCTACTGCTGCACTGAAAACCTCGCTCCAAATGACCACCTTCCATCCCAAGCGGGGGCAAAGGCTGCGGGAGAATCAGACTCTAGTTCCCTCCCCCTCCCTCCTGATGCCAATTCACACTTTCTCCTCTGTCCTCAAACCCCTGCCACCACCTCCCCTCCCCTCACCCCCTCCAGCAGACCTTGCTTTCTGTTGCACTCACAAAATAGGACAATCGGAAGAGAAATGCCTTGCGTTCCTTTACCAGCCAGCTTCCGGGCCATAGCCTCCTAGCCCCTCCCCCATCCTGTGTGGTCCCGTTCCCAGCCCGACCCTCCCCAGCGCTCTGGGGGCCATCCCGTCTTGCCTCCCCAAGGACAGCGCCCAGAGCCACCACTGGCCTCCGAAGTGCCATTCTGTGAATCAGGAAAAGCACCCGTGACGCCCCACGGCCCCACAGCAGACTCAGGCCTGAACCGGGGTACAGAGCTTGGGGGATGGGACGCAGGCTCTGATGTCCTTGCTCCAGAAACCACCCCCCCACCAAAGCTTCCCCCGTTTTTACTGAATCATTCCTATGAGCACTTAAGCAGGTGGTTATTTCTTCCAACTTTAAAAGACAGAAAGCAAAACCACCAAAAAAACCCACCACCACCACCCTTCTTGAGCCTCCAGGTTCCAGCTCATCTCTCCCACTCTCACCACACCCCAATCCCAATTCCTCTCCCATCTCCACCTCTGCCGACCTCACTGCAATCGGCTCCCCCCACCCCCACCTGCCCAAAGCTGCTTTCCTCCAGGTGATCTCCGAGATGCCACGCCCCTGGCCAGCCCAGAGTCCTGGGCTTTCCGGAGGCAGTAGCCGCCGTAGGACGGGGGTCACTCACTCGTCCTCCTGGGAGCCCTTGCTTCCCTGACTCCAGGATGCCCCCTTCTTGGGTGTGGAACCAAACTAAAATGGAGTCACTTATGTCAAAGGCAGAATGGAGATGGCCAATGTAGGCGCATAAAGGACACTTAACCTAACCTTACAGGAATTTACAGCTCTTCTCAGAAATCAGCTGAGGACACCAGCCAATCCCCAACCACCAAAGTCTGTTCGCGCTCTCTCTGGACTTCCTGTTCCCTTGGAGTCCCTTGAATCCAAATAAGAAAGACCATTAGCTCTAGACCAATCAGCTCCAAAAGCCAGATGACTTCCGCATTTATCCCATAAAAACCCCGTGCTCTGTGAGCAGTTGGAACTCATCGGTCCCATAGCCCTGAGTTTCCTGGCTTGCAGGATGAGAGCCTTGCAAAGTCTGACGCAGTCCTTCTGCTTTGTTTTATTCCGTGTGCAGAGTGTGGGTTTTGACTGGGTTCCCTCCCCTCCCTCCTGCCTGTCAGCTCCCTCCCAGTCACCTGGCTGGCTCCTCCTCTTCTGAGCTCTTGCCTTCAAGGCCCAGTAGCTATTATGTAAGTAAAGTTCTCTTGGAACCCAGCCACCACTAGTGATTTATGGCTCATCTCTGGCTGCTTTCTTGATACAACAGCAGAGGAGTTGAAACACAGACCTCATGGACCTCGAAGCCCAAAACATTTACTCTCTGGCCTTTAAGAATGTTTGCTGACCGCTGTCCTGTGTTATCTGGCCCCCCGTTACCTTACTGACCTCACCCGCCTTGTCCCTCTCGCTCTCTCTGCTCCAAACACACCAGCCTCCTTGATGTTCTTCAAAAGTGCTGTGCACATTCCCACCTCAAGGCCTTTGCACCTGCTGTTCCCTCTGCCTGGAACTCTCCCTCCCTCTCTCCTTCAAGGCTTGCCTTAACCACAGCAGTGAGCCCTTCCTTGACCATTCTCCCCCACTGTAGTGGCTCCCTGATGAGGAAAACAGAAGCCAGAGAAATGTAGCTTAAATTCCATCTCCTTACAGCCTGCAGCCTACTGCCAAATACCTGAGACAGGTTGAGCGTGACCTTCCTCAAGGAACTCAAGGCTGCCTTCCTGTTGATGTTTTACTAGGGACGAAAAGCAACCTTATCTTCACAACAGCCAGACCTCCAAGGTCCTGTAGACCCTGCTCTCAGCACACAAAAATTCCTGAGAAACTCACATTATCTCTACCCCAACTTCCTCCACAAACTTAAAAGTGTATAATCAGTCGCTCCTCACAATCCTGGTGCAGCATTTTCTGCCCATGGGTCCTGTCCCCGTGCTTTAATAAAACCACCTTTTTTGCACTGAAAATGTCCCAAGAATTCTATCCTATTCTTTAAAGATTTATTTATTTATTTGAGAGAGAGAGAGAGAGAACGAGTGCACACACTGGGGGGGAGGAGCAGAGGGAGAAAGAATCTCAAGCAGATTGCACTGAGCACAGAGCCTAATGTGGGGTTTGATCTCACGACCCTGAGATCATCACCTGAGCTGAAACCAAGGGTCGGATGCTTAACCAACTCACCCAGGCGCTCCTCTTTATTCCTATTCTTATACAAAGTTGTCTGTCTTGGGCACAGGATAGCCACCTAAGTGACTAGTACAGCTGCCAATCTTAAGACTCCCGTGTGAGGTTTCCTTCTCATCGGGTCTAATGTGACCCCTTTCGCATCTCTGGTCCAGCCACTTCTGGCCGCGAGACCTCCTCTGGAAGCCAGCCGAAACCAGTACCTGATTGAATTAAAACCCAAACGGGACCATTTCCTAGGGAAGTTGGCTGTAAGGACCAAATGTATTGGGATGTTGCTTAGACCATGATGGATTTCTACCTTTACTGTTTTCAGTCAATGTCCTATACCACTTAAATTACAACATGGGGTAATTTCCGCTTGTAAAATTTTTCTAGTGTGTTCCATGGGTTAAAAACGGTAGGTTCTTCACAGCACAGCATGGCAAGGCAAGGCATGGCATGGTATTTTGGTCCATTCACTGGCACCCCTTTGTAGCCTAGGATGCAAGGGAAAAGCGGGGTGGGGGGGCACCAGCATCCCTCCTACAGGGCGGGGTGGTGATCATAGCAATTTCCTTAGAGGGACACCTTGGGTCGCTTTGACACCAGGAGCCTCTCATATATCCTACATGGGATGCCACCCGGGGGGTGGGGGGAGGGAGGATTTTCTTGATAACGGACCTTCTAGGCTTCTTTTTCAGTTCCCAAGGGCTCTCCTTTGGGATGCCTTTTTACCCACTGGAAACAATTTGGATTGCAAGCTCCAAGAAAGGACTGGTCTTCTGTAACACTGCATGGCCTCAGTATTCCTTAGAAGATGAGGAGGGGCGCCTGGGTGCCTCAATCAGTTAAGCATCTGACTTCAGCTCAGGTCATGATCTCAGGGTCCTGGGATGGGGCCCCACATCCGGCTCCCTGCTCAGTGGACAGTCTGCTTGTCCCTCTGCCCCTCCCCCCACTTGTACTCTCTCTCTCAAATAAATAAAATCTTAAAAAAACAAAACAAAACAAAACCAGGGGCGCCTGGGTGGCTCAGTTGTTAAGCGTCTGCCTTCGGCTCAGGTCACGATCCCAGGGTCCTGGGATTGAGCCCCGCATCGGGCTCCCTGCTCAGCGGGAAGCCTGCTTCTCCTCCCACTCGCCCTGCTTGTGTTCCCTCTCTCGCTATGTCTCTCTCTGTCAAATAAATAAATAAGATCTTAAAAAAAAAAAAACCCAAAGAGATGAGGAAAAATGGCTAATTAATGGGACATTAAGCTTCAATACGATCTATCTGTTAGATCTCTTCTGCAGGAAACATGGCAAGTGGACGGAGGTACCCTATGTCCAGGCCTTCAGGGCCCTAAATCAGGACCCCGACTTAAGGGCCTCTTGTAGAATGTGTTTGGCCATTAAACAGTCTAGAAAACCCCCTCCCCATATATTGGATGATGATTATCTAAACAGGCTTCCTCCGAATAAACTCAGGGTACTGGAGGAAATACGGGCCATCCCTGACAAAGGGGACACGGACTCTCTCTCACTGTTCCTCCTGATAGACCCAGACTACTAGCGCTGTATGTGGGGGCTTCTCCCTCACTCACTTCCCGGGCTCATGGCTCTGATAATTGGAGCCAGCTGTCTCTGGTTAGTCTACCTTGGGATGGGGACTTTAAGGAATATTCCCAAGCAGCGGCCGAAATTCCTTTTGTTTCGGGGAATTTCTCTGTCTTCTCCAGCCCGACAGGGACTGCCTATTTCCGCTTGTTGTTGGAAAGACAACCTGTCTTTTTATCTGTCCAAGCTGGTGGGCTTTAGGACTGGGAATCCTCTTTCTCTGCCCGCTGGGCTTTTATCCACCTCCAGCCTTCCTGGGCGCATCTCACCTCTTCTGCCTTCCCCTCCCCCTCCTCCTCCTCCTGTTTCTGCACCACCTTGGGTGTGGCCTGCATAGTTGGCCCCTAGACCATCCTTGGTGCCTCCACCCCACTGGCTCCTTCTCCTCCCCTCACTGTCAGGGAGCGAAGAGCACCCCCTTGGACTTACACCGCCCCCTTCAGATTTCCTCACCACTGCCCCAGGTAAAACTTGACAATGGGGAACAAACGGATTGACTTTTAAGTGGACCCAGGAGGAACATATTCTGCATTTAAACTAAATTTAAGTTTGTTGGTTTAATTAAGACCTGTCTTTAGGGTTATCAGCATTAAATATAAAACTTTTATTCTACCAAGGAGTCTCTTATTGCCACCTTGGTTAAATAAATAATTAAGTTTTAAGTTCTGTCATGATCTGTAATCCTATTTAGGCATGGGCTCTATAACTTTCTGAGGTTTTATTTTTTTTTTTAAGATTTTATTTATTTATTTATTTGAGAGAGCGAGAAACAGCATGAGAGGGGAGAAGGTTAGAGGGAGAAGCAGGCTCCCTGCTGAGCAGGGAGCCCGATGCGGGACTCGATCCCAGGATTCCGGGATCATGACTCGAGCCGAAGGCAGTCGCTTAACCAACTGAGCCACCCAGGTGCCCACTTTCTGAGGTTTTAATCAACTTCCCTGAGATTTAAATCATAAACGAAGTCTCTTTGACTAATTAGGCTCATTTATTTGGTGTGTTATGTTCTGCTATAAGGTCATCACTTAATATTCTGATTATTGAAGTGTTAGATGTCACAGAGATAACAGAATTTCCTTGTCAGCTCTATTACAATGAACTCTCATCAGATCTTGAACCATGTCCATTTTTGAGTCTTTTGTCATTGATAGTTATTGTTCTTATTTTCTTGTGGAATGTGTTTCATCTTCAAAGAGATTCATAAAAAGGGCTTCTGACAAATACAGGTTTTTGATATCTTTAAAATCATAAAACTGAAATGGGTAAGAATTTCCGGAACTAACTAAAGAGCTGCCTTCAAACTGAATAAGAATTAGGAACATGGGACTAAATGCACTAAGGAAGATGATTATAGTTTTTGTGACTCTTGTTTGAAACATTGCTGGCTCTCTGATGTTTGCTCTTCCAGATTGAGGGAACTTTCTCTTAAGATGTCCATGACTTACAGAAACATGATAAAATGTTCTTTTGTGAACAATTTGAAGTATTTAACTTTTCTCTCTACCTGAACTCTCTGAAACTCAGAAACTCTCAGTGAATATTCTTTCTTTCATGGCAATCATAATCATTGGCATAAGTTCAATAAGAATCTGTTCTCCTTGTAACAGGACACCATTGGAAACATTGGTTATTTTACCAAGGCTTTGAACGGAATGTCATATTTGAGGGACATGCATAGACTCGGATATGACCAAACAGCTTTAAGGAATTAAGTCTGACTTTATGAAACCCGGAGTCAATAGAGCCCCTTGGAAATGCTGGCCGGATACCTTGCTTGCAGAGGTCCCAGCAGCCTTACCAGGTGAGTAAAGGATGTCACCTCCTGGCAGGTGCAGGAGCCTCAGGATATTTAGGGACCTTGAGAAGAGGAACACGCCCAAATCTACAGCTACTGCAGGCATGTCTGATGGTAAGCACTTGGCTTGGCTTCTGGCCTAGAGAGGCTACTGAAAGTTCAACCGAGATTCCTTATAAAACTTCCAGCAAAGCAGATTTTATTTTATTTTTATTTTTTTATTTTTTTAGATTTTATTTATTTATTTGAGAGAGAGAGAATGAGAGAGAACACATGAGGGGGGATAGGGTCAGAGGGCAAAGCAGACTCCCTGCCGAGCAGGGAGCCCGATGCGGGACTCGATCCAGGGACTCCAGGATCATGACCTAAGCCGAAGGCAGTCGCTTAACCAACTGAGCCACCCAGGCGCCCCAGCAAAGCAGATTTTAAAAGATCTATGTGATCAGTCACTATTCTTGCTGAGCTTATGTAAATAATTAGGACAGGTTTGTTAAAATTGGACTTTCTGGGACGCCTGGGAGGCTCAGTCGGTTAAGCATCCAACTCTTGATTTCGGCTCAGGTCATGATCTCAGGGTTGTGAGATCGAACCCCACGTGCTTAAAATTTTCTCTCTCCCTCTGCCTCTGCCTCTCCCCACCTCTCTAAAAATAATAATTATATAATAAAATAAAATTGGACTTTTTAAAAATGAATTAGTCTTGATTTGGCTATCTTTGATAAGAATGAGGGTGATTATAGAGAGAAAATAGTTTTCAATAACATCTTTGTAGATATTAGATTTTAACACTATTTTCTGAATTCTTCTGGTTTCCTCAAATATCTAGCTAAAGGAATACACAGGCCGTATCCTCCCTCTACCTGATCTGACGGTTACTAGCAACCCACCCCACAGAAACCCAGGAGACATGGTTTATTTCAAGGATTGGAAGTCTAACACAGCAGGGGGTTTAACTCCAAAATGGAAGGGCCCCTACTGGGTTGTATTATGTTCTCCCATGGCCATAAAATTGGAAGGCCATTCCTCATGGACTCCTATATTAGGAATGAAACCTGTACCTTCCTCACAGGAATCCAGCGGGCTGGCTAACCCGCCTTCTTATTTCTGTGGACCTGCGGAAGACCTCTCACACTTTTCTTCAAACGACAATGAAGGCGCTGGAGGAAAACTTTGGTCCACTATCAAAGGCCTTTTTTATTGGGCTTCTCTTTCACATAATAATGTTAATCTTCTTTTGTTTTTTGTTTTTGTTTTTGGTTTTGTTTTTTTCCCGGTGTCTCCCTGCCTGGTGCCAAGACCCCTTCCCTACCATAACTTCCTGCCGACAGATGATCCCTTTTCCTCAGGGAGATTCATATGTGGTGTCTACACCTTGGATTGGCTGTCTCTGCCTTCGGTAACTCCTATATATATAAAAGTTCCCCAAGTGACCAATGCTGACCCAAAGGTGGGGACATCTCTAGGCCCCTATTCAGCAGGAAGAAGTTACAGAAGAGAAGACCTTCCTCCCTCAGCAACCTTAAAGGTTTAAGGGTCAAAACTGTTCAGAGGGGAGAAAAGGATGAGGAGAACAAAAGCCAGAGAAATGTAGCTTAAATTCCATCTCCTTACAGCCTGCAGCCCACTGCCGAATACCTGAGACAGGTTGAGCGTGATCTTTCTCAAGGAACTCAAGGCTGCCTTCCTGTTGATGTTTTACTAGGGACGAAAAGCAACCTTACCTTGACGACAGCCAGGCCTCCAAGGTCCTGTAGACCCTGCTCTCAGCGCACAAAAATTCCTGAGAAACTCACATTATCTCTACCCCGACTTCCTCCACAAACTTAAAAGTATATAATCAGTCGCTCCTCACAATCCTGGTGCAGCATTTTCTGCCCATGGGTCCTGTCCCCGTGCTTTAATAAAACCACATTTTCTACACTGAAAATATCTCAAGAATTCTTTCTTGACTGTTCACTCCCGGGCCGCACATGAAATCACACAGTCCGCACTCCGCCCTCTCTTTACCCTGCATGATTTTTCTCCATGACTTGCCACCACCGAACAGAGTAAAGAGAGTATAGTTTGGTCCTCTCCCTCCAGGGGCTGCAAGCCACTGTCATTTTTCCCCTGGAGTATTTGCAGCACATGGAATACTACCTGGCCCATAACAGGGGCTTCTACACTGTGCAAAACGAGCGCCCGGACCATGGGAAACGCCATGCAGCCTTTACCATACACCCTGCCAAATAGGCACTGCAGCCCGAAGCATTAGGTCCCTTGTTTTAGAGATGAGGAAACTGGAGCTTTAAGGGGCTCCCTGCCCAGCCCAAGCGCCACAGCCGGTCAGAGGCTGCAGAGGGGCCAAGGGACTAACTCCACAGCCCACGCTCAGAACCAGGACCCCGCCCCCCCAACTCCGTCCACCTCCTTCCGAAAGAGACAGGAGACAGCTCAACCCACAGGATCCCTTCCTAACTTGGTGCCCCCACCCCGTGCCTGGGCGCCATCTATCCATCCACGTGCTCCTCACAGCCCCGCCCCCCCCTCGTCTGCCCCCGGCCACGCCACCCCCATCCCTGTCCAATTAAGGACATCAGAGCCTCCCTCCTCTTCCCACCCAAAGAACCAGCGGTCAGTTTTCCTGGCCTCCTGGGCCCGTCCTCTGGCGTCTGTCTTCCTCCGGTCCTCCTTCACCCCACCGGGCTTGAAACTGGAGAGGACCTCGGGCGAGGGCTAACGACCCAGGCGGGTGGGGTCGGGGGACGGCAGAGAACGCGCCGCCCAGCGGCCGCGGAGCCTGGAGGTGCACGCGGGGGCTCCAGGAGTCGGGAGCGTGGCCGCCGGTGGCCGCCGCGTGGGCAGCAGGGCGCGGGCGCGGGGGGGGGGGGACACCCGGGCGCGCGGTCTTCCGCGAGGGTCCCGGCCCCGCCGCGCATCCGGTGGCGAAGCACGTGGCCTTGTGCAAGCTTCTTGCACGTGCAAGATAGGCGACGCGGCGGGCCGTCGGGTCCCCCTGAAACTGCCTGGAGTCCACCCTACCCACTCCTCCCGTGTGGCGGGCTCGGCCCAGTCACAGTGCCCTCTAGGCTTTTCCCATCTGCCAAGCCTTTGCACCCGCTGTTCCCCATGGAGCCCTGCCGCGCCTTTCCACCCTCGGTCCAGATTGTATGCTTTCCCCTTTGCAACCGCGAGAGGAAAGAGCACTTGACCTGGGGTCAGAAGACCTGTGATCGCCATCCGTTCTGCTGCCTTGTGCCTTTCGCAAGTGCTTAACTTCTCTGACCTTCTCATCTGCAAAAGGGGGATGATAACACCTCCTCTACCCGCTCACCGGTTGCTGTGAACATTTAACAAATAAATATGCCCAAGAGCCTCCTAAAGTCTAAAGCAATTCTTGAAGGACAGGGGTAATTACTACTTCCTTCCTGAGTCTGTGTATCTAACATCTCTTCCCAAATCTGGTGGATCGAACATTTCGTTGTTTAGATCTTGGTGCTCTTTTATCCCAAGAAGATGGTGCCATAAAGGCAAGCTGGTCTGATACCAATCTAGCTACACCAGCTCTCTTTGCCTGATTTGACTTTTTTTTTTTTTTTTAAGATATATTTTTAAGTAAACCCCACGCCCAATGTGGGGCTCGAACTCAGGTCGCAAGATCAAGAGTTGCGTGTTCCACTGACTGAGCCAGCCAGGCGCCCCTGCCTGGTTTAACATTTCTCCCTCTTGTACTCTCAGCCTTCCTGTGTCTGTATATTTTCGGTGTGTCTTCTATAAACACAATAGGGCTGGAAGTTTCTAGAAAATCATTTACAAAGGTATGATCATGATGTGTATATATAAAACCCATCTTATTTTTGTGTTTGCCAATGGTCCAAATTCATGTTTCTTTTTTCTCTTTTCTTGGCTTTTTAAGAATTGATCAAACAACAACAAAAGAGTTGATCAAGGCTCTCCCCCCACCACGCACACACCCAAACACTGTCTTGGAAATTACACATTCTATTTCTATTCTTTCAGTGGTTCTCCAAGACATTAATTTGGCAAAGTCTAAAGTTAATCCAGTGTTTACCCTCCTCCCAGACAGAAAAGGACTTTATAACACTTTGTGCCTTGCCAGCTCCCCCTGAAATGTACCAGTATAGTTTTGAACACTAAACCACATGTTTACTGTCTCCTTTGTGTGTCAGATCTCCTTTGTGGAAAAATGTCCTTCTTCCACAAGGAAGATTCTTTAGATGTTTCTGTATCAAAGGTCTGTTGCTGATAAACTCTGTTGTCATTTCTCTGAATAGGCCTTTATTTTCTTCATTCCTGAAAGATAACTCACAGTACACAATTGTAGGTTGACGGTTGTTTTTCACACCACTTTGAAGATACCATCCCCTGTCTTCTGACTCCTTTTGTTGTTGAGGCATCAGTTGCCAGTATAATTGTCATTTCTTTTAGGACAGCATCTTTTCTACCTGCTTGCTTTGGGGATTTTTTAATTTTTATTTTTAAATTAATTTTTTAAAGTAATCTCTATGGTCCAACATGGGGCTTGAACTCACGACCTTGAGATCAAGAGTGCACGCTCTACCAACTGAGCCAGCCAGGCGCCCCTGCCTTGGGGATCTTAATGTTCATCTTTGGTGTTTTGCACCATCCATTCTATATTTGTGTTTTGTTTTGTTTTTTAAGATTTTATTTATTTATTTGTCAGAGAGAAAGAGAGAGAGAGAGCACAAGCCAGGGAAGTGGCAGAGGGAGAAGCAGGCTCCCTGCTGAATAAGGAGCCTGATGGAGGACTCAATCCCAGGACCCTGGGATCATGACCTGAGCGGAAGGCAGATGCTTAACCGACTGAGCCACCTGGGGATCCCCCATTCTATATATGTTATAAAGCACTTACTGTGTGCTGGAACTGTGCCAGGTGCCAAAGATTAAGCAATGATGAACAAAGTGCCAATATGATAACTATAAATGTGGATTTCTTCTGTTTGGGGATTGCTTGGCTTCCTGAATCTGAGGTTTGGTGTCTTTCCATTTTGGAAAATTCTCTGCCCTTATTCCTTTGAATGTTGCCTCTCTCCCAGGGCCTCCTTCAGAACTCCGATAGAGTTATGTCAGACCTTCTCATGCTATCCCTCGTTTCTTAACCTCTCTTCTTTTGTGTTTTTTGCTCCATTCTGAGTAATTCCTTCAAATAGCTCTTCAAGGCTACTGATTCTCTCTTCTGATGTATCTATTCTATGAATTAATCCATCCATTGAGTCTCTAACTGTTCATTTGTAGCAGTTCTGTTTTTTTCCTTTTAAGTTCTACCTGGCACCCCAGTCTCCCCATCGTCACATTCCAAAGTCTCCACGTGCACTTGACCACGTCTCCTCTTTGTGGGCCCGTGTCCCGAGCTGTGAAATAAGGTGGATGTAGGAGAAGAGTTTCCATATTGTGTTTTGGGGGCCATACCTCAGAGTGGCGGGGGTGGTGGTGCTGGTGGGCTCTATCAGACCCGCTCTGTTTTATACCCTGTGTAAGATTTCTTTTGAGCCAAGGGTTTGAAATAAAAAACATCTCAAACTGCTGGGCTTCTGGAGCTCTAAGCTCCCTTCAATTTCAAGTCTGTGAATCTGAGTGTAGATCTTCGATATGATAATGTTTTATAATGTTGAATCTGTCAATAGTTTTTAGATTCATAGGTATGAACACAAGCCCTCGACTACCTGGAGAACTGGACCCTCAGGGTTCTGCTGTGGCCAGTGAGGAAAACCTCTGTTTTACTTCTTGACAATTTTTTCAAAACTTGTGGGAAGCACTCAATAAATTATTATAGAATTGATAATAAATGAATACATGAATGGATGGTCAGACAGACTGGTGATGGGGCTCAGGACATGCTACCCCCAAATTTTGGCACCATGGCATACTGAACATCTTAACCTGAGCGTTTGAAAAAATGGCAGAAGGAAGGAAGTCACTCTGACCCCATCCCTTGTCCTTTCCTGAAACAGGTCCTAAATCTCTGCGTGAATGGTATCCTCCCTGTACCACGAGGAAAGAGGACATTTTTATTACCAGAGACAGGGAATTTATAGCCAAGGAATCTGTATAAACAAACCTTGTTAATCTAACCCTTATCTTCCTGGTTACCTCTTCACCATTCACTACCCCACCCCAGACCTCTTTGTCTTGTCAATTCTTCACACATTTATTGTCTCTTTGTGTGAAAGGTATAAAAGCTCCCTGCTCTTATCACTTCATCAGGCCTTCCTTCTCTTGTGAAAGTTCTTGTGTACATGTAAAAGTTCGAAAAAATGTACGTGTTTTTTTCTCCTGTTAATCTTTGTCAGTTTAATTTTCAGACCCAGCCAGGGACCCTAAGAGGGCTGAGGAAGACTCTTTCCTCCCCTACACCCATCACCCCCTCCCTCTCTCTGAATAATTAACATGGTAACACAGGTAATGAGAAATGCTGATGTTACACATTTTCAGACTTTACTAATCCCTGAGTCAACACTATGAGTAGCCCCACTTTTCCGATGAGAAAACTGACTCACAGTGAGGTTAAGAGATTGTTCTGTCTCTTACACAGCCAGTCATGGGGTGCCAGTAGGGATTTGACCAAGGCTTTCTGGCTCTAGGGCCACTTTGGAGGGAGGCTGGGAGAGTTGGAATTTCCAGGCTGTTCTGGAGACTCCCAGGATGGGCCTACGGCAGGGGCTCCTGCAGGTTCAGCTGCCTCTGGTCCAGTTTTGGCCAACAGAAGACAGTGACTTCTCCTGGGACAGGGGCTTGTCTCTGGCTCCCTCATCTGGAAGGCTCAGCTTTGTGAAAACAAGAAATACAAGATTTGGGAACTAGACAAGTGGCTTCCGTCCTCACCGGCAGGAGAGCAGAGACAAGAGGAATTTGCTTCCTGTGGTCGACAGTTTCCGGATCAGCAGATACTATAGGATGAAATACAGAGTACTTCCAAGTGTCTATAAAAGCTGGCCTCCCAGTGGTGAGAAGGTCTGGTGGGAAGCCCCATTTCCTCAGTGTGGCTCATCTGGCCTTTCCTGGAACCTGGCCTTCCTGCCACCCTCCCTCCCAGTCGGTGGCAGCTCAAGCCCCAAGCTGCTCAGGCTCCAAACCTTGCAATCGTGGATTCTTCTTTTTCTCTTGCATCCTGTCCACGAGTGAATCCTGTCGCCTTGCCTTCAGAACATATCCAAGAGCGGCCCTGTTGGGCGAGGCAGTCGCTTGCCTGTTGTCTTTCAAACCCACCCACTGGGTAACAATGGGCCTTGAGGCTGGAACACTTCCTTCCCAAGAGATAAAGAGCCCACAACAGCCTGTGCTGACCTTGTCACCTCGTGTGGGAATATCTTCCCCTATTTCAAGCCCAGGGTTCGCTCTTTTGTTCTGCTTACGCATGCGTGTCATGTGGCGCGCGGCCAACCCCACTGCTGTGTCTGTCCTCTGCAGGGAAGGGAGTGTCCTTCCACTCTGGCAGGAGAGAGGGGAGACTAAGCCAACTGCCCTGCGTCAGTTACTGCTGGCCACGGGGGACCGCCGCCCGCCGCCAAGGCTGATCTGCTCTTTTCTAGGCGTGAGTAAGGCGTTGTCCAGCCAGTGACTGACCGCACTGCTTTCCTTGGAGCCTCTGATTACTCTGACAGTGGGCAGAACTGCCTGATGTCCTTCCCTGGAAGGGACAATCGGTGCATGGTGTTCTGCTCAACACGGCCACTTGTCACCACCCCCATCTCTACCTCCCAGCCCAAGCCATCGACACTGTCCTTTTAGTGTGAGTCAGATCGTGTCCCATTCTGCCCAAAGCCCACCAGCGGCCCCTCATCTCACTCAGAAAAGGCCAAAGTCCTCAAAATGACCTACTAGCCCTTTGCTACCTGGTCCCTGATGCCTCTCTGACCTCATTCCTTCTTCCCTCCCTTGGCTCCAGCCACTCCGGCCTCCCGACCGTGCCCAGAAACAGTCTGGCCAGGCACACACCTGCTCAAGCCTTCCTATGAGCTGTTCCCCTGCCTGGAACCTCTCATGCCAAATGGAATCTCCTGGTACTTGGGGCTTTTTCCCCTTGATTCGGGTATCCCCAGCAGCTGGAAGACTCCTAGCTCCCATAGGCTCTTGGTTGCTTGTTGAATGAATGCTCGAACGTCAGTTACGAGACCTGCCGTTTGGAAGGGGGGCACCCCACTGGTGGCTCTCGCTGTCCCCGTACCTCTGGTGGCACTCTTCTTGAAAGACAGCCCTCCAGCTTCTGGGGCCACTGGGCCTGCCTGGTCAGGGAGCCAGAGTAGCCTGGGAGGTTAAGTCACTGTCCCCCAACTCCAGAGCAGCCCTTGGCCAATGACCAGAAAGCCCAGCCCCCGCCCCTGCTTGCACCAAGCCAGACGCTGCATTCAGGGTCTGCTTCTGGGGACCCCCACTTAAGACAGGGGCCTTCCTCTGCCCCCCATAAAGATCCGATCGGACTCGAGGGTCTGGGACTAGGAGGAACCGGGGTCTCTGAATATACTCTCCCCTCTGCTTGACACAGGCTCTATTAGCTGTCCCCCCACTGTGGCCCCCCCCCACCTTTTCATTCCCTTTGGAAATCTGACATATTCACCACATACACACAGGAGCGCGCACAGTGCAAGCCTGCCGTGTGCCAGGAACTGGGATAAACAAGAGAACCGGAACTTGGGTTTTTAGTCCCATGCCCCGAAGGTCACACCTCTCCCCTACCCAAGGCTGCCTCAGCCATGACCTTGAAGGGTCCTTCCTTCTAGTCCACACTTCTGTATTTCACTACATATACGCTCATGAACGACATATGATATCGCTTGGAGGTTTTTAAATTCATGCGAACGCTCACGTTGAAGATGCCATTCTACAATCTGTTTTGCTCACCATAGGGGGACCCATGTCAATAGAACTAGGTCTGGTTTATTCACATGAACTGCTGAACCATATCCATAGAATGAATGTACCACACGTTATCTATTCGTCCCCTTCTGATGGTGAAACTGTTTCTAGCTTTCCTGCAGCTGCAGCCACTCGGTGTCCCTTGGTCCCTTCCCAGGGGTCCCTTTCGGAGCTCTTGCCTCCTGCCAGAGGACTCTTAATGTCTGTTCCCTGAGAGCAGGCCCCAGAGTTGAGCCCTGCGGCCCGCACTCAGCAGTACCACGTACCGAGCCCCAGGAGGGTGGTGGGATTGTGCACTAGGCCTTGATCTCTTTGTGCAGGGGACAAGCCGGGATGGCCTGGGAGAGCCCAGGCCCGTGAGGCCCTGAGGTCAACACTCGGTCCAGTCGATGTAGATTAGGACCCTGGCCATGGGACACTTGGGGCTTCTGGATGGGTACCGGTCCCAGTCAGCCCTGACACCAGGACATAGGGTCTGCCAGGAAGAGGTCGCCCCTTGCCTACTGACCCCACATCATCACAGGATCAAGGAGCAACCCACCAACTTTGCTGTGGCTTAGGGAGCTTTCCGAGGGCCAGGCACGGCACACTTCATTTGTCTCATCACCCCCGGGGCAGGCATTAGCTCTTTTCCAGGAGACACTGAGGTCAGAGACATTAAGCTGCCCAAAGGTACACAGCCAGAAAGTGGCAGAGAGGGATGCAAACCGGTAACCAAGTCATCTGATTCAGAGACACGGATGCCCATCGGCCACACCAAACAGCGCCCTCCTCTGCTGGGGCCTTGGCTAGGCCAAAGCTGGGGAGTGAGCCCCTGCTTCCTCCTGCCACAACAAAATGGGCAGCTAAGCCCAGGTTCCCTGCGGGTTCAAAGGAGAAATCTCAGGAATGGCAGGTCCAGGCCCCAGCCCGGCTGGGAGATTAACCATGGCTCAAAACACACCCAGCTACCGATTCCCCAAATGTGAATGCCATGGCCGTGGGAAGGGCAGCTGGAGGCCGTGGTGGGTCTCAGGTGCTGCACACACCTCCTGCCTCCAGCCCCGAGGTCCCCAAGCACCAAGTTACCAGGCAGTGAGAAGCACGGGGACCTCACTCCCATGCCGGGCTGCTCCCAGGACTGAGCATCGCCCAAAGCTCTCAGAGCTTCCGTGGGCGAGGTCAATAAACTTTGGGCAAGGCCTGGCTCAGGCATGGTTCAGGACGGGGGCTACACGGAGCCGCTAAGGGAGGTGAGGAAAGAGACCACGGTTCCCAGCCTCAGACCACTGGGGTACATTGAAGGGAGAGGAGGCTTCAGGGAGTCTGGGACAGGTGTGCACGGGGCTCCGGGCCACTCAGGGCACTTGACTAGGGAGATGGGCAACAGGAGAACACAGTCCAAGAAAGGGGGGTGGAGGTCAGGAACATCTCTAGAATGCCATCCAAGCCACGAGGAGGGCGATGCAGCCTGGGCTGTCTCTGGGGTCTGCTCCATTGGCCCCTGCGCTGGGGCCAAAGCAGACTGGCTTCAGTACCCTTGCGGGGAGTGACCCCTGCCCTCCGAGCCTACAAAGGGGTCTGTGGGCGCCTCTGGTGAGTCAATCGTCTGGTAGTCACTGCGCTCCTGTGATGGTCCAAGGAAACCTGAGGGTGGGGGGGATGAGGGGGGAAGGAAAAAACGAAGGGTGAGGACTCAAGGCAGTCTACTGAGTCCCAACCAAGATCCACCCACCCCCCACCAGGAAGGCACTGGGACAATGACGGGGGCAGCAGTGCCCCCCCCCCCCGCCGGCTTTTAGCAGGTGTTCAGCCAATCCTCCCATAACCCTCCAGAGCAGGTATTTGGGTTGCCCCCACTTCACAGACAGGGAAACTGAGGGTCAAAGAGATGAACTGACTTGCCCCCACTATGGCGCTTGATGCGGAGGACACTAAAATTCAAGCCAAGGCAGCATGGGCCCAAAGCCAGTGCTCTTGGCCATCACACTGGGGCCTTCCCGGAGCAGCACGCATCTGAGCAGAGGGATGCCCAGCCCTGGCCCACAGGCTCCTCTCCCGGGCAGAGTGGACCCCGAGCTACTGTAACCAGAAGGCCCAGAGCTGGCACAGTTGCAGAGCCCAGAGCTCTGGGCTGGGGGTCCTAGGTAGGGGCGAGGGCTCTAAGTGCCCATGCTCTTTGCTCCCCTCTCTGCCCTGCACACTTGACCCTGAACAAGTCCCAGGGGCTCTGGGCACCAGCTCCTTCATCTGCCCAATGCAAGGAATGTGAGTGACTCCCCGCAACCCCAGGGCATTGCTGAGATCAGCCCTGGGGAGGCCACAGGTGCCTTTTGCCCTGGCCCAGCTGCCCCTCTAGGTGGGTCATGGGCCCCTCCGGGCCTCTCCTCTTGGGAGGGGACAGTGGAAGACCACCCCCACCCTCTCCCCACCTCTCTGAAAGGAGATGAGCAGTATGTGAGAGAGAACAGGAAAATGGCCCAGCCGCCAGGAGAAGGGGCTACAGCTCAGGAGGGTGTGGGAGGGGCAGTGGTGGGCCAGGCTGAGGTGACCGGGACATTAGCAGGGAAAGCACCCGCAGTTCAGGGCCAGCTTCAGCTGAGGCTCCACGGCCCATGCCAGCAGGCCCCCCCTTGGCCACCCAGACCCCACAGGGCAGGAGGGGAGGCTCTAGGCATGGGGCTGAGAGGAGGGGCTGGCCCCGTGGATGCCTACCAGCCTCAGGCTGCAGGCCGCCCAGAGCTGCCTGCGGGACTGGGGCTCACCCAGCTGCATCCGTGCTCGGGTTGAGACGGGGCTCTGGGCCTGCCCCCAACTCTGCCCGTAGCCTGATGCCCGGGAAAGCTCACAGCAGGCTGGGATGGGAGCCCTGGGCTCGTGCAGCAGAGACCAGAGCTTGTAGACCTTCTAGCCTGGTCGTCAGTGTCGGCACCCACCTCCCCCACCCCCACGCCTTGAGCCCTCGTCCCCCCGGGCAAGGCCAGCTCACTTGGGCAGGGGCTGTGGGTGAGGCAAGCCAGAGACAGGGGAGATGTGGGAGATGGCGCCGCCAGCACCTTGGCCGGCGAGAGGGGCAGTCAGGGAGCTGGCCGGAGGTGTGGCCTCACCAATACGGAGCAGGAGCTCACCCCCACGCTCCCGGTACATGTGGTAGACGAAGCAGCAAGACAAGGGCTTGAGGAGCAGGCTGAGGATGGCCATGCCGGCCCCAAAGCGCTCTGTGTCCGTGAAGCCGGCCCGCTGGTAGAAGACGCTGATGTGGACGATGTCCAGGAAGATGGTGGCCGCCAAGCCACCGAGGAACTGCAAGACAGGCCAGGCGCAGGGCCCGGGGGGACCATGTGCCATCAGGGTTTATGAGCACCCTGACGCTCCATCACGGCTCATGGATCCCTTACCACAAACACCAGACTGGAAGCTCCATTTGTGCCCTCCTATGTCCTTAGGCTTTGCTGGAAAACAGATCAGCAAGCAGGCAGGACCTGGTGGGTGAGACGCCTGACCGAGGACTACAGCACCCAGTGCAGGGATGTGGGGACCCAGGTCTGGACCTAGCCTGTGGCCATGATGGGGCACAAGACTTGGTTCTAGAACCTCTGAAATGTAAGGTCCCTTGGAGTTCACCCAATCCGTCCGCACCACAGGGAACTCCCTTCTTAGTTATCCTGACAGGCCCTGCTGGAGAGCTGGCTGCCCCTCGGGGCGCAGTGGGTGCTGGGAAGCTCCCCCATGGCAGAGCTCAGCGGGGCTGTGTCCACTCTGACCTCACGAAGTACAGCAGTTCCCTCTTCGTGGGGCTCCCTGCTAAAAGAGGGCCCTAGAGGTGGGTTATCGGGGACATGCTCCAGTGCCCTCGAGGAGTGGCCAAGCTGGGGCACTTGGGGGGACCCCGCCCATGCTTCTCTCAGGGAAAGGCACTGAGCAGACTCAGGGCTCCCGGAGCCAGGCAGGCCGAGAAGCGGGCCAGGCTAGTGAAGACACACCTGGGCTGGTAGCTGGGGAGGGCTTCTTGACAAGGCTTTAGAAATGGAAAACAGGGGGCGGGGTGGGGGCCCCCTTCCTTGGAAGAGACAGGATTGGGATGGGTCGAGGGGGGTAAGAGGAGGGGCCACGGACCACCCCGAGGCCGGTCCCTTCCCTGCTTCCCCCACCTCACCAGACTTATGGCGTCGATGGAGTCCCGCTGAGCGACGGCCCACACACCCACGGCCAGGATGGTGAAGTTGGCCCAGGGATAGGGGCCCGAGAACGTGATGCAGCCCCTGTGGGAAGAGGCACCCGAGTCACGTCAGGTTTCTGGATTCTGAAGTGTTCCCTACAGAGAACGCGTACAAAGCTGTGAAGTGTAGAACCTGACTCAGCTTGATAGTCTTTAAGTCACCTGACTTTTTGGTTTTAAGAAGCTAGTGCGGGGGCCCCAGCCCAGACCACAACTCAGAATCTTGGGGAGTATGACTGAGAAATCTGTATTTTGACCTTGCTTCCCAAAGTCATTAGCCATGACTTTCACTGTCTGCATTATTCACAACCATTTTACATGTGCAGCATACTTCAAGCTCTGCAAAATGCACACAGAAGCTCAGCGGTTTCCAGTCCTGCTTTGGCAGGGAAATCGCCCCACAGCTCGGCAGGTAAAACAGACAGTAATAATGAAATCAAGCCTGCAATGCTCGAGCCTCCCTCTGTGGCAGGCCCTGGGGAGTGTTGGATGAGCACAACATGCTTCTCCCTCACAGCCCCTGAGGGATGTGCGCTATCCTTATACCCATTTTACAGATGGAAACCAAGGTCCCAAGAGGTGGGCCATTTGCCTAAGGTAACCTGGCTGGACCACAGCTGAGCCAGGACCTGCCCAGGTCCATCTGAATCCCAAGTCTGCCATCTCTGGGCAGGAGTGTGATATAAGAAATAGGGTCCACCCCTAAGCAATTGATCCCACCTTGCATCTTGGGTCATAAAGTATCTACTTGCTGAGCTGTGGAGCCAACCCACAGAAGGTGCTCAGCCCAGTGGCTGGCTCCTAGACACCCTCAAGAAATGTTAGTGGTTATTACAGTTTCTAAAACTCGGCTTTCACCTTCCAATGACCTTACAGGCTAAATGGGAGGGTCAGTAATGCACTCATTTTGTAGGTGAGAAAATGACTCAGGGAGTCTAAGTGACTAACCCAAGGTCACAGACAAACAGAGCTCTAGCCGGCATCCACCCCACGGCTGCCTCGGGGAGTCCAGCAGGCTATGTGAGACGGGCCCCCTGGCTTTAGCACCTCACACCTTCCAGATACAAAGGCCTTGGGGAGGAACCAGAGTCATGCCAAGCCCCCAAAGGGGCCTGGGCAATGTCTGGAGGAGGATCTGAGCTGTGGGGACTGCCCTGGGCCAGCCACCTCCCCTAGGATGAAGGCTTGAAGCTTCTGGGATGGGGGGGGGGTGATGGCAGAGGCCTCTGGAAACTGCCTGCCCCTCAGACATTCTTGGGACATGGGGATGCTGATGACATTCTTGACAAAGGTGCTATTTAGTTCTGGAACTGGCCAGGAGACACATGGACGAGAGCCTGGGGGTATGTGGACCCAGATCCTGGGAGACAGGTGGACACAGAAGTGGTCACCTGCAGAGTCACTCACCAGGTCGTCAGCAGCCAGTGAACCAGCAGGATCGTCTTGGGGAAGGAAAGAAAAGAACTATGAGTGAGACCACCATCTGGGGAGGGGTGGGGAGAGCTTCTGGAGCCAGAAAACACAGGAAGCACCTGTCTAGCACCTAACAGGGCTTTACAAATATGTTTAAAAAACAACAACAACAACAAAACACCAGCAACAGTGAGCGAAGCAGGGGTGAAGGAGGAAGAGTGCAGGTCAGGCCGGGGGAGCTGCCGTGTCACTCGGCCCTACTCCCTTGGGGCAGCAGACACCCACACGCCCTCCTGCTTCCCTCCTGCTTCGCAATCTGCTCTGGCATCAGAGGATATACCTGGATAGGAAATGGCTGGGGGGAGGCGTGGGACTCAAACGAGGCTGGTTTCTTGGCACACAGAGCTGGGGTACAGAGTGGGGCCCAGTGGCTGTCTGCTACCCGCATCCAAGGAGCAGGAGAGCACCAGGGGGCAGGAGGGGAAGAGCAGCGGGAGGGTAGCGAGGGCCTCAGCACGGAGCGTGGATTTTTTCTAGATTTCTACACCATTCTACCCCTTTCATTTTCCCATATGTCCTTAAAATCGCAGCCCCCTTTACTAGAACTTGTCTCTACTCTTGGTAATCAAAAGGGCCCTGCTTGGAAAGCGAATGAAGAAGGAGGGAGCGGATGCTATGGGGAGGGCAGGGCGGCTGTCAGCTGGAGCTTCCGAAGTAGGAGGGGCGCCTGCTAAGGGATAGGCAGGGACCAGCCAGGCAAAAGGGAGGAGAGCAAGGTGTTCCAGAGGTGGCAGAGGGAACATAAATGGGGAGGAAGAGGGAGTGGACCCACACCAGCAGGGGTCAGGAGTCCCAAGTCAGGAGCTTCCATGGGGGTCCCAATGGTAGATGGGGGACCTTGAAAGAGTTACTCAAGGGATTGGGGGGGTCAAGCTGGGAGGGGGGATGCCAAGAGCCCGGGGAGGGGGCAGTGTACTGGCCTGAGTGTGAGGGCAGACACGGCAAGAGTGTGCAGTGAACAGCCCAGGCTTCTGGACCGCTGAAAGGGCAGAAGTGGGGATTGCCACCCGCAAGAAAGAACTCTGGCTTTGGAGGGAGAAGCCCTTCGAGAAGAGTTACTACTTACTGCACACCTGCTCTGTGCCAGACACTCACGCCTCCTTCTTTGGGCCTCACGAGAGCCTCTGGAACAGACACCATGATCGTTCCCATTTTACAGATGGGAAAACTAGACTCCGAGGAAAATTAAGTTGATCTAGATTCCACCGATGGCGGGGGTGAAACTCGAGTTCAAGTGTAAGTCTGACTCCGGTGCTCCCAACCTTCGCAGGGTGGGAGGGCCTGGGCTTTCAGCGGAGGGGAGCCATTGGAGCTTGTGACAAATGTGGACATTTTCTGCACATGGGGGGAGCTGAAACGGCCGGGACCTTCCACCTTGACCCCCCAGGGCCCAATGCGAGTGAACCAAAAGGGCTCTGGTGCCATGGCCCGAAAGAGAGTTGTTAAGCTGGGAGAACAGCCCTGCAAGGACCAACGCTCCTGACTTTACGGAGCAGCCGAGCCCCTGACACAGCCACGTGTGCACTCTACGGAAAGCTGGCGCTAGAAGGGAGCTTCGTGATTGGCTACCTCTGCCCTGGAAGGGAGCTTCGTGATTGGCTACCTCTGCCCTGGAAGGGAGCTTCGTGATTGGCTACCTCTGCTCTGGGAGCTTTGTGATTGGCTATCTCTGCTCTGGAAGGGAGCTTCGTGATTGGCTACCTCTGCTCTGGGAGCTTAGTGATTGGCTACCTCTGCTCTGGGAGCTTTGTGATTGGCTACCTCTGCTCTGGAAGGGAGCTTCGTGATTGGCTACCTCTGCTCTGGGAGCTTTGTGACTGGCTACCTCTGCTCTGGAAGGGAGCTTCGTGATTGGCTACCTCTGCCCTGGAAGGGAGCTTCGTGATTGGCTACCTCTGCCCTGGAACGCTGCCTCAGTGTGGGCACCACTGTGTGTTCTGTACGTGGACGCCTTTAATCCTTCCAACCCCCAGAAGTGCCGTTTACAGTTGAGGAATCTGAGGCTCCGAGGTGAGTGACTGCTGCCCAGTGGCAGAGCCACGGCTCAAACCTGACCGTGAGCCCGGTGTCGCCTGAGCACTAGGCCTCTCTGGGGCTGGGTGGGTGTGCTCCTCCCGTTACAAAGTTGGGGAGACCGAGGGAGAGGAGGCTTAGTCTGCCATGGGTTTCTTTTCCCAGAGGCTCGAGACACATGATCAGATGGTGCTACATTTTCAAACACTTCACCCGGCACCCCTGGCATCTGCTTGGCACCCACCCTGGGGGCTCAACGGTGAGCAGGGCAGCTGTGGCAGAACTTTTATGTCTCACCTGCTGATCAGATCATCATCTTAGGAATGAGGGATCCAGTGAGACCTTCTGAGGGACAGTTATAGTAAAGGAAAAGGAGCCTCATTCTACAACGGGGTGGGGTGGGGGAGAGTGGGGTGGTTAGGAGGCTTCTCTGAGGGAGTGACATTTAAGCCAGGGTAAAAACGGTGAGCAGGGGGTTCACTAGGGGCAGAGATCAAAGAAGAGCATTTCAAGCAGAAGGGGCAGCACCTGCAAAGGCCCCGTGGCAGAAGGAAGCATGGAACATTCTGGAAACTGAAAAGCCAATGTGGCTGGACAGAAGATAGTGGAAGACAGACAGGAAGCTGGGGGGTGGGCAGGGCCAGGCCTGGGGGTTGTGGGGAAGAATTCTGATCTTTATCTCAAGAGCCAACCAATACCCCCTCTGTCTTGACAGGAAACCCTGCCCACAGAGGGGAGAAGCCCTGCCTCAAAGGCCCCAGCATGTGACCAGCCGCAGTGGTCCTGGTGTCCGGCTTTCAGACTGAGAGCAAACACCGAGGAAGGGAGCACAGGGGAGGCAGGTCACATGACCACCTTCCTCCTGAAAATCAACACCTGAGCCTTCCCCACTGTTGGCTTCTATTCCAGAAACCGTCTTCATTTCCAAGTGCTCTGGTTCCCACATCCAGACCATGCACACAGTGGGTCTTTAACACGTGGGTACTTCTTGGCCCTGCAGAGCCCTGCTTGATGAAGGGGAGATGAAAAGCTGAGACCCGGAAGCCAGCTGAGATGCAGGCAAGCCTGTGGGGAAATGGCTGTGTCACCTGTGAGACAAATATTTTGCCAAGCGCCGGAAAGACCTGTAATACGCAGTGAGCACCTGCCCGAAGTCCAAAACTAAGCCATCTGTTTTGGGAAGAGTGCAACCTGGAAACACTGAGGACCCCTAAAGACATACTGTGTCCCCTCCATGTGCCGTCACTTTTGCTTTATAAATAGTTAAGAAACTTAGCACCTTTTGATCATGTCTCTTAAGCCCTTGGGAATAGAAACCCCCAGAAGATGAATCCTCCTCTTTATTAGTTTCCCCATCTTCGTAATGGGAGGGCACACCCACCCAGGCCTACAGAGGCCTGGTGTCCAGAAGAGCTCCAACCAGAAAACGAGCCAAATGGGCCCGGCTCTTCCTGACACAGGAGGGAACAGTGACTCATCTCAGCACAAAGAACTGTCTGCCGGCTGCTGGGAAGGTTTCTGATAACCAAGGGGACACTAGGGATTCTCAGGTACTGCCTGAGAGACTAGGGGAGGAAGGCACTGCGTTCTGAGAGAATGCGCCTGGGCAGCCCATCCTGGCTGGGCAAGAGCAAAGAGAGATCGGAGCTCCTGCACTCTTCATACAGTGCTCGGCGCCCGGGAGGCTGCCTGGCTTTTCCCCAGAAGACGGGGCAGGGGAGGGAGGATGAGCCAAGGCAGCCGGGGGTCACAGGATGCTGGACTGGAGGCCTGGGTTCTGGTCCAGGGGCCACGTCCCTTTGCGTCTGTGCCCAAGGTTCACTCTCTGCGAACTGGACGCAATCCTTATCCCCCGCCCCCATATGTCCCAGTGGGGTGCCTCAACCACAGAGAGGTGTCTGACAGTCACTGTACGAATCCACGTAACAACCGTAAGTACCCACGTGGAACAGGCCTCCTGTAACAGCGCTAACAAGCTAACCACACACCTGTAACTGACGAGGACCTGCCTGCCATGTGTCTGCACTGCTTCCAACACTCGGCCACTGTGTGGGGGGGACTATTCATGTTCTTTTACTTATGAAGACACTGAGGCAGCGGGAGATTAAGTAATCGGCCCACAGTGTGATACTTACAAACAAGAGAGCTCAGATGCAAATGTCCGATAGCTCTATCTGGCCTGACTTTTTCTGCTACTAAAAATGTAATGCCCCACCAACTCCTGGACCACGGGATCCTCCTCTTACCACCCTAGAAGGTAGGGTTTATTTTTATCTTCTTTTTACAGTGAGGAAACGGATACTCAGAGAGTTAAGAGACCTGCTTAAGGTCACAGGGCTAGTAAGTGGCAAAGTCTGTGCTATGCTGTCAGGATCTGGAAGAGCAAGGGAAGGGTGGATGGAAAGGAGGAGGTTTAATCAGAAGGGAAGACTAAGGGGAAGCCAAGGGGTCATGGGGACCAGGACTTAGACCCTTTATGTGCCACTAGAGGGCCCAGGGGCAAATGGGGTGGGGGGCGAGAGACTTCTAGGACAGGAGGTAGACAGACCTAAGGCCAACAGACAGATCAATACGGGAAATAATAGTTCTATTAGTCCTGGGTAAACACTCAGCAGCCTGTTACATGAGGCAGTAAGGTCCCCAAGGGTAGCTGAGGCTAAGAGACCTAAGTCAGGAATGCCATACTGGGGAGGCAGAGTCAGCCAGTGGTTAACTGTGTGGGCAATGAAGCCAAATATGCGGATCTGATCCTATGGAGCCGGGGCTCCGTGACTTGGAAGCTGTGTGATCTTGGGCAAGTCACCTGACCTCTCGGAACTGCTGTTTGCTCTTCTATAAAGTAGGGACCATCACGCCTATGTCATGGGGTTGTTCTGTGGATCTAGTGGTCCAGGGAGGTGGAGAGGCGTGTGAAACACACAACACAGTGCCCACCAGGTGGTCAGCCTTCAGTGCGTGGCCATTCTCATTGCTACCACTAGGAAGTCGGCTTCCTGAGTCCTTAACCCTAATGCTACACTACTCCCTGGACCCTCCTCCCATGGCCTTTTCTCACAAGACTCCCTGAGGTTTCTTTTCCCAGAGGCTTGAGACACATGATCAAATGGTGCTAAGTTTCTCAAACACTTCACTCAGCATCCCTGGCATCTGCTTGGCACCCACCCTGGGGGCTCAACGGTGAGCTCAACGGTGAGCAGGGCAGCTGTGGCAGAACTTTTATGTCATGGGAGACACCTGCTGATCAGATCATCGTCTTAGGAATGAGGGATCCAGTGAGACCTTCTTTCTGAGGGACAGTTATAGCAAAGGAAAAGGAGCCTCATTCTACAACGGGGTGGGGTGGGGGAGAGTGGGGTGGTTAGGAGGCTTCTCTGAGGGAGTGACATTTAAGCCAGGGTAAAAACGGTGAGCAGGGGGTTCACTAGGGGCAGAGATCAAAGAAGAGCATTTCAAGCAGAAGGGGCAGCACCTGCAAAGGCCCTGTGGCAGAAGGAAGCATGGAACATTCTGGAAACTGAAAAGAAGCCAATGTGGCTGGACAGAAGACAGTGGAAGACAGACAGGAAGCTGGGGGTTGGGCAGGGCCAGGCCTGTCTCAATGTCATTTCTCCAGCTCAGGACTTGCCTCATAGATGGGACTCAGTTAGGGACGGCCCTTTGTGTGAAGGGCCTGGGGCAGCTGTTTCTTTCACCTGGCACCACTGACCACTCCGGCAGGGCTGGGCACGAGCAGGATTCAGCCAAATGCCACGGAATAGATGAAACGAGGGAATGCAGGTCCACAGGCATGCATTCTCCTAGCTCCTGAGGGGCTGGCTCAGAACATCCCACTTAAGTGCCTACAAGCAAGGTGTCGACAGCCGCCCTCCCTACAGTGGCCAGATTTAACAACAACAACAAAAATACAGAATGCCCAGTTAGTTTTGAATTTTGGTTAATAAGCCCTTTGTTAGTGTGATCCAAATATTGCCTAGGATATACTTATGCTAGAAAATTATTCACTGTTGATCTGATATTCAAATTCAATGGGATGTATGTTCCCTGGCAACCTTGGCCCCTCAGGGCCTCCCAGCACTTACTGGTCTCTGACTGGTAGCAGCTAAGACCCTTGGAAACCCGGGGTCCTGTTTCCTAAGCCAAGGGAAGGCCCCGTTTCACTCTGGGGCAGAGAACACCAGCACAGCTCATACCTGTGGGCACACTGGGCCTGTCAGCCCATAAAGTTGCTCAAAAAAAAAAAAAAAAAAAAAGCCCCAAACAGACGAAGCCCTCCTAGTGGATGGACACCGTCAAGGCCAAAGTCAGCCCTAACTGGTGGCCAGGAAAGGATATGGCTTTGAAGTCTGACCCCAGTGGGTTCAAAGCCTAACTCTGCCACTTAATCCCTGTGGGACTTTGGCAAGTTACTTATCTGCCCCGAAGTTTGCTCATCTGTAAGAAAGGCGACAATATCAGCTTTCTCAGAAGTGGCTGTGATCAAATGAACCACTTGGCATACCACAGATGCTCCAGGAATGAGGGCCCCCTGCCCTCTCCATTCCTGCAGCTCTGTCCCTCGCCTGATGCTCTCTTAGCCATGATTTTAGGCAAATCTCTCATCAGAGAAAAGGCAGTGGGCACTGACTCCACACTGCCTGGAACACAGTGAATGTTGACACCAACAAACCTCGGTTGCCCTCCTGTAAACCAAACTGGCTGGAAGCTTCTGGGAGGGAGATGAGATTAAGGGAAATCTGCCTCCGTTAAGTCATAACACAGACCCCGTCTAATAATCCAAATATGGATTGTGTTGTTTTGTGGTCCTCTGTCTCTTAGGTTCCTTCAGTGCTGGACACCACGTGTGCTAAATGCTTTGTCACTGGTGAGTAAAAGGGCGTTCCTGGATATAGTCTCTAGGGGGACAGCACCGAGACCCCAAATGGCAGGTTTGGGCCAACGTTCACGCCTTCCAGCCCAAAGCTAAAGGCCCCAGCCCCTCTGCCGTCAGCGCAGTCCAGAAGCGGAGCCCGCCCGCACGGCCGGGGACAAAATGAAGAAGCCGCTGGCATCTGGAGGGGCTGAGAACATGCCACAGGAAATGAAGACACCCCAGGAAGCCGCGCAGTGCTTTCCTAAGGGCACAAAGTTGGGGTTTTCTGTTTCTAAGTAACTTCTATTGGAGTTCCTGTTTCCTATGAAATAAGGACGCTGGATTTATAAGCTTTGGAAACCACTGGTCTGGGAATTTCGGGTTTTCTTAACCTGATGAAGCCAACGAAGCAGCGGGGCGGTGCGGGGCGTGCAGATGAAAGGTCTAGCCCCGTCTCTGGGCGACCGGCAGGTGACCGCCGCCGAGACCCCTTGGGCTCTCAGGGCCCGCCCCCACCCCGCGGCTCCCTCCCTCCCTCTCTCCAGGGGAATTCTGGGCGCGCAGGCCAAAGCGATCCTCAGGCTCCCGGGACTCGCGGGCCGGAGGCGCCGAGGCTGCAAAGGGGAACGGGCGGCCCTTTCCCTCCCCTACCGCCTCCAGCTCCCCCTCGGTCTTCCCTGCTGGCCCTTCCCTGGATTCCTCTCCCTGCTATGGCCGGTCTGCTCACCTCCTTCCCACCTGGGGGCCACGCTCTCGCTGTCTCCCTACCACCCCCTCTTGCCCCGAGCTCTCGGTCCTCTCACTTCTGAAATCCTTCTTGAAAAAAGCAAACGCCCCACACACTCTGGGGGAACCCGCCCCGCCCCGCCCGCGCCCCACCCTGCCCGTCGCCACCTTCAGGTTCACGGTAGGCAGCTCCATCCCGACCCAGGCGGAGGGCACCTGCGCGGCAGCCGCTGGGGCTCCTGGGCTCCGAACTCGGGAAACGAACTTGCCCCGCCCCTGCCCGCCCCGCCCCGCCCCGCCCCGCCGCGCCCCGCCCCGTCCCGCCGCGCCCCGCCCCGCCCCGCTCGCGGCGGCCGCTCGGACTCCAGCGCCGCTCCCGGCCACGTGAGGCGGGTCACGCGACCCCGGCCCGGTTGCTAGGAGACGGCGTCCGGCGGCTTGCTCCCTCCGGGTTTCTAGCTCCCGCCGCCTCCCACGCGGTTCCGGCAGGCTGTTGGAGAATATTGGGATTTGTGTCGCAAAGGACGCAATATCTTGCCTGGTTAGTATCCCAACAGATGGATTGATGGGACCACCTGCTGCCGAAGAACTTGGGGGAACGTCCAGGTGCCAACAGCTGATGTCTCACCCCCAAGGAGACATCTCTCCTCCCTCCTTCCTCGCTTCTAAGTGGAGACATTGATGGTACCTACCTCTTAGGATCCTTGTGAGGTTAGATGAACTCATTCATGTTGAGGATGAAAAAATTATTCTGACACTTGCTGGAGCGGTAAGGGAGACTTTATTCAAGACCGTTGCCATAGGGGTATTGCAATGGGGGGGAGTGAGGAAGCTCGCTTCCCAGGACAGCCCGGACAGGCGCAGAGGGAGGGGTCAGCGGATGGAAAAGACCAAGAGGAGATATAAAGGGTAGGGAGATTCTTGCTAAACTGAGCCAGCAGCATTCTTGCTAAAGGCAGGCCAGGACTTAGACACCAAAGATGGGGGATGGGGAACTTGATCAGATATGGAGGGTGACCAGATATCAAGGGTGGGGGCGATTCTCACTCAACTGACTTAGTAGGAGTCTTGGTAAAACTGGATCTTGCAGTCCCAGCAAGGACAGGCTGACAGAGAAGGCCAGGCCTCGTCTAGAAGAGGGCTCAGAGGAACCTAGCTAAAATTTGGTCAAGGATAGTGTCTTTGTCAAGGTAAAGTGCCCAGAAGTACCTGCCACTTAGTAAGTGAGCAATACACATGAGCTATTGTTATTACCAATACAGGAGGTTATTATCGATACACTGGTTGGAGTCCACTTGAGTCTATATACCAAAAACTTTAGGAAAATCTAGCCGGAAAACCAGCAGAAAACCTATAGCACACACCTCTCTGCAGAAGGAAGAAAATCAGAGAACAAAAAGATTTTATCTAAACACTGTGTGCCCCTCAATTGTAAATGAGAAGAATTGAGGAAAGAAAGAGCTGTCTTACCTGGCATCTCTCTTAGGCTGTTGACTACCCTCACCCCACCCCTCCCCACCCCATCCTTCACCCATAACCAGAGACAATTCTCAGTTGGAGAACACCAGCTTTTATTAGAGTCACTTGGGGTAAGGGTCCCCTTAGGGTTGGTCTGAGTGCTTGCTGGTCTCCAGGAGGGAGAAACCACATGGGAGGTTGAGAATCTGCCAGGGATTGGCGGTGGGGAGTGGGAGGGTCCTGAAATCGGATCAAGACAGGTGCTGTCTCCAGACACAAAGAAAGGGGGACCTTTGCAGGGCTTCAGGGCCCACTGGCCTAATTTGATGCCCTGTTTGGAGATACAGTCCTCCAGCCCAGGGGACAGAGCGCCCCAAAGCCTGCCACTGGGATCTTGAGCTGGGAAATGGCTACACCTAGTTTGATTTTTGCGGAGTTAGCACACAGGGGAAGAGGCGTTTGAATCCTGGCTTTGCCACTTACTGGTGGAACTTGGGCAAGTTGCTTTGCCTCTCTGTGCTTTAGTTTTTTCATATGTGAGATGAGGACATTAATAGTTATCTTCCTCAAAGGGTTGTTAGGATTTGTTAATACACAAAAAGCATTTAGAACAGGGCCTGGCAGATAGTAAGTGCTAAATCAGGATTGGCTACTATTGTCATTAAGTATTAGTTATTGTTTTTTTTTAAAGATTTTATTTATTTATTTGACAGAGAGAGACACAGTGAGAGAGGGAACACAAGCAGGGGGAGTGGGAGAGGGAGAAGCAGGCTTCCCGCAGAGCAGAGAGCCCGACGCGGGGCTCGATCCCAGGACCCTGGGATCATGACCTGAGCCGAAGGCAGACGCTTAATGACTGAGCCACCCAGGCGCCCCTAGTTATTGTTAATTATTGGTTATGTGATACCTAGAAGAGAGTAATGCCTCAATAAATGGTGGATATTATAACATTATATTATTATTTATCAATTCTCTTTTTTATTTTTTAAAAAAGATTTACTTATTCATTTGAGATAGAGAGAGGGAGAGTGAGAGAGAGAGAGAGCTCGCATGGGGGGTCCGGGGGAGGGGCAGAGGGAGAGGGAGAAGCAGGCTCTCCACTGAGCAGGGAGCCCCATGCGGGGCTTGATCCCAGGACCCTGGGATCATGACCTGAGCCGAAGGCAGATGCTTAACGGACTGAGCCACCCAGGCGCCCCTCTCTCTCTCTCTTTTTAAAAGATTTTATTTATATATTTGGCAGAGAGAGAGAGCACAAAAGACCAGGAGCAGGAGGAGTGGCAAAGGGAGAGGGAGAAGCAGGCTGCCCCCTGAGCGGGGAGCCTGAGGCAGGGCTTAATCCCCTCACGGGGCTCAATCCCAAGGCCCTGGGATCGTGACCTGAGCCAAAGGCAGATGCTCAACTGACTGAGCCACCCAGCGGCCTCCATCAACTCTCTTCTAAGAAACAGTCCCCATCCACCTCAGATCCTAGAGGTGTTTCTTCCAAGCCTATAACTGTGTAATAAGACCATGATCACCTTAGGAGGAGAAAATGCAAAACAAGTACTAGATTAAGGCGGACATTAATTAAGTACTTAATTTGTGGCAGACAATGTGAAAAATGGTCTGTAGTCAATTCTCAGTAGTAAATTCCCACAGTGACCCCATGGTGCAGGTACTATCCTCATCCTTGTTTACAGTAAGATGATTGAGGTTAAGAGAAGTTGGAAGGATTGCCCAAGTCACGGGTTGGTATGAAACTGGGCTGGGGACCGAGGAGGTCTGGCTCTGGGAGCTTGACATTCGGCCCCTCAGCTCCACCACCTCCATCTCAGGAAAATGTAGCCCAGGCTGGGATGCAAAGGATGGAGTGAGGCAAAGAAGGGGAAGACAGATTGTGGAGGAAGCACAAGGCTGGGTCTGTGGGATGTCCCTGCGGCTCGGCTCACACAGTGACACTGCATTCATCCTGACCAGCTGGGGCGGGAGGCGTGGGGGAGGAGGCACAAGACCCAGCTGGCTGGGGTTGGGGTGTAGCTCACAGGAACAAAGGAAAGTGACTATTCTCAAAGGAGCCATGACCCAGTCCTGACTATGCGAGGACAAATGGGCCCCCACAAAGCATATTCCACAAGGCTTTGGGGTGATAGCTTTCGTGAGCACACTTCTGGAATTCAAGTTTAAATTTATCATGTCCCGGGGCGCCTGGGTGGCTCAGTCAGTTAAGCATCTGCCTTCGGCTCAGGCCATGATCCCAGGGTCCTGGGATCAAGCTCCGCATCGGCTCCCTGCTCCATGGGAAGCCTGCTTCTCCCTCTCCCACTCCCCCTGCTTGTGTTCCTTCTCTCACTGTGTCATTCTCTGTCAGATAAATAAATAAAATCTTAAAAAAAATAAAAATAAAAAATAAATTTATCATGTCCCTCACCAATCCTGTCTGCCTCAGCCAAGTTTTATCTCTGTACCTTCAATATAGAAAGACATGCAAAATAACTAGACTGAGCTGTAGGAGGGTCTTGCATCCTCAGTGCTCAGCCCCATGCCTGGCACATGGTAGGCACTCAGGGAATGAACCAGCACGTGCCAGCTGAACACATATGTGGGCACCACTTCCTCCCATCACAGGCACTGGGAAGACCAGCCACCCCCCTCCTCCGCTTGTCCTCAGGGTACCACTAGTAGTCAGGCTCTGCCCAGGAAGCCATTCAGTCAGTGGTGCTGGTTTTAGAAAGGCTCGTCTCTCTCTCTCTCTTTTTTTTTTGAAGATTTTATTTATTTGAGAGAGAGAGAGAGCACGTGCACACAAGCTGGGGGGAGGGGCAGAAGCAGAGGGAGAAGCAGGCCCCCGGCCGAGCAAGGAGCCTGACTCAGAACTTGATCCCAGGACCCTGGGATCATGACCTGAGCCAAAGGCAGACATTTAACCGACTGAACCACCCAGACACCCCAAGGCTCGTCTCTCTTTTCACATCTTTAATTCTCATGTGGTAGGGAGCAACTCCTACTTTATTAATGGAGAAATTGTTACAGTTCGGATGACTTAGCCAAAGTCACAATGAGCAAAGCTTGCATGGGAGCCGTGTAAATAAAACGTGCATACCCCCTCAAGGTCTGCCCGTGGATGCCGAGGACTTGGTGTCAGGCAGGAGGCCTTTCCACGGCACCGGAGATGAAGATGGGCGTATGTAGCCGCGTACTGCCAGAACAGTGAGGAACTCATTAAGGAGAACCACCAGGAAGTCAATAGTAATGACTGGTTTTTAAACAGGCTTTCCTCAAATTCACTTGTGTAGTACGGGATGGGAAAAAATGAAATCTCTTGAGAATGTTTTGAGGGTGATGCTGTTTGATTAAAGGCATTGCATTGTGGGTACCCTGGGAGGTCCCTTTCCCTGTGATGTGGGAAACAAAGGCAGAAGAAAAATTACATTTCCTTACCACCTACAGCCCACTGACAAGTCCTTGAAACAAGCAGAGTGTTTGTAGGACTGTAGCTGTAGGAACTCAGCTGCCTCGGTGTTAATACTTTGCTAAGGGCAAAAGGCAATCTTAGCCTGACTCCCAGGATCCTTTAAGTCTAACATATAAAAATTCCTTTGGAAACTTCCTTTATCTCTACCTCCCAAGATACCTGTTGGCAATCATCCCCCAAGCATAGGACCCACCGATATACATCTGAAGGGTCTCATGACTGAGGGTTTACTAGACGGTAACAAATGACCTTTTCCCAACAATAGCTAGCCCCCTCAGGATCCTGGAAACCTTGCTTCCAAAATACCTGGGAGACTTACGCTATCCCTGACCCCCTCCCAACTTGAAAGTCTATAATGGGCCACTCATCATGACCCCAGTGCAGCTCCTTCTGCCCACAGGTCCTGTCCCCAAGCTTTAATAAAACCACCTTTTTGCACAAAAGACATCTCAAGAATTCTTTCTCAGCCGTTGGCTTCGAACCCTAATGTCTTTCCTACATCACCTGGGCGCTGTCCAGATGGCGTAGGGGAGCACAGGGTTAAGCCCCATGATGTACAATCCTTTTCCCCAGTGTTGGAGATGAAGCCGGGTCTTGAGTCTGCACCTACATATTCCTGTGGCTTCTCAGAGCCCTGTGGACAAGGCCTGAGGGGACAAACCACGCAGGAAACATCTAAAAAGAAAAAAAACATAGAACAAAAAGTAGAAAGGCTCCATCCCCACTCTTTCTGCTGGGCCCCATTTACTCCTACTCTTTACTTTGCCTCTAAATAAGCCAAAGAAGCTATGTTCCCACTTCCAGGGGAAGCAAAAAAGTTAATCATTCTCTGAGTTTTGTCCTAGGCCCCAAAGACCTGATAACACCTAAGAGGAGCCAGATCCCAAATATGTTCCAGGGCATCAGCTTCCAACAAACCTCGGCCGATGCTGGCATCAATACCCCATCCCTTCAGTGATTTATAAGATAACACCTGTTATTCACCATCACTCGTCTTTGCTCTGACCCTACCCTGGATTCCCGAAGGAACACGTCCCCTAGACTCCTTTCCAATGGAAACCCCTAGCCCCAGCTGACGACAAGACTCATTCTCCTTTCCGAGTCTCCCAACACTCTGTCAGAAGTACACTGTCACACACACTATTCGCTGTCACTCAGGCTGTTACTTCCTCTGGCACACATCTGCTTTTCATCCTGCACAAAGCCAAGGACCCTCTTTGCAGGTCCTGCGGGACCCCCACTCTGGGGTCCTCAGACGCGGCCTGTCTGCATCACAAACACCGTCCCATCTCTTTCCTGTGCTTGCTGGCGTCCTTTGGGTAAAGATGTGTTTTTGGATCCCCGCCTTGCCTCCTCCTAGCAAAGTGATTTGGGCAAATTAAGTAGCCATGCCGAGCCCCAGGGTGACGGGGGTCGCGTGAGATGATTTACATACATGCGTGGCCCAGCTCCTGGCACTTCATAAATGCTCAGTAAGCAAATAGCTACCCTGCTGCTATAAAAACAAAAACAAAACCCCACAGCATCTTGCAGCGTCTCGCAGCAGGTCCTGGCCCACGATAAATGCCGGTTGAATGGAGGCACCAGGAAACACCCCTTTGATGGAGGGAAGATGCTCTTCCCCCTTTTCCTGTTAGCAGAGACACCGTGGTTCACCCCGCCCCCTCACCCCCACCCCAGCACTGCCACTTTGTGTCTATGTCACTTCGTCTGTCACTTAATCCCTCCGAATTTTTCTCTGCATCTTGACAATGAGGACAGCGATCATGAGTCCCCGGGGGCGCTGTGTGAGGCACCAAGGAAGCACCGAATATGGAAAGGTTTTGAGATGCTTCCCCACCCACTAGCCAGCGAAATTTGGTTCTCAATGCACTGGAGGCCCACAATTGCAATGGGGCCCAGCCACTTCCTTTCCCAAGTGGGTAAATCAAACTGGAAGAAAGAGAGCAGCGAACATCACCCAAACCCTGTTGAAAGTCACACGCACCTGTCAGAAAGCAGGGCCCTTGGCAAGAAGCTTTCAGAGAAGGGCCTGGAAGCAGAGTCGTGGCCCCTGGTGGCCCAGGGGTTCTTTCTGGGGTTTGATCTGGAGACCTGTCCTCCAGTGTTTGTGTCAGCTTGTCTCAAACATGCTGGCTCTGTGTTTCTTGGCCTAAGGTCTGGTGGGGTTATAGGGGAGGCCTGGGAGTTTTGTTGGTCAGTGTTGGCCTTTGGATCTGTGGCTGTGGTCTTCTGTCTCTTCCCGAAGGCCAGCTCCCCTGAGCAGACAGCAGGGCACGGGGGCAGGAGCTGATGGGACCGAATGGAACCCTGTAGGACTGGGGTTGGGGTGACTCTCTTGGGCTCCCAGGCTTCATTCCCTGTCCTTCAGCCCAGTCCCTGGTGGATGCCAAGATACTGAAAGTATTGAACGCCATATAACTCGTCAGGAAAATCACCGTGTCCATAGCAGCATTCACTCAGAGCCAGGAAGGGGACACGATCCTGGGGCAACCTGGGCCCAGAGGGAGTCGGGGTGGACGATTCTGCTACTTCTCTTTTCCTGGGTTTTCTGGAGGTGCCTGGACATTGCCGGGAGGTGGGAGGGACGTCCTCTGTAGAGGACACATTTGTTTTTGTGATTAGTCAAAACACAGGGGGGCTGATTCCGAAATATGTGTCCCAGTGGCACAGAATTCAAACTTACAGCAGCATCCATGGCCGACTTTTGTGGGCCCCACTCAGGATCCTTGAAGACTCCCCCTTGAGCTTTAAAATGTAGCCCGTAGGGTGCCTGGGTGGCTCAGTTGTTAGGCGTCTGCCTTCAGCTCAGGTCATGGTCCCAGGGCCCTGGGATCGAGCCCCGCATCGGGCTCCCTGCTCGGCAGGGAGCCTGCTTCTCCCTCTCTCACTCCCCCTGCTTGTGTTCCTGCTCTCGCAATCTCTGTCAAATAAATAAATAAATAAAATCTTTAAAAAAAAAAAAAAATGTAGCCCGTAATTCCCAACGTCCCTGTGGCTTTGCCACCTCATCGGGGTCCTATGAACATGACTGCGGGGTGAGCCCCGTCCTGGCCTCACCGGACACTTAGTGATATTACCTTGTCCCTGCAGAGGCCCGCAGCTCATATCAGGCATCAGGGAACACATCAGAATGCCCATGGGGCTCTTGGTGAGCGTGGAAGAAGCAGAAAACGAAGTTGTGTCCTGTTCTTGGAAACAGATGTTGTGTTCGACACTAGCCAGAGGGAAGGCAGACAGAAGAGGCTGTTGCCAGTATGCTCTGCCCTGTGGCTTTCATCCCCCTGGGCCATACTCCAGCAACCCTCTTCATGTCATTGTGTGTGTGCGTGCGTGCGTGTGCGCGTGCCCAGGCTCTCATTAACTCTGTGCCTCCTGCCTCCCACCGCCTGTCCCGGCTCTGTCGGTCTGTCCTGAGTTCAGGCTACCACCTGTCTGGCCTCCCATCTCTCCGCATGCTTGGGGCTGGAATTTCAAGGGAGGCATCGGAGGGCTCTAACAGCACCTTAGTGACCACTCAGATACACAAACAAGGCCAGTTATGGCCCCTGGGCCCCGAGGCCCCCAAGGTGCCTATCTGCTGCGGGGCTTTATCCTGGTGTTTACTTTCACACCCTTCTGCCGGGCCAGCTCAGTGCCGATGGCTTTCGGGTCCAGGTCTGCGGCAGGTCCGTGAGGGCTCATGTTCCTCGCTGGGGGACAGTAAGGGAGCCTGCGCCCATGGTGGGGGGAGACATAAGAGAAGAATGGGGAAGTGGGTGCCGGGATCAGGCAGGTTACCTCCACAGGTTCTACCTGCTGGGAAGCCCCTGAGAGGGATCTCAACCCGAGGGGCTTTCTAGAGGGCGGCCTGGTGAGTGCAAGATCTTCAGTTCTGGCAGCCCGGGGCTGGGGCCTGCCCAGCAGAACTCCTGTCCCCTGCTGGCCCTGCAGCAGCCTTGGTGACCCCAAATGCACCATGCAGCTCCTGTGACCTGGGGTGTGGGTGGGGCAGTGGGGGATAGGGAGGACCGGTGACCGACTCCTAGTAGGTGCTCAGCAAACATGTGGCATTTGAGAAGCAACGTGACATCGGTGGACATGTTCAGGTTTTAGAGTCAGAGAGACTTGACTGGGGTCCCTGACGCTGCTATCGAGTAGCTGCACTACTTTGGACGAGTGACCTTTATTTCTCGGTGCTTCGTTTTCCTGCTCTGAAAAGGGGGCTCTACGAGTTTCTAACTATACAAGAGGAGGGTGCCTCTGGCCGTGGACGCAGCTCAATAAATGAGCTCACAGTTGTGTTTGGCTGAATGTATTCCCTCTCTCAGCACGCATTCTGCTTTGTGCCAGCCACTGCCACAGGGTCAAGGCTGGGGCATGGAGAGACCGCTCAGGACCACAGTGCCCAGAGCTGAGCAGCCTGACCTGCTGGACGGACCAATCACCAGCCTGGTCCCCCAGGCACAGATATGTGGGTTTCAGGAAACGCCATCACGGAGGGGTGGGGTGAAGGGACAGGAGCGCCTCTGTTTAGCCACTTGCTTACCCAAGTGTCTGTCATACACCTGCCCCCATGCCACGCCCACCAGAATAGTCCTGACACTAAGACATGCGTGCCCACTTACATGACAGACGGCGGTCACTGCTGCCACCTGACACTCAGGCTGACAAAGGACTGAGGAAGCCCAGGATGTCACGACACACCAAAGACAACTGCCGTGTGCCCACATGCTGTGATCCAGAGCTGGGGAGCTGAGCTCTAGACGCCACTCTGTGATGACCAGTTTTCTGTCACAACAGGGCCAGCTGCAGTATGGGAGGCTTTAACTGCACACTAATCTAGGTGCTGCTGTGAAAGCATTTTGTGGATTTGTCAACATCTACAAACAATTGACTTCCAAGCAAAGGAGAGTAGCCTCCATCATGTGGGTGGGCCTCGTCCAATCAGTTGAAGGCCTTAAGAGCGATAACTGAGGTCTCAGAGAAGAGATGTGGTCTCGAGGCTATAGTATCAATTCCTGCCAGAGTTTCTGGCCGGCTGACCTGCCCTACAGATTTCAGACGTGCTGGCCCCTGCCACAGTGTGAGCCAGTTCCTTAAAATAAATCTGTATAAATAGAAGATATATACAAATACACAGACATTTAAAGATATATAAATACAAATTCCACTGGGTCTGTTTCTCTGGAGAACCCTGGCTGATACACCCCCAAGCCAGCTACCTGATCCCCTGAGGGCAGCGCCCAGGCTGCCAGCAGAGAGCTGAAATCCCTGTGGCCTTGGGTTCAACTGGCTTTGACTCCTCGCTTCGGCACTGCTCCGGCCCTCATGAGTAGAGATGGATTTGAGTTGACGTCCCAGGACAGAAGGGGTTTTTAAAAGCCTAGCATACCTTTCTGCAAAACATGGACCCAGGAGTCAGCAGTATAGTTTAGGGGGTGGCACCTACAGATCATGGGCAGACCCAGCCTGCTGCCCTTCTGTGTGAATAAAGTTTTACCGGAACACAGCCATGCTCATTCATTTGTGCATGTCCGTTTTCAGTGTTGTCTATGACTGGCTTGCACTATGATGGCAGAGCTGAGCAGCTGGGCCAGCGAGGGAAGGACTTTTGAGGCTTCTATGAAAGGGGAGCTTCTGGGCTCGATTCCCTAGAACCATCCCCAGCGAGAGGCTCACCAGCCACCTGGGGCCTGAGTGGGGAGGAAAGTGAGTTCTCAGGAAGGTTTGATGATGCAGTTCTCAAACCTAGGGCAGGGGGCTCGTCAAACATGCAGCTTGCCAAGCCCCATCCCTAGAGATTCCGAGGCCCAGGCCCAGGTGGGGCTCAGAAACTTGGGTTTTCTCCCCCAGAGGATCCTGATGCTGGGAATCCCTGGCCCATGTTTTGGGACATTCTGGATTCCCACGCGTCCAGGCTGCAGAAGCCGGTCCCTCCGTGGTGTCTGGGCAGGGAGATTCCCAGAGGGACAGCAGGCCCTTAAGGGCCTCTCCCCAGGACAGTCTGGACCCCGGCTTGGCTTCGGGACGTGGAGCCACTGAGAGCCATAACACAGCCTTGCTCTGTATTACAATCAGCCAGGCCTGGCGGGGCCTGGTCAGCGGAGGCGGGTGGCACTGGCTGGAGCTGCCACCAAGATAAGAGATGGCCTTCTCGGTGCTGAGCCAGGTCCCCCCCTGGCCAATTCACGCCCTTTCCCAAGATGGCATCTGAGCCTGCCCAGGCCCGGCGTCAGGAGGCTGTGCTTTGTTTATCCCCATCCTGCTGAAAGTGGCATCTGCTTTTCCCTGCACGTGGCCACCCAGGCCCCAAATGAGGCCAGCCTGCTGTGACTAGCCTTGTCATCTCTTTGGGACCTCAGCTGCCCCAACCCTAAAATGGAGAGGGAGGTCAAGATATGAAATTCCCACCAAGAGGTCTGGTTAAAGGAGCACGATGAGGTCCAGGTGAGGACAGAGACTCTGTCTCGTTTACTGCTGAGCTCAGAGCAAATGCTCAAAGATGTGGCAGAGGAAATACTCGGCTTAGGGTCCCCTCCAAACGCCCCAAGCATGCTCCCTGCCTGCACACACAGATCATCTCCGGGAGAGGCAGAGAGAGATGAGAAGGCAGCTAATTAACCATCAGCTCTTTATTTACAGCTCAAGAGAGCGCATGCAACACGCCATCACAGGACTACAAGGGCATAGCACCCCCCTCCCCCTGCTGCCCCCACACTTTAAAGAGGAACCACAGCACCCCAGGGAAGTTCCCAAGAGTCAGAAAACCCAATGACTGCAACTGCGGTGGGGGGGGGCACCCCAGGTGCTCCACTTGATTTCCTCTGAAAATAGACCACTCCCAGCCCAGGAGGCAGGGGCTCAGAGCCTGGGAGTTTGTCACTGCTGGTTATTAACCAGGCAAACCGGATCTCCGATTTGCCAACTCACACCTGAAGGTAAATGCCCTGAATCATCCAAAAGTCCCTGACCATCCAACTTTTCTGTTTCCCCTTATGGATCATAGACCTGCGTGTCTCAAACTTGATCGTGCCCAAGAATGGCCTGGGGACTTGGTAAAACCCAGATGGCTGAGGCCCACCGCCTGAGATTCTGGTTCAGCAGGTCGGGGATGGGGCCCGGGACCCCGTGCTTCTGCCGAGCTCCCAGGTGATGCCCTCCCTGCTGCTGGTCCAGGACCACACTGCATAAAGAGGGACTAGGAAGCCTCTCGCACCCAGAAGAGGCTGAGGATCCTGTATCAAACTACCCGTCCTGACTTAGAATTCAGAAAACACACTCCCTGCAATGAAGGTCCTTGGTTCTGCAAACCAATTCCTGCCGCCCCCCTCCCTGACACACACACACGCACACACGCACACGCACACACGCACTCCTGTCTCCCAGAAGAGGAAAGGTGATCATGGAGGTGATGGCGCCAGCCCCATGAAATCCTAAATGGTTTGCTTTTCTGGCTCCTCTCAGTGTCCCTCCCGGCACCCACTTTCCTTGCTCTTCTGTTGTCTTATAAACACGTTCCTTGCAGGTTACATGTCAGTTCACTGACTCTCCTGCTGCAAAGTGAATCCCATTCAAGGCTGTGCCCACCCTCTCAGCACTAGATTTTATTCGGTGTGTTGAATATGGCTTTAAGTGAGGATCCATCTCTGCGGTGGAAGGGGTCGTGGCTTTGGGATTTGACTTGTGGTTCAGTCACCCCTCAAGGGGCAAGCGAAGCTGTCACTTTCCCATGAGGCTCGTCCCTCATACCCTGTGCCCCTCAGCCCATTCCCAGCAGGCTTGGGGGCTACTCTTCACATGGCCGGACGAATCCCAGAAAGGAGTCCCGTGGGAATCGTGCGCACCTCTGGGGAATGGTGTAAGACTCTGCAGAAGGAATGCAGGAGGGCACGGACCACCCATGGTACCACCACCTACTGGTTTCCACTTGGCCTTCTGCTCAGCTCGCCCTCTGGTTGTATTTTTTTGAAACTCATGAACCCCACCCCAGACCAATACCACTTACACCTCTTCCCACTCTGCCTCCGCACCCGGGATCTGTACCTGCTGCCTCGGGCTGAGTCCAGAACAGATTTCCAAACTTCTTTGACCCCAGCACGCCACCCTCTCTTTCCTACAGGAGCATCTCCTGGCCCCAGTATTGCAGGGGAAGGAGCCTGAGTGGTGATTTTGACAGATCATTGTCAAAGAACAGACCACCTACCAAAATTACCCTAGAAAACAAATTAGCCAACACTGGGAGCTTATTATGTGCTTGGCACTGTTCTAAACACGCTATAAGGATTTTACGTTTACTTCTCACAACACTGCTATGACGGGAGAGTCATTATTCCCATTTTACAGATGAAGAAATCAAGGCACAAGTAACTTTCCTAAGGTCACCATGGTGGTGAGAGGTGGAGCAGGCCGTTTGTCACCAGCAGCATTCCCATAGTCCGGAGGACGAGGGCAGAATTCATGCCCAGCTGTACATTAGGGTTGCCTGGGGGAGCCTTGAACACACATGAAGCCCAGACACAACCCAGACCAATGAAACCAGCACCTCTGCAGGTGCACCTGGGCATCATCAGTACCTTTGAAAGTTCCCTAAATTATTCTAACGGGCAGCCAAGTTTGAGACCAGTAGACTGGAGCACGAATCTGCCAAATGATAGCCTGTGGGCCAAATCCAACCTGCCGCCTGTTTTGGGGTAATCTGCAAGTTAAGAAAGGTTTTTACATTTATAAACGGGTTTTAGAAAACCAAACGACAGATAGTAGTTTGTAACATGTGAACATGATATGAAATTCACATCTCAGCTTCCACGAGTAGTTTTATGGGAACACAGCCTAAAATATTTACCTGCCCTTTATGGTAAAAGTTGGCTGAATCCTGGATTAGGGGGAATTGACTTCTGTACTAGCCAAAGAAATCTGAGATAGACCTAAGGAAGAACTTCCAGGCGGAGAGGTTTGTTAAACACTGAGGGGGGCTCTGGGATCTCTAACTCTGGGGTGAGGAGGTTTTAACCCACCCACCTTTGCAACCATGAAATGAAGGTAACTAGGGCAAAGAGCTAGGGCCTGAAGGTCCCATCGCAGAACTCCCCTGCTAGACGGGGATGGTTCCATGGGGCCTTTCAGCTTTGTCCTGACCTTCTGTGCTTTCCATTGTTGATGCCCCAGGGTCATCTGAACTGTTACCCCCCAGACATATGCGATGCCAGACATAAGCAATGCTGTGTTTCCTGCCTGCAGCCCACCCCCCCTTAGGGTTCTAGCACATTCTCAAATCAGCCAGCCCCAGTGAAGCTCACACAGCATGCGTGTCGTCTGGTGTCTTAGACAAAACTGCTGGTGGGTTTGATTTCCAAATAGCCGGCTTTGATCTCTTTTAGTTCCTCTGCCCCACCCCCACCTCTAAGATTCCTTTGCCCATAGAACTTGAATAGGGAGACGTAAGCAAGGATATTTGGTTTCTCCTCGATCCGTCTGCTTTGCCTGGTGCCAGACCCCTGACCCTGACTGATTTTCCCATGGAGTAAACAGCCCTGGCATCGAGGGTGTGGTTCCTCTGGCAGGTGTCCAGGCCTGCGAAGAATTTGGATGGGGAGGGCTTTTGTCATTTGTAGCCTGGTTTGCCCTGGACCAGAGGGCTGACCAGGAGTGAGGTGCCAGGTGTGGGGGTGGGGGGTTTAAGTGGCTCTCCTGGGGTGGCCCTTAGAGCCAGATCTGCTGGGGTAGATGTTCTGGGTGGGTATCGTGGGTCTAGCTTGTGGGGGGTGGTTTCAGAGAACACCTTGACCTCAGAGGAGCCCCAATGTCTCAGTAGGCTCTGCTGCAGAAGTGTGGGGTCGGGGGTGTCTAGAGATGGTCTGTGGGAGGCCTGAAAGCCACTAAGGCCGTATGCAAAGTGGGTGCACATGCGCGATGTGTGCATTATTTTGAGCCCATATCGGCATTCGATTCTCAAAGGGCATGAACTACTATGAAACTAAAGAAGCTGTAAGAGCAATGTCAAAGTGCATGTCCTGGGACTGGGTGAGCAGAGCCACAGAAACAGAAGGAACAGCACTATCGTTTTCCCCAAACACATCATATCTCAGATTACCAGCTCCCAGAGGGCAGCGGCCAATCTTCCCAAATCATGCCTTACCACCAAGCAGGGGCTTAATGCAATGCTTTGTTTTTAAAGATGCTACACCTTTGTTCAGGGAAGGAAGAGAACAGCCTGTTACTGCAGACCTCACCACCGTGAAAGGAACTCCCAGGGAGGGCTTCTCTCTCACTGAAAGCCATGGAGAACTTGGAATAAGTCCGTGGCTGTGGAGAAGCAAGGATGCGGGCCCAGGAACCCGACAGGCTTGGCCCAGGTGCAGATCCCGGCTCAGGCATTTACTCCCTAGGACCTGGGTGCTCTCGGAGGGGTTCTCGCCAGCAGCAGCAGCATGCCCCCGAGAGCTTGTTAAAAATGCAGAATCGACCCAACCAGACTCTGCATGCTACCCAGATCCCAGGGATTCTTACACAGGTTAAGGTTTGAGGAGCACTGATCTGGGACCCTGGACAAGTCCAGTTATAACTAACTGCCTCGGTTTCCTCACCGGTAAAACGGTGATAATGCTCCTTTGAAAGGTCATTGTGGTATCTAAATGAGATAACGTATGGCACGCATTTAGCACAGTGCCTGGTACGTACAGATGTTCCGCACTCATCTCCTGGGGTGCTCTGTCTCTCTGGTCCTTTCCGTTTCTCAGAAACCTCTTCGTTGTTTGACTTGAAGCGGCTGCAGTGCTGAGGTTGGGCAGTAGAGGGCACTCTCGACATTGCCAACGCGGAGCACCAGGCCACCGGGAGGCGCAGGCCTTTGCGGGTCCTCCGGGGGCGGGGAGGTGGGCGCAGGTGTGATGCAGCTTGGCTCCTGGGCCAGGGCTCCCCTCCCAGGGCTGAGGGTCCCGGGCTCGAGCCTGCAGCCTCGGTCATCGGGTCCCCCATCTGAACTCCCACTGCTAGTTCTAAACAAATCGCCCGGCTTCTCCAAACGTCGGCGCGGGCGCCAGTCCCCAGGCCGGTGGGGAGGCGCCTCCCGCAGAGCCGCTAGACGTTGATGAAGGATCCCTGGTCGCCGTTGGCCGTCTCCGGCTCCACGCAGCGCCCCTTCCTCCGCGTGACCCTGCGGTTCCGGTGGAATTTGGCGTAGCAGCGCAGCCCTGAGCGAAGAGAGGCCAGCGGGTCAGGGGCGCCCACGGCCAGGGCCCTCCCCTTCCTTCCTTGCGCCCTCTGGGACTCCCTGCACCCTCTCACCACCACCCTACGCTGCCCTACAACCCACCCACTCTCCCAGGACAGCCTGAATGGGCTTTAAAAAGGCGATCATTGGGGGAGAAGGGAAGGAGGGACGGATGGAGCACAGGGGCTATTTAAGGCCCCCCAAACTATTCTGTGTGATACTGTAATGGTGGGTACCTATTACGATGCATTTATCAAAATCCATGGAATGTACAATGCGGAGAGTGAATGTGAATGCAGATTATGGACTTTATCAACGTTGGTTCCTCCACTCTAAAAGCCGAACCACACTAATGCAAGTAATAACAAGGGGACTGTGCAGGGGGAGAGGGTATATGAAAACCGTGTTTTCTGTGCCACTTTTCTGTAAACCCAAAACTGCTAAAAAAAAAAAAAAAAAAAAAGGTCTATTAAAAAAATTTGTAAAGGAATGCAGGTTCTGCTCTCCCCTATAAAACCTCCCGTGGCCCCCCCTTGCACTCAAAAGGAGATCCAAACTTCCTACTCTGGCTTACAAGACCCCCTGGGACCTGGGCCTGCCTCCTCTCTGCCCTCTTCACTTCCCACTCCCCTCTTCATGAGCTCCAGCCACACTCAGTCTTCTTGCTTTTCCTCAATAGCCAGCCATGTTCTGCCTCAGGGCCTTTGCACTTGCTGTTCTTGCAGCCAAACCCCCTTCCCCAAGCTCTTTGCATCATTGGCTCCTTTGTGGCCCCAGCCATGTTCTGCCTCAGGGCCTTTGCACTTGCTGTTCTCGCAGCCAAACTTCCTTCCACAAGCTCTTTGCATCGCTGGCTTCTTTGTGGCCTTCAGGTCTCAGAGACCCTCCCTGACCACTCAAACTAAAGTCAGTGTGGCCCTTTTGGCCCACCAGTGGGAGGGCTTCAGAGCTGAAGCTCTCTCTGTCATGACCACAGGCATCCCCTGAGATACATGGGTAGACATAATTTTTATTTAAGGCCTCAGAAGGCCACCTCCTCTTGGTGGTGGGGGCAAGGGATGTGAGTGTGGCCTGAGCAATCCCTACACTTCAGGTTAGGAGTTGACCCCAGGGAGAGAGGACATTGCTACTTGAAGATTCACTTATGTCACTACCAAGAGAATAAAGGAACCGCTGTGAAGTTTGTGCTTAGGGGCCTAGAATTTACACCTGGGTCACTGGGCATCTAGACATGAGGTCACACAAGTGACACTTGGAAAGGGGCAGGGGATTCATGAGCAGGAGTGCTTGGTTTCCACAGAAGCCCTTCTGGAACCCTCCACAACTCAGGCTGGCCTTGACTGCTGGACTTCAGCCCTGGGCCCTCAGAAATCCTCAGGACTCTTGGTCCTCATGAGGGTTCCTGGCCTCACCTAGATCCCTCTGGTGTGTCATCTTAGTGACAAACTCCTCCTGGTCCAGCTTTAATGAGCTGCCCAAGCTGTCATTTCCATTCTTCTTTTTTCTCTGGAGCCTGAGTCTCCAGGGAGGAAGCAAGAGTTTCCTCCAGGACTGACCAGTGCCAGACAGATCAGAGGAAATGAGCAGATAGGGCTTTGGATGCAGATACATCTTTTGGATGCCTGCAAAGCTGCCCCCTCCCACCTGAGGTCCAGGGGAGGAAAGAAGGAAGGATTCCTGGACTCAGTAGGGCCACATCCCCCTCGCCTGGGTGCCTGGGTTGGACCTGGAGGCCAAGGACTATGATTGGGCCTCAGCACTGTTCTGGACTCTGTGGACTAGAGTGCCCTCTGGCCTGCTCCACACCTCAGTCTCCTGCTCTGTGAAATGGGTCCCCAACCCTGCACGCAGGTAACAGAAGATAGTTTCCCAGCATCTCCTGCCCCTCCCACCCCTGCCTGCCTCCATCCCCTCACCTCTCTGTCTCCACTCCTGCCCCCCAGAGTCCTGCAGCCAGACCATGTCATTCTCCAGCTTAAAACCTGCCTGTGACTTCCAATTATAAATCAAAAGATCCTGTGTGATCCTCCCCACCAGCTTCTCCCACCTGGCCCTGGGGCCACCTTCTCTGTTGGCCACTGTGTGCCAGGCCCACTCAAACACGCCAGCCCTGTTCCTGCCCGAGGTCCTGGCTTCTGCCCTGCTTCATGCCTGGGGCTCTCCCTCCCCGCACCCCCATCCTCAGCTGGCTGGTTCTGCTGTCCCCTCCTGTCTGTCCTTTCTAAAACAACCCTGACTCCTCATCACACCACCCTGATTTTTGTTACAGCCCTTATTTCTTTCTAAAGACATCTCATCTCTGGATTTGCTTACTATCTGCACATCTCACTAGAATGGAATCCAGAGGGGCAGTTTGCCTGTTCTCTTCGCGGCTGAATCTAATCTCAAGTCTCCAGAATGGTACTGGACACGTCGTGAGCACTCAGTAAATATTTCTTGATTGACTAGACCCAAGTAGCTTTATTGCTTGCACAGCAGATAATTTTTGAGGCTCATATGAGCAAAAATAGGGCTCGTATCTAAGGATGGTTAATAGAAGGACCAAGACCAAATTCTCCAACTCAGGGCATGTGAACAACCAATTAGCTACCGAATGATATTGAGTAATTATTGTTCATGTTTGTTTGTTTTTTTGTTTTCCTTAGAGAGAGTGTGTGTGCGCGAGCAAGGGGTGAGGGGCAGAGAGAGAGGGAGAGAGAGAATCCCAAGCAGACTCCACACTCAGTAGTGAGTCCGACACGGGGCTCGATCCCACAACCCTGAGATCATGACCTGAGCCGAAACCAAGAGTCGGATGCTCAACCGACTGAGCCACCCAGGTGCCCCGGTATTTTATTTTTCAAAGAGTACTTATCTTTTAGAGATATATACCAAGGGGCGCCTGGGTGGCTCAGTCGTTAAGCGTCTGCCTTCGGCTCAGGTCATGATCCCAGGGTCCTGGGATCCAGCCCAGCATCGGGCTCCCTGCTTGGCAGGAAGCCTGCTTCTCCCTCTCCCACTCCCCCTGCTTGTGTTCCCTCTGTTGCTGTCTCTCTCTGTCAAATACATAAAATCTTTTTTTAAAAAAGAGAGCTATATACTGAAATATTCACAGATGAACGATCTGTTGCTTCAAAATCATACTGGAATGGGGAACTGAGTGGGGGAGAGACAGCAGAGATTGGCAGTGAGCTGGTAAGTATTGAAGCTGAGTGATGGGAAATGGGGGTTCATTATTGCAAACACGAGTATTTGAAGGTTTTCAGAATATAAAATTAAAAATATTCCCCCACTTTTCTAGCTGTGTGAGTATGGGCAAGTCGCTTAACTTCTCTGTGCCTCAGTTCGCTCAGGTGTGAAACAGTGATGGTAAGAGCTCCTTTCGTGGGATGGTTGTGAGGATGATCATAACGGGAGTGAAGTGCTCGGCACAGAGCCTGGCACGCCCGCCGGGGCACACCTGGGCAGGAGGGCACGCCCGCTGCAGCTGGGAGCTCAGAAGAGCTAAGGACATAGCTGGCCAAGTGCATCCCCCCTGGGACAGGGCTGGGAAACCCAGCCCCCCACCCCCTCATTCTCACACTTGGAATGCCTCCCCTGGGGTAGAATTCTGGTGTACCAGCCTTCTCAGATTTGATCTTATATAAAGAGATGTGCTCCTCTCCTCCCTTCTCCCACCTCCAGATCCTAGGAGATCATGCCAGCTTGTATTTCAAGAGGCGAGAAAAGCAAATCTGAGAAACGATGCCAGGAATCGAGACTGCATGAGTTCACAGACTGGGAAGGCACGGAGCAAAGCTGTTCTTGCTCACGTCTTCAGCTCGCGAGGGATCCCGCTGCCCTCTCCTCCGCCACAGGCCCCTGGGCCCGCCCTCCACCCTCCGCAGGGAAGCCTTGGCCCCCATTCCGCGCAGAACCAGCTTGGAGAAGAAGGGGTTTAGTGGCCCTGGGAGCACAGGGGCACTCCCCTCCCCGAGAGAATGGGGCTCACCTTCCATACACATGCAGTCATCAAAGCATTTGTTGTTGAAGCCGCGGTTGTGGGGCGTGCAGAGATGCTCTCGCAGGTCACAGCAGGTGCCTGCCCACACAGCAAGGCCACCGTCAGCCGAGCTGCCTGGACCCTCCCCCCCTCCCCCCGGCCGACGTGCACACGGCCCCGCTGGGCGGGAGATCCATCATTTCCATGGCAGGGCCGTGCCCTGGCAGGGTGTGCCATCTGATGCACAAGGCTCCCTACCGGGACCACCAATGGATAGCATGGCCAGGGCCGCCGGGGGGCCGGTGGCGGAGACCCCAGCTGCCCCAGATGGGCAATTGATAGATCATGGGCGGAGCGAAGGCAGTGTGGGATGGCCTCCCAGGGAGAGGGGGCGGAGCAGCTGGGGGTGGGGTGAAATCAGCTTGGAGCTGGGAGGGGCCTCCAGGATCATTGCCGCCAACGTCTTCTTTGACAGATGGGGAAACTGAAGCTCCCCGGGGAGCAGCGGGAGGGCCCCAGGGAGGCCCCAGGGAGGCCTGAGGCAGCGGTTCGCCCCCCACAGACCCAGTCAGCTCCTAGGGCCACTGCCCAGTTGGCCCAAACTCAAGCCTTTTCTTTCTGCTCAGGGTGAAAACAATGGTTTGGAGAGGCAACAGCCTGTCCGGGAGCTGGTGGTCTGCCTTAAACAGCGCCGAATTGCTGCTTTGGTTGCTATTTTGTGGAATATTCTGGCCGCTGAATTAACAAGCATGGCACTGTGGAAGTGGGCCGCTTGGGTCTCCCCCCCTCACCCCCGTGCTGTCTGGAGGTGAGGACAGCAGTGAGCTGGCGGCCTCCAGTGTTTGCACCTTCAGGAGCCACCAGGCCGATGTCACGCTGGTTCCGCAGCAGCCCCACCCCCCAGCAGAGGGACCAGGGCCTGGCCGGTCCTGCCCAATGGGGCCTCCGTCAGCAGGCAGTCTTGCTCTGGAGCTCCCCATCAGGCTGAGACTGCATCACAGGTTTCTGGGTCCATTCCTGCTTCCTCCCCCCTTTTGCCATTCACAGGCCTTCCCTCTTCCCCCAGAATAAACCTCCTGCACTTGGAACCCCACCTCGGTATCCGCTTCCCGGGGCCCGAACCGACCCGACAAGGGCCAAGGGCCAGCAGTCCCAATGTCAAGCCCCTTGTTTGTAGACTGTATGATGGGCGCAGCTGCTATACAAGGAGGGTGTCATGCCCCTCGCCCCCCACCCCCACAAAGCCCGGCGGTGTCATAAGGGGACAGGGACAGAATTAAGCCCGAGCAGGTGTTAGGAGGAGGAAGTCGAGAGAGGGCTCATCCTGACTTGAGACAGCATGGGGCAGGGGTGAAGAACCACACAGACCCAGGTTTGAGCTACCTCCTCGCTGTGTGACCTCAGCCGAGACACTCAGCCTCTCTGAGGTTCGGTTTCCTTGCCTGAACACTGGGGATGAGAGAGGCCCTTTCTCGGGGTTGCTATGAGGACTTAATACAGGACGACAGCAACTCTCAGTAGAGCGGTAGCCCTGATTGTTATCATTTGTCCTCCCTAAAGGGTCAGGGACCCACAGGCCCTGCTCGTGGGCCTGGGAACGGCCCCAGCCCTGCCCGTGGATGCTGCTTGGGTACCTGGCAGGCAGTCCTGGTGGTGGTCGCACGGCTCCCCTTCAGCTGGTGATGTCTCGTTACCATCGCTGGAGAGTTTACCCCGGTGTTTCTCTGGGGACAAGAAGATGTGTCGTCAGAAGCTGACGCCCAGCAGAGCAGAGAGACTGAGCACAGGGGCTCATACCGCCACTTGCGCTGTGTTGTGTGGATAAGACTCTACCTCTCTCTCTGCCTTAGTCTTCTCCTCTCTAAAATGGGATCAATAGCAGGGTAGACCCAACAGCTGGTTTTTCAGGGGAAAATGAGTTGGTAGAGGAAAACATTTGGCCTGCGATCAGCACTTGATAACAGCATTTGCGTTTTGGGTGTTAGTCCCAGTTTAGACTGCATGCCCTTCCACTCTGGACATCTGTAGGTCAGGCTGGGTTCACTGGGGCCCTCACCCCAATAGACAGTGGGCGGGGGAGGGAGCCCAGGCATGGGGTGGCCGGGGAGGTGGACATACCTTTCTTTTTAGCAGAGGGCCAGACTTCAGGTTTTAAGTCTTCATAATCGGTCCAGTCGAACAAAGCCATGTCCAGTGTGGGCATCACCTCCCCATCAGGCCTGGGCTGAGCCTGCAGAAGGGGCATGGAGAAGAGTGAAGCTGGAGCTCCCAACAGGTGGGAGCGGAAATGTGGGACCCCGGGGCCAAATGGCAAAGAAGGGACTCCTCAGAGGCCAGCTTATCCCCTGCTGGGCAGCCTGAAATCCCAGCCCCAGGGACAGGAAACAGCTGCCTGAGGCTCAAGCTCCAGGAGCCACCATCCTGCAGGATGGTATGGATGCAGATGGGTGAGTTATCCCTTGGGCCCCTGGGGGAGGGGCTGGGAAAGCAGTTGCACCTGCTCAAGGTTTCTACACCTGTGTTGTTGAGGGGAGCTGGATGAAGCCAAGCCACTCACTTCCCTGCCCCTTCTCTCCTCCACAAAAGTTATCAGTTCTCTGTGGCCCATGAGACCACAGCTCAGTTGGGCTCACAGCCCTGGCCAGCAGTCTCGGGGCTGGATCAGCACGCGGTAGGACATGGGCAATAAAGGCATCTTCTAGGGCTGGGTTCTCAACCGATGGGCTTCCGGGGGCCTTCGACAGTGTGGATCGCCATGTATTCCTTGGAGATGGTCCCTAGCTTTTATCAGACTCTCAAGGGGAGGGGGGGTGCCTGGCTGGCTCAGTTGGTGGAGCATGTGACTCTTGATCTAGGGGCTGTGAGTTCAAGCCCCACATTGACTGTAGAGATTACTTAAAAATAAAATCTTAAAATAAAAGAACCTCAAGGGGGTATGAGACCCACAAGGGAGTAAGAATGATCTACTGCTTAAAAAGTTTTATTTCTTGGGCGCCTGGGTGGCTCAGTTGGTTAAGCGACTGCCTTCAGCTCAGGTCATGATCCTGGAGTCCCTGGATCGAGTCCCGCATCGGGCTCCCTGCTCGGCGGGGAGTCTGCTTCTCTCTCTGACCCTAACCCCTCTCATGTGCTCTCTCTCATTCTCTCTCTCTCAAATAAATAAATAAAAATCTTTTAAAAAAAAAAGTTTTATTTCTTCTATACATATACTTTACTGATCATCTTAAATAATTTTATTTGGAAAAAAATTCAAAGCCACAAAAGGGGTCCAAGAAGGATGCACCTCTTGTTGATTTTTTATTTATTCATTTGAGAGACAGAGCGAGCATGAGCAGGAGCAGGGGGGGAGGGGCAGAGGGAGAGGGAGAAGCAGACTTCCCACTGAGCAGGGAGCCTGACGCGGGGCTCGATCCTAGGACCCTGGGATCAGGACCTGAGCTGGAGGCAGACGCTTCACCGACTGAGCCGCCCAGGCACCCCGGGGACATGGTTTTAAAAATTCTCTGGACTTTTGGGTATGTATCAAATTCTCCTCCGAGTTCCCCGCTCTTTTCCATGCAGAGCCAGCATGATGAGCTGGTGCTTGCTTCCTTGCCCGTCCCTGGAGTGAGCCCCTAGGACCACGCTCTTCCGGACAGCAACAGCCGTTTCAGGACAGAGCGAATGCTGGGCCATAGCTGAGCTGGACGGGCATCAGGAGACCTGGTTCCGTGGCCTCAACCAACTCCCTCCCATCTCTGGGCCTCAGTCTCCCTGAATATACTCTGAGGCTGTTCTGGGGCCCCTTACCTGGGGCCACAGGGATGTGACGGGCAGGATCAAGGACTCTTCTGTGGCAGGTGCTGCTTCAAAGGTGGTTAGGTAGAGTATGGTGGGGGCCAGGCTGGTGGAGGACTCCTCCATCGTGGCATCCAGTGCCTGGTCTTCGGAGGGTTCTGCTTTCTTCATCAGGGAGCTAGGACCTCGGACCACAGCTCGGCCTGAGACACGGAGGGGGAAACACAGGGGCTTTATCTGCTCACCGCCCTGTGTCAGCCCACATCGAAACTCACATTTCCAACTGCAAGCAGGGAGGCGGCAGGGACCATGTGACAAGCCATCGGCTCAGCCAACATTCCTGCTGTCCCCCTTCCTGGGGAGGTGGAAATGAGGGACTGGGGTGGCAGGGAAAGAAGAGGGAGGGAATGTCTTGAATGAATTTGTGGTGTTGTTGGGGAGACAGCCCAAGGATTCTCTCTCTAAAGCAACATTCCAGCAAGTTCAAGTCCGGGTTGGTGGGTGCGGCCAGGGGTGCAAGTGTAACAAATGGGATCTAGTGGGATTAACTACGGAAGGCTTCCTGGAGGAGGTGAAGTTTGAGGAGGGGAGTCACGTGATGAGGCTAAGAGGCATTGCAGTGGGGGCGGAGACTTTGAGAAGGTAAGAGCCGCAGCTTATCATGTATAAACGAGTGCTTCCTATGTGGTGATAATCATCACCCTGTTTATTAAGCACCTGCTGTGTGGCAGGCCCCTGGTGTATGCTGGGTCCTGCCTTACAAGCATTATTTCATCTAACCACTGTAGGAACTCTTAGGAGATGGGTGCTTCTTCAGTTTCACCTACAGGGGAGGAATCTAAAGCACAGAGAGTTTAGGCAACTTGCCTCAGGACACACAGCCAGAGGACAGCAGAGCCTGGATTCGAACCCAGGTCCATCTGAGCACAAAACCAATGCTTTTTAACCACTGATGCCACCTTCCAAGACCCATGGGCATTGGGGTAGGTTGAGTGTGAGGGGGAGAGAGTGTGCAGGGTTGGGGCTGATCAAGAACAAAGGGAATTTGAGAGAAGCTGGGGGGCCCAGGCTCATCCTTACCTCTTTTTCTCAGGCAAGATCTGACTTTAAGGTTGGTTGGGTCCTTTGGGGCCACCTCGCCCTCCAGAAGCAAACCCCAGAGAGTAGATAGGGGACTTAGGGACCACTGAATCCACTCCATTCCTTTGATAGACAGGGAAACTGGGGCCCAGTCAACTGGAGCACCACAGCAGGTTAGCAGGGCTGGGCCTGGCCTCTAGACTTCCACTGTCCCCTCCTCCATGCACCCAACACACCGACTCCCTTAGGAAGGCCCCCTTGGCCTGATGGAGCTGGGGCCTGGAGCTGAGCCAGGAATGAGTTCATGCTCCAAGGATGCCAGCGTCCCCTCCCCAACCTGAAACGTGACCTCAAGGGGTGGGAAGCTACGTCTAAGCTGGGGTCTCTCAACCGTGTTCTGTCCACCTGGTGGGGGGGGGTCTCAGTAGGCCTGGCAGGGAAGAAAGCCCCAGCTGATGCAGGTGAAGGGGGCGCCGAGTCTCCATCACTCTCCTCCTACAGAACACTTGCCCCACGTTTGTGGAACTTGGTCTGCCCAGGAGGCCGTCTGGTCACTTGAAGAGACTCGGAAGCTGAGGTTGCCTGGTGGCCTTGGGGCCTGGTGAGACAGGAGGAACCGCCTGGATGGAGCTGCTGGGGCATGTTTGTTCAAGGACACAGTGGGCAAAGGGAGGGGGCAGCTGGGGCCAGGGGGCAGTGGGGCCCTCACAGGGATTTGGGGATGTGGGGGAAACTTAAAAGAAGGTGAGCAGGGCTGCAGGGGAGCACCCCAAGAGACACACAGGGCAGAGGCTGGAGGGATAAGGACACCTCATCTCTCCCTGGGTCATCTGTGTCCGGGTCGGAGGCCAGGGATTCCACGTCGAGAGCAAGTTGAGAATTAGCTACTGTTCATTGCCCCTGATGCTTGCCAGGTGCCATTCTGAGCATCTAAGTCATCTATGAATCGACCCTGAGGGTAGATGGGATGCAAAATTATCCTCATTTTGCAGAGGGAGAAACTGAGGCACAGAAAGGTGACTTGCCCAGGGCACATGGCCAGTAAGTTGCAGAGTCACAACCCGAACTTGGGCAGACCCAGCGCCAGGTTTCTAAGTGCTTGGTCCCCGCTCTGGGCTTCAGAGTTGATTAAGTGATGTGCTTAGAGGGCACTGAACTAGTGCATCTCAGTTCAGGGCTCATAGTGGGGTGGATTTAGGTCAGACACAAGGTAGAACTTCCTGACTTAGGAGGATCGTTCATTGTTGAGACGGAGCTTCGAAAGCTATGTATCCCTCTCTTCCCCTGTTCCACCACCAGGCCTCTCCCAGCTCCCTCCCCTTCCCAGATCACTTTGACTTTTGAGAGACCCCTCCCCTTCTCTGGGGGCCCACTGCCTGCCCTCTTTGGGGCCTCTGGATATCTTCCCAGGGTCCTCACATCATTGACACTTCACTCACGGCCTCCCCCTCCTGCTTGGAGAGCCCCCTTGGCCATTTGGGTATGACCTTCCCCCATGCCCCTACCCCTCCCTTCCAGGGCAGGACGCCAGCCCCCGCAGACCTCCGCTACCTCTGTGCAGCTTCAACCTCTCTCTGCGCCTCTTGTGCTCCCTGCTGCGTTTCTTGACCCTCTCTGACCCAGGAGACCGGTTCTCTTTCTCAGGGTAGGGCAGCGCCAGCCCCAGGAGCAGCTCCTTGTCCTGCACCAGGCCTGCAGGACTCTGCCCAGGCAGCAGCTCCCCTGCTCCTGGCAGCCTGGAGGCCTGCCTGGTGGTGGAGACCACAGTTCCGTCCTGGGCCCGGCCGGGCATGCCTGGGCCCCGCTCCTTCTTGCCCAGACCCCGCCGGCGGTGGTGGCTGGCTGGAGGCATCCACAGTGCTGGGTCCTGGAGGTCGATGTGATTCTCAGGAAGGTTCCGAGCAAGGGTTCCAGGTCCCAGGGAGCCTGCCAGGCTCAGCTCCAGGAGCACCAGGAGGGCGAGGAACAGCATAGGGACAATGTGGGTGCTGGGCCCAGCCATGAGCTCTGGTCTGGAAGAAAAGCAACACCATGAGTGGACAGCTTAGCAGCCCTCCTCCTCTTCTGCTTCCCCATTTCCAAGTCCCCTGGCCCACATTATTAGAGCCCGGTGTCTCTCAACAGGGATCGAGGACAACTTTGCCCCCAGGGGACATTTGGCAACGCCTGGAGACATTTTTAGTTGTCACAGCCGGGTGGTGCTGCTATTCCAGGGGCTGGGGTCAGGGATGCTGCTGGACGCCCCGCAGCTCACAGGATGACCCCACCATGGAGACTTCCCGGCCCAGAGAGACCACAGTGCCAAGGCTGGGAAGCCCTGGTTTAGTTTAAGCAACATCCAGCTTCCAGATGAGTCTAGAATCCCTTTCTCCACACGCACCTCTGCCCTTTGCCAAGTCCCCCAGAATGAGCTGAGTCCTTCCAAGCTCAGAAATAGGCCTGTCATCCCCGAGGCTTGACTCAAAGCGTAAATTCAAAGGAACAGAACAGCTTCTCTGAGCACGTGCCCTAGGCAGGAATCAGCTTTAGTGCTTCGCGGGAATTTATATCACTTTGTCCTTTCGACAAGCGTCCGAGGTGGCTCCCAGCATTTTCTGCAGCAGAAATTAACTGGCGTACTTGGCATTGCCATGTCTGTGCTCTGAACCTCGCTCACGGCTGCCCCAAGACAGCCCAGTCCTGTCCTTGCTCCTTTCTTTCCCTCCAAGGGCCCGGCAGGTTCTGACCCAGCTCTGTCCCTGCTGGGGCTGAGGAACTCTGGAAGCTTGGCTCTGCCGCCTGCTGGGTGGGGTGAGCTGACCCTGACCTACCCTCAGGATCACCCTCATTCTCCACCAGAAGTGGGGCCTCCTCCTGTGGGAGGAGGGAGTGACCGCCGGATGTCCCGGAGGACCTCGAAGCTAAGGCTCATAAGCCCTGTGGATGGGGTGGGGTGGGGTGTCTGCTGAAGTCTGGAGACCTCCCCCTGCGGCCCTCCCCCACGGCCCCCCCCCACAGCCCCCACCTCTGTACCAGTCTCACAGCGTCCGGACAAGTTCGGCACCAGGCTAGCCAGGCTGATTGAATTTTTATGGCCTCCCCGGGCCTCCTACGTAGCCATTAGGCAGGCAGAGGTGCTTACACAACCATTTCCTTTGATTTGCAGCCATGGGATCGCCCAGGGCCGAGGAAAGGTTGGTGGGCCTGTGATAATTCCCAGCATCTCTCCCTCCAGCCCTCTCAGTCCCTGCAACTCTCTCCCACCTCACCGCCCCCCACCCCCCGCACCCCCACCAGGTTCATCTTTAGGCAACTCCCAGTGAGGCCCTGGGAATGGTCATGGGCGGGGAGGGTAGGTGGGACAGGGAGGCTGGAGCCCAGCCGGGCTGACCCACTCTGAGGGGGTGGGGGGCCAGAGGGGGGGATTAGCTCCTCCCACCTTGCCTGGTCCCCACCATCCTTTATCCTGCTCTCCCTTCATCCCAGCCAGGAGTGTGCTGGTCCCCGGGAGGCCCGGGCCCTGTCCCCACCACTGCCCTTAGTTCTGCTCTTCCTGGAACCATGGTCTGAGAGAAAGAGGCTGCCCTATATCCCTTCCCACCTTGGGAGCTGCATGCACGTCCTGGGAGAGCCTCAGGAGCTGTGTGGGACCGTGGGATGGCTTGGGGTGACAACTCCAGTCTCATCACACACCCTTGCATTCCTCAGACTATACACCATGCAGCCCCGGCCCGCTCTCCTGGCCGCCTCACGGGCCACAAGAGGATTCTGCCCCCTCGGCCTCACCTCCAGCCTTTCCATAATGAGGGCTCTGGAGGCCCAGCTCAGGCAGCCAGGCCCGCGCTCCGGAGCTCCTGAGCAGCTGGGTGGGAGGAGGGGCCCATTCTAAAGGCCTGTCAGTCAAGTATTGTTCTGCTCCCAGGAACCCCTCAAACCCGGTTTCCAGGCCTGAGGCAGATGTGGGCTGCTCTCCAGACTGGCGTTGGCCAGACTTAGCTCTCCGTGTGGCTGAGAAAGGCTTTGAGGCTGTGTGGGATGCTGTCCCCCACCCGGCCCAGCCCTTCTGTCTCGCAGGGACAATAGCCCCAGAGAAGCCCACAGAGCGCCCTCCTGGGAGGGAAGCTTTGGAATCCCCCCTCCCGCGGTGGGAGTCGGTGAGGCAGGTCACTCCAGAAGTGCAGGAAGAGGCCAGCGAAGCTTGCAGAGAAGGAGGGGTGGGCTGAGCCGCGGGCCTGTGCTTGACACGAAGCTAGTCAGTGACTCCCAGAGCCAAGGTCTGAGCTCACTGACCCGCCCCTGGGGGGCGCTGTCTCAGGGGACGGCCCCTCCTCTGCAGAGCCCAGAGAGGAAGCCTGTCCCCACACCCTCAAGGCACCACGAGCCCATCCGTAGCCATCTCTCTGTCTCTCTCTCTCTCTCTCTCTCACTGAAGTCCTGTTGCCAAGACTCTTCTAGTGGCTGTGGGTCTGTTTAATGTACCCCAACTAATTTCAGGGCCATCTTTGCTCCCTCCCTCCCTTTGCACCCCACAAATCATGCACGAGCCAGCCAGGGGCCAGCAAGAGGGGGATTTCGGTGTGTAGTGCTGATGCACCCACGGGGAGCCGTTCCTCTGCCAGGACCTTCTCCGCACCATCCTGCCCCAGACCAGCCCATACTCCTGACAGATTTCTCTGAGCCTAACCCTTGCCTGCTTAAAACTGTCCTTGGCTCCCTGTTGCCTTCCCATTTAACCATGGACTCCTTACCTTGGCACTCAAGACCTTGTATAATGTGGCCCCGACCTGGCTTTGTAGCCTCGACTTCTACTCCCTCCCCTTCACAGCCAACCAGAGACTATTCCCTGGGCCCCAAACACACCCCTCCTTTCCTGTGTCTATTCTCACTTGGGCTGTTCCCTCCGCCTGAAACAACCTCACCTCTCCACCCCCATCTCTCTCTATCCAAATCCTGCCCATCCTCTGGGGTCCATCCCAAATGGTCCTCTCCTCCAGGAAGCCTCGTCCGTCCCCCAGTTATGAGTGCTCCCACACAGCTTTGTCCAGCTCTTGAAGACCTCCCGTGCTGTCTCGTGCTGGGGCAGTTGGCCTTTTTTTTTAAGATTCTGACTGGACAGAAAGATCCTACGGGTCTCCATCCCACTCTTCCCTCTGTTCCTATGACATCTATAGGACCCTGCAAATAATAGGCACTAACTATGGATCGGGATGGAAGTAGATTGAGCACAAACTGACAGCCGCGCAGAAGATCACAAATAAATTCTCAGGGTGTGTGTGTGGGTGTGTGTGTGTGTGAGAGAGAGAGAGAGAGAGAGAGAGAGAGAGAGCTAGCGCTGGAGTGAGGGCTGAGGATCCTGGCACCACTTTGCCCTGATGACTACATGGAGCCCTCTCTCCAAGCCCACAGGATTTGTATGCAGATCTTGGCACAGCCCAGCAGCCAAGATGCCAGCCTGGCAAAGTGCCACTCAGGAAACGTGGGATTCTACAGAAGTGGTGCCAGGGATCCACGGCGATGAAGGGCTCCAATCCATTTCTGTCACTCTGGAAGCCGGTTGGAGGCTGCGTCACAAAGCGCCAAGCATCCAGGCAGAAAGGGGCAGCAGGTGCCCACCTCCCCCAGCCCCGTCAGCCCTGGACGGTTCTGCCTGTGGCTTGCTCACCAAGTCTGCTCTGCTGCGTCCCCAGCAGCCTGGAGGAGAGCTGTCGAGGGACATCAGGACCCGTCCACAGCCCAGAGATGGCCCTCGGCCCTCTCATAACTGAGATCTAAGTGACTCACTAAAAGCAAAACAAAACAAAAGCAAACGTAATCATCGGAGCCGCTGTTTCCTGGGGAAATGTGGGGCCCAGGCTCTCACATGCTGATTTCACCCACTTCTTACAGAGTCCTCTCAGCTACCCTGCGCAGCGTGCCATTTTCCACACTTTTACAATGAGGAAGCTGAGACTCTGGGCAGGGGGCGGGGTAAACCACACATCCAAGATGATGCGACTCACGCCGCACACACATGACAGTCCTTGCAGACCCTGCCCGTGCACTGAGCTTCATCGGGGTCCCCTGCCTCGCCCTCATAATCTGTTATTGCTGTGAGTGCAGTCAAGGCCCAAGAGGGGGTCCAGACACTGGCAGCTGGGGACAGAGGGGAAAGAGCTGACCTCATGTCCTTAAGCTGTCTCTACACGGTGGGGACAGCTGACCTGCAAACTGTCGCCATCCAAAGGCTGCATGTGCAAATGAAGGCAATTAATTGAGCCTGGAGTGGGCTTTGATTCCTGACCCCTCCCCCACCAACAGCCTGGCATGTGGGGGCTGAGAGACTGGGGGGACTGCTGCCCCACCTGCCTGGCAGACAACTGTGGAGCTGGGATGCCCCTGGGCATCCCAGGACAGCTGTAGGTTCACATTCCTGCTTTGCTGATCAGCTCATCCGCTGCATGGTGGGTTGGGGGATGGTGGGTTGGGGGCGGGAAGCAGGGGGGAGGTGGGTGGGGGTGGGAGTAGGGCTGGCTGAGGGGCATCCGATGGGGATCTGGGCCAGGAATATCAGTGATGCTCTGACGGAGCCGAGGATTAGGGAGCTCAGTCCGGGCTGTGAGCCAGACAACCACCCACTGGGAGAACTTGGCCCATGAATCCCTCTCCCTGACTCTGGGTCTCCTCCTCATGTGGGAAAAGGACACATTGGAGCCACCACATTTGGTAGAGATGTTTCAGGGGTCCTTTAGATGTTTGATTCCAACATTACTTTTTAAAAAATATATTTTAAACTATTCTGAAAGCTGTAGCAAAAACAGCAGACTCTCAGAGGCGTTCTCTGCTCCAATTTGAACATGAGTGTGCCATCACAACTCGGGTTCTCCCGGGTCACTGAAGAGTGTCCCAGGGATGTAAGGTGAGCAGTTTCAAAGAACCGTGCCCATTTGCACCTACTTATGTACCCACTCCAGGATTTTCTGGACGTGACTGACCAAAGCCAGTTAGAGGCCCAGCCTCCTCGGAACAAGTGCAACCCACAACCACTACATGCCTTCATATCCCCAAGGACGGGTTCTTTTTTCTCGCTGATTCGCTTTAAGGCAGGATTGTAAACTGGGGGCATAAGGGTGGTCACCTGGCATGTCTACGCAGGACGCTGAATGCTTAGGAGAGCTTGAAGTTGTGTCTGCCTGAGACAGGGAAAATTTTGATTCCGGGAAGAGATTCGTGGTGGGGGTGGTGGGGTGTTCTGTTCGTAAAACACTGCCTTTCTCAGTTTGATGTGTTGGGATTATGAATAAGATTCCATGGGAAATGATTTGCATTGCTCGAAAAAGTTGGGGTGAGGGGAATAGGGGAAGAAGACCACTGGATCAACAGGTTGGGTGGCCTCAGCCTTGTGTGCCGTGCCGGGGAGCCTGGGAATTTATGACTCACAGTGACAAGCTGTCTCTATCTGTCTGCCTAACTGACAGCCCCCTGTGGGGAGGGGTGACAGGTAATATCCTTCAGGATCTGGAGTAAGTCCCCAGGGGCTAGGAGCATCTCCTGAGGGAGTGTGAATTCAGAGGCCGTATTGGTGCATGCTAAAAGATAAAGCATGGGGCACCTGGGTGGCTCAGTAGGTTAAGCGTCTGCCTTCAGCTCAGGTCATGGTCCCAGGGTCCTGGGATTGAGTCTTGAGTCAGGCTTCCTGCTTGGTGGGGAGCCTGCTTCTCCGTCTCCCCCTACCCCTCTCCCTGCTTGTGCTCTCTCTCTCTCTGTCAAATAAATAAATAAAATCTTTAAAAAAAATAAAGAGCTCCCCCCCACTCCCAGCCCCTCGACACCCCCAGCCTGGGAGCCCTGGCAGCGACTATAGACCTGGAACCCCGGCTCAGTAGTGCTTAGGATGGATTTTGTTCAATGCAATAATCATCTCTGGTTTTACATTCCCATATGTCCATCTCTGGTTTTACATTCCCAATGTCCTAACTTGGAACCCATCTGTCTGACTCCTCCCTCTGGCGCCTCGCCCTCACCAGGTTGGCCGCTTCCTGGAAGGGCTGGACGTGGAGAATGGAGGGGTCCATCGCCAGGCCCTCCTTCTGCTCTTAGAACTGTGGGGCTGCCCGAGCTGGAGCTCCGGTTGGGGGGGTCTTAGAGCTCCTGGGAGCAGATTCCTGTCTTCTTTAGAGGGAGCTGACCCCCCCCAGGGCTGGAAAATGGGTAATTTTGCTTGTTCGATCAAAACTGTTATAGCCTAGATGAGAGGAGGGGAGGGACAGGCGGCTCATAAATTCATGGGCTGGGCTCCTCCCAAGGCATTTTGTGACTAGACTTTGTCCCTCTAGCTGCTCCCACCATCAGACCTCCTCATGAGTCCTAATGTCCCTATCTGTGAAATGGGACTATCAGTCTGTCATGAGGTAGGATTATTTAGGAGATCAGAATTTCTGTATGCTGCGTATCTGGGGAGGAAGCAGGATTCCAGTATGCATGGAACCCAGGTAGTGTATATGGGGTGGAAGGCAGCAAAGAGGTGCCCACTAGTGGGGTGCTGCCCTGGGCGCTGCTCACTGACATTCTGGGGCCTTGACAGTCTTGAGCTAGTCCCTACCCCTCTCCCTGGCCAGTAGGAAGGGCCCTCAGAAGAGCCAGAGCCCTACCTACCCTTCCATAGGCCTTTGAGCCAACCTGGCCTCACGCAGAGGACTCTGCATCTTGACCCCTGGAGCACCAGGTGTTGAGCACTGGGTGCTTCTCTGCAATGGAGGCTGCAGGGGAGAGTGACACCAGGTGGTCACCACTTGCTGAGCCCCTCTGGGTGCAGGACCTGGATGTCACGTCAGCCTCCTCCAGTCTGAAGGAGGAGACCTGGTTCTGCTCCAGAAATTGCCAGTCCGAGTGGGGATACTAGCCCTGGCCCTAGAGAGCTCCCAGTATGATAGGGGAGATCTAGGTCTTGCTTTGGGAGACTAGGATCTAGGGAGGACTCCTAGATGGATAAGAAAGACACCACTCCTGCCCACAAGGAGCTCTCAGCCCTGGCCCCAAGCTGCCCTTAGGGATTTCCCAGTCTGATAGGAGAGACCCAGATCCCTCCTTGGAAGTTCCCAGAACATGGGGAAAACATATCCTTTGCTAGAAGGAGATTCTAATCTGCGGGCAAAGACATAGTCCCCTGCTGTCCAAGTATCCCCACTCGGACCAGGTAGAGAGGCCGCAGGTCTAATGAAAGATCAAAGCACAACCATAACTAGCAATGATTCGAACACAGATGGCGGCACAAATCCATGAAGCTCCGCCATGGGAGGGCCCCATGGAGCCGAGCGGGAAGAGCTGTGTGACCTTGGGCGAGTCACTGAACCTCTCTGAGCCTCAGTTTCTTCTCCTATAAAATGCCAGGCCTTGTGAGGAAGAGGAGAGGTAAAGGTATATAAAGTGAGCAGTCACCAGTAAGGGCAAAATAAGCATAAGCCCTCCTTATTATGGGGAAGGGAGAGAGAGAGTGGGTGGCAAGTGGAGGTGGGGAGAGGGGTTGGTCCTGGAAGCATTTGTGCATCTGTGCCCGTGTGTGTAGGGGGGCAAGCGCAGGTGGTCCTGTCCTCAGTCCTCAGTGGGGTGATCGATGGTTTCCATGGGGTGGGGCAGGACAGGCCCAGGCCTGCCTGGAGAGGACCATTGTCTTGGTAAATGAGGTTTGGCTTCCCCACAGGGGCGGCCCCATCTGCTTACATTGTTTCCAACAGCAGCCTTGGGAATTAGCAACCCCCCAAGGCCTTACACCTCAAAAAACCTACGTAGGGGTGTTGAGTTGGGGGGCTCCTCAGAGCCCCCACCCTCCCACCCAGAGGCTCCCAGCTTTGTGCTTCTCTCTCCCAGTGTCCCACGCCCACCTCCTGGCCAGAGTCCTGACTTCTGCTACATTATAGGTAGCCACCCCTTCCCCCCAAGCAATCCTCTGGCACCCCTCTTCCCCAACTTCATTATCTTGGTGCCCAGACAATTTAACACCACTTTGCTGTTCGGTCAGAACCACCACTTAATCATCAAGTGACAAAATGCTTGCTGTTCGCTCTGGCAGAGGCCAGCGTGGAGTGGAAAGACACCTGGTGTCAGGCAGGCCTGGGGGTGGATCCTGGCTCCTGCACTTCTTAGCTGGGTGACCCTGGGCAAGTCATTTAACCACTCTGGGGTTCAGTCCCACATCTGAAAGAGGAATGTGTTGTTTGAGTACAATTTATTGGCCGTTTACTAATGGGGGGGCCCAGAACTTTATGCGCATTATCTAATTCAGCCCTTTGAAGTGGGCAAACAGGACTCAACATCAGGACAAAGCTTTGAGGGACTTGCCCAAGGTCACACAGTAGAGAAAGTGGTAGAGCTGAGACTTGAACCCATGGTTATTGACTCCAAAGGCAGGTCCTCTGACCACTCCTCATGCTACCCTCGGTGACCCATACCAGTGCCGGTGCTGTGACTCTCAAGGACAGCTCATGTGGGCGGCTGTGACCCAGAGCCTGGCACAGAGACCTTCAAGGACGGCTCATGTGGGGGGCCGTAACCCAGAGCCTGGCACAGAGAGAGCCTCAAAAAACTTGTAGTTTCTACAATGACTTCATCTCACCTGCTCTGGATTCTAGCAGGGGCCTTACCCCTTGTACCCCCACACCCACCCAGTGACGTGTCCCAGACGGTCAATGCCGGACCATGGCGTTGTGGTACGGAGAGCTGCCAAAGCTGGGACCTGGTGGTGGTGAGGGCAGGGCTTCTAGTGGCAAGGGTTCAGCCACCCTCCCATGTCCTTCCTGCGGAGGGCCTGTGTCCTTCCTGGGGAGGGCTTGTGCTCTGGTGGCCAGCTGGCCCCCTCAAGAGGAAGAGCAGCAGAAGACAGGCAGAGGGGCTGGAGCAGCAAGAGAGGCTGGTGTCACCCGAAAGGGCCAGAATAGGGATGCTCGTATGACACCTGCCCTTGGGAACATGCCCAGGACCCCTCTCTGGAGGGAGCTCCTGTTCTCCCCAGGCTGCAGACTCAGGGAGGCCAGGATGCAGATCCCCGCTCCCCCACATTCCTGGCTGAGACCAATGAAGGAGCTCCCTCCAGGTCACATAGCTAGGAAGCCTTTGGTGGGGATTCAAACCCATTCTGCCGGACTTGGGCAATCACTTCCCTGTCTATAACCAGGCACAGAAATCATCCTCATCTTCCAGAAGGATGAAGAGCCCCTAGTACCACGGGGATTTTCCAGGTGGCTTGCTCCCCCTCCAACCTTCCCATCTATGGTCCTTTGCTCCAGGGCCAACCCTGGATAACCTGTGGCTTGCAATTTTCAGTTCACTCCTAACCCCTTGACCAACGGTTCCATTGGATAGAACACGTGTGCACAGAGCACCGACTGTGTGTACTGGGACCACAAATGGAACAAGACCCAGCCCTGCCCAGGGAAGGGCAGACCACGAGAGAAAGGGAGGCAAGGGGGAGTAGGAGGGCTTCCCACAAGAGGGGACGGCTGACCTTGGCCTGCAAGGAGGGCAGGCTTGGACTGAATGCAGGGCAGGGGAGACATTTCAGATGGAGGGAAGAGCCCTGGCAAAAGCTCAGAGGAAGCCAGCGTGGAGATGCTCAGCCCTCGGTGGTGGCTGAAACCCAAGATGCAAACGAGAGTACTGTGGGAGGCAGGTAGAGTTGTTAATTGAGTGGCAACAGGGAGCCATTTGCAGGATTCAGGGCTGGGGAGAGGGGGTGGATTGAGTGGTGAGGAGGAAGGCAGAGAAGGTGGGTGAGGGTCAAGGAGGCTCTGAGCCAATTTCTGAGGGGTCGCAGGGGTCGCTGAGCTGGCTTTCCTGAGGATGGCTATGGCCAGAGGAGGAAGAGATGGCAGAGGGCCCTGGGTTGCCAAAGCTGGGCCTGTCTGCCAGGCAGGATCATGAGCAGGAGGCTGGATGGGGTGTGCCTGTGTCTTTTTTTTTTTTTTTTTAAGATTTTATTTATTTATTTGACGGAGAAAGAGATAGTGAGAGCAGGAACACAAGCAGGGTGAGTGGGAGAGGGAGAGCCCCTGTGTCTTCTTTAAAGAGAAAGGCTCAGGTTGCCAGCCCTGACTGGGGCTAAAAACCAGAACTTAGCCAGGAGAGCCTAGAACTTGCCAGCTGGGAGGTTTCCCTCTGCTGAAGTGGCCCTCATTAAGCCACTTGGCCCCTATCACTGCTGGACTCCTGGGGGGGTGTGTGTGTGTGTCACCTGCTATGAGGACAGAGATGCTATGATGGTCAGAGGCTCTGGGCAATTATACAGCAGGTCCAGGATACAACAAGACAATGCCCCCAGAGGAAAGGAAATGGCTTGTGAGCTAGTGCCATTAAAAAAGAAATCGGGGCAAGACAGAGGTTCAGAATTGGGAATGAGTCACATGGATGCCTCATGATGAATGACCAGCTGTTGGCAACATTGACTCAGCGACACTCCTCTCATTTTGGAAGCAGAGACCCTTTTCACCCTGATTTTTAAACTGATTTGAGGACAAGCAGAGAGGAGGATCGAGAAGAGAGGACAGTGCCTATGAGAGTGGGAACCCTGTAATGGGGGGGCTGCAACTGTGACCCCCATGTGGGAAGGGACCACAGTCCCGTTTCTCTGCAGTGTCTCTAAGGCTTGAATTGGTGATCCATATCCCCCTTGCTGTGGCGCCCCCAACCCCACCCCAGCCAGGGACTGAAGCCTCCCCCATGATCCCCAAGCGTGTACTGTGCTGGCATCCAATCTGTTTTTTTACCCCCACTGTTCCAACACACGTCCCTGTAGGTAGGTGCTATTATCCCCGTTTTATGAAGGGGACACTGAGGCTCAGAGACATGCGTTCCTTTGTCCACGATCACTCCCAGGGCCTCTGTCTGCCGGATCCCAGAGGGATGGTGCTGAACCCGCACCGGGACACTTCGGCGTGCCACAGGCTGGGAGGAGGGCAGAGTGGAGGAGTGCGCAGGGCAGGAGACCAGATGGAGGCGAAGGCCGGAGGGAACACCCAGTGGAAGAAAGCAAGAAGGAAACCCAAGAGCCCTCACGTCTCAAACCTCGGCTCCTGGCTCCCGCAGGCGGCTGAGACCCGGGTGCGCGAATGGAGAAAAGCCAGTGGGGAGGAAGAGGGCCTGAGCCGGGGCCGTCGGGGTTTGCAAGGGCGCGGAACTGGCCCGGGCGCGGGGCCACCGGCAGCGCCGGAAGGGCGCACCCTGAACCTTCTCCCCCCGACATACTTTAGCCCCCCAGGCAGCCTCGAAAGGGGCAGGAGGACATGCCTGCCAGCTCTGTTCGGGGCTCAGGAAGTCTTCGAAGCTTCTTCGAGCGGTGCGGACTCCCCAGTCCACTCCCCCGCCTTGGTGACCACCCAGAGACTCAGAGACAGAGAGACAAAGAGAGACGCGGTCCCAGAGGGAGGAGGAGAGTGGGCGACAGCCGCGACCCAGAGAGGGCGGCGAGGGCGCGCGCGAGACAGAGTGTCAGAGCGTAGAAAAGTGAGCGTCCGGCGGAAGGTGGGCGGACGCGGGGACCGGGAGCAGAGGCTGGAGACGCCGCGAGGAGCGGAGGCGGCGGACACACGGACCGACGGCTCCAAGGGCGGGGCGGGCAGGGAAGAAAGCGGGATCCTCACCTCCGGCCACAGTTCCCCGCGCGCCCCGCCCCTAAGCGCGCCAGGTAGCCCACCTTTGTCCGGGGCCGCTACCAGGTGAGGCGGGAGGGCGGGGCCAGGGGCGGGCCAAGGCCATGCCTTACCTGTCCGGTCAGCGGGGCGGGGGCCGAGGGGCGCGGGGCCGAGAGCCTGTGGGAGCCGAGCGCAGCGGAGGGCCGAGCCGCGAAGCAGGGACGGCGCGGAGAGGTGCGCGGGCGGCAGGAGGATGTGCCCAGGCTGAGTGGGGCTGGAGCGAAGGGGAGGGGGCGGGCGCGCGGGAAGGGGGCGGGCGCGCGGGGAGGGGGCGGGGGAGGGGCGGCTGGAGCGGGCTTGGCTAGCCCCCTGCTGAGGGGCAGCCCCGGGCCGGGCCGGGGCCCCCGCGCGCTCCCGGCCGGCGCGCCCTCGCCAGCTGCGCTCGGCGTTCCGGGCCCGCTCCCCAGAGGCCTAGCCGCCTCCGCCGCGAGGGCGCGGGGCAGACAAAGGAGGCAGACAAAGGCGGGCGCAGCCGGGCGGCCGTGCGGGCACCGGGCGAGGCGGGCCCACTCCTCCCGGTGCGTAAGAGCCGCCTCGGCGCTGCCCCGAGCGCGTGGGACGGGCGGGGCGCGGGCAGCGGTGGCGCATCTGGAGCTGCCCCGCCGGGAGTGGGCGACAAAAGGCCGCGGCAGGGGGTCCCTGGCAGACCCCAACAATGGATCGGAGCTGAGCGCTCAGCTGCGGCCGCGTCTGGCTGGGCAGGGGCCGGCCAGTCCCCAAAAGGATTATTCCGCCCAGGCTGTCAAATGGGACGGAAGAAATGCCCGGTGCAAGGAAGGCGGGACGGGGCACCGCGGGGCCTTTGTAGCCTCGAAAAGTGCGCGGAGCGGTGGGGCGGGGTTCTAGGAGAGGTCGCTCTTCGATAAAGGGGTATAGGGGGGGTCTTCAAACGTTACCAGGTGGGAATCCCGGGCGCTGACTGCCGCACTGGCGTGTCCCCTCCCCACCCCCCGGAGGGAAGGGAGAAATACAATTCTCCTACCCAACACACACACACACACACACACACACACACACACACACCGTCTTCCTCTCGCCACGCCCCGTCCAAAGTCCGTCTGATGCTCCCCAGCCCAGCCCCGCCGGGACAAAGCCAGCCCCAGGGGCGGCTCATCCATCACCGCGTGGGGCGCCGCGTCCCGACGACCCTGGGAGTCCGGGAATGCTGTGTTATGAGTCCCGCGGCCCCCATAACTCACGGCGGGGTCAGTGGGGCCACAGGCGCTGCAAAGATCAAAGAGTGGTGGGGCGGGAGTCTTGCCTGGCTCCCAGAGTTCGCCCAGTGGCTTCCATTTCGACTTGTTTTCCTCTTCCTCCAGAATGTGGCAATTATGGCTCAGAGGTTTAGGAGCTCCGTTCTGTGGTCTGGCCAGATGCCTGGGCTTATCTGCTGATTGCCATTCCTGGTGCCCTCCGGCAAGGCGCCCAACCTCTCTGAGCTCATCATCATCATCCCTAACTCTTGGAGTTCAAGGATTAAGTGCGATGGCCTTTGTAAGGAGATAATGTTCCTAAGATCCTGACCTCATGGGAAATGCTCTAGAAAAATTAAGTGCTATTGTTATTGTAATATTATCAGCCTGATGGGCACCAGGATGGACTGGCTTCTGAGCAGAGTAGAGACCCAAACTGATAGGCTTTAACTAATTCCTTCCAATTCCTAAAGTTGGGAATAGACTGCTGTAGGGCAAGGACAAAAGTGGGGAGACAGGTACTGTGGCTTGGATGAGAGGGGGGTCTGTGGGCATGATTCTCCTTTTCAGGAATGAAACTGTGGCCAGGTATTCACTGCGGACTCTGGTTCAAAGGCTGCTACTCTGGCTCTTCACCAGTGGGGTGATCTTTTTTTTTTTTTAAGATTTTACTTATTTATTTGACAGAGAGAGAGAGAGCACAAGTAGGCAGAGTGGCAGGCAGAGGGAAAGGGAGAAGCAGGCTCTCCTCAGAGCAGGGAGCCTGATGCGGGGCTCGATCCCAGGACCCCAGGATCATGAGCTGAGCTGAAGGCAGACGCTTAACCAGCTGAGCCACTCGGGCGCCCCACCAGTGGGGTGATCTTATGTCATGCTCTCTGTTCTCTGGGTTGTCCCAGAGTGATGCAGTGGAAAAAGACAGATGTGAGGAGAGGCCTAGCCCATTGTGGTTATGGTGACTTTGGGCCTCAGTTTCCCCCAGAGTTGTATGCCCAAAGTGGAAACCACTCAATATCCATCGACTGATGAGTGGATGAAGAAAATGTGGTGGATTCATACAATGGAATATTATTTGGCCATAAAAAGGAATGAAGTACCTATACACGCCACATGTGGATGAATCTTGAAAACATTATGCCAAGTGAAACAAGCCAGATATAAAAGGCCACATGTTGTATGATTTGTATGAAATGTTCAAAATAGGCAAGCCCATAGAGACAGAAAGTAGTCTAGGGGTTGCCTGGGGCTGGTGGAAGGGGAGACGGGGGTGGGGAGGTGACCGCTACTGTGTGTGGGGTTTTTATTTTTGGAGTGATGAAAATGTTCTGGGATTAGTGCTGATTACTGCACAACTTACTAAAACCCACTAAATTGCATACTTTAAAGATTTTATTTATTTACTTGTCAGAGAGAGAGAGAGCGAGAGAGCGCGCGCACAAGCAGGGGGAACGGCAGAGGCAGAGAGAGAAGCAGGCTCCCCACTGAACAGGGAGCCCAATGCGGGGATTGATCCCAGTACCCTGGGACCATGAAGGCAGATGTTTAACCGACTGAGCCACCCAGGCGTCCCTAAATTGCGTACTTTAAAGGGAGAACTTCATGGTTGTGAAATGCATCTCAATAAAGCAGTTATAAAAAAAAAAAAAAAGTGGCAGTTGAACTGGATCAAGGGTTCTTACCCTGTGGTCTGGGATGACTTCAGAGGGCCCAAGAACCCCTGAAATTGTGGAAGACATTTTGTGTCTCTGGGTGGAGGTTCTAAGTTTAAGAATAGATGATTTGTAAGGTCCTCCTGACCGACAAGGGGTCAATGATATTGGGGAGTTGACAAAACACCAGGGAGGGGATGGCATGTGTAGGCTCTGCCCTGGCTAAGGTGCTGGAAGCACCCAGTGTTGCTGGCCTAAGGTCAGGGCCCTGGCTTGGGTCCGAGGTCAGCAGAGGATCCAGGGAGCTGTGTAGGTCAGGCCTCATCTCAGAAGGCCTGATCACAGAGGGGAGGAGCTGAGTGTGGGCCACAGTCCCTTGCCTTTAGGCGTCTTGGCCATGGGGATACATGTCCTCCCTTAGGGCACCTTGGGGGCTGCCTTTTTGGAAGTGGGGAAGGGGGTGCAGCTGAGGATGTTTTAGATGGGGTTTTGTTTTTTTTTTGTTGTTGTTTGTTTTTAAAGATTTTATTTATTTATTTATTTGACAGAGAGGGACACAGTGAGAGAGGGAACACAAGCAGGGGGAGTGGGAGAGGGAGAAGCAGGCTTCCCATGGAGCAGGGAGCCCGATGTGGGGCTCGATCCCAGGACCTTGGGATCATGACCCAAGCCGAAGGCAGACGCTTAACGACTGCGCCACCCAGGCGCCCCTAGATGGGGTTTTGAAAACATGGTGGCTGGTACGGAGCGCTTGCTCTTGGTGCTTACATAGTGTGTGTAGATCTTAATCTCATTGTCATAACAGCACTAATTGAGAATTTATGTGCCAGGCGTTGTGGACTTTACATTTTTACAAACATCTCACTTGTTTCCTGCCCACCTCCCCACCCCCACCCCCCAGCCCTACGGAATCGGTGCTACCATTATCCCATTTACAGATGAAGAACCTGAGATTCAGAGAGGGAAGGACCTCACAGCTGGCTAAGGAGCAGTGGTGGGGAGAGGAGCGGCGCCTTATGCACAGGGGCAGCCTGGTGGGTGCGGGGACGGGGCACATAGACAGCATCCCCCAGCTCTTGCTTCATTATTGAAAGCCACTCTTCTCTGCCCACCACCACCTGTAGCTCAGGCACTGAAATCCCAGGTCTTTGTTCTCATCCAGAATAAGTCAGGATTCAAGTGGGGCAAGTGGCAATGAGTCACTGTGCACCCTTACTTCCTCTCTCTGGTCTTTCATTAATTCATTTGCATGCACTCACTGAGAACCTGGGTATGGCCAGGCACTGGGTGAGGTGCTGGACCAAAAGTATGAACAAGGCTGGGTCTCTGCTCAGGGGGCTTTCCAACTGGCTGGGTCCTTGAGCAGCAGGGGACCAGTGGGATTGTCACCAGGCTTTATGTGGCTGACTCTCTGCCCGCCCCCCGTCCCTTCCTGTGTTTGGTTTCTTAGGAATCTTAGGCAGGGATGGGATGAATGTTGAATCTTGGGAGGACTTTGGAAGCATCTTAGGGGTCTGGACCCTTCATCACCTGTTGTTTTACCCAGTTCACTAGTTACGTGTTTGTTCAGGGGACCCCAGGAATTCTCCTTTGCCCCTGAAGGCCTTGGTCTTTGCAAGACTTTGTTACATCTTGCCTTCTCTTGGTTTCAATTTAAATGTGTCTTGGGAGTGATTTTCTTTCTGTCCTCATTGCAGACCCTCAGGGACCTGCTCCAGTTGGCAAATAAGCTCTCTCTCCTCCTAAACATCCATCCTTTCCTCCCAGATGCCTTCCTACATATTGTCGTTATGGTGAAAAATATGCAAATAACTGAAAAACAGTCAACCAGAAAATGGGTATTCAAAAATGTAATAAATTAACCCCATAATGTAATCTGGGTCCCAAGACTATCCATCACGCTGATGGGCTTAAGATCTAGAAACCCAGATGCCGCAGAGCCCTATGGATAAAAATGACAGATGAGTCCTCATAGAGCTCCCCCTTGGCCCCCCCCCCGCCCCTCTCCAGCTTCTTGGCCCCCGTGGAACCCAAGGCTATGTTCATTTCACAAACGAGGAGACAGAGGCCTTTTTGGGGTTAGGGGGCAGATCAACTTGAATCCTTCCTCATCTGTCTCCCCGCCTGCCTTCCTCTGCTTATGGCTGGCTTTGAATCCAAAGCCTCAAATGTAGGCATTTCGTCCATGGGTTTCTAGTTGACAAGGCAGGTGCCCCAAGTGTCAAACAAAAGCTGTTGGGACCTCACTTTCTGCATATGAAAAATGTTGAGTGATGGGTCGTATGTCCGCCAAGGTTTCTTTGAAGTGCTTTAGCTCCGTGGGTCAGGAGACCGACAGGTGGCTTGTACTGTGTCTTCTCAGGGCAGGGGGCTAAGGCTGGGGGCCTGGCATGAGACCCCACGGTGCTCACACTATACCCTGGAGGCCACCCCACAGGAGTAGCTGGACTCTGAGCTTCCCACCCCAGGATCCAATCCTAAGAAACCCTTTACAAGGAATTGCCCCTGCCCCCCCCAAGACTGCCACTTCCAGATGCCAGTGAAAAAAACTGCTTGAACAGCCTCCAGAGAGGGGCAAAGGACCCTTGCTTTCTCCAGCGCTAAAGTATCCACAATGATGAAATCTCAAGGAGCCAGGGGACACTGTTTACAAGCCATTGAGCTGCTCAACTCCTGTGGCAATGGTCCTCTCCTACATGGCATGACATGGGCAGGGTCCCCAAGTCTTGAGAAGGGCTGTTGTGCCCCAAATGGGCTGCCAGGTGTATCAATTCTTGAAATAAATCATCTATCACTTTGGGGTAAGCATGGAAATTGTATGAAATGCAGACTTTCCTTGGGAACAGCCCAGACTGCTTTGGCCATTCCCATACTTTTTTGGGCATCAGGGCCCTTCGGGAACTTGTTAAAGGGCCAAAACCCCGCTTTGCACCCAGACTGGTCCAGAAGGTCAGGGAGGCCTGGGTTCCAGGTGTTTAATGGGCTCCCGGGGGGGATCTGATGCAGATTTCCGAGGACTGCCTCTGAGAAATGCTTTGCTGGTATTCCTGGCTTAATGGGCCAAGTTACTTATCCCCTCCCCTGCCTTCACCCCATCAGAATGGGCAAATGCGGGTTTGAAGGCATCCGGAGTGAAAAGGGGTACAGGTCTCCAATACTGAGCTGTAACCGATTAACATTTCTGGGGAGATCTGTGTACTCACAGGTGGGCGTGACTCCTAACAAGCTCTTATGTCCCTGGAGGTCAGGGACAATGTCCCCAGGCTTCTGGTCATGATTTGTTACCTATAACTCCACAGCAACTTCTCTGACCTTAGTTTTCCCCCTGTAAAATAAAGCGGCTGAAAATGAATTGAGGCCCTGGAGTCAGATTAGAAGTCAGAACTAGGTGTGTTTACCAGCTGTGTGATTTTGTCAAATTAGGGAACATCTCTAAGCCTGTTTACCATCTATGAAGTGGGGCTGGAAAATGGGTGCTTAGCTCTGAGGGTTAATGAGGGAATTAAAGAAATCAGTTCTTGACAGATAAACGTTCAATCCGTGTTGGTGATGATTTTAATATTACTATTCTTATATCCCAGGGGCCTCTCAGCCCTTCCAGGGTCCGTGTCTCTAGTGGCCGAGGACAACTCCACGCATCCCCTCCCTCAATAGATGTGTGATTCGGGCAGGTTAGGGCACCCTGTCTTCTGCTGTCCCCGCCCCCAGAGCCGGCGGATTCGCTTTCGGTTGGGCCCTGAGGTCCGGGGATGGTGACTCTGGGGCTAGCAGTAGATGTCGCTGTCTTTAGTCCCCAGCTGTGCCCTCCACCTGGTCCTCACCAGCAACACCTATCCGTCCCCTCTCAGAGCTTCCCAAAGCGAGAGAAATGGCCTGGGGAGCGGAGCGATCTGCAAAGGTGTCTTTTTTCGCGTCCACCCCAAACCGAAGGGAAGCGGCGCGACGCAGTCTCAGCCTCCTCGGGCGCGGGCATCTAGGCGCCGAGGCCGGGCCCCGCCCCTCACAGGCCCCGCCCCTCCGGCTGCCTCTCCCTCCCGCCACCACGGTTGGCTGCGCGGGGGAAGTGGGCGTGGCCGGAGGCGGTCACTAGGACCTGCCGAGAGCCGCGGACGTCACCGAGCGGCCTCCAGGCCCCTGGTTGAGCGGGAGGCGCGAGCGGTCGGGTCGGTGGTTTCCCGCGCTGGGGCCGGGCCCCGAGCCGGGCCCCGAGGCCGGAGCCGGTACCGGGGGGGGGGAGAGGGGCGGGGTTCTCTCCGAGGAGGTTTCCGGCCAGGAAGAGCGGGGGGAGTCTTATTCCAGCCTAGTTTCGCTCTCCGCGCGTCCCATTTTACGCTCGTGGGCCTGCGCAACCCGCTGTGGCCATGCCCTTTTTGCGAGCACAGCTCTGGCCTTTCCTACCCACCGAGGCGGCAGGGCGAGAGGGCCAGTAGACAGGCTGATCGGGGCGCAACTGATGTCCCCGAGCTATGATGCCAGCGTGGGGGGGGTCCTTTCTAGCCGCCCCGATTCTGTGTGAAGGGGGGGCGTCCTGCCCGGATTCCCCCCAGACGGAGGGGAGGGGCAGTGGAGGCGGGCGGACCCTGCGGCTGCCTGGCCCCTTGGAACTAGCCCCCACTGCTGCCCCACTCCCTAGGTGGCGGTAAGGATGACCACACTCACGCGCCAGGACCTCAACTTTGGTCAAGGTAGGGAGGCGGAGCCTGTGGACCCGGGGTGGGGGGCGAGGGAGGGCCTGGGCCGGCGGGCTTTCCGAGCTCACTGGCTTCTGTCCCCTCGCAGTGGTGGCCGACGTGCTATGCGAGTTCCTGGAGGTGGCCGTGCATCTCATCCTCTACGTGCGCGAGGTCTACCCGGTGGGCATCTTCCAGAAGCGTAAGAAGTACAACGTGCCTGTCCAGGTGAGCCCCCACATCTGGGCTGGGGCCATTGGGTCACCCCCGAACCTCAAGGAGGGTAGAGGGTGGATTTTTGAACCGTCCTCCACTTGCAGGCTCAGCCCCTCTCCCCCTCTTCTCCCCAGCAGCCTGGCCTTGCTTTCCAGTTCCCAGCCGCAGCTGACAGCCTGACAGCCTCCCACCCCTACTGCAGCTTTCTGTCCCCTCTGAACTCGAGTTCCCTTTGCCCCAAGTTAGAGACCAGGCCCTGAGATCAGAGTTGCCCCTGGGGCATGGTTGTATTTAAAAGAGCTCCTGAGGCTGGTGAATGGTTGCTTTGAGGAGGTGATTCCTATAAACCTCAGGTACCTTCTCTCTGCCCTCATTGTAATGGGTTGTCTTAGGTCAAAAGGCAGACAAAGCAGTAAATATATGTTCCCCTGTCCCCACTCTCTAGAAGTGCCGGCCCCTTAGAAGGCACTCAGTAAACGTTAGAATAAATGAATGACCCAATACCGGAAGGTGGTGGAAGCCTGAAGGATATACAAGGAAAAGGAAAACAGAATAGCATTTACTGAGCACCTGCTGTGTACTGGGTGCTTCTCTCACTCCTCACTTGGTCTTTACGAGATCTTCCACAGATGAAGTACGTAAAGCTCAGAGAAGTTAAGTGATTTACCTGAGGCCACGTAGCTCTTAGTTCCAGATTCTCAGTTTTTTTTTTTTAAGGTTTTATTTATTTATTTGATAGAGAGAGACACAGCGAGAGAGGGAACACAAGCAGGGGGAGTGGGAGATGGAGAAGCAGGCCTCCCGCCGAGCAGGGAGGCCGATGCGGGGCTCGATCCCAGGACCCTGGGATCATGACCTGAGCCGAAGGCAGACGCTCAACGACTGAGCCACCCAGGCACCCCCAGATTCTCAGTTTTTGAAAATTGATTACATTTTTGGATCCCTTCTCTGGGACAAATGCCTGCATGCCCAAATACACACGATTTAGGGACTTCTCAGCTTCTGGAGGAGCCCACGGACCCCACATTAGAAACCCCCAATGCTATATTAAGTGCTAATGTTGAGACTAAATTCTTATCTTCTAACTTCTCCCTCTCTCTGGATAATTCCAGTTCTTAGCCCCATGATGGGAAGTCAGTGTCCTGGGTGGGGAGCCCTAGGGAACTGCTGGCCTCCCTCCCTGGGCTCCTGGAGGGGTGTCGGGTGGTTTCCCCGTTGGTGCTTTGGGCCTCACGAGCCATCATGGGGTTGTATGCAGATGTCCTGCCACCCAGAGCTGAACCAGTATATCCAGGACACCTTGCACTGTGTCAAGCCGCTCCTGGAGAAGGTGAGGGCACCAAGTCCCCCAGCCCACCTCCCCCCCCAGTCTGCTCCAATGCTCCGGGATGGGGTGATGCTGGGACTGTGCGGGGTCCCCATGACTCTACACCCAAAAGCCTGTCTCCTATATCCTGGAGACCACCCCTGCCCAGGGACAGACCTCAGGGCACGGGAGCCACATTCAGTGTGTGCTGGGCCTGGGAGCCCTGGTTAGTGGAGTTGGCTGAGTGGGGCCTGCCCCAGAGGGTTCTGGGTTTTTCCCCACATCTGTTTCTCTCCCCGTCCCCAATTTCTGTCGGGGCTTGGCCCCTCAGAATTTCCCCCTTCTGTTTTGTCCTGCTCTCTGAGATGTACCCCCATGGGGCCAGGTGTCCTCTCCCCTCTCAGTCTGTACCACTCATGCCAGGGGGTGCCTACTTGAACTTCTCAAACCTCCTTCTGGGCTCTCAGGGACCCTTAGCCTCGAAGCTGAGTGGGGCTGTGAGTGTGCCCTTCCCATCCTTCCTTGGGCAGGGAGGTGGTGGTGGTGGGTGGGTTACCCTGTTCTGGAGTAGGGGATTCCTGTCCTTGCAGAATGATGTGGAGAAAGTGGTGGTGGTAATTTTGGACAAAGAGCACCGCCCAGTGGAGAAATTCGTCTTTGAAATCACCCAGCCTCCATTGCTGTCCATCAGGTAAGCTGCCTCTCCCTGGTCTTCTGGCTGGTTGGTGTGAGGTCCCTAGAAACAGCCCTCACGCTCACCCCTTTAGGGCAGCCCCTGAATACCTTGGCTTGGTCCACATTCTCAGGTCCCTCCTTGGCTGCACCAAGCTGCCTCTCTTCCTTCCTGCCTTTCAGAGCCCCTCTGAAAGCCCACCTCCTCCAGGAAGCTTGGTAAAGAGAACGGCAAGGCACGCCATCCTAACAAGGCCTGTTAGCGGCTGAGCCACGGCTGGCCACCCAGTGCTCTCCCTGTAACCTCTGTGATGTCCACACCTGGAAAATCATAGGGTTGCTAAACGGCTAGTCCTAACCTCATTTTATAGATGGAGAAACCAAGGACCAGAGAAATGACATGAGCTACCCAGGATCACCCAAATGGTGGCAGAGCCAGGACACAGACCCAGTTTTCTGCCTTCCCAGTCAAACGTCCAGTCCATAGGCAACCAGAAGCTGACCTTGGGCAAGGGTATTGGCTGGTCAGGGCACTGGAATCTTTCTCCACTTGCTGTGTAGCCTTGGGCAAGCCCTGTCCATTCCTGGCTTGGTGTCCTGGGGTATGAAGAGGCTTGGGCTGTGTCCTTGTTCTCAGCCTGGGCTGCATATTAAAGGACCTACGGGGGCTCCCTATGGCCCATTTGGACTTAGTTTGGGATGGGACTTGACATTGGTTTTCAACTCTCCAGATGATGTTAACTGTGTAGACAAGATAGGTAGCCAGGCGCTTAGAAGCCAACACACTCAGAAGCAGAGAGGGGCTCTGGACCCCCGGGTCTGCTTCCAGGGTTGACTGCCTGCTGGTGGGAGGGGGCGCCAGTGTGATGGGAGACCCTCCTTTTCTCTTCCCAGCTCAGATTCCCTGCTGTCTCATGTGGAGCAGCTGCTCCGAGCCTTCATCCTGAAGATCAGTGTATGTGATGCTGTCCTGGACCACAACCCCCCAGGTGTGCTCATCCCCACGCCCTCATCCTCGGGCATGTCCACAGCTCCCTTGGCTTGGTGTGCGTTCTCAGGGCCCTACTTAACTGCAGCAAACCGCCTCTCTTCCTGCCTCTTAGAACCTCTCTGAAAGTCCACCTCCTCCAGGAAGCTACCCTGATTTCCACCTGGCTTCAGTCTCCCTACTGACCGTGTCTTGTCCTGGCACTTGGTTTCCACTCTTCTCCTCTGGGGGGGCTGCCGAGCCAGCCAGGGAGGTGGGAAGAGGCTACGCCCAGTGGCGGGCATGAGGTGGCCCGGCCCTGACCAAACTCTTGCCTCTTCAGGCTGTACCTTCACGGTCTTAGTGCACACGAGAGAAGCTGCCACTCGCAATATGGAGAAGATTCAGGTCATCAAGGTGAGATGAGACTGGTCAGGGAAGCTGGGCAGGGAGACAACAGCTGGGAGGCTCTGAAAACCAGAGTGGGCAGGGCTGTCGCTGACAGTGCACTCGTTACCTTGCTTATGGCACTGCTTGGCATCCAGTGGCTTTTGTCGTGTGTTAACTGTGTGGCCACGTGCTTGTCATTGGCCCACCTGGGCACTCAGCACAGAGAGGAGGGTGGAGCCTCGTCCTGGGGCTGCCAGCTCAGCGGCAGTTCTCGGGGGCGGGGGGCGGGGGATGGTCTTTGCCCATCAGTTTCAGAGTTGGTGCTTGGGCCTGGTTAAATCACTTGGGTTCCCAGCCCAGCTCGGATCTGTAGACTCGGCCTCTCAGGAGGAAGAACCTGGGCATCTGTCATGCTGGGAGTTCCCTAGTGATTCTGCTGCTCCCCGAAGTCTGAGGACCCCAGCTCTGGAGAGGAGAGGGGGTAGCGAAGTGAGGGCAGGCCACGGTCTAGCCCCCTTTCACCGCCTTCCTTTGGTCCCCTCCCTAGGACTTTCCCTGGATCCTGGCAGATGAGCAGGATGTCCACATGCATGACCCCCGGCTGATACCACTAAAAACAATGACGTCAGACATTTTAAAGGTGAGCTGCATGGGGACCTGGTAGGCTTTACTGAAGGTATGCTGAGGCCTTGCCAGAGGCTTATGTACGGCTCAAGGCTTGGAGGAGATGACCAGGGAATGCCTGGTGTAAGGCTCCAAACTCCCTTTCTCTTAACCGGTGGCTGCACCATACAACCCCAACCTTCGGCAGAGATCTGTCTGCCAGGGGCTTGTGGGCCCTCCTGAGGAGGTGCCCCGGCTGTCCTCCTGACCGTGGCTGTGTATTCCTGCCTACCAGATGCAGCTCTACGTGGAAGAGCGAGCTCATAAAAGCAGCTGAGGGTGTGCCTGCCCCCACCATGGATGCTACAACTGTTGGACATTGGGGGCCCCCAGCCTCGGGCAGTGCTGTAGGGCCACCCTGATTCCAAGTGCTCTTATTGCCTCTGTGTATGGACCACCCACCCTCCCGCGCGGCACTGCTCAGGTCTGGTTGCCTTCATGGAGAAACTCTCCCCAGGAGGGCAGGGAAGGATGCTCGGACCTTGATTTCTTATCTCCGCCTCCTGGGATTTGGCCGGCCAACACTGTTTGTCTCAAATACTGTGCTGTGACTTGCTTCAATAAAGGGCCCCAAGGGCAGAGCTGGGCTGTCACTAACTGGAGTGGGAGGGACAGGAACAGCCAAATTAACCTGGGAGGAGGGGCTGCTTCGCTGCCCAAGTGCCAAGGGCCCCCACCACTAGACCCAACCCCAGGCTGGTTTTACTGAAAACATTTATTGTCACAAAATGTCAGAGCATATGACAGGGACTTACCACAAACTGGTGGGTTTGCCCAAGGTTGGAACTGGGGCAGGAGCTCCCGGGGCAGGGGCCCTCACTGCCCACAACAGGCTCAGCTGGAGGGGACCTTTGGAAGTCGGTGGCCCAGACAGAGGACGGATGAATGGTCATCAGATGACAAACTGTCAGAAGGGCCTGTGGAGACGAAGTGAGGAGGGCGGGCGGGCAGCCTTCTCCTGCCCCTGCATGGTCTCAGGCTGAGCTGTGGAGGGGGCCGGGTCCCTGGTCATCTTAGGGCTGATAATGATGCTGCTGTTGGTGATGCGGGGCCCGTACCAGCCTGCCCAGAACTGGGTGTCCTTGCCCCCATGCTGGAAGAGGATGTGGCGGACCCCTGAGGGGTAATCCGAGAAAGTGTGGGAGACCTGGGAGGAGGGGAGAGGAAGAAGTGATCACGAGGACTGGGGAGGGGAAAAGATGGGGTGATCACTCCACTGGAGAGGGGAAAGGGGAAGCGCCAGGTCCTGCAAGGGAGAGCCAGGCAGGCTGGAAGGCAGGGGCTCCGAGAAGCGGGTGGCGGGGGGCAAGCAGGTGGGGCCTCACCTCGGTCCACTCGGCATTGTTCCACTGATCGATAATCACGGGCGGGGGCTCGAAGGAGGCCAGGACGATGTAGTTGTCTGAGACCAGCTGGACTCGGATGTGGTAGGCACAGCCACAGTCTGCCCTGGCAGCGAACCTGGGGGAGGGTGGGGCTCAGGACTGTACACCCCCGGACCGAAGGTGACCCTGGAGGAGGGCAGGCAGCAGACCCATGGACTGGCGCTCTGAGCTGGATTGCCCTGCTCTGCTCCTGAGGCCCAGCTGTGCCCCCGGGGTGAGTAATCTCTGGGCGGGGCCACATCGGAGCAAAGTGGCAACCCTTCTGGGTGTCCAGTGAAGACGTCCCCTTAACAAAGCAAAAGGCGCTCCACAGAGATAAGAGCCTGGGCTGTGGGAGCTGTGCTTCCTGTACGTGATAACGGATCTGACTGGGGATTCTGGGAGATTCAAGGGGTGGCCTGTGTGATGGGGGCTGGTACAGAGCTCACCTTCTGCTCAGCCCTGCCGTCCACCCCTCTGCAGCTCTGCACGCTCCTCAGACCCCACCCCTTTCCCTTAGAGTGGTGGCCCTGGGGCCTTGCACAGCTCCGGGCACAGAGCAGGAGCCTGGGAAAGAGCTGAGGGATGCACAGTGAAGGGACTAGGGGAGGCAGATGGGCAGAAGGCGTGGGAGTGAGGTCCAGGGAGGCTGGGTCCTGCTGCCTCTGTTGCTCTAGTACCTGTTTGTGACAACTTATCTCTAGGCCTCAGTCTGCCCATCTGTAAGCTGGAATTAGCATTTGCTGATGCAGGGTGGCAGGCCAGGAGGTGCGGAATGAGCAAGTGCCGGCTCCTGGGGCAGCCCCTACCCTAGGACACCGCCGGGCACAGAGCGGGCACTGCCTATACGTGTCCGCAGGAAGAGGGAAGGATGCAGAGCGTGGCCCGAGCCCCACTCACCAGTCCTTAACCTCGATTTCAGGCCGGAATGTGTCTAGCAGCTCCTCCCAGTAGCCCTCGGCCTTGAGGTCCACCAGCTGGGACTTGAGGCACATCCTGTGGAGCAAAAGGAAAGGCTTACATTCCTGGGTGTGCTTTGCATGGCCAGGACCCAGCAGTGTCCCCTGACTGCTGCAGGACTGCTGCCTCTGGCTGGCGCAGGGGCTCTGACCCACTTGTGCCTAGGTGGCACGTGATCCTAGTTCAAGGGCCCCGATGAGGGCACCTCCGTGAATTCCTGTTCCTAGATGAGGAAGCTGCACACACCTCTGACTTACCCTGATCACCCAGTGGCTCCCAGCGCCCTCAGATTACTACCCACCCCCCCCACCCCCCGCCACTGCTATTAATCCTGGCCACTGAGTACTCCTGCTCATGGAAAGCAGAGACGCTGAGCCCGTCTGGGAACCACTTTCCTCCAGCTGCACAGGGAGGCCCTCACTTAGGCCTGAGATTTGGCAAAAGGAGTCCTGACCCCCCTCCCCCTCAAAACCACCAGCCCGGTTGTTTATCTTACCCAAAAGATGTGACAAAGTACTTCTTGACTTTGGAGTCCGGAAAATCTGTCCCATGGTCTCCAGGGAGGCTCTCTACCCTCCAGTGGTCTCCCCCATTGGAGTCAATTTGCCAGGATGTCATACCCTCTAGGGAAGAACAGAAGCCGAGGTCAGATCTCCTGTGTAAATGTCCGGGCCGGTCCTGCCCACCTGGGCCAGGGAGGGAGGAGGGGGGTTAAGGCAGGGTTTGCTCATGCTCACATCTCAAGGGTGCACCCCAGCTGTGGCTCGGAGCACCCCTACAGAGTGCCCTTCCTCCAACACGTTTCCACCTGTCCCTGCCATATCAGCTCTGATCTGGGACCCTCCCCCTCCCCCTCCCCCTTTGTTCCTGAATGGCTTGACTCCTAGCATGAAGCTGGGGGGAAAAAAAAGTATCACCAAAAATTCTAAACTAGCCTTTCCTTCCTTTCATGTTGCTGAGGGGCTCTGGGAAATACCAAAGTTTCAGTTCTCAAAACAGGAAGTTATGAAGGGCCTGTGATAATATTTCGGTTCTTGGTGACTAATGTCAGTTTGTCCCAATGCACACCACTTACTTGACGACTGACATTTCCCGACACCCTAACTAGGTAACTGAGATCCGAGGGGGCCCAAGGACTGGTTTTCTGGGTTTGCAGCTGTGCCAGCCCTGACCCCCTCTGCCCAGGGTGGGAGGGATAACTGTGAAGGTGGGCATCCTCGGTGCTGGTGGCACGCAGGAACCCCGTATTCGTGATCCCCACCAGGTTGGCTTGGTAGGTTCTGGTCTCCCCCTTCAGACTGAGCCAAGAGGACCTTAAAAAAAAACCAGCAGTGTTTCCCTACCAAGGCTTTCCAGAACAATCACCAAGGGAGCTTTTCCAAATTGCTCCCTCTCCTACGAGCCCACACCTATTCCCCAGGTGCCCTGGGGCCTGCCAGGAGAGAACCAGAGGAGTGACACAGAAATCCAGGAGTGGGGCTGTGCCTCGCTTAGGCCCAAGGAGAGATCCAAGCAAGGCCGGACTGATGGCCGCTAGCCCCCAGCCCAGTGCACGTCCGGGCTGCAGGGGGGCTCTGTGGAGCTGTGTGAGCTGAGCTGGTGGCCTGGCTGGGCAGCTTCTGAGTGGAATCTGGGGCAGGCAGAGAGACTGAGTGTCTGAGCCACGGTCTATGGGGCCTCTGAGAGGGGCCTGAGGCCCTTCATCGGTCAGGACCAGGCCCCGGCAACTGGGCAGTTCCGGACCTTTGGGTAGGATCCTCACCATGGCCTCACACTCCCCATCTATAAAATGGAGCCAACCCTACTTATTTGGCCAACTCCCCAGGTCCTTGTGAGGATCAAGAGAGAAAATCGACACGACAGGGACTCTAAGTGTACAAACTATGCCTCCGTTAATTGTTGCCGTAGCCCAGCAAGAAGCCTGGTGTGTGGTGGGTGCTCAGTGAAGGAAAAAGACCCTGGCAAGTACAAGAGAACATTATAAGTTAAACAGGGGCCTCAAATGATGTGATTGCAGTCACCTCTGGAAATCCTCCTTTCCTTCCTCTGGGTAATGGGGACAGTGGGAGGATAATGACATTTGTGAAGCCCTCAGCCCGGTGAAGTCCAGCGCCTGGTACAGAGGACGCCCTCCATACATGTCAGGCAGCTTAGACTGAGCTAGAGAGGGAAAGGTGAACGTGCAGTTTGTTCATTCATTCAACAAACGTTTTTCGAGCACCGGCTAGGTGAAGGCGTCATTGTGGACACTGGGTGTAGAGTGGCAAGCAAGACCCATTAGGCCCCTGGACCTTGGAGTTTGTAGCAGAGAAAACAAAAACAAAAACCAAAACCACGAGATACAACAGGCAATGACAGGTTACGAAAGTGCCACGAAGGAACTAAATGGAACGGACAGGATAGAGGTGGGGGAGCACAGTCTCCAGATGGGGGCCCAGGGCAGGTGTCTGAACTGAGACCTGAAGAATGAGGAGGAACCAAGAGCGTGTGGTCCGGTGTCAGGGGTGTGAGAGAACATTCCAGATAGTGTGGGAATCGCAGGGGCAAAGGCCCTGAGTTTCAGGAAAAGGGAGGGAGCCAGCGAGGGAGCCAGCCCGGGGCAGCCCCCAGCCCACCTTCAGCACACGGGTTGCGCAGGAGGTTCCGGCGGAGACTGCACAGGAAGTAGAAGATCTTCCAGTCGGCCACGGGCTGGTCCCAGTCCTCGGTGACGAAGCCCTCCCGCAGGCACTTGCGCTTCCAGAGCGTCACCAGGTCAATGAGGTCCCGCCAGAGGCTGCAGACTGGGCGGCAGTGCAGAACGAGGTGGTGGGCGGGCACGTGCGTGAACAGCTCCAGCAGAATGTTCTCGGGCAGCTCGTTGATGCTGACTAGGGCCATGGCTGGTGGGGAGGGAGCGGGCGCCCACAGGCCTGTGAGGGGCAACAGTGGTTATGAGCCCTGACCAAGGAGGTGGACCCCTCAGATTTCCAGGGACCTGGGCCGGGGGCTCTTCATCCTCTTTCTTTTGTGAAACAAGAGGGGCTGGAGCCTTCTTCCAGTACAAAATATGGAGCAGTCACACACGTTGCACACATTTGAAAGAGTGTAATAAAAATGTTAATAAAGACTTTAGGGATTAATATTTAAAGAGGCCCCCATCCCCCTGTTAAAAAAAAAAATAATCGCTTAATTTTAAGTTGTTGGGCCCAGTGAACTGGCAGACCTCGCCGAGGCCACGCCGTTGTCTGAGCTCTGCAGGAATTTGCGGTCAGGTTATTTTCGTGCGGGGAATTCAGTTAGTCTGGGGGTGTAATAAAGATTTTACATTCTATGTCACAGCTTCATTAAGTCATTTCGCTAGTGCTAAAACCAACTTCCTCTCCTCAAATTGCTCACATTGGCCTGGAAGCCAGATGTGATAAAACACCCCAGTGAGGAGCGCCTGCCACTCCATTCTGGTTGGGGCATCAGGCCCGAGCCCACTTTGAAATGCTCAGAAACTGCAAAGCCGATTAAGGGACCCTCAGCAAGACTGCCCGGGACTGAATCCTCGCTTGCAGTGGTTAGCTGGGGAGCCGTAGCAGGAGCAAGCAACTGTCCCGACCTCAGCAGGGCCGGGAGGACTGAGTTAGTACAAGTAAAGCATTTAGCACCCGGCTGGCAGAGAAGTGCTCCAGAGCATCATTACTTCTACTCTAAGGTTGGCGCGAAAACACTCTCCAGTGGTTGTAGTTAGCTGCCCCCAAGGACACCTTCCTCCCTCTACACCTGAGTTGCACAAGGGTTTTGGAAAATTTACAGTGCCCACCCTGGCCTGAATCTAGGTCTCTAAGGGGATCCCCCAGGTGGGGGTGGGGTGGGGGAAGGAAGGCCAGCCACTGTCACTCAGATGGGCCTCATCTGCTCACAGGTGGGAGAGGGAGGGAATATTCCCCTCCCAGACCTACAGTCTCTGAGGAGGCTTCTCATTTTCCATAGAGACTTGGCCAAAGAAGCCCTCCACAGACTTTTCAAAGCTACCATCCCAGCAAAAATGAGAGTGGGCGCACCCTCTGGCTCCTGCCCAGGCAGGAGCATTTCAGCATGGCAGAGAACAATAAATAAGGTGCTTGCACCTTGTGCAAAAATGCTATGACGGTAAAAACTCCGTGTGGCTAGGTCTTCTGCTTTTTCAGGAGGAACTCTAAACAATTTCGAAAATACGAAACCTGTCAGGTTTTAAGTGTTGGCAACTTCTAAAAACACTGTCTAGGCCAAATAAAAGTCGTTGCGTCAGAGTTAGAGGCGACTTAGGTACGAAGAGCTCCCCGCCGAGGCGTCCAGAGTCTGGTCTCTGGGTCTGGTCGCACGTTATCACGTTATCAGCCTCCTTAGTTTCTGCCGTTCTTGGGTCTAGGGCGAAGCCTGACTGCGCACGGATGGGGCATGGGGTGAGGCCTCCCCCCGCCACCCCGGGGGTACCTGTGCTTCCCACATGCCCGGCCCGAGTCGCGACCTTCTCAACGACCCCTGCAGGCACGGTTACTACGCCCATTTCTCGAGAGCAGAAGCTAAGGCTTCGGAAAGCCCGTCCCAGGACCCGCGGGCGTGGGGGTGCCGGGAGGTCCCAGATCGGCCCTGGGCCGGGTCGCCACCAGTGAGGTGTGTGGCCAGGGTGTCGCTCCCAGGAAGCACTTCCCGGAGTCGGAGCCAGAGCCGGGCCGCGCGGGATCCTGCCCGGCGCGTACCGCGCGCCGCCCGGGCCCCCACCCCGCGGCCCCGGACTCCCCGCCCGCGGGAGACTGCGCCGCGGGCTCAGTTAACGCCCCGCCCCTCCTTCCCTCGCCCCCGCCCTCCGGTATCAGACACCCAAGCCCTTCCCGGTCCTGTCGCGCCCTCCCCCCCCCGTTCCCCAGCTGGGCCGCGACCTGGACGCGGGACCTGACGCCCGGCGGGACCGGACCTCCGGGTCGGCCTGGAGCCTGCAGCCTTCGCTGCGCCGTCCGCTGTCGCCCCGCCCCGCCCCGTGTCACGCGCCGCGCTCGGGCCGCCCCCCTCGGGCTCCGGGGCCGCGCCCACCGCTTCGCCTCGCCCCGCCCACAGCCTTCTTCATTCCGAAGCCCGCTTCCTCCGCTGCTACCCGGCCGGGGTCCTGGGGTCCTCAGTGCCGGGGCTGCGCGATGGACTCCCCGGACCTCGTAGCCTGAACCTGTCTTCCCCTCCAGGTGATCGGCGGCTCAGCAGCAGGATCCCACCGCTTCCCTTTGCTTTCTCCTCCCTCCGGGAATTCCGAGCCTTCTCCTAACCTAGTCTTCACCTCTGCGCGAGCCACTCCGAGGACTCTTCACCAGTTTCCTCCGCTGTAGGGAGGGAGGCGGGCCTCTCTCCGGAGGGTGATTGCTGAAACTCCGGGCTGGAGCCTGGCTTTTACCTTCACTAGGGCATGGCCTCGGAGACCTCAGTTTACTCAAAGGTAAAAACCTCTCTGCGTTTTTGTCATGAATTCCTTTCTTCCTTCAACAAGTAATCATCAAGCATCTACTTAAGGCAACCAAAAAGGGTTGTGCAGGCTGTGCACTGCCCAAGGATGCCGGGCCCAGGCCACCTTGTTAACTCGCCAGGGTTGCATCTCCCCCAAGGGTGTCTTTTGCTAACTTACATACAGCTAGTGAGTGGTGTCCCTGCCATGGCTGAGGCCCTAATCCAGCTCACTATTGAGATAATTAAACAGTACATTGAGCATCTACTGTGTGCCATACACCGTTCTAAATGCTTTGGCTTCATCTAATGTCAGTAAAGCACTTGGCAGAGTAGGTGAGACAGCAGAGAGCAGTGCCTGCGAGAGTACTGCTGCCCCAGCATGAGGTGTATCCAGGGGCCACCCAGATATCCACCCCCCCACACCCCCCGCCGCCGGCCTTGTGGCCCCACCTCTGGAGGAAGCTCACAGTACTGGAGGGCTGCAGGGGTGAGATGTTGGCAGCTCATTAAGGGGTCTGTACTGGGGCTCTGGTCCTGCCATAGTCTGGCTCCTGAAATGTCAACCATTCCCTGCACCTTGGACAGAAACTGCACAGGCTCACCTTCTGCAGGTCCAGGGCAGGACTTCCCATGAAATTTGCCTTTCCTCCCAGAAACCACAGGACACAGTTGGGCTAGAAACACCTTTTATTTAGCTGCATGCAGCAGGGGCAGAATCCGAGCGCTGGGGTCCTTCCAGCAGGAGGGAGAGGTAGGAGTGAGGTTGGGCAGGGTGGGGAGGTTCAGGAAAGGCAGTTCCAAGGGTGGGATAGGGCATTTCAAGCCCCAGGGAAGTTGGTCTAGGCATGGAGGTGGACAGGTGGTCCTTGAAAACCACCCACTCACCTCATCCAGGGCTTGCATGCCCCATTCTTAGAATCAGGGTCTAATCCTTCCCCCCACCTGCCCTGGGTTATCATGCACGGGATTCCAGGGATCTTTTGGAGATTCTGCCCCCACCTGATACCCATCTGACTTCTGGGGCTTCACTGACAGTAAGGTCAGTCCAGACCTGGCCTGGCCCCCACTCCATCTTGGCCCTGCCCATCTCCGACTGCGCCTGAGCCTCTGGGTCCAAGTCGCCTCTCCGAGCAGGCGGGCAGAGCAAAGAGCCTGGAAGTGGCAGAATGAGGCAGGGGACAGGCCAGCACAGCTCCTCTTCCACTCCCAGATCTGTCTGAGCTCCATGGTCACCTCCCAACATCTGCACTATGCAGGGCAGCCACAGGCTTGCCAGATGTCCTGACTGTCCCTGCTCCGAGGGCCCCCAGTGGAGACAGGGAGAAAGGGCCCAGGAGGGGAAGGTAGAGACACACATCTAGGTTGGCATCTGAGCTTGGAGACCACTCTTGGAGGAGCCTGGGAGAACACCTTGCACCTCCCCAACCTCAGGGGCCCCATCTCTTAAAGGGGTTGACACAGGCCTCCCCTGTCATCACTGGTTGAGACCTGGGGCCTAGAGCACCGGCCCCCCCTTGGCGTGTGAGGGCCGCACAAACTGAGAGGCTCCATAAAATAGGCAACTGTGGGGCAAGGATGAACTAGGAGGTCTGGGGGAGCCTGGGCCCCCTCCCCTTCCCTAACCCAGCCCTTCTCTGACAGCAGTCAGGGTTTGGCGGATCAGGGCTTGGGGGGCGTCAAGGCAGGGGAGGCCCGATGGTGATGCTGCTGTTGGTGACCCTCGGGCCGTACCAGCCGGCCCAGTAGTGAGTGTCCACGCCGCCGTGCTGAAACCAGATGTAGCGGACGCCGGGTGGGTAGTTGGAGAACGTGTGAGAGACCTGGAGGAGGGGGTGGGGGGGCGGGGACAGGTGGAGGGAGGGAGAGAGGTCAGGAAGGGGCCAAGATCTTAGTGCTGGACAAGGAGTCAGCAGAACTGAGTTCTAGTCCTAACTCTGTGATTTTGGGCAGGCCACTTCTCCTCTCTGCCTCAGTTTCCTCATCTGTAAAATGGAGCAAAATCCTCCTGGGGCCACTCCACAGGATTACTTAAGTACAACTCAAGGGAACTGAAGGAAACTCTGCAAACTGCCCAAAGATGTCCACTACGGTCATCCCTGGACACGTGTGGCTATTTAAGTTGAAATTAATTAAAATTAGATAAAATTAAAAATGTAGTTCCTCAGTCACAGCAGAAACTGGCTCTTTTAAGCATTCCATAGTCACACGTGGCTACTGACTACCGTACTGCACAGTTGCAGACACAGACCATCTCTCTCATTGCAGAAAATTCTACTGGACAGCACTGGTCAGACTGGCAAACTATGGCTCGGGGCCCACGGCCTGTTTTTGTAAATAAAGTTTTATTGGAACACAGCCATGTCCATAAAGCTGCTTTCACCACACAATGGCAGAGTTGAAGAGTGGAGTAGTTGTGACAGAGACAACTCGGCCTACAAAGCCTAAAATATTTGCATCTGGCCTGTTAAGAAAATGTTTGCGGCCCCCTGGTCTAGATAGTAATAGTAACCGATATTAGTAACTAATAACGGTCAACCTTTTTGAACATGGCTTTACCAGCATCATTTCAGAGCCTGAGCGGCTGAGGCCCAGGTCAGAAGCAGCAGAGCTGGGATCTGAACCCAGGCCTGTTTGACTGCAGTCTCGGCCTTGGGCGATATGCCACCTGCCCTCTTCCCGGCCCACATACCTCCCTCCACTTGGCATCGCTCTTCTGCTGGATCGTTGCCGGGTCTGGCTGGAAGGTCCCCAGGGGTGCATGTGCTGACGACAGGAGCTGAACACACAGCTGGTACTTGGACCCGCAGTCTGGCCTGGCTGCGAACCTGCGGGCAGAGGGAGGGCCCATCAGGGCCTTGGAGATGGGGGGCAGGGTGGGGGTGGGGCGCCTGAGTAGCAGGCCCCCCTCCCCCAGACCCTCGCCCCAGGCACTCACCAGTCCTTGACCTTGATGTCCGGCCGTGTGGTGTCCATCAGCTCCTCCCAATACCCTTCGGCCTTGAGGTCCACCACCTGGGACTTGAGGCAGGTGCTGGGGGCGGGCAGAGGGGTGGGAGGGGCTGGGGCTCAGCACTAGGGCACTGGGCGGGGGGGGGGGGGGGCGAAGACTGCCCTTCCCAGAGCAGGAGACCCTGGGGTGAAGTGACTTGGGTTTCCCCCCAACCCCAACAGTTCCCCAGCCTCAGATCTTACTAATAAGAAGTCACGAAGTATTTCTTGACCTGGTCATTGGGGAATTCCTTCCTCTGGTCTCTAGAGAGATCCTCCACCTTCCACTCATCACCTCCATTCACGTCCAGGCTCCAGAATTCAAAGCCCTCTGGCCAGAAAGCAGAATTCACATCATAGGGAAGCACCCCCCCCCAGTGGTCTCTTTCTTGCAAGTGCCCCTTCCTCCCAGATCCTCTCTCTGGGTCTCTGTAGCTGCCCTCAAGCCCCATGCTGTGGGACACTGTGTGGGACACTGCAGATCAATAGCGGCTGTCTTCTATTAGATGCTTCCTGTGTGCCCAGCATCATGGTAAGGGATTTCCACTGGGAATCCCAAGACATGTGACCATGTGGATGACCAGATACCTTCTGTGATGGAGAACGCTCTGACACCAGCCAGACAGATCTGATCTGGGGCTAGTCTCAGCTCTACCAGTACTGGGCTGTGTGACCTTAGATAAGTTGCTTTCCCTCTCTGAGCCTTGGTTTTGTCCTCTGTAAACTGGAGTTAAGAACAAGAGCTGGCAAACTTTTTCTGTAAAAGGCCAAAATACTGTAGGTTTTGTGGGCTACATACTATCTCTGTTGCAGTCTCTCTCTCTCTCTTTTTTTTAATAACCATTTAAAATTGCAAAAACGACTTTTAGCTTCTGGGCCAGATTTGGCTCATGGACCACAGTATGCCAACTGCTGGTCAAGAACACAGCTGTTGGGGAGCCAAGTGAGGCAGGCATCTGAAAGCTCTGGACAGCTTGGAGTCATTTCATTATCATTTTGCTCCAGAATTTGGCCCACATAATGGGAAATGAGGCACCCATCTCATCCTAGTGTTGAGCCGATGAGTTACACCACAGTAAGGGGAAAAGGGAGCTCTAGATGATGTAGAAGTTTCGTTTTACCTGTTGTAATATGCTGGAAAGAAGACTGGATCTCTCATTCTTCCATAAGTAAAGTCCCCTTTGCACTCTGGGGCAGTCCTAGGAGGCCTAGCCCTGGAGTCTGGGATCTAGGCCCACAAATTATGGCTCTGACTTCCTGGTCTTGGGTCTTGGGCACAAGTAGTCCCAACTGGCCAACAGTCCCTCTCCTAGGACAGGTCATTGGGGAAATGAGGGTGGAATACAAAAAATGCCACTCTTGGCCTCAGGTTGCCCATCTGAAAAATGGGAGCACTAACAGCACCTACCTCTTAGGATTACTGAGAGAGGATTAAAGGAGTTAAACCATCCAAAATGCCTGGCTCACAGTAAGTGCATAATGAAAGTCAGCTGCTATCATGACAGTGTGTGCGTTGGGGGCATGCCAGACCCACTCTGCACCCCACCTTCAGCACACGGGTTGTGTAGGAGATTCCTGTGGAGGCTGCGTAGGAAGTAGAAGATCTTCCAGTCGGCCACGGGCTGGTCCCAGTCCTCGGTGATGAAGCCCTCCCGCAGGCACTTGCGCTTCCAGAGCGTCACCAGGTCAATGAGGTCTCGCCAGAGGCTGCAGACCAGGCGGCAGTGCAGAAGCAGGTGGCGGGCGGGCACGTGCGTGAACAGCTCCAGCAGAATGTTCTCGGGGAGCTCGTTGATGTTCCCCACGGCCATGGCATGTGGCTTCTGGATGCCCCCCCTGTGGTTATTGAAAAGCTGCACTAGAGACCAGGCCCCCTCACCAGAACTGAGTATTTGCCATTTATGATCTCAGGAAATTCACCGTCCCTCTCTGAGCCTCAGTTTCCTCCTCTGTAAAATGGGGCCAGGAACGGTACTAAAATGGTTTCAAATGACCTGACACAGCAGATGCTCGATAAAAGGTGATTGATTTGGGGGTGCCTGGGCGGCTCAGTCGGTTAAGCCGCTTGCCGTGGGCTCAGGTCATGATCCCTCTGTCCCTGCTCATGCTCTCTTGCTCACTCTCACTTTCTCAAGTAAATAAATAAAATCTTAAAAAAAAATAAAGGTGATTGATTTTACTGTCACCTCACAGCAGCCTCTAACGACGCTAAGGAGGCCCAGAGGGGTGCGAGTACCTGCCCAAGGTCACACAGACAGACAGAAGACAGAAAGAGTCTTCTCTGATTCTAGAGCAAGCCTTTTCCAATAGGCCAGGCTTTAGAGTGTAAGTAACAATGCGCAGGACCGCAGAACCGTCCAGCAAGTCCTCAAACGGAGGAGGGAGAAAGGTTGGGGGCAGGGGGATAATTATCATTGTCTCCGACAGAGGTCCAAAGAGCTCAAGAGACCTTCTCAAGGCCGCAGAATAAATGATCTGCCCGGTCGGGACTCGAGAGGGGGTGGGCGACGGGGAAAGGCCTTTCCCATACTCCCACCTCCACCCCCGCGGCTGGGCTTCAGCCTCAGGATCCCCGGCGCGCCTGCGGCCTTCCCACCTCGCGTTGTGGCCTTAAAGTGCCCCCCAAAGCCGGGGCTCGGACCCCTGGACATCGATTAGCGACCCCAGCCCGGGTTCTAGCCTCCATCGCCGCTCTCGGCCGCGCCGCGCAGCCCCCGAGGCCTGGGCCTTGTCCGCACCCGGCCTCGCTCCACGCACTGCCCGGAAACCGCCCAGTCCGCCCGCCCGCGGATCCCTGGCCCGCCCGCATCCCCACCGCGGCGCTCCCCGCGCCCACTCCCCCGCGTCACCTGCGCTCGGCCGCCGCTGCGCGGTCCCTCTCAGCGGAGGGGCTGAGCGGGCCTCTGCCTGCCAGAGCTGGAGCGTGCGGCCCCGCCCCGGCCCGCCAGACCCCGCCCTGGCCCCGCCCCCGCCCCTCGGCCCTCCCCGCGCCGCTCCCCCCATCGCGTCGTAGGAAAATTACCTGGGGGTGGGGGCGCCGGGAGGAGCCTCCGCCCCCCTCCCTCCTCCAGGACTGCGCGCCCCGCACCCTCCACCTGACCCAGACTCGCTGCCCCCTCGCCTCCACCTCCCAGCAGCCACCCCTGGAGGGAGCTGGAAGACGCCCCAAATCGGATTCCCTCCCCCCATTAAAAAACCCGACTCCCGACCTTTCCCAGCCTCCCGGGGCCGCCGAGGAACCGGTAGCCTCAGGCCTGGGGCCGACCGCTCCGGACTGCGGGGCGTCCCGGCGCCGGGCCAAAGGCGGGGCGGGGACGGAGGCGGGGGCCTTTAAGAGGCGCGGCCAGCCGGGCCCGACCTAGACGCGGGCAGCGCCTGGACTCGCCGCCGCCGCGGGACTCTGGCAGCCCCGCAGCCCCGCAGCGCTCCGGCTCCTCCTCCTCTCAAGACCGCCCTCCGCAGCGATGGACGGAGACGGTGAACCAGGTAGCTGCCGCCACCCGGATCCACTCGCTCAGCCCGGGAGGGGAGACCGGGGCACGCGGGCGACTGCTACACAGAGGGGGCATCAGAGAGCGAGGGGGTCCCCGACACCCAGCGCGGCAAACTTTCACCCAAGCAAAGCCCTTGAGACAGTCTTAAAAGAGCGCAGCCCTCTGTCTGGCTGGAGGCCTCTAGAGGTGACAGGCTCCTGGGTCCTATTTACCAGGCAAATAGCATAGGAGTAATCCCACGTTCCCGCCTGTCAGCTTCCTAGGGTCTGTTGGGTCTGGGTCTGGGACCCATCTGGGATGCAGGAGGCTGCAAGCCTTTTTCTTCCATCAACTTCTTTCATTTGTCAGCTCTGGCCCTTGAGCTGCCTGTATCCCCATGGATTTCTTGGGGTTACCGGCCTCTCCCCACCCCATCCCACTCTTCCTCCTGGGATCCCTTGGCTGGAGGGGCTGCTCTTCAACTGGGTGGCTGGTTGCCCAGTGGGGATCAGGCCAGCCGTGAGGGAGAGTTGGGGCATAGCTCTCGCCTGTGCTCAGGGCCCTCAGAGACTGCCCAGTCATCTTGTCTGGCACCAGAGACCCTCCCCCCCATCCCTTGAACTCCCTACTGAGCCTCTAGGGGTTGCCTGCTGAGTCAGGGTGGGAAAAAGACCTACCTGCAGATTCCCCCACCCCTGCCCCATCGGGCCCATCTGAGAGTGGGCCTTGCTTTGAGCAGGCCACCAGAAATATTGATGCACGCTCAGGAGGCCAAGCCCCTCTCCTCTAGCCCTGAAACTCCCAGCTCCTTCAGCCCCTGCTCCCCATCCATGACCCCCTTGCCACACCCTCTATAGGGTCCCAGAATGGGTTCCTGCGTTTTCCCAGGGCTCAGCTATTCCCTGGACTCCAGGGCCCAATGCAGGTGAGTGAGTCAGCCTGGGAGGCAGCTTCCAGGGGCCAGATAACTTTCCGATGGCAACAATGTGGAGAGTTGTATGTGCTGGAAAGGGGGGGCGGGGGCTGTAATCAGATCTGGGGCCTGGAGTGCCAGGCCTGAGGCCAGAAGAGGGGACCGGGCAAGGTGCACCTTTCGGGGGAGCATCAGGTGTCCAGCAGGGCAGGGCAGGGCAGGGGGAAAGGTGGAGAGGTGAGGACACTGGGCCCAGCTCCCCAGAGAGCTGTGGGCAGCAAGACAAACGGGTGATGTGGCTTTGGGGCCTGGGATTTTCCTCTCTGCACACCCATTGTTCCTGGGCGAAGCTAGTAAGCCTCTCGGGGGCCTCAGTTTCTTCTTGGCAAAAAAGAAAGGGTAAACCCCCACATCATAAAGATGTGGCAAAAAAAAAAAAAAGCTATTAATGAAGGAAAGTGTTATGCTCAATAAGATTCACTAAGTAAGATTTATGAGGACTGACTGTGCTCTGGGTTCTGAAGAAGAGGTAAACCCTGATTCAGTTCGAGGGTCTGACTGCGGGAGGAGAGACATACCGCATGTGGTGGGGGGAGGTAAGCACTGACAGGCTGGGGTCCTGGCAACACACAGACTTGGGTCTAGGCCCTGCCTGTTCCCTCCCCCAAGGCTCGGCCTGTTTCTACCACCGCCTGGGCTTTCCAGGCTCTAGCCCTTAGGACCCCCACCCCCCCATCCTAGCTCTGAGAGCACTGTCCCTCCTCCCCCATCATCCGGAGTGGCCCCATCTCCTCGCCACTGTGTCTTCCTCCTCCTGAGACACTGTGTGCTCAGTATCTGCTTACTCAAGGTTTTGATGGCCCAGCTGAGGCCGGCTGGGTTCCAGGAGACCGCCCAGCCTGGAGCTCCTGACATCTGCCCCCTCCTTACGATTTAGAGTGCCCTGGCCCCCCCTCAGGGGATCGGAACATCAGCGCTTGTTTGAATGGCCTGGCCCAATGATTACTCCCATTCACAGATGAGGAAACGGAGGGCCAGGGGTAGGTAAAAAAGGGACTGAAAGGACCTTCGTTTCTCCAGCATTTATTATATCTCCTTGTTCCGTATACCTGCTCTCTTCTAGCGAGCCCCCACGTCACACAGCTGTGGCTGGCAGGGGGTTCCAACCCTGTGCTCCCTTCCCTTCAACCTCAGATCCCCACGGCCCTGCCCTCGTACCAGCGGTGTAACATTTGGCGAGTCAAAATCAAACTCATAATGGTGCCTCCAAAGTCAATACCTTATTTTATCGAGGGCACGGTGGTTAATGGTGGCTCTGGAGCTGGACTGCCTGGGTTCAAGTCCAGGCTCCGACCGCTCATTTGCTGTGTGATCCCAGGTGGTTTCACCTCTCTACGCCTCAGCTTCCTCATCAATGAAATAGCAACGGCAGTAGGAACAGCCTCCAAGAGATGCTGTAAGGATTTAGAGTAAAGAAACTGCTTAGAACAATGCCTAGCTCTTGCTAAATGCCCAGGAAACATTAGCTGCTGACAGTGTGCCAGGGAGGGTTCCAGATGCCAGGCACTGGGATGAACCAGTGAGCGTCCCAGACCCAGTTCCTGCCCTCTCACGCTCAGTCTGGTCCTGAGAGAGGTGTTTACAAGCCAACACACGCTAGGACAAGAGCTAGGAAGGACAGGAACTCCACAGTGGGAAGATGTCGTGGTGGGAAGTCTGGGAGCACTCCCCGGAGGAGGCGAGGGGAGCAGGGATCTCAGGGGGTCCTGGTAAGGATAAAGGAGTGGATGTGTGATACATGGAGTCAAGTTCGTGCAATAGATGGATGCCCTTATAGGAATATTATCAGTTGCTGTTGTCTTCTCAGGTTTACTGGCCCTGCAGGGACAACTGAGGCCTCTGAGGCCACTCTTGGGACGGGGCTGGTCTGTGGCCCTCATCCCGCCCCTCCCCCTTGGGTGGACCTCCTCCACTGGGCACCAGTCTCAGGGCGCAGAATCTTGGGGCCCAGCTGCGGATTGCCCGAGGCTGGGTGGGAGGCAGAGAGCCGACACACGGGGGTTCTCAGGCTCGGAGGGGGACAGTCTGAGCGGAGTCACAGCCCCCCACCCCCGCCTGCAGAGAGCGTGGGCCAGCCGGAGGAGGTGAGCCCGGAGGGGCAGCAGGAGGAGGCGGGCGCGCAGGAGGCGAGCGCCGGGGAGGAGCAGCCCGAGGAGGAGGAGGAGGAGGAGGAGGAGGAGGAGGAGGAGGAGGCGGCGGCGGCGGCGGCGGCGGAGGCGGCCGCGTACCTGGCCGAGCTGCCCGAGCCGCTGCTGCTGCGCGTGCTGGCCGAGCTGCCGGCCGCCCAGCTGGTGCAGGCCTGCCGCCTGGTGTGCCTGCGCTGGAAGGAGCTGGTGGACGGCGCCCCGCTCTGGCTGCTCAAGTGCCAGCAGGAGGGGCTGGTGCCCGAGGGCGGCGCCGAGGACGAGCGCGACCACTGGCAGCAGTTCTACTTCCTGAGCAAGCGGCGGCGCAACCTGCTGCGCAATCCGTGCGGGGAAGGTGAGGGGCTCGGCGAGCTCGACTTGCCCTGCTGCAAAATGGGCCGGAACAAGGCTAGCCCGCTTTGGAGGGCTCAGTGAGATAAAGCCCTGGCGCAATGCTCTGCAGAGTGGCCCCAGCGCATACTGTACGTGTGGTTGCCTCCCTGGCTGACTGTTCTCTGGGGGTCCCCTTTCCCAGGTCCTTCCCCCCTCAGCGAGCTGGGGCAACACCGGCCCTCGGGAGGACCCTCCCAGGAGGGAGAGAGGATCTGGGGACGGACAGGAAGGGCCTCCCGTTCTACCCGCACCATCACCTGCCCAGCCCACCGTTCAAGTCCCACGTTGCCCAGCCCTGCAACCACCCCCGCCCCCCAAACTATAGGAGCAAGGGCCAGCCCTGCCACACCCTCAGCAGGGAGTGGGTGACCAGGGTGGGGCTGTCCTCTTCCTACAGAGGACCTGGAGGGCTGGTGCGACGTGGAGCACGGTGGGGACGGCTGGAGGGTGGAGGACCTGCCCGGAGACTGTGGGGTGGAATTCATCCACGATGAGAGCGTCAAGAAGTACTTCGCCTCCTCCTTTGAGTAAGGAGAAGGGGGATGGAGGGCAAAGCGGGGGAGAGGGGGCGCCACTCCCTCCTAACTCCAGTTCCCCAGGTGGTGTCGCAAAGCGCAGGTCGTTGACCTGCAGGCCGAGGGCTACTGGGAGGAGCTGCTGGACACCACTCAGCCGGCCATCGTGGCGAAGGACTGGTGAGCAGCCGTGGGGATGGGCCAGGACTGTGGGGAAGGGAAAGGGGACGGGGTGAAGGAGGGAGTGTGTGTGTGTGTGTGTGTGTGTGAGGGGCAACTTGGAGCCGCTGCCCTGCCCCACGGGCCGCTGCCTCCCGACTCTAGTGGTTGTGGTCACGTGGGCCAGGGGTTTTCAGCAGAAGGTGGAACTCCTCCTCCCCTCCTGATTTCTAAATGTTGGCAATCAAAAAACCAAAACGTGTCACTGTGGGCTGGCTTTAGCCTCAGAGTTGGGTCTGGCCGACCTGGGGTGTAGTCGTTGGGTTAGGACCTTGGGCGAGTCCTTTCTCTCTGTGGCCTCAGTTTCCTTATCTGTAAAACGGGGACCTTGGTAGTACCGGCGGCGGGGTTGGGCGGAAATGAGAACCCGTGTAGCAGGCCCGGCCCACAGTAGCGGCTCAGCAGGGCGCGGCCGGCACTCGCTCCCTCCCTCGGGGCAGGTACTCGGGCCGCGGCGACGCCGGCTGCCTGTACGAGCTCACCGTGAAGCTGCTGTCGGAGCACGAGGACGTGCTGGCCGAGTTCAGCAGCGGGCAGGTGGCCGTGCCCCCAGACAGCGACGAAGGGGGCTGGATCCAGGTGAGCCTGGAGGCTCCGGGTAGCGGGGCGGGGCCTGGGAACGAGGGGCGGGGCTCGTGGAAACCCCGCCCACGGAACGAGGGTGGGGCAGACGTGGCGGAGAGGTGTGGAAGAGGGACCCAGGCTGAGAAATCGAGGGGAGGCTAGAGGCGGGAAAGTGCGCCGGGGTGGGGTGGCTGGGTGAGGCACCAGCGCCCTAACCTGACCCTCCTACCTTCACTCCCCAGATCTCGCACACCTTCACCGACTATGGGCCCGGCGTCCGCTTTGTCCGCTTCGAGCACGGGGGTCAGGACTCCGTCTACTGGAAGGGCTGGTTCGGGGCCCGGGTGACCAACAGCAGCGTGTGGGTGGAGCCCTGAGTGACCCCCTTTCTCCAACCTCACCCGCCTTGGAGGGGCAGAGGTCTGGGGTACATAGGTCTTAGTCGTTAGCATCCTCACTTTTACCATCCTCACCCCCCACTCCTCTCTTGTCCCATACTCCAAGCCCAGCCCCCACACTGGGAAGGAGGGGTTTTGTTGGCACATATTTGCATCTGGAAAATAAGATGGGTGAGGGTATGGGCCTGGGCTGGGCCCACCGCTGAACCCCCTGCACCTAGTACCATGCCTGCCACAAAGTGGGCGCTTAATAAATATTATTTGTCCAAGGAAGGAATGAATGAACAAACGGACGAATGAACACCTCTCCCTTTGCATCCTTCTCTGTCTCCTGAGGGCCCCAGGCCCGGCCTGGAAAAATACTTGGTGGGGCTCCAGCTGCTCTGGTTTCCAGGGGCCCTTGGGCCCGTGCAGAGCCAGCCAGGCCTGGGCCGGCTGGACAAAGGCTGGGATTGTGAGGGCGAGGAGTGGGGAGCTGGGCCTGGCGCCTGACTGACACCCAAGCTGCCCAGAGGCCAGGACAGGGTGTGTGTGGGGGGTTGTCCTCCAGGCCTCTCTGGATCCCTTGATCCCCATCCCGTTCCTTTCTGAGGGCAGGATCATTGGGGAGGGGGGTTGGCAGCACCTCTTCTAGAATACGAATTCTCCTGGGCCCAGGGATGGATGCCAGTGGCCCAGGTGGGGATGGGGAGATGGAGAGGGTGGCTGGGGGAGCAACGTCCCTCTTAGCTCATGCGCACTTCATGCCATCCTCTCGGGCCTGGTGTTGGATTGAACAGGAGTCATTCGTATCTTGTCTTTGGTCTTTTTCCAAGCCCTACCCAGAGGCTGGCCCCCTAGCACTGGTTTGAGCGGAAGGGGCAGGGGTGTGGTGCCCGGCACTCTTTCTGGCCTCCCCAGCAGCTCTCACACCCAGCCTTTCCCCAGGATGCTCAGCTGCTGGTCCTGGGGGTGGACTGAGGGTCTCCACACAGCTGCTCTCCTCTTGGAAATGGTGACCAATAAAACCTCAGTGGCCCTCCAGCTTTCCTTTGATTCTGAGCCCCGGTGCCACCTGCTGGTCAGATGGGATTGCGGGGTTTAAACTGGGCCAGCCTGCACTTGTTCACTGGTTCATTCATTCACTCACCATTCCTGAAGTCCCAGCCCTGGGGCCAGGCTCTGTGCAGGGCCTTGAGATTCCAGGGATGAGGGAGACACTCTTTGTCCCAGGAAGATGGGGCGCCCTGGGAAGAGATATCCAGTGTCCTGGGGGGGCTCTAGCTAGAGTCCCAGCTCTGGGGTCATCCTCAGTCTCTCTTAGAATTCCCAATCTGAAGGTGGAGGCAGAGCCCCTGCCCCATGGGCATCCTTAGTCCTTTCTAGGGGATCTCACACATTCTGGTGGGGAAGGCACCGTCCACAATTACCTGAGTTGCCAATCAGGAGAATTGATGCCTTGATGGGTTTGATGAAAGCCATGGAGGAAGAGGGTCACCCCCCATGAGTTTCCATGAAAGAGTAATAGGCAAGGTAGTGCTCTGGGGCGATGGACTAGGATGGGCATGTGGAGAGCCCCATGAGGGTGAGTTGGGAGAGGACTGGGACCCCCCCCCCCGGAGGGGGTTTCAGGAAGAGGCTGGATGGAGACTCAGCGAGCATGAGAGGCAGGAGTTGCATCCAGGTGCCTGCGGGGCCCGGATGTCAGGGCTGTGATGTGGGGGCATGGGAGGTGCTGCGGGTGGAGGAGATCCCCCCCACCATGGGGCAGTCAGAAGAGAGACCCATGAGGGGCCTGGGGCTCTGGGCTGGAGGATTGGCAGTGTATGTGGCCAGCAGCCAAAGCCAAGGCCACTGGTGAGGGCTGGGGACGAATGTGGAGTGAGGCGGGAGAGGGCACAGAGAAACCTCCAGGGCTATGATGGGGGAGACAGAGCAGCCAGGGAGGCGGGGATGGGGGAGTGGGGAAGGAGGATGCAAGCCCAGTGAGGCCACCTGCAGCCAACTGTCTGCTCTCAGAGGAGGGAGCCAGAAACCCAGAGACCAGATTCTTTGCCCTGAGGCCCCAGGGCATGGGAACCACGGAGGAGACCTGAGGGGCTCAGATAATGGGATGCTTCAGACCCACTGTCCCTGAGTACCTGTCACTAGAGGCTAGTTGGATACACTGGTGGTACTCAGCTTGGGAAGACCAGGCAGCTGCTCCTGAGTCATCAAAGGGCTGATGCTGGGACACCTGGGTGGCTCAGTCATTAAGCGACTGCCTTCAGCTCGGATCATGATCCCAGGGTCCTGGGATCAAGCCCCGCATTGGGCTCCCTGCTCAGCGGGAAGCCTGCTTCTCCCTCTCCCACTCCCCCTGCTTGTGTTCTCCCTCTCGCTTTGTCTCTCTCTGTCAAATAAATAAATAAAATCTTAAAAAAAAAAAGGGCTGATGCTTCGGGGGTAGGTGGGCCAGCAAAGCTCACTGTGCATGGGGCACGGCCTGTCACACCACCCCCGTGACCCAGTCGGAGATGGGGAAGGGGGAGAGGGCATTGTTAACCCTGCTGTACACATGAGGATACTGAGGAGCCAAGACTCGGCAGATGACTCACAGATTCATTGGAGAAGCACAAGGTTCAGCCTAGGTGCAATGGGCTTCAAAGAGCGGGCGCTTAACCCCTAACAACCCCCCCCCCCCAAACATTGATTATAGGACTACAGATGTCGGCTTCCTTCAAGGGAAAACCTACGATGTCCAGCAGGGGGCGCCTCAGGGCCCTCTCTGGACAGTGGGGAATGTGGATAGCGGACAGCTTAGCCACGTGGCTCAATGGCACCTGAACATCGGCTCAGGAGAGAGAGGTGCATATTCCCGAAGGTCCTTTCTAATCAATCAGTGTTTACTGAGCACCTACTATCTGCCAGGAAGGGTAAAACCAGACGAGGACTCTGCCCCCTGGAATATACAGTCTAGACGGAGAAACCTAAATACAAGCATCTAAATAAATAATTATCAACATGATGGAGCCCTTAATATACATACCAGGCAATACTCTGAGAGCTTTATATATATTGATTCATTAAAATAACCTTCTGGAGGGGGAAGTATTATTACTTCCATTTTTACAGGTGAGAAAACTGGAGAACAGAGAGGTTAAGCAACTTGCCTGAGGCCACAGAGCTAATATGTGGTGGAACTGGAATTCCACTTAGCCACTTAGGCACTTGACTTCTATAGTGAAGTAAACAAACTAGAGAGTGAGAGTGGTCACTTTGGTCAAAGTGATCAGGGAGGACCTCTTTGAGGAAGGGACATTTGAAGGATGAGGAGAAACCAGCCATGCAGATATCTGGGGGGAGAGCACTGTAGGAGCAGTAAGTGCAAAGGCCCTGAGGTGGGAATGAACTCATTCACAGATCAGAAAGACTGGAGCTCAGTGAGCAAGTAGGGAAGTGGTTTGACATGAGGTTGGAGATATAGGCAGGCAATCCCAAGAGTTTCCTGAGCACTTACTGTGTGCTCTGTCTTACAAGGTATACATGTTTTAAGGAAAAACCTTTGCTCTATCCAGCAGGACCCGAGAATGGGGAGTTAGACATGAGCAACTTACAGTTGACGTGATGAAACCAAATTTCCCAAGAGTAACAGGATGAACAGGATGCTGATTACAGCAGTGATGGGGATGATAACAGGCATCCGTTGGGACCTGCTGGGAGCCAATTCCTGTGCTAAGCACACAGGCCTCTTCGATCTGCTCAGTGGCCCTCTCCGGTGATTACAGATATTCCCATTTTACAGATGAAAGAGCTTAGACTCCAAGATGTTGGGTAACTTGCCCAGGGATATACACAATGTGCAGATAGTCATGGCTTTCCACTTTCAAATCCAGCTGAGCTGGATTCCCAGCTCAGGTCCTAGCCACTTCCCTCTGGCACAGAGTCAGAGATGGGCACATGCCAGGGGACAGAGCCGGGGCAGAAACTAGGGGCTCTGAGGTGAGGAAGCATGGAAACGGTGGAGATGACCGGGGCTGTGGGGCTCCAGGCCTTTTAAGCATATTATTAATTGCCCCAGGCAGAAGGAGGGGATGCTAAGTGTTTCTGGGCCATTCTGGTCATGGGGTTGGGGAAGGTAAAATGAATTTTCTTTCAGATTTCTTAGTGGAGCCCTCTATTTAGCAGTTTTGCAATGGGAAAATTTTCATCTCTGATTTGTTTTCTTTGTAAACCTGGATTTTCGTAGGCATGGTTATATGTTCAGTAGTGGTTGTATAGGGAGGAGGGAAGAAGGACCAGTTCTTCAAACCACCACTAGGTGTCAGCATTGTCAAGGTAGTTCCCAGGCTGGACTCCTCTTGCCCCGTTCTCTGCAGAGGAAGGGGGTATCTGTAGAGGGGATTTGAATTTGGAGCCTGATTTATTGTCTGGGGCTGAGTCTGGGCCTGAGGAGCTGGGCCTCCTGCCTGCTTTGGGGCTGCTCTAACGCCAGAGGCTCCTGAGAAATACTTAGGATGCGAGGTCCTCTGAGGTTAGAGTCCTATAAGACTAGGAAGGACTTGTGGTCTCTGGGAATCCAGCCCCCAATAAGTCTGGGGGCCTAGACACCACCTTCCTCCCACCGCCCCTGCTAACTTGGCAGAGCCCTGGGCCTTCCTCTTGGCCCCTCCCCTGCAGTGAACACGGAACACCCAGGCAGATCCAGTTCTGATCTCCTGGTGAGTAATGACTTTGCTATTTTTTCCCCCATAAATTAAACCTAATCTTGTGTTGACTCTGCTGAACAAGGAGAATAATGAAGAAGATTAAGATGAGATGGTATTCATTCTCCTCCAACAAAAGCCAATTAATTGTCAGCAGGATTACTGCCCTGAGCCAGGAGCCACCACTAACTCTGCAGACAGGGTGGGCAGGGCTGGGGGCTGTCTCCTAGTGCTCCAGCAGGGGTCTGCTGGTGATGCAACAGGAAAAATTTCAGTTAGATGTAAGGAAGAACTGCCTGGATGAGAGAAGGGGCTGAAGCCAAGGAGGGGGATGTGAAAGGTATGAAATACCTTCCATACCAGGTGAGGTTTGCAGGACAAGGAGGAAGCTCCCTGGGAACATCAGGGAGCATCCCTGCACGTACAAGGCATTTGCTCCCTGAGGCCCCATCTCCATCCCAGGCCAGCTGACACCCTTCCCTGCCTTTCTTCCCTTAGGGTATCGCTCTGTGACCTGTCTCAGCCTCACGGGCTCCATTCTGGGGTTGCCTTTGGTAAATGAACTTGCATGTAGGGGTTTCCAGCTTCTTCCCCACCCTGCTTGCCCTCCTCCTTTCCTGTCCCAGGAATTGGGGTTCAGAGCATGGATTTGGAGACAGAAACACTTGGATTTCACTTGGCTTTGCCCCTTGTCCTCAGCTGCAAAATGAGACCTGCAACCCCACTTGCCAACCTGCTTTGCAGCTCTGAGGAGCTTAAGCACCCAAGCTTCCAGGCCCAGTCCTAGCACCTGCTGGGTTCTTTGTATAAGACAGGGGGCTGAGTGGGTCAGGTGGACTGCCGCACCGCTGGGGCCACTGTGGAGAGGCAGGGGTGGGAGGTAGGGAAGGAGACTAACATTTGTCAATTTCCTACCCGGTCTACAATATCTCACCGACTCCCTGTAGCAGCCCCTGGGGGAGGCTTCACTCGTCATCCCAATTTATGGAAGAGAAGTCTGAGGTGCTGAGAGGTGGGTCTAGTGGTCAAGATCACAAACTGTAACCTGCAGAGCTGGCTGGGGTGGCCCTGGATCCGAGGGGCCCTTGGGCTTGTGCTCCTCCCGAACTCCACGTTGCTTCAATGCACTTGAAAGGCATTCAACCCACACTTAATGAATGAAACATTCCTCAATTGCCATTTCTGGCCCAGTAGGTCCCCGTTTCAGACTCTCTCGCATCCTGGTAGCTCCCAGAAGTAAATGGATTGTGCGTGATTGCAAAATTCTTCTTGGTAATTCTTGGCAACTCACCCATCTTACTACTACTATTAAGAAAAACCCATTGTTCCATCCAGATCTCAGGCCTTGCTTCATTTACTGGGATTGATAAGGCTCTATTATTTTCTGAGCATGGCAAGAGTATCCCCGAAGTCCGCATTTTCTAGTTCATGGTATTGTACACCTACCGAGCGCTCACTATGTGCTAGGCATCGGTGTGGGGCTTTTGAATCCTTCCAGCACACCTAGGCACTGTTTTCCTTCCCATGTGAGAGACTGTGGCTCTCACTGATTGCCAGAGAATGCAGGCTTGCCAGAGGCCACACAGCTGGAATCCACTCCAGGGAGGGAGTCCTGTCCACACCAAGGGGCTGTCCCACGTGATAGGACTTTCATGGCAGATTCCGGTCCTGTACAGGATGGGATTGGTGAAGGGTGTGGGTCTCAGGGTCCAGTGAACCCCTGAAGGCCTTGTCCGCTGGGAGCTCACCGACTAAAGGGGGTGATACCTAGATTGCCAGTTTTGACCCTTCCTGCTGTGTGACCTTGGCCAAGTCACTTAACCAGTCAGCGACTTAGCTTCCTTGTCTATAAAACAGGGCTGATCATAGTACCTACCTCATAGGGTTGTTATGAGGATCGAATGAATGAATAATTTGTAATGCACGAAGTAGTATTTGTGAAGATCAGGGCTTGCAGATATCAAGTACTATATGTGAGTTTGTTAAAAAGGTAAAATGAACAAATCTGGCAGCTTATAGTCCAATAGTAAAAGGGCTATGAGAAAAAGGCCCACCATATTTTGGGAACCCAGAGGAGAGGCATCTAACTTGGACCTTAATCAGGGAGGGCTTCCTGGAGGAAGCAGTGAGTGGACTCTTGATCTGAAGAGTAATAGAAAGGTAAATCTAGCCAGCTCTTAGCTTCCTGTCCCATAAGTTGGAGGTGTGGTAGTAACTGGTCATTTCCTGGGGCTTATTGTTATAATTTATCAATGTGATAAGCACCACAGTGTTGTGTGGATTTGAGCAGAAATCTGTGTCCTTAGGGACCCACGATTGAGGGTGGTGGGCCAAGAGGGTCCTCAACCTTCTCTTAAGATAGAAGATGACCCTGGGCAGGTGCAGAGAAATCTCTTGCTGTTCACGGTGTAACAAGGCCCTTGTGGCCTGCATAAAGACAAAGATGTCTTTGGAAAAAATAAAAAGAAAAAAAAAAAAGGAAAGGAGAAGCAGGCAGGGAAATGATTTTCTCAGCTGGCATTTCTCAGGGAATTAAATCTTGTTTTTCGTCACCACTGAGTGGAATAATCCAATATATTAAAGCAGAAGCCCCCCTCCTATTTATTGCTGTGACTTTGACCTAACAGTCTTGGGCTGCATTTGGAATCAGATGGTCCTGGGCAGGGAGAAGGGAGGGAGGCATCGGCCCCCTGGATCAATTACTCTGCTCTCCGACACTGGAAAAATGAATTATTCCTCCAAAAGCAGGCTCCTCATCTGATGAATTCTGCACTGCAGAGCTGGTGGAGTTATACCAAATTGAATTTGCTCTTTGAGAGACATTTAAAACCAGGTGGAGTGTGCATGTTCATGGGGAGTGTCTGACAACCACAGGGGCCTCTGTTGCCTGGCTGGGGATGCCCCCCGCTCACAGTCCTCTGGGGTGGGGAGGGGGGGAAGAGGCAGCCATCCCACCTGCCCAACGGGCCACCTGCATTCTGCAGGGGTGAGACATTTTGTTCCCAGCCTGAGGCTCAGAGAGGGGAGGTTGCTTGTCTGAGGCCACACAGTGAACTAGTAACTATGACAACCTGTTACCTTTTTGTCCCTCCCTCTCTGGGCTGAGCTGAAAATGGCCTCAAATTCATCCCCCTGCCCCCGCCCCCCCAAACCTCAGGTGGAACAAGTTAGGATTGAGAGCTTTTCACTCTGGGGTACTGGTTCTACCCAGGCATAGCTGTGTGACCTGGCACAAGTAGCTCAATCTCTCTGGGCATCAGATTCCCGATCCAAAAAATGGGTTTACTTGTTGCCAATATGTCAGCTGCAAATGACAGAAATGCAATTCAGAGTGGTTTAATAAAAAGCTGCAAATGACAGAAATGCAATTCAGAGTGGTTTAATAAAAAGCAAATTTGGGGGGCGCCTGGGTGGCTCAGTCATTAAGCGTCTGCCTTCGGCTCGGGTCATGAGCCCAGGGTCCTGGGATCGAGTCCCACATCAGGCTCCCTGCTCAGTAGGAAGCCTGCTTCTCCCTCTCCCACTCCCCTGCTTGTGTTCCTGCTCTCTCTGTCAAATAAATAAATAAAATCTTTAAAAAAAAAAGCAAATTTGGGGCTCACGTAACAGAAAAGCCCAGTGCCGATTTCTCTCAGGTATAGCTGGATCCAGAGACTCCAATGGCATACTCAGAATTTGGGTTTTCTCTTTGTCTCTCAGCTCTGTGTGGCTTCATCCCAGGCAGGCTCACTCCGGAAGGGGCCCAGCACCCCCAGCATTAAGTCCAGTGGGTTCACGTGCCCGTCTCTGAGACTGTTATGGCCCTCCCATGGGCAACAAGGCCTGGTATGGACTCACCCAGTGAGGACCATAGGCTGAGAGAGGGGGGCAGACGCTATGGGGTTAAAGAAGGGGGACTGGATGCTGGGGGGAGCCCTGCCCCTCACGGGCTCCAGGTGAGAATGAGTGGGTGCTTGGCACAGCGCTGGGCATTGGGCAAGCATTCTGCCAACCACGGTCCTGCTGAGAGTGATAGCTTCCAATTTTCAGTGAGGAGGATGCAGTGTCCACCTGGGCAGGATAGGAGGGGCTCTGCCCAGACTCTCTCTGCCTCTTTCACGGTCTCCGGCTCCATCTGCTCCCCCAGCCCACCCCCAGGCCAGATCCCAGCCTTGGCACTCTGCCTGGCCAGGGGTCCCCAGGGAGGGGGTGGGGTTCCTTACCCCACACAGTCCAGGAGATGCAGAGATTGCACTTTCACTAATGATGTGGGGAAGAGAGGAAAAAACTAGCCCAAGTTGGAGCTATTTTAGCTGAAAAACCCTCCCTCTGGATTTGAGCAGATTTTTCAGGGCTAATGAGCTGGGGCCAAAGGAGTTGCTGGGGAGGGGGCCGAGGCTAGAGCTCTGCAAGGGCTGGAGGCCTGGCCAGGGAGAGAGGGGTGGGGGCAGAGGGGGCTCCGTGCCCCTGAGCTGAGAGCTGCTCAGCCTGCAGTGGGCACCGCCAGCTCTCCAGGGGCACTTGCCCTCCTCATGCCCCCTTGCTGTCTGATCTCCCTCATGCAGGAAATATCTCCAATGGCCAAGGCAATTTTGCCAGGCTTGATTATCTCTAGCCTGTATTGTGAAAGCACTGGGTGTCTGTTTTATGTTCTCCAAATATAAAGTCATGTTATAAGATTGCGCTTGCCTTTTTATGTTACAAGCTCTGCCTCCCACCCCATGCCGAGAGATTCTGATGAACTCTACTGTATTGATTAGACATCTGCCCTGGGGATCAAGGAAGGAGGAGGAGGAGGACAAGGAGGAGGAAGAGGATGGAGAAGGGGAGCAGTCTTGTTTCCTACTCACCATGGAGTGCCGGCACATTTTGTCTTAGGGGTTTTCACTCAAGGCACCCCCTATTCTGCACTTTTCCAGGTACAGATGAGGAAACTGAGGCCGTGTTGCAGGAGGGAATGAACATGCCTCTTTTGAGAGTCAGCCACCTCGGTTCTGGGATCAGGTGTTTGTGGAGAGGGAGGTTGCATCCCACACCGTTGTCCTCTGGGTGGTGGAGAACCCAGGCTGGGGAGGGGCATGTAGGCTTCCGGAAGGCTCCAGAGCCAGAAAGGAAATGAGGTAAGAAGTGGGAAGAGCTGACAGACCCCTGGCTTCTGGGGGGTCCTCAGGTGCCTGATCTGACCACCTGGCCCCTGCTCACTGGGGAGCAGAGGAAGAGGTGCTGACGGACACAGAGCAGCCAACCTGGAGTCTGGTTCTGACAGGTGGCAGAGCGCCGAGGTCCCCGGCTCAGGCATGGGTGCAGAGTGACCAGCTCCATCCCTTGCTGGCTGTGTGACTCTGAGTAAGACTCCAGACCTCTCTGAGCTTGTTTTCTCCTCTGTCAAATAGGGAGAAAGATTGGGCCTACCTTGTTAGGTGGTCATGAGAATGAACTTAGATGGTGTGTGAAGCACAGTGCAACCCCTGGCACAGTTAGGGCTCAAAACAAATATTTGATTTCATGAGTATTATATTACCTCGAGGACATAAAGGCTACTCTAGGGCTCTGGAAGAGGAGCCAGAGCAAGAGGCCCTGTGAGGGACAGGGGGTGGGGGCATCCAAGCCTGCTTCCTGTGGTCCACAGGGGTTTGGGGAAGGGGCAGCAGAGGTGGTGTGGGAGATGGAAGCTTATGGACCCGTGGAGGGGTGGGAGCACCTGGGGCAGTGTGGAGGCTGGATCTGGGGGAGTTCAGAAGTGCTCTGCCTCCAAGAAAGCTTTCCAGAATCCCTTCAGTCTCCCCTGCCTGCCCCCACTTCCCAGCCATCAGCCCCGAGGAGTGGGCATGGTTGGAAAAAGTGTAGGCAGCACTGGGGTTCAAATGTGTCTCTACTCCTCGTGAGCTGGGTGGCCTTGGGCAAGTTCTTTACCTCTCAGAATCTCAGTAAGTTTTTTTTTTTTTTAATGGACATCATGATGCCTACTCCACAGAGTTAGGTTTGTTCTGTGTAAAGCACTGGGCACACTCCGCATGCTCACCAAGGACTGGTACTGATCTGGGTTTGATGTGTGCAGGGAGGGGGCTCAAGTCCCCTACAAGGCCCAGCACATAGTGGAGAGGTGGGGACCTCTGAAGGGGGCCTTGTTGGGCACAACTGCCCCTAAAGGCTGTGGCTCGGGGAACAGAGCACAGAGGCTCGGATGAGAAATGCTGGAAAGGACGGCGAGGGGGTGAAAGTAGAGGAGTTGCCTGGAGAGCTGGTGCTTCAGCCTTGCTGAGCCCAGGTGTGCCCTGCCTTGGAAGCACTGATTGCAGGTGTGTAGAGGTGGGGTGGGCCCTCCTTGTTTTCTGCCAACTGCCCTACCTTCCTGAGTAAGGTGGCCTGGGGTATGAGGACAGGGAGAATGGGACTTCCCAAGTCCAGAGTTCAAGTCCACATACTGCTGCTTTTTCCCAGTGGCCTTAGGCAAGTTCCTCTACTTCTTTGAACCTCAGCTTCCTTCCCTATAAAATAGGATAATAGTACTACATGTGACTGCTGCTGGAACCAATGAGGTGGGTGGTTGAGAAAGTGCTTTATGAACTGTTAATGTTCTGCAAATAAGGTTCAGCTGGGAGAATTTTCTCTCTTCTAAAACCCTCCCTTGGAGACGCTGTTTTATCGAGATTCTGGGCTGCAGCCTCATGTCCCCCCTACCCCCCAATTTCTAATGTCTTCAGGACGATGTTCACCCTGTCTATTGGCCTTGGGGTGGACTGGAGCTTTGGCCTGACCTGATGCACAGTGTGGATTTCTGGAACACACGCACTGTGTGCTGGTTCCAGTATTTCAGAGAGAAGCTGGCTTTGCAGAAGCCAGAAGTGTCCAGTTGGGGTATATTTGCATGGACTGCCTGTCCCCTCACTTCCAGATCAACTTCTGATCAAGTGGAACTAGGGCTGAGGGAAGGAGAGGGCAAAGGTTATTGTCCAGCTAACAAAAGTCCAGAGAATACCAGAGCCCAAAAGGAGAGCAGGAATCAACCAGAACAATACAAACCTCAGACACAAATGCTGGAGCCAAGCAGCTGGACTATTACTTGGCTGAAGCTGGCGATTTTCTGTGTCCATATGGGCTGGAGGTCAGGGTACTCTTCTTTTGGGTGCGCCTGCCCCCTGCCCTCAGTTTAATCACTCTGGGATATGGGGAGGCAGAACCTTAGGAGGACATTTGGGCCTTTGTCTTCCAGGTCATCTGCAGAGGCTGCCTTGGGGGTGGTGGTGAGGTTTTCAGAGCAAGCCAGCCAGACTGCGCTCGGACAGGAGAGAACGCATCTGGAACTAAGAGCAAGCAATAGGCGTGGTTCAGCACCGCGGACAGCACCCCGGCCACCACCAAATAGGCTCCAGGAGTGGAAATCCTGAATGGGAGAACCACAAGTCGGCAGGGTAGAACAGTCTAAGGGAAGGAGAGGGGGAGGCACAAGGATTAATGGGCATTCATATAAGCCCACACCAGTGTTGGACACCTTAATACATTACTCCAACTTGGCCTTATCTTTATTCTCATTTTACAGCTGAGAAAACTGAGGCTCAGCAAGGTTAAGCAAGTTGTCCCAGATCACACAGCTAGTTAGTAGTAGAGCATGGGCCTCCATTGAAGTTTGTCTGACTCTGGAATCTCTTACTGTGACTCTGATCAGACAGGAGAGGCACAGCCTCTGCACACTTGTGGCAAAAATGACCCCAAAGCTGTTGGGCTTATAGCTGAGAGGCTGGGTCTGTATTTATGTGTGTGGCTTTGTGAGTGCCTCTGGATGTGAATGAGGGTGGATTCAGTGGAGTAGGACTGTTACAGGAGGCTGCGTCAGTCCCTGGGGGAGCTAGAAGATGAGAGTTGGTGTCATTTCTCAGAGACCCTTCCTCCTCCTAGAAGGAGACCTAGAATTCACTGTTGGCCTTTTTTCTTCTTCTTCTTCTTTTTTTTTTAAAGCACTTAAAGAACAGACCAGAACTGATAGCTAAATTAAACCTGCTGAGAGCGCCTGTTTAATTGAAAATGCCATCTGTAATTTAAATGTCAGAATCGGGATGGTTATTATAGCCGCCTTGAAGACTGGAGCTCATTTCACAGTTTCAAAACAGACCAAGAAAAGCAGCAAATGGACCATGGCTTGCGGCGTCGTGGAGCGATTAATAACTTCTCTGGTCCTGCTGAGCTCCGGCTCCCACTTCAGCCCCCACAGAAGGAGCCTGGCGGGAAGCTGGGAGCTGTGAGCTGGGAGCTTGGGGCTTGGGCTCCGGACTCAGCCTCCTGCCTTCCCTACTCCACATCTCTGCTCCAGCCTTCACTCACCAGCAGGGCACCCTTTCCAACATATAAATCTCATCTTGTCCTTCTTCAGGGTCTTCCTGGCATTTCTAAGATGAAATCCCAATCTTTTAGCCTGACATTCAAGGTCTCTGGAAGACAAGGCACTGCCCACCTCTCCAGCTTCAGCTCCTGCCATGGCCCATGGCCTGCTATGGACATCCTGAATGCCTCCAGGCCTTTGCACGGGCTGGGTCCTCTGCCTGCAAAGCCATTGCCTTTCTTGTCTACCTGGTAAGGACCATTTATCATTCACGACTCAACCCTAGTGTTGCCACCTCTGGGAAGCCTTCCCTGATTGTTCCATAGCTCCCCAGAACACTGAGCCAGGCAAGGTTAAGAGCTTCCTTCTTAGTCTCCCATGGTCCCTTTGCTCACCTCCATAACTGACTTAAACAGTGCTGTCTTTTCCCATTCTCCTTATACACGAGCCCCTCGAGGACAGAGATGGTGCCTCATTCATCTTGAGGCCTGGTGCCCTGCCCTGAACAATCACAATAGCTAACATTTATTGAGGTCCTACTATATGTTAAGCACTGCCATCAGTCCCATTTCAGAGATGGGATAACTGAGGCATGGAGAATAATTTGTTATAAGCCAGATGGCTACCAGTAGCAGAGCTGGGATTGGAGACAGTCTGCCTCCAGAGGCCAGCCTCTTAGCTACTATGCTATAGTGCTTCACACTGGGTCCTCAGTTGAGTGACTGTTTATTCATTGACCAGATAAAGAGCTCACCAGGTGTGTTCCAGTCTCTACTTGGGGACGATATGCCATAACAAAATGATTGGGCATAAACTCCAAAGGGAGTTAAGCCAGCCCCTTCTTGTGATGACTTTCCTGTTCTTGGATTCAGGTCTTGGTACTTCTTCCTTGCATGAGGGGCCTGCAGGAGGGGGTAACTGTGCCCAAGGACCCCGTGGCTTTAAAGCAAGGGTCCTTTTTCCCTCTCCGACCCTTCCATAGGCAACTCTCTACCTGCCCACACTCTGCCTATGAACCCCCAGTTTGTACTTAATGAAGCAGTGGGGTGCAGCGGGACAACCAGGGCTGGTGTCCCAGCCTTCTCCTTACAGCCATGGGACCATGGCAAGACATTTCCCCTTTCTGACCTCACTGTCTTCATCTTTGAAATGGGATCATAGTAGTATCTGACTCTGAGTGTTGAGGATTAAATGAAAGCACGGAGATGCAGTGTTTAGCAGAGGCACATAGCGAAGGTCCAATGTATGATAGCTATAACATTCATTCACTCATTCACTCATTCTTTCCTTCTTAGCCCATGTCCAGGGGGGGAGCAGACTGTGCCTGCTCCATGTTTCTGGGCCCCCAACCACCAGTTTCGAGAGATTTTAAACTGCTCAATGGAAGGAGAGTCTCTAAGGTCACATGCTTGTTCTGAGACTGACGCTACACCCATCATGCTCTCATCATGGCCCCCAACTCCTGACCCCTTCCGCCCACACCCCGTCTTCATGTTTTCTTTGCCCTCTGCCCTGCTCCGTATCCCAATGTTCTCTTCCCTGGGGTTGTCATGCAGCCAACTACTCCCTCAGCCAAGAGAAAAACAGAGAAACTCACTCCTAATTAGATGGGTTTCCATCTCTCCAGGTCTTCACTTCTTGCATGTTCTTGACTTGTTAGAGGAAATCGTATATCGACATTGGTATTGATTTGCATAATTCAGATGTAATTAGGAGAAAGATTTGCCAGAGTGGCTGGCAGCGGGGCTGGCGTTGCTGTATCCTGCTGACCTTGGGGAAAACTTGGAACTGGGCCATTTACCCTCACCAAGTTCGTGGCTCCCATTCTCTGCAGAGCCCTGTAGGCACTTGTCCCCTGAAATTTACTCTTCTGTGAGGTTTCAAGGTGATAGGAGAGCCCTCTTGCCCCCAGAGTACCTCCTTGCCTGGCCCAGCATCTGGAATTCTGACCATGAAGGCCATCCCATGGGGTCCTGCTGGGGATGTCGGGAGACATTACACCAGCCAGGAGGACAGGGTCCAGTTTGCTTATGATGCCAACCATCTGGAGGGAGGGAGAGGACCTCGGGGTAGTGTCGTTTTGACAGTGGGAAGAAAGGAAAGCAAAACCAAGCAGTGCTTGAAGCAGGTGACTAGAAATTAGTGTGACCCAGTGAATTATATCACTGTAGTGATGAAAAGTCGTGGTGCGTCCTTGGAAAGATTAGGAAGATAACAAGGCAGGGAAATAGATGAAAATGCACAGCCATGCCTGTTCTGTTCTGTCATCATTCCTTCATGCTTTCATTTATTCATCTATTCATTCACAAATATTTATTGAGGGATTGTTATGTGCCAGGCAAATAGTCAAGAATCAGGTGTTGATGCTGGGAAAACAGTGGTGATCTCTTAGCACTGTAACTGGTGAATTTGGTTCTTACCCACTCCAGCCCAGGAGGGTGGATTTGGTTCCAGGGTTGGGGCCTGGGGAAACTAGTGCCCAGAAGACTATATGATACTTCCTTTGAATTGTGCCTCTATTTCCCCCATGAGCTGGTTCTGTTCCAGGAAGGCAAGTGAAGGCATGGGGGTGAGGTGGAGGTGGGGAGTGGGGCTTCACGGGAAGCAAGAAGATGGGCAGGGAGTTTCTCTCCATACCCAACCCCTGCCCCCTCTCCTGCCCCAGTGTGACCCCTCCTACTCCCACACAGCCCCTGCAGAGTGGCCGTCACCAGAAGCCATAGCCAATTTCCCCAGGGAGCAATCTCCAGGCCACTGATTTACTCGTTAGCTGTCACCACAGGCACTGAATAATAAGGCCTTTTTCCGCGGAAAGGATATTAGAGGCTGAGGTGGGAAGGGCTAGGGCAGTGTGATATTTATTTCCCCAGCATTTGCTGCTATGAATCACAGGGCTGTCTCTACCCTGCTCTCACAGAGCACCACATGCCTATCCTTGGGTCCCAAGATACTTTCCCAGTGTCCTGTGGCGGGGGGGCAGGGGGTGCTGGCCTGGTGATCCGATCCAGAGCCCAACCCCATGATTTAGGCTGCTTGTCGTGCATGTGCATGGGCTGAGAAGGGGAGGCTACCTTCCTTCTTTTGGAGAGGTCTCTATGATTCATTCATTCACTCATTTGGCACACATTATCCAACATCTGCTGTTCCTGCTGTGCCCTGGGCTGGGGGTTGTGCATGCAGCGGTGAACCAGCGAAGCCCGGCCCCTGTCCTGGGGAGCCATCCCTCTGCTACCACCCGGAAGGCGAGACTGCACCCAGCGCTGGTGGGGATGGGGAGTTAATGATTCCTACATTCTCTGTCCTGCCTGTCCCCGCCAACCCCACTCCATGCCGTCTCCGCCCAGATGGCTAAACAGGATAATCAATCCCTAAATGCTCCGGTGACATTTCCCAACTTTGTGCTGGGACTCCCTTGCTTTCCTTGGGTGGGAGAAGGAAACCTTTACTTTATCAGCACTGACCTTTGTCCAGCCCTTCCTGGTGGTGATGGTGACTTACCTTATCTCATTTAATCTGCACTTTGCAGATGAGGAAACTTGCCAAGGGTTGAGCAGTGGTGTGTGTGGGGCCAACTCGCACCTGTCTGCATCTCTTTCCAACCTGGTCTTCAGTGAGGTCAGGTTGGTTGTTTGCAATTGACGCTGGTGGGAGTATTTACACCATGGGAGTTGGCAGATGCTACAAATCAGGGCTTTCCCCCCTCAGAGAACGGGTTGGTAAGCATTCACCGGCACATCACTCCACCTAAGCACTTTGACGGGGATTGTCTTCTGAAGTGGCAGCAAAGGGTGGGGGCATATTGGAGCCGCCAAGGATGTCCCTCTTGCCTGCAAGTGGCTGCTTCGTCTGGGGAGAACTGAAGGAAGAACAGAATGAATTCCCATGGAGGAGTCAGGAGTTTTCAGCCTGTGTTTGGCCACTTTTCAACATCACAGGCCATTTTGGGAATCAGATGTGGTTCCTGCTGCCCTCCCCTCCCACGCCCAGGCTAATGATGGAGTTAAGACTTTGCCGGCTAATTGCGGTCTCATCAAGGTTAACTGGTGCTTTTATTGGTGTGAGTGATAGCTCTTTGCTGTGCTCTGAGGACTAGGCAGGAATCTGGCTGAAGGGGGTGCTCTGAGGCCCTTCTTCCAGGTAAGAATATCCTCTAGAATGCCCCTTTTGTATGGCTGGGTTTCCCCTCATCCTTTTGATCTCAGCTTCAGTGTCGGCTCCTCGAGGAGACCCTGACCATCCTAGCTATGGTATATTTCTCTGCTTCCACAAACTTCTCCTTTACTTTATTTTCTGCTTACTTTTTTCTTGTTTCTTTTACTGGAATGCAAGCTCTTTGAAGATGGGAAAAAGGGGCTTAGCAGTTTGGGGTACAATTTCAGATGCTGCTTCTTCATCATCTCCTCATTGTGACCCCCTGATTCCTGGTTGGAGAAGACATGACTCCCAGCTGCTTTCTTTCTGTAACTCACCGGGGGTCCACAATTGGTCCCTGGGCTCCAAGTCAGAGCCCAGATTTTGCATCCTGGTTGTGGTGCTTACTAGCTGTGGGATCATGGGGAGGGAACAGAAGGGGTAGCTTGGGACAGAAGCTGTGGGAGCAAAGGGAGCCCACTCTCCCAGCTCCTAGCCCAGCACTCTGTGGCTCCATGCTCTGGCACAATCTTCCTAGACACTCTGAGGCCTTTCCTGCCTTGCATCTTTTTTTTTTTTTTTTTTTTAAGATTTTTTATTTATTTATTTGACAGAGAGAGAGACAGCGAGAGAGGGAACACAAGCAGGGGGAGTGAGAGAGGGAGAAGCAGGCTTCCCGCTGAGCAGAGAGCCCGATGCGGGGCTCGATCCCAGGACCCTGGGATCATGACCCGAGCCAAAGGCAGACGCTTAACGACTGAGCCACCCAGGCGCCCCAGCCTTGCATCTTTTTAAATTTTGATATTATATATATATTTTTTCAAATTTTTATCTAAGTTCTAATTAGCTAAGGGGCACCTGGGTGACTCTGTCGGTTAAGCATCTGCCTTCGACTCAGGTCATCTCAGGGTCCTGGGATTGAGCCCCACATTGGGCTCCCAGCTCAGCAGGGAGTCTGCTTCTCCCGCTCCCTCTACACCTCCTCCCTTCTCGTGCTTGCTCTCTCTCTCTCTTTCTCTCTCAAATAAATAAATAAAATCTTAAAAAAAATTCTAATTAGTTAACATACATTGCAAAATGTTTCAGGAGTGGAATTCAGTGGCTCAGCACTTACTTACAACACCCAGTACTCATCACAAGCGCCCTCCTTAATGCCCATCACCCATCCAGCCCCTGCCCCACTCACCTCCTTCCAGCAACCCTCAGTTTGTTCTCTATCGTTAAGAGTCTCTTCTGGTTTGTTTCCCTCTCTCTCTTTTTGTTCCCCCCCTTTCATATGCTCATCTGTTTTGTTTCTTAAATTCCACATATGAGTGAGATCATATGGGATTTGTCTTTCTCTGACTGACTTATTTTGCTTAGCAAAATACACTCTAGCTCCATCCACATCATTGCAAATGGTGAGATTGCATTCTTTTTTATGGCTGAGTAATATTCCATTGTATATATAGATATATATGCCACATCTTCCTTGTCCATTCATCAATTGATGGACATTTGGGCTCTTTCCATAGTTTGGCTATTGTTGATACTGCTGCTATAAACATTGGGGTGCATGTACCCCTTCAAATCAGCATTTTTGTATCCTTTGGGTAAATACCCAGTAGTACAATTGCTGGATCATAGGGTAGTTCTATTTTTAACTTTTTGAAGAACCTCCATACTATTTTCCAGAATGGCTGCACCAGTTTGCATTCCCACCAGCAGTGTAGGAGGGTTCCCCTTTCTCTGCATCCTCACCAACACCTGTTGTTTCTTGTGTTGTTAATTTCAGCCATTCTGACAGGTGTGAGGTGGTATCTCGTGGTTTTGATTTGCATTTCCCTGATGATGAGTGATGTTGAGCATCTTTTCATATGTCTGTTGGCCATTTAGATGTCTTTGGAAAAATGTCTTCTGCCTCTTTCTTTCTTTCTTTCTTTCTTTCTTTCTTTCTTTCTTTCTTTCTTTCAGAGGGAGAGAGCAAGTGAGCTGTGTGGAGGGGCAGAGGGACAGGGAGAGAGACTCTTAAGCAGACTCCACACCCAGACACAGGGCTCCATCTCATGACCCTCAGATCACGACTTGAGCCAAAATCAAGAGTCAGACGCTTAATCAACTGAGCCACCAGGTGCCCCTCTTCTGCCCATTTCTTAACTGAATTATTTGTTTTTTGGGTGTTGAGTTTGATAAGTTCCTCATAGATTTTGGATACTAACCCTTTATCAGATATGGCATTTGCAAATCTTCTCCCATTCCGTAGGTTACCTTTTAGTTTTGTTGATTGTTTCCTTTGCTGTGCAGAAACTTCTTATCTTGATGAAGTCCCAATAGTTCACTTTTGCTTTTGTTTCCCTTGTCTCCAGTGATGTGTCTAGTAAGAAGTTGCTACAGCTGAGGTCGAAGAGGTTGCTGCCTGTGTTCTCCTCTGGGATTTTGATGATTTCTTGTCTCACGTTTAGGTTTTTCAGCCATTTTGAACTTATGTTTGTGTATAGTGTAAGAAAGTGGTGCAGTTTTGTTCTGCATGTTGCTGTCCAGTTTTCCCAGCACCATTTGTTGAAGAGACTTTTTTCCATTGGATATTCTTTCCTGCTTTGTCGAAGATGAGTTGACCATATAGTTGTGGGTCCATTCCTGGGTTTTCTATTCTGTTCCACTGATCTGTGTGTCTGGTTTTGTGCCAGTACCATACTGTATTGATGACTACAGCTTTGTAATATAGCCTGAAGTCCGGAATCGTGATGCCTCCAGTTTTGCTTTTCTTTTTCAGGGTTGCTTTGGCTATTCAGGGTCTTTTGTGGTTCCATACAAACTTTAGGATTCTTTGTTCTAGCTCTGTTGAAAAATGCTGGTGGTATTTTGATAAGGATTGTATTAAATGTGTAGATTGCTTTGGGTAGTGTAGACATTTTAACAATGTTCTTCCAATCCATGAGCATGGAATATTTTTCCATTTCTTTGTGTCCTCTTCAGTTTCTTTCATAAGTGTTCTATAGTTTACAGAGCACAGATCTTTTACCTCTTTGGTTAGGTTCACTCCTGATATCTTATGCGTTTTGGTGCAATTATAAGTGGGATCGATTCCTTGATTTCTCTTTCTGTTGCTTCATTATTGGTATATGGAACTGCAACAGATTTCTGTACATTGATTTTTATATCCTGTGACTTTGTTGAATTCATATTAGTTCCAGCATACTTTTGATATTATAAAGATAATGCTTTTCATTGGAGAAAATTTGGAAAACACAGGACAACATTAAGATGAACATGAAAGTCATCTTTTAGATAAGAGAATCACGTCGACGTTTATTTCCTTTCCTGAATTAGCCCCACCCACCTGAGCCCAAGAACCCACCTCCTCCAGCAATTATAAGTAACATTAAAACTGCCTCCTGGACCAAGTTATTACTTCCAAGAATAATAGTCTCTGTTACTACAAGAAACTAATTAACAGCATGCAATGAGGGGGAAAAATTCAATTAATTAGTAGCTTAATAAGCACTAGCAAAGACTCTGGGCTTGGCTTGGGAGTTGGGGTGGGGGGGAATGGATACCTCCAGAGGATGAGGAGTGGGGGCTTGAAAGGCAGGGGTAAACAAGCACTGGCCTTGGGAATGGGTGGGGTCCTGAGGGAGCCTGAGCAGCTGCAAGAACGTTGTCACCAAGAAAAGAACCCATTTCTGTTTCTGGAGGTTTTGTTCTGCTTCCTGGGCTGAGGCACTAGGTAGCACCAGCTTGGCAGGATCTTAGTCTTGTCCCAATGTCACGGTTCGGTGGCTGCCGGGGAAGTGAGGGAAGATTTTCCTTTCTCCGTCCTGTGGGTGGAAGGGGAGGTGGGCACAAAGGGTCTCCTCTTCTCCCTCACAGCCCCTCCTCTTGGAGCCCCTGCTCCACCCCAACCCTCTTATCTCTCAGCCAGAACCTCAGAGTCACCCCTGACTTTGCCTCTTCCTCAAGCCCCCTCCAACCTGTCCCAAGGTCTTGTGGTTCTCCTGCCTGGTGCTTGTTCTTCCTCCCAGCTCCCCAGCCTCCATCAGCTCTTCCTGGGACCCCTGCAATAACCTTCCTCCAGCCATTCACCATCCAGCAGCTGCTGTGACCTCACCTTGTCACCATCCCATTTACCACTGGTGAATCAGATGGGTTCAAGGCCCAGCCGTCTGGCCCACCAGCTGCCCCCATTACTCCTCCAGACCCACTGTGCCCCAGGCCCCAACCTGCTTTGAGTTACTTAAATGGGGCAAGCGTGGATTTGCCCAAGTTCGGTGCTCAAGGCTCAGGGTCCTTCTGTTACACAGGTCCCTTCCCCTAACATCGTGTCCACACAGTCAGGTGTGTTTGTAAACTTCGCTAATGGAGATGTGTTAACTGCAGCCTATTAAGACTGTTGTCTCTGTCCACTCAGATGCTCTGCTTTCCCTTGCCTGTGGGTCGGGGGGCTGGGGTGGCCATGACAGCATTAAAATCCATCTAAGGCAAAGCTGAGGGGACATTTGTTTAGTGTGGGTTCAACGGGATCTATGTATGTGGCTCACAGTCTCTGAGTCTAGTTAAGGAGGCCTCCTACCACCCCCACCCATGACTTTCCCAAGGTCGTGACATGAAGACATGGGCCAGGGGTTGACCTGACTTGGGAGTGTGTGTGTCCTGAGGTGTCCATCTCAGAAGGTTTGGCATGTGGTTTGGCATGTGTGGAGTAGGAAGTCAGTTGTTGGATGTGGAAATTATTATTATTATTATTATTATTATTTTTAAAGTAGGCTCCATGTCCAGCTTGGAGCGCAGTGCAGGCCTTGAACTCATGACCCTGATATCAAGACCTGAGCTGAGAACAAGAGTTGGACACTTAACCCACCGAGCTACCCAGGTGCCCCGGATGTGGAAATTCTTAAGTGGTTCTCACAAAGGTCTTGTCAAAACCAGTTCTCTCCAGTCAGGGACATCCTTGAGAACACATGATATACCAGTATAAACACACTGTGTGTGTGTGTGTGTGTGTGTGTGTGTGTGTGTGTTTCCTTTCTCAATGGTGAGTGTGTGAAATGGAACTGATTAGAATTCCTGTGTTTGTGGGTGCATTCCTTTCCTACTACTACGGCCACAAATTACCACAAACTCTGTGGCTTAAACAATGCCAATTTGGTGTCTTGTAGTTCCAGAGGTCAGAAGTCCAACATGGCTCTCCCATCAAGGGCTAAGATCAAGGTCTTGGCAGGGCTGCTTTCCTTTCTGGAAGCTTTGATGGAAAAATCTGTTTCCTGGCCTTTTCAAGCTTCTGGAGGCTGGCTGTACTCCTTGGCTTGTAGCCCCAGCCTCCAGTGATGCTGGGCTGAGTCCTCACGCTGCTGTCTCTGGTCCTCTCCCTCCTGCCTCCCTCTTCCACTTTTTTTTTTTTTTTTTTTAAGATTTTATTTATTTGCGAGGGAGAGAATGAGAGACAGAGAGCATGAGAGGGAGGAGGGTCAGAGGGAGAAGCAGACTCCCTGCTGAGCAGGGAGCCCGACGTGGGACTCGATCCCGGGACTCCAGGATCATGACCTGAGCTGAAGGCAGTCGCTTAACCAACTGAGCCACCCAGGCGCCCTCCCTCTTCCACTTTTAAGGACCCTTGGGATTACATGAGGCCCACTCAAATTGTCTCGTATCGTCTCCCTATTTCAAGGTCAACTTTGATTCCAGCTACCACCTAGTTGCCCTTTGCCATGTAACCTAACGTGTTCACAGCTTACGGGGATGGTGGTATAGATGTCTTGCGGGGCCGTTACTCTGCTGACCCCAGCAGGGCATACATCTGTAGCAGCTCTACAGACAATGAGTGTGTCTGTGTGTGAAGCCACATGCTTTATGCATCCTGTATAACAAAATATATGTATTATATATGTGTGTATTACATATGTGTGTTTATATATGTGCGTGTGTGTGTATTTCCCTCAATAATGCTGGAGGGATTATCGTTCTTTCCTCTAGAAAATGATATTACAAAATGTTGACATACAAAGAGAGAATCCAAGAGTCTGCAGCCAATAAATGTAAGAAGAAAATATTATAGAGATGTGTTAAACAGTTAATAAAAGTATATTTTTCTCTCCTGGATTTTGTGATGTCTGTGGTATTTGTCAGCTTTAGAAAGTGTGTAATTTGTAACGTGTTTTCCATTCTAAATAAGCATTATTTCATTCTAAACTTTATTTAGAACTTTATTTCATTCTAAATAAACATTAACTTTGATGCTTAATTTTACATTCTTTTTTTTTAAAGCCCCGTCACCCACCCAGGTTTTATAAACTTCAGGCCCCCCTAAACTAGGATCCCCGCTGCTCCCACCCCAGGGCCTTTGCACACATTCTTCCTGATGTTGAGATCTCTTTATGCTTCCCCCACCCTCTTCTCTTGGTTTTTTCTTTAGACCTCAGCTCAAGCTTTAGTTCTTCACGAAATCTCTCACCGCACATCCCCCTATCCAGCTTGGTTGGGTCTTCTGGGCTTCTCCTTTGTGGTCCCTCTGCGATTATAATCAGTTTATTTGTGAAATTGTCTGCTTATGTCTGTCTCCACATTGGAAGGTCAACTCCATGATCTTATGTGTCTTGCTCACTGCCATTTCCCCCGAGGGTTAGCACAGACTGGCACTCAGTCCAAACACCATAACTATGTGCCAAATGTGGAGATGAATGGATGGACAGATGGATGGTGCCTTCAGGGTGGGAGGGAAGTGAATGCTCCTGAATGCAGACACCTGGCCAAGGCCATGCAGCTCACACGTGCTGGAGCTGGGATTCAAACCCAGAACTCTGCTTTGTCAATGTATGTCTTCTGCACCACACATTTGAGGCCAAAGACCATTTAATGGTGCCCATATCGTGTGTGGCAGAAGGTGTGTCAACCAATTCTAAGGCAGGAAGTTGGTGAATAGCTAGGCTGGATTAAATCCTGGGGGTGATAAGGAGCCAACACTGTCAGCTGTCATGGTTTGTCCTTGTGGGATGTTCCTTGGAAAAGGGCCCCCTGACCTGGCCCCCTCAGCTCAGCCTGGCAGCTGAGCCAGAGTCTCCCCCACCTGCAGCCCACCTGGTTGCAGTGACCCATCTTCCCATGGCCCCTCCATTATGCCTGTCAAAGCCAGCCGCTGTGGGCCAGCCACTTCCAGAGGGAGGCCGATAAGGCGTTTATTGAATTTATGATTTTAATTTATGACAATTCTAATCCCATTATGGGCTCCCTTTTGTCTGCAGCCCGTGCAGTGGCAGAGTTTAATTATGGCCAAGCAAGATATCCCCTGCTTGGGGGACCTCTCCTGTCAGTCCTGGAGGTCCACTCCCAGTTGCTTGAGGGAGTTTAGTGACTCGGGTGGGGGCGGGGGTGGGGGAGACTCAGTGGAGGGAAGGGATGCTCCCTGGCCCGCGGGAGTGGCGGGCTGCTGCAGCGCTTCCTGCAATTGGCAGCCGCATCGTGTAGGATGCATTGCGATGCTTAGTGAGTGACAATTAGGACTGCAGCATGTGGCTGTGCTGCGGGAGCAGTGCACAGCCTGCCCAGCTGTACAAACAGCCTGGGGGTATCCACAGACGGGCAGAGTCCCGGGGAAGACTAGGGAGTGGGGGCTTGGGGATCTGCCAGGGCCTGTATAGCAAAGGCTCTGAGAAAATTTGGGGGGCCCCAAGTTCTCTACTGCCTACTCCAGAAAATGGGATGTTTTCCAAGTGGTGAGGGTCCTCAGGGGAAGGTCCAAGACAGGGGAATAGTCACAGCGATGTCACAGAGTCCCTTCTTGGCTTCTGTGGAGGGCAATGCAGACTGGAGGGGGAAATAAGCTAAAACAGGAGTCCGGGGGCAGGAGCAGCTGTGACCTTGGGTCACATTTAGCTTCTCTGTGATGCTCCTTCATCAGCTGGGAAATTCGGGGCAGAATCAGGCCTCACTTCAGCCCAGGAGGAGAGTGTAACCGGGGTGGGTATGAAACGGAGGCAGAACGAAGAACGCAAGTATGGGGACAGGAGAGTCTGTGGGAGCTCCAGGCTCGGGCTCCCTGAGGCTGCACCCAGATGAAGGCAGAGGGGTAGGGGAGGGCCCAAAACCTGGCCCTGGAGCTCAGGGACTCACAGAAGAGTCAGGAGGAATGAGAGGGCAAGTAGCCTTGGCTCATGGGCAGGAAGACCCTGGAAGTGAGAGCCGCCTCGTACGTGGCAAAGAGACACCCGGCATCTTGCTTCAGTAATGAGAACATGCATGAGAACAATCCCAGCCTTAGTTCCCCACCACCGGTAGGAGCGGGAGTGGGGACCTTGTTGGTGGGACAGGGCTTCGCGATCATGTGAGGGGGTAGCCGCACGTCATGGCTCTCTGGGCCTCGGGCTCTTAATCTGTAACTGATGGGTGAGCACCAGAGGGACTCTGGGAAGCCTTTCAGCTCAGACATTTACAGGGTTGATGGTTAAACAGGGAAGGCTTCCTGGAGGAGCCGGTCTGAAGGAGGAGCCCATCCGAAGGAGGAGCCGGTCTGAAGGAAGGGTGCCGACTTTTGCAGATCTGTAGGCGCCAGATCCCGATTCCTTAAGAGTCAGATGCGGGGCAGAGGAAGTACGGGGGAGGAGGCAACATGCTGTAGGGGTTACAAACTCAGACACCTGGGGGGGTTAGGAAGCAAGTGACTTAAAGGGGCCAGGCAGACAGGGTATAATATAATAGGGAGCAGTGTGGACTAGGGCAAACTGAAGTGTGCATGTTCCACCTAAAGAGGAAGCCATTTCTCTGCTCCAATGATCATTGCCCCAAGAGGACGTGGATCTTGGTTGTCAGATGGTCTCCATCCCCATCTGTCAAAGGGGCACAGTAATGATACCTGTCTCAGGGAGCTGGTATGAGGGCTAAGTGAGCTAATAAATGCACAGGGCTTAGAGTAGCTCGCATTGCCAACATCCATGAGCATTGTTATTCTGTTTCTGCGCGGGAGACCAGATGTCTTCCTTCCCCGACCCCAGCACGCTCCAGATGAGAAGGTGGGGGGCGTCTAATCATTGTGATCTGGTCGGTGGGGGGTCTTCGGAGCAACAGGCTTCCCTTGGCTGTCTGTGGCCTTGGCCTGAATGGCTGTCAGAGATGAGAAATGGTCATGACTTGGGGAGAAGGCAGACACACTGGGAACGTTGCTGCGCACAGAATGCTCTAACTTACCTGGAATCACTTCGTGAGGGTTTTTGTTTTATTTGGGGAGGCTATTCTGAGCCTGAGACACGTTTGCAGGAAGGATTTGTCAGGCTTCGCTGGGCTGAGAGGTCTGCCACTGAAGAGCTTGGGGAGAGGGGAAGTCACGTGGTGAGGCGCAGAAACAATGCCAGTTGGAGAAGGGGTCTAATTGTGAACCTAAAAGAGATTCTCAATTGTGTCCAAAGACAGGGAGGGAGAATTAGGAGCGGGAGTGACAGGGTAATTGTCTAGCCGGTTCTCTACACTGCCTGCATTCCTAATTCTGCCGGGGCTGGCGGAAAGAGGGGGTGTGAACGTGTGTGTGAGTGCACGTGCCCTGCGAGTCTGGCAACCGGCTGCTCCATCTCTTCACCTCCCCCGAGACACTCTCCTTGGTTAACCCCAACCGGCCTGGATGACATTGTCTCCCATCTCTTCATTTCGTCCTGGATCTTTGGATAACCAGTGTGTATCCTTGGGTAAGTCATTTACCTCGCCGTGCCTCATTTTACCTCTTTGGAGGGAGGGGGGTCATTCTGGCCCTACCTACTCCAAAGAGGGGTCCTGAGGAGGCACTCTGATGGTGGGGTCCTCCAAGGGCCGCCCTTCGCTTCGGATGTGCCTTCTCTCTCCCTGGAGATCAGAGCCCTCCATGGTTTCAAGGCTCTTTACAGCGTTATCACATCCAATTCCTGCTGACCCCCTGTGGCAGGATGGGTGGATGCAACCCCAGGTTATAAATGGGGAAACTGAGGTGCAGAGGGTGTTTTATGGTCGAGTTTTATGATTATTTAGGTGCAGTGAGACCAATAGACCAGGAGGCAACTGCTGTTACTCACAGATCCCAAGAAGAGAGGGTGTAGAGGTCAGGGGGGTGAGAACTCTGGGCAGCCCGGTCCTGTCGCCCGCCCACCCACCCATGTTGTGTGTGTGTGTGTGTGTGTGTGTGTGTGTGAGACAGACAGAGACAGAGACAGAGACAGACAGAAAGACAGAGACAGAGACAAAAAGAGACAGAGAGACAGAGACAGAGATGGAGAGAGGGAGGGAGGGAGAGAGGTGTCCCACAAACCACTGTGACTGAGCTCCTTCAGGACCCCAGGGAGCAGGGAGAGATGGGCAGAAACAGGCACTATCTGTCCCCAGATCGATGCTCTTCATTCCCATCCAACAACTGTCCATGAAAATCTTGCTTTGTGCCAAGCATGGGCTACAGTCCTGGGCTAGAAGCCCTTTCCTTCTGTTCTCCAGGACAGCTTCACAGAAGGGCAAGCACCCCAGGCTGGGAGCCAGGACACCTGGCTCTGTGTAATACCACCATTACTGAATCAAGACAAGTCCCATAAGCCTCAGTTTTCCCAGCTGTAAAATGGGTGGGCTGGGCTAGGGGGTCCTTAAAGTGCCCGCAAGTTTGACCCTCTGTGAGTAAAGTGCTCTGAGCAGTGGTCCCCAAGCCCGCTTGCCAGAGTCAGCTGCACGGAGCCGGAGGCTTTTCAGATACAGATTCCTGGGCCCTCCCCCAGACCCACCAGATCACACTCTCTGGGGGGTGAGGCCCAGGGGCTGTATTCTGGAGAAGTGATTCTGATGTAGCAAGCTCATAACTGGACATTTGCGAACCACTGCCTAAGAAATCTGGTTCCTCAGACAGGACGATGAGCTCATCCCTGCTCGAGGCACGGTTTGTTTCCTCTGTTCCCCTGACAGCTGACAGGGTGCGTCTTGCCCACGACTGGAGAGGCAGCGGCTGCTGAGCCCAGACTCCAACCTAAGCCTCCTGGTGGGGAAGGCTTTGTGTCCACACGTGGTAGGCGGCCCACGGGGGGACCCAGGCCTGCCAGCTGGCGGAGCATCTGGGAGCTGAGATGTCCTCCTGGAGCTGTCAGGTCTCGCTGCCTGCCAGTGCCTGGGGGTGGGGTGGGACGGGCCATGGAGGGGAGGTGGGGATGCCAGGATGCCCCAGGAGGCCAGTGGGCAGGGGGTGGGGGAGGAGGACGTGACCTTGGCCAAGTCAGGGCATCCTCTCTGGGGCTTTGGTCTCCCCACCTATAGAATGAGCACGGCAGTGGATGAGGTGACTCGTCGGATCTTTATTTTATTTTTATGTTTTTAAAAGATTTCTTTATTCATTTGAGAGAGAGAGAGAGAGAGAACATGAGCAGAGGGTAGAGGCAGTGGGAGAGGGAGAAGCAGACTCCCCGTTCCTGGTGTGGGCTCCATCCCAGGACTGCGGGATCATGACCTGAGCCGAAGGCAGACGCTTAACCATCTGAGCCACCCAGGCGCCCTCGCCGGATCATTAGAGCTTGGACATTCTGAGTCTAGATGCCACTTCCAGGGGCTCAGCTGAACCCTGTGTTTTGGTTCAACAATCAGCTTTCCTGATATTTGTGCCTTGGCGCTAGGCAAGTGCTTGACTTTGAGTCCAAGGCCTGGGTTCGAGTCCCAACCTCAGCCCTGGCCAGTACTTGCCCTCAGCTAGCCCGAGCCTCAGTTTCGACGACGATGTCTACTTTACCAGGATGCTGGGAGGTTTAAAAGAAAGGGCAGAGCTGGGGCGCCTGGGTCGCTCAGTCGGTTAAGTGTCCAACTCTTGGTTTCGGCTCAGGTGGTGATCTCAGGGTTGTGAGATCGAGCCCCGGGTTGGGCTCTGCACTGAGCAGCAGTCTGCTTGGGATTCTCTCTCTCCCTCTGGCCCTCACTCCACTCTCTCTCTCTCTCACAAATAAATAAATAAAATCTTAAAAAATAAATAAATAAAAGGAAGGCAGAGCTGGCTGGTGGCCTTGGATGTTGGACTTGGCATAATCAAAGACTTGAGTCTGCTTCGTAGCTCTGCCCGGCTGGGTGACCCCAGGGCATGTCCCTCCCCTCTCTGAGTCTCATCCCCTCCCTGGGACAAGAGATACGGGTTGTCTTGTGAGGCTTGCGGGCGACTGTGAGGTTAACCTGAGAGCGCACCAGCCTAGCGTCTGGTACGCGGGGTGGGGTCTTTGGGGGTCATGAGCCTCAGGGCCGGGTCCTCTGTATGGGAAGAAGGACAGGCAGCTCTCTCTCCCCGTTTCGTCCCTCCTGCCTCCAATCCTCCCTCCCCACCAGCCTCTCATCTGGTCTCTGCGGCTCCTTTGCTGGCTCTGCTCTCTCCCTTCTGCTTCCCTTGCAGTTTAAGATTAGACTTTATCGCTTGTGTCTTGAGGACATGGACGTGACATGCAGGCATCTTTGCATATTTCTCCCTTGCCAGCCTCAGCCCCCATGTGGCTGCAAGAGCAGGACTCGGGCTGCAGTAGATGCACGGAGGGCGGGTCCTGCTCCTCATGCAGCTGTGCAGACCTGCAGCTACCCGGGAGGGACTTCCTTCCTTTCGATTTGTACCTTTGGCATCCTTAATGCCCTGTACTAGATATGGCCTCTCCCCTTTGCTGTGATGCTCAAGATTCTAATTAAGTGGAAAAGGCTTTTACTCCTTATAATTCTCCGGTTATGAATAATGATACTGGCTCATAAATGAAAATTGCTTTTCTATTTAAATTCTGGTGTGTGTCTTTTTTTTTTTTTTGGTTTAAAAAAAAGAAGGTAGGAAACCAGGGCTCTTGGGTCATTTGCAAGTTATTAATTTCAAGCGGAGCTCTTAGCTAGCTTATTAACGGTGAGGGTATTACAGCTGAGTTAAATGGCTGGAATATTAATTACCTTGCAGGCTTTTATGTTTGGAGTAATGGCTTATTTCCATGCTGGTGGGTGGTCTAGGTGGGAAACCATGACTCCCCTTTTGGGAAGCATGACAGTAAGTGAGTCCTGGTGGGATGTTCCTTTGGTAGATACTGAGTCCCCAGAACTGGTGCTGGGACCCTTTCCCTGGGGTCTACAGGATTCTGGAGTGAGGTGGCTGGACACGCCATAGTTCCTGAGCCAGGAGAGTACACACTTCCTCCCAACACGCGGGACTATATCGCCTCGGCCCTCACCTCCACTGGGGCCAGGCCAAGTGGAAGCGGGTTGACAGGGTGGCAGGAGATATTTTGGTCAGTCCAGCATTTCTAAAATCTTGGTTATTTCATCTCTGTTTTGGCCATATCGACATACTGCCTGTTCCATTATTTACTGACTATTTTTATTTCCATTGACTTACTTTTAAAAAACTTAAATTTAGTTTAAAGGGAAACTTTATATGACCTCCATAAATGGGAAACCAGCATCCCTAGTCATAAATTCAAAGCAACATAAAAATGAATACATGACTATTAAAATAAAAAATGTCTATTCTTGTACCACCTGAAGGAACTCCCACATGGGCAGTGGTGCATTTGCCTCATGGAGGAAAACCTCGATCAGTTGAACCTGACCTCATGGCTGTTGCAGCCCCGGGGTGGGAGTCAGGGGACAGGTGAGAGGGAAGGTGACCAACCCAGAAGAACCAGTGCTTTCTGGGTCCTTCCAAAGGAATGCGGCTAAAGCTACAAGGCTGTAAGGAAAAAGGTAGATCTGAGAAATTTCTGTATAGTTTGAACTTTGGGGAACAGCATGTAAATGATATGCAAATTCCATGCCAGCCAGCATTTCTTCTCGAAGGCCCATCGCTCAGGTGTGTTGGGCTGGCCATGGGCTAGCCTGCCTGTGGCTCTAGCTCTCAGCTGGCCCCTGGGTGCCCAGGAGCCACAACAGGAGTGAGCGGACTGTCCAGAGAGCACTGGCCTGAGAGTCGGATGGAGGCAGCCAGGTTCTGCTGCTACATTGCTGTGTGACCTTGGACAGACCAGTCGGCCTCTCTGGACCTCTGTTTCTTCATCTGTACCTGAGGGGGCTGACCAAGGTGCATCTGGGGACCCTGTGATGGTCTGTCTATTTTATGTGTCAACTTGGCAGGGCTACAGTGTCCAGATAAGTGGTCAAACATTATTCTGGATGTTTCTGTGAGGGTATTTTGGGATAAGATTAACACTTAAATCAGTGGACAATGGGTTTTGAGTAAAAGCAGATTGCTTGACATAATGTGGGTAGGTCTCATCCAACTAGTTGAAGGCCTGAATAGAACAAAAGCCTGACCTCTGGGTTAGCAGACACTTTTGGACTCGAACTTCAGCATGGGCTCTCCTCTGGGTCTCTAGCCTGCTGGCCCATCCTGCAGATTTTGGACTTGCCAGCCAATTCCTTAAATAAATCTCTCTCTGTATATATACACATATCCTATTAGTTCTGTTTCTCTGGAGAACCCTGACTAACACAGACCCCTCTGTGGCCATTGGCCCCCCTCTGGCATCAGGCAGAACAGATAGATGCTCAGGGAGAGGACAGTGGCTGGTCTCCATTCCCCTCAGCTTTTCTGCTGCCCTTGTGTGAACGTAATAAAACTCAGCTCGAAGTGGCTTAAACAGGTGAGGGGGTGTATTAGCTCGTGCTGCTGGGGCCCAGGGGTAAGCCAGCCCCACAGCTGGACTCAGCCTCTCAGTGGTCATGGACTGTCCAATTATTTCCCATCACTCCACTCTCTTCCATTCCTGGTGTTGGTTTCGACTAGAGGACGGCTTCCTTCATGGTGGCAAAAGGGCCGCACCATCCCAGCCATGCTTCCCAGCACAGAAGGAGAGAGATGTCCACCCAGAATTCCAGCAAAAGTTCTTGGCCCCCCATGGGCTGACTGGCCAGAGGGGCAACATGAACGGATGGGCTCAGACCTGGTTTGTGGAAACGAAGCACCACGGCCAGGGGTGTGGGATGACCTTATGGCAAGCGGGTCGGGGCTGGGGTGGGGCTGGCCCCTCGCAAGCAGGGTGTTTGGGGGCCTGTATGGGTGCTGAGCTCAGGGGGAGCTCTGTGTGTCCAGGCACACCCTCTTCCCTACTCTCCCTAATGCTTCCTTTCCTTTCTTCTCCTCTCTTACTCCTCTCCCTCCCCTCTCCTCCCCTTTCTCCCACCAACTCCCCTTTACCCCCTTCCCACACCCTTTCCTCCCCAGTGGTCACAGGCTGCAGCTCCACCCTGGCCAGCTGCCCAGTCACCTACTGGGAGACTCTGATGTGTCCCTATTGTATCTGCTCAGCATCACTGCTCCCTCTTCTTCTGGTGGCAGAACCCCCTCCTTTGGGAGAACATTCCCCTGGCCACTTCATCTAGTTGTGGGAGCTCTTCATTACTGGACCCCTTTCTGCTTAACGAGAGCCCATGAGATCCAGGCTGAGCCAATCAGATCTCTTCTCTGGGGTTTTGCATCTTCTCCTTTGTCTAAAGTTGCTTATTTGGATGATGTCAATTGGAGTTTTGCTCTTCCATGCTACATGGAGGGAGCTGTGTGCAGGACAGAGAGAGAGAGAGAGATGAGGTTGAAGGACGTTGTTTAGTCCCTGGATCCAGCTGTGTCTGAAGCCAAATCTACCATACTTGGACTTTTCAGTTACTGGAGCTGCTGAGCACCATTTCTTCACGAACTAGCTTGGGTTGGACTTCGGTTCTTGGTGACTAAAGGAGCCTGACTGACATACCCACTTTCATTCCTTTATTAATCTCGTCAGCACATATTTAACCCTTCCTTCAGGCCAGGTGATGCCGAAAGGTGGGTATTATTACTATCCCTATGTCATAGGTGGGGAACAGAAGCATGGGGAATTTCAGCAACTTCCCCAAGGTCATTCACTTAGTAATGGTGGAGCTGGGACATCTGTCGTGGGCTCTCTGCGGCTCTGCTCATGTCTTCTTACTCCAGAACCCAGGTGGGCGAAGCAGCCACCATCTTGAATGTAGTAAACCTCCTCGGTCACTGAGTTCTGGAGGGTCTCCTTATGCACTTCACTTCAGCTTATACCTCATTGGCCCAAACTGGCTGCATGGCCCCACGCCACACCTGGGGGCCTGGAAGAGAAGGGCTGGGACGATGTGCGGAGAAGTACTAATGACCACCAAACACCTAGAACTTAAAGAATATGCAACAAAAGTCTGCTACTCCTGGGACCCTGGCCTTCTTCATCTTGGTGGATGGTGGCATCTCCACCCACCCCCACCCCTCTTTCCCTCCTCCCCAGCCAGCCCACTGGGGGCATGAGCAGTGGTACCTTCCCATGGCCATGGCTGGTCTTGTCCCCGGACTGTTCTTCCTGCTTCCCCGGCTCCCTTCCTGTTGCTTACTCTCCAGAGCAGCCAAAAGGATCTTGTCTTTTTTGGGTTTTCAAAAAAACATATGATTCATACAACATAAAAATCACCATTTGAAAGTGTATCATCCAGTGGTTTTCGTATAGTCACTATGTGGTGCAACCGTCACAACTAATTCCAGAACATTCCACCCCCCAGAAAGAAATCCTGTAACCCATTAGCAGTCGGTCCCTACTCCCCCGTCCCCCAGCCTTGGACAACCATGAGTCTACTTTCTGTCTCTATCGGTTTGCCTATTCTGGATATTCCACATAATTGGGATCCTACAATATGTGGCCTTTCCTACAATTTCTTTCACTTAGTATATAAGTTATAGGGTGTATAGTATTTCATTCCTGTTTGTGGCTGAGTAATATTCCACCCTGTGGGGAGGCTACATGCTTTTAATCAAAAGATCCCGCCCTACCGCTGCCCACAGCTCTCTAATGGATCCTGCTTGGTGGTCAGAGTAAAGCCCACATTCCTCCGCTGGCCCCAGGCTCTGCGTGGCCGGGACCCCTGTGTCTCTGACCTCGTGTGGCACTCCCGTCCTTCATCTACCGCATTCCTGCCACACTGGCCTCCTTCCCTACCCTTGCACTGGCCACACTCACACCAGCCCCAGGGCCTTTGTGGTGGCTGATAACCTCTGTCTAGAAAGTTCTCACCCCAAATCCTGTTTCATTTGTTTGTTTTTACTTTTTTTCCCCTTTCAAACAGATACAATAGGAGAGAAAATAATGAACCTCTCCTCTATCCATCACCCAGATCCAAGGATTATTAATTCATGACCAATCAGTCTTGTTTTATTTATAGCCCTACCCACTTCCCCCGCGGGGTTTTTGTGAGGCAAAACTCAGGCATGTTGTCGTTTAATCTGTAGTTATTTTAGCATTAGCTCCAAAAGATAAAAAGGCTCTTTACCAGAACCTAACCCCAACACTATTATCACACTCAAGAAATAAGCTCTATTTCCCTAATATCATCCGACATCTAGGACGTGGATAAATTTTCCCCATTGGCCTATACGTTTTTTCTTTTGCCAATGTTTTAATTCATTTTTATAGAGTTTTTACTTGGGACACCGTGGATTCCTGCCTGTCTCCAGATTCAGGTGGCTTTTTTTTTCCCCCTTAAGATTTATTTATTTATTTTAGAGAGAGAGAGAGAGAGAGAGCGGTGGGGAGGGGCAGAGGGAAAGGGAGAATCTCAAGCCAACTCCCTGCTGAGCATAGAGCCTGATGCGGGACTCCATCTCACGACCCTGAGATCATGACTTGAGCCAAAATCAAGAGTCGATTGCTTAACCGACAGCCAGCGCTTATTTACTTTTTTTTTTTTTAAGATTTTATTTATTTATTTGAGAGAGAAATAGAGCATGAGTGGGGGGAGCAGCAGAGGGAGAGGGAGAAGCAGACTCCCCACCAAGCAGGGAGCCCGATGCAGGACTCGATCCCAGGACTCTGGGATCATGACCTGAGCCGAAGGCAGATGCTTAACCGACTGAGCCACCCGGATGTCCCTGTACTTATTTACTTTTAAATGTAAGCACATCCCCACAATTTCTTAGATAAATGGCAGCCTGTTGTATGCATCTTTCCACCCAGCTTTCTGCTCAACGGTGTGTCCTTGACAACAGGCACTGAGTAGTGGGGTACCCTTCTCCTCCTGTTTCCTCCTCCAGCTGCATGGCGCCCCACCACCCACGCCCCTACTGATGTTATCTGGGTCATTTCCAGTCTTGTTTTTACAGAGCCGAGCGAATAGCTTGTACGGACACATTTTCGTATTTTCGCCGGTGTATCTGTTATGGCAGATATTTTCTTGACTACTTTTCTTCTTGTCCTTCAGGATTCGGCGGGGATGACTGTCACCCTCTCAGAGCAGTCGTCCTTGATCAGCCCCTCCACCCCCCCACCCCCGGCCAGGTTCCCACTGAGTCTATCCTTCACCCTGTATTGTTTCCTTCTGTCTTGCCCAGGGGATGCCTGTATTGTTCCCTCTCCCACAGAGGAAGCTCCCACAGGCCAGGGACTTTTTCTTATGCTCCCCTTGGAGACCCAAAGCTCCGTATCTGGCAGAGGGATTGAGGGGTTTCCCAGGATGTGGGACTGTCAGGCTTCAAAGCAGCACAGCCTGGGTGCACTGGGAAGATTCGGTTACCCTACTTGTCATATAGTAGGTGCTCATTAAACATTTGTTGAGTCAATACACATAAACTGGAGGTAGACATGTCTTGTTTAACCAATACAACATCTAATGACATGTATTTTGATTAGATAACCCTTATGAACTTGAGTATCTCCTATGAAAAGCTGGATTCCTGCTTTCTGAAAAGATCAGATGATCTCACATCCCGGGGCCTACATTCCCACATGGCAGCTGTCAGCTGGGGTAGAATTTTGGCCATCTGTGTAGATGGGGCCGACTCCCCACAGCACTCACCACTCACATTCCACTCAACTTCTGACCCACTCAGCCGTGGCAGGTGTTCGGGGTTTTGCGGCTTAATGGCCCAGTGGTTGGAGGCACAAACTTTGGAACCAGATAGCTTTGGATTGAGGTCGGGGCCAGGACATCTACTAGTTTGCAGCCTTGGCTGGTCCCCCAGCTTTCCGGGCCTCAGTGTCCTCCATGCCACCTCTTTCTACCTTCCTCGGGGTGACAGTGTTTCTAGACACTCCTGTTACAATGGGAAGGTCTTACCAGGTGGGAAATCAGAGCACCCTGGAGGGCCTAGTGTTTGTCCCCCTGCCCCATCCCCCCCAACCTAGCAGGATCACTGAGCTCAGTGCTGGTTCAGCCAAGGCGGGGGCTGTGTAAGACCCGGTGTGCCCCAGGCTAGTGGCAGGGGAAGGACCCCCAGTGTGGGGGTTACCACGGTGATCACCCCATAAGATGGGTGTGGGGGTGCAGGGTCTGGGGACCAGAGGAGGAAGGGAGAAGAGGCCCAGATGAAAGTCTTTCTGGCAAAGGATGGAGAGCTGAGCTGATGCCCTTCTGGGGCTCTGATCCCTCTTCAAATGCAAATCCCTTGGGAGGGAAAAGTGGAAGATTTGAGGCCCTGGCAGCCTGAAACCAGTGACTCAGACTGTCTCTCCCCTCAGTTCCCATTCACACACTCTGTGGCCATGTGGGTGCTGCATCTCAAGGCAAGCCTCCAAGCTCCGGCCCTGCTCTCGCTGTCCATCTGTGGTGAGAGCTGAATGACGCACAATTCTGTGCTCAGGCTTCCTCTCAGAATCCCCTCCTCCCTTCCCAGATGAGCTGTCTCCTCTTCCAGGAAGTCTTCCAGGAATGCTGCTTCCACCATCCTGGTGGGGCACCCACTGTGCTCCCTGAGCCTGTGTTTCCCCCATCAGAACTTGGCTCCTCCTCTGTGACTGCCGTGCTTACTTCTCTAGTAGTGTTGAGAATTCCTCAGGCACACATCCACCTTGTCTGCCTGCATATAGTGAATGGGAGTGAAAGTGTGTGAATGAATGAAGACATGGTTCACGACTGCACCATGTGAGTTGAGCCAGGGCTGCTGTGATGGTGGGAGGGGCGCGGGGGTGATCGAGGGAGAAATCAGAGAAGAAGAGGGATTTCTCCAGCTTGGATAAGGGCTTGCCTGCCAAAGCCCACCTGCTCGGCAGCCCTGCAAAGTCATGCCCGGTTTGCTGCCCTTGCAGCTCATGACCAGCGTGGGTGGAGATGTCCTCTGTCGGGGTAATAGTGGGGTTGGCAGCTGAGAATCCCCCCAGAGACTGAGGCCTCAGATTGCTCCTTGGGAAGTGTCCCAGGGAGGGGTGCTGGGCTGGGGGAAGGAGAGGGAGCCCATGTGTCTATGTATGTGGGTGTCTGTAGTTGGAGCCCCTGGTCCCACCAGTCATGGCTTATTCAGGACCTGATCGCAGCGTGCCTCATGGGTGGACGAGTCTGCCAGGGGCATACCTTCTCCTCTTCCCCCGGCCACGTTCCAGTCTCTCGCCTTTTGCCCCAAACCTGCTTAACTAGGGTGGAGGGCGCTGGCCGCTTGGCATCCTCCAGCCTGCCGGCAGAGGACCACAGCAGACCCGGTCACCTTGAGCCAGGAAAGATGCTTGGAGGTGGGGTTGGGGACTTCCCTTGAGCAAGTGCCCTATGCTGGGAACTTGTCCCTGAGGTCCAACCCACATCAAATATGCTGCATGAACGGTTGCTTCCCCAGTGAACTTGCCCTTGACCGGGGTATTAGGTCTGCAGCTATGCAGCTCTGCCCTTCCCAGATCTGCTGCTGTCAGCCAGCCAGCTGTATGGGGGAAATACGGCAGGCTTTCCCCCTTCCCTTTCCCCCTTTCTCTCCATCGAATTGAAAAAGAGTGGTCATAAATGTGGCAGGTTCATTAACTAGAAAATACACTCCAAACCACACAAATGAAATTCAACTGACTGGCAAAATAACATTTTTTATTGCTTTGCTCTTCATGGGTGAAAGGGAGGTCTTTGTCTCTGTCTTTGTGTGGTCCTGAGCGTCTTCATCGTAGGCCTGGCAGCCCCTGTTGGGGCTGATCAACTGTGGTTCTAAAATGTTGCCCCTGGGGTGGCCCAGCCCGGCAGGATTTGCCCACAGCTAGCAGGGCCCCCGGGGAGCAGGACAGGGGTGGGGGTGTGAAGCCAAGGCCCAGGGAGGTTCAGTCCCTTTTTCAAGGTCACACTAGCTCTTTGGGCCTATGAACTTTTAAGGATCCTGCAAAAATATCTGAGAGCTTGAAATATTTATTGGCTACAAAATGGAAAAGAAAACTGTGAAATCGAAATTAATAAATGTTAAATGTCTACAAAATGTAACGTTGGGTCAACTGCATTAATTACTACATTGGGTATTCATAAAAGTGTCATTACTCGTGAAAGCAATTTGTCAGCTACATTTTTTCACTTGGTAAGAAATCCCGGGTAAGCTGGAGAATGGATGAGAAGGAAGGCAAAGCTAACTGCCAGTTAAATCAGTGCCTGGTAGCCAAACACTTCCAAGAACAAAATAATAAAAATCCCGTAGAAAACTGTTGGCAAAAATGTTATATTTAATAGGAGCTGTTGGTGTACTTTGCTCCCATCGAGGGGAGGACTTTAGAAGTCCTCTTGTCTTGGGCGCCTGAGTGGCTCAGTAGGTTAAGAGTCTGCCTTTGGCTCAAGTCATGATCTCGGGGTCCTGGGATCGAGTCCTGCATCAGGCTCCCTATTCAGTGGGGAGTCTGCTTCCCCCTCTACCCCTCCCCCCCAGTTCATACTCTTGCTCTCTCTCTCTCTCATGTTCTCTCTCTCTCAAAAAAAAAAAAAAAAAAAAAAGTCCTCTTGTCTTGGGCCTAGCCTGGGTCTGGGGCCTGCCCTTTCCTATTCGAGGAGCCTCAGCGAGGGCCTTCCTAACTCCTTTACCTCCAGTCATCCCTCACCATAGCTGAGGGAGGGGTTTTAGCAGAGACAGGAAGGAGCCCAGCAGAGCCCCTCCTGCCCCTCTGATTCTGTCGCCAAGGTCCCTCTGCGGGGCTGGTTGCCATCTCCCCATTAGGAAAAGCCTCCTGGAGTCTGGGAGCATAGCTGGAGGCCCACAGCCTGGGCAGTGTGGGGATTAAAGCCATAGGCTTGACTGGGGAGCAGCCCAAGGGTTGGGTCCAGCCCTGGCTGGGCAGAGGTATTGCAGAATTGGCCGAAGAAGGACACCTATGACTGGCCTCGTGGCCCATATCTGGTCCAGCATCCGATCTTAGCTGGCTCTGCCACAGGGAGCTGTGTGACCTTGAGTGAGACACTCTCCCTCTCTGGGCCTCAGTCCTTCTCTTGACAGTTGAGGGTGTTGGAGCATCCCTTTGAAGTTTGAGAGCAAGAAGAGGTCTGTTAATGTCATCTGTCTGTTTTATAACTGAAAAGATTGAGGCTCAGAGAAGGGAAGGGGTCTGTCCGAGGTCACATGGGGAGACAGGATGGCAGCGAGGCCAGAATCCACTTCTGATTCCTACCCTGCCATCACCCTTCCCACTTGCGTCCCCACTTCCTCTCCCATGAGACCAAGAGACCCAACCCCTGTGGGGACCGAAGTATCCGGGGCCTCAAGCCACTGAAAACAGGTGATCAAGTCATTTCCCCAAAAGGCTCTCACCCTGTCCCTTCCCCACCCCTGACAGAGCACTGGACTTGGAGTCAGAAATCTGGGCTTTAGACACCCTCTCCCCATGTAACGGATGTGTGACCTTGGACGAGGCGCTTAACCTGATTCTCAGTTTTTAATTTATAAAAAGAGGCAGAGACAGGCTCTGCTCACCCCGCAGCATGGCAACAGCTACCAGCAGCCATTTCCCTGGGTCCAGGCCCCCTCTGGAGGAGGCACCCCCTGCCCACCCAAGAGAGATGTCATTAATCTCACACAGAAACCACTCCATCTGGAGAGAGAGAGCAAGAGCCCGTGCCTTTCAGGGCTCCTGGTGCTGGGAGGTACAAATACCATTCTGCACTCCCCTCCCCTTCCCAGGGGCCCAGGAGACCCAGGGGGACCCACCTGCTGTTATTGCTGCCAATAACTCTGACTCCTGCCTGTCCCTACCCCCACCCTTAGCACCCCTCCCCCCCCTGCCCCCCCAGAGAACCTGAAGGGTTCAGAGTCTCTGAACGTGGCCAGGAACATCCTGATTGGGGTCTTTGTTGGACTGTGGTCTTGGCTCCCTGGAGGAGGGGTTGCCGAGAGGTGGGGCCCTCAGCTGGCGCCTGGGCACCTGGGCATACCTTTCCTTGGTGGTGGGGGGGTTGTAGTGAGCAGCAACGTGTTTCTGGCCTTTGGCCAGTTGACTCTGGAGAATGTTCCAGATAACACTGAACACAGGCTCCCCTGAAACAAACAATCTGGGAGGAAAGAAAATTGGGGATGAAATACTGGGGAAACATGAAGGGTCCTCTTTCCTCCATCTCTACCTCGTTCTAAAAAGGATTCAAAGATGAAATCATAACGAATATTGATATTTCTCAAGCACTGATGTGCCAGGCCCCATACCGAGCATTTTACACGGATTATCTTATTTGATCTTCACCACAGCCCTATGGGAGTAGGTACTATTTATTATCCCCATCTTATGGATGGACAAGCTGAACCTCCGGTGACTGGCCTAAGGCCATGCAGCTAGGAAGTAGCAGTGCAGGGATTGGGAGGTGGATGGGGGTGCTAGAGCCCCGGCCCCTAACCTCTAGGTCACACTGCCCTTGCCAACACTTTGCCATCACTGCCCTGGGAACTGAGGCTCTTCCTGGGACCCTTGGGATGGCCACCTCCTCTTCTGTGTCTCTTGCTCCCCGGAATTGGGCCTGACAGGTACAGAGGGGCTCCAGCTGACCTCCCATTGGCTCTTTTCTGCAAGAGAGTCAACTTCCCGAGGCTCTTGACAGTCAGTGCAGCGTGCTCCCCAGTTCAGCACTTGCCAGCAGGGAGCCAGGGACAAGGAGGGATCAGGAGCCGGAAGCCTGTGGCTTGAGGCCAAGTGGGGGTGCTCTAGGAGAGGGCCATGGGGTTAATGGAAAATCTGTCCCTGCACACGTTGGCAACATCACCACTGTGATGATCACTCTGCCTGAGGCCCTCTGGCCCTGCCCTATTGACTCCATTGAGTGCCATCGATCGGCAGGGGCTCCATAAGAGCCGAGGGGCAGGAGAATTGATGCGTGGGGGCCTGGTGGGGCTGTCCCTGTGGAGCACAAGGAAGAGAGCGGCTTGAATTGGGGCCTCAGCTGGGATCCCGATGACATTTCAGACCTCTATCTGCAGAAGGGGAGAGGATACCCTCCTAGGAGAGCACATGCTGGGGAGCCTGCCTTTGTGGTGTCTTCTCTATCCCTTGTTCAAGGACCACTGGACTGGGTTTCCCAGGGCACAGGCTCTGCCGCCCCACTGGCCTGTCTGGCCAGAGCTTCTCTCTGGGTTTCTCTGCCACCTGTTCAGAACCTGCTGTGGCTACCAGCTCCCTCTTGTGCTGATCTATACGCCCCCCTTCTCACTCTTCACACCCTTCTCAGAGTGCTCATCCAGATCCTTGTCTCTAACTCCGAACACTTCCCTGACTTCCAGATCCACAGGTCCTCCTGCCTATTGGGCATCCCCACCTGGACAACCCCACACCCCTCAGACTCAACAAAGCCAAGCAGGACTTGCCATCCTCCTTCTGCAACCTCCCCACCAGCAGCTTTCTGGGCTCCAAGTCTCCCCATTCCAGTCAATGGCAGAGACACACACTTGATCAACACACAGGCAAACTGAGTGTTTCAGATGGCGTTCCGTGAGATGTAGGGAGCCAGTGAGATAATGCCATGGAAGTGACTGGGAGTGGGGTTTGGTGGTCAAGGGCAGCCTGTCTGAGAAAACACATTTGATCTGAGAGCCAAATGATAAGAAGGAGCTGGCTTTGCAAGGGTCTGGAGAGAGTTTTCTGAGCAGGGGAAATATCAAGTGCAAAGGCCCTGGGGTAGAAGCAAAGAGGCTGGAGTGTTTTGGAAGCAAGAGGAGAGCCTGTGCGGGATGAGCATGGTGGGTAACATGGAATGTGCGGATGAGGTCAAAGAAGTCAGCAGGCAAGGAGTTTGAAGGAGCCACTGAAGACCTTTAAGCAAGGGAGGGGTGGTCATATCTGATTTATATTTTTAAAAGATCCCTCTGTCTGCGGAGTGGGAGGGATGTTGGAAGCATTTAGGGAGTTGACTTGGAAAGCAATTTAGGGACAGGGACGTACAAGGAAGCATATTTTGGGATATGTTTTGGAGACAGAGCCCACAGGACTTGCCAGTTGGGGGCAGGGGGTGGGCAAACTGCGAATACAAGATGGTGCCTGGGCTTTTGGTGTGAGCAACTGAAATGGAGCCTGTGCCCTTGGGCTTGAACAGGAGGAAAGAGCAGGGGTGTGGAGGGAAATCGGGATTTCTGTTTTGAATTCCCATCCTAGTAACAATTTTAAGTGGGAAGCTGGATGAATGAGGCTGGAGCTCAGGGGAGTTGTTGGGGCCAGAGATGAGGGTATTAGTGGATAAACCTGAGTCCAAGCTCCCAACTTTGTGCTCCTGTTTGGCCACTAACGTCTGTTTCCCATTGAGCTGTGAACTCCCTGAGGGCAGAATTGGTTCTTATTATTGTTCTATCCCCAGTGCCTTGGGGCAGAAGACACTCAGTACATTGCTGAGGAATGAATAAAAAGCACAAATATCTATTTCATGTATTTGTTAAAAAATATTTGCTGAGCACTTACTGTGGGCCTGGCTCTGTCCTAGGTGCTGGAAATGCAATCGTGAGTGACAGCGTTCATGCCCTCTGGGAATGTAGACTTCAGTGGCTGAGACAGGCCATGACCAATGAATATATAATGCAATGAGGAACAGGGACAAGAACTAGGAAAAAATTAGGCAAGATAAGAAGATAAAGAGGACTGGGGATGTTCTTGAGAAGGGTCGTTGGGGGAGGTCTCTGAGGAGAGGACCTTTGAATAGAGACCTGAGTGAGTGAGAGGTAAGCTGTATGGATATTTTGGGGGAAGAGCATGCAGGCAGGAGGAACAGCGTGAGCAGAGGCCCTGAGGTCGTAACACAGATGTCCTTGTGCTGGAAGCTAATGGCACTTCGGGGCTAATGAAAGTAGGAAGGCATTTTCCTATTTCTCATACTCATCAAAGTTCACTGGCCGGAACATTTTTTTTTCCTTTCCCATAATTTCTAGGTTTAAGAAAGAGCCACCGAAGGTCAAAGCCTCTTTTGGGAAAGAAAAAAGGAGAGGCCCCACCATCCCTGGGGCAGGACTCTCAAGCCCCAAGTGTTTGCTCTGGAATCCGTGCCTATCTCTGGGGGCAGGGTATGAGTTAAGTTCAGTGAGACGAAGTACCTTAATGTTAATGCTGTGTAATAACCTAATGGCTTCATAGGGCTATTATCTGGGACCATAGAAGTTGCCTCCATGATGCACTGCCCAGGGCTGCTGGAACGTGGCTGCTCCAGAAAGCTTTCAAGATCTGGGGACATTAAGTTTCAGGGACTTGGAAAGCATCCAGTTGTAGACAGGTTACAAAGTAGGCATTGAGGAGATACTCAATAGATTCTCCATTAATCTGGGGGGAAAACGGAAGACTTCGCAAAGCAGCTCCACTTTCATTAGTGATAACGGTAATAATGAAAATCAAGGGCACCTGGGTGGCTCGGTTGGTTAATCATCTAACTCTTGATTTTGGCTCAGGTCCTGATCTCAGGGTCGTGAGATCATGCCCTGCATCGGGCTCCATGCTCAGCGGGGAGTCTGTTTATGCCACTCCTGAACCTGGTTCTTCCTGTCACAGCTCTTGTCTCTGTAACTCAACCCTCAAGATTACTTGCTCGGTGTCTGTTTCTCCTGGTGAGCTGTGAGCCCCAGGACAAAACCTGCTTTTCTCCCAGTCATATCTTTACTCCTCACGTGGTAGAACTTTATTCATATTTGCTGAATAAATGAATAAAGAAACCAAACAGTCAGTTTCTCTAGGACCTCTGACAGGTTCCCTCCAGGCCAGGGAGTGGTGGTTCTCATGGGACATCTAGGTTTAAGTGTGACCCACATTAGACACAGAGGGAGGGGCCCGAGGACCCTGGTGTCCCACTGCTACAGCTTCCTGACGACTCCTTCTCCTTCTTTTGAAAGTCAGTTATCTGATTATAAACTGCTGTGTAACAAACTGCCCTCAAACTTAGTAGCTATTTTAGTCAGTGTTCTCCAGGAAAACAGAACCAATAGGAGATATATATATATGTGTATATGTATATATATATATATATATACACACATATATATATATATACATATATATATATGTAAAGAACACACACACACACACATATGATTTATTTATAGGACTTGGCTCATGTGATTATGGAGACTGAGAACTCCCACCATCTGCTGTCTGCAAGCTGGAGAAACAGGAAAGCTGGTGGTAATGTTTCGTCAAGTCCAAAGGCCTGAGAACCAGGGGAGCCGATGGTGTAAGTCTGAGTCCAAAGGCCCAAGAACTGGGGGGCCGTTGGTGTAAGTCACTGTCTGAGCCTGAAAGCCCATGAACCAGGAGCACCAACGTCTGAGGCAAGAGACAATGGATGTCCTAGGTCAAGCAAAGAGAGGAAATTGGCCCTTCCTCTGCTTTTTTGTTCTATTCCTGCTCTAGATGGGTTGGATGATGCTCACTCATGTCTGCGAGACAACTTTTTTTTTACTCAGTCTACTGATTCAAACGCTAATCTCTTCTGGAAATACCCCCCAGGATTAACGTTTCACTGGCTATCGCCCAGTCAAGTTGACAAAAAGATTGACCATCACAAGTGCACCCCTTGTCAACTTGACACCCACACCAATCTCCATAAACTATACTTAATCTCCAAATAAAGACAATCACAAGGTCATAATTCCACCTAACATGATACAGCTATGCTGCACATGTGCAAAAACACACTAACTCCTTCCCCAGAAGAGGAGGCAAAGTCCTTGAGTGCTGTTTACTCTTCTCCTCGATGTCCCATAACTTAAACACTGGGATGTAAAATCAACAATTTGTGAATACTGACATTAAGTCAGAACATCTTATGTTCCTTGATAAGGGAATAAGAGAGGAAAGAAAACAAAGATATTTGCTTAATATATGTACATAGACACACAAACATTCACAACAAATAAAGAGGAAATGCTGATGATAATTGCAGTCCTCATTTCTGTCACTGGTCACATGGTCATAGTTGGTATTTATAACTACCTTCTTCTACAGCACATTCTGTATTCCCTCTGCCTTCAGCAAGCATCTCAGCTAGTCTTGGTGTTTCACTTGGTGGGATGACCCAAACCTTCATTCCTGAAGGGTCTGGGCCATTCATAGTGCTGCCTGAATTAGGTTGTTAGAGTTTTCCATTGACTTTAGTCACAGGACAACACTAAGAGATTCTCTAAGGGATCTCCTGGATTCCAGGCATACACTTCCACATTCCATTGTGGAGTAATAGTTCAGTTTCCCCTTGGAAGTCAGGATCAATCACCCTAGCCAGCACTGTGATTCCCTTTTTTGCCCGTTGACTCAGAGGCTTGAAGATCCCAAAGTCTCTGGGTGGCAGTCTTAGCTTCCAGTTCAACGGGATCATTGTTGTGTCTCCTAATGGATGCCTTTGTCTATCTGGAACTAAGACCTTTAGCCTAATAGAGCATAAAGTCTCTGGAACAGGAAACAAAAATTTTGCTAGTGAGTCACTAGGGATGGCACTAGTGAGTCACTAGGGATCGTGCCACTCCCATTTCCACCCCTCCATTTTGGACTGTGAATCCTGCCTACTGGAGAAACAGCACCATATATTGGATGCCGATTCAGAACATACACAGCCTTCTGGAGAACCTTGCCCCAGCCCTACAGAGTATTGCCACCTGGCTGACACTGTAGTGAGTCTTCAAAGGGCCATTCCACTGTTCTATGAAGCCAGCTGCTTCAGGATGGTGGGGAACATGATATGACCAGGGAATTCCATGATCATGGGCTCAGTGCCACACGTCTTTTGTTATAAGTTAGTTTCTTGGTCAGAAGCAATGTTGATTGGAATACCATGACAGTGAGTGAGGCATTCTCTAAATCCACAGATGGTAGTTTTGGTAGAAGTATTACATGTAGGGGAGATAAGTCTATATCCAGAATAAGTGTCTATTCCCGAAAGGACTAAAATCTGCCCCTTCCATGATGGAAGTGATCCAGTATAACCAACTTGCTATCAGTAGCTGGCTGATACCCTTGGGGAATGGTGCCATACTGGGGTTCTGTGTTGGTCTCTGCTGCTGGTAAACTGGGCACTCAGCCATGGCCATAGCCAAGTTGCCCTTGGTAAGTGGAAGTCATGTTGCTGAGCCCATAACAACTTCCATTCCTGCCACCATGGCCATTTTGTTCATGAGCCCATTGGGCAATGACGGGGTGGCTGAGGAGAGAGGCTGACTGGTATCATGGAAGGGGTCGTCCTATCCACTTGGTTATTAAAATCTTCCTCTGCTGAAATTACCTTTTGGTGAGCATTCATGTGGAACAGAAATATCTTCACATTTTTTGCCCATTCAGAGAGGACTATCCACATACCTCTTCCTCAAATTTTGTTTTCACCAATTTTTAAATCACGTTCCTTCCAACCATCCAGCTAAACCATTGGCCACAGCTCGTGAATCAGCATATAGCTACACATCTGGCCATTTTTTCTGCCAAGAAAAATGGACAACAAGATGCACGGTCCAAAGTTTTGCCCCATTTGTCTGCCCTTCTTGGGAGCTTTTGCTTCACCGTGTCTTCAGAGATGTCCCAGGGAGGAGCTGCCATGCTGCGGCTGTCCACTCTGGGTGGTAAACTGCACATCGTGCAGAGCCATCCCCAAACCAGGTCTGAGTTCTTCTCTTCCTCTGTCAGCCGATCATAGGGAATTCACCATGAGGCCATAGGTACAGGCTGGGAGAGAAAGCAGTATAGCAAGAATGGGGACCATGGGCATTTGGGCCATTTCTTCGTTTAACTTACTTGTGCCTTCAGGGCCTGCTTGCCTCTGATCTCATATATACCACTTCCATTTGATGAGGGAGTGTTGTGTGCATACCCAACTTTATGGCTTGGTGGGTCACATGACACCCAGAAATAATGTTTTACCAGCTATCTTGGCATCCCTTAGCCCAGTCAAGTTGACACATAAAATTAATCATCACAGTAACTGAAAACAACAATTTATTATTAACTCTGACATTTCTGTGGGTTGACTAGACTCAGCTCACTTGGGGTCTCTCATGTGGGTACAGCCAGATGGTGGCTGGTGTTGGAGTCGTCCAAAAGCTTGGCAGGGCTGGATTCCAAGATGGCCTCTTCATGTACATGTTTGGTGCCTCATTTGAGATGCCCCAGAAAACCCAGAGGCTGTTCAGCAATCTCTCCTTCTTTTTTTTTTTTTTTTTAAGATTTATTTATTTGAGAGAGAGAGAGAAAGAGAGGGAGCCAGTGAATGGGGGTGAGGAGTGGCAGAGGGAGAGGATCTTCAAGCAGACTCCCCACTGAGTGCAGAGCCTGACACGGGGCTTGATCTCATGACTCATGAGATCATGACCTGAGCCAAAACCAGGAGTCAGATTCTTAACCAGCTGAGCCACCCAGGCGCCCCAATCTCTCCCTCTTTATGCAGCCTCTCCATGTGGCTAGCTTGTGCTTCCTCAAAGCATGGAGGACTAGTTGGACTTCTTACATGGTGGCTGGCTTTCCCTGGAGTGTTCCAAGAGTCTTAGGTAGAAGTTACAAGGTTTCTTGTGACCCAGCCTGGAAAGCCACACAGCGTCACTTCCATCATGGTTAATAGCAAATCCCAAGCCTGCTCAGATTTAAGGGGAGGCACCACATAAGGGTGTGAATGTCAAGAGGTGTGGTTACTGGGGGGTCATTTCTGGGGACCAACTACTACAGGGGGGAAGAGGAGATGTGGTGAAGTAGGCAAGTCAGAAGACCTTGATCCTGGCTCTACTGGTCACCCTCAGACAAGTCTCTTGACCTTTCTGGGCTCAGCTTCCCATGGCATTTACCATGACAGAAATGGACTAGATGGCCTGGAAGATTCTCCTAGTACTGACAGACCTGGGCTTGAGTCTCTGGAAGTTCAAGGCTGGCTCTGCACTCTAGGCTGGGTCTCTGGTGCGGTAGGTGGACCAGTTGCCCCCCGTCCGACTCCCAGGGCCCGTGACCCCAGCTAGGCTCCCAGCCATGAGAATGGAGAACAGTTGGAGCGTTAAGTCCTCGGTTTCAGGAAAAAAAAAATCGCCCTCCCCAGCCATCTCTAGGCACATTATTCACAGGTTCATTACTGTTTAATTTAATCACCAAATGTCATCCAAATGCCATTTATCCTGCTTCTCATCAGAGGTTTACCTATTTATTTTACATTTCAAATGAATTGCTCATTATTCTGTCATTTGGGGCTTTATTTTGTAATTCATTTGGCAAGTTCTGACAAGTTGAAAATGATGCTGTATTGAACACAGTACCTTCTGGGCCTCCTCCCAGGGGTCCCTTCCCTGAAAGCCACCCCTGCCCCTCAGCGTCTCTCCTCAGGAGGCCCACCTGGACACTCTCCACCTTTCTGATGGGTCATGGAGAGAGATACAGCATTCTGCTCTTCCCTCAGGTCCAAATTGTGCATCCATGATGCTCAGATATGCACGCCAAGGGCTGAGGAAGGTAAGAGAGCCCAGGACAGAGAGCTCATCTGTCCATGCCGTAGTGGGTTGCCCATTTGCGCCACTGCCCATGCTGTGGTCCCTAGCCATGGCCCTCGCCAACCAGGTCGTTTATTGTAGTGTTTGAGGCTAAAAGTCCAAGTATCTTCAGCTCAAGAAGTTAGAAGATGGGTTTCCCAGTTGCCTGGAATCTACGGTGAGGGGATTCCATTGGCCACCGGCTTCTTTGAAGTGATGGAGTGGGGAAGTTGGTTCAATCCAAGAAGAGGTGATGGCTACATGGACATGGAGAGCACGTTTCTGAGGTTGGTGGCCGCCATCCAAGCTGCCTTGGCTCAGGGCTAATGTGACCTGAGAGTCCAGTGACCTTGGCCCAGCCTCTCACGGCAGATGTTTCAAGACAAGAAGGATTGAAATGTCTTGTGGATGCCTGGTCTTTCGTTGATGTCCCTGTGGCCACTGGGTGAGGGCAGAGACTGACACCCCTGGTCCTTGCGTGTGCATGTATGTCTGTCTGTGTGTGTAGGTGTCTCTGTGTGTGTATGTCCCTGTAAGTGTAGCTCTGCACCCTGTCTTGCTCCTTCCTCTCCCTGCTTTTTCCCATCTCCTCATATCCCCCCTCCCTCTGGCTATTCTGGCATTTGGGGGTGGTCCTGCTCCTGGCTTCCTTCTCAGGGGGTAGCCAAGAGAGGGATCTGGGTGAGTGAGTTGAAGATTTCAGCAGTGTTGGCAAAGGCTCACTATTCAATAAACACTGGATGAGTTTAAAAAAAAAAAAAAAGCAAGCAGAGGACGGGCTGTGCATTGAACAGACCTTGGTTAGAGTTCTGCCTTTGCCACTTGGTTATCATCCTCAGACCTTCATTCCCTTGGGCAGATGGCTTAAGCTCTCTGAGACAGTTTCCTCATCTGTAAAATGGGATGGTAGCAGATATCGGCACCTGCAGGGTTGTTGTGAAGCTTCAGTAGGATGAGGCACGTCCAGTGCTCCCCCACTGCTTGGCACATAGTTAGCGCTCCCTGAGATATTATCCTAACCTTAAAGTAGGCTAGGATGAGCCAAATCAGCCCTTGCCAAGATGCAGGGGATTAAAGGTCCGAGGGCTTGAGAAATTTAATGCAAGGCAGTTCCAGGGCCCTGCCAGGGTGGTGCTGACCCCGTGCCTCAGGCTCAAGTCTGGCTGGGAGGTTCCCAGTTGCGGATCTGTCCCTAGCAGCCCTCCCAGGCTTCTCTGCCGCTGCCTGAGAATGGGTGCTGAGCCAGCCTCCCCAGAAGGGCCCTCAATCTAAGTCACTGATAGCCTCTCAGCCTGGACCCAGCATCCACATCTGTATTGCAAAGCCTCCCGTGCCTCCAGGTCACTTTATGGGCTGTGCAGCTGGGCTCCCTTCAAAACCGTTGGGGGAACCCCCCTCCTCAAGATTCCGATTCTTAAGCCAGGGGTGGAGCCTGGGGTGAATCTCAAGAGACTCAGAACAACTGCCTTGTGTGTGTCCTTCTCCAATCCAGAAGCTTCCCGGGCCTCTTGGAGTCTTGAAAAAAAAAATTTTATTTGCTTTTTTAATTACAAGATCAATACCTATATGTTGAAGGAGACTGAGAAAGCACAGAAAAACCCACATGGGGGAAAATGGCAATTCTACTCCCAGAGAGCATGAGCGTTTCCGGGGATCACTCCCAGGCTTTTGTCTGTGTGCGTGTTACACGTAACACGTTGTCTCAAATGTGTACTCTACTGTTTTAACCTGTCTTTTCAGTTAAGGGAACAATTCCCGTAAATGTTCCGCCTCAGTGTCTGCTCCCGTCTTTCATCCCTACTCTGGGACTGGCTCAATATATTCTTCTCTCTGGCAGATTTGCCTTCTCCCTCCTGTGTCTTAATCTTTAGCCAGCATCCTCAGGTTCCCTATCCTCAAATACAACTCCTCTTCTCCCTTCCTCTCCCCAAGCCATTTTCCTTGTTCTCTCTTTACTGCATTTTCTGAAACAACTACCTTCCCTCCCCACCCCCTGCCCAGGTCTCCCCTTAGCGTACTCACTTCCTGACCCCAAAACTGAGGCTCTTGCCTCTCCCCATCCCCGAGAGGCTCTAGGGCAGGGCCGTCCCTGGGATTGAACTAGAGTGCCAGCTACATGTGGGCTTGAACATGTCCTAGCAGCCACCTTCAAAAAGTAAAAAGAGAAAAATAAAATTAATTTTAATAATATACTTCATTTAACTCAGTATATCCAAACTAGTATCATTTCAACCTGTAACATGTAATCAATAAAAAAAATTATTAGTGGGATATTTCCCATTCTTTTTTTTTTTTTTGTACCAGCTCTTTGAGATCCGATGTGTATGTTACACTTCTAGCCCATCTCCATAATCATATTTCAAGTGCGCCATAGCCATGTGTAGCCAGTGACTATGGCATCGGATGACATGTGCCCAGGGGACTCACCGAGGACCTGATGGTAAAATCTAGTCGTCTTCTTTCAGGGAACCAATTGCTACACTGGGTTCTTGTGTCCAGCATAGCTTCCTATGCTGCCTTTTCTTTCACCTTCCTGTATGACATCTTTATTTCTGAAACTTCTTTTATGATATCAGTAACACGTGGTAGTAAATATCAGAAACATCCAGAGATGATGATCTAGATTTTTTTATAAAGATTTTATTTATTTATTTGACACATAGAGAGAGAGAGTGAGAGAGAGACAGCACAACCAGGGGGAGAGGGAGAAGCAGGCTCCCTGCTGAGCAAGGATCCCGACGCGGGGCTTGATCCCAGGACCCTGGGATCATGACCTGAGCTGAAGGCGGCCGCTTAACCAACCGAGCAACCCAGGTGCCCCTAGATTTTTGAAATCAGATCTTTGTAACAAGCTGTCCTGGTGGGGCAGAGGAATCGCCTTGCCTTAGGGTTAATTATGGCCACAGCACAAGAATAGTCACTGTTGAGACGTTTTGAGAATCGAAGAGAAGGTCCCAAGGGAAGCTGGTTTGGAGTTTGTGCTATAAAAATAGGCAGGATGAAGAAGGGACATGCCCAGCTCCTCTGCCCGGTGTAAGGAGGCGAAGACACCCAGGCTAGTTTCAGAGCAAAAAAGGGACATTTCTCAAGGTCTGTTGAATCATCGGGGGCTGAAGACCCAGTTTGAGGTTTCAGCATTGATTTCTACAGCCACACAGCAGAGCTGAGCCACCAACGGGGAGGCTGTCACTTTCATAGTCAGGAAGCTTCTTGTGGAGTTGGTGGGAGGGGGGCGGGGGGATGCTGTTCTTCCAGCGGCCGGTTCCAGATTGGCACCACTGTCACCCTGACCCAGCTGCTGAATGAGGACGCAGCTGCCACCATCCACACCAGCAACACTGGGGTCCTGAGCCCTCCCGGGTCACTGGATTCCAGGACACTGGAACTCCCCAGAAATGGAGCTATGGTCACCAGACAGAAATAGCCAAAGCAACCAAGCACCATGGAGCTCAGAGTGTTTAGAAAAGAAAAGAATTTTACCTTTAAGATGTGGAAGGGAGGGCACCTGGGTGGCTCAGTCGGTTAATCATCTGCCTTTGGCTCAGGTCATGATCCCAGGGTCCTGGGATCGAGTCCCACATCCGGCTCCCTGCTCAGTAGGGAGACTGCTTCTCCCTCTGCTCCTCCCCTCACTCATGGGCACTCTCTCTCTCCCTCTCTTTGTCTCCCAAAAATAAATAAATAAAATCTTAAAAAAACAAACAAACAAACAAACGTGGAAGGGAATCAGACTTCAGAAGTCTGGCTTGCAACATAAAAGATGGAAATGGTATTTGTACCAGTCCAGGCTGCTGTAACTAAATACCACAGACTGGGCGGCTTAAACAACAGACACATGTTCCTCATACTTCTAGAGGCTGAGAAGTCTGAGAGCAAGGTCCTGGCTGATCCAGTTCCTGGTGAGGACTCTTCCTGGCTTTCGGGCAGCTGCCTTCCCGCAGTGTCCTCACATGGCAGGGAGAGGGAGAGGGTGGGGAAGCGAGCTGTCTGGTGTCTCCTCTTCTAAGGGCACTAACCCCTTCCTGGGGGCCCCACCCTCATGACCTCGTCTAATCACCTCCCAAAGGTGCCACCTTCAAATCCCATCACACTGAGGGTGAGGGCTTCTACGTACGAATTTTGGAAGGACACAATTCAGTCCGTAGGAGTATTTAAAAGCTGTAAGCTCACTGAGGTGACTGAGCTGCAAGGGAGCCTTTGGAATATAGTGGGGTTTTGAGGAGGGGGCAATTCCAGCATTGGCAGGAGGGGAGGCATGTTAGATGGGGGTTGAGTGGTGCATCATCAAAACGGACATCACCCGAAGGTCCTGATGGACCCCATGGAGCTGATGTCCCACCACAGACACCCTCACCATCCATCACCAAGAGGAACCCCCACTGATACTGTGTTATGGTTCTCATATATTTTATTTATTTATTTATTTATTTATTTATTTATTTATTATTTCTGGCACATGTTGCGGGGGTAAGAGGGAAGGGGGGTGGAGAGAATCCCAAGCAGGCTCCACACCCAGCGTGGAGCCCGATGAAGGGCTCAATATCATGACCCTGAGATCATGACCTGAACTGAAATCAAGTGTTGGATGCTTAACCGACTGGGCCACCCAGCCGCCCCTATTTACTTTTTTTTAAAGATTTTTGTTTTTAAGTAATCTCTACATCCAGCTTAAACTCACAACCCCGAGATCAAGAGTTGCATGCTGTACCAACGGGGCCAGCCAGGTGCCCCAATTCTTGTATATTTTAATCAATAGCTATTAACAACCAGAAAAATATATCGAGATCATTCTTAGCATATAGCTCTATGACTTGTTTTCCCATTTGCCATATTGTCGAATCTTGTGCTTGTTTTCCATGTCTTCAACAACACTGTGTATTACCATTATTTTTTTTCCCAATTTGGTAGTGAAAAATCTACCCGCCCTGCCCCCACCTCTTTGATGTTCTTCTTCCTCTGAATTTACTGGTGGTCCTGCCTGTTTCCCTTCCACTTCCCGGCTTGTCCTACAAATGTCTGTGCTCCCAGCTCTCTGTCCAGCTACTTTCTTTTCTTCCTCCACATTCCCTTGTAAATTTGAGCAAAACCAACTTTTGCAATCTTTTTCTGGCTGACACCCACCCCTAAAACCACCAGTACCATGTTTATCCCTTCCATGGCCACAAATAAATATGTGATGAGTAAGTGCATAAGAAATAACCCTCGAAGTGAGAACTTGCAACCAAAAGTGGAGGGGTCATCCTTGGGACTTGTTGAAATCTCAGTGACCTCAAGACGAAATTGTTCATGCTCAGTACAGTCAAGATTGTATCAGTAAGAACAAAACAGAAAGCCATATTTTTTAAAATTTTTTTTAAAGATTTTATTTCTTTGACAGAGAGCGACACAGCGAGAGAGGGAACACAAGCAGGGGGAGTGGGAGAGGGAGAAGCAGGCTTCCCGCTTAGCAGGGAGCCGGATGTGGGGCTCCATCCCGGGACCCTAGGATCATGACCTGAGCCGAAGGCAGACGCCTAATGACTGAGCCACCCAGGCGCCCCAAGAAAGCCATATTTTAAAGAATCAGCTTCCAAGCGCCTTCCTGCAGCTTCCCGGGAGCACAAGACAGATTTGGAACAGAACTAGGTGGTAGTTCTCCTCCAAAAGAGGAGGAAAAGTTCACTACAGATCTTGTTATAAAGATCTCCTGCAATACAATATTTTCGGGGATGTGCTTTGGTTCAATCTAAAACAAGTTTTGTTTCTACCCACAACCAGGGTCTGACCAACTTATTTCTGTTTCTATAAATCTTTGGAGAATTAAAACCAAACAATAACAAAACCCCCCATCTCTTCTCTGTGGGCGATCCCCAGTGGCCTTCTCCAGTCATTTCTCTTGAGCCTTAGATGGGACACTAGTTAGATGTTCTGCCGGGACCTCAGACTCAAGATGCTGCCATGTTATTGGCCCCTCTTCTTCTTACTATTTTTTTTAAGACTTTATTTTTAAGTAATCTCTACACCCAATGTGGGGCTCAAACTTAGAACTCCAAGATCAAGAGTCACATGCTCCACCAACTAAGCCAGCCAGGTGCCCCCTTCTTACTATTTTAATAGCTGACATTTATTGAGCCCTGTCTTAGGCTGAGTTTCCCCAGAGGCAGGCCCGGGGAACACTGACTGGGAGAAGCAAAGTTGGAAAGGGTAAGGGAAGGAAGCCAACGCAATGGGTGTTAATGAGCAAGTGACCACTGTGGGCAAATGGGCTCACTTCTGGGGACCTCTGGGAGCCTTCTTAAAGCAGAGTTGCTGGGCAAGGGGCAAAGAAGCCAGGGATTTCTCTGCCAACTCTTTTTTTTTTTTTAAGATTTATTTATTTATTTGAGAGAGAGAGCAGGGGGAGGGGTGGAGAGAGAATCCTTAAGCAGACTCCATGTTGAGCTCAGAGCCCAACGTGGGGCTCTGATCCCAGGGTCCCTGAGATCATGACCTGAGCTGAAGTCAAGAGTCAGGTGCTTAACCAACTGAGCCACCCAGGTTCCCCTCTGCCAACTCTTCACTGTCATCCCTGTGAGAGCTGCAAGTGTCCAGGCAGTTAGTAAAGGCTCTGGGGAAGAACCTACAGAGGCCTGTTTGTAGGAAGGCATTGGCTTTGGCAGGAAGGGTGCTTGCCAGTGGGCTTGGAGGGCCACCTACAGCATCCACTATGAGAGCATCTGAGGCACCAGGCATCATGCTATTTGATGGCTCACACCATCTCCCAGGAAGTAGAGACTCAGGAACCCCATCTACGGGTGGAGAAACCGAGGCTTAGAAATACCAAAGGACTGGCTCAGTCTCACACACGCCCAGGAGGTGAGCCGGCTTTGGACTGCAGAGCCCGAGCAGCCCATTCCACACCTCCTGCATCCCATCACACGGCTGTGCTCCCTCCAGCCAGGCCCCTTCTTCCAGGATGGCACCTGCTAAGGAAACAGGAAGCAGATGGAATTCGGAAGCTTGTTTACGGCCCAGGCTGTGTGTTTCCTGACATCACAGGGTTCTTGCAATTTTCTGAGCTGTCAGTTCCCCACTTGGCGGGATTTTAGACTCTGAAGTGGGAGTCATGCTTGCGAATGCCTGTAGAGGGGACGTGACCTGGGGCAGCACTCTGAGACTTGGTAATTGCCTCAGCTTGATTTCGATGAAAGAAGATATGTGTGCATGTGCATTATCATGCTTTTTTTTTCTTGGCTGGAAAACAACCATTTTCTTAGTGTTTTGAATGACATGTTCTAAAGGAGGTTCCTTCTCCATCTACTGGGTTCAAAACCTTGGTGAGCTCATGAGAAGGGTATTTTTATTCTGATTTCTTTCACTTATTCACTCTGCTGTTCCCTTTAGTAGAATAGTAGTGGTAGTAGTAGTAACAGTAGCTGTCGCTGAAGGGAGACTTACTGCATCTGCAAGACGATTTCTATGTGTGCTAAATTGTATATAGATTGTATATAGATGTGTATAGTTACTATTATATCTAACTAAATAAATATTGCATTATTTCATCTCCTCAATAACCTTGTGAGATATATATCCCATTTTGCAAAATCTGAAACCGAGGCTCAGGGAGGTGAAGTTGTTCAAGATCACCTAGCCTGGAGCATGGAGCACAGAGCCCAGAGCGCGGAGCCCAGAGCATGGAGCCTGGAGCCTGGAGGCTGGAGCTGAGATGGACTTCTGACCGTCCGAGTGCCAAAGCCCTGGTCTCCCACTCCTGCCTGCCTGGCCTCCCTCTCACCCACCCCAGCATCCCTCTCATCCTGAATGTGTTTTGCAGGCTCTGGTTGTTCTGTCCCATTTTCCAGATGGGACCTCAGTGGAAGCTGGCCCTGCTTCTGCTCTGGCCCATCTGGCACATTGACAGCAAGGCTGGGAACTCCGGGGCCAGCCCTGGAACCTGCTTCCCTGCTCTATGGCCCAGCAACCACTGCCCACGGCTTCTGCCCAGAGCCTCTCATCACAAATAAATACATCACGACATGATTTGTGAAGGATATTGGGACCATGGGTGATTTTCCCCCCTTCTATTTTGATTTCCATTATTCTTGTTCTAGTTCAGGTGCACTGAAAAATAAGTAACAAATGCATTTATCTTCTCTTTCTGTTCTCTCTTCTGGCTGTCTCCCTTCCATCAATGGCTTATCTTGGACGTGAACAACCTTCCCCCAACCCCAGCAGTGGCCCGACCGCTGCTCTGCTTGGGGACCATGGTTCTCTCTCTACCAGTCGACAGTTGCTCCATGAAAATCTAAATGTAAATGGCTCAGAAAAGATGTTCTATAAATCTAACCAGCCACAAATTCAAAGGCAGGAAGACCTAGATCATGTGCCCACTTACTGAGCTCCTGCTGTGGGAACGTAGGGAAACCGGCCAAGGGTGAGAAGAGAGGGGAGATGGAGCTGAACGCGGCTTCTCTCCCTCCAAGCTCTGTTGGGTCACTCGCTCATTCAACAAACATTCACTGAGCACCTGCTATGTTCCAGGCACAGTTTTAAGCACTGGGGATGTAGCCGGCCAGTATTCCTGCCTTGTGGAGCCTAGATTCCAGTGGAGAAAAAAAGAAAATAGAGTAAGATAAATTAGTAAGTGGGAAATAATAATAATTTCTGAGAGTGACAAAGTAAGTAGGAGGTGGGGCTGGTTGGGGGGTGGTTTGCAATTTTAAGCAGAGTGGTCAGTGAAGGTCCCTTTGAGGAGGTGGTCTATGAGCAAAGACCTGAAGTAAGGGTAGGTGTGAGCCATGTGAATCTGTGGGGGAGAGCATTCCCAGTGGAAGAGGTGGAGCAGGGTGGTGTTGGAGGGACATCAGGAATCCAGTGGGGTTGGAGCAGGGGGAGTGAGGGCGGAAGCAGTTCAGGTGAGAGAGTGGCCGGGTGCTGGAGCACGCAGGAACTTGGGGCCACCATAAGGACTCTGGCCGTGATCTGAGCAAGATGGGAGCCCTCAGAGGGTTTGAAGCATGCTCTGATTTAGATTCAACTGGATCCCTCCAGCTGTTGTTCTTGGAGAGGAGCTGCGGGGAGACCAGCGGGGAGACCAGCTGGGGCCAGCATGGCAGTGGGGGGTGGGGAGCCAGCAGACCCTATGTGCATTTGAAGGTGGTGCCCATGGGGCTTGCCGCTGGGTTGGCTGAGGCTGTGAGAGAGAGCCAAGGCAGGGTGACACTAAGGTTTTGGGCCTGGGCATCTGGAAGGATGGAGTTGACTGAGATGGGACAGGCTGGGGAGCTGCCGGTTTGGGGAGAAGGGGGGCTGCCTCTGGGAAGCAGGAAAGGCTCCTGGTGGGTTGTAAGAGAGCTTGGCCCCAAGCCCCATCTGCCACTTTCACTGCATGTGGAACTCTTTGAGCTTAGCTCCTCATCAGGAACGCAGGGCGCCATCTCTTCTACAGGAGTTATCATGGGGATAATAACGACCACCAAAGGCTATCATGGACCTACTGCGTGCCAGACTCTCTGCCAAGCACTTTAGGAACCTTAACTCACTAACTCTTCTTAGCAATCCTCTGGGGAGGTATAATTATCATCCTCACTTTACAGAGCAGGAAATCGAGACACAGGTTAAGTAGCTTGCCCAAGGTCTCATAGCAAGTGAGTGTCAGACCCAGACAACTGGCTCCAGAAACTGCCCCCTTTCCTGTCTTCCCTCCTTGCCTTTGGCATTGAGTAAGACAATGGATGAAGCTCACTGGGGGCCCGGTGGGAGCCCCTTTTCTCTGTTCTTGTCCCTTCTGACACCTTCAACCCTCTTTCCACAAGTTCTTCCATCTCAGGTGAAGCCTGGACTGGTGGGGAGTGTGTGGGCAGGGGCAGGAGCAGAGGGTGAAGCTGGAGGCTGAGGAGGGGTGGTCAGCAGAAGTGTGTGTGCGTGGTTGCCTGCCACAGCTAAGGGGACAGCTGTGTCGCACAGGCCTCGTCCTGCAGGTGTGTTGAGGCAACCCCACGTTGTATTTGTCCTATAATGAGAAAGGGAGTCAGACCATTTATAGGGCAACTAGCAAGAGGTCTCAGATGCACCTTGAGGTGGCAGGTGTGTGGGTGAGTGAGTGTGTGTGTGTGTGCAAGTGCATGTCTGTGTGTCCATATGCGTCTGTCTGTATGTGTGTGCACATGCACCCGGGAGGGGACAGCAGGTGGTTGGGGTAGCTTTGAATATGGGTTCTCCTCTCTATTCTACCAGGCATTGCTGTTTTCTAGAGAAAGATCACCATCTGATATTCCATTTTGCTATTTTCCTTCTTTTTCTGCAGAGCCGGAACTCAAGAATTAATACTAAGAGTGAATTATTATTATATTATTAATAATAAGAAGAATGACTACCCACCACTAATGAAGGGCTTCCTTAGTGCCAGTTGCATGCTGAGCACTGTGTATGTATCACCTCCCTCGTGCCTCCCCGAGACTCCTGTCTTGATGGCTGTTTTACAGACGAGGAGGGTATAGAAGTTAAGCTGCTTGCCCCAGGTCGCCCACGAGCGAGGGAGATGCCAGGATCTGGCTGACTGCAGGGCCCGCTGGGTTACAGTGGGGTCTCAGTGGGGTCTGTGGAAGCAGTGAGACCCAGACAGCTAGCAGAGCTGGGCCCTACAGTGGAGCTGGGCCCTGCACACACCTCCCACTGGGTCAGACTGGGAGATAAGCAGGTGCGCCAATGCTTTGGCGTTTATTCCCCCTCCTGGCTCTGAGACAGTGGTGTATAGGGCACCAGGCTTACAGCAGTGGTGCTGAAGTTGGGGTGTCCGGACGGGGGGGCATCAGCATCCCTTGTTAGAAATGTAAATTCTCATCTGGGGTGGGGCCCGATGTTCCACAGAGCCCTCCCGGTGACTTGGATGCTGAAGAACTAGCAGTCGAGATCAAGACATCGACCCAGGGCCCCATGGCTGAAAGCCGGAGCAGCGAGGACTTGACCCCGCTCTGCCGGACCTCAGGGGCTGGGTGCTGAGCCTCATAGAGGCTGCCTCCAACACCAGGAGGAGTGGCCGTCTCCCCAACTCTCCTGCCCTCACTCCTGTTCTCTCTCTCTTCCACGCCTGCTCCTGGGGCCCCTCGGCGGTGGTGAGAGCTCCCATTCTTAAACAGGTCCAAATGTGCTCCCATTCTTAAACAGGCAGCCCCAGAACCCTCGAAAATGTCAAGTCCCAGCTAAAAGCCACAGGATGGGGGAGAATATCTGTAATACATTTATCCGACCAAGGACTCGCATCCAGAATAAGATGAAGAATGCTTACAAATCAATACCAAGAAAGGGGCCCCCAGAATGGCCAAGGAAAATGTGACAAGGTGCTCCATTTCATTAAGATCAGGGAAGAGCAAATTAAGACTGTAAAAGATCCCACTATTCCCAGCACCATGATGAACAGGTGAAAAGGCAGCACTGAGTGCTGGCGGGGATGGGGAGCAACAGGAACTCCGTAGGAGTGTAAGCTGGCGGAACTCCTTAAGGCAATGGGCAGAATCTCCTGCAACCGAACCTACACGATTGGGCAACTCTACCCGTGGGTGTCACGCCATCCTTGTCGTCTGCGAGGCTCAGGGCAAGTATTTTTTCTGCAGGACCCTTGTCTAGACACACAATTTTACTAAAAATATTTTACAAAGCTCATGGGTCCACACGAGGCATGGTGATTTACTGAAGATTTAGAACAATGGACAGAGAGTGAGTCACTTGTGCATTTGTGTATCGTATGGTCCGTTTCTTTACGTCTGGTGCCGTTTCCTTCTAGTGTCTGGACACCGTCTCTCCCGTTTAGATCCAGAAATCCTGGCTTTGTGTTCTTTGTCGTCAGATGTGCCTTTCCTGGCTAATTTCATTTCTCCCACCAGGAGGAGAAGGTAACAGCGCTGTTAGGATTCACAGGGCTGTGGTTCTCTGGAACCTGTTGTTACTGAAATAGTATAGAGCTTCTCATCTCTGCCGTTCCCTGATGCGTCAACCCAGTGCCGCCGGGGGCCCTGCTCACGATGCTGCCGCCTCCACTGTGCCGCCCCTGAGTCCTCAGTTCTGATGACTCAGAGGCGGTTGCTAACCTTTGGTGACAATGACCGCAGATGCCAGTCTTACCCAGCGCGCACATGGGAATGCATGTTCCGGAAGCGTTCGGTCTACTGTTTGGATGTTTGTAGCATACACGTGGAACAACCAGCCCTTCTTTTGAGTTTTGGGGCTGTAATCATTGCATTCCCAGAACGCGATCTCTTTCCGTGTTGGCCGCACCAGCCCCCACAGGGAGAAAGGTAGGGGCATAGGGCCCGAGCAAGAAGAGAGAGGTCCCTTTCATGCAAGGAGTGTTGGTCCTTTGTCCAGCATGACTTAAGACTGATAGAGCACAACATCTCACACTGATAGAAAATGAGAAGACACCAGCAAGAAGGGCCCATGGGCCTCATGGAGCAACAGTCTCAGAAGCCCTTGGAAGCCAGACTGCCTGACAGGTGGAGTCCTGCGGAGGAGGACGAGTCACTGGCCTGGGTGCCGGGGGCTGAAGGACACAGGGTTGGGGACACTTGCCACCAGCCCTGCTGTCCTCGGTGCTACAGATCAGAGGCATCACTGCAGCCGGAAGGCAGATGGGCAAAAGGTGACGCCCAGCTCCAGCCCAAGGGTGGCAGTGGCCCCATGGGAGCCCAGAGGCCTGAGCTCGTCCCGTGTCCAGAGTGAGCAAGTCGTTCCAAATCAGCATGTCAGCACCATTCTAGTGGCCCGATCTTGCACAATCTCACAGAAGAAATACATGCTGGTCAGCAGGAGTGTTCGGCACGCCAGGCCCCCCTCCCAGAACCAGGGGCATGCTGTCAGGTCCCAGGACAAATCATAGGTGTGAGTCCCAGAGCCCTGTGGGGGCATCTGCTTGGTCCTATGTGCAGGGCAGGGGGCCGGAAAGAACACCAGAGGAGAAATAGAGACCCAGGCCCCTGCAGACCCTGGCCTGGGTTTGGGGGCTTTGTCCAGAAAGCACTGTTTGCCCGGGCTGCCTCAGTGACCAGAGGGGGACTAAAGAATTTGAAGAGAAGTTTTCCAAAGTGTGAGGCCCCCCCACGGCATGGGACCCCAGCCTGGGTCTGAGGGTAGTACTGCCAGGGTCTCCCTTTGGGGGTTGCGGCTAGAAAAGGGCATGAAGGGGGGACCTCTTGGGTAGTGCTAACCCTCTGTATTTGGATTGGGTTCTATTCATCCGGGTCTGGGCTTGAGACAATTCACTGAGCTGAACACTTAGAATGTATGCTTTTCCATATACATTTTATTATTTTTTTTAAAGATTTTATTTATTTATTTGAGAGAGAGAGAATGAGAGACAGAGAGCATGAGAGGGAGGAGGGTCAGAGGGAGAAGCAGACTCCCTGCCGAGCAGGGAGCCCGATGCGGGACTCGATCCTGGGACTCCAGGATCATGACCTGAGCCGAAGGCAGTCGCTTAACCAACTGAGCCACCCAGGCGCCCTCCATATGCATTTTAAACTTCCATAAAAAGTTGAGCAAAATGAAAGGAAAGAAAGAATCCCAGCCAAGCACTTTCCCCCCATGCCCTCCTGAGCTCACCCGTAGGCTCTGATTCCCGAGATCTTTCCCCATCGCAGAGCCCCCAGACACCAGCAGAGACACCACGCTGGGGATGGCCGGGCTGTGAGGTCAGAGTCTGACTCACTCCTGTGAGGAGCTGGGGCCCAGGGCCCACGGCATGGGGAATTGGAGACCCAGGCAGGGAAGAATCCAGATGTGACCAGGCCTGCAATTTGATTCTTCTCTATAAGGAAGTGTTTAGAGACAGTCTGTTATCTATTAAATGCCTCACTTGGGGAGGACTTTTTTAATCAACCCACTTTTGGGGGTTGAAGAAGAGGACCCTCTTCCCACAGGGAGGGTGGTGGGGAGGGCAAAGGAGGAAATATAAGGGGTCTTGTACTGGTGTTGACTCTGACCGCGAGCCCACCATCAGGGCTGTGAGGCAGGAAGGTTGCCCCTGGAGCTGCAGCTGAGCATCGCATCCCAGGGCTGCTGTAACAAAGGACCACAGGCTGGTCCAGAATTTCTACACAACAGAAATTTATCCTCTCACAGCTTGGAGGCTGGAAATCCCAAATCAAGGTATCAGCAGGGTTGGTTCCTTCTGAGGCCTCTCTCCTTGGCTTGGAGATGGCTGTCTTCTCCCTCTGTCTTCAGATGGGGCAAGTGCGCAGGTGGCCGAAAGGAGGGATCAATCTTGCAAAGCCCAAAGACAGGCTGTCACATACCTGTGAGGCCGCGTGGAGCAGTGGTCCGGGGCATGGACTCCTCCGCCAGCCTCTGTCACTCCCCAGCTGTGTGGTCCCGAGAAGTTGTTCAACCTGTTGGAGCCTCAGCTCCCTCCCCTGTCCTGTCCCCACAGAGATCTGTTGTGAGGGTTAATATTTTCATTGTCCAGTGCCTGGCACACGGTAAGGGCTATTTAAGTGTTAGCTATGATTTTTTTCAAAGTAACACAAACAACTAAGGAAAATGGTGAAAATAAAGAAAAAACCGTAAACCCCATGACCTTATGCTAATAGAGCAACTGACTTGCTTTGTAATTATGAGACATGCCCAGCGGAACATCTAGAGCGTCTCGGGTCTGGACAGGTTCAGAGGCCCCTAGCCCCTTGACATGAAAAAGCCCCAAATCAGAGGGGCAGGGGTGGGAGAAAGCTCAGCCTTGGCCAGAGCTTCCCGGTGCCGCACCATAGAAGCTTAGCTCCAGGTCTTCTAGAAGAAAGTTCCCCTTATGGCCCCTCCCCAGGCTCTGAATCCTTTCAAGCTTGTAATTTCTTCTCGCCATGGGAACCAAAGCCATCCCATTAACCCACATTGCAGGTGGGCTCTTTTAAAGGATCTTTTTGCTTCTGCGTGGCCCTGACTTCAGCTCCTGGGCAAACGTGGTCTCCGCGGTGGCCACCTGGATCGGCTAAATGGTGCTCTCAGGAGCTCCCAGAATGACCCTACAATCACTGTTGGAAGCGTGGTGGCCAGGGCCATGTCTGCCCCTGGGCACGTCTACCACCCCCCACTCCGGCCAGTTCTCTGCTGTGTCTGAAGAGATCAGGAAAAGGGTGTGTGTGTGTGTGTGTGTGTGTGTGTGTGTGTGTGTGTGTATGAGAGAGAGAGAGAAAGTGTGCATGTATTTGTATGGGAGAGAAAGCGGGCATTTATATCCTGAAATATTCAACTCACACTGACTGCACGAATCTAACGTGCATGAATTTGGTACTTGCTGAAAACACCCTGGGAGTTCCTTTCCAAAACCCTAAGTTTGGTGCTTCTCTTCATCCCCACCCTATACCTGGGTAAACTGAGGCACAGCGCGAGGCAGTGAATTACCTAGAGTTCCACAGCTGGAAGCAGCCCACTTGGGATCTGAACTTACAGAGTTGCTGGGAGAGTCACCACCGGCCTCCTCAGGCTCTCCCTGCATCTCCCGTGTGTGCTGGCTGCCTCCACCTGGTGCCTTTGGGCCAGGGGGGCCCATGTGTGACACACATGATCCCATTTTGTCCTTTAGACATGCGTGGTAGGCCCAGAAAACTGTCCTGACCGTCCTCACTGGCCCCAGACACACCCCATTGTCCTCCCCAACACTGTGCTTCTGGAGGCCACTGCTGATGAGGGAGAGAAAATCCAGCTCAGTCCAGCCGTGCCCAGTTCTCTGTCCATTTGTTGGCTTTGAACGGGCTTCCCCTCGTGGTGGCAACGTGGCCGCCAACAGCTTCAGCCGCAGGCCCTCCCAGGCCCCGGTCCCACAGGGGCCGCTCCTCTTCGTGACCATGGTGGCTGAGGGGATGGGGTGAACCGATCAGCCAGCCTGGGTCGTATGTTTACCTGGGTCCTGTGCTGCACCTCTGGCCCCAGGTGGAGGGGTCTTTTCAGGGTGCATGTGCTGAGCGTGTGGGAGAGGGTGGTCCTGGGGGGCTCCCCCCCTTCCCCTCTGGGCAGGTCTCACTCGTTCCTCTCCCTTTTGGGCTCCAAAGCCCTGGCTCCTATTTCCTCAGGGGCATCTTCTCTTCAGAGGTCTGCAGCCGTTCCCCAAAGTGTGAGGGCTTCTGTGTTCTCCTCTGCAAACCCACCATCCAGGACAAGGGAAAATTCAGTCTGCCTACATGGGTGTGTGTGTGTGTGTGTGTGTGTGTGTGTGTGTTTGTGAGGCTCACGCAGCGCTCAGCACCCCAATACAGGATCCTGCCACCCCGACGGTGAAGCAACCAGTGAGCTGTCTCCACCCCCATCAGGAGCTGAGGCCCTGCCGTCTCTCAGCCCTCCCTGTGGGCCCACAGGCACTTGGCACCAGATAGCCGGGCTCTGTGCTCACGGCCATGATTTGCTGGAACTTCCTTTCTGCCGACACTGACCACTCTCAGATTTGCTGCCAACCTGCCTTTGTCTGAGCAGCAAACCGACAGAAGAGGAAAATGCTCACGAAGATCATCATGAGGCCTCCGGGGAGCCAGGTTACGTGCTGCATCCCGAGTGTGGATTTGCATGCTGGATTTTCACAAGACACTCGAAAGAGAATTCGGGGACAGCAGGGGTCCTGTGATCTTGCATGCAGGAAGCACTCTATTAATAATTGTTGAATGAATGAGACCCTATGAAATGGGCACTCTTGTTATGCCATTTGATAGATGAGAAAACAGAGGCTCAGAGAGGTTTAGTAACTTGCCCGGGGTCACACAGATCAGACATGGCAGAGGTCAGATCTAAACACAGGCAGCCTCTCAAGAGCTCGCCTGACCAGGCCTGCTGCCCAGCTGGGAAGAGGCAGGGGTGAGGCGGGGCTGAACATCAGCACCCCTGCCCTGCCTCTGGTGCGCGGCAGCAGCTGGCTGAAGCCGGGCTCTGGGGCTGCGTCTGGTTGCACGGCTGAGCTCCTGCTGAGTCACACCCGCTTCCCACATCCATTCTTCCAGACACTGTGTTCTGGGTCATGGGCGCCTGTGATTGAGCCTGAAGCAAGGACTGTACTTACCAACTGGCCCTGTTCCACCACGCAGGTCATTACCACAGAACAAGCCGAATGTTCTCCCTCTCCTTTCATCAAGGCATGACACGCAGCTTCTCCTCTCAGGGATGTTCAGGGGAAAGTACACAGTGCTCGTTTGAGGAGGCAGAAAACTAGCTGCACCGGGGCTCAGAGAGTGAGTCAGCGAGGACCTTCCTTTAGAGAGAAGTCACTGCTGCCTACTGCTTCCAGGCCTTTCACTTGATGTCCCCTGGCCTGGAACATTCTCCCACCCTCCCCTCCCCTGCCCCACTCTGCCACCTAGCTGGTTCCCACTCACCCCACTCCCTCCAAACAGATTCCCCAGAACGCCCTCATATCCCTTTCCTTTTACTGTCACTGTTGTCATTCCCTCTTCAATGTCTGATTTCTTACTAGACTGTGAGCTCCATGAGGACAGTGACTGCTAGTGACAGCTGTTTACTCAGAACATAACCCCACTCAAAAGAGGTGCCCCTTCCTTAAGAGAGTTGACTGACATCTGATAGACAGTAATCCTCATCCATATACAAATCTAAGAACATGAAGGGTAAGCAATGGCTCCTAGATTTGCACAGTGCACAGCCTGCCCAGCTGTACATGCCAACCTCAGTGCACCATATATTTGTTAACTGACCACAGTTGTAAATAAAATATAATTCAAAATGCTCAAATATGTAACTTAAATAATTCAAATAACAAACTGAGTGTCTGCTTAAGGCTGAAGAGAATCCAACCTTTGGAACACAGGGAAGAAAACTGGGTCGGTGATGAATAGATAACCATAAAGAGGCTGTTTAGAAAGGCAAGACCCAGAAGTGGGTCAGGGCTGGATCCTGTGCAAATTAGTGACTGTTTATTTAGCGACTTTTCTCCATTGTGTGTGGCTGCAGGGTTGGAGATTTATTTGGGGATTTAGTTTCAATAGAATAACAACATTCTTTTAAAAAATACCTTTCATTCTTAAAGTGAAACATTTTCCGCTGAGCTGAGGCTGGGGCTCAGCATAATTGGCACGCTGGAGTCATGTGTGGGAAAGAAGGGGGACGGGAGGAAATTTTGTTTTGATTTGCTAATGACTTGGAATCCTACATGGGGCCCAGGCACGCCCCCCCCAACTTGTCTCTGGGGGAGGAGGGGACGGAGCTCTGGTGCCCCGTGTGGTGGGCAGGCTGTGGCAGCCAAGGGTGGGTATGCAGGGATGAAGACGGAGAGAGGTGGGAGAAGAAAGGGAGTGACCTCTACGGAGCCTGGCTCTGTTCAGGGTCTGTGTGCAGATGATCTCATTTCAGCCGCCCCCAGAGCCAGACTCACTGCTGCTGCAAAAGCCAGATAGCAAATAGTTTAGGCTTTGAGGCCATAGAGGCTCCCCCCAACCTGCCCTTGTAGAAAGAAAGCAGCCATGGCAGCGTGTAAACAAGTGTGACCATGTTCTCGTAAAAGTTTATTTACAAAAATAAAATGACGCATGAGTGCTCAAGATGACTAACTTGCCACCTTGAGGTCTAACCAAGGAAATGTTACGGTGGATGAGAACACGGAAGTGGCGCTTGGATTAGAATCCCGTCTCCTGCATTAATCTGCTGACCCTGGCAAATTTCATAACATCAGTGTGCCTCAGTTTTCTCATCTGCAGAATGGGAATGGTATCCGTACATAGCTACCACATAGGATTATGTGAAGAGGCAATGAGCAAGGCGAGCAAGGTGCTGGCTCGTAGCTGGTGCTCTGCAAGAGTGGATTTGAGCCCAGGCGGTCGGACCGCAAAGCCAGAGCATTTTCTCCTGCAGGGGGAGTGGGTCAGCATCCTTCTCTCTCCACCCCTGTGAAGAAGCTCCTGGCTGGCCTTGGGGAGACCTCCCAAGGTCACTGGCTCCTGAGAGAAGTAGGAGACAGGGGGAACACAGTAGGAGGCTCACTCCCAGCCTCCAGATCAATCCCCTCGGCCTCCTCCCCTGGGGAACCTGCTCTCAGCGACTCTCCCCCCTGAAGCCCCATGCAGTTCATCCAAACTCTATATGCTGCTGCTGGACCCTCCAGCTCAGCCCCATTTCTCCTTGTGAGGATGGGGCATGGGAGTGGGGGTGGGTTTGTAATAAGAAGTATCTGGGATCTTGCTCCCCATGCCAGAGTTCCTCTCCCTCCCCCCGGCCCCCCTGCCCCCACTGCTCCCCCTGTTCCCTGCTCCTGGTGACCTGCTCAGGAGGGCAGGACCTTACAGGCTTTTTGAGAGGCAGGGACCGCACAAGGGGCGGCCCCGACCTGGTCGCCGCTGTGTTGTTGTGTCTTTGGCAGGTGGCTGTGCTGGGGGCAACTGTGAGCCAGGGATTTGTGGGGCAAAGTGAGAGAGCCGTGCTGGTGGATTAGCTACACGCAGGGCTGCTCAGCACAGAGAGGAGAAAGAAACATAATGAATGAGGTGCCATCCTGGAGAGCCAGCTACCACAGCCCATATATTTCTGCCTAAAAGAGTTTTTATACAGCTCGGCACTTGCTCAGCGGGGCTGCTGTGTGTTTACAGACAGGGTTTGAAAAGGAATGTCTACTACTGGTCTATAAAGTCACAATTAGCCGAACCCTAATTTACGAGCACAATTTGCTGTTACCATTAGGGCTGGTGCTGTTCCGGCTTGCCGGAGGCTGTGAGTGTCTGGAACATGCGAACGGGGAGAGGCTGGGCTCGTGGCTTGGCCATGGCGGGGGTGGGGGGATCCTTGGGAGCAGACGGGGTACAGAAGATATCCCCGACATGGAGAGGTCATCCAGCGCAGAGCTTCACGCTAGCTTTCAAATCCTTACGACAGCACCCGGGATAGCTCTTGATAGTCTCTCCAGTTTGCTAATGAGGGAGCTGAAGCTCAGAGATGGTAAGTAATTTGTGTGGGGTCACACAGCCTGTGAGTGATGGAGCTAGAGCCTGAGTCTAGAGCTGCGGACCATGGGTATAAAGCCTTAGCACAGTCCCTGGCACAGTTAGGGACTTGGGAGGATGGCAGACCTGGGCCCCAGTCCTTTCCTGCTCACCGCTGTGCAACCTTAGGACAGTTGCATAACCATTCTGAACCTCATTTTCCCTATCTGGCAGATGCGGATGATAGAGGAGCCTATCTCATTAGACAAATGATGGGTATAAGGGGCTTGACCATGTGTTACTTTCCCAAGGTTGCTCAAACAAATGACCACTAGCTGGGGGCCTTAAACAGTAGAAATTTCCTGTCTCATAGTTCTGGATGCTGGAAGTCCAAAATCAAGGTGTCGGCAGGCTTGGTTCCTTCTGGAGGCTCAGTTTCTTGTGGTTGCCCGCCCTCCTTGACGTTCCTCAGCTCGAAGACGCATCACTTGGACCTCCGCCCGGGTCTGCACATCACCTTCACCTTTGTGTCTGTGTGTCTCTCTTCTGTATCTTATAAGGAAAGGTGTCATTGGATGGATCCAGGATGATCTCATCTCCAGATTCTTAATTTAATTACATCCACAAAGACCCCCTTTCCAAATAAATCCACATCCATCCATTCTAGGTGGGCATATCTTTCAGGGGACCCCCATTCAGGCCACTTCGGCCCATGGAAGGGGCTCGGTACTGTTGCTTGTTACTATCATGACCAAGGGCTTGCTGAGAATCTCCACAGCAGCTTCTCCAGCCAGCTCCACCCCACCACCCCCACCTCCCTGAAAACTCACATCCCAGCTCCGTTTGTCTTTCCGTCTCTGGGTCGCAAGGGCTAAAGAAGCACAAATGCTCTGCTACCTTCAATTACCCACTGATAATGACTTCACTGGTGAGCAGGGGGTAGAGGCAGCTTGTCCTTGGGTGTGAGGAGCCGGGCTAGGAGGGGCTGCCCAACTCCCAGGAAGCCCCCCCCCCCCCGCTTGGCCCCAAAATGTGGCTGGAGGGGTGGCTGCGGAAACCATTACCGGGGCATCCGCCTTGAGCTTCCAGGGAAACTAATGGGCTCAGGGATGCAGCTCAAGTCAGAAGACATGGGTTTGGGTCTTAAGGGGGCTGGGCCTCAGGCCAGGGAAGTGGGGACCTCACCCTGTGGATGGCAGGATGGAATAAGTTCAGATGGTGAAGAGACTTAAAATCATTTTATTTTGGGTGCCTGGGTGGCTCAGTTGATTAAGCGTCTGGTCATGATCCCAGGGTCCGGGGATCCAACCCGGAGTCGGGCTCCCTGCTCATCTGGGAGCCTGCTTCTCCATCTCCCTCTGCGCTTCCCCCCTGCTCATGCTCTCTCTCTCTCTCTCTCTCTCAAATAAATAAATCAAATCTTTTTAAAAAATCTTTTTATTTTAAAAGTAAAGTTTGTTGCTGCCATTACAAAAGCAGTCATGCTCGGTATGGAAAATGTGGGAAATGGAGACCAGAAGGGAGTAGAGAAAGATCACTCAGCACCCAGGGACAACCACCATTACTTTTTGGAGTATTTCCTTCCAGGTTTTTAAATTTTTTTTCCATGTGTAATTTTCATTCCGCAGGGTTAATGCTGTTCATATAATTTCACATCTTGCTTCCCCCCCGCTCTTATAGCATAGAAGTTGTTTCCCATGTAGTGACAAGTTCCTTGTAAATATAATTCTTAAGGGCCTGATAGCATGCCGTGGAGGGGCTGTGGAGCCATTTCCCAAGCCAACCCCTTCTTGCTAGGGCATCTTGCTGGTTTCTGGGATGTGAGTAGCCAAGGGAGCGAGCAGACAAGGCCGTGGGTGCGCTGGGGACACCGGGCGCGAGGTCTGGGGTCAGCTGAGCTGTGCTCACCTGTGAGGCCAGACGCCCGGCCCGAGCTGCCGTAGCTACTGTCAGACCTCTTCATCTGCGAGCAGCTTTATCTTCATTTCTGACGGATCGGCGCCGGGCCCGGGCCCTGACACTTCCTCTTTATGTCTCTCGCTCTTGGAACCTCCCTGTCAAGTAGCTAATGAACTGTAAACAGACACTCCAGTGCTCCAGGGGAGCCCTCGAAGAACTCACAGCTGTACAGCAAAGAAGGCTTCAGGGAGGCAGATAACGCCCAGCCCTGCACTAGCTCCTCTTGGGGTGGGGGCGTGGGGGTGGCGCTGGACAGCGCGTGTCTCCGGAACGTGCTCTCCCTGCGGGCCGACAGTGGAGGTGCTCCTCAGACAGCCTCGGCCGTCACGCTCCTCTGCCTGTTGCTCTGGAAGCCTCAGAAGGTCCCTGCCCCACCTCTTGTCTCTCCCTCCCCTCCAGCTCAGCTATTTCCAAAGCTGGTTTGTGACTAGTCTTACCAGGAGAGCTTTTGGAAAATGCTGATGGCCTGGTTCTCCTTCTTAAAGATGGGGACTCAATGGGTCATGTGGGACCCGCCCCATTAGATTATCGAGTCGCTTGGGAACCCCTGGGTTAGACTGAAGACCCCTCCCACCCCCCCGCCCAGGCCTGCAGTACTGCTCAGAAACTCCCTCCTCATTCTGAGCTTGGCACTCTTTGTGCTAGTAAGGAGGAGTCCCGACATCACTCCACTCTGGGAAGGGCGTGTCCTTTAAGCTCTGTCTTTAAAATCACTGGCCTGATTCAATTTCTTCATTTTATAACTGAGTGAACTAATTCCAGGGACAGGAAGGGACTCATCCAAGGTCACTATAACAGAGCTGAACTACAACACACCTCCTCCACCCCCTAATTCATGGCCCTGCGTCCCCGGAGGCTCAGGGCTCCTCTTCCTCTTCCTCAATTCTCCAACCCTCATTTTGGCTGTGTTTAGGGATGAGGACAGAGTGGTCCCCCCTGCTCCTGCCCGCTTCTTGTACTGTTTAGCTGACTCTTCAGACCCCTGCTTATCCATAGCCAAGCTACTAAAATCCTGCAGTTTCCATAGGTTGTTGGGTCCTGCCGAGCCCCCTGGCTGCTTTAGTTTCTAGTTGGTTCTGCAAGGAGGGAGAAAAAAGGCAAATGCCCATCACTCTGCTGGTGGAGGGAGAAAATGAATAGCAGTTCCCTTATCTCTGAGGTCCTTTTCATGCTTGAAAATCCCTGATGTTGTCCTAGATCTGCCTGCAGGGACTCAAGACGGGCTCTGAAACCCCTGTGCTGATTTGCCAACACCATCAGGTTTGTGGCAAGCTCCAGGTCCCTTGGGGGAGGTGGGAACACCGGTGTGGGGGGCACGAAGGAGCAGGGGTGCCTTCCCTGGTGAGGGGGGTGGATAGCTCTTCTTTTGGCCCATGGGAAAGGATGGAAGGTGGGGGCTGGGCTCAGAGAGGGGACTGAGTCCATCATAGAATGTGCATGTTGCAGGGGATGGGGGCAGACTTTGGACAAATGGGCTGTCAGCTCAGGGCCTGCATGTCCCCTTTGGTTTAGGGCCTTCTCTGAGGCAGGGAGGCATGAAATGGGCCCACTGAAGGAAGGGACAGCAGCTGAGGATGCTGAATGCCTGAAATGAAATATGGATGAGCCTTTTTCATCCCAGTAAATTGGTAGCTGGGGCTGTGGGCGGTGCTGGCCAGAGGCCATGGGGTTTGTCTAATCTGATAATGGCCATTTTCAGCAACACTCACTCCCTTACCTCTGGTCTCTCATTTTGTGAATTTCCTGGAGGCGGGGAAGGAGGGTGGGTAGGGATGGGGGTCTGGAGAGAGCTGGTTCTCTGGAGAAGAGGTCCCAGGGACTAAGTTCTGCTCTGAGGTTGGGCAGAGGTGTCTTTGTGTCAAACCAGGGCAGCTCCTTTCATCCCCACGAGCACAGGGACAGTTCCTGCCCCGATCAGCTGCATTTCAGTACCTAGCACTGTGCCTGCAGGTAGGCTCAACTAGTATTTGCCAAGCGGATGGACGAATAACCTCGGTACCCAGTCCCTTCAAAAACTTGCTCTCTGCCAGATATCAGTGAGTAACGTGATCTAATTTAAATCTTTGCTCTTATGTCAGTGGCCACTCATTTATTCATTCAATCCATATTTACTGAGCACCTACTATGTGCCAGACAAAAGTGCCTGTGATCAAGAAGTTCACGCCCCAGTGCCAAAGGGTCCCTGCTCTCAGGGAATGTTTCAGAGGCAATTTCCCAAACTGATGAATTAAGCTGAATGGTGAGGATGTTGGAAGCGGTGATAGGTGGGTGGCAAGGAAATCTCTTGTTGAAGAAAGGGGAAGGGGGACTTCCAAAGTGCTGCCTTGTTTGAGCATCCCATCAGTCTGGACTAGGCTAGGCAGGCAGGTAAGACCCCACGGGCTCAATTCCAATTTGCACTGGGATTTGGTAGCACGGCCAGCACCCCGGCTCTGGACTGAGATTAAAAGCATCACCAGGCTGTTTCCCAATGTTCTAGGCTGGTTGCTATGAACAGCTGGGGCTGAGAGAAGCAAAACTTTCCCCCCATGGCAGCAGCCCCAACTCTGATTTGCTGCAGTCCCCGGTGAGTCAGAGTTGGAGCGATGTATCATAAATGCCAAGTAGGGAATGCTGATGCTCCTGGGAACAAGAGAGAGATTAGCCACAGAGAGTCCTTGTCACGCTCATGGGGGTGTGACAGGACAGAAAGGATTAACCTGGGGTGTCCCCAGCCTGCCTACCCCACTTGAATAAGGGGGGCTGGTGTTGTCTCCTAGATTCCTTCCACCCCTGTTAACCCCCCTCCCCACTCCAGGGAGGGCCCTCCTGTTGTCAGACCAGCTCTTTGGCTTTTGGGGTATAGGATCAGGGAAAATAGTGGGGAACACCTGGAAAATCTGAAGCTCAGGAGTAGGAGTCAGGGCGGGGGGATTTGGTAGGAAGGAGGCACCGGGGAGCCAAATACTGTACGGATGTAGGTGACAGAGACGAGGAGACTGGGACATTTTTCTGACCATGTGTCCCCTTCAAAAAGCCTGAGATATGGATTTGAAGAATGGAAATAATTTTAAATAACTTTTTGGTTGCTGGGCCGTACGCCTTCACCATGGTGCCACTGACCATTCGGATGGTGGTTTTTGTAGGGTTACATGTCATAAGAACAAAGACAAAAATAACACCCACCGTGTACTGAAGGTTATTATGTACGATGCATGAATAAGAATTATCAAATAGCCCACATTTCATTTAACAACACTATTCTGCTTTTTTCTCTTTTATATTGTAAGTTTTGACCTCCTCAAGACTGCTTTTTTTCCCTTCTGTGCTGACTAAGAGAATTCCAATATTGGGTCTTGAAACTATAGGTCCTTGTAACTGCTGGAAAGAAATCTCAGCAAGATAAGAGGTAAAAAAAAAAAAAAAAAAAGTCTCCACTTTCCCTGCAGCTATAGGAAAGCAGATTCTAGTCTGTATGAAAAATCCATCCTTGCAAATGTTATTTTGAACAGAAGAGTTTTATATGGCACCCTGACTTCGGATATGGTTGCAATACTCCTTAGTAAACAGTTTTCACTCTTAAAGAAAACCCCCCATAATTCTGATTGATTGTCTTACTTAATAATTTATTACCCTGGTGATAATATGTGAGTGGGTATTTCTGTTTTCTGGAAGGCAAACCTGTGAGTTGTCTTTGTGAAACCAGAGGAGGGTGATGGGCACTGTCTCTTCTCCTGCATGAATGAGCATGAACAAACCCGGCACTGTTGGAATTCATATTTAAACAAGGAGTTTGAGAGCCCTTGTCTCTTTTCAATTAATAGGAACAAGTTGCAGAGTCCTTTACCTGGGTTATCTTGTTTAATCCTCACATCAACTCCACAAGGTGGAGGCTATTGTCATCTCTCTTTCATAGGCAGGACAATGAGACACAGTGAGACTAAGGTGCCAGGGAACACACAGCCAGGACTTAGAGCCAAGCTGGCTTAGAGGCCACACTCTTAGCCTGAATGCTGGGTACCTGGGGAAAGGCAGTTCTACTTTGTCCTGTGGATTGATGACTCTGGGAAGTAGAGGATGAAGAAATTGGGGACTTCTTGAGTATCTAAGCATTCAGAAAAGGGGAGAGAAAAACCTGAGAGACAGGGCAGTTTTGCAAAGCCTGGAAGGAAGGAATAAGCACAAAAACAAAACAAAACAAGGGGCGCCTCGGTGGCTCAGCCGTTAAGCGTCTGCCTTGGGCTCAGGTCATGATCCCAGGGTCCTGGGATCGAGCCCTGCATCGGGCTCCCTGCTCCGCGGGAAGCCTGCTTCTGCCTCTCCCTCCGCCTGCTTGTGTTCCTTCTCTCACTGTGTCTCTCTCTGTCAAATAAATAAATAAATAAAATCTTTAAAAAAAAAAAAAACAAAAACAAAAAAAGAGGAGCATGGGGCGCCTGGGTGGCTCAGTCATTAGGCGTCTGCCTTCCGCTCAGGTCATGGTCCCAGGGTCCTGGGATTGAGCCCCGTGTCGGGCTCCCTGCTCAGCGGGAAGCCTGTTTCTCCCTCTCCCACTCCCCCTGCTTGTGTTCCCTCTCTCACTGTGTCTCTCTCTGTCAAATAAATAACATGTTAAAAAAAAAAAAAAAAAGAGGGGCAGAATTTAGAGAGTGGTCCTGAGTCAGAATCCAGGAGGCTGTAGAGGAAGCTGTAGGGGGAGCACGGGGGGTGAAAAGAGCCCAGGAAGGGGCTGGAGGGGCTGGGAGAATGACTGGCATGGGTTTGGTGGGTGAAAGGACGGGGACCTCAAGGTCAATGCCACTGACATGACATTGGGGGGTGGGCACCATTTATCAGAAAAGGAGGTGAGTGGTAAACCCTGGACTTGGGCAGTTTAGAGACCCTGCTTAGAGACACTTTGTTTAGAGGAACGGCCAGCTCACTGGCTAGAAGAAGAGGTTACTAAGTGCTTTGACACTCTGCCAGGCTAATTGGGCAATGTGAGGCCCAACACCTGGAACAGACCAACTTGTACATTGTCTTTTTCACACAATCACTCCTGCCAGTAGTGAAACCCGGTACATTTAGAAATGGTGGGCCCCATGGGCAGTTCTTCAAGTGTTAGATATAGTGCTTGTTTGTCTGATGTGCTTATCCATCTGCCTTCTAATTCCTATGGGAAACAACCTCTCCAACACCACCCGCCCATACACACACACGCACGCACGCACACACACAGTTCTAATTATCTTTTACTACATAACACAATATACCTAGACTTAGTTGCTTAAAACAACCATTTTATTATGATCACGGATTCTGTGGGTCAGGAATTGGGGAAGGACGGAGCAGGGATGGCTTGTCTTTGTGTACATGATATTTGGGGCTTTACCAAGGAGGACTTTCTAGGGGCAGGAATCATCTTGAGGCAATGTCACTCACATGTCTGGTAGTGGTGTTGGTTGTCCACTTCAACCTCCCCTGGAGCTGTCAATTCAGAACATCTGCCCTTGGCCTCTCTACATGCCCTGGGCTTCTTCACAACATGGTGGCCTTGAACTTCTTAAATGGGGGCCCAGAGCTTCAGAGGTGACTGTCTCAAGAGGCAAAGAATGGAAGCTGCCAGTTTCTTTTTTCCTTTTTTTAAAAAGATTTTACTTATTTATTTGAGAGAGAGAGCATGCAAACAAGCCAGGGAAGAGGCAGAGGGAGAGGGAGAAACAGACTCCCTGCTGAGCAGCAAGCCTGATGCCGGACTCGATCCCAGGACCCTGGGATCCTGACCTGAGCCAAAGGCAGATGCTTAACCGACTGGGCCACCCAGGTGCCCTGGAAGATGCCAGTTTCTAAGGGCTGGACCTGGAAATAGGGAAAGTATTACTTTTGCCATATTGTAGTGGTTGAAGCAGCCACAAAGTCTGCCCAGATTCAATGGGAAGGGACATACACTCGCCCTTGAGATGGAAGGAGTCAATGTTACACTGTAAAAGAACATGTGGGATGGGACATATTGTGGGGGCCGTGAATGGAAAAATACATCCTACATATACTTAGTCTTAGTGTGGTTGTCAGTAATGGTGTTCTTCTTGTCTGGGAGTATGGAATTTTGGACCTATGGTGACCCTGTTGGCTACTGGCTGGGGCAAGTCTACCTGCAGAATGATGCCAAGCTTACACAGGCAGAGCTGAGAGTTGGAAAGAGACAGAGGTCTAACAACGTTGCTTGAGCCTCTGGGTAGAGTCATGCCCCCATCCAGGTCTTGTCTAGGATTTTCATGTTTCTGGCACAACTGAAAGAATTCTTAACAATAAATCAAGGGAGAGAGGGATGAGTGTACCACAAAAGTAGTGGAAGAGCCAAGATTTTGAGCCCAAGTCTCATTCTGTGGGGGAGAAACTTCCTCCAGAGGGAGGCAGAACATCTTCCAGGAGAGAAATAGTGGAAGACTGCTCTGGGGAGTTTCCACCTCCCATGGAGTATATCATCCCCATTCCTTCCTCTCCTTTCACCATGATTTTATCCCCCAAAAAATCCAAGAATCATGGAGATGACCTAGAAGTTGGGCAATTAAAGGTAGCTGCTTTCCATTCCTGTGATATTGAGCAAGTCACTTAAATCTCTCCTAGCCTCACTAGTCTCATCGAAAATGTGGAGATCATAGAGTTATGGGAAGTTTAAATGGGATGACACATGGGAAATCCTGAGCACAGTCCTGGGCACACTGCAAGCTCTTGATGACTGGAACCTATTACATGAGCTCTTTGGGTGGTCAAGATTCCTCTAATGTTAACACAAAGATGGAGGTCCCTCACCTCCCAAATAATTTCAGCTCTGCCCAGCCTTCTCTCAGTGCAGCCTGTGGAACTATTAGAAATGACAAGAAGCTCTCTTGCAGATTTATATGTATGGGCAAGTGGTAATTTCCATAACAAACACAGGCACACACAGGTGGGGCATAGATTTCTCCAAGGCCTGGAGCTGCAAAGGGAACACCTATTAAATCAGGATGGGTGAATATAGCCCAGGGTGTCTTCCTCCCTTTCCCCATGCTAATGAGCTGACATATTCCAATTATGAGCCAAGTGGAAGGGCCTGGCCATGATGGAATTTGCCAGTGGCCTTGAAACTGAAGTAGCAATGCATACCCAGAAGCTGCAGGGAGCGCAGGCATCTTTGTGCCTATGTACCCCTCCTGGGTATGACCAGAGAGGTTGCAGGATACTGCAGGGGCTTGAAGGGGCTGGGAGAAGGGGAAGGGGATGTCTGGAGTGAGGCCTGCAGAATGCACTGCTGTCAACTCCATCTGGAAGAGTTGGGATTTACCTGAGTGAGTTGTAATTGCATCTAAGCCCTCTCTCATTCAGTTGGTAAATGTGTGAATAGTACTTGTGACCTTGAGGCCTCAGTTTTCCCATCCTGAAAAATGGACATAATATTACATGTTTTCCATACTTTTTTGGGATTTGGGGAGTACAAGAATAGATTCAAAAGAATGTGGGAAATTAAGGTCCTAGGGCCATTACAGATTTAGAGACTTTTTGAGCTAGAAAATCATGAGGTTCAAACAAACCCCTCATTTTACAGTTGAGAAAAATGAGGCCCAGGGAAAGGAAAGGATCTGCCTGACATTCTCAAGTGAGTTAATGAATGAGATGAGACCAAGTGCCAGAGGCCCTGATGCTAAGTCAAGTGATCTTCGTTTTTCCCCTCATTGCTCAGTTTGCTCCTTTCCTGGTGGTCATATTGGATGTAAATTCCCAAGGCTCTTATGGCTGGCAAGCTTAACTGGGTAGAGCATGGACTTGTGCACCATGCATTTGTGGTCTTCCTGGGTCCTCTGGCTGGCCTGGGAAGTAATATCCCTGTTACATTAATGCTTTAAATATCATATATGTTGATGCTTTTGTTCACTGCATAATTAATAGTTTATAGTATCCCCCATTGACATCTCATCAGCATGAGCCTACAATTCCCACTGGCTTGATGAGGCTATTTCTCAGATGATGAGCCATGAGGAGTGGATTAAGTGCTCTGCATGTCCTTCCTCCCCAAGTGGCAACCCATGAATTGAAAGAGTGAGAAAAACTGGCATCAAAGAGGCAATAGATTCTATTTCTAGATGAGACATGAGATGGCTCTGAAGCCACCATTTATCCCTCCTTTCAATAGTAAATAAACCATAATATGTGACCCTGTGCATGTTCTCTCATAATATCTCACAATAAACAGTGTGTGGCACTGGTTACAAGAGGGATTGGAGAAAGGGAGCATGGATGGCTCAGAGAAGTGCATTCTTAATTTTGGAGATAAAATTGCTTGTGGTTGGAGGTGAGAGGGGGTTATCACCACCATTGTCTCTCAGTGGGCCATTGCAACAGCCTAACTTGGTCTGCCAACTTCCTCTCCTACCCCCCCAGTCCATTCTCTACATAGCAGCTAAAAAAGCAGGTTATTTTAAACATAAATCAGATCACTCCCATGCTTAAGATCCAAATGTCTTATATGACCCACAAAGCCCACGTGGTCGGGTTCCTTCCTACTTCTCCAACCTTATTTCCACCATGTCTTCACCTCATGCACTATACTCCATCCGCACTGGACTCCTTTTCAGCCTTTGAACTTGCCACATTTGTTCCCACCTCAGCACCTATGCAGCTGTGGCACCCTTTTCCTAAAATGCATTTCTGCCAGTTCGTCACAAGTCTGGCTCCTTCTCATTGTCCAAAACTCAACGCATACAACAGCTCTGTAGAGCAGCCTTCCTTGACTCTCCTAATGAGTTACCATACAGCCCATTTCTCTACTTATTTTCTTCATAGAACTTACAACAAACTGAAATTATCCTCATTATTGATATATTTATGTATTTACTGTCTTTTCTTCCCACTAGACTGTACGCTCACGAGAGCAGGGAATTTATTTGGCTCACCATTTTATCTCCAGTGCTTAGCACAAGGCCTGGCACACACTAGGCTCCCAATAAATATTAACTGAATGAATGAATGGATTGTGCACATATGTTAAAGGAAAGATTTCTAAATGACCTTGCATTTCACTCTCTCAGAGAAGAAGGTATTCTTGCATCTAGGTTTCAGAGGGGAAAATAAGTTGGGTCCCAGGGGTTCTGTTCTTTTATCCTTGTGCTCCACTGACAATTCTACATATGAGAAACCCCATTTACCTGGGCATTCCCTGAAGTGCAGGTCCCTTGGGAAACATCTGGATTGGAGAAAGGAGGAGGAGGTGGAAGAGAGGTAAATGTTGGGTGTTTTCCAAACCAATCTTCTCATCACACATACATTTTTAATGCTGTCAGAATTTAATTTGTTATACAAAACTGGAAGCAGTAGCGTTGTGTGTAAATAGCAAACTGTGGGAAGATTGCTCTCTGCAAATAACGTTTTGCCAGACCAGTCTATTTCCCAACCCCTTTAATGCGTGAGTCGCTGTCCCTGGTGCTGAAATAATAGAATCAGCTAGGCACCTGGGCTTCACGGCGTGGTGGCACCTCTGTCCGAGGTGCTGAAATGGCCTCTGAGAGCTACCCGTGGCGTGTGGTCACCAAGTCCTGCCATGGTTAGGTCACTGCAGTGATAGCTGTTGGAAATCACAAGGCTGAACTATAATTCAATTCTAATTTGGCATCTCTTGAAGTTAATCCGGGAGCTGCTGCGACAGCCATCCTATTCTGCTCTAGGGAGAGTGGCAGGGCTATGGGATGATGAGAACTTTTTGGCAGCTCCAAGGGGCATGTCCAGCCTCAGGCATTGTGAACCACAACAATAATGCCATGAGGAAGGACAGAGGTGCCACAGTTCACAGTTCACAGCTGCACTCACCAAGACACCTGTCAGTTCAGCCTTACACTGGGTGGTCTGCAGCAGAGCCTCTGCCCGAAGATCCCATGCCTCATTATCCTCATTTGCACAATGGGCAGATATGCTTCCATTTCCCTCAAGATGGAAAATAAAGCACAAGCTCTGTGAATTTCATGGCCCTCGAGAAGTGAATGACAGATGATAGTTTAAATTTGGGGCTGATGGAGTGGAGTGAACATTTAAAAATATTTATTAGTCATTTTAAGGAAAAACTTGTATAAAACACACAGATCTTAAGTATACAGCTTAAAAGTGTGTGTGTGTGTGTAACCACCATCCAGATAAAAATACATAATATTTTTCAGCACCACCTCCTTGTGCTGCCTCCCACCAAGAGTAACCCTTTTTCTGACATCTGTCACCATAGATTAGTTTTTCTTGTTCTGGAACTTCACATAAATGTATTCACTCTTCTGTGTCTGACTTCTTTCATTCAACATTATGCCTTGAGATTCATCCATGTCACTGCATATCAGTAGTTCACTCTTTTTTATTTCTGTATAATACTCTTTTGTGTGAATAAACTACAGTTTATTAATCCATTCTACTGTTGATGGACATTTGAGTTGTTTCCAGTTTGAGGCTGTTATGAATAAAGCTATGAACAATCTTGTGTATGCCTTCTGATGGACAAAGAACCCATTTATTTTGGGTTTATACCCAGGAGTGAAATTGTTGATCATGGTATATACGCATGTTTCTAAAGTGGTTCTATCAATTCACAGTCATATAAAAAAAAAAAAAAGAATTTCTCCTTTCTGATTTTGCCTTTCTTCATTCTTTTGATCAACAGAGAAGATGTTCCAGGGAAGACTCTGTTTAAATAATGTGGGTTTAGATTTTTTCTGGAAAATTTTATTAATCAATATTGATTCAGTGACTATTCCCTACTAATCTCTTCCTAGAAACCAGAGACATTCTTCTCTCAGACCTTTCTTCTCTTTGATTATCACCATGACTGATCCCTGTAATGAAATGAGAATGAGATGATGCAGAGCTTGGAATGAATAATCTTCTTCTTCCTCCACACCCCAGGTACAACATGTCTGAGAGAAGAATCTGGTCAAGAGCTAGAAGCATGGTATTACACCCCCCCACCCCACCCCTACCCCCGTGCAATGGAGGAATCTTGGGAGTTCCACACACTCAAAGGCCAGTTAAAAATCTGCAAGGAGTTTTATGTTCCAAGAATGGGATGGGGATGGGTAACAGGGAAAATAGCAAGCTCCTCCTCCTTTGTTGTTTCCCATTCTTGTCTTTCTCCAGATTTTATGAAATTTGGGAGCACTGTATCTACTTCTAGTATACAATGTTTAGATAATTTTTTTAAAGATTTTATTTATTTATTTGACAGAGAGTGAGATAACGAGCAAGAGAACACAAGCAGGGGGAGTGGCAGGCAGAAGGAGAGGGAGAAGCAGACTCCCCGCCGAGCAGGGAGCCCGATGCAGGACTCCATCCCAGGATCCTGGGATCATGACCTGAGCTGAAGGCAGCCGCTTAACCGACTGAGCCACCCAGGTGCCCCAATGTTTAGATAATTTTAAGATTCAAATTTGAACTGTATTATAGACAGCTCAACAATCTCAAGTGCACACGTGGATTATTTTACAGATTGTCCTAAACATTGATCCATTCATTAGGAGACCCAGTGCTCACAGTCTGCCTCACCTCCCTGGCTGTTCTCCTTGACCTTGGGGTCATGAAATTTTCCATTACACATTTACTCCTCTGTAAAGTTTCTCTCTCTCAGTTGCTCTATGCTCTCCTTTTTTAACATTAGGTCTCTGTCATTCTTCTCACTCCTTTCCTCTGGACCTCTCGTTTTCCCTCTCTGCTTCCCCTCCCACTTCCTTTTGTCTGTCATACCCTTTGGAAAAAAGACCTCTGGGTTCAGAACAGCCAAAATGGCTGGTGAAAAATAAAACAAGATTCCCATGTTCTCTTGAAATGGAGCTAAAGTTTCTTACAGCCCCTTTAAAGGCAGCAATAGAGAGGGGTAATGGTTTGTGTTTATGAAATGGAAACAATCAGAGTTATGCCAACAAGAACCAAAGACCTTCCACCCTGCCTTTTTGAGCTGGGGTTGGAGAAGCTCTTGGCTGAGCTGAGGGTTAATGGACTTGAAATTTAGGATGAGGAAGGATAGTAGAACACATTTGTGGTGTACCTTGACTTGGATCCCTCTGGCCTAGGGATTTGGGGGTCAGGTAAGCATGGTGGGACAAGAGAGGGTTCAATGTTCACCCTGGGGCCCTGGGAATCACATAGTTCCTTGACATGCCTTTAGGGAGTCCCTGCAGGACTGGGATTAAGAGCTCTGCCTGTCTCAAGGTTATTTAACTTCTTCATCAGCCATCAAGGCTACCTGCAGATCATACAAAAAGTGATCTCCAAATCTGCCAAGGCTGCAGAATTCTCCCCTGGCCCACCCCACCCCTCTGGCCTGAAGATGGTCACTGTCAGCACTTTCCCTCTCTATGTAGATCAATAGGGCCCTTGGATATGACCTCAAGTTCAATTATGGCTTCAATTATGGAATAAAGAGGCCGTTATTGCACACCTACCTCTTATTAAAAACACTGCACTGGGGGGCTGGCAGAGACTGGACCTGGGGGAAATCATTAGCCCACTAATTTGAAATCAATTTAAAGCGCATTTGCTTAATGGTATAGGCATAGTGAATTATCTATAAATTGTTAATTTAGTTGAATGTCACACCAGATTTTCATTTTATAAATTGCATTTTGGGGTTGGTAAATGTATGTGTCCTTTCTCTCCCCTCTACCCGTGCTTCCTCTCTTTTTCTAAAACAAAGCTTGATAATCCATCTTCTGGGATTCAACCCGTAACAAGAGGGCTGAACACAATTTAAGCCATAATAGGAGGTCTTGTGTGCTCCCACTCATTCTCCAGGAACCATGACACTGCCTTGTGAACAAGTCTGGTGAGTGACATATGGCCTCGTGACCCCTATTCCTCCAGCCTGACAGTCAGGCAAGCCCCCAAAGCAAAACCACTCAGCTAACCCACAGCTGACTGCAGACGCAGGAGGGAGCCTCTAGGATCTGAAGAACCACCCAGATGAGCCCAGCCTAATTTAATTAGTTTACAGAATCATGAGCTAAATAAATGGCTGCTATTTTAAGCCACACGTTTTTGAAGTGGTTTGTTAGGCAGCAATAGATAACTGGTATATTGAGACTCAGAGACCTCATGTGACTTTCACAAGGTTGCACAGTTATAGGTGGAATCCAGGCAGCCTGATGGTGTGATTACCACACCACGGGGGAAGGACATGTCCCAAGGTCCCCCTGGGCAAGGGCCCCAGAGTCCCTGAGTGAGACCTCTGGAATTCAGTGATCCAGGGGACAGGTGGGAAGAGTCTTGCTTCAGCTTCGCTATTTGCTGTGGGATCTTGGGAGAAATCACTTCACCTTGCTGAGCCTCAGTTTTCTCCTCTGTAAAATGGAGTGGTAATAGGCCTGCTTGGCAAAGCTAGGAGAAACTGGTGAGACGGCGGCTTGTGAGTTGCGTAGTGCTGTACACACTTTAGGGCGTCTCTCTTTTTATTGTGATAATGTCATCGATGCTCTCTGTCCCCTTTGACGCTACCTGCACCAGTGACGTATACCAGATCATTGCTCGGTGTGGAGGCAGTTGTATGCGGTAGAAACTGACCTTGCAGTCAGATAGCCTGGGTTAGAATCCCACCACTGGGTGAAGATGGGTGACTCACTGTCTTCTTTGAAAAATGGGGATACAATCCTCCTTTCAGGGAGGATAGGGGGGATGAAGTGATTTCAAGGCATGTGGAAGGGACTCAGTTACATGTCAGCTTCCCTTCACCCCTCCTCTCTCGCTCACCCTGCAGATTTCTGCCTGTTCTCACCAAGGAAGGCAGATCTGCCCTGAAGGCACTCTGGGAGGCAGAGTGGAGTGATAGTCTGGGGACAGCCTGGTCAGAAGCCCTTCTCCTCTCCCCACACAAGCCAGATAAGTACAAGCAGCATCTCCGTCAGGTAGGCTTGTGCAGAACAAAGACTCCACTGATCTGCTGAGAAACCATGTCCTTCACCTCCAGTCCCTTTGACAAGAGGTGGGGGAGGAGGTGAAGGCAAAGAGGGATGCAGAGTTGCTGGAGAGTAAAAGGCACCTGTTAATTCATCCCCCTGTAGTGAAGCAAAGCAAGGGCATCGCTCTGCCCCAGTTCTGATGAGATAGTTCCCATTTTACAGGTAGGAAGATGGAGGCTTGAAGGGGCAGGACATTCATTCAGTCAACAAATATTTACAATGAATATACTCTATGCCAGGAGCTGAGGATTTTGTCTTTTGCCTTCATGGAGTATGCCCTTGTGGGGAGAGAGAGACAAGTAGAAGGTCACTAAAAATGTAAGGCAGAAGCAATCCAAAGGGCTATGGGGTCACGTCCCAGGACAACCAACCCAGACTTGGTGCACTAATGAGGGCTTCCTGGCAGAAGCTGAGTCTGAAGGGTAGAGAGGAGCTATGAAGGTGCAGTAGGGGAGTGTTCTGGGCAGGGAGGACAGTCTGCGTGGGGGCTGGAGGTGAGTCACCGCACCACATGCATCAGGACTGAAAGAAGTTTGGTTTGGCTGAGGTCTGAGGTGCAAAGTGGAGGCAGTAGTGTGAGATACAAATGAGAAAATTGTCAATGAGATCCAAAAGAACTTGAAGGACCTTCAACTTTATTCTGGAAGTCATGGCCAATGATTCAGTCAGCTATTGTTGCAATAATGCTGCAAAACAAATCTCCCCAAACTCAGTGGCTTAAAATAACAATCAGCAATGTCAGTTGAAGAGTCAGGTGATCTATGCTAGGACCAGCTTTGTTTGGCTCCAGACTACAGTTTGGGTCAAGTCTATTCCACAAATCTCTCAGCTTCCTGGAGCAAGTGGGCTCCCTGGGGCATGTCTTTCCCTTGGAGAAGCAGAAGCTTGGAGGGCAAGTCCCCTGGGACAGATATATTTCAAGGCTTTGCTTCACTCCTGCCAGCATCCCAATAGACAATTCGAAGTCCTATGGCTAGATCCAGCATCAATGGGACAAGAAAACACATTCCACCCACAGTTGGAGAAAAACTAATTGGGGAGTAAATAGTTCCTGTTTATTGAAGTGCTTTGCAACTCTAAGCACATAAATGCTACCCTGAGTTGGGAGAAATCTGTTTTGTAACAATGCCAATGATAGTGATGATGGTTTAGGAGGTATCGTATGGCCAGCCCCTTGGCATTATACTACCTCATTCAAAATGCAACAACCATGCACCATGGATTATTCTATTTAATGGATGAGCAAACAGGTTAAGATAGAGCAAATGACTTGCTCAAATTCACACAGTTAATGGAGGCAGAATGAGGACACAAACCCCAATTTCTAGGATTCCACACCGGCAAGGCCACGGAGCCCAGCCCCAGCCTTATCGCCCTGTTCTGCCCCTCCCAAGCATTCCCTCTGCCTGCTCAACTCCAAGGGGGAGAGGGAGAGGCATCAGCAATGCCACACTCCCAATCACCTCAAAGACTCTGATTAAACTCTTTGACTCCAGAGCAGGTGACTGCCCCATGTTTCTGCTTAGAGAAGGAGGCAGGGAGGCTGCCACTGGCCGGAGCAGCTCCCAGCAGTACCTGGGTTCAGACAACCTCAGCTGATATTTGTTGATGCCTTTTCTGGGTGTGTATGGGGGTGTGCCCCTCCCCTTCTTCCTCACTGCTCGCCCTGCCTCACTCCACCCTCCTCCAGTCCACCTTCTGCCCTGCAATCAGAGTGAGCACTCTAGGGAGCAAATGAAAGCCACATCTCCCCTCTGCTTGAAAAAAAATCATCCAGGTACTGCATTCCCGTACTCAAAAAAATCCAGAATGTGAGATGATTTATAAAAAAGTCTCCCTTCAGTTGTTGTCTGCCATATGCTTGGTACCCGCCCCCCCATACCCACAGGTAACCAATGTTTTAGCTTTTCTATGCTTTCTTCAGGGTTTCTTTATGCATACACAAGCAAAATGAGTATATATCCTCTCAACTATCCCCCTTTTTTTAAACACATAAGCTAGCACATTTTACACACTGTTTTGCAATGGTCGCCCTGTTTGATATAGCTGGACGATGTTTCCTATGCTAGCACTTAGCTTCCTTGTTCTTTATAGCTACAGAGTATCCTATTGACTGAAGGGACTAATTTTTTCACTGGTCCCTGTGTTGATGGAGATTTAGGAGCCCCCAGTCCTTTGCTATACCAGACAAGGCTTCAATGATTAACGTCTACATTTGACCAGTGTAAGTTATCTTCAGGATAAATGCTCAGAAGAGGGTTTGCTGATCAAAAGGATCATGCCGTTGTGATTTTGATAGTTATTGCCAAATTACCCTCCATGATGGTTGTTTACACTCCTACCAGCAATGCATAAAAGCACTGTTTCCCCATAGCCTTGCCAATGGAGGGTGTTATCAAATGTTTAGATTTTTACCAATTGGATAAGCCTAAAATGGTCTGCTTTAAAAAGCCCTTCATTATACTCCCATTCCTTGGGATAGAGTCCAGCTTCCTTGGGCAGTCCTGGAGGTGGGCACAGATTTTTCCTTTCCCAAGGGCTTATTGTCAGCCAGGAAGGTAGATGTGGACGCAACTCATGAGAGCATGGAGCTTGGTGTTCCAACAAGGAGCCATGAGAGAGAAGAGGAAGCCTTCGTGGAGAAGGTAGCATCTGAGCTGAGCCTTGAGGGACAGGTCAGAGTCTGACAGGCGTTAATGGGGGAAAGAGAGGGGGACATGTGCGCATAGTCCAGAATGGAGATGGAGAATATCTGGGGCAGGTGAGCAGTCTAGGATGGCTGGAGGACCTTGTAGGAGATGAGCCTGAAGAGAGGGTTGAGGCCAGATCACGATGGACCTTGAATGTCATGTGTAAGAGTTGGGGCTTAAACCCGTAAATGATAGAAATACTTGAAGCTTTTGCAGGAGATTGTTTAGTTAGGACTCTTGATTTAAAGTGAAAGAGAACTTTACTCAAAGTGGCTTAAGGAAAAGGGGACTTATTGGCTTAAGAAAGAAATCTAGGCACATTTATCTTCAGGCATGGCTGGATCCAGGGGCTTAAGTGATGTTATCAGAAATTTGACTTTTACCCTTCGGTCTGCTTTCCTCTGTTTCAGCCTCACTCCTAGGCAGGCTCCAGGATTTCCTCCCACAACCTAGAAATATCGGTCAAAGGAGAGTCTATCTCTGCCATAATTCCACCAAGTCCCCAGGAAGACATTCATTGTACTGGCTTGGGTCCGTCCATCCCTCAGCCTATCACTATGGCCAGAAGATGGAATGCACTGATTGACCAGGCCTGGGTTACATGCCACGTACACCTGGTTAGGGGGGTAATGTAAGGGGGTAATCAGGGGAGTGTGTATGGGGGAGGGTTGCCTCAGCTTCATCTGCACCACAGGTCTGGGATGGGGGAAGATCCTCAAAGAAAAAAAAGTCAAGGTGCAGCGACCAGAAGAGGCAAGAATGGGCTTGTATGAGGGACCGATTAAAGGTGGGGAAACCAAGGAGGAGACAATGAAGGCTGAGAAGAGGATGAAGGAACTGGAAGAGGCTCCCTTGGAGCCCCTCTGTTGGAGATGTGGTGTGGGGGGCCTGAGCCCCTCTTTGTGGCTGGAAGGCACACTCTGCCATTCTGGTCTCAGGATGCAGACCTCGTCTCTAAGGCAAATCCAAGCAGCCTTGGAGGGCAGAGCTGGGCAAAGACATTAGGCCCCATGCCAGCCTGACCCCCCAGGGACAGCAATGTGTGGACCCATGGCCCCCAGAGGCTGGGCTCCTATTGTACATCCGTGTAGAGTGGCCAGCATTTCACGGGACTCTGCTGGGCCTCGAATGCCAAAGGCAATGGTATTTAGCCTGCTGGAGCAGGTATGACCACCAGCCCTGAACTCCTCTAGAGGCCCCAAGGGGCAAAGGAGACTCAGTTCTTCCTGAGAAACTTTCTTTGTAGGAACCGAGGCTGGCCTGAGAACCCTGTGCACAGGGCCACTCCACGTGTTTTGCTTGGCTCTCTTTTGATTCACCTGGTGGGTTGTGTCACTCTGAACCAGATGTTCTCTCCTGGGCCAGCCTGTTGTCCCTTTCCATGTCTGCTGCCCCAAGAAGGCTCTGCCTTATGCCCTCTAAGATCCAATGAATCCTTTCTTTGATGCCTTCACATCAGCCTGCAGTAGGCTGTCCTTTGGCTCCAGAAGGCCTGTGTTGGGTGGGATCAGTGCCCCAGAGGCAAGGAAAGTGGTCCTCAGCCTTCTCCAGGGACCCCTCTGCCAGCCCCAGCCTCATGGCTTTGTGCCCTTATGCATCACTCTTCTCCCTCACCACCCTCTGGTTTGTGGTTATATGTTTGAGGGGTTCTTTTATGAAAGTTCTTTGTCCCACCTCAATGGTAAGGTCCATGAGGTCAGGGTCTGGGTCTGTGTTTGCATTCCCTTGTATCACTGAGGCCTGGAACGGTTCCTGGCACATAGTAGGTGCTCAGTAAGTAAGTTGTTGAACAAATGAACGCACCGCTCCAATGGGCATTCTTCTGCTTATGAGATGTGAACAACAATGAGAACAGGACTCACAGGGGACAGCCACCGGTGGTGGGCACAGGGGGCAGCTTGACTTCGGGAGACTCAAATCCTGCCAGCATAGCAGTGGATGGATCAGAGCTCTGGAGGTCATTTTGTCCCCTGCCCCATTTCCCAGATTAAGTCCATGTTCAGTGGCTTGTTCAAGGCCCCCCGGGCAGGGCTGGAGCTAAGACTCGGACACTGGACTCTGAACTCCAGATCGGGTGCTCCTTTCTCTAGGATTAGCACGCAGGTGGTGCACAGCAACTGAGGGAAGCTGATCAGCTGGCCCTGGAGTCAAATGTGGTACCTGCTGAGAGGCTGTAGGGGACAGAGAGCATGGACTCAGGAGCCAACAGCCCTGGGCGGGAAGCCCGGCTCTGTCTCACAAGCTGTGGGAGCTCAGGCCAGTTACTTCATGTCTCTGAGTTTCAATCTGCCTTAGCAGTGAAACAGAAACAAAAACATTCCCTTCTGAGGAATGCTGTGAGGATTCCCAAGAATGCATGGATAGGACCCAGGACGCAGTAGGCGCTCCAAAAGAGCTGGCTCTCATTAATATCTCCTGGCCTCCAAGAGAAGGAGGGAGAGAAGCAGGGGCTCAGGGAACTTTTGCAGGTGACAGGGGTCTCTCACCCCTGGGATCCCCTTGTGCCCTGTGGCCCTCCTTGGCCTGCTGAATACCTGCACCTCTTCGCAGACCCCAGGCTAACTGCTGTGCCTGAGCTAATGAAGGGCATCTCATTAGCGCCCGGCAAAAGCTCATTAAGACCGTGAGCTGTGCATCAGTAGCAAAGGAAGGTCAAGGTTCTTTTCATGGGAGTTAGTGCCTCTGGGACTCTGTGTGCCAATATTCACAAACAAGAGAAAGGGCGATTTATTTGTAGGCAAGTAGACAGCCGAGTGCATGGCCCCAAATAGTCACCCACATCCTTCCCCCAGCCTTCCCCCAGGCCCTGCCCCCGGGGAAGGGAGAGCATTACTGGCCCGCAGCTGGACAGACGCAGGGCCTGAGGGACCAGGCCAGGTCAGTTTTAATGAGGAAATAAATATCCAAAGTTGAGAATGCCACCTGCAGAGGGCGGGGCAGGAGAAGCAGCCTGGTACTGCCCGAAACCGCCTTCCCCACTCCGGGCCCCAGGAGCCCATCTGTAAGATGGGAACCCAGCTCCCTGGAGAGCTATGAGGGATGCCAGAGTTGTAGTGGGCGGGGCAGCCCTAGTCACCTGGGGGGAGGTGACAGTGACACCGAGGTCTGGCTGCCTGCTCAACACCCCCCAACACTCTGAAAAAAAGCAGAGGTCAAGGGGAAGGAAGAGGAGCGGTTTCTTAAAAGGAAATGGGCTAAGTGAGGGTTTCTTTACAAATGGGCATTATTTGGATTGCATGCAAATGATATGCAAACGACTCTGCCTCCCCATTAAAACTAGGTTATTCGATGGGACAGTCATTTCTCTAAGTGCTTCTGGGGTGCCTTGTCATCTTGCCACCTGACTCTCTGTCACCCCCCCCCACCTGAAGTCCTCCCATAAGCTTGCCCGTTCCTCCCACAGCGTCAGTCACGGGAAGAGATGCCACCCTGCATCATGGCCCCCCGACAAGGGCTGCCGGAGCCCTGGGTTCACCGGCCTGAACCCCTGAGCAGCCCCTTCAGGGCTGTGTGGTCCCAAGCTCAACCTGCCCCTGAGCCTCAGTGCTCTTTGCTGGGCCTCTGAGGGCTCTGGTTTCACAGAAGGCTGACGGGGAAAGTACTTAAGGGTGAAGTATTGTACACATTCAAGGGTTTCCAGCCCAGATTTTCTAAGAACAGGCCTCTTGATTTGACCACCAACCTTGAATGTCCCCATCTGTCAGCCTTTGTTACAATTCTCCCCGAGGTTGTATACCTTTAAAGGTTGGGGCAGACTGGCTGGGGTCAAAGTCTGGCTCCTCTGTTACGAGCTGTATGACCTAGCCAAGTCAATCTCTTAGAGCCTTGGCTTCCCCACCCGTATAATGGGTATGATAGCACACACTCCGTAAGGCTAACAAATGAGCCGATGCACGTTGAGCCCTGCTGGTTCTGGGTTGAAACGTGTCCCCCCCCAGAGATACAGTGAAGTCCTAACCCTGACCTATGAATGTGAGCTTACTTGGAGACAGGGTCTTTGCCGATGATCAAGTGGAGCCATTAAGGTAGACCCTGATCCGATACCACTGGTGTCCTTGTATAGGGATCAGAGGATGTGAACATCATAGAGAAAAGATGGCCATGTGAAGACGGAGGCAGAGATGGGAGGGACGTGTCTATAAGCCCAAGAACACCAAGGACTGCCTGCAACCAGCAGGAGCCAGGAGAAAGGCCTGGAACAGATTCTCCCTCGGAACCTCCAGAAGGAACCACCCTGCCAACACCTCGAGCTTGGACTTCCAGCCTCCAGAACTGAGAGAATAAATTTGTTGTTTAAGCACACACCATCCCCCCACCCCAGTTGGTGGCATTTTGTTCTGGCAGCCCCAGCAGACGGATAAAAATCCTGAGAAGAACATCTGGCACAGTAACTAGAACCATGAATTACTTAGGGTCTGGCTTCAGCATAGATGGTGGGTCCAAAAGTCTGCTGTTCCCCATACAAATACTGAGCCCCCACTCGGTCCCCGGTGTGCACTAGGTGGGGACACGCTATTGCACCTCTGCCTTGCAGACCTAGCCCCTCGGTTAATATCTACAGATGACCAGGTAAGCTAGCCTGGAGGTCACCCTGGACATCTTTCCCACCCTCAGGGCTCAGTTCCAGCTCAGTCTGTGTCTGGCTTCCTAATGCCCAGGGGGGCAATGTCTGCCCCAAGGAAGAACAGTACCTGGCACACCAGAAGGGCTCAAAAATACCCCAACTGGGGCGCCTGGGTGGCTCAGTCGGTGAAGTGTCTGCCTTCGGCTCAGGTCATGCTCCTGGGGTCCTGGGATTGAGCCCCGCATCAGGCCCCCTGCTCAGTGGGGGAGCCTGCTTCTCCCTCTGCCCCTCTCCCCACTCATCTTTCTCTCTCTCAAATAAATAAAATCTTTTAAAAAATTGCCCCAACTGGCAAGCCAGATGAGCCCCTTAAAAGAAGGTGCATCTACTGAACCTCACTCCCATAGTGCTACCTGAGGCCCCCAACCTCGACCTGGGCATGCAGAGCACTCTGGGACCTTGGTTCCTGGGGAGTCTGGCACCCTCCACCCACCTCCCTCTCCTTCCAGGCCCAGCCCCACCCCCTGTGCCAGGTTCTGGCCGAGCAGCCTGCAAGCGCTTAGTTATTACAATGTGAAGAATGCGGCGGGGCCAGTGATGCTTTGATGCTCGTGTTAATGGCTGCGGTCTGCGGTGTCATCTCACTCGAACAGGAACCATCTGCTGTGAGCTGGTGGCAGGCACAGCCAGCCCCCCACCCAGGGACTGCCTCCCCCAGTTCCACCCCCCAGAGTCGAGTGGGGGAGATGGGGGCTTGGATCAGTGAGGAAGGCTGTGTGGGGGCCCAGGGTAGGACATGCAGAACCCCAGGCCCGTCTCTTGTACTCTCTGGCCAGGACCGAAAGGCCTGGGAGGGACCACAGGACCACCCAGCACTGGCCGCCATAAAGCTGGGGGAAGGGGAGGAGGGTGGTAGGGGGGTGCAAGGCCCCTGCCCTTGAACCCACTGTGCTCTTCCTGCAAATTCCCCGAGGGAGGCATGGGGCTCAGGAGGCAGCTGGGTTCTGCCACCGCCCCAGCTCCATGTCAATCAGTTTGCCTCCTGGTGCCTCAGTTTTCACAGCTGTAGAATGGGGGCCCTGTAACACCCACATGGGAAAGCTGTCACCAGCACTGAGGCAGTACGAGAGGGACACCCCCTGACCACAGGGACACCCAGCATGGAGGGGGGCTGGACTCTTCCACTCTCAGGGGGTGCCTGACACAACTGCTGGCAGCCCAGCAGAATGGGGTGGCGGCCGGCTTCCCCCCCCCAGCCCTGGCGGGGTGCCGTCATGAATGCAGTGCGGGCCACACAGGTGGGCGCCTGCTCCCACACTGAGCGATGGGGCGCCTCTTCCCGCCCAGGCCTGGGGACAGAACTAGTTAGAGCCGAGCCGGGAAACAACGTGCCTCTGGGGTCAGATCAAGCGCCTCGTCCCACACCCGCTGGACAGGAAGGTGCGCCAGTCAGGACCCAAGTGCCAGGGCTATAGGGAGGCCCCAGTGGGCAGGGGGATCTTATAGCCGCTCCGAAGGAGCACGAGACAGGCGGCCAGCCCCAGGGCCCCCGCCAGGAGCACGGCGCCCAGGGCTTTGAGGAAGGAAGTCCTGGTCCGGGTGAAGGAGCCGGGCGCCATGATGCCGAGCAGGGCCGTGCTGACCGTGAGCGTGTAGAGGATGGACACGCCTGTGTTGAGCGCGACGATCTTGCCGAACTTGGCAAACGGGGCAATGATGCAGAAGAAGAGGGGCACCGTGGCGATGACCGTGGTGAGGGCGCTGGACACGATGGCCACTCCCACGTGCCGCACAGCCTCCAGGGTCCGCCACTGGCGCTGCGAGTGGGCGTCCTGGGTGCGAGGAGAGGGCAAAGGCTGGGGCCAGGGGCCCGACACCCAGTGGGCTCCCTCCCTGCTTGGGGCCAGCCTGCTCCTGGACGCCCCCAACTCTGCTCCCATAAATGGGGCCGGTGACAGCACCTACTCTCCGGGCTCGGTGGGAAGAGGACCGGATTCCCTGCCGGGGGCGCACAGGCAGGCACCTAACGGCTCAGGACAGCCAGGCTGCTGCTGGTTTGCGTAGTAGGTCCTCAGAAATGGCCCTGATGGCAATGGATCTCTTTGGACTCTAGGCAGCTAAAAACGTAACTGATTTAATTTATGTATTTATGAACGTTTCCACACCAACACAACTCCAAATTAGGAGAAAACAAAACACTTTACAAGACCCAGAGCTGGTCCTGGCACTGAATATATGAGCATGCTGTTGCTAAGCCACAAAGATCTGGGGCGGGGGGGTGGCCTCAGAATCATGACTAGGATGGGCCACCCTGCTCCCCAGGCTGGAGAAGGAGACTTGGACTCAGGGAAGCAGGGAGGGCACTTGGACATCATCTGGTCCGAGGCCTTATGCTCACTAGAGAAACAGGCTGGGGGATGGGCCCGCCCAAGGCCCACAGCGCTGCTCTGGTGGGGCTGCCTTCGAACCTACATCCCCTGGGCATAGAGATTGGCCGCGAAAACCTCGGCCCCTAGAACAGTCTGCTTGGGAGCTGGGCACCAGGGGTGTCCAGCTGGCCTTGGGGGCCCCTCAGCTACACCGGGGACAGGAGGTGCATTGGGGTAGGGCCAGCAGGGTGCTCACCTCAGCCTGGTGGGGGGGCAGGTTCTCTCCAGCCAGCAGGTAGCCCTCAACCAGATGGACGCAGTAATCCACAGAGGAGCCGACGAGGATGGACAGGGAGATGGCTTCCACGGCCCCCATCTCCCAGCCGCTCCAGTACATGATGGTCACCACGAGGCAGACGATACCTGCAGGGGGCAGGGGACAGCCGGCAGGCAGCTTGGACCCAGCCTCACCCACACAGTCCTGGAGGGATGGTGGGTGAACTCAGAGGGCCCCTGGGGGATGGGGTGAACCCTAGAGTGGAGCCCCCACCTCTGGCGACAGGAGGGACCAGGAGGACCAGGGCCAGAGAGAAGCAGGGGTTTTGGGGAGAGGGATAGGTGCAGCAACATATCACTGGGCCAGGAGCTACCACCTGGCAACATCCGGGTCCCTTCTGGGAGCACACAGGTTGGTGGGGCACCATCCTGTGAGTGACCGTCACAGAGGGTCTTTCTGCCTGGGGTGGGGGTGGGGTGGCTGGGAAACCTTCAATAAGGATGTGTGACAGTTAGGGATGGAGAGGAACCTCCTGACCTGAGGCCACCAGCAGGACCCCTGCTGACTCCTGGCCCCACGGCCTGATGCCTATTGCCCGCCCCCGCCCCCCGCCACATACCCAGGATGCTCAGGAGCACGGGCAGGAGGAGGAGAACGTGGGTGGTGAACACGGCCACTGCGGCCACACAGATGAGCAAGGATAGGGCCAGGCCATACAGTGCGCTCTGCACCCCTGGAAGGCAAGAGAAGAGGGTCCTCAGCTGGGTTTTGTGGGGGGGTTGCCTATAACAACCCCCTGCCCCCACCGCCCCTCCATGATTCAGAGGTTACTGGGATCCCACGGATGGGCACTGTCACAGCTAGCCGTGTCACTCTGGGTAAGCCACAGAACCTCCCTGAGCCGCATCTATAACACAGTAAGAGTACCCACCCCACACAGGCCTCCCTTGGAGTTTATTATTATTATTATTTTTTAAGATTTTATTTATTTGAAAGAGAGAGAGACAGCAAGAGAAGGAACACAAGCAGGGGGAGTGGAAGAGGGAGAAGCAGGCTTCCCGCCGAGCAAGGAGCCCGATGTGGGACTCGATCCCAGGACCCTGAGATCATGACCTGAGCCGAAGGCAGACGCTTACCAACTGAGCCACCCAGGCGCCCCTCCTTTGGAGTTTAAAGAACACGGTCAGGCCCTCAGCACGGGGCGTGGCCCTGGGAAGGCCCATCATGACAGAGAGCTGCCACAATGGTGATCACTGTTACTGTTTAGGTGGCCAAATTAAGGAGCAAAGAATGGAGCTAGGTGCCCCTGAGCAGGAGACCCACACTCCGGCCTCTGACTGGTGTTCCTGGCCACTGGGCCATTCCGGTTGCCCCAGGACTCTTGGCCAGGACAGAGATGATAAGTTGCAGCTCGGACAGGCCATGCCGTGCCCTCCCTGCCCCAGGTCACCTGCTACCACCTGCCACTTCAGGCCCGGGGAGCTAAAAGGGATGAGGGGCTGGACTGCCGCTTGCCTATGATCTCCATGAAGATCTGTTTCCAGTGCTCACAGGTCTGGAATCCTCGGCGCAGGGCCGAGCCCTCGGGGAAGGTCTGCAGTTGCTGCTGCAGGAAGCTCTCCCAGCGCAGATAGTCCGAGTACGTCTGGAAGGAGGACTTGCCCTTGTACGTGGTCTGTGAGGCACACGAACCAGTGAGATGGGGGGGGCAGTGTCCACTCACTCTTCCCAGGTGACAGCTGGTCCGCTCTGTGGCAGGTACAGCTGGCCTCTGGCCGCCTGCACACGGAGGGTGCCCCAGTCCAGGGTTACCTCCCACCAGCCTCTGGGTGCCCGTGTTAGCCTTACAAGGGCAGCAGGTTCTGATGCCACCAAAGACCCCATCCCTTTCCAACAGAACCAGCGGCAGCTCCCGGAGCCCCCGTGCTCTGCGTCCCAGCCTGTGCACACACCGTTCCCTCTGCCCGCACAGCAAGGTCCCATCACCCTTCAAGGCTTCTGTCTCCTCCAGGAAACCTTCCCGGAAGACCCGAGACGGGCCTCTGCTGGGCTCTGGCAGGCCTCGGTGTCTCCCCATCAGAGCTGTTGTCACAGCCCAGCAAGCCGCCCGTCTCCAGCCCCCAGCTCCTGGGAGCCGCTCAGCGGGGGACACAGGCACTCACCCTGCTCTGGGACCTTCCCACACACGCTCTCCCTGCGCACAGACCAGCTCACGGCGTGTCTGTGCGCACGTGTGTGTCTGAGTGTTGGTGCGGTCAGCTTGGAAGTGACACCCTGTGGTGTGGACGAGCCCAAGAGGGGATTCCGTCCTCTCTCAAACCATCTAGGGCCTCAGCCTTTGAAAGCGAGGGGATTCTGACACAGGCCAGAGCATGTGTGAAATTGGGGACCATTATGCTGAATGAGATGAGCCAGACGCAAAAAGACCAGTGTTGTAGATTCCAGTTACCTCAGGGGCCCGGAGTAGCCACGTTCCCAGAGACATGAAGTAGAACAGTGGGTGCGAGGGCTGGGGGAGGGGCGGGAGGGAGTTCGAGCTTCACGGGACAGAATTCTGGAGGTGGATGGTGGTGCTGGTTGCATAACAATGTAAATACGCTTAGTGTTACTGAACAGTGCTTCAAAAATGGCTGAGATGATCGATTTTACGATGCATATTTTACCACAACTAAAAAAACCCAACGGCCCGGGGCTTTGAAGTGGTGTCTACATTGGCCTGGGGCTCCCTTGGAGGAGGACTGGGAGGGGCTCTGGGGCCTCCTGACTTGGGGCGGCTGCTTCTGTGGCGAGTGGCAGGTGGTAGGAAGGAAAGCAGGTCCGGGGGCCAGAGAACGAGCACTGGTTTTCATCCCCCACGTCTCTACATGGTGGCCCTGCTGCTTCCCGGGACTGCCACACAGAGGGCAGGGATCTTCAGAGGAGGCACCCGAGGCCGGCGGGGAGCCGTGACTGGCTCAAGGAGACACAGTGCGCACCAGGATCAGAGCTGGGACCGGACCCTGGGTCTCAGCACACGGGCGGCTGCAGCAGGCTCAGTACACAGCCGTGTCACAGCCACAGGGCCCGCAGAGGCCCAGGCCAGGTGTGCTTGCGTGTGCGCGTGTGCGTGTGTGAGCGCGCTCGCACATGGGCCTCCCTCCTTGGGCGGGGTCCAGGGACAGTCAGGATGAGAGAGGAAGTAGTGAGGTGTGGGGATGGCTGGTCCCCTGGCTCCCAAGCTCTCCTGGGGGAGGCCCAGCGCCCGGGTCTGTGGCCCAGAACCCAGCACCCCAGAGCGGCAGAGGGGAGCGTCCGGGACTTCCGCCAGCCTCCAGCCCCACTGGCTCCTCACCCCAGAGGCGACAAACCAACACACAGCCTGGGCCGGTGGGAACAGCCTACATGGTGGAAAGGGCAGCGCCCTGTGGTCAGATGCCAGGTTTAACACTTGATGTCGACACTCCTAACCATGTGACCCGGCGGGGGGAGTAATTTCACCTCTTTGGGCCGCAGTATCCCCCTCTCTGAAGAGCCGCCCCTCTGATCTGGCCACACTGTGAGGCGAGGCCACTGGGAGCTCACCGACTCAAAGGCCATGGAGATCCACTGCACTCGGCCCTCCTTGACACCCAGCGCCCCGTGTGATAGCTGCCCGGGGAGCAGGTTGGGCTCGGGCAGCTCCTTGCATTCCGGGTGCAGCATCTGCAGGAAGGAGGAAGTGCTGTAGCCTGCAGGGAGAAGGGGAGACAGGTGGTCGGGCTGGGGACCTGGACAGCACCCCTTCCCCCCATCCCACCTGGGCATGTGTACTCACCCCCCGGTGAGCGGGTGGCAGGGACACAGCCCTGCCCCCAACCTCCCAGCCTTAAAACGCGTCTGCCACCAGTGACAGTGGGCCGTGAGGTAACCTACAGCAGTCATTTGCCACTGGGGTAGAAAAGCACACCCTGGGGCGCCCTCAGCAGAGCCCTGGCATGACCTCAGCCGGGTTTATCGGTGTCCAACCCGGCACACTCTGGCAGGTGTGCCCACGCACTGCACACATCCCCACACACGCGCACCTCTGCACCCATCCGTGTTCGCGCACGAGACGGCTCTAGAAGACTCACGCGCCCTCGCCCCAGTGCGGACACAAACTCGAGCTCAGACGCGTGTCTGCAGGACTCATGCCGGGCACGGGTGGCCTCGTGGCTGCCCACCCTGGGAGCAACAGCACGGCCTCCCCGGTGTGTCCTCCCTCTGACAAACGGCTCTCCCGCGCACCTGAGGGCAGGCACTGGGCCCCGCCCGGCTTCACCAGCTCCGAGTTCCCCGCGATGGTCTTGCAGAGGTGACACAGGTGCCCAATTTCTTTGAAGAGATCAAAGCTGCTGTCATAGACGACACTGCCCTTTCCCAAGGAGACACAAGTGGGCGCGGGCCGCTCAGTGAGTTGGGAACTCAGTCCCGAGCCCCGCCCCAGGGGAAGAACCTCCACAGCTCCCCGCCACCCGCACAGACATCAGGCTGGAGCCTCTGCATGGTCGCCTGAGGTCCCTGGCCGAGCCTGCTCTGTCCTGCTCCCAGCAGCACCTTCTGCTCCCAACACTGCCCACCCTGCACAGGGTCCCTAGGCTCAGCCCTGCTCTCACTCACACGCTCTCACCTGGGCTTCCTGCTGTCTCTCCCGCTCCGCACAGCCAAATCTCCGTCCTCCCTCAACTGCTTTGTGTCCTCCCCGCCTCCCACCCTCCTCTGAACACCTGGGGGACTCGCTGTCGGGACTGATCCCACAGATCTCTGACTATCCTGGCTCCTGAACTACTTTGGGTCTGAAACCTTGTATACCCAGCCAGACTGACTTCTCAAGGCAGGAGCTCTGACCCTACCACAGCCACGGTCCTTCCCACCACATGCTCAGCACCCATTCCGTGCCAGACAGACCTAGCCATGGCTCCAACAATTTCTCTCCCTTCCAACACCCAAGAACCCAGCACGGGGCACAAGCACCTACAGGGGGCGGAGCCCACACAGAGGGGAGGGCCCCGCAGTCAGGCACGCAGCAGGGGCTGTGGGTGCAGGGAGGGGCCTCCTGCAGGAAGAGGACGGTGGGGGGGGCGGAGTTTACACACTTGTATCTCCCTTAGCTCCATTCTAGCCCCTCATGGTGAAGGGCAACCAGCTCAGGCCCACAATGTACCTAGATTCCTGGGCGATTCTAAGAGCTCAACCCTGATCGCTCCTCAAGAGAAACAGTGCCCTCGAGGGCCTGTGGTGGTCCTGTCTGGGCCTCGTGAGCAGTCAGAGGAACAAGAGGGCGTGGGGGGAGCTGGGCCAGTGGCCATCTGGGCTGGTACTTGTTTGCAGATCTGGTGCGGTCCGGCCCTTTGACATCTGCCCAAAGTGGGCCCACGTACCGGGTCTCCGATGACATGGTTGTCCACCTGCCGCGTGCGGTTGATGCCAATAATGCCAAAGACCACGAAGACCATGGCCCCTGTATCCACCAGCGGCCGCACGGCTGGCTTCCCGCAGCCCGTGTTCACACAGGGGTTGAAGCCGAAGGTGGCCGAGAGGCGGGCCTTGGGCACTGCAGAGGGAGTCACATCTGTATGGGAAGGCGGGGCCCAGCCTCCCGAGGCCCCACTGCAGCCTCCCCGCATGTACCTTTCTCACTGGGCACATAGAAGAAGCCTTTGGTCGGGCCGTCGGGGCTGGAGCTAAGCAGGCAGCCAGGAGGGGCTGCACACACACGCCCGTGGAAAGGGGGCTTGTGGGACTGAGCAAAGTACACTTTCCTGTGGAGGCAAAGGAGCCCGGCTGAGGCTGGGAAGGCCAGGAGGAGTCTGGGAGGTGAGGCAAGCATAGCCACGTGCGGCTGGGTACCAGGACTGGAAGAGGGCGGGGACGGACTCGGGGGCCCCCCCAGCACAAGGATTTAGTCTCAGTTTGGGGGCTGGGGTGCGGAGGTCACTTCTGGTCTCCCCGCTGCCGGGACGCGCCACGTGGCCTGCTCAACAGCCTCCTGTTGTGTGTGTGTCTCCCCACCTGGGGCATGAGGGATGGAGACCAGGAGTTTCCAAACTGTCCTCCAGGGGGTGCAAGAGTTCACAGAGGGGCCCCAGGCCAGCCTTGCGGTTCCCTACTCAGAAGCACCCCCACCTTAAGCTGAATAGTTACTGAGCCTCAAGATTCTGTGTGAAGCAAGGGTTCCATGGTTAGCTTGTTCACCACTGGACCTGACATAGCTCAAGGTTCTTTCTAGAATGTTCTAAGCTCATCCAGGCAGCCTGATCCCGGTTGCTATTGTGTATGTGCAGAGCAAGCCCAGCCCTGGGCTCAGGGGAGGGTGGGCAGAGGGACCCCCACCCCCTAAGCCAAGGTACCCTCGGCTGGAAGGGCCCAGTGAGCCCATCTTGGTCACCTGCCCCCACCTCCACGCCATGCCTCTGTCCCAAGTGACGTCCAGCCTCTATGGGTGCCCAGCACCCCGAGGTCAGGCTCTGTCAGAGTCAGAGCCCCGCATGTCACCAGCGCAGGGCCCGCACTGTCGCTCTCTAGGCCCAGCACCGCTCCCCCTTCCAGAGCAGAGCACGTGCCATCATTTGTAACGACGCTGCGGCTGACTTGTTAGCTGCTGTCTCCCGCTAGCCAGCCTAAGGGCAGGAGCCACATCTGTCTTATTTACCACCGTATCCCCAGCACCAGCGGGGTGCCGGCACCTAGTCGGCGCCCCATGTTTGTTCAATGAACAACGAAATACAGCCTCAATGGATACATGAATGGGGGGCCCTGGTCAGAACACGGGTGTCCCCAGCTGCTCGGAGCCCCCCCACCCCCCTTGGGAACAGAGTGCTGTCACCGTTAAGTATTTTGGGGCACTTATTACATGCCAGGCACTAGGCAGGGCCCAAGTATGCAGTAGCTAAGTACAACAGTCTCTATCCTGTCTCCTTATGGTCTGGCGGGGCGGGGGAGGGGGTGGCGTTAATTAAAATATTTGCAGAATTAATTATATAGAGAGAGTGAACAGTGCCTTGGAGAGGAGGTGCAGAGCGTACACATCCACTCATTCGGCAAGTGTTCACTGAGCACCCCCTGGGCGCCAGGCCCTGTGCTGGGCGTGAGGGACACAGCGGGGGAAACGGTCAGCGTGCCCACCGCACGATGCTCCCGAGGAACAACAGGTTATAAACCACGGGTCAGAGTGATCCCAGGTGGCGATGGGGGCTGGAAGGGGAGCAGGTGTAGCGCATGGAGAGGGACCGGGCATGGTTCTTCGGGACGGGGAGGGAGTTCCGGTCAGGGACAGCTTCTCCCAAGAGGGGCCATCGGAGTGGACGCCTGAATCCCGGAGAGAAGCCATCACACCTGAGGCGCTCGGGAAGAGCATTCTAGGCAGAGGGAGCAGCAAACGCAAAAGGCCCGAGACGGCGCCTGCTGGGCATGTGGGGGAGGGGCAGCGGCACCAGCGCAAGGCAGGGGGGCGGGGGGGAGCTGGTCACTGGCCCGTCCTCTGCACCGGCGTCCCCCACTCCCCAGTCCTGGGCCGAGAACTCTCTGAATACATGTGTGCATGTGGACAGGGGCTTCCTAAAGGTGCCTGCTGACATCTCCCGGGGGAGAGGGCTCCGGCTGGGGGAAAGGGGCTTATCTGCGAGGCCGTTACCGCGTGTGCTGCAGCTCGTTGGCGGCCGCGTAGAAGCTGAAGTCAAACTTCCAGCCCCGCTTGGCGTCACAGGCCAAGGTTGTCACCATCCACTTGCGGGAGGGGCTCGCCGGCTGGAGCAGCCCTACTGTAGACATACAAGCGGTCAGCTTCTTGGTGAAGTTACCCAAAGGCGCTCTATACACCTAAGCAGTGGATCGACAGAGACAAGACAGGTGACTCCGGGGGGCTGCCTCGGCCTGGGCCCGGCCTCAGGCTCCGGCCCCTCCCTCCAAGGCAGGTCCCCCACCCTGTCCAAGCCCCCCCACCATGGGGGGGCAGAGGCTCAGGAGGCCTGGGTTCGAGTCTGAAGATGGAGCAAATCCTTCCCTCCCTGGCTGAGCCTCAGTCCTTCCTCCAGCGGGGCATCTACTCTACCCAGGGCCTGAGCTGGGCTCTGAGCGTGCGGCAGCGAGCAAGATGGGCTTGGTCCCTGCCCCCGTGGAGCTGCCAGTCACAATGGCTTTACGGTCTTTTAGGGGCTATGAGTGTAATAGGATGATAAGACAGGATAAATGGGCAGGGGAGGAGGAGGGCAGACGAGAAGTGGACCAGCACAGGGCTCTCTGAGGGGATGACATTCATGCTGAGGCATCAGTGACGGGCCTGCTGTGCGTTCCACTGGAAGAAAAGCTTTCTAGGTAGTGGGAACAGCACTGCAAAGACTCAGAGTCAGGAAATGCCTCAGACACCTCACCATTCAGATGGAAATATAAACCCTGAACAAATGAGTTGACACAGGGTGTAACTTGTGATTCAGATGATTCCTGAGAGGGAGACCCTGGAGGCCTGGGGTGGCCCTCAGAGGCTGGAGCAGCTGCTGAGAACAATCACATGACCACCGCCTACTGAGCACTTCCTGTGTCCTACATGCTATGTACTATTACCTCACGTACCTCCTACCCTGGCTGGACTTTACACACCCCATTTCACAGATGAGGAGACTGAGGCTCAGAGGGATTAAGCAATCTGCCCAAAGACACACAGATTATAAATGGCAGAGCCAGGACTCGAACCCAGGTCTGGCTGACTTGGAAGCCCATACTGTCACCACTCTGTAGGTGCCACAGACCTGGCTGGGAGAGGGTCCCCGTCTCCCTCAGAGACCCTGCCTCCCCCTCCCGACGCGGCTCTGAGGGCCCCCCCCGGTACTGGCGGTTCAGGTCATGGCAGCCCAGGCTCACCTGGAAGGAAGGTACCTCCCCGTCCCCGGGGGACACGATCTGCCAAGGGGCGGGTAGGCTGGCGTTGAGGGAGAACCTGTACACAGCCGGGTGGCCTTTACTCTTCACCTTGGATACATACACGGTGCCTGGGGAGTCTGGGAGACAAATGAAGGATGGAGGAGGGGTGGACAGTCCCCTTCCCTAGCTTCCCCTGACCTGGGGCAGCCCACTCTCTGTTCTGTGGACTGAGGAGCTGAGCCCTAACTTGGGCTCCTCTCTAAATGCTGGCACTGTTCCTCTCTATTGGACCGAGCCGATGGCCATGATGGGGGGTGCTGGTGGTGGGTGTGGGGATGGGGTGGTGGCACGGATGAAGCGGGAGGTGGCAGTGGTCACCAGGATGGGGTGGCAGTGTAGGTGGATGGATTGACCCCAAGTCATGGTGAAGATGTGCCATCTGGGTTAGGGTAGTGGCGGTGCTGCCCGTGATGGGGGGGCGGGGTAAATGGTGGGGCCGGGGCTGCGAATGACAACAGCAGGCACGGAGGGTGACAACAGCCATGGGGTGACAAGGACACACAGAACTGCCCCAGAGGAGGGCTGATTCCCACACGTGTTCCAGCATCCCACCTCTGATGGAGACCTGGGCAGGGATAAGCCAGCCTCCGGGGCTCAGGATGCCCCTGCCCTCCCCGAGACACACACACAACAGGTTGCTGGGGCGCCAGAGGCCTGGCTGGGGTGGTGGCAGGAGGGGATGCCTACTTTTCTGACTGAGGAGAGCTAGTAGGATAGTGGACGAGGGCCCCAAGTTCACCCCCCAACCCAACCCCTCATCAGTGTCTCCAAGAACACAGACTCTTGTTCTCATAGGAACATCCTAGTACTAGGCAGGATCTCCCGAGGCCCTCCCCCCCAGCCAGACCACACGCCCCACTAACCCTGTGGGGTGGCCTCAGGTCGGCTGGCCCAGGGGACCCCCGAGCCCCGCTTCTTCTTCTCCAGGGATGTCCGGATGTTGTTCTGCAGGCTGTGGGGCTTCTCCTGGAACAGACCTACCCCCGTGCCTCATTAGGAGGGCTTCCCTGGCTGAGCCCGGCAGGGGAGGGCAGAGATGGAGAGAGATGGCCACCCTAGGGACACAGGCCTTGGGGCCCTCAGCTTGGGGGAGGGGTGACAGGGGTCTGAAAGAAACTGTATGGAAATGAAAAAAATGCCAAATACTGAATTTGCAGGAATCTGAAGGCAAAAGGAAGGCACCTGTCAGCTCCATTCAAAGGAAGACACTCTGACGCTTTCCCTCCTTGTCCTCGCCATGCCTTAAGTACCTCCTCTGTCAAATGGGGTGACTCCGAACCCCCAGAGGGTGGCGGAAGGACCAAATGGGATGCTGCATCTCATGCATTTAGCTTGTGATAAATGCTCGAGTGGGAACAATTGGGAATGGGACATCATCAACCAGCAGAGATGACAAGAGACTGTCCTGTTTTGCCTCAACCACTGGGATGGATTTTCTGTTTTCTTTTGTTGTTGTTTCATGAGAGAAATTTTACACCTTCAAAGATGCAATCTTCACAATAATTCTCGGAGATCATTATCATTAACCCCATATGACAGAGGAGAAAGCAGAGAGGTTCGGGGAGGTTCTGTGACCCGCAGAGGAAGTGAGAGGCAGAGCCTCATTTGGATCCAGTCTTGGCGGCCCCGAAAGCCCTTTCTGCTGCAACCCCAACAGGTCTCCCTAAGGGCAGTTCAGGGAGCTAAGAGGGGCAAGGGGCGGAGGCTGGACTTGGGCTAGTGTCCTGGCCCTTCTCTGGACAATTCCAGGAGCTTTGGCACCGTCCTGGGTTTTGTCCATCTAGGAACGAGGAGTGGCTTTTTGACTCGCAGTTGGTCCCACAGCAGCAGCAGTAAGGGAATTTAATGTGTAGGCGCGGGCGGGAGAGAGAGGAGCCAGGGATGCGGCCGGGGCTAGATCCAATTTAGGAGGGGCTCTTTGGGCACCTCTCTGAGCTGCAGTCGATTATCATGCATTTGGCTAATGCCATTACCAAGGGGAAGGCCAGGTTAATGTGAACACTGCCCTAATTAAATGAAGGCAATTACAGCAGTCAGCGGATCTTCTCCTAGGAGCTGGAAGCTCCTAGAAGCTTCTCTAACTGACCTGGCAAAGCTGTATGACCTTGGGCCAACCTCCCCTGGCCCCAACCCCGACCTCAGGCTTCCCTCTGTAAAATGAGGGCCTGGATCAGACTACCCCTAAAGCAAGGAGACATCTTCAACTCACCTCCTTGCTCATCCCTGACACCCACTCCCCATCACCAAATCCTATGGATTTCACCTCTTAAAAACCTCTTGACTCCACTGCCACCATAAGCACGCTGGCCCAGGCCCACTGTCTTACGTTCAGATGAAGGCACCAGCCTCCTACCTGGTCTCCCAGCCAGCTTCTACCCTGTCCCTCCCATCTACCTCCACACAGCACCTGGGAGAATCAGTCATGGCCCTTCTCTGCCTAAAATCCTCCAGTAGCCCCCCTGCCAATTAGAATTAAATGCAGACTCCTCACTCCAGTCCTCCAGTCCCTGGTCCAGCATACCTGGCTAGCCTTAGCTCCTGAGACCGACTCTCTCAAACTTGGCCCTGGTTTTGCCCACCTCTGGTGCTTCCCTCTGCCTAGACCTCTTCTCTTCTCTCTCTCTCTCTCTCTCTCTCAGCCTGGCTAACTCCTTCCCTTTCTTTGAGTCTCAGCTTAGACACTGCCTCTTTCAGGAAGCCTTCCATGATGCTGAGCTCCCCAGGCTCCCTGTTCTTCCTCCATCACAGCACAGATCTACTATTCCAATGCTGGCCCCTAGCAAGCAAATGAACTCCCTGAGCTCAGGAAGCCTGTCCTGCCCACTACGGTTTCCCCAGCACCCGGGAAATACCGGTTTCAGGAAATGGGGAAACACTCAGGCTCAGATGTGGAGTGATTTGCTGAGGTCGCACAGTGACCTGGACCTTGCATCTCGCAGGCCAACAGTCTTTGAGACCCGAACTCCGAAGAGAGCAGGGAGCCACAGGGGACACCCGACTGAACTCTTACCTGAGCAGGTGATGCAGGATATGCCCTCAGCGCTCAGGTTGTACTTGAGGTCCAGCAGCACCTGGATGTTGGTATCGGGCCGGAAGAGCAGAGGGGCCCGGCTGGCGGGGCGGAGCCGGCTGGCAAAGACCAGGGACAGGATGAGGACGGAGACAAAGAGCCCTGCCAAGAAAGGAGGCACACTAGGCGGGGCCGAGGGCCAGGGCCTGGGGCCTGGGCGGGTCCTCACAGCCCTGGGGAAGAGCTGCTCCCTTTATGGGGGAGCAGTGTGGGACGGGGTCCCCAGGGAGCTGGCAGAGTTGTGGCACGCCAGCCTGTGGGTGAAGCTGGTCAGGGATTGGTCCTCTGGGGGTCGGGGTTGGATGTTATTCGTGTCACCTGGGGGGCAGGTGACAAGCTTGCATTCTTGGACAAGAACCAGCCACCATCTTAGAGCACCTAACAGTTTCTGAGGAGCTGGCACGTCCACTCGATTATAAACTCTAAATACTGTCAGTGACTATAACTATAATAGCACTCAGCATTTATTGAGCACTTACTGCATGCCACACACCGGGCTGAGTTCATTCCTTGCACCGTGGCTTGCCCTCCGACTGCCCTATTGGATACATACTATTCTTATCCTCAGGAACAGGATAGGAAACTGAGGCTCAGACTAACCGACAAACCCAAGGTTACCCAGCCAGTACATGGTAGAATTAGGATTCCAACCTGGTCAAGCTGGTCTGACTCCAGAGCCCAAGCATTAAGCGCTCTGCTCTACCACCCGGTGTGGTGACTGGCACAGTAGGTGCTCCATAAACCACAGTTATGGGGGACCAGCTCCATTCTACACGGGAAGGGGGTGACGCCCAGAGAGTGAGACGCCAGCCCAGGGTCATGTGCAGGAGGGGGCTGGGCTCCCAGGGCCGATACGTCCTTTGGGGAGTCTGTCCCCCATGCCTCGGGCACTGAGGAAAAGCTGCAAGTAGGAGGGGAAAGAGGGTGGAGACCCCACTTACCCACGATCACCCAGCGGCTCTTGACAGCAGACCACAGGGCCCAGTGGTGCAGCATCTCCTGCAGCTGGGCAATGAGCTGGCCCCTGCTGCCCCGGTCGGGGGGTGGCTGGAGGCTCTCGGGGGGCACAGACACCAGGGACACGTCTCCCAGCTCCAGCGACACTGCCAGGGCAGAGCAGTGGCTCATCAGAGGTCAAAGCCCACTCTGGTCCCTGTCCTCTCCAGGGAAGCCCAAGTGCTTGATGAGGATCCCCGATGGCCATCAGGACCAGCCTGTCCTCACACCATCTCATCAAAGGTGACCTCCCTGGCAGACGCAGGCCCGGGTCTCGCCAGGGTCAGCAGGGCAGGCTGGCGCCAAACTTACCTGGCTCCTCCTCAACGTTCAGCAAGGGGATGTCATCGTCCAGGTAGGGCATGGGGCCTTGGGCAGGGCTGCCCCCAGACCGCTCAGGAGTGGCGAACACGTCCCCGGGAAAGTGCAGGGAGCTCTTGCGGCCACACTTCTGGTGGCAGCTGTGGGGAGAGTGGGGGCGAGGGGTGAGCCCCGAGGGCCCCGGGTGCACAGGGAGGGTACCAGCCACCGTATGAGCCCTGGCATCACACTGCTGTGGACGTTTCCTGGAGGACATTCACCATAGACTCCCAGGAGCCTATTGCCTGATTCCTTTCCAGGGCCATCTCCCCAGCCAACCCCCCGCCCCCGGACCCTCGGTACCATTCTTCCTCTGGGAAGACAAAGGATGACGGCAACCATGACCCAGGGAGAGGGTCCCCTGCGCTGGTGTGCCCCGCCCCAAGCCCAGAGCCCCTGTCATTCTGAGTACCCAAGCCCAGCCAGCCACCCAGGCCTGACTCCATGTGGTCACCATCCCTCCCTCCCCCCTTCCCCGACCACCCAGCCCGCGAGACCCCAACACTTTGACCTCTGGCACCACCTGTGGGCCGACCCATCCAACTCTGCACACAGCTCACTATGTCTAAATATGGTTACTCCACCAAAAACCCGAGAAGCATTTAACATGGTGGCTGGCATGGGGGGGCTGGTCAGACCACTGGGTTTAAATCTCAGCTCTGCTGCCTACTGAACGGGTGACCTTGAGAATGTCGCCCACCCTCCCCCAGCCCTTGTTTTTCGTCAGTAAAATGGGCGAAACAAGGGAACCCAGTTCCGAGGGTGCTGGGGGGGGAATAAGGTCTTGTATAAAGGCGCTTTGCCCACTTCCTGGCACGGAGTAGATGCTCCCAGATGGTAACTCCCCGGCAGGATTCTCTTCTCCCTCCTCGGTCCCACAGGAGTGCCCAGCATAGAACTGGACACACTGAAGGTGCTCAATAAAGGATCCCACAGCTTTTAGAAGAGAGGGTGGGGCGCTGAGCGGCCCTAGAGGACGTGTTACGGGCATTTGGTGAGAGGAGGACACGGCCCCCCCCACCTCTGCCGGCCGCTCACCTGGTCCGGCAGGCGTTCTCTAGGGGTGCCATGTAAAGGCTCCAGATGCCCAGGGCGGCCGGCATGGTGAACAGCACAGCCAGCCAGCAGCAGGACACGATGAGGGACATGAACAGGCCAAAGTCATGGACGGCCGGGATCTGGCAATGGAGAGGTACAGGTGGGCTGTGAGGCCGCTCAGGCCCGGAGTCCAGGGAGCCTGGACCTCTGTAGCCAAAGGCACTCAAGACCCCAGACCACTCCCAGAATGGGGAGGGGGTGGTGAGGAGGCCCAGGCTGCCAGGAGGACATCAGAAGGCGAGGGCTGGCAGAAGGGGGCACAGCAGGGGAGGAAGAGTCCCACCTCTGGGGCAGAGGCTCAGGTCCACACTGCAGCCCCCTGCCTACGGTGATGCCTAGCACAGAGCAAGCACTCACTAACGGTCATTACCCAAGCGCCTAGGGGGTCAGAGGAAGACAGCCTGTTAGACCAGGCCACATGTGAGTGAGGGTAAGGGAGAGAGTGCTCACATGTGCACCTGGGGCTGGGGAGCCATGGGGGGTGCTCTGGGGTGTCCCAGGGACCCGCATAGGGATGTGGCAGTTGAAGGAAACTGTAACCAACAGCACACAGGTCTTCGCTGTTTGTGAAAAACTTTGACAACCAGCTCATTTCAGTCCCTGAATAATCCACACAGGAGGCGAGTGAGGCTCAGAGGTCTTAAGGTCACACGGCCAGTCACAAAGGGGACCTAGAACCTAGCTCTGCCTGTTTTCTGGACACAGTTCTCTACCAAGGCCCAAATAATCCCAAAGCATCTAGTGGTTTCTAGATGGGATACTTGGCCCAGGTCATTAAATGTTTCGAAGGCTTGGGTGGGCTCACTGCCTTTCGGGTTCTGTTGGCACCAAGGACCTGGCCCAAACTCAGATAACTCAGATCCTTCTCCTGAGCTCAACTCAGGGGCCTGAAGGAGCATGGGGTCAGTGAGAGGGATGTCGATGAGAAGGATGACAATGTAGGGTGAAGCTGGCTGGTGGGTGGGAAGAGCTCTGGACTGGGGGTCAGCGGACTTGGTCAGGCTCACCACTTACCAGCTGTGTGAACTTGAGGAGGTCACTTTACCTCTCTGGGCCTCAGTTTCAGTATTAGGAAAATAGGGATGTAATTGTACCTCTGTCATATGTCTTGAAAACTAAACGTGGAAGAGCTTTGGGAATTGCCACACACCCTTCAGGGCAGAGGTTGGATTACTATTAATGAGCATTAATAATAAATACTATTTGTATTTTCATGATTTTCCCATTTGTTAAGTTCTGGTAATGACGACCAGTAGCAAGAACGGAGTCTAGGGATGTGGCAGGTGCCTTGAGGCAAACGCTGTGTGGCTGCAAGAGAAGGGGTGAGTGGGAGGAGCAGAGCCCAGGGACCATGGGAGGAACGGGGAGGCTGGGCCAGGGACAAAGGCAGTCTCTCACCTGGGAGAAAACATTAGCTGCGTAGGCAGCGGCCGTGGTCAGGGATGTGAAGAACGTGGCCTTGCCTGCCGTCTGGATGGTGTGGATCATCCGCAGCTGGGGGTCCTCCAGGTGGGTGGCCTGGCGGTAGGTGTTGATGAACACAAAGACATCGTCCACACCTGTGGGCGGGAGCCCCGGGCCAGCAGGGGCAGGCTCAGGATCATATTGCTATCTCCAGAATCAGACCCACGCTGGGCCTACACTAACCCAGAGTGGCCCCCTGAGAGGTCAGGCTCCAGGGGATTCCTGCTTCTCAGCCTGGAGTTTGGAAAGACCCATCTGACTTTGGCTCTACCCACCAAGAATCCAAGCCCCACCCTCCATGCTCCCTGGCCCTACCCCTTCCCCAGAACAAGGCCCCTATTCCAAATCTTCACCTCCTTTCCACCCTTCCCACCATGCCACAGAGGCAACTCACCGATGCCCACTATCACAAAGGCAGCCACGCCATTGAGGATGCCCAGGTACTGGATACCAAAGACCACATGGTACAAGAAGAGTGCCACCAGGCAGCTGAGGCCAATGCTGGCAATCCCGAAAAAGGACAGGAACACTGGGCAGGGCAAGAGGCACATGGGATAGAGTGGGAGGGCCCAGCAGAACACACACCCTTCAGGGACACAGCTGGATCCTGCCTCACACCCCATGTCCACACAGAGTGCCCTTCACCACCCTGGGTGTGCCCTGAACAGTTCTCATGCCCAGAGAGAAGGGGCCAGGCAGGAGGCCAGAGTGGCAGAGGGAGCCATCTGAGTGGGTGGTTCACAGACCCTCATCTTCATAGAACTGACCTCGGTTGCTAGTAGGGAATTATTATATGTTTAACATCTGTCACCCCAGTAGACTAGAGGTTCCATGGGGGTAGTAAACATGTCTATGATATTCTTCACCGGATCTCTGGCACCTCAGAGCATCCGACACATAGTCAGTGCCCAATTAATATTTGTTATGTGGATGAATGAATGAATGTCTTTTCTATTTTTGAAGGTCTGGCTAATCTGTCGTTCGCTTGGGCAATAGAGAGTACCTACTGTATATGCAGAAAGAAGCAGCCAGGGTACGTGGGAAGGTGGCAGTGTTACAGTGAACTGAGGGACAAAAGGGCAGCTGGGGACTATAAAACAGGCTACAGAATAATCCATAAAGGAGGGTCCGATACTCCAGACTCCCCAAAACAAAATTTTTAGCAAGGAAATGATGGTCAAAGGGCACAAGGTTAACCATGTGAGGTCCCGGGAGTGGGGGCCCTCAGGTATGGCCTGAGCTGTGTCTGGACCACAGTGCCCCTGCCTGGGGTTGAAAGGTGACCTCTGAGCATCCCACCCCACCAGCTCTGACATGGCAGATTCAAGATGATTTCTGGCATTCTGGAGAAGGCAGACTTTGGTGGAACAAGAGCACGTGGGGTGGGGAGAGGGGAGCTGGCTCCTGCTGGGCCTTCTGAGGAAGCCTACCTGAGCAGGAGGTGAGAATGTAGACGAGGGCCGCGATGCAGCTGCTGCTGATGAAGGCCAGGAGCATGTCGTTGTTGAAGGTCCTGCGCACCTCGTAATCAAAGAGGTCTGTCCCCCCGTATAGAACCTGGACTTTGCTGGTGGGGGGTGGAGAAGAAAGACAGAAGTGGTTTGCAGATGGCTGTTGACACTTGGAGGACCAGGAGATATCCACCTCCACAGTGGCTCTTTACCTTGGCTATACGTTGAGTCACCTGGGGGCTTCCAAAAATCCTGATGTCCAGGCCAGACTCTAGACAAATTAAACCACAATTTCTGGGGTGGGGCTGAGTCATCAGTGTTTAAAAATCTCCCAGGTGATTCAAATGTACGGCCAAGGTTGAGACCATACTCAACACAGATAATAATCAATCACAGTCAAATCCTATGCCACCTCCCAATTCTCAATATTTGCTGCAAAATTCTAAATTCAAACCAGCTTCCATATATGCAGTTTTACATGGCTATTCAGTGTGCAGGTGACACAAGCTATTCTTTTTTTTTTTTTTAAAGATTTTATTTATTTGTCAGAGAGAGAGAGCACAAGCAGGGGGAGTGGCAGGCAGAGCAGGCAGAGGGAGAAGCAGGCTCCCTGCTGAGCAAGGAGCCCAACATGGGACTTGATCCCAGTACCCTGGGATCATGACCTGAGCCGAAGGCAGATGCCCAACCGACTGAGCCACCCAGGCATCCCACAGGCTATTCTTAGTAATAACAAAAACATAACCAGCTGGTCACATTGAGTTTTAAAGTACAAATCTGCTTCTGGCCATGATGGAGTGATAAGATCAAATCTAGATCTACCCTCCCCATGAAATTAACAACAACAAAAAAGAGAAAATATATAAAGCAAGACTCTGAACATGAGATAACACAGGATGATAATACCTGAGAGACGAGAATCAAAATGGGTCCTATGGTTATCCTGACTTACCACCTTGAGAGTTGCTGGGCCCCAGTGCAGCCTAATATATGGGCTAGTGGGCTCCCTAAAGGAGGGTGCAACTTTCCCAAACTTGATGGAAACTATAAACCTGCTGATTCAAGAAGCTCAAGCAACTAACTCCAAGTACAAAACAACAACAACAACAACAACAAAAAACCCCCAAAACCATGAATGAAACAACAACAAAGCACATCATAATCAAATTGCTCAAAACCAGTGACCAAAAGAAAGTCTTAAAAGCAGCCTGAGGAAAAAGATGCATCACACGCTGAAGAACAAAAATAAGGATGACTTCTCATCAGAAACAGTGCAAGTGAGAGGACAATGGAGCAGTACCTTTTACCTACTGGGAAAACAGTTGACCCAGAATTCTATACCCAGCAAAACTATATTTCAAAAGCAAAGGCAAAATGAAAACCTTTTCAAATACACAAAAGCAGAAAGAATTCATCTCCAGTACCCCTGCACTATAAGAAATGTTAAAGGAAGTCCTTCAGGTACAAAGAGAAGGATAACAGATGGAAACATGGATCTATACAAAGGAATAAGAAGGACTGCAAATAGTAATGGCATGAACAAATATATAAATTTTTCTTATTACTCATTAAGTCTCTTTATAATTGACCATTTAAGCAAAAATAATAATATAGTGTGGTATTTATAACGTGTATGAAAATAAAACACATGACAACAATAACATAAAGGCCAGGAAGAAAGAAATGGTAGTATACCACTGTAAGGGTCTCACACTATACACAAGGTGGTATAACATCATCTGAAGGTATGCTGTGATAATCTAAGGTTGCATACTTTAAGCCCTAAACCAAGCACTAAAATAAATAAAAAGTTATGGCTAAAAGGCTAACGAAGGAAATAAAACATAATAATAAAAAATACTGAATTAGTTCAAAAGAAGGCAAAAGAGAGGAAAAGGGGAACGAAGAATATATGATAAGTAGAATAAAATAAGATAGGCTTAAGCCTAACCATATTAATAACTGCATTACCTATAATTGTCTAAACACCCCAATTAAAAGGCAGAGACAGTCAGACTAGCTTTTAAAAAAATCAAAACCTAGTGGCCTACAAGAAACGCATTTTATGATTTTTTTGAAGATATTTATTTATTTAAGTAGTCTCTACACCCCATGTAGGTCTTGAACTCACGACCCTGGGATCAAGAGTCGCATGCTCCTCTGAAACCCACTTTAAATATAGACACAAATAGGTTAAAATCAAAAGGATAGAAAAAGATGTGCCATGCTAACTCAAATTAAAAGAAAGCAGGAATGGTTACATTAATAACAAACTAAGTAAACTTCAGAGCAAAGAATATTACTAGGGATAAAGAAGACAATTTCAAAATGATAAAGGGTTCAATTAATCCAGACAACACAATCAACCAATTTGACCTAATTGATATTTATTAAGCACCCCACCCAGCAATAGCAGAATATGTATTCTTCTTAAGGGCACAAGGGAACATTTAGCTAGACAGACCACAATCTGGATCATAAAACAAGACCCAATAAATTTAAAAGGACTAAAGTCATACAAAGTATGCTCTCTGACCACAAAAGAATTAAATTAAAAATCATCTACAAAATGATATCTGGAAAATTACCAAATATTTGGAATCTAAATAATATACTTTTAAATAACACATGGGTCCAAAAAAGAGATCAGAAGAGAAAATAGAAAGTATTTTGAGATGCACCTGGGTGGCTCAGTCGGTTAAGTGCCTTTAGGCTCAAGTTACGATCCCAGAGTCCCGGGATCAAGCCCCGAGTCAGGCTCCCTGCTTCTCGTTCTTCCTCTCCTTCTACCCACCCCCGACTCTGTGTTCTCTCTCTCTGTCTCAAATAAATAAAATCCTTAAAAAAAAGTATTTTGAATTGAATAAAAATGAAAACACAACATATGAAAATTTGTGGGATGTACTAAAACAGTAACAAAAGGGAATTTTATAGCAATAAATACCTATATTGGAAAAGAAGAAAGGTTTCAAATTAATGAGCTCAGCTTCTAGTTCAAAAAGTATAAGAGAAAATTACATGTAAAGTAGGTAGACAAAAGGAAATAATGAAGATCAGAGAAGAAGTTAATGAAAAACAAAACAAAACCAATAGAAAAAAAAAATCAAAGAAACCTAAAGCTAGGTCTTTGAGAAGAACAGTAAAATTGACAAGCCTCTAACCAGACTGATCATGAAAAAAGAGAGAAGATACATATGAAAGAGGTGACATCACTAGTTTCTACAGATATTTAAAAGATAATAAGGGAATATTATGAATCACTTTATACCAACAAATTTGACAATTTAAATGAAATGGACAAATTTCATGAAAGACTCAAAAACTACCAAAGCTCATGCAAGAAGAAATAGATAATGCTAATCGCCCCATATTTTTTAAATGAATTTTAAAAAAATTGAAATAGCAGGGGCGCCTGGGTGGCTCAGTCAGTTGGGCGGCTGCCTTCGGCTCAGGTCATGATCCCTGGGTCCTGGGATCGAGCCCCGCGTCCAGCTCCCTGCTCGGTGGAGAGCCTGCTTCTCCCTCTCTCTCTGCCTGCCTCTCTGCCTACTTGTGCTTTCTCTTTCTGTGTCAAATAAATAAATAAAATCTCTAAAAAAAAAATTGAAATAGCCCTGTGTGTATTTTTTAAGTGTGCAAAAAAAGAAATAGATACAGAGTCCAGAAATAAACCCACATATATATGGACAATAGATTTTTGTCCTAGGTGCAAAGGCAATCTTTGTTGAAGGGATAATCTTTTCAACAGATATGCTGGAACAATTAGATATCTGTATAAAAATATGTGGCATGTCCATACACTGGATTACTGCTCAGCATCTAAAAATAATAAACTATCGATACCTGCAACAACATGGATATAACTTAAAATAATTAGACTGAAAGAGGTCAACTAAATGAGTGCATACTATATGATGCCATGGATATTAAATTCTAGAAAATGAAAACCAGTATATAGTGATAGAAAACAGAAAGTGGTGCCTGAGGTAGGGGTGGGCAGACAAGAAAGGGCAGAATACAGTGATTAGCCAGGGTATAGGAGGAAACTTTTGGGGGAGATGGACAGGTTCATCATCTGATTATGGTAAAGGTTTTATGGTATATACATGTGTCAAAACTAATCAAGCTGTAAATTTCAAGTATGTGCAGTTGGCTGTATGTCAATTATATCTCAATAAAGCTGTTTTAAAAAACCAAATGGAACATTTAAAAGCCAAGTAGAAAAGATCTTTGGATTATCTACTTTGTTGAACTAAATAGGTTAATTGATCTTTCATTAGAGTAGAACACTGAAAGTTCAAGCAACTGTTTATTAATTAATTAACTCATTCATTTGTATACCATTTATAGAGTGCCTTTGAAGTTCTAGGTCCTATCTTAGTTGCTGGCTATAAAAAGACACAGGCCCAAACTTTTACTCTCAGGTATAAAGGAATAGCTCATGGGAGACAATATTCTTGCCAAGAACTACAAAAAGTCAGATAAAATTCAGAAGTCATCTATTTAATGACAGTAGAGAGTTCCTAAAGTAATGAGAAGTAGAGGAACTCCAGAAAGACTCTGGAAAGAGAAGAACCTAGGAAAAGTAAGTTGCCCTTCTACAGCTGTTTTCATCCTGGAGGCATCTGCTGATTCTGAACACAGGCAGAAGGCTGAAAATCAAGGCTAGGAGTCAGATGAATTAGCATAGTTTGGGGCAGAAACTTGTAGACCAGCAGAGTATATGGTCAGTTTCTCCCTCAGTACTTGTGCTGGGTAGTGGAGCTGCATGAAGCATTAGGCTGCAAGTCTAAGCAGAAAGCCTCTGAAAAAGTGGCATGGAGTTTTTGTTTTATTTTTCTTTTTGTAGTTTTGAGAAACAAATATTAGAGTTTGTAACTGTCAGGGAAAAGAGTTGTGCAGAATACACCAGGCTCCCAGTTGAAAATTCTAGAGAATCAAGGGCAAACAAGAGGCAGATTGAAACTTTGCAGGGCTGCAGCCCTGACTCAGCGAAATGGTTGGCTACTTAAGGTGATCAGTCACAAATCTGTCTGCCTAGTGGAGAGAAGGACAAACTTTCTGTGCAGGAAAAAATATCATCTGGACCTCTTTGTTTTTTATACACAATGTTCATCACTCAATAAAAATTACCAGGCATACTCATAGGCAGGACCACATGACCAAAAACCAAGTGAAAGAATAGACTACAGAAACAAATCCACAGGTTATTCCTATATTGAAAGTCAGCTGATAAGGACTTTAAAATAATGATAATTAATATGTTTAAGGAGAGAAAGGATAATATGGACAAAAGAAATAAAACTAAAGAATTTCACCAGGGATTTAGATCAATAACAAAGAATCAAATGGAAATTCTCCACAGAAAAACTTAACATTAACATTAAAATCTCAGCAGATATTACTTGGCAGATTAGATATAACAGAAGACTAGAGTATAACAGTGAACTGGAATATCTAAAACATAGAAAGAAATGAAACATAGAAAGTAACATATACTAGAACATAGAAAAAAAAATAAAAACCTTGGAAAGAGCAATGAAAACACATGGAACTCAGTGAAAAGGTCTAACATTTGTGTAATTAGAATCCTAAAAAGGAATCCTAAAAGGTAAAAACAATATTTGAATAGGCAATAGCCAGGAAACTCCTAAAACTGATGACAGTTATCAACCTACAGATTCAAGAAGTTCTGTGCATTCCAAGCAGAACAAATACAAAGAAAACTACACGAACATAAATCATAGTTTCACCACTCTTGGTGAAACCAAAGCCAAAAAAGAAATCTTAAATGCAGCCAGAGAAAAAAGATAATTTTTCAAAGAGCAATCAAAATATTTACAGCTGACTTTCCCACAGAAATGATGGAAGTCAGAAGACATGGATTGAGAGCTTTAAAGTATTAAAAGAAAATAACTACCCATTTATAATTCTATACCAGCAGAAATATGCTTCAGAAATGAAAGTAAAATAAAGATGTTTTCTAGGCAAACAACACAATTTATCACTAGCAAACCTGCACTAAAAAAACAAAAAAGACAAAACTACTAAAGAGAGTTCTTCAGATCAAGAAAACGATTCCAGGGGGAAACATGAAGTTGTAGAAAGTAATGAAGAGCAACAGGAAAAGTAAATACGCGAGTAAATATAAATGAGTACTGACTCAGTAGAGTAATAATGTAATGTCTTATGGGGTTTAAATGTATATAGAATTAAAATGCATGCAACAAGATATAAGCTCAGTGAACATGTTCTAAAATTCTAGTATTATCAGGGAAGTAGTAAAAGTGACCATGTGTATTATTCTGTAATAAATCAAGGAGCATGTTGCCATTTCTTGGGTAACCAATAATAGAATAATAAAAAGATCTGATTATTCCACAAGAAGATACTAAAGTCAAGCCTATAGGGACTCTGCTTGTCACCACACCTATGAAGCTCTAGGGGGATGGGAAGGGGAAGAGAGGCTTTTCTACTCAGGCAGAGGTTTTGATTCAGCAGCTGAACATATTACACAGAGGTAACTGTTGGTATCTGAAACCCTACAGATCTTCCTGCAGCCAGCCTCTCCCAGTTTCCTAATGCAGCCAGCCTCTCCCAGCTTCCTAATGCAGCCAGCCAAGTACCTTTCTCAGGAACATCTCCATTTATTCATCCATCTACCCATCCACTCGTTCATTCCCAAGACAAATCCCTCCTAAGGGGTTCCTGGCACTGTACTGGGGGCTAGGCCTATAGAAGTGAACCAGGAACAATCCCAGGCCTCAACAAACTCACACTCTACTGAAACATAATGAATCTAGACTTCCTGAAATTTTAATGTGCAAACAAGTCACCTGGGAATCCTTCAGGTCAAGGAAAGGCCTTGAGATTCTGTATTTATAACAAGCCCCCAGGTGATGCTGATGCTGCTGATCTAAGGGCTGCCCTTTGAGTGACAAGGAATTAAACAACTAAAATACAGACTGCCAAGGGCTACTATGGAACTGTAGCTCAGAGAGGTGAGAGAGCCCACTGAAACTCACACAACTAAGTGGAGTCGCTGGCATGTGACCCTAGATATATCTAACTCAACATATGCTTTTCCCTGCCTCCTTTAGGGAGAGGGAAGGGCACGGTGGAAGGGGGCAGAGTGGGCTTTTGATCCAGCTTTAGGAAGAAACTGCCCAGGCTGGATCTTAGTGGATGAACAGGGCTTCCTTGGCAAAGAAGCATGGCTGGGAGAAGGCTCCTAGTGCAGCAACTGGTGTAAAAGCACAAAGGGTAAGGGGTCCAGATTCAAAAGCCTGGATTTTTTTTTTTTTTTTTTTTTTTGAGAGAGAGAGAGAGCATGTGCAAAAGTGGGCAGGGGCAGAGGGAGAGAATCTTAAGCAGGCTCCACACCCAGTGTGGAGCCCAACGTGGGGCTCAATCTCAGGACCCTGAGATCATGACCTGAGCCGAAATCAAAAGTCGGATGCTTAACTGACTGAGCAGCCCAGGTGCCCCAGAAAGCCTGGATTTTAATGTCATTCCACCATTGGACAACTTCCTTAATTGTGCTGTGCCTCGATTTCCTCAACTGTAAAATGGAGATAATCATAATAGCACCTACCTCACTGGGTTGGTGTGAACATTAAATGAGACGTTGTGTATAAGGGGCTTCTACCTGCTCTGTGCCACATGAATTTTAGCTCTGATTTTCACAGTAGTTGCTCAAAGTAGTTGCTCAATGTAATGGATGAGTAATGGAGGGAACAAGGGTATTTCAGGCAGAATGATTCCTCCTGTGTCTGGGGCTGGCCTGTCAGGGCAGAGGACTGAGCGGCATTCCAGTTATTGTCCATCAGGACTGACAGATGAACTATCTAATGCTCTTTCTGGGTGAGGAGGGGCCTAGTTGTATTCTTAGACACATATCCCAAGGTTTGGAGGACAACCAAAGCACCCACTGCCTGAGAGCACCTTCACATCTCTTGGCTCATCTCCTCCTAATGCCTCCAGAAGGGTATCAGGACTCACCATCCCCGTTTTAAAAGCAGGCAAACTGCAGCCTAGAGAAGAAGAGTGACTTGCCAACTACCTCCCTGGGTAGTAGAGGCAGAGAGGCCAATACCCCCTGGTCAATACTCTTTTCAGAAAGCCCTTTAGCACCATCTCAGGAGAAAAGCAATACCCCACACCTCCAGGGGCAAGAACTGTGGGATTTCCTGCCTCCGCCAAAGCTGTCATGTTCACTACCTATTAGCACTGATCAAGAAAAGGAGTCTTTCAGCTATCCGAGTGACAGGGAGGATGCATCGGGCTCTGCCCCTGATTCAGGAAGAAAGACTTCCTAGGGAGAAGGTTGAGGGCAGGTGATCTGGGGTTTAGGAGAAAGAAGCACCTGGAAGATAGTTTCTTGCCCTAACACAGCCCTTTCCTGGTATACACAAGGGCAAATACACACTGGGTGCAGCTGGACCTCCTACCTAGTAGACTGCTTGGCCAGCATGGCCACGTAGGTGACCACAAAGCTCTGAAACTTGGCCCGCTGCTCCTCCCAGCGATCGTCCACCGAGTAGTAGTTGGGCAGGGGTGCTCCAAACAGGATCTCGCTGCGCAGGAGGGAGCTCTTGAGGTTTTCTGCGGAGAGGCCCTCGTCCACATACCAGTAGAACTCGGGGTGAGTCATGGCCAGCTCTAGGGAGCCTGCAGGGGTGGGGGCCCAAGGAGCTCAGAGTGTCAACTCCCCCCCAGCCCTCCATCAACGTCACTCTGGCCTCCTCACCATCTGACTCCTTTCTAAGGACGTAGGAAACTCCCCCTCAGGCTGCCTCCAACTGTCCCTAATGGGACAGAGAGAGGGTTTAAAGAACTCACTGCCCAAGAGCAGCAGCCCCCAGACCTGCTCAGGCAGCGCCCAATAAATTCACATTTTATTTGCATGTGAACTTCACCTAATTCCAAGGCTCAGTCTTTGTAATCCTTGAACTCCACCTTCCCATTCCAGTCCCCCTCCATCTGCCTAGAACCTTGTTTATGTGTCCCTTAAAAGGCACACCTAAGCCCCCAAGCCTCGCAACCATTCTCTAGCCCCCTTCAAGTCTCATCCCTAAATTACCTCGAACTAACCCCATCTTGGTCTCCCTTCAACCCCAGTCTCTCCCCTATCTTCCCCTGATTAGATGCCCAGTCCTCTGTCACCACACCTGGGCTTCCCTCTAACCAACCTCATGCCCAAGCCCCAGCCCATGCTTTCTCTAACTCCCAATTTCCCTCAACCTAGGTGTGCGCCCAAACCTCCTTCCTTGCCTCCCTCGGATCCCATCTCACACCCAACACTGTTCCCAGCCCTTTGACCTATCATCTTCAGGTCACACCCAGCAAGCAACTCTAGCCTGACTCCGACCCACAGCCGAGTCCCACCCCAACCTCCTTCAGGTGTGAGTCCAAGGCCAGGTTTCCTATGTGCCTCTAAAGTACCTTGTCTCAACCCGAGGAAGACCCAACCCCCAGCCTCATCAAGGCCCTGCCCCTTATAAGCCCCACCCACCCAGGGCCCCATCTCTTACAAGCCCCTCCCCACCGATCCCCACCCCCAGCCACAGACAGGTCTGCTCACCCCGGATGTCAGCCAGGTCCTGGCCCATGCCATCATAGTAGATCTTGCCGCCTCTCTCAGTGGGGAAGAAATAGGTCATGAGCGAGCTGGGTGGGGAGCAGTAGGAGTAGGACCCTAGTGGAAGGTCCTTGAGCACCTCATGGGGCTTCCAGCAGAACTCCCGGAAGCCCGGGTGGTCCATAATCTTGCGCTCAATCTCGTGGATTGTGACCAGCCGCTCACTGGTGAAAATGTTGCGTTCTGCGTCGCCGCGTGCCAGGAAAATGAGCTCGATGCGCCAGTGCGCATGCGTCTGGGTGTTGGAGCTGACATACGAGTGGGAGTAGTCCCAGCGTGAGGCACCTCGGCGGGCTCGGCTCTGATTGGCCGCAGCCACGGCAGGGGGCGGGGCGCTGGGTTGGCACCGCCCATTCTTCTCCAGCCTCCTGTTCATTGGGCCTTCACTCTGGTTGGCTGCCAGATCCGCCGGGGGTGGGGCCTCGCGCCGAAGGCGCCCAATCCGATTGGCTTTTGGTTTCTGGTCGGCGGAAGTGTCCGGAGATAGGCCTGGGCCGCGCCTTGGGGCCGCAAGGACAGCTGGGGGGGGCCTGCTGACCGGCCGGGAGCGGTTGCCCAGATGCAGCTGCTGCAACTGCTCTGAGATAAGGCGCTGGAGCGTCTCAGAGGTGAAGTCGGCCAAGTCGCGCCGGTTGCGCCCCCAGGACCCAAACTGGGACTTGAGCGCCAGCGCGAGGGCGTCAAAGCGCTGGGAGGCCTCGTGGTTGCGGATCTCAAAGGCGTTGTAGGAGATGTCAATGTCCAGCGGCGGGTAGTAGAGGAACATGAAGGCTGACAGGGCCATGGGGATGCTGCAGCCCAGGAAGAGCACCAGCCCCGCACAGCACGGGTTTGTGAAAGCCCAGCCCAGAGTACTCCAGAAGCCCGAGGCCGGGGGCCGGGAAGGCAAAGTCCAACGCCGCCAGCAACACTGCCCTCCTTCCCCAGCTTGCGGCCCTGGCTTCTGGGCCCTCCTAAAGGCCTCACCCGTTGCTTCCTCCTCCTCTTCCTGCTCCTCCTCTAGCCACACATCCTGCAGCAAAGGGTCATCCTCCGAGTCCATAGCCTACAGGAGAGGGAGAGGGTCAGCAGGCTGGAGAGAGGGAGAGGAGGGTGCCCCGTGGCTGCAATTGCCCAGCCCTGGGAATCGACCCCGTCCACAAATACTACAGTGGAATTGCATCGAGCAGGCATTTAACTCAACGGAATTTAATCACTCGTACACAAAACAGAAAAAAATATGTTATTTGTCCATCACCTCCCCCAACTAGATCTTGGCTCTCAAGGTCCCGGAAAAGGGAGAATCACAGCCCAGTTGCAAACAGAAGAGATATTCCTTCCCACGGAAGGGCTTTTTGAAGGGAACTTTGTGCCCGATTTCCCAACTTTTGCTTCACGCTCTGATTTTATTTTATTTATTTATTTTATTTTATTTTATTTTAAAGATTCTATTTATAGGACAGAGACACAGCGAGAGAGGAAACACAAGCAGGGGGAGTGGGAGAGGGAGAAGCAGGCCTCCCGCGGAGCAGGGAGACTGATGCGGGGCTCGATCCCAGGACTCCGGGAACATGACCCGAGCCGAAGGCAGACGCCCAACGACTGAGCCACCCAGGCGCCCCCATGCTCTGATTTTAGAACTCAGGGCCAAGGTGAGGTGTTACTCCACTATAATCACTTTTATTTAATCAGCAACTCTGAAGTACCTTGCAGAAGTATCAGGGTAGAAGGGAAAGAATGTGATCTTTGGAATCAGATGGACCCGAGTTTGGGTCCTGGTAGCGTGAACTTTGGCAAGGTGGGAAACCTCTCTGAACCTCAGAGTCTTTGTCTATAAAATAGAGGTGGCCATTCCTGCCTCACACAATTGCAAGGAAGGTCAAGGGTGGAAGCACGCTGCAGTCTGTGCAGTATATTCGTTATTATCTGTCACATAAACAGATTTCTTTGCTCCCCTCTGGGGGCTGTAATGTACTCAGCCATTGTCCATGGGGCTGTGCTGGAGCTAGATGCCTGTCATGGCTCTCCTCAAGAACTCTCAATGGCTCCCCACCCCCTCTTTGGGACGCTGCAGCTGCAGCCACTGTTTGTCAGACTCAGACCACTTAACATGCAGCTCCAGCAACGTCAAACCTTTGGGCATGAGCAGGGGCCAGGCATCTGTCTCCCCAAGACTTGGGCACAAGCAGCAGGAGGGCCTGGCAGGAGAGGGCAGGCTGGGCAGCCTGAGGACTCCAGCAGGGTGGCCCGAAGGCAGGAGGCCTTACAGCATCCCCGGGCATGGCCTGTCCCCCTTGTCCCTCCTGTCCTCTGTTTGGACGGAGAGAGACTCATTATCCAGTTAGATGCCAGGCATTGAGAAGAGGAAGCTAATTATGCCAGAGCTGGCTAATTAATGCTGCCTTTCCTATTAACATTCTCTAGAGTGCTCCATTTCAATTAGACGGTCTGTCCAGGAAGAGAGGGGGCTGCCGACAGCCCAAAGAAAGTGAGGAAGAGAGGGTGAGGGGAAGGAGGGGAGCAGAGACAGGGAGACAGGAAATGGGAGAGATGAGAGACGAGACAGTTGGAAAGAGGAGACAGAGAGGAGAGTGGAATTGGATGGGGGTGGGCAGACAGAGATGCAAATAGGGAAACAGAGAGAGAGAAACAGAGTGGGGCGAGGGTGGGTGGGAAAGGAGGAGGGCAAAACAGAAGGCTTGAAAGGGAGAGAGGCCTGGCAGGGGTGGGGACTGCTCCTGTAATATGCAAGATTTCTATGATGAGATCATCAGACTTTCCATTTGCCATGCCCTAAAGCAAGCCTGCCGAGGGGATGGTACATGCTCCGGGGCCCAATTTGTATCAGCAGAAACTCCCGAGTGTGAACCAGAGGCAGCTCAGACTCACCCGGAGTCCAAAGGGCAGAACTAAGTCAGCCTGTGGAGGTGGGGGCAGGTGGGAGCCTCAGCCCCATTCCCGGCCTTGGAAGGAGGATGCCGATGGCATATGATGGAGGGACTGGGTCCACTTGTGCCTTTTTTCTGGGGTCCATCCACCCTATCCCCAGCCTTTTGGGGTGTACAGTTCATAATATGTTGATGTGTTTGTGTAGGGGGGCATCCCAAGGCCAGGATTCTGGATCACAGCTGCACTCCCCAAGTGATTTGGGGGATCCTCTAACCCACTGCTATTCCACCAGGAATGCCACTCCCTTCCCCAGGTGTCTGAGTGTAAGGCATCTTTCAAGGTCTTGCTCAAGTGTCACCTGTGACAAGAAGGCTTCCCAGATCTGAAGCCCCCAGCTGCCTGCCTAAGCTTCTCACCGTACTTCAGGGGTAAAAATTACTTAGGGACAAGGCAGGCGAGGCAGAATGTTAAAGACTATGGCTTTGGAGGCAGACAGACCTGGGTGCCGATCCTAGCTGTATGACTTAGGGCAGACAGGGTAGCCTTCCTGAGCCTCGGTTTTCCCATCTGCAAAATGGGGCTAACAGTACTCCTCACAGAGGTGGTTGGATGATGTACACAGTAGGCTGACCACAGTCCCTGGGAAATGACAACTACTGTCCCGGTATACTCTGCTTCTCCCCAAAGGCTGCGAACTCCTGCCAGACCCATGTGGCCCATTGCATCTGCCATAGATGATCACAGCAATCTCTCTTATCTCATGTGCTTTTCTCATGGTATGACTGAGATTTCTCCCGTCCAGAATTAATGTCTGCATTCCTTCCCCTTGAATCCGGGGGTGTGGGGGTGGTGGTGGTGTTGAGACCACAGCAGAAGTGGTGCTCTGAGACTTCTGAGACAATGGGAGAGGCTGCTTCCCCCAGGCTCTCTTGGGACACTTTGTCCTTGGAACCCAGCTGCCACACTGGGAGGAAGTCCAGACGAGCCCAGGCAGAGAGAGCACACGTAGGAGCTCCTGCTGATAGCATCCACCACCAGACACGTGGGTAAGGACACCTCCAGTCAAGGAGTAACCCAAGCCTTCAGGTCTTCCCAGTTGAGACCCAGGTACTGTGGAGGAGAGCTAAGCCACCCTCTCCCGCACCCTGTCCTGAAAGTCCATGAGCATAGTGCATGGGTTGTCGTACATCACTAAGTTTGGGGATGATTGCTGACATCGTAACAGTAACTGGAACAATTACAATGAATCCCTGTCCCCCATGTGTGACTCCATGCCCTGCAGACAACATTTGCTGGATTTAAGTGACCAGAAAATTGGGCACAGCCATTCTGCCTCCTGGTGAGAGCCCCACAGCTGGGTAGACATGTCCAAGAGATCAGGGACTTCGCTGTTATGTTCCCTGCTGGGTTCCATGTGGCCTAAAGTACTCGGTGGGGGGCAGGGGGTGGTGATCGTGCTTAACAGATATTGTTGAATGAAAGAAGGCAAAGGAATCTCTGGAGAACCTGACTTAGATATTAGATAAGACTTCCCCCTGGACAGAGGATGGTCACCAAACAATATAAACATATGGCCGAGGGTGTGGTTACTTCTGCCTGGGGGCAGGGGGGAGGATCTTGAAGAGGATGAAACAGACAAGCAAGAAGTGGACTTGATGAGTTCTTTGTCTATTGTGCCCCCTCCCACCCGCATGCCCACCTTCTCAGTCCACCCCTGGAAAGAAAAGCTGCCATGTGGGAAATGACGCCAGACTGGTGGTCGGCCACCAGGGCTGCAGGCCTGGCTCAGCCACCAAATTTCTGTGTGGCCTTGGGCATGTCCCTCTCTTCTTGGGGCCCTGTCTCGCCCATCTGGCATTGGGATGGTGAAGAGCCAGGTCCTTCTAGCGGTGACATCCGTACAAATTGCAGAGGAGTCCTAGTCTGCAGGCCAAGAAGGGTGGGTGAGATCTGAGAGACCCTCCCCAAACCCAGGGAGGCCCAGCTGGCAAGTGGGGGCTGACAGCGATGCCGCAGTGGGCAACCACCTCCTCGGGCCCTTCCACAGGGTGCGCAGCAAACTGCACATTTATTTTCCTTTCTCAAATGATGGGAACTGATAGCTTAGCAAGGAGCTCCAGCTGCTCCATGGAAAGGAGCTAAGGACAGCTCCACAGTGCCCGGCGCCAACTTCCATTGTGCCTTTATGGTCTTCCATTAGGGTGGGCCCTTGGGGGTTGCTTCTGCTCCTCGCCCGCTCTGTCTCTGTTGCATACACACACACACACGCACACACACACACACACACACTCACTCTCAGAGGTGGCCAGAATTGAACTCTGGGCCTCCCAGGAGCCCATGAGCCAAAGTGGACATACATCCACAAAACAAGCTCTCCTCCCTTCTCTTGGGAGAAGCGAGTGGGGCAGCTGCCTACAAGGAATGGTAGACCCTCGGGGCCTGGAAGGGAAGAACGTGGCCCAGTTTTAAGGGCCAGGTGTGGGACAACCCAAAGACACATTTGAAGCATAATCTCAATTTTATAACAGAAAAAATAATTCCACATGTATATGCATTAAAAAAAAAAACCCATTTATAGTGGTTATCTCGGTCTGGGAGGATTATGGGTGATTTTTATTTTCTTTTTTATACTTGTCTATTTCCAAGTTTTCTGCAGTGATCAGGTGCAGCCTTACTTTTAGAGTGAGAAATAACTGTTATTTAAAAATAGAATGTGTGTGTATACGCATGGAAGGGATTTTGCTAACAACCTTCAACTCTTTGAGGAGTTACTATAATCAGCCTTGGAGGAGGGTTCCATCTACCAAGGAGAGAAAATGAGGAGGGGTGACCAAGTTGCAGCAGGAAAGACCCTGGTTAGACAGCAGAAGGACCTGGAGAATGCCCAATGAGTGAGCAAGTGTGGAAATCTCCTGCTCCCCTGAGATGAACAGAAGGGTCTTTAAAATGAACAGGGAGTAGATCATGGCTCACTGGGCCCAGAAGGGACACCAGAGTGCAGCCAGTCCAACTCCTTCATCCTCCAGCTAGGGAAACTGAGACCCGGTGAAGAGAAGGGACTTACCCAAGTTCTTATTGGGTAAGAATGGGCCTTTGGTGGGAGGCGATGTTACCCTTATTGGGTAAGGCCAGGTTCTTCCTTTCCAGGCTCCGAGGGTCTACCATTCCTTGTAGGCAGCTGCCCCACTTGCTTCTCCTAAGAGAAGGGAGGAGAGCTTGTTTTGTGGATGTATGTCCACTTTGGCTCATGGGCTCCTGGGAGGCCCAGAGTTCAATTCTGGCCACCTCTGAGAGCGAGTGAGTGGCAGAGCCGGGACTCTTGGCTTGGAGGGCTCAGTCGGCTCCATCGCCAGATTCTGAGCCGGGGGGTGGGGAGGGGGGGTTGGCAGTCCCCGGAAACAACCAGGCATGTGCACCCAAAGAGCCAAATGGGGAAGCTATTTTTAAGGTCTAGGGAAAGAAGCATTCTTCAAGTCCCAAGCTAGGTGGACTCCCCTACCTGGACAGAATGGGGCTTTGGTGGGAGGCGATGTTGCTTCACAGACACCCCCAGGCCCCTCCTTGCTCTCCTGCGGAGTGGCTCCCAGGGATGTGGCCCCACACCAGAGGCTGCCTTCGGCCCTAGTTACAACTTCCCTCCTCCCCACGATGGGTGACAGAAACCTTCCTTCTTCATTGCCTTACCTCAGCCAGACTGTTAAAATGTAATAAAAAAGATCACATTAGACATGCAGATTCGACTTAAAATACGTATATGTATATATAATTTAACAGCAATTAGGAGCTAATCAGCTTTTTCTTCCTGTCTCGGGGTGTTTTGTCTCCCCGATGCAGCAGCACTGGTCCTTGGAAACATCTCGGGGTCTTTGATTCTCCTACCCTTCGGCTGAGAGATTTGGGCGCAAGTTCAAAATGAGATCGTTTGAGCTGAACAGTCCCATTTTCCCCTGATGCTGGAGTGGGGACATTGTGTTCTTCTCTGCTTCCCGATTCTGGGTCTGGTCCTTTGGTGAATTCAGCTCATCTGAGGCAGAGAAGAGAGGACAGGAGAAGGGCGGTCCCTCCTGGGCAGCGATGTCCTAAGTCCTAATGCCCCATCTTCTGAGAGTCTGCCACCCTCCAGCTGCCCCAGCTATGTGCCTGCCATCCCGAATCCCAAGCCCTTCTCCGAGACTGGGGCACTCCATCTCAGGAGGCTGCAGAAGTATTAGAGACATGGTGGTGAAATTGGGGCCAAATCACACGGATGGGGTGAAGCCAAGAGTCCAACTGCCACAATGCAGAAACTGCCACCCATTAAGATAATCATAGTTTAATAATCAGCTGCATGTCTACCATGCGCAGGTGCTCTATCCACCCTCTCTCGTACTCACATCAGCCCTGCGAAGGAGGCATTACAAGCTTCCCCATGTGACAGCACAATAAACAGAGAGGTTAAGTGACTCCCTTGGGGTCACACAGGTAATAAGGGGTGAAACTAGAGTTTGAACCTCAGGTCTTCGGATTCTGAAGCCCATGATCTTTTCTCCATTCCAGGTAGCCCTTAAGTTCCTTGAGAGCTGAGATGTCAATACCCATGGAGGAAACCTACAGCTCTTTAGCAAGCCCACACGAGCCCCACAAGGCCGGAAATCACTCAGGTGTCAGCAGTTCTGCTTCTGGTATGTGACAGCTCAAGGCATGACTTAAAGGAAGTCTCCACCAGTCTCGGAAGCCTGGTCTTCCCTTTGATGGGAACATGGGTTGGTGGTTAACTTTATGTGGCTGGGCCATGGGATGTCCAGACTTGGACCAATGTGTGGGTGTGGAGACTGAGTAAAGCAGAAGGCCTTCCCTAATGTGGGCGTCATCCAATCAGTTGAAGACCTGAAGAGAATAAAAAGGCTGAGTAAGAGGGAACTTCTGCTGGAGCTAGAGCATTGGTCTTTTCCAGCCCTCAGACTTGGCCTAAAACATCGGCTCTTCCTGGGTCTCAACTCTGCTGGATTTCAGGCAGGAATTTCCACCATCGGCTCTCCTGGGTCTCCAGCTTGCCAATTGCAGACCGTGGGACCTCTTAATCTCCATACTTATGTGAGCCAATTATTTTGTCTATCTATCTATCTATCTATCCATCCATCCATCCATCTATCTACATCCTATTGGTTCTGTTTCTTTCTAATACAATTTCCCCAGAGGGAAAGTAGAGGTGAGGCAGGGAGCCCCAGCCTAGCAGCTAGATCTTAGGTGTCTCCTAGAGTCTTCTCTCAAAAAGCCGCAAGTCTTACCCAGCATCTCAAATGAAAATGGCTAAGGAGCCAGGGAATGCCCTCCAAATCTATAGAGGGAGGGGCGAGGTTAGGTGGCTCTCAGGGCGTCTGAGCCCTTCCCTCAGCAAGAACACCCTAAATCTCCCACCCCCATCCTCCCTGCCCCCAGCCCCTGGGAAACCTGGCTTTGTAGCTGTTGCTGAATCAAGCACCTACACCTATGCCCCTTCAGACCTCCTGCCCCCCAAGAAACACCAGCCTCATTAGCTAAATGTGCCAGCAGAGGGCAGGAAGTTCAGAGGGATGCACATGACCACTTCCCACAAAGAAAATCTGGGCTTATTTATCGGGAGCCAGGAGGGGTGGGAGAGGGAGTCAGCAGGGACTCTGCGGCGAGCCTGTCCAGCCCCTCATTTCCCAGAGCAGGGCGAGCCGCGGAGATAGAGTGCGTGAAGGACAGCTGGCCTCCCGGGTTGACAGCTGGTGAGGAAACTGGACACTGACTCGTAAGCCCAACAGCTCAATATATACCTGGCAAACAAGCTTTGCTCTGGTCAATATATCACCCGGGGAAACGTCCCAGCCAGCACCAGAGGAATCCAGTATTAATGGTCACAGGAGCACTGCCGCCCTCTCCCGTTCTGTGTTCTCTCTAGTGGGCTCAGGGGGACAGAACTTGTCCCCCCACCGCTAAGAAGGATATGGGGTACTGAGAGCACCAGGGCCTGATTTTGGGGGGTGGCGGTGGGGAGCTAAGCATGGATTTTGCAGTCGGATAAACCTGGGCTCTAGCCCTAGCTCTGCCACCCGTGGGGGGCCTGGGGTTTCAGTTTCTTCATCTGTACAATGGCAATGGTGACACCCAGCTTGCTGAGTCACAGCTGTTAGTATGATGGTGATGAGCTTCAGAGATGGGGAGAGCCCCAAATCCGGCCCCTGCTCATGGCTGGAGCCGACTCTCATTCTCTACCTCCTAGACCCTCAGACTTTAACATGGGTCAGGCACCAGGTGCACCTGTTAAAACACAAACTTCTAGGCCAGACACCAGATCCAGTCAATCAGACTCTGGGCGCGGGGGGTGGGGGGGATGGTGAGGCCCAGGAATCTAGTCACACCACCTCCCCAGGTGATTCTGTTGCAGATGGTCCAGGATCCTTCTTTGAAAGACCCTGCTGCCCTGGTCACCCTCCCCAGTCCCCAAAGACTTCTTCCAGCAGGTGGTCTAGCCGTTGGTGTTCCCCACCCTGGGGCTCACACTTGCCTCTCTGCAGGCTCGCCACACTCCTGATCCTGAGGATGGACTCAGGCTCCCGGATCTCTGGCCAGGGCTCACTCCTCCAAGCGCCTCTTCCTCCAGCCGTGGGGAGGGAAGAAATGATGGCATTTGGGCCAGGACTTTATGTCCAGAGAGAGGGATACAAACAGGATGCCCAGATCTGCCAACCAGCTCTTCAACGAGCAGTGAAAGAAAATAGAAGGCCAAGGGCTTACTGTCTGGCAGAAGCTGTGTGAGGGGCTTGGGCAGGGAGCCCTGCATCCACCAAGCAATGCCATGTGCCCAGTGCTGGCCACTTCATTTATTTATGTCATCTCTGATCCAGCCTCAGCTCTACGAGGCAGTGGGCAGGGGTGGGGTGCTGGGGTCCGGGCCTCTGCAGGCCAGTGTCAGAGCCCATCATTTTAGCCTCTGTGCTCTACTGGCAGGGGGAATTACACCCAGACTGACCCACTCTTGCCCCCACCCCACTCCACCTCTTGTCGTCTAAGAACTCAGGCCTCACGGCCCAGACCCATCAGTCCTGGCTCCTGGAGCCCGCCAAGCAGCCTTGGCATCTCTGAAGAAAAGGCAATGAAAGCTTAATAAAACCAGTAACGCTTACAGAGCCCATAAAATATAGCCAGGCCCCCAGGCACCCCTTGCCTGAAGGGTCAGAAGGTTCCTGAAAACCCTCACTACATGCCTTGGCCAGCCTGTCCTCCTCCCACCATCTCTTCCCCACCCCCAGTCCCAAGTCCTGGCCGCTGTCTGGACTTCAGTGTGAACCCGGAGGACCCACTGGACTGCTGGGTTAATAAAAAAAATAAAAAGATCCCCACAAAATATGACCAATAGCCATGACCATAAAAGCCAAATTGGATTCCTTCTTGGATGATGAGCTTGGGGTCCTTCTCTCTCTCTGAGACCTGATTAACAAATATGTAGAACAATTCCCCTACCATCTCTGGCTCCAGCCAGCTCTCCCCACAGCTCAAAGCTCAGGGACAAGGAAGGAGGCAGGAGCAGGGGATGCCCATCTGGGCAGTAAAAGCAGCCCCAGGGCCTGGGAGTAGGGACGCCCCCACCACTGACCTGCTGTGTGACTCAGAGCGAGTCACTTAATACCCCTGAACGGTGGTCCCCCATCTGAGGAGAGATGCTCTCAAGCCCTCCCCCTTTGGATTCTCAGTCTCTGCCCAAGACGGGGAGACAACGGATGGGGAGAGGGCTCCCGTTCATCCCATTCGGAAGCTGTTGTGTAACTGGGGGGCCCGGGGACATGTGTGTGCTCAGTGTCAGCAGTTTTGCTGGGACACAGCAGGTGGCCGCCTGTCGGGTCTTAGCTCTGGGGGCGGCTTTGGAGACTATCCCTCCCCTCCCCCCAGCACACCCAGACCACATCTGTGGGTCCAGGGACATTGCAAGACCCTTCTTAGCCCCACACCACAAAAGACAAGCTTGGGGGTAAACTGGAAGCTGAAAGATACAAAGCACATAATGCAAAGTGCTCAAACCCACAGAGAGGCCACCACGACTGGTTTGGGATGGAGTTCTAGGAAGGCTTGGACCCCAGCCTGATTGCCTGGAAAAAAAGGGAGAAACCTCAGGGCAAATGTTCCCTCTGAACCCTAGGGGCTCCCCCAGCCCCTGCTGCTGGGTTTGCAGAGGGCCAAGAAGGCCAGCACCGGATAAAAGCACATCAAGGAGCTCAGCAAGGAGATCCTGGAGGCTGCTTGGGCCCTTGAGTCCCCAGGCCAGAGCCACCGCTCGCCCTGCCCTCTCATCCTGGGGGACTGAATGATCTTGTGTCCATGCAGCAACTTAACAGCTTGTAGATCATTTTCATATGGGTTTCCAAGTCTTAGGAATTATTTCTAATTTGCAAACAAGAAAACGGAGGCTAAAGGAAGTAAAGGGATTTATTTGAACCAGATTTCTGATAAGCTTGATACTCTTCTCACTATATTCGATTTTTAGTCTTACATGTTGAAAACTCTCCGAGATGTGGAGTCAGCCTTCCTGACCCCCACTGGTGTGCACACATGTGAGCTCCTCCTTGCTCTCTCCCTGTCTCTCTCTGTCTCTCTCACAGTGTCTGCCCCCAGAGTTATCTGGCCGCAGTCTAGGCACAGCTCTGGCTCCAGGGAAGAGAGGAGAGAAGCATCATGGACTAACAAGCAAGTTCATCAACTTGGGTGTCTAGGTGGAAATGCAGCTTCAGTGCCCGCAGGTCAGTGGCTCCGGGGAAGGGCTTCCTGGCTACACTTATGATGGATAGCTCAGGTGCCTATAGTCGGGGGTCGAGGGGTCAGTCTAGGAGGGGTACCTGGTACCTCTGTGCACATGAGGCCAGAACAGAGGCCCCTGACAGGGTGGGGAGTCTGACACTGGCTCTTAGCCTTGGCCCATACTCCGTGAAGGTGCAGCTGCCTACAGAGACAGGAATTGAGGGTTGGAGCTGAGCGGTCAGAGCAGAGGGCCTGGGATGAAGAGCAGATCTCCAATTATCATCCCTCTTCAACTCTGCTGCCTTTCCCATAAAAGGCTTGGGAGATTCAGTGCCCCAGGAACTAACTGCTGCTCCCAGCCCCAGAGGCCAGGAGAGACCCCAGTGAAGTTACCTGGGCTCAAGGATCTCAGTCCCTCTCTGCCCCATCCCCACCCTGCTCAATGGTGCAGTGTTATCCTAAGTCAGTGGGAACTCTCCCCAAATCCTTCCACAATAATGGGGCTCTGTCTCCTATCTATTTGTGATCTTGGGCTAGTCTTCCTTCCTGGGTTTCAGTTTGCCCTTTGTCAAATGGGAGAGTTGGACTCAATGAGATTTCAGATACCTCCCAGTTGTCATTGGGAGTCCCCAAAGGGCCAGGACACAGAAGTGTGACAAGAAAGAAACTGGGGCGGTTTAGGGCTCGGGGAGCAGCTCGGAAGGTGAAGAGCGTTGCAGATTTCTCAGGGTGCTGGGGTTGCCACCTCCATCAGCTTTGCAGGCCCCTGGTTCCAATCCCTGCCATGGCCAGAGCCAGGGGGGCCCTGTGACCAGAGGGTCCAGCAGAATGGGTGGGGGTGGGGTGTGCAGTGAGAGGGCAAGGTTCAAGGACCCAGACTCTCTCTTCCTGATCCTGAGCTGAAGGACATTCCAGCAGACAAGAACAGGTCCTTTCCCTTTGTCAGTACTTGGGGTCAGGCTCTATCAAATCCAGGACCTGGCTGTCGAAGTCCACTTCCCATTCATTCACTCACTCCCTGATTCATTCATTCATTGTCTTCATTCATTCACTCATTGGTGCTTGCTATATAAAATAAAGACTTGTTGTTAAATCGCCTTTATCTTGAACTCCTTTTCCCCAGAAGGCTCTATGAACCTTCCCAACCCAGATTTATTCTTATGCTCATTCATGCCCAAGAGGGCCTCTTGGCTGACACATCCCCGTTCATCATAAATTCCTGGTTCTGTTACTCTGGAACCATCTGCTCAAAGCCTCTGGAGACCGGGTCAGAAAGTCAGGAACCCTTGCAAGGAACCTGCAGCACCTACTACCTGCAATGCTCTCCACCAGTCAGCTTCTTTCCAGCTTCTCTGCTTGAAGAAGGGAAGGCAGGGTCTTCTCCTCTGGCTGCTGACACTTTTCCAAAGCCTGATTTCTCTCTAGCTTAGCCTAATGTGTCTCAGGCCTGGATGGCAGAAAGGAACCGAAACCAACATCCTGCCTTTGGGAAGTCACAAGATGATGCTTTAAAGCCAGCAAATACTTTTCAACCAGGGATTTCACACATTCGGTCATGTCCAGAGGGATCCAAGTCCCAGCTGTGTCTACACAGAATGGAAAGGGGGAAACATCGGGAGGAAAGCCAGACAAGTCCTGCCAGTCTGCCAGATGTTGCACACATCTGGACATCTGAAACATGATCTGTTTGGATGCTCGGCAGTCAAGAAGCAAATGGTCTATGCATGTCGCCCTGTCAACCAGGACACAGCCCCATACGTAAAAATTTCTCAGATTACTGAAGGATCCAAAGGTACTTTGGTTGCAATCTTTAGAGACCCAAATCAAGTTAATATAAAGGCCAAAGCAAGGCCTCAATCATCATATGGTGGCTGTGCTTATGGCACCTGAGGGCAGCCTGCCCACGTTCCACTGCTCATCGGCAGGCTGCTTCATCTTTCTGCATTTCACATTGCTGATCCTTAAAGTGGAATACTAACAGTGATGCCCTCATAGGGCAGGTATGAAGATGAAGCTGTAATATCTATAAAGCTCTAAGCCCAGTGCCTGGCAAGTAGTAAACTTTCCAAATATGTTGGCTGTTATTAGAATCATCATCATCATCATCATCATCATCATCATCTTTGTCATCGGAGTGGTCACCTCGCAGAGCTCTCCCAGCCAAGAACATGAGAAATCCTCCAGGACAGTGCAAAGGCCAGAATGGGGGAGAGGGACACATGCTCCTCCCCGAACATCCCAGGAACACCAGTTTGCCAAACCCTTTGCCCAACTCAGCCCCATCTAAGCCGCCTTCCCCAGAGACAAGAAGATCACCACATTCCCCTCCGTGATAGGAGTGGCTTCCAGCTGGCAGTCACGTCTCTTCCATTAAGAAGGTTTGGCAGAGGATGTATTGTCCAGGTGCCAGTATGTGTGTCAGATATCTGGGGCAGATGGTTGGGCAGGGATGAGCCTTCTCTACTACACCCCATCTCCCACCAAGACATCAAGCTGGGAAGAGCACCCAAGTGTGCTGCAGGCACCACCCGTGGGAAACTTTTCTCCTAACCCAGGAATGACTGCTTGCTTGGATCATGTCGTCTGAGCCCCAGAGGACACCTGGGTCCCTCTTCTACTTCTGGTAGGGGACCTAGAGGAGCCATCGCTTTCATCCATCATCACCTCTGCTCTAGGCAGGAGATGCTGGGTGGGGATGGGAGACTCTGGTGAGCCCTACAAGGACGAGACAGGCTTTTCCACCTCTGTACCCAGTGCCTGGCACACAATGGGGCTGCCCAGGCAGACACTTGTGGGATGGAGGTGGGGGGTTAAGGAGAAGACTCTTCCTGGTAGAGGAGGTTTAAGCCTCTGGACACTGTCTTCCAGGACATCACTCCCTGGTTCCAAGGAGCATCCCCTATAAGAGACCTAGATGGCACCTGCTGGCATCTGAATCCAAGCCACTCCTTCTCATTGTCCCCACCACCTCCTCATTTCCAATGGTCAAGTTCACTGCATACAGCAAGACCCTAGATCTGCCATGTGATGGCTTTTTCTGAATTTCCCAGGTTCCCAGTCCGGTTCCCTCAGAGGGAGGAACAAAGGAAGCAGGATGCCAGAATCAAGGGCATGCTCCAGGGGTTCCACCTGCCCAGTGGGTTCTCCCCTGAGTTCAGGGAGAAACATACCCAGACCCGAAGCTTCAGTAAAGCCCCCCAGGGGATGGTCCCAGGACCCTGAATCAGGCTTCTTCCCTCCAGGTTTTGGCAGGGACACAGCTCTTCCTGGCACAAATGCCGGCAAGCGTGACAAGACCTGGAAGTGTAATATAAATAGCCTGCTGCTGCCCATCAGCTCCTCCTTCCCCTTGGTTTCAGTTCCGGATTTTCCCCTTCCTTACCCCCCAGAATAAACCTGCTAACGGGGGCTCTGTGGGCTCCACCTACCTCCTGGCTAGCTGTGTGACCTTGGGCAGGTGAGTCAACCTCTCTAGCCTCAGTCCCTTCAGCTGTGAAGTGGAGTAAGGCCACCTACCTCTGGGTTGTTGTAGGGATCACATCAATTAATGCGTGTAAAGCATTTAGCACAGTGCTTGGCACATGACAAAAAGTTCTGTTTTTGCTAGTGTTGCTGTTGATGATGATACATAGGTGGGGACCTGGGCAGGTCAGCAGGGTCAGGCTTGAGGTGGGGGTGCAGGGTGCAGAGGAGAGGACTTGGTATGAAATGCAGTGAAAGACAGCTGCATTTCACCCCTGCCCTTGGAAAGGAAGTATTACATTTACCGCCTGCATTGGCTCAGCTCCTTCACTGGGGGCCCTTGGATGCTTCCCACACACTCACCAGCCTGGCTCCCTGGCATTCAGGGTCTGTCACCAATGCACTGCTGCGTGATGCTTTGCAGCTTGCCCTCTCTGAAGTCACTTCCCCATTGGCAGAGGCCTCTTAAAGCCCTGACATCTCACAGAGTTAAATCATTTTTCCTAGTCCAAGCTTCATAAGGGGCTCCCACCTGAGCCCATCCACAGGCAGACAGGTTTGGGCTCCCGTGGTTGGGGACAGAGTCCAGGATGCCAAGGCAAAGCCCCCAGTCCCAGCCCTGGCCCAGAAACCTCAGGTACCCACCCCCGGTCCCTGAGAAATGGCCAGAGCTAAACTCAGGCCACAGCATTACCCTTCACGCTTCACCCTTGTTGGGGCCAGCAGAGGAATTTACATTCTTTTGGAAATCATCATGTAAATGGTTTCTCAACAAAAGCTATTCATTCAATGGATACATGGATGAATACCAGAAACAAAGCAGAGTACTGGGCAAAATAGGGACTTTAGGTTTATTCCATAAAAATCTGTCCCTAATTTGGCCTCTTCTAGGTGTATGACCTTGGGCAAGCCTCTTTACTTCTCTGAACCTTGGTTTTCCTGTATATTAAATGGGAATAATGATCCCTACTCCATGAGGTGACTACGAGGTTGAGTGAAATAGTATATGTAAATACTTAGTAGGTACTCAACAAATGGCAGTCTCATTGTCAGCATTGTTATTACCAGCCTGCTGCTCCCATTGGAAGGCAGGGGACCTGAGGCCATTAGCCTTGAATGGTGCCCATTTTCGAAGAGCTTTGATGACCACACAGACACACGCTAATTGCCGTCCTCCCACCCATGTGCCCTCCAGCTGGTGAGGAGCAGGAGTGGCCTTCTGGTCTCCCTGTGGCCAAGCAGGGAGCTGGCTCACTGGGGGAGGCTCTGCCCCCTTCCCTGGGCTATCCTGGCAGTGTCCATGCCTCTGGCCTTTGTCGAGCAGCTGGAGTGTGAGCTCCACTGTCTGCCCGTGAAATGCGACTTTCAGAAAACATGCATATTTGTGAGTTGGTGCATGTTTCTATTTCGGGCCGACACTGCCCTCTTTATTTATTTTCCCTGGGCTTTGCATTTGGAACCCAGCTTGGAAGGGTGTTTTGACAGACTTTGACACTCCTCCCCGCTCCTCTGGCGGGAGACATGCTCTGGTGGGGGAGGATGGGCAGGGGGAGGAGGATTTAAAATGACAAGCTTTCTCTCAGCTAGGATCCACCAACAATCAGACACCCCTGCCTCACTGGTCCAGCCCTCCATCTCTCCATATTTGGGTGGGCGGGGGGAGGAGTAGAAGAGGTTCAGGTGGGGAAACAATTTCAAAGAGGGGGAAAAAAACCAAAGAGGCTAATCAATATCAACACCAATAATGTTATTATCAACCACTGATTTCACCACCACCACTTTTGGGTGCCTATTTTTATGACTGACAGTGGCCTGGAAGACTGCCCTTACAGAAACCATCTCATTTTGCAGCATCTCACTGTGCTCATCTGTAAAGGCAATTTTGCAGTACTCAGCTAGTGGGGCTGTAAGAAGTGGCCACTCAGTCAGATGGCAGCAGTGACTCTCTTCCCTCCTGGCCTCAGATCTTGGCCAGCTGCCCATGGACATCTGACATGGTCCAGGTCTTAGGGACTTGGGGCTGATTGCCAAGACCCTACCCACCAGGCAGGCCTCTAAAGGTGTGCTCAGCGAGTCCCTTCTCTGTGGTCATTTACAACCAGCCCAGAGTTGACCTTAACTCAGGGAGGAAGGACCTTAACTCAGACAACTCCATCTGCCTGGATGACCAGATGAGTGAAGGGGAGATGAAGAGACAAGAGAAATGTGTTTAAACTGTCAGAGAAAAGGGCTTAAACCATAATTCTAAGGCTCTGAGGGTCAGGAGATCCAGGTTGAAGTTCCTACTCTTCTATTCATTCATTCATTCACCTAGCATCCACCAGCAGAACCAGTGGTTCATGCAGAATCAATATCCGCCTCAATGGAGAATGCGCTGCAGCAATGTGACCTCAAGAAAATTACTTGACATCTCTGGTCCTATAAAGGAAATTACCTGAACATCCCTCATTCAGGGGACAGGATGAATTCACCAGTGGTGGGTACTTTGAGCAGGGGGGAAAGGTACTATAACCTCTGAGGTTAGAACCCTGATTTTCAATCCCACCCACACTCAAGAGTGAGTTCATGTTCCACATTATTAGGACCAAACAGGGACCCTTGAAGGTCACTTCAGCCAGCCCTGTTCTTGCAAAGATGGGAAGCCTGAGGCTCAGAGAAGGGAAATAACTTGACCAAAGACACACTGGGAGACTGTGGCCAAGCTGAGACTAGAATGCAGGTCTCCTTACTCCCACTCTAGTGCTCTTTCCACCACATCACACTGGGACTCTTGCTCTTCCAACATGGTTTTGGATTTTAAGGGCAATAGCAGAAGAGGTATCAAAGGGGAAGCCAGAACATGGGTACCAGATCCTTCAAAATCCCCATAGGGTGGGGGCTTGCTGTGATTCCAGAACAGAGGAATCCTGGCCCCTTGGAGAGACTGCTGGGGCTCTGGGGCATCTGGCCCTAGACATGTTCCCAGGGAGGGGCCGGAAGCTGCTGAGGCCATGGGCCGGGAGGGGGGGCGGTGTCAGACTTTCACAGAGGGGGGAGTGGAGGCATAAAATCTACCTGGAGAATGGAGTCGGCTCCCCCTAAGGGTCAGCTGTGTCCAGAATGGAGCAAAGATGGACCGGGGTCAGACCCAGGCTGAAGGAAAGTTGGTGAGAGAGTGAAGGCAGCTGGGAAGGAGGAACTGGGAAAGACAAAAAAAAAAAAAAAAAAAAAAAAGGAGGGAGAGATACATGGGGGAGGAGAACAGAGCAGGGAAACAAAGAGAAAGTGCAAACAAAAAATGATGCAGAAAGAGGGGCGTGTACCCTGGTTGTAGATTTGTCTGGAGTAGGGTCTGAGGAAGGGGAGCAGGCATGGGGGTGGTGAGCTGAGCAAAATGGATTCTGAGCCTAAAATCCAGATTCTGTAAGGCCAGGCTTCTGCCCATAGCTTCCACTGGGCCATAGCCGCCTCCTTCCATTTGGCAGATGCCCCGCTTCCTGCTCAGGTCTGCATGGGGGGGGGGCGGGGGGGCGGGGGGAATTTCTCCCCCCCCCCAACGAAGTGTGTGTCTGTATGTGTGTGTTGTGCGGGGAGCCTGAGCAGCTCTGTGAATCACTGGGTATCCCTGCGAGCACCCAGAGAGGAGGTCTGGAGTCTGGGGCTTAGAAAGATGTCCGGAGACAGCAAGACCTGGAGGAAGACGCCGCGCAGATACTAGCGCTTGTGGGAAGACCTGAGTTTGCCCACGTGTGAGTGGATGGATCGTCCCTCTGTGTGTGGACTGTGAGTGGATATATATTTGCATGAGTGGACTATGAGTCTGTGTGGGGATGGTTTGCAGGTGGCCTGTACGTCTGTGTGAGTGTGCGCAAGGACCGTGGGTCCGTGGGCGGGCGCGGGGGCTGTGGGTCTCCAAGGCCGGCTCGCGGCGCTGTCCGCGGTGCTAACCCGGGGCGTGGACAGGAGGGCACCTGCGCCCAGCCTCAGGGGGACCGCAGGAGCCTGGCGCCAGCTGTCGAGCAGACAGGGGCCTCAGAAAGGAAGTCTCCAAGTCTTCCTTGGAGGCGCCTTCCCAGTCCAGCTGCAGGTCTCGCCGGGGAGTTGGGAAAAGTTCTCCCAGCGGCGGGGCTGGCTCACGGGACTCCGCGCCACTCACACCAGGAATCTTACCCCAAGCTCAGCGCCGCCACTGCCCGCTGCTCAGCCCACCTCCACCTTCACTCCCGTCTCGGCAGGGCCCGGGGACCCTATCGCGCTTCCACCGCCCGCCCAGTCTGCCCCAGAGCTCCCGCGCGCCCAACTGGACCTGCAGCCAGGTTAATTGCTTTCCAGGACTCGGGAAATGTCCGGCCGAAAGCACGAGTGCGCTAAGGTGGGGAGTGGATGGAGAGGAGGTCATTAACCTTTTCCTCCCTCCGCTCTAGCCGGGCCGAGAGCCGGATCCCGGGCGGCTTTTAGACCTACACTCAACTTTTACGGAATCAGTCATCCACCCGCGAGGACAAGCAGGGGGCTGGAGGTCGGAAGCCTCCCTGGAGATCGGAAATCTCGCCAACTGTGGACATCAAACTGACCCATGCACAACGAAGAAGCTGCTCCGGCCCCGGGAGGAGTTGGTGCGGAGCTGGGGCCCGGCCGCGGGGGGCAAGCTCCGGGCTCTGCCCACCATCAGCTGGCTTTCCCGGGGAAGCCAAGGCCTGCACCCAAGGCTGGCCGGAGAGCAAGAGAACTCCACACACAGCCCCGCGCAGGCCGGGGTGGGGTCGGCGCGGAGGGCTTGCCCCTTCCTCTGAGCAATGCATCCCCCAGCCCCGACCCGGATGGCGCCCAGCGGCCGTCGCACTCACCTCGGCTTGCCAAGCTGAGCTGGCTGAGCCGCGGGCGCGGGAAGGAGGCACACCGGAGGGGCTGGGGGCTCGGCCACCCCGCCGTGAGGACTTGTCCCCTCGCGGAAGTCTCAGGGAGAAGCTCTTCGGAGCTGCAGGAGGCCGGGGTTCCCCACTCCGCTCCAGAGAGCACAGACCGCGCACAGCGTGAGGCTGATCCTGGTCCCCAGCGCACAACCCAAGCACTCAGCGCCGCCGCCGCCTTTTATTTGCCGCCCGCCTTTGTTTGGGTCCCGGCTCCTACCACGGGGTGTGGGGGTGTCCGGGGCAGGCTCTTGAGCTGCGCCGCCCCCCCAGCCACTGGTGCCTCCGGCCTGCGCGCCGCCTGGCCTCGCGTCAGTGGCCGGTGAGGGCCTGCGATCCGCCGCTCACTGCTGTCTCTGGAGCCCGCCGCCGGGCGCCGTGGTGGCCGCCGCTCCCCCTGCGGGAGCTGCGCGGTGGTACAACCGGGCTCACAATGCCGGCGGGCGGGGCTGCGAGCGGCGTAGCGACCCCTGGGGGTCGATGCACGCCTCTGCAAACGGCCCAGGCCGTGACTCCTGCTCCGACCCCAAGTTTCCTAGGTCCCCAGGTCTCTCCCGCCTGCGCTCCTGTCTCCCCGTCCGCACAGCCTTGGCAGATCACCAGCCGCCTGGACAATCGAGGGCATCCCCGGGTCTTCTCCAGCGGGAGCTGCCAAACCCGGGCTCCTGGCGCCATCCCTCCTTCCCTCCTTCATCCACCTTTCTGGCACCAGAGCCCAGAGCCATGCCAGCCCCTGGGACCGGGCATCCCTCCAGCTCTTCCACGTGGTCTGCCTGACACCCCTGTCCGAAAGGCCACAAGGAGAAGGGGCCGGGCAGCAAAGACCAGTGCCTGGCCCATTTCTCTCCATCAGGGCTCAGAAGGCATCAGCATTGGTGTCACTGAGGGAGAGCCGAGCGGGTCGCCTCAAAAGCGGGGTAGCCACAGCACCCCAGCTGCAGAATGGAGAGGTTTTACTTAGAGAAGCCAGGAAGAAGGGAGGCCACCACCACTGTTGTGTGAGGGGTGAGCCAGTTTATCATACATCTTCAGAGTGTGTGCGGAGAGGAGCAGGGAAGACAGAGATGGGGGAAACCCAACTCAGCCTGCAGCAAGTTCCCAGCTTCTGGGAGAGATAAGAACACGAGAGAGTTCTAAAATGAAACACCAAGCCCCATACCCACACACAGGTACTCAACCCGTGCCAGTTTCTCCAGCCCTTCTCTTTAAAAGAGGAAAACTGAGTTGAGGGCACCTCTAATGTTAAGGTGCTGAGTGCAGCTCCTGGTCTGTGGCTCACTTACCATTCCTGCTCTGTGGTGTCCAGTCCCTGGGAGCTGTACCCACTGGCTCACTGCCAACTGGACACATTGGTATTTATGACCCTGGATGCCTTGAGAGCTCATCTATGCAGAAGCAAATGGCCCGAGCCAGTGTCCCTGCCCCAGCACTCACTCCCCATGTGCTCAGGATCCTCAGGGGAGCCGTTGCCAGACTAGCCAAGCCTGTTAGGAGACTCCCAGTGGCATCATCTGGTCTTGAAGACATTTAGGGTTGGAAGCAGCTCCTGACTCCAAGGGTGCCACCCTGAGCTGGGAGGGGAGGGAGACAGAGACAGAAGGCCTCTCCTGAGAAGTGGGGAGTATGTGTGTTGCTGCCCCCAAGATCAGTGGCCAAATCTGACATAGGAGTACAAAGGAACAGACCTAGCGCCACGGTGCACACTTCTGGTCTCTCTTGCCACATCCCAGAAGGAAGCCAGAAAATGTGAAGCTATGGGAGAGGGTGGGAGGAAGGAGAACAGAGAAAAGATTGGTTTTTAAGGGAGCAACAGGGGAGATACAAAGTGTGTTCCCAAGCCCAGCTGAGAGCAAAGGGTTTTCTTTGCTGGGTGAATGGCTTACTCTTCTCAGTTGGTTTGATGGCTGCTTCCAGGAGCCTCCTCAAAGTTCTCCAAGCCTCCTGCACTGTTGCTCTCAGTCTGACAGATCCACAGGGAATGCCACAAGGAATGCCACCCTTGGCCCACACCTGGGACACAGTCCCCGCTCCCCTGGGAACTATTTTTAGCGGATGGGGGTCCTAGCTTCATGCCACCTAGCTAGCCACAGCTGTGGCCACTTTGGCCACACCCTGCTCCAAGTCCTTGCTGCCTCCAGGGGTCTCCAGATGATCTCCAGTGGGAGATGGGCTTGCTCTGCCCTTGTCCAGGGATTTCTGGGTACCGAGGATGCAGAGGCAGAGGCCCACGGAGTGGGGGAGGAGGTAGGGAGTGTGATGCCCGAGAACACTGAAAGGATACAATTTTCCCAGGCCATCAGCAGAGTTTTAAAAATGCAAATGGAACCGGGCCTTTGAAATATGCCTGCCATAAAGTGGAACGGGTGGTGGCAGCCCTAGCTGGTGCGGGCTCGGAAAGTCATGAGAAACCTCGTCGCGGGGCCTCATCCTCAGACTTCCTTCCCTCCACTCCCCACTCTGCCTGTAGGACGAGTGTTTATGGGGGACTGGGGATGCTGGACTCAGAGATCCCTGCCCAACCTCAGGGCACCTCCCTGAAGCCTCAGTGATCTGCCCAACAGAAAGGTGGCAGAGACTGAGATTCTCCATCCCCCACAGTCCGTACCCCCACCTTACCCCCTAGCCCCCCCACCTCCCCACCCCCTCTGCCGCTCCAGTGCTGTCTGCTGGAAGTTCTTCCTGGATCTGATTTAAATGCCTCTTGCTGCCGATAAGCGGCTTCCCTTATACTCTGTCTTCAGGACTAATTGAAAGCTTCTTTTGTAAGGTGTTTGAGCTATAAAGGGCTGCTTTGTCCTTCGTTCCCATCCCTTTATTTCTGTTTTCATTTTCTCTCCAACTATGTCTGAAGTAGGGCCTTTGAGCCCAATCTCTGAGTCCACCACTCCCAATAAAGCCATGTTTCTGTTCCACCCCTTACCAGCTGTGTGACCTTGGGAAAGTCACTTCACCTTGCTGAGCTCAGTTATTTTGTCTATAAAATGGGGGAGGGAGAAGTACTTATCTCATAGTAGTGGTTATAAAGAGTTTATTAAATGAGTAAATCTCAGTGCACAAATAGCATTTAGCACAGTGTATGGCACAAACCAAGCTCTAAATAAATATTAGGTGGTGGTGGTGGTGGTGGTGATGATGATGATGATGGCCTGCTGAGCAAGAGAAGGCCTGGAGGTGTGTTGCTGAAGGTGACCATAACCCTTCTCACTTCTTTGCCCCACCCCTGATGAGATGAACTGTGTACAAACCAAGTCTCTCAGCAGATGGTTGAGCAGCTCAGGGGAAGAGTATATGGAGAGGGTTGGAATTGTTTATCCTGAAAAATATGGTAGATTAAGACAGTTGTTCTACTGTTCCAGCATTAAGGAATAGAATAATTACATTTAAAAGTAATTATCTCTTCAATCTGCTAACACACTGACTTTGGAGCTCTTGGCCCCAACTTCTAGTCTCACTTCTCCAGGAAACCGTTGAGTAGAGGCAAGTGGACTTGGGTGTGCTGGAAAAAAGCTCTAGATGTAGAAGTCTTTTACTAACTCTATGACCTTGGATAAGTCACTTCATTTCTCTGAGACTCAGTTTCCTCAGCTGCAAAATGGGAGTATAATGATCTGTGCCTATAATATGCCGGCAATGATCTTTGCAGCTGAGGTGGAGCACGGATTTATAGACAACCATCTGATAATTAGTCACATATATAGTTATATGTTGTTATAGTTATATATAGAGATGGGTAGAATGATCATTCCCTCTTTCCATGACTTTCAGGGTTGACTGCACTTCATTTGATATAATGGGTGCAAAAGAGCTCAGGAAACTTGCCATGTTCATGGTGAATGAATTTCTGACTCAAGGTCATGTAGGAAGTTAGTGGAAGAGTTGGGTTGGACCCAGGCCTCCCTGGGTTCAATCTTGAGCTTCTACCAAGGCACCATCTTTCCTCCTTCTCCCTGGAGCTCTGTTCAGGAGGTGAGTGTGAGCTTATGGGGGGCAAAGGGTAGAGGGGCCAATAATTCAAGAGAAGATAGAAAGGTCTGGAGAAAGGTGATAGGGCCAGACTGGGATAGACAGGGCCTGGGGGAGGCTGGACAGATGGCAACCCTCTCCTCCTACCTCCAGAATTCTGCAAGCAGCCAGACCTAGCACTCCTTTCCCAGCTTTGCCTGCCTCCTCCAAGGAAACAAGCAGCCTGCACCAGAGTGAATACAATCCAAGTTATTAATTGCCTGCAACAATTAGCCCCAGTGCCTGGGCCTGCAGACACCCAGGTCCTGAAAAAAAAGCCAGTTACAATATTCACTCTGCTGCATAATTCTCCCCCAGTACCACCCTACTCTCCATTCATGTTTTAGGCGCCTTTGCTCTGACCCCAGCATCTGGAGAAGACCAAGTTTTCCCTAGGTCTTCAAGAGTGGAAGTCACTCAAGGGTTAGACCCTGAGGGGCATTACACATAGCAGGGCCAAAGCAACGGCAGGAAGGAGCAAGACCCTGCCAAAGATTTAGCCCACTGTGTGGCACTAGCCAAAGACTATCCCACTATATAGGAGAGAATACAACCTCCAGGTTGAACATTTTAAATAGATTTCTTGAGGGTCTTATTGTTAGTCCCAGCAAGGGAGAGATCAGAAATGTCCCCAAAGTTCTGGTTTGAATCAGTTCAGTCACATACTAGGTTTGCATCTTTGGGAAAATCCCTTCATGACTCTGAGCTCATTTCCTTATCTATAAACTGGGGATGGTGGTCACACCTCTTCATGGAGGGAGATTCAGGGAAATGCTATGCAGAAGCACATAGCAACACACTAAGTGGCACGGGATGAGCTGGAAATAAATGGTATTCTGTTCTATATGGACAGAGCCCTGGCAGGAGAGTCCATGCTGCCTGTGGGTCCCCTGTCCCTTGGCAGGGGAGCAGACATGGGAGGCAATGGGGAATGAGGTAGATGGGGAGTTAAGAGACCTGGATGCTGAACCCAGGTTTGTTGTAACTTCCACTGTGGTCCTGGTGTCCTTTCCACTCTGGCCTCTTGTTCCGACCTGACAAATGAGGACACAAACCTAGTGAGCTCTAGAGCCCCTCTAACTGATTTTTTTAGAAGAGTATGAGCAGAAGGAATGAGTTTAGAATGGGTAGGAGGCCATGGGGAGTGTAGAATCCCCAATTATTCAGGGGTGAATGGCAGCGGTAAATGTAATGGAACTGCCAAGAGACCATGAAACCAGTTACATAAATAGTTAAGCCTAGAGTCACTAATCTGTTGGTTATGCATCAGTAAAAGAAAACACTTACCTTTTATCAAGACAGGTAATAAAGATCATCACCTGGTTCAGAACTACTTGGGAGAGGCTGGGTAGAAGTCCCCAGCACAGTTCTCACTGGTGGGGTGTTTCAGGACCACAAACAGCGGCAGATGCCAGCCTCCAAACACCTGGGCCATGATTGAGGTGAGGGCAAAGGGATGAGGGACATGGACTTGGCCACTCAGTTGGATCCTCAGAGATGGTGTGATGATGCTGATGTTCAAGAATAACTTAGTGTGAGCAATGCTGACATTCAAGAATAACTCAGTTACACATGGTGGGTCTCTGAGTGCCCAGAGGGATTGCCTAAGTGTTAGAGAGTAGGGTTATGTATAGGGCCTGTCTCCCAGCCCCTCCCCAGGAACATCTAAGGCTCCTCGTGCACCTGCCTGGGTGTGAACTCTTTCATGACTCAGCATGGAATTCCAGCCCCATCTCCCCCACCCCAAACCCTACCCTACCCTGACCCTTTGTCCCTCTGGCCTCAGCTTCCTGGTACAAGTTGGCCAGTGCCTCCCTTTGCCTCAGCCTGGCTGGCCTACTGGCGCCAGAAGCCAAGCTGGCTTTAACCCTGACCACCAGGCCCCATCTGGGCCTCAGCAGTGACAGCAAGAAAGAGCTTTTTTGGCATTTTCCCAGTCAGAAATCTGCATGGCTCTGATGGGCTGCCCCAGTACCAGCTCTTATTCCGGCACATCCAGTGTGGGAGGGTGGGGAATGTTCTGTGCCAGAGAGCTCTGTGGCCAGGGCCCCTGAGCTGGAATGAAGGGCTGGTAGAGAGATCATCAGTGCTCAGGCAGTTAAAATACCTTTTAGGCAGCAAGGGATGCTACTGACTACATCAGCATCATTAATAATTAATGGCTACAGTTTGTTGCGTGCCAGGCCCCATATATGTATTACTTCATCTAACCTCACAACCACCCCAGGAGGTGAGTCCTTTATCATCCTCATTTCCAGGTGAGAAGATTGAGGCTCAGAGAGTAAGTTGCCTCAGGTCACATGGCAGGGAAATACTGAGGACTCAGCTTTAGGCAGTTTGATTCTATAGCTCAGATTCTTTACCACATTGTTATTCCCATTTCACAGGTGGAGAAACTGAGGGTCAGAGAGGTGAGGGACTTGGTTAAGTTCACAGAAGAGTCAGGGATGGAGAGGATTTGAACCAAGATTTGCCTGATGTTGGAGATACCACATTTATCTGTTCACTCCACTGCTCCCCAAGGAACTAGGTCCCTGTTGGGTGCCCACTCTCAGAGTCCCCTTCCTAGGTCTAAAACACAACTAAGCTAATCTGCCTGTTCTTCCTTAGGGAAGTCACTGCCTCTCTCTGAGCCCCAATCTACCAAGGGCAACATGCTAAGACAGAGCTCGCATTCTAATTTGAGAATTGCTTTGTCTGATAACATTCTTCCATGGAGACTAGAAGGGCCATCCTGCAAAATGGCAGGACAGTCCCCAGGACCCAGAAGGACAGGGTCATACTCATCCCTCCCAGGACAAGATGCAGGAGCCAGGGCTGCAAGCTGCAGACATCACCTGACACAAAATGCCAGGCCGACTCCTAGCTTCTCATTTATGAGAAGACAAAGGCCCAGGACAGGTGACTGCAGTGGTGTGGTTGGCTCCTGACAGCACTGTCCCTTTGGCCATCCCTCCAAGTCTTCTGTGTCCTTCCCAACACCTCTGAGTCCTCATTTTGCAGCTGGGCACGTCTGGGGACAACTGTTCTAACTGGCATCCAGAGCCACATCTGGCAGATACGGCAGCAGGATGCAGGAGGAATATGTGAATAGTCCTAATGACCACGTGGGGCAGCAGCCCGGGCCAGGCTCACACGGCCGGTTGTGCCTGGGGAGCCGGGCTGGTGGCATGTCCACTTACCCGCCTCCTCCTCTTCATCCTCCCTGTCCTCCTCCTCTCTCCCGGCCCTTCCACTGCTCCTCCTCCTCCCCCTTGTTTTCCTTCCTCTCTTCCCCCCACACCCCTAAACACCTCCAAACTCCTCACCTTCCCTCCTTTACGCTTATTCCTTTCCTTGATAACGACCACAGTCAACATTTGCTGAGCACTTACTGTGTGACAAGCCCCGTACCAAGCATTTTTCCTGCACCATCCTCTTCAATCTTCACGACAGGCCCTTGGAGAATAATCACGTCTCTTTTATAGATAAGGAAAGTATGGCTCAGAGAAGTCAGGATGTAAGGCCCACACTCTCCTGTCCCTTTGTGCTGCTGGGGACATAGCACCTCATCACACATGGGGCAAGAAGGCCGGAGGTGGTGTGATCCATTCTCTTCGGCCTTGGATGGATTGTTGGTAGATGTGGGGTTTTTTTGTCTTTTGATTTTCCTTTAAAGCTCTAAGCTGATTTCATCCCCCCACGCTGGATTGCTGTGTTCTCTGCTCCTTCTAACCCTTCCCTTCCCACAATGTGTATGGGCAGTCCAGAGTCAGCTGTTCATCATGCTCGCTAAGTCAGGAAATGCAACCAGACCACCACACCCCCGTGGGACCAGGTGTTAGTGGGCCAAGTGCAGAGGACTCCCCTCGTCCCCTGGGGATTTTGTGATCATGGTCATTTCAAAGCTTTTTTTTTTTTTTCTTGAGGGGGAGGGCTGAAGGGAGAAGGAGCTAGAGAATCCCAAGCAGGCTCCATGCCCAGCGTGTGAGCCTGATGTGGGGCTCAATCTCACGACCTCAAGACCATGACCTGAGCCAAAATCAAGAGCCAGATGCTTCACTGACTGAGCCACCCAGGCGACCCATGATCATGGTTATTTCAATCCATGGATAGCTAAGGCCTGCAGCGCAGTTGGCTAGGAGCATGGAGTCTGGGGTCAAAGTCTTGAGTCCATTTATAGCTATGCCACTGGCCAGGTGATGGTGGTCAACCTGCTTGAATTCTCTGAGTCTCAGCGTTCTTGTCTATAAAACAGAGACAATACTCACCTCGAGGAGTGGTCGTGAAGATCAGTAGGATAGTGTATACAGTGTCTGGTACACAGTCCACAGGCCATGGCCTTCTCCATCTCATTTTGGGTCAAGAGAATTAGAGAAACATACTCCCTCTAGCCCAGGGCGGTCCCCCTGGTACTCATTCCCCAGAAATTGCTCTTCCAAATATTTTTTGGTAGGATTTAGATAGCACGGTCATAGCCAGCATTTTTGTATGTGTCCCGTGTGTGATAGGCGAATTGGTCATGTCATCTTATATAGAACATGTGAGTTCCGAGCGTAAGTCCTAGAGCCAGACAACCTACGTTCAAATCCCGGCTCTGCCACTTACTGGCTATGTGACTTTGGGGAAGTCACCTAACCTTTCTGTGCTTGGCTGTCCTCATCTGTCAAAGGAGCTTATAGCAGCACCTACTTCCTAAAGGTGCAATGAGGAGTTGGGGGTGCATGGAAAGTTACCAAGATCAGTGCCGAGCCTTGATAAGTGGTTGGTATAAATGTCACACACTATTATTTAATCTCTACACCAATCTCAGAAAGTGGATATTATCATCCTTGTTTTACAAAAGAAGTAACCGGTAGAGGTTAAGTCACTGGTCCAAGGTCATATAGCTAGTAAGTGGCAGAGGCGGGATTTGAACCCAGTTCTGACTGATTCCCAGGCTTCCGCATTTCGCACTGCAGTCACATGTCTAGGAGGGAAGAGGAGAATGGGGCTTCGAGGCTCAGTCAGCTCCTCCAATGCCATGACCCAGATGAACTCACTTGCCACCCTCTTGATGTTCCCATTCAGTCATTCATTTCAAAGAGACTCCCGTTTAACTATTTACTCCTATTCCCAAACCTGCTCACTCTGCAGGCCTCCCAAGCCACGGGAGCCTGCAGTGGCCCTGAATCCAGCCTTGTTCTCCCCCAGGGCTGGCATGAGCTGTGGGAAGCCAGGAGAGCTCCCAGGCATCCAGGAAGCCCCTAGGACTCCTTCTGTTCCCTGCTGAAGGGTCTGCTGATCCAAGTGCTCCATGGCTCCACCCTCCCCACCGCCCGCAGGACACAGCCCTGAGGGAATATGGCACCCAAGGCCCTTTCCTCCTCAATGGCCTCTCTCCAGCCCTGTTACTGCAGCCCCTCCCCACCCCCAGGAGCCTCAGCTCCACTCCCACCCCAAGAGCCCGTGATGGCTCAGATATGCCTCACAGCCTTTCTCACGTCACTCCATCTGTCTGAAAGGCTCTTTCTCTTCTTCTCTACCAGCTGAAATATTACTCATCTAAAGGCCCAACTCATCCCTTCCATGCTGGAGCTACCCCCCAACCCTACACCCACTCTTCCCTCAAAGTCTTTAGCTCTTTCTCGTCTTTGCTCCTGGAACAATTTCACACATCTATTTCTGCATTTGTCACAGTCTGACTTGTTTTCTATATAGAGTCTGTTGCGCGAGGGCACACGAGGTGTGAAGGTGCATGAGGACTCTGCGGAGGGGGCCACTTCCCAGGCAAGGGCTGAGGGCATGAAGGGCAGATCTTAAGCAGCAACAGAGCCTGGAGTTCCAGGACCATCTGCTCCAGGACCTGGCTACCGAGGCCAGAAGCTAGAGACAGGCGTTACTCCCCATGATCACATGGCACTTCGTTGGGAAACTATAGAACCTGGGCCTCCAAATCCTGACCCTGTGGGGTCCCCCAAAGTCCCCGTTGTACAGCTGGGCTGATGCACACTCTCTCTGCCACCCAGAGCCTCCAATGATCCTTGCTACTTTTATTAGTCAGCAATTGCCATAATAATGCTGCGTAACAAACCACTTCAAAGTCTCAGGAGCATTTAACATTAATACGTGTATTTTGCTCACAGGTCTAGAACCTGACTGGAGAACTCTGCTTCAGGCTGTGGTCCAGCTCATGTATGCTCCATGTGTCCTATAAGGGGCTGCATCTACCCTGATTAGGTTCCTTTTGTGGCTGTGGCAGAAATTCAAGAATGCAAGCACAACTGCCTAAACACATCTCAAGGCTCATCTCTCATTGTATTTGCTGCCATCCCAATGACAAGAGCAAGTCCCCTGGCCAAGCCCAAAGTCAACTGGTGATGAAGGAGACTCAGCTCACGATGTAGCCATAGCAAGACTATAAATGTAAAATACCAGTCTGGGAGGCTGGAAAATTAAGACCAATAATTCAGTTTATGCCTCTACCTTCCCTCCTACAGATTCAAATTGATTGCTGACTGCCCCGCAAGCCACTAGACAAGTCTCTTCAGCCTCCTTCCCTGCAGTTACTACCCACAGAGCTTTCAGCGGATGCTCCACCTTCCCCATCTGAAACTTAGCCATGCTGATTGCAAAACAACGGTGGAAAAGAAATGTAAAGAGAATACTCAGGCTCCGAGGGTTAAAGGTAAAGGGAGAGGAAGGAGGCACATCGTTTGTTTAACTTTGGAAGGTGGACAGTGAGGGAGATCTATCCTCACCCCCATCTTCCAGCACTACCCTTGTCCCAAATCTGAAAGGTGAGCTTTAGGGATCCCTCAAAGCTTTGAGTCAAGTTCTCATAGGACCACTCATCTACACGGCTTCGGAACCTCGGTGTGGGGACACTTTTTAGCAATTTTTATCTATTTTCATCAGCTCACCATTTTTTTTTTTTTTTGATAGCAGCCCACCAATTTCCAATGGAGAACCATCATTTCCCCTTTAGACCATGTGATTTGGTGGGAGGCATGCACATGTGACCCTGGCCTAAGCCAATCAGAGCATCCCATTGTCTCCTTGGCTACAGTGATTGATTCAGGAATAGACCCCTGGCAAATCCAGGCCAATGAGAATTCAGTCCTGGACTTTTGTCAAATTTCTGGGCATGACATGAGGAGTGAGAGGGAAGCCAGGAAGAGACTCTATTTTTCCTGCAGGACCGAATCTGAGAGGCTATAGATTCTGTATTACTAATAGCCATCATGGCACCACACTGATTCCAAGAATAAAGTGTGCCAACCTCACCATGAACTGAGGGACAAAGGGAGATTTGACTTAAGCTCCTGGATCAAGCTATGCCTGAAGTCCTACCTTGAGACTTTTCAGCTATTAGATCAGGGAGAAAAGGTTTTCTGTCACTTATAACTGAGAGTCCTGATTAAATAATTATGGACTCCTATAATCATGGAATTTGGGGCAGCTAACACCAAGGATGCTTAGGATAATAAATTTGTTGGGGCGCCTGGGTGGTACAGTTGGTTGGGCATCTGACTCTTGGTTTTGGCTCAGGTCGTGGTGTCAGTGTCATAGGATCGAGCCCCGTGTCAGGCTCCATGCTCAGCGTGGGGTCTGCTTGGGGTTCTCTCTCACTCTCCCTTTGTCCCTCCTGCTTGCGCTCTCTCTCGCTCTCTTTCTCTAAAATAAATAAATAAATATTTGAAAAAAATAATAACAAATTTGTTATATCTCAGAGTTTAAGTCCTTAGAGACTAAGCCTGACTGAAAGGAATATGGAGAGGACTTCAAAGCTATGGGTGTGGAGCAGGGGAGGGCCCAAGTTGCCTTTATGCACCCCCGCTGGTGCCAGTGCATTTGTCCCATACCAGGAGCTCCTGCAGTTCCAAGCACCAGACTGTGGATTGGCCTGGGAGAGCCATGTGCAATGAGATGCACAATCCCAGCTTCCTTGTCTTAGCAACAGCCCTTTAGGATTGTGTTTCTATATGGCACCCTCTTATCCTTTCATCCAGGGAGGAGGTGGGGTCTGAGCTGGCCTGGAACAGTGCAAGCTGTGCTGCTGGGAGGGAGAGGTGGATGGTGAGGACACCCCTTAGAAAAGCTGCATATGGGGGCAACTGGGTGGCTCAGATGGTTAAGCGTCTGCCTTCGGCTCGGGTCGTGATCCCGGGGTCCTGGGATCGAGCCCCACATTGGGCTCCTGGTTCAGCGAGGAGCCTGCTTCTCCCTCTCCCTCTGCCTCTCTCCCTGCTCATGCTTTCTCTCTCTCTCTCTGTATCTCTGTGTCTCAAATGAATAAATAAAATCTTTAAAAAAAAGAAAAAGAAAAAGAAAAAAAGAAAAGCTGCATTTGGCCAGCAGAGGAGGCTGCCCCAGACCGGACTGCTCTGAGGCAGGCGCCTGGCCCAGTGTGCCAACCTCCATCTTGGCATCAGTGCCCACTCTTGCTGGCTGACCTTTCTGAGCAGATATTTCAGGAAAGGGAATGGAAGCTCACACCTTGTGCTGGCTTCCCCACCTGCTGAGACGATCTTCAAAGGTGCCAATGGCTGAACTGGCTGCTGGACCACTTCTCTCTGCCAGGACCCAGGCTGCCATTGGCTGTGTTCCTCTCCAGCCCACAGGGCCTCCCACCTGGCCACAGCTCCTGGATCCAGCTTCACTTCTGGCCTGGCCACTCTTCCTCAGAAGGTAAGTGGCTCTTTTGCCCTGCATGGAGGTTCCTGAGTATAATAATTTGGGTTCCAGTTCCGCTTTCTCCAGGGGCTTGCTACTTGTATAAATTGGCATCAGTTTGTCCACTTGAAAAACGGAGGCTTCCCTAATAGTGATAAGCCTCACTACACTTTTATGAAATGGGCCTTCACACTCCCATTCTACAGGCTAAGAAGCCAAGGCTCTGAGGGTCCCTGATGCTATTCATTCAGCAGTCTCATTGAGCACAGTCTACTTGCCAGGCACTGTACTAAGGTCTCAGGACATTAAGGTGACTAAAACAAGGTCCCGACCCACAAGCTGCTCAGTTGGGGTGGGTGATACACTTGCCGAAGGGCATAGAGCAAATTGTCATCTCCTCTACACACAGTAGGTACTCAATCAATGCATGAATTGGCTGAAATGCCTTATGGGCAACTGACAAGGAGCAATCATGGTCAAAAAAGACAGCAGGATGCAAAGGATGCATCAGGAGAAAGGGAGATGTCAATTTTCAGCCTGGACGCTAGGTTTGCAAACAAAAAATCTATCATATCTGACGCTGTTTGCTAAAGACTAGAACAGAGATGAAGGAAATGAGCAGCGGCGGATGGTGTGCTTGGCTCCTGCCTGACAAAGCAGCTGGGGGCCTGCAGGGCTCTGGAATGGTCCCCAAATCCCCCCAGTCAGGGCTGCAGAGAGGATGGAAACAATGCAACCAGGATGGCCTGCTGGTAACACTGGTAACGGGGAGGGAGGGTTTGCAAATACGAGGATGAACCCTTAGAAGGGACCAGCCTCAGAGATGATAGCAGCAGGCTCTCTTTCTCTGGACCTTGCTTCTCAAAGCATGGTCCATGGACCAGGAGCATTGGCAATACCTGGGCACCTGTTTAAAATGCAGATGCATTTATTGCATTATGCAAATACAGTATCTGGGCATTTGTTAAAAATGCAGACTCTCAGTCCCATTTCGCACCTACTAAATGTGAGTTTGCAATGTCAACAAGGTTCTCCACTGTTTCCCAAGGCTGGCCGCATATTAGAATCATCCAGGGAGGTTTGGAAAACCCTGGCGCCTGGATCTATTCCAGAGATTTTGATTTAATTGGTCTGGGCTGTGGTCTGGGCAGCAGGACTCTGTTGAGATATAATTGACATGTAACATTGTATAAGTTTAAGGTGTAGGTGTGATGACTTGATACCCTTATATCTTGCAAAACAGTAACATTAGCTAACACCTCCATCACATCACATAACTATCATCCTTTTCCAGCAGGACTTTTTAGGCCAAGTGATGATCCTAATGGGCAGCCGAGGCTGGGGACCACTGCTTTAACTTTACAGAGTACATCCTGAAACTTGACCTCATGGGCCTTCACTACAACCCTGGTAGCTCAGGAGGGCCTGGTTGTTTCCATCTTTCAGAAATGGCATTATCCTCATTTTTCAGCCTAGCAGGTTAGTATAGAAGAGTGGTTCTCAAAGTCAAGGCCCCAGAACCAGCAGCATCGCCCTGGAACTTATTAGGAATGCAAACATCTGAATCAGAAACTCTGGTGATGGGGCCCAGAATCTATGTTTTAGCAACCTTTCCGGTAATTCTGGGGCAGGCTCAGGGTTGAGAGAGGAGCTCTGGCATCTGTCCCTGGCTCTGTGTGTCCTTGGGTGGGGGACTCTCCCTCTTTGGGCTTCAGTTTCTATGTGTGTAAATGAGAGAGGGGTGGAGCAGATTGGGGTTGTCACCCTCCTTAGAGTCCCCTAGCACACTGCCCATCTGCCTCAGCATTGCTCCCCACTGTGCCCGGACTGACCCCGGACTTCTCTCAGCACTCCCCCCACCCCCACAGGCAGTGTGGCCCCCCCCCAGGTGGCCGGGGTTGGCACTGAAATTTAAGTCTCTTTACCATCCCAGGTGCCGGCTGATCTCTGAAGCCCCTCCAAGGTGTTAGTGGCAGGGGCGGGCCCCAGACCCTGGAACCCAGCGCTTTTTCTCTCCTCCTCCTCAGGCTCTGAGAAATAGAGAAGCTGGTGCATCCACATGGGCCAGAAAGATGTGTCAAGGGGGCAGGTGACCTGTCCCCACCTTCATGCCCTTCCACACCCCGACACTTTGTACAGCTCACTCCCACTCCCTGATGTACTCCTCTGGACTAATCCTAATGCACCACTGAGGCCAAACTCAAATGTCACCTTCTCCGTGAAGTCCCCTGTGCCTCCAGGCAGGGACAGCTGAATTTGCCCAGAGAAGGGAGCGTGTCCTGCCTGCATTACACATCTCCATTATAGTCTGCCTCCTCTGGGGGACTGTGGCTCCTGGAGATGAGGGACCCATCAGGATCCCTAACGCTAAGCCCTGGGCTTGGTAGGGATAAATGCTCGAGACACATGTGATTGAATGAGGTGCCCAGATTCCCAGTGTCAGGGGCAAGATGTCCTCAGGGGCCCCAGCACACTCCCACTAAGGGCACTTTCTGCACCTCACTCTACCAGCACGTTGGCCAACTTCCCACTTGCCAGTCCCCCGGCACTCAGAGTCCGCTGCTGCCCTGCGGTGGGGCTGAGAGGTGCAGAGCCCGCGAGCTGCCAGGCTGTCCTGCACAACCGGTCTGGCCTGATTCCCTCCTGGCGAAGTGGGAGGGAGGAAGAGCGGGAGGTGGACAGGCAGCAGGGTCATAGCCCCGGTCTCCAGCGAGGAGCCAATGGGCAGGTTAGTGGGGCAGCGACTGCAGTCGGATTATTGACGCCAGAGAGGCGGGGAAGGCAGCGCTGGGGCTGTAAGCACGCTCACACATCCAGCCAAGTTCCAAGGACCTGGAGAAGCTGCCCTCTCTCAGCTTGCCTGCATGCTCCCATTTGCTGTGCTCAGCCCTGCTCGGAAGGAGGAGGCCCATTCAGTCCACATTTACGAGCACCTACTGTGCATTCAGCCATGGGTGAGACACAGTGGGGCAGCAAGGAGAAGGCAACAGTCCCTGCTCTTAAAGGGGGATGAGAAGGGGAAAGATCCTGGCATGTGATGAACACAGCTGTATGCCGTGTCTTGTGTGAGGACGACGTGCATTGAGCACCTTACCAGTCTTCGAGGGAGAGGAGTGTGTACAGAACACCTACTATGTGCCAACCTCGAGAGGGGAATATGTACTCAGCCCGTACTGTGTGCCAAGTCCCATGAGAGGGGAAGCACCTTCTCCCTAAGCCCGGGGCCCTGAGAGAGGGGAACGTGGATTGAGCACCTCCCATGCGCCAAGCTCTGTGTGCGAGCCTCGTACACAATGAAACCTTACGCCAGTTCAGGAAGTAGGTCTCCCTCCCCTACAGGAATCCAACTTCTCCTCCTCCAAGGCCCAGCTCAAAGGCCACCTCCTACGGGAAGCCTTTCCCGATCTGTTGGGTAGAACTCTCGGCTCTTTTCTCTTCTGTCCTTCAGCAGCACATCAAGGCCATCCTCATTTCGTCTGCCTGGGATGATGGACAGCCAGACAGCCATGTGTGCAGCCCTCCCTGTGGGCCAGAAATGATGCCGAGCACCGCCAGGCTCCCTCTCAGTCCTCGCCACCCAGCTGCTGGGTAAGTACTACTGCTACCCATTTTACAGCCAAGGAAACTGAGCTCCAAGGAGGCTAAAGGACCTGCCCGAAGCCACACAGCCAGCAAGTGTCAGAGCCAAAGCTTGACCATAAGCCTGGGCATTTCCACAGCCATTGGGTGAACTCCCTGGGCAAAGGCGAGGGCTGTGTTCCCCCCCGCATCTCCCCTCCCGGGTCCTGGCTCCCTGGGCGTGGCTGCCCCCAGAGGACATCCACTGGCCATTTTCACAGCAGTAAACAGATGTGTTGGTCCTGACTTGGCTGCCCCGCACCCCACTCCCTGCTAGCACCTGCCTTGGCAGGCAGAAACCCCCTCCTCGGGGGCTCACCAGGACGGGACATAGTATTCCCAAACTGGGACACGTGCTGACATTTCCGGGGAGAAAAAACCAATCTGGAGAATCGGGGCTTTCACTTCCCCCTGGAAATTGGCGTGCTGCGCTTACCCATGATGCTCTCCCTCCACTTCACAGAATAATTGCTGAACAGATTGCACTGGAAGGAGAATTCCTGGATTATGGAGTCATGATTCTCAATGGCTGTTTATCTGTGTTTTGCTTCATTTCTTAAAAGAAAAATGGTAGAATTTAAGTATGTGAGTTGAATGCCGGGGAAGCTGAGGCCCCGTCCATCTCCCCACAGAGGATGGAGTGGAGCACCGTGGGGGAGAGGCAGGGAGGCGTGATGATCGCCACCAGCTGCCTGCTCTGCTCCCTCCTTGTCTGTCAAAGCTGTACACACGAGGAAATGAGGGCCCAGAGAGCTGAAGTGATTGGGCCAGGGTCACACAGCGCTGGCACGGAGGCACCGGTCGGTCTGACCCCAAAGCCAAGCTTTCCTGCTTCCCGTGGTGAGTTGGTGCACTTATCAGCTGCTTCTCTCAGAGACTCGCTGGACGGCTGGTCTGCCGTGACAGAGGATACAGAAGCCCCACTGGTTCAGCCCCAGGCCGGGAGATGCCAGGCTCTGCCTGCTGTGGGCTCTGTCAGATCTGGGAGGGGAGATGCGGGGGGAACCACAGCCCTCGCCCGCACCCAGGGAGTTCACTGTCTCGGGCAGAAGATGAAGGGCCCCTGCACAGTAAGGTGCAAGAACAGTGCCACATCCTCAGTCCAAGGACACATCTGAGGGCCCTGGCTTCCACAGCACTGGTGGTCTGGGCCTCTCCTTGGACCCTGAAGTACGTGATCCTCTCCCTGAGGCTCAGCTGCATGGCCCTTCAAGGCAGGGGTAGGATCCTCATTCAGACTGCTGGATTCGAATCTCCACCTCTGTAATTTATCAATCATTAGACCTTGGACAAGTTGCTTAACCATTCTGAGCTCAGTTTGTTCATCTGTAAAATGGGCATAATAATAGACCTCCCTTGTAGGATTATTGTGAGGATGAAAGGAGTTAATTCAAGTCAAGGGCTTAGGACAGTGAGTGGCATTAGGACCTAGTAAGTGCTCAGTAAATACAGGTTGATAGTATTCTTCATTCAATAATTTATTTACTCGGCACCTGTGCCCTGGGGATGCAGAGTTGAGACACAGACCCTGCCCACTCGAAGCCTACAAGCGAAGAGGCTGAGGAGAGGCAAATGGATAAAGGACCCCCTCTGCCCCCCACCGTGGGCTGTGAGTTGCAGTGCAGGTAAGCACGGGGCACTAAGGGAGCCCAAAGGCAGAGGGTCAGTGAAGGCTCCCGGGAGAGGTTATAGCTAAGGTTAATCTTGATGGATGAAGAGTTATTCACCACGGAGTCCATCAAGACTGACAATCACGGGGGACAGATAGACAATTAGACACAAGTCAGGCAGAAGGAATAGCGCACACAGAGGCTCAGAGGAAAGAGAAAGCATGGCACATCTAGGGAATTGCAGGTAGCCCAGGATGGCCAGATATCAGGTGTATGTGACAGGCAGTGATGAGAGATGAGTAAGAGAGGGAAGGACCAGATGCCCGGGAGCCTTGGGAGCTCTTATGGCTTGAACTGTATCCCCCCAAAAGTTGTGTTGAGGTCCTAACCCCCAGGACCTGTGAATGTGGCTTTATTTGGAAATGGAATCATCGCAGGTGTAATTAGTTCAGATGAGGTCACACTGGAGTAGGGTGGGCCCTTCATCTAATATGACTGGTGTCTTTACGAGAAGAGGAGGGACGCACAGGGAGGAGAATGCCACGCGAAGACAGACACGTGAGGGAAGAAGGCCGTGTGAAGCCAGGGGCCGTCTGGCGTTAGGTCGTGGTGGAGCGCCACGGAGTACCCGCCACCAGCAGAAGCTGGAGGAGGCAGGGTAGGATCTTTCCCTCCAGCCTTCAGAGGGAGCATGGCCCTGCTGACACCCCAATATTGGAATTCTGGCTTCCAGAACTGTGAGAGCAGAAATTCCTAGCTTTTTAAGCCCCCGGCTTGTGATACTTTGTTACAGCAGCCCCAGGAACTAAGCCAGAAGCTGAGCCACTTCAGCTGTCAGGGTGGAGAGGGTTAATCCCAAAGCGCCTGGCCACGCTTACTCCTCTGAGTCCCCCGGGGTGCCTGGTACACAGGGGCACCTCCCAGAGACCTGGCATTCTGCTACCTCCTGGTGGCGCCCACATCACCTCTGCCTCCGCCCACAGTGCCGCTTCCTGTTGGACCCAGGCCACCTGCGCCCACCGCCAGCCCAATGGCCACGGCCACAGTGGCTCATCGCCGAGATATACAGCCGGCCTTGGGCGGGGTGACGGGGCCCAGCCGGGCTGGCATGAATCATGTTTATCGCAAACAGGAAACAAAGGGAAGAAGAGAACAAAGCCCTGGACGGGGGAGATGGGGGGGCAGGAGTGAGGCACCCAGCCGGGAGTGGGGGCCAGCCGAGAGGCGCTGCCCACCGAGAGACCCATTAATCTCCTGGTGTTTGCTTCAGGACCAGGAGCGAAGAACCCGGCGCTCTGCTGAGGTTTATCTGGGCGCCTCAGCTGTGAAGTGTGCTGCATGCCAGTTTCGTGGGTGCGTCAGAGATTTGCCAGGCTCGGGAAGGGCTGGGGGGTGGCGGGAGGCACCAAGAGCCCTGCTGGCCCATCCATTACCCCAGCAAAGGCCCGGCTTTCAGCGCTGTCCATGGGTGAAATTGCATTACATTCTGCCTGGTAATGAGGTGCCGTGGGCCCGGGCGCGGGGCCAGGACCTGCTCTGGCCACCAGCTCTGGCCCCAGTCACCCCCAGCCCAGACTGGCCTGGCACGGGAGGAGGGTGGGCGCCGGCACCAGGAGGGGGAGGAGGGGAGGGTGGAGGCAGAGGGTGGCACCAAGCAGACCAAAGGTGGCCGGGGCTTACTGAGCACCACTGTGTACCCAGACCTGTGTTGAGAATTGTTGCGGTATCCTAACACTGTATTAGTTTCCTATGGCTTCTGTGACAGATTAACACAGACGGGGTGGGGTGCTTAGGACAACAGAAGTGTATTCTCTTACCATTCTAGAGGCTAGAAGTCCGAAATCAAGGTGTTGGCAAAAATGGTTCCTTCTGGAGGCTCTGAAGGAAGAGTCTGTGCCCTGCTTCTCCCCTAGCTGACTGGTGTCCTGGGGCTCCTCGATGCCTTATTTCAACCTCGGCCCCTGTGTTCACACGGCCAGATTTCCCTCTTCTTATGAGGACACCAATCACCAGATCAGCTGCACCCTCAGCCACTATGACTTCATTTTAGCCTGATGACATCTGCAAAGACCCTCTTTCCAAATAAGATCCCATTCGCAGGTCCCGGGGACTTAGGACTTCAACATACCTTTTGGGGGGCGGGGCACAACTCAACCCACAAGGAAGTTCACGTTTGCGGACAGCTTATTTGATTCCCCGCACTCTGCTAGGAGCTACGCATCAGCTGTCTGATTGGATCCTCACAACAGAAGTATGGGGTCGGTACCGTTACTATGGCCACTTTTGAAACCAGACTATTGAGGAAAAATATTGAGGCTCGGAGACACATAGCTGAAATGTGGCAGGCCCCAAAACCTGACCCAGACCCAGGAGCGTGTTGCACAGTCATGCCATACTTGGAAGAGCACAGCAGTGATAGTGGGGAGAGAGGGGGATGCGTATCTGGAGCTCCGAGCGCATTCAGGAGGGACATGGGATAGAGATGGAGATGCAGAAACAGGGAGGCTTCCTGGAGGAAGTGACCCAGGAGCAGGGATCTGGAGAGTGTTATTTTACAGACAGGGAGCCGCCCGCCCTCCTCCGAAGGTGCCACATGCTCTCACCTCTGTTCCTGGGTGCCTTCGCCCCTGCCTGGTCCTCTTGGCAAACTCTCAGCTCTATGCCATGCTGGTGGGCGACTTTGGAGAGCGGCTAACCCCTGTAGACTACAGTTTCTACAAGACGGGGATATGAGCATCTGCTTCCCAGGGTGGCTGCAAGAGGGTTGTGAGATCGTGAGCATTTAGCACGGTGGCTGGTACTATCATCATACGTTGGAGGAGGTGGGGGTGGTTCCCACTTGAGCAGCTGGGAGGGTGCTGGTGGCCCCTCTTCCACAAACAGGGAGTACAGAAGGCAGGGACAGGCAGGACGACAAGGAATTTGGGAGGACTTCAGAGGCAGGGTCTGAGGATAGGACCCAAGGGTCCCTGGCTCCTGATGGCACCAACCGTTGGTCTTCCCAGCTGCACCCCAGGTCCTGACAGTATGGCCCCCTGCTTCCTGCACACCTGATGAACTCCTTCACACATCCAGCCATTTGCAGGGAGCCTGTTCAGCTCATTCTCCAGGACTCATGTTGGCCAACTCCTCTTCTGTGAGGACAGTTCTGACCTTCCTCCTTCCCCCCATCCTCCTGCCTCCAAAACCCCCTGCACCTCCTTTCACTGGCCAGCCTCCAGGAATATAGCCCTGGCCTTTGACTTCTGATCCCCAGGCCTAACGTGGGAAATATTTCTCTGTGAATCAGTGAATGAAATGATTCACTGAGTCAGTGTGTGGGAAAGGAACAGATGAGGGAGTCACCCGTCTTGGCAGCCCCCCGTAAGGCACCCCGGCTCTCTGGGGCCACTCCTGCCTCCTCTTTCCCCCTCGTACAGTCCAGCCCCCACCCGGCTGGGGAGCTCTGCCCGTCAACCCCAGCAGATAGACCCTGGCCCAGAATGCCAGCCTGCCACCTGCATCTTGTCTCTTCCTGCAGCCTCAGCAGTAGGGGCACCTGACAGTGGGGGGAGAAGGAGAGGCTGTGCGCCTGCTTGGTCACGGGCAGATGCAGTCCTCAGCAGGGGAAGCATCCCAGCCGTTCTCCCCACCCCGGAATCACAGTGTCCTCATCCACTGGGCAGGCTCTCCATCTTCCAGGGCCCCTGATATTTAAGGAAATTAAGGTCAGGTCTGGCTGCTAAATATTTGTCTAAGCCGAATAGAAAATGGTGCCAGAGAAGAAGGCCTTCAATTTTATGAGCAAATAAATCATATGATGAGAGATTGGGCTGGGAAGAGGGAGGGGGGGTAGGATGCTCAATTATTTAGAGCAAAAAGTGCCTCCCAAAGCCTGGGGGGGCTGTCCATGTGCCCCCCTTTTAAAAGCGCGGATCCTTCATTTCGCTCTGTGGGCCAAGGTTGGGGAGAGGTTGTTATAGGTCAGTCGACCTTGAGATGGGGAGATAAACCTGGACTACCCACGTAGGCCCAGTGTAATCACAAGGATCCTTTGAAGTTAAAGAGGGAAGCAGAAAGTCAATGTCAAAGTGACCCAGCATGAGAAAGTCTTGACCAGCCGTCACCGGCTTTGAACGTAGAAGGAAGGAACGCAGCCCGGCTGGCACCTTGGTGTTAGCCCTGGGGGCCCCATCTTGGATATCTGACCTCCAGAACTATAGGGTAATTAATCTGTGTTGTTTCAAGCCACTACGTCTCTGAGAATGTGTCACAGCAGTAATAGGGGACTGAACGCAGTCCCTAATGAGCAATCAATGCTGTCACTACTTAGTCTTCACACAAGAAAAATATGTTGATTAAATGAACAGAAAGAAGCCTGGCCTGGGTGTCGGGAGTTCCGGATTCCAGTTCCCCATCTTGCCCCTAACTGACCACACTGCTTGAGGCAGCTCCCCTCTGCTCTCCAGGAAGGATTTGGATTACAAATGATCTTCAAGTTCTCGCCTCCCAATTCTAAACATTTTCTTGTAATAATTGTCCCCTGAAAGGTTCCTGTGCTCCCCCCCGCCCCATCCCCCCCTTCCACCTGCAATCTGCTCCCTGCTCCCGGGCAGGGTCCAGGCTGGAACTGGCAGAACCAGTGGCTCCCAGAGGAGGTAGTTAATAAAGGCGGGAGAAGAAGAATCAATGTGTGCTGACATCCCTATGACAGATTGGTGAGAGCGACAGATTTAATATCCTGCCGTTTTCCTTCCCCAGCCTGGGGGCCGGAATTGATTAAATAAATTAAAGCTCCGCAGCTCGGGATGCTCTGGGTAAGGTCGCCTAGTTCTCCTGCTGTCGTGGTCCGGCCGCCCAGCTCACCCCCACCCCTGCAGCTCCAACCACAGCTAGCCAGGAATGGGGTCCTGGAAGGGGCAGGTGCCTTGGCCTCTGTTGGGACCACACAGGGATACAGACGGGCCGTGGGTCAGGTGGGAAGCATGGGGTGGCATGGGATGGGATGGGGAGGTGGGAGAGGAGAGGTAGAACACAGGAGGCTAAGGTAGGCTGAGACCCCACCAAGAGTCAGCAACGGGGTTGCAGCGGTGAGCTAGACAGGTATGGGGCCTGCCATATGGCTGGGTATGTGCCCAGGCTGGACAGAGCAGCGGGGAGCCCTTGGCAGAGGCCCAGGGCAGCGGAGAGGGAAGGGACTTGCCGAGGGAACGTGTGGCCAGGCTGGAGCTGGGCACCCAACCCTCCTTCCCAGCCTGTATGGCCCTCACCCAGCACACCATATTGGCACGCACTGACCTCCCCAGCCTGCTCCTTTTCAGTGCTTCCCATGATTGCTCAGAAAAGGCAGGCTCGTCTGAACAGCCTCCTGAGTCTGGAGGATTAGGGGGTAACTCAGGTGTTAACAATGACGGTGGAATGCATCCTCAGGCTCAGCCAGAATGATTGGCTATCTGAGGCCCGTCCACGAGCCAGCTCCCCTTCCCCGGGGTGAGGTTAAGAGCTACCTGTCAGGCCACGGAGCTCCAGCGGGGGTCCCCTCCCACTTCCCACGGTCTCTGCTTGAGGCTCGGCTGCTCATGATGGGGGGGGGTATCTTTGGGTCATCTACCTTCTCACAGTGCTCAATTTTAAAGATTTTATTTATTTATTTGAGAGAGAGAGAGAGAGCACACAAGAGGGGGTAGGGTCAGAGGGAGAAGCAGACTCCCTGCTGAGCAGGAAGCCCGATTTGGGACTCAATCCCAGGACCCTGGGATCATGACCTGAGCCGAAGGCAGTCGCTTAACCAACTGAGCCTCCCAGGCGCCCCTCACAGTGCTCAATTTTATCAAGCTGGTTGAGTCAAGGGCAGATCTCCTCTTCACAGATGAGGCTGGAAAAAGGAAGCAGCTTCCCCAAGGTCATGGTTGCGGCCTGGATTGGAGCCCAAGATGCCTGCCTGCAGCCCATATCAAAGTTCGTTCCACATCAGGGGAAGTACAGAAGGAAAGATTGGCTAGGGGCTGGGACGGGGCAGGGGTGACAGTGGGCAGGGAGAGTGAGGACATTGGACTCAGGAACAGGAGTCGAGAAATGGGACCCAGGGACACCCGTCGCCTCCCTTCCGTGCTCTGCCGAAGATGTCACCAGCTTCCTTTAGCCCAGAGAAGAGGCTCTGGAGTCCAATCAACTGTGGTTCGAGTCCAAGCTTTCCCAATGACCGTGGGTCCTCAGACCAGCCGTCAGCTTCTAGGAGCCTCAGTTTCCCTGTCTATCAAGTGGTGATGATGAAGGCGCCAGCTCCCCCGAGAAGCGACCTGTCCAGAGAAAGTGACAGAACTGCTGTTTGAACTCAGGTGTGCCCAGGGCTCCCCCAAGCCTGCGATGCCCCGACGTTCAGGGAGGATCACCCTCGTCCAGCCCCTGCGCGGGCCAGGCACACAGAGCATGCTCAGCAAGGGTTAGTCGTGTGCCAGCCCGGGATGACACGCCCCCCTCAGTACTTTTCTGAGGTTCAGTTCAATTCTTGAGTTCACGCAGCAGAGTTTGAGATGTCGGGGGAAGCCAGCAGTTCACAGATCGGCCCTTCCCTTTTTTATGAGCACCCCCCCAAAACACAGTGTCCCCGACCACCGAGATCTGCGAGGAGGACGCTGGTGGCTCTCAGGTCGGATGCCCCGGCCTTGAGCTTGCTTTCCCTTCCTTTACCCGGCACTACAGCTGCTTTGCTCGGGGCTCAGGCGGGCTGTGGTTCTGTCTCTCCGCCTTGAGCTGGTTCTTTGGTCTCTGGAGGGCTGTTCTCTCCCTCTTGCAGTTGAGGTGAGACAAAAGGCAGCCAGGCCCCCAGGAAGTCCCACGATGTCCCCACTTAGCTGTCAGCCTGTCTGTCAGCTCAGGCTCTGGCTCCTAACTGCAGCCCACGGGGCAACCTCTCTCTCTCTCATAATTAATTCTTGCTCCAATTTAAATCCTTCCTGGGGAATGTTAAGCAGGGGCCCCGCCCGTGGATGGATGCCCAGAAGGAGGCAAACTGGAACGTGCAGAAGGCAGGCCAGGAAGCCTAGCGGTGTGGGTGGGAAGACCAGTGGAGAAGGGGCTTGTGGTCCATTTCCCAGATGCTGCTCCTGAGGCCAGAGTCAAATTCTCCACCGCCCTCCCAGCCCGCCCTAGCCTGCGGTCACCCTTGTCCCGTTCCAGCCCCAACCTAGCTCTTCCCTTCTTTTCTCCCTTTTTCTCCAGATGTGCCTTCAAAACCCAGGCTTTCAGGTGTTCAGGCTGAGACCACCGTCCGAGGTAGGGGCCTCGACAGCAGTGACAAAGACCACCCCCACTCCTGAGCCCCCCGTGATGAGCAGGTGTGCCGCCAAGTGCTTTGCACCTTCATCTCATCCAACACCACGTGGTGGGTGTGAGTTCAATGCCAGTTTCCAGAGGGAGGAAACGGAGGCTCAGAGAGGAGCAGTGACTTTGAGGCCAAGCAGGGCTCCAGAGCCAGCTCCGCATCCCCTTGGTGGGTGCTCCCCTCTCCACGTCCAACTCATGCCCTCTTCTCTCTCCCGGTGATGAGCCTTTTCAATCTGCCTTCCCCCACGTTCCGCTTTCCACTTCCCAGCCCGAGCCCAGGTACTCAGCCTCTCTTGGGGGGAAGTGCAACGGCTCTGCCCTCTCCCCACCCAACGCTGCTCAGCAGAGCCTTGTCCTGGTGGAGGGGAAGCCACTCTGGCCCAGGGGTGGGTGACTCAGGGCCTGCTCAACATCATGGCTACAGAGTGGGGCCACCCTCACCTCCTCTGTTGTTGGTGGCAGGGGACAGACGGGGCTTGGCAGGAGATGAGAGGCAGCAGCCGCCTCGCAGAGATGAGGCACCGCAGTGGCGGCGGCAGATGGCTCAGGCTGTCTCCTCCTTTTCATTAAAGCACACACCCAAGGGTCACCACCGCCGGCCCCAATGCGCAAGGGCAGCGCATCCGGTCCTGCCCGGGATGCTCTGTCCTGCCGAGACGCCATCCGTCTGTCCTTGTCCTGCTCAGCCGCGCCACGGAGGCCACCAGCCCAAGGTCAGCGAGGGCGGGACTAGATCCAGCCTTCTCTTTGCACAGATGGGGATGTCGATGAGGCTCAGAGAGGACCACACACCCCCCTACAACTCTCCCGAGACCATCAGCCCCGTGCCAAAGCCACCGAGTAACGCTGACCTCTATCACCTCGGCCCAGGGTGGTGGGTGGGTGGGTTGCGCAGAGTGTGGCTGGTGTGGGCAGAAGAGGAGTCTCCGTGGCAGAACTATTTTTTAAATGCATTTTGTAATACGAGTGTGTGGTTTTATTTAAGTCCAAGCAGTGTGAACAGACAGCAAGAGTGAGCTTCCCCTCAACTCTCCCCTCCCCGCGCCTTCCTTTTCCTTCTTTTTATCGTGGTAAACTATGCATGACAGAAAATTTACCATTTTAACCGTGTTTAAGTTACAGCGCGGTCACACGGTTGTGCAGCTGCCGCCACCGTCCATCTCCGGGACTCTTTTCATCCCGCCAAAGTGAAACTCCGCCCCACGAAGCAGTAATTCCCCATCCCCCTGCCCCGGCCCCTGACTCCCACCGATCTGCTCTGTCTCTCTGAATTTGGCTTCTCCAGGAGCCTCGGAGGAGTGGGACCACGCAGGATTTGTCCTTTTGTAACTGCCTCCCTCCTTAGGGCGGCCGCTCTTCCCGGTCCCTTGCATATCCTTCCGTCCCTCGGCAGATCTTGGTGATGATTCCCCACCTGCACATCACTGCTGCCTCATCCCTCCTGAACCTGGTTGCAATGCTGCATGGCTGGGCCACCATGTATCTAACCTGTCCCCTGCTTATGGGCATTTCGTGGCTTCTAGCACCCTCCTCCCCCCGGCGGCTCTGGGCGTACACGCTGAATCTCTCTACAGGTGTATCCCTTGGAGTGAAGCTGCTGGATCAAAGGGTTTGTGTATTTTTAATCCTGAGAGATGCCTCTCGTCGTTCGTACAAGAGGTGGCCCTGCCCATGACAGACGCAGTGTTGAGGGCTGGAAGTGCTACCTTCTGGGTGGGAGAACAGGGCTAAGGGACTGAGCCCAACTTGCTTCTGGGTCTCCAGAGGCTTCTCCTTGGCTTTGAGGGGAGCAGGTGGTGACTCCCCATCCAGGTCCTCCTTGCTGACATGAATGCCTCTGGGAGCTCTCTGACTCTTGTCCCCGAGCCAGGAAGCCAGGTTGGGCAGATAGCCCCCCTTTTCCAGTTTGCCCCAGGGGGTCTCAGCCTCTGCCACCCCTGTCAGAGAGGCCTGGCTGAGTCACAGCCCCCTCCATCCTTCTAGGGCATTCGTCCAAGGGACTTTAGATTGGGCCTTTCTTTCCCCAAGATAAATTGAGAAAATTCACAGACTGCCTTTCGTTCTCAGGGCAAGCTGGGAGTGGGAAGGCATTATGGGCCCGGAGGAAGGGCCTAGGGAGGGGGAGGCACGGAGAGACACCAGGGCCTTTTGGAGAGGCATGGGTTGTGATGGGGCACAGGGACCAGCAGGGGAAGGGCCTCAGTGCACTTGTTCTGCTCCCAGCAAAGCGTCCTCGGCAGAGAGTATGGGCCCCTCGGGAGAGACCCTCGAGCAATAAAACTAGATTAGCAGCTACCACTCACCAAGCCCTCCCTGCGTGCTGGCCTTATGTTTACATTTTCTCACTCAACTCTCCCACAAACCCTAAAGCCCAGAAATGATCCCATTTTACGGAGGGGAAACTAAGTGACTCGCAACAGTCATCCAGCTGGTGTGGGGGCAGGGCAGGATTCTAACTCAGGCCTCGCTGGCTCGACAGCTGACCTCTCAGCACCTATCCTCCAGCGGGAGAGGACCCTGGCTTTCCTGGCAGAGACCTGGGTCCTGCTTGTGGAGGGCTCCACGGCCCTCCCCTCCTTCCCACCCAGACCCGATGGTTGCAGACGGGGATGGGGAAATTTCCGGACTGTTCCTGCACAGGTCTCCTGGCTGGCACGGCCACTCGGCCATTAGCTCTGGAAGTGGAAGCTTCTGGAAACCACTCTCTGGAAAGTCAGCTTTTGCTTCCTCTCCATACCACGCACCTGCCCCAGCCCTTTGCCTCCAACTAACAACCCCTTCACGGACCCGTTTTCTTCTCTCCCGACAAGCACAGAAAACACAAAATGCCAATTTCCCCATTGAGATCTCTCCCATTTGGGCTGGGGGTCTCCCATGAGGTTGGGCCAAGGGGTCAAAGGCCAAAGATTGTTGTGAACTTCCCAGACTGTGAGGCATAGTTGTCCCCGTCCTCACGGGGGAAGTATTAGGAGCAAGCTCCCTAATTATGAGGATGGTTAGGAGGACACAGTGGAAACGTTTGCCCCCTCATAGGCATCTGGGATGCCCCCGTGACCAGTGGGCATGGAACCCAGCCCTCAGGCCACCCTATGCCTCAGCCCCATAAGTCACAAGCCCCAGGGATCTGTCTAGCTCCTCTTCCCCCGCCCTAATCCTACAGTCTTACAGGATTCATTGCTGACAATAATTAGGTCTCACAAGGATAAAACTTAAACAAGTCCAAAGCCTTTGGGGACGGTATTAGCACGCTAACTCTGTTTGTGGTTTAAATATTAATGTCAGAGTGTAATTACTACCCCTTCTGTTGAAGGCAGTGGTTTGGAAACAGTTTCAGCCCAGCAAATGGGACCCATCCATCCTGGATGGCAATGTGCATAGGGGAGAGTTTGGCATTCTGGAGAATTCTGGAGCATTTAGAACCCAGGGCATTTGGAACAATGGATATAAATTGACAGCCTGAGGGCCAAATCTGGCCTGCATACTTGTTCTTATTTTTTATTTAATTTTTTTAAAGATTTATTTATTTATTTGAGAAAGAGAGGGTGGGGAGAGGCAGAGGGAGAGAGAGAATCTCCAGCAGACTCCCTGCTCAGTGCGGAGCCTGACATGGGGCTCGATCTCCTGATCCTGAGATCATGACCTGAGCCGAAGTCAGGAGTCAGATGCTTAACCAGTGAGCTACCCAGGCGCCCCTGCATACCTGTTTTTAAACGTTGGTCTACACTAGGTTTAAAAATAAAGAATAACCCAGATTTCTAATTTCTCTTGAGCAATGGAGAAACTTGGCTGTGCTGGACCAGGATCCCCCATGGGGACAGTGGGCTGGATTGAGTGGTGACGGTTCCTCTGGAGACAGGCACCTGTCTTGCCTGCCACGCCCAGCCCACTTGGCCCATTTGCGAACTGTGTGGGTCCTGGAGGTACTTGAATTTGCAGCTCCTGGCTTAGAGTTTTCGAAAGTTTAGAAATGGAGAGGGTTGGAATCACAGAGCTAAGAACTAGGAGCCAGAAGCCCAGGCGGGGGCTAGCTGTTGACCCAGGAGAAGGAACGTGCTGGGGAAGGGGTAGCTCCTACCTTCTCCTGTCCTCCAGACCTCCTTGGTGGGGAAGCCCCAGGCCCTCCCCATTTTAGATGATGCCCAAAGCACACTTGTTCTAGCCCATAAGCCTCCTCACCAGGAGCTGCCACCAGAGAGGGAGAGGGGCGAGAGTCTTGGATCTTGCTGGACATTTTCACAGGGAATTCGGTTCCTGCCTTGCCACACCGCCATCATCCCTGAACCTTCCTCACCTCCAGCCGGGAGTGAGAGCCAGGCGCCGTGGCCCCTGGGTGGGGCAGCTGCTGGGTGAGCTTGGACAGATCCTGCACCCTGCTGAGCTTCTGCCCATCTGGACGAATGTGCCTATTCCACTCTGCCTCCCCCACTTGACTCAGGGCCGAGGCGGCAACTGAGAGGTGGCTCTGGTTGGTGTGGGTGGGTCACTCCGTGCTCTCCTAAGCAAGAGACCCTGTCAGCCCGGTGCACCTTAGCCTGACTGCAGTAGAGAAAAGCTCTGGACCCGGGGCTGGAAAGGAAGCAAACCCCTGCCTCGCCTTTTAACCGCTGCACGAGCCAGGCAAATTACTCAACCTTCCTGCACTGGCTTTCCTACTCTGTAAAGGAGAGAAATGGTGCCAACTTCACAAGGGTGTTGGGAGGAATAAATTAAGCCCCAGGCTCAGTACTCCGCATGGTACAGGTGCTTGGTAAATGCTGGACAGGATCTGGTGAAATGAACTTAGCAGAATCAAGGTGTTGCATGAATGGAGAATGCCCCAGGGTAAGGGGGGAGAGGGCTGGGGATGCTGCAGGGGGCGGGGGGAGGGGACGGAGGGACTGTGGGGGAACAGCAGGACAGGACGACGGTGCCAGAGCGGCTGTGGGAGTGGGGGCTGTGCTGCGTTCCCTATAGGGGTCCAAAGGGACCAATGTCACCTCAAGACCCCTACTCTGATGACCTAGGAGAAAAGGGGGTTTGTTATTTCAGTCTTAAAGGTACCTCACGGCCCCCAAGGACAGGAGGAGTGGGGCGGGGCTGAATGGCAAAATGGTCGATTCCAGGGGCTACTTCTGTGTCTTTCTCTGTGTATCAGCCCTTCTCTCTGTCCCTTTCACTGTTCTTTGTCGCCCTGTCTTTCTGCTTCTATATCTCTGTCCCTTTCTTTTTTTCCTCTGTGCATCTCTCGCTGCTTCCCTGCTTCTCCCAATGTCACTGTTTCCATCTCTCTGTATCTGTTTTTGTCTCTCTTTGTGAGTATCTCTCAGTCTGCCCACTCGGTTCCTCCGTCAGCACATAGCTTTCCCCTTGTCCCAGGCAGAGGGTCATATGTGGCCACTGAGGCCCCAGCTTCCCACCATGTCCGTTCAAGTGGCTGCCCCCCAGAGACATCGAAATCACTGGGTGCCCCACTCCAGATCTCTGCATGGAGGATGCTTGGGGCCCAGCCTGGTCTGGCCCCCAAGTCCTTGGTCCAGCCCACCCAAGGGGCTGGCTGGAATATGGCACAAGGCTTAGCTCTCAGGTGGCAATGCATTTCTCAGAGAAGAGGGGCTGGACCAGACCCACCCCGAGATGCATTTTCTTCAAGGCCTTGGGAGGCTGTGGTTGGGTGTTGGAGTTAGCCCCCAATGGGTTGTTAGCACTGCAAGTGACCCTGACATTTGGCTGGCAGTGACTCTGACATTTAAGGGGTCTCATAAGGCCAGCTGTCCTGCCATAACCCCCTGAGCTGAAATAGGGAGGTAGCACTCATATCTAAGGTGAGTGCCCCCTCCTTGCTCCAGGGCAGTAGATGGGGCTCCTGGAAGACATCCAGCACCCTCGTTGCCTGACTTGAGCCCAGGCACCTCCCTGCTAGGCAGGATGGTGTGGAGGAAGAGAGGGTGGGGGCCAGGCAAATGGCATGGGGCACCTTCTCCGGTATGCAGCTGGTGCTCCTTGAGTGTTTGCCGAATGGTTGCATGAATGAGTGGCTACGTGGGGTAGAGTCACAGATTTTAACCAAACAAGGAGAGACGAGGCACAGAGCAGGGAGGCAAAGCCTAAGACAGCAGAAGCAGAAGAGACCCTGGCAGAGGAGATGGCGGGGGGGAAGGCCGGGGGGAGGAGGGGCTTGCTGGCTGGGGAATACCAAGGAGGCAGAGAGAGGGAAAGAGGGGAGGGGGCAGAGAGGAGGGAAGGACAGACTGTAATTCATTTCACTTCATCTCTGTTCATTTTGGACAAATAGAGCAGAAACTGCAGACCAAGGAAGGAGGAAACAGGGCATGAAATTGCACTGTGCCTTGTAATAGCTCAGCTAGCCGGAGGCCAGGGGCTAATAACCCACTGGGGCAGCCTTGACCCACCCAGGAGCTGAGAGGTGGGCATCCCAACCCCCCCATGGCCAGGCCAGGCACAAGCACAGTAGTGCTGGGTGAGGGGTAGCTGCCCAGTGAAGCTTCTCTCAAGTTCCCTCACCTCCCATACGCCCTGAGAGGCAACAGGATGCTCCAAGGAGCCAGGGAAGGGACATCAGAGAAAAATCCCTTTGAGTTTAAGGGATTTAGTGAATTAATACAACCTGGATTTAGATGATCAAAAGCATTTCTGGAAAGAGGGCCATATGGAAGCTGCTGGAAACTACCAGCTGGATGTGAGCTGCAGGGGCCTGCTTTGAGATGGAGGGTGGAAGAGGGATTGGGCCAGGGGGGCTCCAGAGGGCAGCAAGATCTATAGATCTACAGCCTGTTCCCTGATGCCCTGGCTGGGCCAGCTTGCTGGGATTCAGATGTGAGGGTGGAGAATAAGAACAAATTCCCTGATGACAAACTCTGGGGTGCCCAGCTTCCCGAGTGGGTCTTCCTCTGAGGCAGCATGGAGGGGTGGTATGGTGGGAGGAGTCCCAAGCAACCATCTCCTCCCAATCGGATTCAGGTTGGGACAAATGGCCTACTGGGCACCCAGCTCCAAGGTATGCCTCTTCTGATCCCACTTATATCTCCCTGTGGGTTAACCTTTCTCCAGCTCGGCTCAACCCCAGGTCTTCCTTACACAGTGGACCCTTTTGGCTTTGGAATAAATCGCATCAACCCAAAGAGCAAGTGCCACCATATGTCTTATTATATCCCAAACACCAGGCCAAGCCTTTGACATGCATTAGCGCTAGGGGCCATCAACTTCTCATAACTTCTCATATCACCCTCATTTAAAGAGCCTTCGCCATTGGCTCTGGAGTTTATGATCTTCATCTGGATTAGTGGGTTGGGTGATAGGTGGGTGAATTGATTCATGTTAGTGAGGTAGACTGATGGTTTGAACAATGGGTTGGGAGGTTGGGTGATGAGTTGATGGGTTCGGGGTTGGGTAAGTTGGTGGCTTGGATGAGTGGGCTGGTTTGGTATGTTGAGTGGTATGTAGAAAGGTGGTTGGTGATGGGTTGGGTGTTGGTGGGTTGGTTTGGAGGGCTGAGAGGCATATGGGAAGATGGTTGGAGATGGGTTGGGTATTGATTTGGTTGGTTGAATGGTGTGTAGAAAGGTGGTTGGTGATGGGTGTTGGTTTGGTGGGTTGGATGGCTGGATTAGGGCTTGACAATGGGTGGTTGGATAGGACGGATGATGGATTCACTGACCCTAAAATACAGCATGCGTTTCCCAACCTTCGAATCTCAGCTTTGCCATTCTTCCCGCCAAGAACTCCTTCCCTCCTCTTCTCCCCTTCTCTTACTCCTCTTTCAAGGCTCAGCCCAAATTCTGTGCCATCTTCTTAGGCCACCATGGCCAAAAGCAAGTTTATCTCTGCAAACAGACCAAGAGGCTCTGTTGGTACCACTCACCTTACATCTCATCTTCTGCTCTCTCTGGCCTTGGTCCTTCTACCTGCCAAAAGAGACCAGAAGCTCTTTGAGGGCAGGCACTGTGCTGCATTCATCTCAGTACGAGTGATGGTGCCTCCATAGTGCCAAGTACACCCGGGGCAGGGGTAAATATCTGGCCAAGAGAAGGAAACACCAGGGGCTCTGACCCAGTGATTCCCAGCCATCTGTCCTGGACCCTCCAGAAGTCAATCCCCTAGACACAGTAGTGCCAGTGCTCTGGGGCCATAGCCTCAAGACTGCCCTGTGTGTCTCATTGCAGACCCCTCCTCTGCAGGGCACTATCAGCTGGGGAGCGCCCAGCCACGGAACATGGGTTTCTGACAGTGTAGTATGGCCAGGCAACAAAGGCCACACACATCAGCCCAGGGACCAGCTGCCCCAGGAGCTGGTCCGAGAAGCTTCTAGCAGCTTCTGGGCCAGTGTGAAAGGCAAAGCTTGTGGCAGGGAAGTTCTAGGCCAGAGTTTCCGGCAGCCTTTCACAAGATCGGCTGTCACTGCTGTGGATCCTCACTTTCTTCTTCTGCTGGTGACATTCAAGCACAGCCCTTCTTGTTTGTTTACCCTCTTTCAGGGGCAGTGGGGGTGGGGGCACTGGAAGGATAACCAGCCTCCCCCTATCAAGGCAAATACTTTTTCTGTTAATTGGTATTTGCATGGCAAATCTTGGGTAAAGAAGGGATCATTTGCATGTTCTGAGGGTAATGATATTTGATGTTGTCAACTTATTACAACCTTAATCACCACTCAATTTCCTGCTTTCCAAGCTCCCAATCATGCTGCCACCCAAAATAACCACCTCTTTGAGACTCTGGCAGAGCCCAGCTGGGAGGGAGCCATGTGGGGATCCCATAGCTGAGGGGGCTGAATGACATTCTGACCCTATGATAGTGCTCCTCTTTCCCTCCTCCTCCACCTTTCCCCTTCTGACCCTCCCCCTCCTCCCTGCCTTCCTCCGTCCTCCTCCATCTTCCCCCCTCTTCCTTCTTCTCCGTCCTCCTCCTCTCTTTCCCCTTCTTCTCCTCCTCCTTGCTTCCCCTCTCCTGCCCAAGGTGCAGGGAACCTCACTTTGCTAAGTCCATTTATTCTCAGTGGGAAGCAGGACAAGGGAGCGGGTCTACATTGCAAGGACAGGGAAAGAAACCACCTTGAAATGCACCAGCATCCAATTAGGCTATTTGTTTCCAGGAGCAAGAGGGGGCTTCTCTCCAAGGTCACGCTGGGACCCCACTTGGCCCCATTACAAAAATGCTAAGTATTTTATAGGAATATCAAGTGATAATATTTAGTGGGCACTGTATGTGCTGAGCACTGGGATCAGCCATTCTCTGGGATTTCTCACTGTCCCCATTCCACTCAGAGTAAAGCCAGAGTCCTCACCCCTGTGACCCCGCCTGATCTGCCCTTGTCTCCCGTGCCCTTCCCTCTCCCTCTCTCCGCCCCAGCCACAGACAGCAGGCATGCTCCTTCTGCTTTGAGCTGACTGCTCTTCCCTCTGGGACACTCCTTCCCCGGATGTCTGCTTGGCCCGCTGGGCTCAGTGTCTCTGTGCAGGCTGTTCTGACCCCCCCCCATTAAATCCCACAATTGGCTGCTCCACTGTGCGTAGAGCATGCACACGCATGTGCGTACATGCATGTGCACGTGGGTGCGTGCACACACACATACAACTCCACCCCTGCCTCCAACACTCGAGATCCTTCTTGTCCTGATCTTTCTCTTGTCCCTCAATAATACCACACCCTTAACTCACTTAGTATTCTTATGGTCTCTCCCACCACTAGACCGAGGCTAGGATCATATTCGGCACTCGATTAATACATATTGTTTGAATAAAAGAATCTTCACAATAACCTTAAGAGGTAAGCACTGTCATTTATCTTTACAGACAAGGAAACTGAGGCAGAGGGAGGTTCAGTATCTCGCCCAGGGCCACACAGGCATTAGGTGGCAGGCCCGGGATCTGCACCCAGTCTTCCCGACCCCAGAGCCATGTTCTTATACCACCCCCCACCACCAGGCGCTGTCCAGGGTTCCCCCCTGTTTGGCTGGGGTTGACGCAAAGCTGTTCTGCCCGGACTAATGACACGATCCCTGTTGGTGGCGTGGGCGTGGGGTCAGACAGACCTGGGGGGCAAACCAGGACTTGCTACCTAACACAGTTACATACTCTCAACCTGCCCCAGCGTACTCATCCATGAAATGGCACCTACCTCCTAGAGCTGGCTGAGGATTCGGTGAGCTAATGCTTCTCGACTATGCAGTGCCTACAGACACCAAGTGTTCAGGGAATGCTGGCTGCTCTTATTACCACTTGTGGGATGTCTAATAAGTATTTCTCAGCGTTTCAAGGAAGACAGGGCGACCCTGCTGGGCTAGCCCCAGGGGGTGATGATCCGGCCAGTGGGTAGACCCAATGTACTGGTTGGGGAGCCCACATGCAGAATGCAGGGCCGTGGGCCGGGCTAGCTGATCCATTGGGTCCCAACCCCAGGTTTGAGGCCCCTGTTGGGTCCCTGTCCCCGGGGAGGTGTGCCCCCGGTGGTCTGCTCCTGATACCCTAAAGTTCCCAAGTTTGCACAACATCCGCTTCTCATTATAAATTCAGTTGGCGTTATGATGTCACCACATTCTGTTGTAGTTCCCTGGGTGGGAGAGAAGATGGACCTGGACAGAACCCTGGGACACACTCGTGGAAGGGGTTGTGCATGGGAGCCACAGTGACTCAGGGAGCTCAAGGAGGGGGCAGAGGAGGAGGACCAAACTGGGCTGGATGTATTTCTCCCAGTCCACCAGCCTATAGGCAGGAGGAAAAGGGGCTCATGTCTCTCAATCTTGAGAGAGCTCATATACATCCAACCACCAAGCTCAAACTGGATTTTTCCAGAGGTCAGGAATTTGGGGTGGGGTGGGGCGGGGCTCCAGTGCATGCGTAGGTGAGCAGACAAGCCCATCCTGGGGGATAGGGGGAGAGTGGGTGGACTGGGAGCTCCCACCTGAGACAGTCAGCCCTTCACTGGCCCCATGTAGCCCCAGCACTGGAGATTAGCCCCCCTTGGGCGATGGGACCCTTCTATTCCACTGATCACAGCTGTGAAGAGGATGGGGACACCCCCTCAGGTGCTGCTTCCCCAGGTCCCCTCCCGGAGACAACCTTGTGCCAGCAGCAACCCCCCCACACACACACCTTGGGGAACCCCAGCCTCTAATCAGCATCACTGGGTAATCAATGCCTTCATTTTTTGCCTCTAAACAGCCAAGGAAGATGATCATTAAATACTCATGTAATTCGACAAATCGTGGCCTTTTAAACCATCTCAAGGAGGAGAACCTGGGCTTGCGCCCAGCCTCGCTCACTCCTTATAGATTCCTGGTGCCGCATAACAAATCACCTTCCCCAAGCTCAGTGAAAGGCAGCTTGGCAGGAGCTCGGCAGAAAAGCAGGGAAACAGCCCTCATGCCAGGAGGGTTTCCCGGGAAAGCACTTTGAAGGAAGGAGGTGTTGGGGGGAGTTGGGGGACCAGCTCTGAAACGATGAATTAAACATTCGCCAAGCTCTTTCGAAGCAGCTGCTACCAAAGAGGGGAAATGCTTTAATTAATAAAGCACAGTCAGGGAGAGGGAGCTGTTTTCCGACACTGCACCCCGGGGCTCCAAGAGCAAGATAAACAAAGCAGATGCCGCAGTCCAGGCGCCTGTGCTGGGAGGGTGGATGCTCCCACGTCGGATCTGGACTGAGCTGCTCAGGTGTCCATCCAGCCCAAGGATGTGGGGAATGTCCTCTCCCGGCCTCAAGGCCCAGCCCAGAACTGAGGGCACCTGCTCTGTGGGAGACCCAGGAAATGTGGCAGGAAGGGCACTGAACTGGGAGTCCCTTGGCTGGTACCCCGTTTTCAGTTCTAAGTTGCTGTGTGACCTTGGGTAAGTCACTTCCTCTTTCTGGATCTTGGTTTCCTCGTCCAGGGTTCTCAGACTGGGTTCTGTGGAGCCATTAGGTTCCTTGAAAGGCGTCTCCAGGCTGCCTCTGATGGTGGGGTTGCAGGCAGGGGCGGGCTCCGGACCTCAAACCCAGATTCAGTCAGAGCAGCTTTGCTTTTGTCTGCTAATATATCCTGGACTTCATGTAAGATGTTCTTTTGAAGAAAGAACAGGTTTAAAAAAAAAAAAAAAAATGGAAAACCTTTGGCTTAGATGTTTTCTCCTATCTCTTTGGGAGCCGGGGCCTCAAAGCTGAGCGATTCCAGCCAACAGCAGTCATGACCAAGCACCTAGAATGTGCCAGGTGCTAGGGGGCTGCAAAGGAGAATAATAAAGCCCTACCTTCTTTTAAGGGGGTTTCTAGTCTAATCCAGGTGCGGCAGACATACGGCACACATACCACTATTCCTGCCATTACGCCCATGGCAGATTATCACTGATCGGTCACGACCCTCCCTCCAGCAGAGGTCGAATGTGACCTCAAACCCTTTTTCAACCCAGGGCTCCAGGCAGCCACTACCCATTAGTTGGCCTTGATACATGAAATGAAGCCTTTCCCTGCCATTTCTGGTTGGTTCTAACCAACAGCGCTTTCCCCAAATGCAGTGGGCTGCCCCCCTTGGGGATGAGAATCCCATCCCTGTTTGCTCTTTCCGTCAATGGGTGTTTGCTGAGCACCTACTCTATGCCAGGCACCATTCTAGAGAGACAGTAGTTTTAGTCCCTCTTGCGGGAGGGAGAGAAAGATACAAGCAAATGGAAAAGGAAGACTATTTCAGGTGGTAAAAGTGGTACCAACCATTAAGGTAGGGCAGTAATGAGAAAAAGGGACTGGCTGGGTTGCTGCTTTGGGTGGACAGCGTAGGCTCCTTTGAGGTGACATGTAAGGAGAAATCTGGATCATGGGAAGGAAGTGGTCATGCGAAGGTCTGGGGAAGAACATCCTGGACAGAGGCCCCTCCCCCAGCTCCTCCTGACCTGAGCCAGCCACGGATCCCAAGGGGCCACAAGTTGATTACAAGGGGTCCACACGCACATTCACGGACTGCCTGCAGATTAAAGAAATAACGTGTCTTGGCCATCTACGTAAGACCATTGTCAAGGGCAGGGAAATGCTATTGTGGTTCATAAAGGATACATTTGTGCATTGGCTGGATTCATAGTTATTTGTTGTCACATAGAATGTTCTCAATCAATGAGTGAGAAAGCACAGCTAACATCAGGTGGGACCCCATGGACCAGTTGCAGGTTGAATAAAGAGGCTTCACAGAATGTGTTCGTTATATACTGTTAGGTAGTGGAGAAAAGCTGCTTACAAAGAAACATGTACCATCGGAGCCCGTGTTTATAAATATATAGGGAGAAAAGACCGGCAAACCACAATACACAATAAATAGAGAAAGGATTTACAAGCTATTTAAATGTTTCTCTTTGTGTTCAATCACTTTTCTCAATATTCTACCATGAATATGTGTCACTTAAACCAATTTATTTAAAAGGGGAGAGGGCCTCAAGATGAAAAGGAGCGAGAAGTGCAGAACACCAGCAGAGAATCCCACTCATCCTTCCTCGGGTCCTGCTGGGGGCGCCCCCGGCCCCTGGTCCCAGAGCTGAGTGGGAGGGAGGGGCTCAGGCCAGCAGCTGCCGGCCAGGGGGCACTGAGCCACAAGATCACTCCGAGGGGGCTCTCAGAGGCGGTCCAAGAAGACAGGAAACCCTCGGGCCACCGGGGGGCCTTGTGTTTGCCAGCTTCCTCTGGCCCCCATCTGCCCCACCATTAATCTCTCTTATACCCAAACTGGACTTCTTGGGGGCAATAAGGCTTTGGTTCACATTAAAAAAAAAAAAAAAAAAAGACCTAAAAGCCTGTGTTCTCATTCCGATCTGGAGAATGAAAGTCTATATAAAACAGCTTCTTATCGGCGGCTCCAACTCTTTATACCTTCAAGGCCCTTTATTTCACTCTGCTGGCAAATTTCTCCTGACAATTACTGCTTTTGACGAGCCTGCGAGACTGCAGCAGGCGGGCGGGCAGCTTGTCCTTCACATCCTGCCAGTGGGAGACACAGAGCTGGGCCCCCATTCAGAGGCAGGACAGAGGATGGGCGAGGGTGGTGGGAAGCTCAAAGCCTGGGCCCCCACCTGCTGCTAAGAAGCCAGATGGGTCTGGGACTTTGTGAGACAGACTCTGAGCCCGAAGGTGCTTAGGAGGAAAGAGGTGCCAGGGTTCCTTGCCCTGCGGCCCCCCAGTGTGGGCATGTGGTCTGGCTCTGGGCCTCTGGGCCCAGGGCTTCAGGTGATGGGGTGCCTCAGTTTCCTCGGGCATCAGTGTTGGATGCAGGCCTGGGAGAGGCAGAGGAAGTGCCCTCCACGTGCAGCCTCTGGGAGCACCATGGCTCTGCCCCAGCCATGTGCTGCCTGCTCCCTAGGGAGCTAAGATAGGCTCCCAGCACCTGCCTCCACGAGCTGCGGGAGAAGGTCCCTGGGGTGTGGGTGCAGCCGGCAGCCGGCAGCCAGGCCAGGTTGGAGCTGCGGGTGGTGGAGGGAGTGACAGATGACATGGTAATTTGTGTATTCCTGGGTGAGAGGTTGGGCCCTTAATGGATGACATGCCTTTCAGTCTGCTTTTCCTGGCTCAAGAGCCTGGCAATCATTCTTGGAGCATCCTCTCCAGCACAGACTAGTTCCAAGGCCACAAGGGGCCTCCTGGCAGGAGTGGGTACACCGGCCGGCCAGCCAATGCGATGTGGAGGGTCACCTCCACAGTGCCCTGGGCAACTGGCCCAGGGGTCCATGAAGCCTGAGGATCTGGTCAGTGTCCAGCCCCCAGCCCTGCCCCCAGCCCAACCCCTCGACAGAGTCCCTGCATGCATTCTGCCCCCATCCGACACCTAGGGCAGAGGGCTTGCCATGGCCCCCCGGCCTCCTCCACCGGGGCACACCTGTTTTACAGACCAGAGACTTCAGGTATGGGCCAATACTCAACCTTCCTCTTGATTAGCCCCACTGTGTTGTCTCGGGTTCGGGGCAGAGATGAGCCGTTCATTCACTTGACAAATCTTCACTGACACCTGTGAGGTGCTGGGCGCGAGGGACACAGCAGTGGGCAGGACAGAGCAGGTGGCTGCCCTCCTGGGTCACACCTCATTTACCTCTGAAGATCCTGCTGCAGCCCCAGGGCCACCAATAGGAGGGACTCCCGGCGCTCTGGCTTAAGGAGATGAAAACCCATCTCTGCACCCTCGGCTGGTGTACCAGGTGCTCCATCGAAGCTCGCTGGTGGGAAAGCAGAGCTAGGCCAGCTCCCTGGCCACCCCTCGTCCCGGATGGCGAGCTCCCGGGCGCCAGGGCCTCAGACGTCTTGCCGCCTTGTATTCCCAGCCCAGCCCAGTGCCTCGCTTAGTCCACAAATGGGTTTTGAGCACGAACTGTGTGCTAGAGATTGTTTGAGACATTGGGGATATACGACAAACGGAACAGAGGAAGTGCTTGCCCTCATAAAGGTCTGTGCTCCTGGGGGGAGAAAACAGAAAACAAATCAGTGAAACAATAAGGGTTAGAGGCAGTAAGTGCTGTGAAGGAAAATAAAGCAGGGAACAGGGAGGACTCGCAACAGGCCTTAAACAGGGCACCGGGGCTGTCCTCGCTGAAAGGCTGGTATCCGAGCAAAGCCTTGAAAGAAATGAGGACACGGGCTGCAGGGCTGTCTGAAGGCCGAGGGCGGCCTGAGACAGGAAAGGCTAAGGGACAGCGTGCAAGCCAGCGTGGCCGAGGGGAGAGCAGAGGAATCTCCATGAGGCTCTATTGGGACCAGCGGGGGCCCCCAAAGGGATTCGTCCACATCCTCATCCCTGGGACCTGTGACTGTGACCTTATTTGAAAAAGGGGATTTTGTGTGTGATTAAATAGGGATCTTGAGATGAGAAGATCATTCTGGATTATCTGGGTGGCCCTAAGTCCAATGACAAATGTCCTTATAAGAGACAGAAGAGGAGAAGCTGTGTAGAGACAGAGAGACGTGTGGCCATGAGCCCAGGAGCTGAAGAGGCCAGGAAGGCCTCGCCCCTACAGAGAGAGTGGGGCATTGCCAACACCTTGATTCTGGTCGTCTGGCCTCCAGAACTGTGAGAGCATAAGTTTCGTCATTCTAAGGCCCCACATTTGTGATAATTTGTTATTGAGGCCCCCAAAAAGTACTATGGAGGCCATAGTAAGGGCTCCAGCATTCACTGGGAAACAGGACCCAGGGGAGGTTCTGAGCAGAGGGGACACGTGGGCTGAAGTCTGTGTTACTGAGTGCAGAGGGTGGGGGAAGGCTGGGAGGGGTGGGGAAGGCTGGGATGGGAGGGGAAGGGAGGGCACCATGGCAGTGGTGGGACAGACACTTGCTAAATCTGCGTGGAGTATCGAGGGTAGGGCACTCGGGCAGGTTCTGTGGGGGGCCACAAAATACCCCAGGACTGTCCCCTGCCCTCTCTGAGCTCTCTGCCCCGGACACAGCACAGAGAGGGAGCTACAGACAAGTAGCTTGTGTGTGTGTGTGTGGGGGGGGGACTCATGAGTGGCCACGCCACCGCGAGTAAGAACACAGCAAACAGCATAGTGATCAAGTCCCACGTCCCCGGAACACTTGCCACGAGCCAGGCTCCTGGCTACGTACTTTTCATGCGTTGTCTCGTTTCAGCCTCATAAGGACTACAGGATGTAGGTACCGTTGTCCCCATATTGCAGGGGGAGAAACTGAGGCTTGCTCAAAATCACGGAGCCGGTGAGGGGCAGAGCTGGGATTTGAACCAGCTCTGCCGGGGGCCAAAGCTGAGGTCCTCTTGTGTGCCAAGCAACAGCAGAGGGAGAGCGGTGGGAAAGGAAGAAGAGGACCTCGACCGAGATGGTCCAAGCAATAGGAGGCAGGGCCAGCACTCGAACCCAGGACCTCCATGGCTCACGGTTCATACGTGTATGCTGTCCAGCCGCAGGAGCTGTGGGGGAGCTGGCCAAGGGTGGGTGGAAGGTGTCTCCTCCAGGCACATGGGACTCAGCCCTTGGGTGGCAAGAGGGAACTGGGCATATGGACCCGAGCAGAAGAGCTGGCTCCTCCAGGGCAGCCCGCCTTGCCCACTGGCCACCAGGGTCCTCGGCCGCTGGCCCCAGCCATCTCCGCCTCCACCAGGCCTGGGCCTCCAGCCAACGCAGCCAGTGGCCTTCAGAGGAAGACCAGCAGTGGAGCCAAGAGCAACCCGGGTCTTGATGGCTTCCATGGGCTCCGCGTCCCCACCTTCTTCTACGCTGATATTATCCTCGCAGCCTGAGCAAAATTAGCCACATGCTGGCAGCTTATTTTTAATTGTTTCCAAATACGCATCCTAATTATTATGCAGTTCTAAATAGGAAGTGATGGCAGGAGCAGAGAGTCGGTTTCGGTGACACGAGGAATGAGGGATTACACGTTCTCGTTCTCAGCAGCTGCCTCGGGGACCCTAGCCCCCACCTCCTCGCCTGGTGTTTTGTCTCTTCTTGTAGCTGTTCTAATAACTACATCAGGCCAGAGAGTGGAGCGGGGAGCTGACACCTTCCATAAAACAACCGTGGAGATCGGGCCCTAGGGAGGCCTGGCTGATGGACAGGAGAAAAATGGAACATGGCGTGGCAGCGGGCGGTGAGTCCAGCCTGCTGCCTGTGGGAGCACACGCGTGTGCCTGGCCGTCCACGGGCTGCTGTCATGGCAGAGCTTGTCGGCAGGGAACATCGGAGGGCAGGACAGGAAGATGGAGAGAGTGGGCCTGCCCCACGCACCTCCACTCCAGCGGGCTCCTCTGTGTGTGTGTGTCTGTCTGTCTGTCTGTGTGTCTCTCTGTGACTCTTTCACACACACACACACCTCCTTACATCACTAAGCTCACATCCACCCTTATCCTCATAAGTAACCATCTAGTAAATGTCACATAGAAGAGTGGCCTTAGTTTGCAAGGGGAGGTTAGACCCTTCTGAGAATCCAGAAAAAAGCTATAGATTCTCTCCCCCTAAAGAATGCAATTTCAGGGGGGTCACAGCCCCTGAAGCCTACCTGGGTTCCCCAATGAACTTTGAATCGGTGACTTGACATGGTGGCATGGATTGAGGGCCATCCGGCCAAGTTGGGATGTTGGAAGGTTGACTCCATCATTTACTGATGAGGACAAATCGGAGGCCAGTTGTATAGCTTCTCCAGGCCCCAGGTAGCACGTTTGTAAGTGGGGAGGGAACAGTAATATTAATGCTTCTCTTGAAATGCTGTTGACAAGCCAGGTGAGCTCATGTGTCTTGGTGTTTAGTACAGATCTAGACAAGTAAAAAGATGCTCCGTCAGGGTTGGGTATTATCAAAATGAGGCGAAAGGACCCTAGAGAGAAGCATTTTAGTGCTGGTTCTGCCGCTAACCTGCTGTGTGACCTCAAGCAAGTTACTGCCCCTCTCTGACCTTCGGTTTTTCCCTCTATCGAGGACATTCTGGAGATAAAGAGAACAAGAGACCTGGCCCCCACCCTCCGGGAGACCTCCCTAATCTCTGGGTCATTGCTCAAGCGTGTGGTAGAGACCCCAGGAAGGAGAGTTGTAAGCTGGGCCAGTCAGGGAGGGCTTCCTGAGGAAGGGGAACTTGAAAAGCAGGAAGAGTCTGAGTCTGAGGGGAAGCAGACCATGGAGAGAGGATCAGGCCTGAGCGTTGTCGTAACGCCCCTCTCAGCTCACCAAGTCCCACTTTCCGCCTGGAGTGAGTATGGGAGAAGGGGGTCCATGCCTTGCTTACTGCTGAGTCCTCAGCGCCCTGCATGTGCCGGGCACTTAGTGGGTGCTTGAGAGATGCTTGCAGAGAAACGGGTAGGCACAGCTGTGTTCCCAAGCCCCCAGCCCCTGCCTCCCTGAGGCTGCTGGTCCTGCCTTTCCGCTCCCGGTCCTTCCCACGCAGAAGGGAGCCAATCAGCTGTGGGTGCAAAAGGTTGAGCCGAGTTATGACTTACATACAAGCAGTTAAGATGACTGGGGCTAATTTAACTTGTTCTTCTGTGTTATACTCAGAATGAATGCTGCGGGTCGTGGGGCCAGGGACCTGGAGGCAGATGTATGGAAAAGACATTTCCTCCACCCTGTCCCCGGCATGGGCCTCTGGAAGCTGAGGCTCGGGGTCTGGGTCCCGAAGGCAAAAGGTCTGAGGGGCTGGGTCATGGGCCCGGGCACCAGGAATGGGGGACAAATGCCTGGATAAACCTTTGTTCCTGCCGGAGCGTAAATCTGGGCAAGCCTCAAATCACCCACATGATGGCCAGGGGTGGCGGGGGAGGGGCTAGAGTCTCTGAACAAGAGTTCCACAGCAGACGTGCATGGCAGGGAGGGGGCTAGAGGCGTGGCTCCCCCTCACAGAGCCTCAGTTTTCCCGACTCTAAAATGGGGTTGAGTCATTGTAAGCTCTAGAGATGGTGTTCGAAGCCTGGCACACGGTAACTGTCATTCTGGTCCCTTGGGTGGGGAGTCGGGGGTGATGAGCAATGTACTTACTCCAGACCCCATTGGGTGGGTGGGGCAGGGAGGGTAGCAGGAAATGGGGAGAATTCCCATTATTGAAGATTTACAACAACCCCGAGAAGGCCTGGCTATAGGGTTGTATCTGGGTTCCAACAAAGCCTCTTTTTGGACTCCTCTCTCAATTGTTTATCTTGGACCACACATACTGTTTGGCCCCAATCAAAGCTACCTTGGGGGACGGGGGGCACTTGGGTGGCTCAGTCAGTTAAGCGTCTGCCTTCGGCTCAGGTCATGATCCCAGGGTCCTGGGATCGAGTCCCGCATTGGGCTCCCTGCTTAGCAGGGAGCCTGCTTCTCCCTCTGCCTGCCACTCCCCCTGCTTGTGCTCGCACTTGCTTGCTCTCTCTCTCTAATAAATAAATAAAAATCTTAAAAAAAAAATGCTACCTTGGGACCCTTACAGAATCTCCTGGTGGCGAATCAGCTTTTATAAAAAGCAGGAAAGTAAACTGACCCAAACGTATTCGCTGTTCTTGGGTGGGTGACCTCAGAACTATGAGGTTATGGCTGTGAACAAGCCCTTTATCGGTGGGGTGACCCACTTGGGCTGGTTTTCCCAGGACTGGAAGTCCCAGATAAGCCAGGACAGTCACCCTATTTACAGACCACTGGCTGTGTTGTGGTGGGCGTAACACACACCCCCCCGGATGAATGAAAAACAAAATTTTCTTATTCTGAAAAGAACAGGCATCTGTAGCTTGGCTGAAATTTCCAGCGACAGCCACACAGGGAGACTCAAAAGTGCCAAATCTCAGACACCACAGATGGGAGCAATGTCTGTGTTCTGAAGGCACCTGGAAATGGGGCTTTGGTGACACTCCTTGATGGGGGAGTCCCTGGAGAGGAGCTTGAGTAAAATAATTTCATGAAACGCACTGGGGGGAAAATCCACATTCCTAAATTAGCACATCTGATTTCAGATACGAGCTTTTAAATAGACACATGTAATTAAACTAATAAATTAAATATTATAAGTAGATATTTAACCACTTTTTCCAGTGGCATATGAAAATATAAATTCAAGTTGGCCCAACAAACTATATTAATGTTCTCCTTGAGAGCATGGAAAATCCGCTTGTATTCAGAGCCCATTTGCTGGCTTGGGATTCTCTTCAGCATGCCCCACACCATCCACCCCTGGGTGATGGGGTCGCTGTGGATAATTGGATCCATTCATACTGGACAGGAGAGGGTATTCATTCGCTCATTCGTTAAACAAATATTTATTGAACACTGTGTGTCAGAGACTTGGCATATGGCAGTTAAAAAAAAACAACAACACAAGAGTCCTTGCTCTTGTGGAGCTGACATTCCAGGGGGAGACACAGACAATCACCTCACAAGTAAATAAAATGTATGTTGTGTTAGTGGTGAGTGCTGAGGAGAGAAAACAGAGCGTGGAAGAGGGATGGGCATGATGGTGGAGGTCGACATTTTAGAAGGAGGCCAGGGAAGGCTTCACTGAAGAGGATCAGTTAGTGTAAAAAAAAAAAAAACTGAAGGAAGGGATGGGAGGAGCCCTGTGGACTTCTGGGAAAGACAGTAGCAGGCATTGGGAGCAGAAGCAGCCAGTACAAAGGCCCTGGGGCAGGAACGTGCCTGGGGGGGTTTGAGGAACAGTGAGGAGGCAGAGGTGGGGCAAACAGAGGTCAAGTGGGAGGAGATGTGGTCAGAGAGGAGAGGGGAGGTCAGATCCTGTGAAGTCTCACAGGTCATAATAAAACGTTGGCTTTTATTCTGAGTGAGATAGGAAGACATTTGAGGGGTTTTTAGAAGTCACATGATTTGATTTATGTTTTAACAGGATCCTTCTGGCTGTTGGGCAAAGAATACAGCCAAGGGGCCAAGGGCAGAAGCAGAGAGAGCAGTTGGGAAGCTATTGCAATAAACTAGGAGAAAGATGATGGATGCTCAGAGGACAGTAAGGTAGTAAGACGTGACCAGATCCCGGATACATTTGGAAAGTAGAGCCGACGAGATTTGCCGATGGATTGGGTATGGAAGGTACGGGAAGGATAGGAGTCCAGTGTGGCTGGCACACTTCTGGCCTGGGCAGCTGGAAGGACGCAGTCAATGTCACCTGGGATGGAGGTGGAGTGGGTTTGGGGGAAGATCAGCTACTCGGTTTTAAGATGTCTTTTAGTCTTCCTCGCAAAGATGTTGTGCGAGTAGCTGGATATGAGTCTGGAGTTAAGGAGACATCCTGGGGCAGAAACTAGACATTTGGGGTCATTGGCTTTGACGTGCGTGGTGCTGGGAGCTCTGGGCTCAGACGAGGACATCTCAGGGGCATGTGTAAAGAGAAGTCAAGATTGAGTGCTGGGGCAGGTCAGGTTGATGAGGAGGACCAGCAAAAGAGGCAGAGATGGAGCACCTGGGACAAATAGGAGCAGAGCCAGGAGACGAGGTATCCTGGAAGCCAAGAGCACGGGTTCGAGGAGGAGGGGACCGCTGGCGTCCAAGGCAGCACTTAGGACAAGTACAAAGGGAACCAAGAACCAACCATTGCATTTAGCAATGAGGAGGTCATTCGTGACCTTGGCAAGAATAGTTTTGATAGGGCGATGGGATGAGAGCCCGACTGGGTGGATTCAAGAGGAAAGTCATCGGAGACAGCAAGACTAGTTTTGCTGTCAAGGGAGAGAGAAATCCAGAGGCAGGGAAGAGGAAAGCATTGTATAAGCTGGGAAAAATAATGGCACGCTTTATGGTGTTAGGAAGGACCCAGTGGAGAGACACAATAGATGATGTAAGAGAGAGCGAAGGGAGAGCATCACTGGAGTGTCATCCCTGAGCGGGGACATAGCAACTTTCTCTGGGGAAAGGGTCCCCTGCAGGTGCTGGGCTTCCCCCCACGACCTACCTTCTGATGCTCCTGAGCACCCAGCGCAATGCCTGTCTCTCAGGTGGTGGGTGAGCGAGGGAATACAAGGGGACTCGCTCGGCATAGGTCCTGCAAGATTGATTGATTTAGAGTGGGCATGAGCGGGAGGGGCAGAGGGCGAGAGAGAGAGAGAGAGAATCTCAAGCAGACTTCCCAACAAGTGCGGAGCCCCACGTGGGGCTCAATCCCACAACCCTGAGATTAAGACCCCGAGATCACAACCTGAGCTGAAACCAAGAGTCGGATGCTTAACTGACTGTTCCACCTGGGTGCCCTGGGCTTGCAAGAATTTTAAAAAGGAAGTTCTGGGCTCAGACAAAACCTCAGTCCCGATCCTTGTTCTATCACCCAGCAGCTATTCGACCTCGAGCAAGTTTCTGTGCGGACTTGAGGGAGTTTCTCAACTTCTCTGAGCCTCAGTTTTCCTCTCTGAAATGGAGACTAATGGCACCTGCTTTGCAGGCTTGTGGGAAGATTAAGAAGCTCATCATTCATGTAGACTTCTGAGTGTAGGATCTGGGATGTGGCAAAGTGCTCCAGAGGGGTTAAGTATCCTCATTATAAGCAGTTCAATAATTCCCCCACCCGAGCTCATCCAGAGTTTAATAAAATCCAGCATGTAAAAGGCAGTGGATGGAGGTATAATATCACAGTGCACACACCCCACGATCGCTCACAATTGCCCTAATCGTTTATGACCCTCAGGCTGCCACGCTGATGAGACAGCCCTGGGGGCCACACTGTTCCCAGATATAATGCCCCTGCCTTCTTCCCCGCAAGGAAGCACATGGGATGAATGACAGCGACCTTATTAGAGAGAGAACATTAAATCCACTCTGCGTGATCTTTAAAAAAAAAAAAAGCAAATTACTCACCGGGGTTGGTACTTCGATGATTATTAGTGACACGTTGCTTGAATGTACTCACAGCTGAACTGCATTCCAGGGTGGTAAGCAGACTGTGGTGCTAGTTAGGGAAAACCAAACAAACCAAAAACCTGAGAGGAGCTTGGACAGTCAAGGAGGGCTTCCTGTAGCAGGCAACCCCTCGGTGAGCCTTTAAGACAGGAAGGCTTTGGCCAAGTAGAGAGGAAAGATCATGTGGTTCGTGTGTGTGTGTGTGTGTGTGTGTGTTCTTAGCAAACAACTAAGCAAATGGATTTGATTGGATTTGTCCTGTTTGACCACCTACATAACCAGCCAGAGCCCCTTTCCTCCTCCCCAGGGACCTAGCCCATATCAGGGACCCACATTGCCAGGGGTTCCAGGGAGCTCTGACCTTCACCCTCCTGTCACCAGACGCTATCACTGTCCCCTGCCCTATTAAGCCACTCAGAGGAAGGGGCTTGGGGCAGAGAGAGAATTCGATCAATCCACAGCTACCATTTTGGAAACATGACATGATTCACCTCCAGTCACAAGTCCGGTTAACCCAGAGGGTACCCACCGGAGGAGGAAGAGGCCCAGAAGAGGCGACAGGGGCAGCTGGGCTGCAGTGACATTTAGAAAGTCCCACAGAGGGGCAGGCCCCGGGGTGGCTCTGTTGTGGATGGTGGGTGTGGGGGTGGGGTGCTCTGCATCACATAATCTCAATTAACCCTCACGGCAACTTCCAGGAAGGCACTACTGTTTGCCGTTTCGCAGCTGGGAATAATGGGGTCAGAGAGGTTAGGTGACTGGTCGAATGTCACAGAGCTGAAGGGAGACAGGGTTGGCCAGGACTCTGGCTATGCCACGCACGGGGCCAGCCGATCAGACTCCAGAAACAAGGAAGTCCTACCTGTTTCCCAGGGGGCAGATCCCAGAGCTCAGGAGGCCGCTTCCGCCTGGCGGTCCTCAGGGAGGAAGGGGGAAAGCAGGGACATTTAGGAGGGCCAGAGGGAGGATGCATGTTCAGAGATGGTGTAGCCTATTGAGGATGACAAGCACGGACTGTGTAGACAGACCACCTGGGCTTTAATCCTGGCTCCGCTCTTTCCTAGCTATGTGACCTTGGGTAAATTACTTACTCTCTCAACCTTCTCATGTGTAAAATGGGGATACCATCACCTACTTTATAGTACCATTGTAAGGACAGAAGGACATTATGGACACAAAACAGAACAAGGCCTGGCACATGTAAGCAATTAACAGATGTGAGATATTATCATCCCGTCTACTTGTTAAGCTCTAACCCTGAACCCTGGGCACGTCGTATACCATCCTCACAGGCTTCCTGCAAGGTTGTACAATGCCTCTTCATTGTACAGAGTGAGGGGCCGAGGGATGCAGCTGGTTGGTGGTGGAGCAGAAGATGAGCCCAGACTCCATGGCCTCACGTGGCTTCCCTGTCAGGCACTTGGGGTCTCCGTGAGCCCGTGCCGGTGGAAGGGCTCCTCGGGCATCAGAGGACCCAGGGCCCTGCCTCTGCCCACCCCCCCAGCAGCAAATAGGGATTCCTGTCCTCATTGCCTCCTGTCCCTGCAGATTCCCAGCTTGGAGTCAGGGCCCTACCCCAACCACTGGCTGAGCGTGGGGGGGTTGTTTCTTTCCCCCAGCCCCAGTCCAGCCCCCCGGTGTGCTGGCTGGCCCTGCCGTCTTGAGTGTCTGCCGCCTGGCAGAGGGGTCCTGGTGCCTCCTGAGGGGGAGCCTGGGGATGGCAGGACCCTCCCCACCAGGCCTAAGGAAACCGATGACATTTGCATTGCATTTGTTGTTGAGAGAATTGCTACCATGGGCTAAGGACGTGCCAATTGATTAGCAGAAACATATGTGCGGGAGAGGAGTCTCTCATTAGGCAGGACTCGCAGCTCCTGTTCGTCTAACTCCGGATCCAAGCAGCTGTCAGCAGGTCCAGCCCAATCCTGGCCTGTTGGAGTTTGGGGAGCTGCCAGGATGACTTCTCTTAGGAAAATGAGTCTCCGGATGGGGCTGTGTCCTGGGTCTCCCTCACTTCTCAACCTCACTCGCCTCCTCTGTAAACAGGGGTGACAGAACACACCTCACCGGGCCGGCTGAGGTCACAGTCAGTCCACAAATACTCAGTGAGCATCCACTCTGGGCAAGATGCTCTGTCTAAAGATACAAAAATGGCCCAAATGAAGGCAAAGGGACAGACTTCTGTATCTTCACATCAGAGGGTCTCCTTTCTGGATCTCAGGGTCCCCATCTGAAAAATGAAAGTTTGGGACTTGTGAAAGAAAGAATGATGCCCCCCCCCCGACCAACGATGCCCATGCTCTAATTCCTAGAACCTGTGAATATGTTACCGTCTGTGGAAAAAGAGTCTTTGAAGATGTGATGACATTGAGGGCCTGGAGCTGGGGAGATTATCCTGGGTTACCTGGGTGGGCCCAATCTAGTCACAGAAGTCCTGGGGCACCTGGGGGGTGTAGTCGTTGGATGTCTGACTCTTGGTTTCAGCTCAGGTTGTGATCTTGGGGTTGTGGGATCGAGCCCCATGTTGGGCTCCCTGCTAAGCAGGAAGTCTGCTTGGGATTCTCTCCCTCTCCCTCTGCTCCTCCCACTTGTGCTCTCTCTCTCTCTCTCTCTCTCAAAAATGAATGAATAAATCTTATTTAAAAAAAGCGGGGAGTGGAGGGGGAGACCCCACCCTAGCTGTGTGAGAGAGAAGCAAGATGGGGCCAGAGCCAAAGACTGTGGGTGGCCCCTCGACACTGGAAGAGGAAGGAAGGCAGATGGCACACAGCCATGCTAACAACTTGAGTTTAGCTCGGTAAGATCCACGTTGGACTTCCGACCTTCAGAATTATGATAAGAGATTTGTGTTGTTTAAAGCCACCGAGTGGTGACATCTGGATGGCTCGCTCGGTCAGTTAAGCATCTGCCTTCGGCTCAGGTCATGATCCCAGGGTCCTGGAATCAAGTTCCACGTCCGGCTCCCTATTCAGCAGGGAGTCTGCTTCTCCCTCTCCCGCTCCCCTTGCTTGTGCTCTCTCCCTCTCCCTCTCTCTCTCTCTTTCTCTGACGAATAAATAAAATATTTTTTAAAAATAAAGCCACTGAATTTATAGGACTTTGTCTCAGCAGCAGTTGGAAACTGATACAGGCCAGAGGTCTAAAACAAAGCCTGGAGGCAGCTCAAGCGAGCTGATGGGCGCTAGCGTGCATGAGGCCCCTAGACCCGCGTTGTCCTGTTGTGCTGTCTGCGATGGTGGGCATGTGCTCTATCTGTGTGGTCTCATAGGCCAGCCACCGGCCATGTGTGATGGGTGAGCACTTGAACTGGGGCTAATGCAGCTGAGGAAATGAATCGTTAATTCCCTTTGAGCTCAATTAATTTAAATTTAAATAGCCACATATGGCTGGTGGCCACTGTAGTGGACAGTGTGAGACAGAACCTTTCCAACCTTCCAGAGAGTTCTACTGGCCAGCACTGCTTAGAGGCTTCCAGCTACAGCTCAGGGGAGGAAACCGGGCCAGCTGTGGGGGACACGGAGCCCTCTCATTTGAGAGAGTCCGGACCTCCGCACAAAGGCTTCCCTTTGCTCTCGCCATTGGTCTGGCTGATTGCTTGAGGACTTCCCCGTGTCCTTGTGGCCCCCCAAAACTTGACAGAGCCCCACTCCCCTCTGCTGCGTACGTGCAGTCACCTTACCACCTTAAAGAGCAAGATACGCATCTTGTCTGCGAGGGGGCTGTGCTGGTCAGAGGAGCTGGGGCCACAGATGTCTCAAAGATGAGTCTCCAGCAAAGGTGCCCTCGACCAGGGCTCTTTGTGGTCTGGAAAATTCCAGGTTATAGTTTCTGTTGGAGATGAGCTTCAGATGGCACCCAGCTCCCAGTAGAGCCCCTCAACTTGTCAGAGATAGAGGAAGATCCCAAGTTACCAAGAAGCAGCCTTGTCTCGTCTTTTCTGAGTTATCTGGGACACTTAGGAGGCCATAGTGGCTGGGGGGAAGGGTCTTGGGACCTGACACCCCAAACTGTCAGCAAGATGCTCTGGGTGCATTTTCAAAGGGTATCAATCAATAGCATTCACCAGATTTTCAAAGGGGTCTGTGACCCCTCCTGGTAAAAAGGTTAAGAAACACTCTGCTTTCTTGTGGCCTTGAAGAGAACTTTCTCTCGTCTCCCTGCCCCCCTTTCTCAGCAATCTTGCCTCCTATAAATATCTACCCAGGCCTGTGCCCCACTGGGACCATCCTTCTCTCCCTCCCTCTCTTCACCCCTCCCCTCCTCCACCTAGACCTTGCTCTCCTCGCCCCCCCAGCAAGGCTCATCAATTCCGAAGGAAAAAGCCAGGCATCCGATGTACTTCTTGGGGGAGACAAAGCAGGATGAGAAGGGGGAGAGTGTGTACAAACAGACTGATCTCCAGAAGAGAGGAATTACACGAATTACAATTGATTTTCCACTGTTAATGAAGCATGAACCCGTGTGATTGCATCTTGAAAAGATTTATAATTATTCATTGAATCTTGGAAGATAATTAAACTTCATTAAACGCAGACATGACAAGCCTTCAGAGCAAGCCGAGACCTCCGTGCAAGGTTCCAGATCAGAGCAGAGGATGTGAGGTTGGGACCCTGTCAGATGGGGGCAGGGATGATGGGGAGGAGGGAGAGGGGAGGAAGGGGCATCTCAGGGAAGAGGTTCCTATTGATTATGCAGACACTCTTGGGTCTTTTGATTTCTCTCCCTACTCTTTGGGGACCCCCTCCAGCCTCCTCTGTCCCCCTTCCCCTGCCCCATCCCCTTCCTCTTGGCAGGGGAGGAATGCTGGGAATGGAGGTACATTGGCCATCCTGTTCAGAGTCCCTGCGAGCCCAGGACATCCGAGCAGAGCAATATTTGGGGAGCAACATGACATAGCAATAGGAGGAGGGGGAGAAGGGGGTTACTTCCAGACCAGTGGGTGCCAAAGCAAAGGCGGGAGTGGAGTGTGTGTGTGTGTGTGTGTGTGTGTGTGTGTGCACATGCATGCACATGCAGGGGTGTGTGGTGGTCTGCTCCATCAGAGTACAAATTTGTGCATTCTGGAAAGCCATCTGGCAGGAGACATACCAAATTGCTATCAGTGGTTAGTTACCTCTGTGAGGGGATGAGAAGGGGGTGGTATAAAGGAAGGAATTTCACTTTTTCTCCATAATATGCTTCTTTAGTGCTTGGATTACATAATGAACTTATACTCGGATACGGCACATGTAATTTAAAAAAAATTGTAATGCATTGAGCCAGATCTGTTCACCAGGTATTTATAGTTAAGAGTCATGCTTTTGGCTCAGGGTGCTGTGGGCAAAGAGATGACTCAGACTGTCCAGGCCCTTCCTTAGGGAGTACCCAGTTGTGGATGTGAGCACGTTGGGCTGGTTGTAAAGAGTATCTCCTACCCCACCCCTGTCAGCCCAAAGGAGTCAGCCCCAGCTGGGAGGTGGCCCTGGTTCTGACCTCCTGGGGAGTGGGTACCCGGTCCCTCCACCCTTCATCTATTCCAAGCCATCCCTCCCCATCCTTTGGAGACCCCCTCCTGAGGACCCCTCCCATCCCTCCACAAAGCCTGACCCCTCTGGTAGGCTAAACCCCCCTTCACAATGATGCCACAAGGCCCTTCCTCCTGCCAGGTGCACAACCCTCCTCCCCCAGGGGCTCGCTGTTCCCTGCCAATTTGACAGAAGGAAAGAATATTAATGAGGCTGCCCTCGCCATATCCTTTTTATAGAGCTGCTTCTTGGCAGGGAGGAGGTCTTTCTAAGGACAGGCTCAGAGGGAGTCATGCCCAGCATGGCTCTGGATCAGATTCCATGGCAGAGCTAAGTGGTTGAGGGAGGAGGTAAGGATTAGGGGATGGGAACATCTTCAAGGCAGGAGGGTAGAAAGGTGGGAACCATCCCTTAGCACAGAGGTTAAGATCCTGGTTCCTAAGCCAAACAGCCTGGTTTCCAATTATAGCTCAACTATCTTGCAACTATGTGACATTGGACAAGTTAAGTTCTCTGTGCCTCAGTTTCCCCATCAGTGGCTCCCTTATGGGCTGTCAAGAGAAGCTGATAAAATGATACACATACAGTCCTTGGCACAGTGCCTGGCACAATGGAGGCACTCGGTAAATGGCAGCAAGTGTTAATTTGTAGGATTCGAAGGATTTCCCCGAACACCATCAGTCATGTTTTAAGACTCTTCATGGTGCATTCCAAAGAACAGGCAATGTGTCTTATTGATCTCTGTAGCCCTTCTGCCTCACCCAGGACTTGGCCCTTCATAGGTGCTCAAGGAAATAGTTGTTGCATGAATAAGGAAATGAATGAAGAACAAATAAAACTGGGCCATAGGACTGACTTCTAATCTCAAGATATCATCTCAATACAGGACACTTAGAATTGCTGGTTGAACAAATTAAAAGATATTTTAGTGCATGGATAGGCTGGTGGAAAAGTAAAGAAAATCTTCAGAGGGCAGAAAGGATAAGAAATGCAGTTCCAGAGAATTGAGTGAGCACCTCCCTGCGGGCATCTGGTCAACCCAAAGCCTGGGCTTGACACATTGTGTTAAAGGGGACAGGAAACAAGGTCTGAGCCCAAGCAAGGTGGGGAGATCAAATCTGCTGCCCCTGCATAAAGTAGGGTCCTCCCAACATGAACGAAGAAAAGCCTGCTGTGGCTCTGGTGGGAAGGGAAAAATGGAGAGAAAAAAATCTCCCTCTTAGAGAATTCTTACCCACAAGCTCACCATCACTTGGGCTTAGGGCCAGAATTCATGCTACACATGAGGCCTAAAAATCCAGAAGCAATTGGCCCGCCATTGGTAATGGCACCTGAGCAAAGCATAAACAAATCTTCTCCGAAGAAACACCCTCTTAAACCCAGTCCTGAAAGAATTCCTAAGAAAACAAGTTCCAAGAAACATGGGTGCCAAAAAAAAAAAAAAAAAAGCCAAAACACACAAGGAAACAAGCAACTATGAGCAAGAATCAGCAGAAACGACAACTAAATCAGACCTACAAAGACCGAAAACGTTGGAATTGTGATCACGAATATAAAATGAATGTGTGTTTAAACCATAAACGTGGATACCAAAAGTATGACAATAAGAGGGTAAGATTATAAGAAAACACCAGGCTGATTTGAAAAAGAATCAAACAAAATATCTAGACATAAGGAGTAAAATCATCAAATGGGTACAACAGAAGATGAGACAAAGCTGAGCAGAGAATTGGTAAACTGGAAAAAAAGGTAAGAAAAGCTTTCCAGAAGGCAGTAAGCAGAGAGAGACAAAGAGAGGAGAAATACAGAAGAGAGATTAAGAAACATGGGGGATAGAAGGAGAGGATCTAATATGTGTCTCCTAAGAGTTCCGGGAGATATTAGAATAACGGAAAGCCAAATTTCAGGAGAAAACAGCTAACAGTCTTGCAGGACCGTGAAAGACTCCAACCCTCCACTTTAGAAAGCTCGATGGATCCCAAGCAGGATGAATAAAAAGAGATCTCCGCCTCCACACACCACAGGGAAACCACAGAGTGTCATAGACAAAGAGAAAATCTTAAAAGCAGCCAGAGATAAAAGAGAGATTACCTAAAAAGAAACACCAAATAGATTGATGTCCGGGTTCTCAGAGAAACTTTGGAAGTTCAGGAGACAGTCAAGGAACCTTCAAAAACCTGAGAGAAGGTGTCCCTTGAGAATTCCATAACCTCTGAAACTAGTTTTTAAGAATGGGAGCAAAATAAAGACATTTTCACTTAAACAAAACCTGTCAGAGTTTACAACCGGGGCCCTCCCTAAAGAAAGTTCTGAAAACATCGATTTCAGGAAGAAAGGAAAATGAGCCCAGCAGGAAGGGTTGAGATACAAGAAAGAATAGTGAGCAGAAGAAATGGTAAACACGTGGGTAAATTTAAATAAACACTGATGATTTGAAATGTTTAATTTGCGGGGTTACGACAAACAAACAAGAGAGAATCAAAATACAGGCAACCGGAGTTAAAGCATTTTAGGTCCCTGGAATTGTGTAGGAGACAGAACTCGTGGCTGGCAATTATAACCTAAAGATGCGTGATGCATTTCTAGGGTTGTTACAAGAGAATAAAAATAGCATGAATTCTAGCTTCCAAACTAATAGAGGAAAAAATGGAATGGGGAGAACCCTCCATTAATACAATTGGAAGAAGGAAAGAAAAAAGAAGGAGGGAGGGAGGGAGGAAGGAAGGGGGGTGAGTTGGGACGGGACCAGAGAAGAAGTGACTTGCCCAAGGCCACACAACAAGTTAGAGGTAAAGCAAGGACTAGGGTGCTCTCTCCCCAGAATGGTGCAGCCTCCCTCAATCTACATGGGGATTATCAGAGCGGGAATCCCAACCCTGCTTTCCCAGCTACAATAGAACCACACGCTACCACTCAGGAAGCTCATGGAAAGGTGTGTGATAAGACATGCTTTGATCAGCAGACACAAAGAGTAATAATGATCATCTCTGTGACTAAAGTCATTAACATAAGCACAGTGGCTTACCATGTAGGCTCCCCTCTATGTGTAATTCATGAGATGCTCACAATAACCCCATGAGGTGGATGCTGATAACATACTCACTTTGTATATAAACCACCCAAGGACGAGGAACATGAGGTAACTTTCCAAGGTCACAAAGCTGGGAAGTGGCAATGCAGGAACCCAGACAGTGTGCCTGCCCTACCTCAGTCCTCATGGTTGGATGCTGGGCTGAGCCTATAAACCTCTGTGTAGATTGTAGAAGTGGGCAGTGTACTGGAATGATCCTAATTAGATCCTGGATCTAAAACAAAACAAAACAAAAAACAGCTACAAGGACATTTTTGGGTGATTGGGGAAATTTGAATACAAGCTCTCTATTAGGTATCACTGTAACAATATTAAGTGACTCGGTGTAATCACAGTAGTAGAGTTATGCAGGAGGACAGCCCTGTTCTTAGGAGACAGATGCCAAAGTAGGTAGAGTGGAAGTGTCATGATGTTGGCAACGTTCCAATGTTTTGGAAGTATACAAAGAATAAAGCAAATACGGCAAAATGTTAATAATCGGTAAATCTAGGTAAAGGATAGATAAGTGTTTCTTGTTGTATCTGGTTGTGTTTAGAAACCATCCCCAAACTTAAAACAACAGCTACTTCTGATTTTTTGCAAGCCCCTGGGTCATTGACAGGAAATTCCCCAGATGTGGTCTGGCCTTGCTTATGCACCTGTCAGCAGCTAGTGGGTGGGCTGTGGCCTGGCTGGACGAAGGTGACCACGGCTTGCACAGCTCAGCCCTCCTCCACGAGTTCCTCAACTCCCGCAGCCAGGCTGGCCTGAGAGTGTCTTCCCAGCAGTGGCAGGAGTCCAAGAGAGGAAGAGGAGAAGGAATGCACGCTTTTAAGCTGCTGCTCACATCGGTTGTACTGTTGTCCCATTGGCCAAAGTGAGTCACATGGCCAAGCCCAGAGTCAGCACCGGAAGACACTTCCAAAGAGCATCACATGGGGAGGCACGCATGGTTAATGCAGTCGACTTGCCACGGTTGTATTACTGTCTTAACTTTTCAATAAATTTGAAATCTTTCAAAATAAAAAGTTAGAGGGATGTATTAGACTACTCTAGAGAAACAGGACCAATAGAATGTGTATATATAAAAGAGATTAATTATAAGGAATTGGCTTACATAATTATAGAGGCTTGAGTGGTCCCAAGGTCTGCAGCCAGTAAGCTGGAGACCCCGGCAGCTGATGGGGTGCTTCCAGGCTGAATATCGGCAGGCTCAACCCCCAGGAATAGCCAATGTTTCAGTTCAAGTCAGAAGACAACAACCGGGGCGCCTGGGTGGCTCAGTTGGTTAAGCGACTGCCTTCGGCTCAGGTCATGATCCTGGAGTCCGGGATCGAGCCCCACATCAGGCTCCCTGCTCAGCAGGAAGTCTGCTTCTCCCTCTGACCCTCCCCCACTCATGTGCTCTCTCTCTCTCTCTCTCATTCTTTCTCTCTCAAATAAATAAATAAAAATCTTAAAAAAAAAAAAGGCAAGAACAGATGATCCAGCTCGAGGCCGTCAGGCAGGAGGAGCTCCCCCTTATTCACAGGAGGGTCAGTGGTTTTTGTCCTATTCAGGCCTTTACCCCATAGGGTCAGTCCCAGCATACCGAGGAGGGCATTCTCCTTTACTCAGTCGAATGTTACCCTCTCCAAAACACCCTCACAGACACACCCAGAACAACATTTGACCAAATATTTGGGCATCCCATGACCCAGTCAACTTAGTACATGAAATTAACCATCACCAAGGACAAAAGAAAAGAAAAAGTCAATCTACTTCTTCACTCCTCTGCTCTAAACTCTTCCTACGTCCACTGGAAGGCAGGTATGTACAAGGATGTCCACTGCAGCTTTGCTAGTCAAAACCCCAAACGTGAGACCACCATGATGTCCATCAACATCATGATGGATCAATAAATCATGACGTATTCCTAACATGGAATCTAACATGGAATAATAAACTGTGATGAAAAAGAATGCACCGGTACACACAACAACACGGATGAATCTTATTGATGAGTGAAAAAAGGGAAAACTGCATGCTGTATGTTTCTGATTACACGACGTTCAGGAAGAGAGAAACTCGTCCATAGTGGTTATCTTCTGGAGCCTTTGTTGGGAAGGGGCTCGAGGGGACTTCCTGGAGTGCCATAAACATCCTCGATCTTGATCTGGGTGGTGGTTACCTGGATATGTTCATGTGAAAAAAATGTGTTAAATTGTACACTTCAGACTTGAGGGCTTAATTTTTTGTTTAAAAATTTATATATTTGAGAGAGAGAGAAAGCACATGCCCGTGAGTAGGGGGAGGAGGAGAGGGAGAGAGAATCTCAAGCAGACTCCCCTCTGAGCACAGAGCCCGATGTGGAGTTCGATCCCATGACCCTGAGATCATGACCTGAGCCAAAACCAAGAGTCAGGTGCTCAACCTACTGAGCCACCCAGGAGCCCCAAGACCTGAGAGCTTTATAAGTTATATCTCAAAAAATGTAAACACACACACACACAAACCTGATTTCTTGGTCCCTCCTGAATAAGACCTAGACTCCTTAACACTCAATTCAATTCAATGGAGCACACATTTCTTCTTCTCTCTCTAAAGTGCTGGGTACAGCAAGCAGGGTGGTCTTCTTATCACCCCCTGCCCAGTAGAGATCTTTGATAAATATGCATTGAATCCACGTGGGGACCTCAAGGGCCGGGGACCGTGAGTGTACCTGGGCATCAGGTGGGCTGTGGGGTGGCATCCTGGTCCCTGGTCTCCTTCCAGGCCCTCTTTGGTGCCTGCACAATGGCTCCGTCTTGCAGGGGTGCCTTCTGCCCCCCCTCATCCGCCAAGGCCCCCCGCCGCCCCCTTTCCTCCGTGCTGCACACTTTACAGCCATTGTCAAACATAATGATTCTTACCCTGGAGAGAAATTGGGTTCCATTTCATGTTTTATTGCCTCAAAAAGGACATTTTTTACCTTCCCGCAGTCCGTACCCAGCAGGAACAGGACGATAAATCTCAGCAAAGGTTTCCACTGAGATAGATGGTCCAGCAAGGAGACCACGGTGCTCCAGGCAGGGAGAAAAAATAAGCCCTTGCACCCGCTTTGCCACCCCACACCGGTGCTCTGTCCCCAACACTGCCTGGCAGCCTTGGCACTGGGGTGGGGGTGGGGTCCAGCTGGACAGCCAGCTGACAAGCAAAAAAAGCCTGAAAGTCCGAACTGGCCTCTCTCCAGCCTTGCCACCTTCATTCTGAAGAAGCCTCTAGCCCAAGACAGAGAAGGTAGATGGTTTGTCACGCACTTTTTGTGTGCAGCCCACATATTTCCTCAAGTTTAGTTTGCAGCAGCCCCGTGCTGTGCAGGTGTATGTAAGACTGAGGTTCATGGAGGTCGGGCATGCAGCTGGTAAGGAGCAAGCTGGAATTTGAACTTGGGTCTTTTGGGAACCCGTTCAAGATGCTCCTGACCATGGCTGTTCCTCAGTTCCCTAGGAGCTGGCCAGGGAAACCAGAGAAATTTTGGCAGATGGCAGCAGGAATCCCACAGCCGCTGCTGGGACAGCTTTTGCCCCAGCCTCCTTAGCTGAGGGCTTACCCCAGGAGCTCCCTGCACTGCCCGCAGGAAGAACGGCACTTGCGTGCACTTCCCCTCGGTCACCGTGTGACTCGGACGGACCTGTTAGCAGGTCCCCAGAGAGGCTGCTCTCTTGTACAGGGTCATACCCTTAAGGACGGAGTCAGGACTAGAACTCAAGACCCATGACTCCTGGCCCGGGGTCTTTCTTCTTTTTTCCCCAATTTTGTTGTTGTTGTTGTTTTTGTGACAAAATGCACGTAACATAAAATTTATCATCTTAACCATTTTCAAATGTACAGTTCAGTGGTATGAGATACATTCATAATGTTTGGAACCTCCACCACCGTCCATCTCCAGAACCCTTTCCATCTTCGGAACTAAAACTCTGCCCCCGTGAAGAAATACCTCCCCTTTCGAAACTAAAACTCTGCCCCTGTGAAGAAATAACTCCCCTTGTCCTCCTCCCTTGGTCTTGACCGCCACCCTTTTGTTTCTGTCTCTGTGAGTTTGACTACTCGACATGCCTCAGGGAAGTGGAATCACACAGCCTTGATCTCTTCGTGACTGGCTCCTTTCAAAATCCCAGTACGATGTCCTCAAGGTCCATGCACATTGGGACACCCATCAGGATGTTCTTCCTCTTCCGGCTGAATAATATTGCAGTGTATCTATAGACATCATTTTGCTTATGTATTCATCCACCGATGGACACTTGGGGTGCTTCCACATTTTAGCTCCTGCTAATAACACTGCTATGAACAGTAATGTACAAACATCTCTTCAAGACCCAGGCCTTTCTTCTTACCTATCGCTCTGCCTCACTGACGTCTTCCAGCTATTTATTATCATTCCCTTCTAAGACATGAAAATGTGTAGTGTACCCATTGGTTATTTCATAACAAGATCCCGAAATCTACCACTCACAACATAAGCCAGTCACACCATACCACCCGCTGAATGACTCCGTTTCTGTGAAATGTCCAGCACGGGCAAATCCACAGAGACAGAAAGTAGATTCATGGCAGCATGGGGAGTGATGGCTAAGGGGTACTCTCTTGGGATGATGAAAGTACTCTGAAATTGATTGGGGTAAGGATTGCACAACTCTGTGAATATACTAAACGACGTTGATTCAGACATGTTAAATGGGAGGATTTTATGGTATGTGAAATATATTTGAAAAGCTCTCAATAAAGCTGTTAAAAAAATTTGTTAGACTCTCAGCCCATTTCCTTGCCTGTAAACTAGGGATTGCGAGAGCCATCTCATGCCGCTGTTATAAAGCTGAGTTAATATGTGAAAACCTCCCCACCAAATGTCCCACACATGGGAGGAACTTCCCACTCTCCAGTAAGGATGATGTTCTCAAGAGCACCACTCAGTCATTAATTCATTCAACAGCACTGCTCGCTAGAATGTTCTCTGACCGAGGAAGTGTTCTAGCTCTGCACTATCAAGTCCACAGCCAGCAGCCACATACGACTATGGATTTTTTTCTTTTAATTAATTTACACTTAAATAGCCACGTGTGGCGAATGGCCACCATGTTGGACTATGAAATTCTAAGCAATGGAAATGAAGCGGCTCACCAAACAATATCCCTGTTCAGTGGAGCTGACATTATGACACACAGACAAGTATTTATAAAATATAAGGCTGGAAAGGGCTATGTAGAAACATATATTAAGGTGGGAGGGCTGAAAGGACGGGGGTGGGGACTATTTACACAGGGTGGTCGAGAAAAGCCTCTCTGAGGAGGTGACACTTGAGCAGAGACCTGAAGGAATGAATGAGCCATGCAGCTATCTAGAGGAAGAGAATTCCAGGCTGAGGGCACAGCAAGAGCAAAGGCCCTGAGGCAAGAACTTGCTTGTTGAATGCAAGGAAGAGCCAAAGGGCCAGTGTAGCTGGAGGGCAGGGGAGTGGGATGAGGGCAGAGGATGAGTTCAGAGAACAGGAGGGGAGCCAATCCTATGGGACCAGGGGCTGGGGGAAGGGACTTGGTGGGGCTGTGAGCAGAGAAGGGACATAACCAGCTTAGGTTTTAGCAGGAACCCCCGGTTGCTGGGCAAACAATAGGCCAGAGGGACAAAGGTGGCACAAGGGAAACCAGTTAGGAGGCCACGGCCATACTCCAGGCGAGACTCAGTGGTGGCTCCGATCAGGGCGGACAGTGGCCAGGAAGAAGTTGTAGGATTCTGCTTGTTCTTTGGAGGGAGAGCCCACAAGACTTCTTGAGGGATGGCATGTGTGTGAGAAGAACCAAGGACAGCTCCGGGGGTTTAAGGCTGAGCACCTGGGCGACTGGGGCTGCCATTCACGAAGGCAGGGAGACTGGGGTGGGGGTGACGGAGTGCAGTTTGGATCTGGTAAGTCTGGGAAGCCTGTTGGGAACCCTCAGGGTAGGCCCAGGAGGTAGGAAAGCTCCAGGGTCCCTGATCCACACTCCCAGGACATTGGAGGGTCCAGGCCTGACCACAAAAGCACTCCCTGAAGATGAAGAACTGACAATAGTAGTTGAGGAGAGCCCTGTGTCCTTCCCCCATGGGGAGGAGGCAGTGCGGCCCTGCCTCAAGCAGGAGGCTGGAGCAAGGCCTCGCCTCATCCAGCACAGCTGCTGGGCCTCTCCAGAGAAGCTTCCGTAGGGTTCTGGGGAGGCTGTGTGGCTGGGGCAGATACCACTGCTGGACAGATGAATGGGGACAAAGGCCTCTGAGGAGCCAGCACCCGGAGCTGGGTTCCTTGACATCTTGGCTGCAGGGGTGAGGCACCAAGCACCTGCTTTCCCAGGATGCCCTGGAGCTGGGAATGGACCCTATCATAGCTGAGATGAAGGATCCCAAGAGGCTGCTTGCTTGGTCCTGGGAGGGCTGGAGGGAGAGGAGGCCAGACTGTATCCAGTTGGACACAGCACTTGACGCAGCCGTCAGGGAGGAGCGGGGAGGGGGTCAATGGCTGGGAAGGTGGAGCAATAGGCCCCGGCCCCCACCATCATCCTCTGCCTATGCAGCTCACTCTGCCCGTGCTGAGAGCCCCGCCCCCACAGGCCATTGCAGAGACCGGAACATGCCAAGGAAATGTACCTGGATGGAAACTTCTAGCACTGCAGACTTGGAGTCACCCCTCTGCAGGGCAGCCTTACTATTCATTCCTCAGCTTCAAGGACATGGTTGCATACGTTCAATTAACACATGTTTCCTGAGGACCTCCTGGGTGCTGGTCACTAGAGGCACTTGGGATACAGCTTTGAACAAAATAGACAAAATATAGTCCAATGGTGGGGGTGGGGCAAGTAGGAACAGATGATAATGAAATAAAACATAGTAAGTAAGTAAATCGGATGGTGTCCTAGAAGAGGGTACAGGCCCTGTAGGGGAAAAAAATGCAGAGTAGATTTAGGAGGTTAGGATTGGGGTGAGCAGTTGTCACTTCAAATAGTGAGGATACAGGAGGCTTCTTGCAGAAGGTAATCCCTTCTAGATCCTTAGGATAGTCTAATAATTAAATTGACATAAGACAGATTAACAGGAGGGAAAAAAATTTCATACATACGAGAGCTCATAAAAATAGGAGACTCAAAGAAGTAACCAAAGCAGGTAGGTTTTATCCCTTTTTTTTTTTTAAGATTTTATTTATTTATTTGAGAGAGACAATGAGATAGAGAGAGCATGAGAGGGGGGAGGGTCAGAGGGAGAAGCAGACTCCCCGCTGAGCAGGGAGCCCGATGCGGGACTCGATCCCGGGACTCCAGGATCATGACCTGAGCTGAAGGCAGTCGCTTAACCAACTGAGCCACCCAGGCGCCCTGTTTTATCCCTTTTAGACAAGGAAACAATATATTTGTGAAGAACTGAGAAGACAAAGGGGTTGGGGCTTGGGGTAGTACATTGGAGAGGAAGTAACAAGGTTTGTTTATATGGCCTTTTCAGCCCAGAATTCCCGTCTCCGGGGATAAGGACGTCTCTCTTTCTCCTGAAACAGGGAGGGTAACATTCCCATGGGAGATTATTTCTTGCTTTCAGGGGGGACCGAGGCGGATCAGAGTGTCCTTCTTATACTGGCTGTTTCTTAAGTAACTTTAATTTGAAATAATCCATATACCAAAGTGGCAAATGTTGGGGTGGCCTGCCCTGGACCCCATCAGTTCCCTGAGTCTCTTTAGGGCAGTGATGCAGGTGGGTTCCTCAAGTGAGGCCTCGACTGCACAAGCCATCAGGTATTTAATAAGAGGCAATTCTATGGACACAAAAGAAAAACGATGCTTAGCGATTGGAGCAAATTATAAACCAGTTTCTGAGTTTTGAGGGTAGCCAGTTGGGAAGATTTCTAGATGTCAGGCTTGAAGCATTTTCAGATAGAGTGAGGGCAGGCAATAGCCTCTAACAGATTTTCCTGGTCTGCAGTGTGAACGTCTCTGGGGATCTTTCTGAGTGGCAAACACAGTAACAGGCACAAAGATCTTCCATACTGTCGTGGTGGTTTCTCCGAAGTTTATATCCGTTTGTCAGGTTAGCTTCCATGGCTTCGGAAGAAAGGCTGCATTAGTTTTTGATAATTCCAAGTCCGAAGAGTGGGAGAAAAGTTGAAAATACTAGTCTAGAGAATTGTAGCCAGATATTGGAAGAAACTAGAAGATTTAAGATCTAGTCCAGATTACAGGCAGAAAACAAAACCTCAAAGACAATGAACAGCCCTGGAATCAGATATCCACAGGGTGTTATAGATTTTTGCTGAAACACAATATTTCTCCCTACAGTTACCCCCATTTTTATAAGAAATAATAAAAGACAAATTTATTTACAAAATAAGTCTCATCTTAATAAACTCAGCTTGATTATTTACATAAATGCGGCAAGAATATATATTGACCATATAGAATCTTTTAAACTGCTTTGCTGGAACTTTTTATAAGGAATCTCAGATTGGATTTTTAAAAGCCTCTCAAAGCTCAGAAGTCGAGCCAATATCTACGGACTTTGGTGAATTCCTCTTCTCGAGTTCCCCCAAATATCCTGAGGTTCTTGCACCTGCCAGGAAGTGACCTTCCTTACTCACCTGGTAAGGCTGCTGGGAGCCCTGTAAGCAAAGTGCCAAGGGGTTTTATTGGCTCTGTATAGTCAACCTTAGTCCCTTCAAGCTGTCTGGTCACACCCGAGCCTTTGTACATCTCTCCTGAATATGACCTTCCAGTCAAAGGCTTGGTAATATAGCCAATGTTTCCAGTTGTGTCCTGTTACGAGGAGAACAGATTCTTCGTGAACTTATGCAAATCACCACATTGCCATAAAAATAAAAATACTCACTGAAGGGTTTCTGAATTCTGGAGGGATCTGGGAAGGAGAAAAAGATAAATGTTTCATCATTGTTCAGAAAGGCAGATTTTCCCGAATTGCTCTGAATCATAGATAACTCGAGAGAGAAGAGAACACGTTTTCCTTAAATCTGGAAAAAAAAAAAAAATTTTTTTTTAAATCAACAATGTTCCAAACAAAACAGCAAAGAACATTATAATCATCCTCATCAGTTAATTCAGCCTCATGTAATTGATTCTTGTTAATCTTTTGTTAGAAGTCATGAAGACATTAGTTTCTCTGTTAGGAGTCTGTAAATTCTTACCCAGTTCGGTGGCATGATCTGAAAGTTATCGGAAAGCCCTTGTCAGAGTCCTCCCCGTGAATTTCTCTGAAGACCAAGCACTTCTGCAGGAACAAGCCTGCTAAAGCATCAGAGATAAACAGTAACTGTGAATGACAAAAGACTTCAACATGCTGGTGGCTAAAGATCTGATTAGAGTTCATTACAGTGCAATGGACAAGGAGGTTTGGTTCTTTCTGTGACATGCAACATTTTAAGATAAAAACTAGAATCGTGACTGATGACTTTATACCAGGACCTACCTGAGTTTTGGGAATTTCTAGAACACCAATGAATAACATTCACCCACAGACTATAATCTAAGAAGGCTTAACATCACTCATTTGACAATGCTCCCCACGTAATTTAACATACCAAATAAGCCTAATTAGTGAAATTCCTTGTGTAAGGAAAGAGAACAAATCTTTTGAGATGTTCCAGGGACCCTCTGGAAAATCTCAAGTAACTTCCAGGTCAAAGGCTTTATTTCAAATTTAATTTTTGGAAAGTTTGTCAAAATATCAAAAGATTTTAAAACACTTGGTCAAACAAGATCATAGTTTACTATGAAACAACTTAGTTATCCACTTAATCATGGCGACAATTAAAAACTTTGCAGGTACACACAGAAAGTTAAATAGTTGTAAGTAAAACTTAGCTCTTTTGGTAGAGAAGACTCGATTTCATTTTGTTTTTTTTAAGTAATCAAAGATCTAGGGGACGCCTGGGTGGCTCAGTCAGTTAAGCATCTGCCTTCAGCTCAGGTCATGATCCCAGGGTCCCGGGATGGAGCCCTGCATTGGGCTCCCTGCTCAGCGGATAGCCTGCTTTTCCCTTTCTCTCTGCTGATCTCCCCCACCCCGACCCGCGCACTTGTGTGCATGCTCTCTCTCTCAAATAAATAAATAAAATCTTTAAATTAAAAAAAAATCTGATAAAAGCAACACAAGAAATTATTTTGATAAAACACAAATCCTTTGCTTTTTAAGACAGATTACTTAAAAAATGAGGACAAGCCTTTTATAATCTCTTATCAGGAGCAGACCAATAGTCCAAGCAAATTTTTCCTTCAAGCAGATGGAAGAAAATTAAGTTCTAGTTTTACGTAAGTACACTATGGATATTAAAGCTTATTTTTAAAACCCTTACACAAATTCATTCAATTTTATCCTGCTTGATCACACATAAAATTCCTTCCCCAGGATTCCTTTTTCACAACCTTTTACAACTTTCTATCTTAGCTTGTCCCTTATTTTCTTTCCCATTCAGAAATAACCAGTTTTACTTTAAGACAAAATTACTTTCTTTTCCCTCAACAAAAATGCATCCCCATTCCTTATACCTTTTATTTCCAAAAACGCATATCTTACATTCCTTGTATATAGAGATGTTTCTTTTATTATTTCTAGTAGCTTTATCTTAGCCGAATTCTTAGCCCTTAGACACCCTAATTTGTAGTAGAAGCTAAAAAGTAAGCGATTGTGAGATACCTATTACGCCATCATTCTTTCTTTCTTTCTTTTTTGAGCGAGAGAGTGTGTGGGGTTGGGGGGAGCAGAGGGAGAGGGAGAATCTCAAGCAGGCTCCACACTCAGCGCAGAGCCTGATGCAGGGCTCAATTTCATGACCCTAAGATCATGACCTGAGCCGAAATCAAGAGTCGGCCACTTAACCGACTGCGCCTCCCAAGCCAATATGCCTCACAATTTCTAGAAGCATAGGATTCTTCACAGTTTAATTTTTCAATGGGTTATAAGATGCATTCATAAACCGATCCTCTGTGATAAGAGGTCAAAAGTAAGTGAGCTTAGACTTGTGTAGCAATCGATGTTTTAGTAGTTTATCTTATTTGGAAATGATCTAGACATTCAGTGAATTCCCAGCACTTAATTTAACTTAGCAAAATTCTAAGGGTGAAAGTCATCAAAGAGATTTGGGAAACTATTTAAGGAGATGTGTCATAAAACAATCATTGCTGGAATGTTCACCTGAAAACTCTTATATATGTCTGTTTAGTTCATTTGTTCTTCACAATCATACTTAGATTACCCACAGTGATTTCATGAGACATTAAAGCAATTAGCTATAATTTCAAGTTATTTGTCTTGCTGACAAATTTTATAACAAATACAATGAGCTTATTTGACTTTCAGTAAATCTAGGTAAAATAAAAGTATTATGCTTAATGCCAATAACTCTAAAGACATGTCTGTATTAATTGAATCAACAAACTTAAACTAGTTTCTATTTACCAAAAATTATCCTAGATCATGCCACCTTGAAAAACAGTTGGGTTAGCGTCTATTCTATTTCTGAGGTTTAGAAATACTTAGTTTATAAGTACTTATTTTTAAGCCAATTACATAGAGCTCTATACATTAATTCTGGGAGTACCATCCAGAGGGAGAAAAATCTGATTTATAATGTACACACATAGGCATAATGAACATACAGACACATAGTTGTCATAGCTTTCATTCCAAAACTTTAGCCATAGATCAAGCCCGGAGCATTTGTAGAATACTATACAAAGCTCGCTAGTATGATACAAAACTCAAGAGTTTACAAATAATTGTGTCTCTGACTGGGGTGGAATTAGTTAAGATAATTTGCTTAAAAGCAAAGATAATTTGCTTAATATTTGTAGAGAAGTCTTAAGATTTGTATTTCTTCTTGACAAGTAATTTCAAGGAGGCTGTGGTCTAGAGTTTGGGCAAGAGAGCACTTCTAGTAGTTTGTATTTTTAAAAGGCCTCTTTCCCTCTTTTTTTTCTTTTTTCTTCCACCTGGACAGAGTTTTAATGACCTCCTGGGGTGTTTACATTCCAAAGACATGGTAAGATTTACATCTTCAAGGGACAGAAAGAGTATCCAAGTTTTCCCTAGGACTTTTGCATATATATGTCTCTATTATCAGACGTTTAGGGTAATTCCTATTTAAAATGTTCTTTCCTTTTTTTTAAGTGCAGGACAATTGTTCTTCCAATGTCCTGAGTTTTTATAATATCTGCAAATGCCTGGAGGCAATTAGGAAAGGCTCTGAATGGATTTTGAGTTGCTTTTCACAGTTATGCTTTTGTTTTTCTAAACAGTCAAGTTGTAAATTAAGAATTATTGATCTTCACTCTTTTTTTTTTTTGGTCTTCATTCCTGTAAGACATCTTCAAAGAACTGAACAGTCTTTTCCATCATTAGGCTTAAGCATTGATGTGCTTGCTGAAACACACTCTTTTGAATTAACCTTTTTATATCAGGGAGAAAATTTCCAACGAAGATGGAAACCGAAAGATTACTATGTTTTGCTGTCCAGGGCACATGAATTCTTTGGGTGGGGGTTTAGAATATATCCACAAAGGACCTTGCCTAGGAAGGCTTGAATCTGGCAGAGACTGATTATAAAGTCCAGCAAAACAAGCCTTATTGTCCATCCCAGGTGCTTCTGTTAAATTTATTTCCTGACTTTTAGCATTTGCATCAGTAACCCGTATACCCTGGGCCTGGAGATTAGGCTGGGTTGTTCTCTGTAAATCTTGAAGGAAAAGGGAAGCTGAAATAAGCAGCTGATGTTTAAAGGATTTTCTGGGAAAGGTGGAGGAGTTTGGGGGCTGGGGGGAATATGCTGAGGAGACAGGGAGGAATTTTAGGACAGGGAATTTATGTTGGATGGGGACTTCACTTTTTGTTCTAATTTCTGTTCTTTCATCTTGTTGAAAGGGAGTCCCTAAGGCTAGCTGTTACACTTCTTTGTGTCTACTTTTTAATTTGGTCTTTCCAAAGGTACCAATAAAACGATTGTTTAGGATGAGAGCTCTCTAAAAGAATTTTTTTTTTCTTTCAAATATAGCCAATTCAAAGGATTCATTGATCCTTTGGTCATTGATGAACAAGATCTTATATTCATCTCAAAAACAACTCAAACCAATAAACCTTTTCATGGCTCTTAACCAAGGATGCAAGAGGTGTCCCACAAGATGGTGCAAAAAATGTGGCCCTCACGAGATCCAGAAAGTTCACTGCCAGAACTAGCCCAAGAAAGGAAAGGCATTGAGGGGCTCTATGTTTATTTTTATTTATTTTTTTCTTTGTAAGAAACTTTTCTTTTTATCGACAACGGAATAGGTGGCTTCGTTCCTCCACATCTAGGGACCAAACGTCGGCAGTGAAGTCAAACTCACTGTGCCCCCAAGACAGGTCCGGAAGCTCATTGACTCCTTCCAGTTCCGGTTCCGCCACCAACACCAGGACCTCTTCACCGACTGGGTCCAATGATAGCAGGAGTCTGGGCACCAGTAGAAGGAGAGAGTGACCCCATCCTGCCCGTCTGAGCCCCAAAGCCCCAGTTTTGTAGGGGCCCTGCCTCCCCAGGTTGGGGGGGAGCTCTGTTTTTATTTTATTTATTTTTTTAATTTTTAATTTTTCCTCCTGCCTCAAGAGCTCTTTATTTTTTTTAAAACTTTTTTTTTTAAGATTTTATTTATTTATTTGACAGAGAGAGATAGCGAGAGCAGGAACACAAGCAGGGGGAGTGGGAGAAGGAGAAGCAGGCTTCCCGCCGGAGCCAGATGCGGGAATTGATCCCAGGACCCTGGGATCATAACCTGAGCCGAAGGCAGAGGCTTAACGACTGAACCACCCAGGCACCCCGCCTCAAGGGCTCTTTAAACGGCTGTTCCAAAATACAGAGAATCACATTGTCCGCCCCCCACCCCTTTGAACAGAATAAGGTGCCTTTACCAAGCCAAAAGTTCACCTCTTTCTCCCCCCAACCCCCACCGCTTTTTTTTTTTTTTTCAAATACATATGTATCCTCTCCCTGGGAGAACCAGAGAGAATAGTCTCACTGGTCATAAAGTAGACAAAAGAAAACAACCACCATCTCTGGGAGGGAAAAGGATCAGTAGTAAATAAGTGTACTCATCACCAAATCCTTACCAGAGTCGCCATACCCCAGGAGCTAATTCCACAAGTATTTTCCCCTACTAATCTAAATTTAGAAAAAGAAAGAGCCCTGCAGGCAGAGATCCTAGAGACTGACGTGGTAAGAATTCTTACCTTGTCACAAGCACCAGGGCTCCCAGCTGCTGCAGCCCCAGGCAAGCAGAGTGTCCGTGTCCTGGCCAGCTAGCCACGTAGGGGAGGAAAGCTCCCCTTCTTCCCTTCCAGATCCTTAGGCTGGTCTAATAATTAAATTGACATAAGACAGATTAACAGGAGAAAAATAAATTTAAAATAAATAATAATAGGAGAGGCACCTGGCTGGCTCAGTCTCTAGAGCATGTAACTCTTGATCTCGGGGTCGTGAGTTCAAGTCCAGATATAGAGCTTGTGTGTGTGTGTGTGTGTGTGTGTGTGTGTGTGTGTGTGTGTGTGTAAAAATCTGTTATAAGTAAAAATATGAGACTCAAAGAAGTAACCAAAGCAGGTAGGTTTTAATGCCTTTTTTTGACAAGGAAACAATACATTTGTGAAGAATTGACAAAAGGGGTTTGGGGCTTGGGGTAGTACAGTGGAGAGGAAGTACCAAGGTTAGTTTCTATGGCCTTCTCAGCCCAGAATTCCCATCTCTGGGGATAAGGAGGTCTCTCTTTCTCCTGGTACGGGGAGGATACCTCTCATATGGGAGATTATTTCCTGCTTTCAGGACAGCAGAGGATCAGAGTGTCCTTCTTATACTGGCTGTTTCTTAAATAACTTTAATTGAAAATAATCAAAATGCCAAAGTGGCATATTTTGGGGAGGCCTGCCTTGAATCCCTCAGGAAGATTTGAACGAAGACCTGAAGGAGGTGAGAGAGGGCTCCTGCCCAGGGGTGCCCCCTTCTCTTTTACCTCCTCACACCATTCCCCTCCCTTCCCCACCCTCCCTCTTCCATCCCTTCCTACCTGTCACTCCCATGCCTTCCCCCACCCCCCTGCTCTCTCTCTTATCTTCTGTTTCTTTACCCTCGTTCTCCTTTCCAAGAGGCCAGGTGGAAAGCAGGATAGGGAGCTAGGGAGGAGGGAGAACAGTGAGAAAAGGATGGTGGGGAGCAAGCCCGTGCTCTCATAACACCCCCCAAACTGGGCAATGGTGCTCTCTGTGCCCCCAGAGGAAAGAAAGGAGGTGGAGCAACAGCGGGGTCCCTGAGGGGTGGGGGTTGGGTCCTTGTCCCCAGAGAGGGCCAGAGAGGCTTTTCAGAGAGCTAAGATATATGATTTTGTGGGGATGGGGAGACATGCTGCATTTCCCCCCCTCTAGAGCCCAGCCAGGTAGAGAAACGGGCATTCAGCCACAAACTGAGACCAGAGCTTGGTGGATTTTCTCTGCCACCCAGTTACTCGGTTATTCAGATTTGAGAGCGGGGTCTGCCCTGGAGCTTTGTCTCAGGCCCCACACAGACATTGCAACCAGTACCCACCCGCCTGGGAAAGAGGCCTCACAAAGACCTCCCCCACTGCCCAGTGCAGGTAACTTCCTGTGTCCCCTCCCCAAGCCCACCCCCCCCACCCAGTAACCACCAGACCCTGACGCTGTGACCCAGGGCTGCGTGTGGGGGCCAGGGGAGGGCGCAGACAGAACAGTGTCTATGGAGCTGCTCCCTCCCCTTGCTGTGCTCTGGCTTTACTATTTCAAACTGGCCACCCCCCCTCTGTGCCTCACAAATCCTAAAATCTACATTTTATACACAAAATGGGAGAGGAGGGGTTGGCCGACATCTTCACATTTCCTGTCTGGACACAGTGCCCAAGATAGGGTGGGGTTTAACAGGGCGTCCTGACTCCCCCAGAGAGCAGCGCCAGGCTGACATTGGGCCACTCCCGGCTGACCTGCTCAGCCCAGGCTCTCTGCCGAGGGGAGGGCGCAGGCTGAGGAAGACTTGACAGTCTCCTTCTATCTGGAGGATTGATGGGATTTTGACTGGTCAGGAAGTCTCACAGACGCTAGCCAGCCCTCCCAGCCAGGTCTCACCCCGTGACCATCATTAACGCATCTGGGCAGGGGCAGGTCCACGTGAAGGAGCCCATAAGCCCCCAGGCCTCCCTGAGGCTCTCTGCCAAGTACAAAGTTCTGGTTTGATGTGGCTGCTGCCCTGGGGTCCCCAGAGAGGCCACTGCCCCTGGCAGGACCCCCACACCCCTACCCGAGCGCTTCCCCAGACAGAAAGCAGGTAGCAGAGAGACAGGGGCTGAGGGCTGTGGGCAAGGTCAACCGGTCAGACACCTTAGTGCACTGGGGTGCCCCTGCGGACAGGTTCCCTCTGGTCTGGGGAGAAGTTGGGGGGGCGGGTGGAGGGGCAGAGGACGAGGGTGGGGGCGGCCAGGAGGAACAGGAAGAGGGGACACTGAGAGGTCTGTGAGCCTGGGCTGCTGTATCTGATGTTTTCACCGCCTACACGTGCTGAGCTGCAACAGGAGGCCAGGGAGCCAGCCGGGTCCTGGCAGGTGGGCTGAGTCCTTGGGGAGCTGGGAACAAAGAGAATCATCACTGTGGCAACCACATTCCTTCTGCTGGAGAGAAGGGGCCTGGATGAGGCACTGTTGTCACTGTGACCCATGCTGGGGCTGGAGGGAGAAGGAGGGGGCGGCTGACAGGTCATCTGCAGCAGAAGAGAATGCATCCTGTCAAGGCAACAGGAAACACACAGGAGAGAGACAAGGACATTGCTCTCTCCCGGAGCGTGACAGCCGTAAAATGGGGATGGTAGTAAGTACTTCCCAGAGTTGTTGTAAGGATTTCATTCGTTTGTGTATGGGAAGTTCTTGGGACAGTGCCTGGCACTGTATGCGACCAATTAACACTAGCTATTATCATGATCAATATCACAAAGTTCTGTATGTATTTCAGTGGATGCATTGTGTGGGATGTACATGGTATATGGGTGTGTGTATGTGTGTGTGTGCGTGCACTCACTGAATTTGGGTTGCACGTTGGGTCTGTGTGCATGTAAGTTGCATAGTGCATGTCACGTGGTTGTGGTGTGTGTGGGTTTGATGGGTGTATAATGTGGGGGATGTGTATATTGTATGTTGCCTATGGTGTGCTTTATGTACTGTGTGAGTTGGGTGGTCTGTGGGTCGTGTAGAGTACATGAATGCCCTGCCCTTGAATTGGTTCAGATTGTAGGAAACCCAGCCTCCAGGGCCCCCTCTGTTCAGGGCCAGCCAGACCCAGAGTTTGGGTAAGTTCTGAGCTGTCCATCCTTTCTTGCAGAAGCCCCTTGTCAGCCAAAATGGTCCTAATGGACAACTCTGCAGGGCCAATGCAGGGGACCCAAGATGACCAGTTTCCCAGGGGATTGCCCCACCCTGGGGAAGGGGCAGAGAAAGGAGGGGAGGGAGCTGAGGGGTTCTCGCTGCCCCACAGCCTGCCTGGGAGAGCGGCCCCTCCAGCCCTCCTGGACCTCCTGACCCAGGTCAGGCCACTCCCAGGGCTTCAAGACTGGAGCACTCCTCAGAGAACAGGAGAATGTCACCAGCTCTGCTGGAGGGACAAGAAGCAGGAAGCAGGGCTGGTGGTGATGGTCGTCAAAAGCCAAGAAGGGGAAGGGGAGAGCTGAGCTGAGTCAGGGGCTGTCCGGGGAGCAGGGCAGGCACATGGCTCCAGCTGCTTCCTCCAGTGGGACGGGGAAGGATAGGGGAGCTCTCCCAACATTGAGCAGTTTGGGGATGAGCTAGGCCTGGATCCGAGGTTGGGCTAGAAATAGGACACCTGCTGGAGAATGGCTGTGGGGTTAGGGCACTCACATAAGGAATTGTTCCCTCCCTCCTGCCTCGTTAAGCAAACCAAACACTTGTGAAACTCTGCAGACAAAGTGCCTTTAGCATCTCAGATAGATTAGACCCACATGCTGCCCACCTCCCCTTCACGACTTCCGGTGCCTCGCGCACCTGCCAGACCCATTTGCCTGCAACACAGTGAACACTCCATGCTCTGGTCTCAGGCCCTGGCAAGAGTTTCTACCTCTGCCGGGTATCCCTCCCCTCCCCCCACCAGCTCCCACTCCTCCTCCAGGTCTCAGCTGAAAAATCACCTTGGGTTGGAAGCTTTCTAAGACCCCTCTCTAAGACTACCCCCAGTTGGAACAGCTGCCCCTCTGTGCTCCTAGGGACCTGACTTCTCCTCTCTCCCAGCACATCTAACTCGTGTTATAATTGCCTGTGTGCCTGTGGGCTCCTTGAGAAAAGGAACTGTCTCCTATTTATTTCTTTATCTCTCATGCCTGGTAGAGTGCCAGGAACAGGGAGCCCCCCAATAAATGTTCGCTCAGTGAATGGATGCGTTTTTGGGTGGACAGACGAATGGGCAGATGAATTTTTGCAGTGAGTGTTTGCATTGTGGAAAATATGCTTTCAACTTATGCTGATGGCATCCCCTCCAGTGCTTACATGATTCCTTAGATGACAGTACCAAAATATGACACTGAATCTCTCTTCCCCACAGGCACCAGAGAAAGCCAGAGTCCAAAGGCAGAGAGGAAGACTGACACTTTGGGGCTGGAAATTTGCAAGTCACAACCCAATGCCTTAAGTTGCAAGAAGGAGCATCCAGAGCAGAAAAGAGAGCCATGCAAAGCAGCTTAAACCAGCCAGTCCACTCAGACGGGGCCAAATGGATGGGAGGGTCTACAAGCCAGCTGCCCACCCTGCCCACCACTATTCATAGGCCTTGTTTGAATCTAAGGCCAGGACACGTCACCCTCCAAGGTCAGCAGAATTAACATCTAACAACCAAGAACAGGCAGATGTACCATCTTCAGAGATGGTGGGTTAGAGCTGCAGAAAAGAAAGGAGGCCCGGTGGCTCCTGCATCCAAATGGAGGGCAGAGAGTGGCTCTCAGGCTGGGGGGCACATCTGAAAGTTTCTCCATGGGGCTGAGTTGAGTCTAACCAACCATGTTGTGACCTACCTATTGTATGCAAGAGTGTTCCTCCTTTGCTGTCCTGAAGAGTGAGGCCACCGAGTCTGACAGCATGAGGATGCTGGTTGCTTAGGCATGAGGTAAGCCCTGCTATGGGCAGGAAGTATACTCCAGGCTCATCCCTGACCAGAATCAGACATCTCCCAGGGCATACTCTGCTGGTTCCGTATTAGCTGTGACCTCTGGGGAATTCCCAGTCCAGGTGTCCTAGATGGTGGGTGAGTAGGAGTAGGAGTAGGAGTCAGGGTCATTGGAAGGGCTTTTTCTCATTGTAGATTGACCAGTTGGTGTATTGGGTAGGAATAACATTCAGCTGCCAGGTATCAGATCACCATGAACTAGAGCCTCAAATGCACAAGGGTTTATATTCTCATATACAAAAGTCCAGGTGTGTGTATGTCAACTATACCTCAATAATAAATAAGGTTTTCAAAGAAAGTCCAGATATAGACAGTAGGGGGCTGATAGGGTCTCCCCATGAATCCTCAGGGACCCAGGATCTTTCTGTTTCTTCAAGGTTACCTCTTAGTCTAAGATGGCTGCTTGTGCTCCATCCATCACAACTACATTCTGGCAGCAGGAAGGAGGAAAAGAGAAAAGCAACAGAAGGGATAGCCCCTCTCTTCTAAAGAGACTTCCTAGAAGTCCAGTCTATCACTTATGCTTACTTCTCACTGGCCAGAACTTAGTCACATGGACACATCCATCTCTGGGGACTTTGATTGGTATAAGTTCCCTCAAGAGCTTTGCGGAAACTGAGAACATGGAGCATCTGAACCTGGAAGCCTGAGAGTAGATCCTGGGTCCCAAGGAGCCCCTGTCTTTGCCAAAACCCCCCAGCTAATAAGTGAAAGAGTCAAGATGACACCAGCTCTGCCTGTCATTGCAGCTCATGCTCTTAGTTGATATATCACAAGGTTTCCTCGAGTCCCAGCTCAGCCTCACCCCCTTACCAGCCATGTGGCTCTAGTCCTCTGAGCCTTGATTCTTATGCCTCTAAAATAAGAATCATATTAACACCCACCCACAAAGACTTGCGGAGCAAGACAGATAATGCATGTAAACAGAAGGTCAAGATCATGTTCATATCAGATCAAGAAGTCAGGGATCTGAATCTGTTTAATCTTGAGTTGAACTCAGAAGAAAGGGGCTGGACCCTGCCACCACCTAGGTCTTGTCACAGACTTTTCTGATGGAAGAGTCCGTGCTACAGCAAAGGGGGAGAGGGCAGCAGAGCCCCCTGGAAAAGTCTGTTCTACAACACAATGAAGACAGCATTGCCTGAAGTTCTCATCTCCAAGATACGTAAGCAGGATCTGGTGCTTCTCTTCTCCAAGATACTCAGAGAATCTGATGGTGCCCCCTCCCCATCCTCTGTCTCTGGCCCAAAGCCCCTGGCCCCATGACTGTCAGCTGGTCTAGAGAAGAACAGACCACAGAATGAGGTTGCCCATTGCCATGGAAACCAAGGCCAGAGCCCAGCACCCTGGAGTTCCCAGGCATATAGCAGATGTCCTACCTCTGGGTTCCAAGTCCCCAGACAGCCCTCCCACCCAACACACGCACGTGCGTGCGCACACACACACCCCAACAGTCAGCTGGCTGGCCCAGTGGACTGGCAGCCATTTAATTGGGCCAGAGAAGCCAGTCCCTGTGGTGAAGGACAGCAAAGGACAAGGCTGATGAAAAGGAGCCAAGACAGGCCACTGAGGACAGTCCTTGGCCATCACACTCATGAGGCCACCCCCAGCCAGTGCAGAGCGAACTCACACTGCCATGCATATAAGCCACACACCAGCAGAAAGCTCGGGCCTCCAAGAGACAAACTGGGTTTTGCAATTTCAGTGTCGTAACTGATCCAGGCAAGGATCATCAGTGGATGCGGTAGTATATTCAGTCTTGCAATATCTCTACTCATCACAAAAGGGAAAAGACACCTTTCCAATGGAGAAGTCTGGCATATGCCACCTTAACCATGTGATCAAATGGAAGGGTCCCTCAAAAAAGAACAAACTAACATTGCGTGTCTTTCCCGGTGATGCGCTAATGGGTATAGGACATGTCTCATGCAGTATTCTCGATGAATCAAATCAGTGGAGGAAACAACCATGCATATTCATACTGCGGGGCATTTTATAAGACATCTGATATGGACTCTTCAAAATGTCAATTACAAGAAAGACCAAAAGACTAGATTAAAGGAAACTAAAGGGACATGGCAACTAAATGCAGTGCATGATCTTTAGAGGGGAAAACAGCTATCACAGACATTTTTAGAACAATTGGGGAATCTGAATATGAGCACTTCATCAGATAACATTATTGGACCAGTGTTAAAGTCCTGGGGTATGATAACTGTATCATTACGGTAATGTCGGAGAAGGTCCTTGCCCACAGATACGTGCTGATGTGTGTAGGGACGAGGAGTTGTGAAGGTTGTAAGCTACTCTCAAATATCAGAAGAGAACAGAAAGTAAAAGCATCCAATGTCAAGAATCGGTGAATCTGCGTGAAGGACATAGCAATGCTGGATGGACTGCTCTTTCAACTTTTCTGTCCGTTTGAAATTTTTGAAATCTAAAAATAAACACTTAAGAGGAAAAGACTCTAAAAAGGAGTCAAATGACTCCATATCCTCCCCAATATTTCTGGGCATTTCTGTGGGAAGGGATGGGGGCCTCTTCCGTTTTTGTCCCGGTTACTTGGGCTCCAAGCTCTGGCTTCACCCAGGTTAGTTGTTTGTGGACCGTCTTGCCATCCTACCCGGCTTTTCTGGGGTTTACGCTAGGTCCCCCTGCTGGATTTCGAGAAAGTTAGCCCTCCCAGGGAGCTTTATGATGAGTAACCACTGTACTGAAGGTCTGGGGGTAGAGGAGGTGGGGAGGGCAGGAAAGTGAGGACCTGGCTTCCTTTTCTTAAACCTTTGTGCTTCTCACCACTCACTCATTTGCAGCCCCCCACCATGCACGGCTTGACTGTCTGCTCAACTCCCTACCTCTCTCCTCCTGGTCTTTTCCTCTTCTCCTTATTCATCTCTTCTGTCCTGGGGCTTTGCTCTCTCTTTGAAGGACTCTCCTGCTGGCCTGAGATCCAAGGACCAGCCCAAGCTGGGTAAACAAGGAAGGCTCCCCCGTAACTTTGGCACCCAAATTCCTCTTGGTGAAGCCAAGTTTAGTCTTCTGTACCCTAAACTCAACCCTTTAAGAAAACTCAAGGGGCTCCTGGGTGGCTCAGTTGGTGTAGCATCTGACCCTTGATTTCGACTCAGGTCGTGATCTCAAGGTCGTGGGAATGAGCCCTGCATCAGGCTCCACGCTCTGTGGGGAGTCTGCTTGAGATTCTCTCTCTCCCTCTCCCTCTGCCCCTCCACCCCCTCCCCATGCGTGTGTGTGTGTGTGTGCGCGCACACACACACGTGCACTCTCTTGCTCTCTCTCTCACTCTCTCTCTCTCTCTCTCTCGCTCTCAAATAAATAAATAAATAAAATCTTAAGAAAAATAACAGCTAGCAGTCTTTGAGCACAGACCACATGCTGGTCGCTGAGCCAGGTACTTTGAATACATCCCCTCTAACATCCCCCACAGCCCCATCTGGGGGGCTCGGGGTGCGGGGCACCAAGGAATCTGGGATTCAGGATGGTTGATGAACCAGCTACCAAATGGAGAGATATTTCCCGATCTGGGCCTTTTAAGATGCTTTCCAACTTGGTCGACGAGTGTTTCATAGGCAGATGGTGCACGGCTTGCCAGAGGTCGCACCACTCGTCTGATCAACAGAGGCGAGGCTGGGATGCAAGAGGCTCACCCCCAGGCCTATGTCCTCATCTACTGGTCCAAACTAGGCATTGTCCCTCCTGCAGAAGGACAAAGGCCTGCTCTTTCGGGTGATAGCCGGAGAGAAGCTCATGTGTCAGAGAGGCCCAGAGAGGAGACTGGCCAATGGCTATACATCCACTCCAGTGACTCCAGGTGGGGTGAGGAAGACAGTAGATGGGGCTGGGCCAGCTGAGCCTCATGCTGCATGAAGTGTCTTTGGGTCCCAGGCCTTGGGTAGAGCTAGCACGTGGAGCTGGGAAAGGGTCTGAAGGGACTAGGGTGGTGGGGAGTGGACAGAAGTTATAGAAAGAAGGTCTAGGACTGTGGGTTGGCTCATGTCCCCCAGTCCAGAATGTGGATACCAGGCATCAGGGAGCTACTGGGGTGTCTCCCCCAAAGTGGGAATGGTCGCTCCTCCCTGCCTCCCCCATCATCTCCTGACTCCCCAGCCATCCCCAGAGATTCAGCTCCCCTGCTCCCTCCCGGCTCCAAGCAAGCCAGGGGCTCCAGGGGCAATAAACTTGAAAAGAGACTGGAAAATGTAATCAAAAGTGGCAACAATGAACCATGGCTGGAAACCAGGAGGCAATTGAGTTGCAGGCAATTGTGAATAGCAGCAAAGGGCTGAGGCCTGGGAGTCCAGGCCAGCAGGAAAGGGCAGAGGGAAGGGGAGAGGCTTGGGGAGAGGTCAGCTTAGACCCACAGCCAGCCAGGGGGAGGAGGCTAAGTACAGAAGGATGGCACTCTCCTGGGTCCTGGGGAGGGATTAGATCTAGGCCAGCATTTCTTCTGAAAAGCAAATGAAGATCACCTCAGTCTGGGGGAACCAGAGGATGCACAGGGAGAACCACCTGTCCTCTCGTAGAGTAATCTGCAGAGGAAGATGCCGTTACGTCCATTTGGCAGATAAGAACACTGAGCTCAAAGAGGCTGAGTTACCCACCAAAGGCACACAGTGAAAGGGCCATTGACTCCAAACCCCAAGCTGGGCCAACGTGGGCAACTCTTTTGAACTTATTATCAGAATGGGTTTCCTTCAAGCTCTTGGCACTAAGACAAGGTCAGGCAAGTGGGAGACAGAGGACTTCCTGAGTCCCACAGCCAGGTCTGAGCAAGCGTGAGCACAGTGGGTGGGGGCAGGCAGACCCAGAGACAGAGAGGTAGGAATAGGGAGGCAGAGGGAGGCAGGTGGACCAGGGCCTCACCTGCAAGTCTACTTCCGGGCCATTTCCACGGCCCCATGACCTGGGCTTTGGGCAGGACCAGAGCGTGCCACAAGAGGACATGAGATGAGAGAGCATCCGTAAGGCGAGGGCAGGAAGGCCACGTCCTCCCGAGAGGGGCCGCAAAGCAGCAGGGCTCCCTCATTACCACCGCACCTTGGGTTTGACACCTGATTCTGCTCCTTAGTATGTCATCGTGGTCAGTCACTTAGCCTCTCTGAGCCTCAGTTTCCCCTTGTGTGAGATGGAGATAGGAGAGTTCCAGCCTCACAGGGTTCCCGTGTGCCTTCACCAAGAGAGCAGTGTCATTAACCACACCATGTACAAACCCATTCCTACTATTTTATTATTCGGAGTACATATTAAATGCAGTAGAAGCCTCCCCTGTAGGTGAGTTCTGGCCTGATTCTTTTGATAAAGAAAATGAGCTTCCCTGATGTCCCCACTTTGCAGGCCCAGGTGCTCATATTCGGGGTGTAAGTCTGTGCCACTAAATAGTCATCCTCAAATTTCCCCCCAAACCCTTTGTGCTACACTTTAGGGCTGTGGCTCTCTCCCTCTCGTCTCTCCAGACTTCTGTGCTCATTTCCAAATCCACGGAAGGAGTGTAAGGGGTGAGAAGCTTCAGAGCTGCCTGTTGATCTCTCTGGGGCTGGTATGGAAAGGAGGGGCAGCACCTTGACCCAGCTTAGCCCTGTGTGGCTTCCCTCACGCTAAACCATTGCGACGGAAACAAAACCACCCCCCTCCCCGCCAGCCTCACCATCTGCAGTGTCTAAGGTCAGCTTCTCCAGGAAACAAACTGTGGGCCAGATTTGCATGATTTGCATCAAGGAGGCCCATCAGGGAGAAGCCTCTCAGGACCGCAGCTTTGAGAGTGGGCGGGAAGCAGATGAGGCACAGCTGAGATGTGACGAGCTACAACAGAGCCAGTCTCCCGGGGAGACCCGGAGCTGGGCTGGCCCTCTGAAGCTGTCCCAAATCAAAGCAAGGGGGTCAAACATTTGTACCCCCGCATTGACCCGTCTGTAAATCCAGGCTGCCCTTGGAGTGGGGCATAGTCTTGGGCAAAAATGCCCTCTGGCAGAGGGCAGTTCCAGGGAAGGGACCATCGGCAGCCAACATCCCCAGCAGCCCCGGGCGTGGTGCCATGGTCCTCAATGGAAGATCTGTGGGGGTCACCACAGCATCCACGGTGGCCCACCCCTTGGTCTGCTGGGACCCACTTGCTCCATACATTAAGCCCACCCATCCAGGGACAGTTTTTCCAGAACTCTAGTTGGTCTCTTTCCCTATAAAAACATAAAGGAAGATGGCTAGTGGGTTGAACTACAACTTCATTGCCTGCCCCCCGTTTTAGACTCCCCTCAACCAGCTAGCACCTCTGCTGGTCTAGAGAGTTTGCGTCGTGGCATGACCCAGACCCATCTCGAACCTGTGCGAGCCCCTGCTCACCATGCCCTTCTCACTTTGTGACTACCACACCTGACCTTTTATTGTCAAAAATGGACAAAGGAGCACCAAGAGACAATTGAATGGATCCCTTAAGGAACAAAATGGATCTTCTCTCTGCCTGCATTGTGTAATGGCAATCTCACCTTCTCCCACCCGTTGATCAGGGTCAACTACTCTAGCCAGGGGGGCTGGCTCCTTTCCTTGCCTGCTGGCCTTGGGACAAGGAGTCTGAAATGACCTAGTGGCAGAAACAGCTGAAGTTTCATGGAACTCTTCCTCTGTCCCCTGGGGAAAGTACTCCCCATCTGGGAACCCGAACAGACCTCTAGATGCACAGAGCTTACCCTTGCGGAGACAGGAAGCAAGTTTCCTAAGTGAGTCCCCAAGAGTGACGGGTGAGCAAGGCCACTCCTACCTGCACCCCTTAGATTCCAGACTCATCTCTTCTGCCTACTGGGGACATAGCATGAAATAGTGACCGTGAATTTGGGATGTGTCTTGTGTTCTGGAGGATGGCTCTCCATCCTCAGAGGGTGTCATGTGTCAGCTGTCTCTATCAGGCTGATCGGGTACTCCGGCCCTACCAAGACCCAGAAGCACATGAAAGCTATTTTTCAAACAGGGTATAATTTTCCACTACAGATGGCATGGCCTTGTTCCAGAACTCTAGGGATCTGTGTTGTTATTCTTCTATGGAGGCTTGCCATCAACTCCGCATTGTGTCTTTTCCCACCGCAGCTCTGTCTGTTATCCGAGTCTGCTGGGTCACGTGCTTGCAAGGCGGCCCAGAGCCGAGGCCGACCCTTTCCTGCCTTGGGCCCCTCCCAGAGTGGGCCGCCTTCGCCGTCACTTGGGGAAATGGGCTGGAGCAGTATTTGTCAAGTGTAGAATATGTTGCTTAAAGAACCCAAAAAGGCCTACCGGATGCTGTGTTCTCTTCTGATGTGTGGGAGGTGTAAGATGCAATCATCTGTCCTTTCCTTCGGAGGGCACGTCCTGGCTGTTCCCCTAAAAACTTCACGGATACGCCATCCCCACCTAAAGCACGTCGGTCTCAGCAGGGCCTCCAAAGCACTTGCCACGGCTCGCTCGCTCAGACCGATCGCCACGATGTAGCTGATCTAACAGGTGCTCCACGGGAATGATGGGGTGCTCCGGAGCATCCCGGCTTCCTCACCTGCAGCACCGGTCACATTTTGGACCAGGTAATTCTTTGGCGTAGGGCCTGCTAACTGCGGACAGTTAGCAGCATCCCTAACCTCTTACCTCCTTCAGTTGTGACAACCAGAAACATCTCTAGACATTGCCAAATGTTTTCGTTAAAACCCACTGTTTGACACTCTTTTATGACAGAGCGCGGCAAAGTTAGCATATGCATAAGGCAGAACCGTCCGTGTATACTGTGATCCAAGCCCACGTGCGTGCAAACTGCTTCTAGGTCCCTTCCTGATACAAGTGGGGGGAGGATGCCTTTGCCAGATTGGCGGCCGCGTGCCGGGTACCTGGGGCCCGTGATCTGCCCGAGAAGAGAGAGAATGTGCTTCACAGCAGCTGTGTTGAGGCTACTGTTTGCTTGTGTTTAGGGAGGCCTGCTCTCACCTTCTAGAATTCATCTGGCTTTTTTGGAGGGCCCAAACTAATGACGTGTATGAGGCTAAGAAGAGCATCAAGGAGGCATCTTAGGTCTTTCAAGGTGACTCTAAACTCTGCCATCCCCCCTGGGTTTTTGGTTGGTTGGTTTGCTCTTTGCTTGGCCAGGATCGGGGACAGTTTCAAAGGCTTCCATCGGGCCTTCGCCACTGCCATAGCTTCGGCCCTCGGGCCAAGGAGCTCGTGGGAGTTCTGTCAACCACGTGTGCCCATTCGAATTCTATTTTCAGGAATCGGGGAACTGGGAGGGTTCGCTGACTCAGTGGATCCACTATGGCCAAAGCTTGGGCCAGGATTCTGGTTCCTATCAGCCCCTACCCCTAACAGGAGATCACGGTGACACCTCAGATTCCTACAAAACAATGTCATTCGGACCCTGTATCCCATCGTGTTAGAAATGTCTGGTTATGCCCCTTTCCCCAGGGTACAGTTACCCAGGTAAATAACCATAGGTCCCTTTGCAGAAGGACTGGGGTATTGTTACCATGTACACGTTGCTTAGCAGCTCCTTCTTCTTGGGGACCCTGCCTCTCCTTCACTGAATGGGTTCTGGGTCTGAGCGCTCGCCTTCTATCAGGCCAGCTGCTTCAGCCTCCTGAGCACCCACCCGTGAATTCTTTCGGTTGTGAGAATTATGTAATACTCTTTTCGGCTGTCCCCCTAGCTTGCCCCTGCGAACACCATGTTCTTTTAACTGTCTTTATAGCATCTGCAAGCCAGGCTCCCCACCTGCCACTCTAACCTTGTGGTTCATTGTGGTAATTTTGTCCACCTTGCGCACAATGTGTACGTTCCACCACTGGGCCCCCGTTAGCGGAGGGTCCTCTCATCCCTCTTGCTGTCAGGGGGCCCCCGTTCTGTTCTGTCGCAGCGTCTCCAGCTGTCAGCCTTGGCTTATGAAGGACAGCCACCGCTGAGCTCTTCAACCACGCCGCCCCTCCTCCCACCTGTGCACACCTCATCATTTTGGTAAATGGACTGTCCTCTGGGCCTTCCCACGAACACACTCAGCGGGCGGGTTTTCTGGCATTCCATCGCAGATCCATTACCACTTGCCCACTTCTTCAAGCCTTTTGAGATCTCCCTTCACCATCTGCCACAGCAGTTCTGCCATTTCTAGCTCGCTTCGTGTGAGTGCTGGCTTTTCCCAAGCTTCCTGTAGCCATCCCCACGTCGGGTTAGCACCGTCCCCTGGGGTCCTTGCCAGGCTGTTAAATCCTGCATCCTGGGAGGGGTTCCCATGGTAATGAGGTCTCCCTATCCAACTCCGTGTTCCCTGGACTTTGATCCCGGCACCCCTATGGTCTAATCCCATAATATTCTTCTGATTTCTGCCAGTACACGTTCACTAGATCTTGCAGCCTCTTTGGCATGTGGTCCCTTTCTTCCGTCGGCATAACTGGATTATATTGTAACTTGACTCCAGTTACTAAGGTTTGGTGGCCAGAACAGGAAGTGGAGGTACTTATCTCAAAAACCAGAGGCCTCTGCATCATCTTCAAGCAAGGGGACAGCACCTGTCTTTAACAAGGAGGCGTGGGCTGCTTCTGCACGCCTACGGGGGGGGGGGGGCGGGCGGGGAATTAGGGGAATTGGGTGATTCGAGATTTTCAAATGCATCAACCCAGATGTCCCCATCCATATGTCATACATCAGCGCCCCACTCTTTCCAATCAGGCTCTGGCCTTGGAGTGGCAGACTTGCCAGAGCTGAGGATTCATCCTTTCCTACAGCTCCACTTATGATTAAGTTCTGGACCTGATCCTTAGCTATTGTTGTCCTCAAGCTGTAGGAGATGAGAGCCTCTTGATACATGCTGCCAAGGAGGCTCTCCGGCTCTCACTCTTCACTTACAATGATGATTAACCTTCCTCAGCCTTTCAGCCTTCCCTCATCCCCAGCAATAGTTATCTGACTCCAGAGTCCTTGTAATTATTACTTCCTCCAAAGCTCTCAAATACCCGGGGTATTATATCCACCGATGCGTCCCCTTCCGCAGATCCTCCGTCCCGGGCCCAGGCTTAGTCACTGCGCTGCTACAGCATGGCGGGTCCTATCAGTACCCCACCTACCACCAGAGATGGGCTTCTCATTACCAGCTGACCGGCAAGCCACGCAACTCGAAAATCCCATTTTAAAGTCTATTTCCTACAACCTCTTCCAATATTAATTGTCTTCAATCAGAACTCAGAGGTATGGATTTGAAAAAAAAAAAAAGAACGCAGAGGTAGGGATTTTTGTAACGGAGAACAAAACAGAACTAGGCAGAAAGAGAAGTTGCACCCTGAGGCAGAGACCACAGCCAATACTACAGGGGGCTCTGGGGTTCAGATGGCCCTTCAGAGCTGTCCCGAATCAAGGAAGCTCCTACAACCCCACAAGGCAGACACTATCATCATCCCCTACTTATGCATGAGCTCAGAGAGGTAAGTGACTTGCTCAAGATCACAGAAATGTAAATGGCTGAGTTGGGATTTCTACCCAGATCTTTCTCACTTTAACAGCTCCTTCCAGATTGTTCTCTGCCATCTCCCAGCACTGGGCTTCTCTGGTGGATCTTCTGCATCTCTCCAATAGGAGAGAGAGAGAGAAAGCGCTTGCATGGGAGGTTTCACAGGCCAGGTCTGGGTGTGGACTCATCGCTTCTCTGCATCCCATGAGCTGGAACTCTGCCGTGATGGCTCCCAGCACCACCACCACCACCCCCCCAATTACACAGGAGACTGAGAAATGTAGACTAGCTGTGTGCCCAAAGCACAGGAGAAAACGTTTGGGACAGTTTCAGCCACAGAGAGGAGGCTGGGTTCCTGCTCTCAAAATAGGGAGCAGGGCTAAGAGCCTGCAGCAGACAGGGCCCGTCCGTTTCAGTTTGCTGTTTGTTCCTGGGGTGGGGAAGCCTAGGAGCTAACTGGGAGGGCAGGGATGGGGAGTGAGTTGGGAGGTGTCTGGGAGTTCTGGTCCATCCAGCCCTGTCCCAGGGCATCTAAGGAGCAGCCACCTCGGAGGAAGCTGTGCCTGGAATCCAGGTGTCCAGGCGTCTAGAGGAACCAGAAGGCAGAAGCTGCTGTTGTCCCAGCAGAAGTGAGAAGTGGCCACGGCGTGCATGGGACAGCACGATCCGCCCGCACCTGGGTGAGCCAGGGAGCCCTTAAGCAGTCCAGGAAAGGAGAGCATGCCCTGATATCAGCCTGCCCTGCTCCAGGCGGTTCCTGTGAGGTGTGTGGGCTGGGTCTCAGCTCACCCCGCAGCAGCTTGCACCCAGATGGGGGGCAGGGGCTAAGAGAGAAGCCTGCCCATGCTCCCCTGCTGGGATAGGTTCCTGCCCACGCTGCGGTAGGGTGAGGTACTAATCCTGCCCTTGCCAGAGCTTCCAGAGTCCCAGGCTGCTCCCCATCCCTCCTCCTGGGAAGAGATATGATCCAGTCTGTTAAAGGCTCTGAAAACTCCTGCAGATAAGAAACTGCTTTCCCTTCTTTTAACCAGCATTTCCCCCACCTTATTTCAAAATTGGAAAATACCTTTACAGTTAAAAGAAAAAACCTAGATAGAAGTCCAAATGGCACCTGAACCCTGGCAAGCTTTGGCCCCTTTGCCAGTCTGGGCCTCCAAGAAATAGAGAGAATGTGGGAAACTGCCGGGCACACGGGACTCTTATGATTTACACAGGGTGACAGGTGTGTTGGCCACTCAGCAGTGGTTCAGAAAATGTAACTCGTCTGCCTCCTCCCCCAGGCTCCCTGTCCCGGGGAAGACCCCTGCCTCACATGCATGTGATGTCGTCAGAACTCTGCCAGGTGCCACTGTTCCTGGATCAGGAGTGCGGCTCGCCCGGTGGTGGTGCCAACAGCGGGGTCAACCCCAAGCCCTCTCCCTTCTCATTATCGGGAGGCCAGAGCACCACAGGCCCTCGACCCCCTGCCCCCCAGCCCTGTTCACCTGTTTCACCCACCCACAGTGGTGGGGGCAGGAAGCTTGATTTCCGAGTGCTCTCCTGGCTCGGGGCCCTGATCTTGGCAGCCACTGAAGGTGGCCTGCTGACAGTTTGATTACTGACGACCTTCAGAGCCAGCTTAGTTGGAAATATGATTTATAATGAAATTACAGGGAATTCTATTGCAGGAAGCCAGGAGGGCTGTGGCAGCCACCTTCCAGGGCAGCCCCCACCCACCCCCAGCAGGGAAATGGGAGCACGGAGTCGGAGTGGGAGAGTCCAGACCACTTGGGATGAAATCTGAGCTCTGGTTCTTACTGGTTGTGTGATCTTGGGCAAGGGACCTAACGCCTCTGGGATCCACTTTCCCATCTGTGAAATGGGAACAATAGCCATAGTACCTACCTCAAAGGGTTGGGTGGGACTTACGTGAAATGGTACATACGAAGTACTGGGCACAGTGCCCGGCACAGAGCGACGTGGCACTCGCTTACTCAGCGAACAGCAGTCATCACTACTAGTAAGGGAAGCAGAGACCAGGGACAGCCCCAGAGTTCCCCGGGGCTCAGGTCTGCTCCCTCCTCGTCCGTCTGTGGATGATTATTGATGGGCCTCTTGGGGGGGCGGGGAGATTAGATATTCATCAAGCACAGAATCCATTCTGACTGGTCAGTGCCTTGCCAAACTATGTGAATTCTTTCAAATATCTTCCCTGCCCTGACCATGGAGGATGGTAAGCCTTGTAAGCCCTTCAGTGAAGTCCAGCCATCTACGGGGTAGGTGTCCCTACCCCCTCACAGAGGGAGATCCACACCTCTCACTCTGGGCGGTTCTGGAGTTCGAGCTCCTGTCCGGGGCTACAATGGGGCGCACCTGGGCAGGGGCTGAAATAGGCCAGGTACTACAACCCAACACCTGTCCTTGCTGGGGATCAAGAGTCTCTTTAAGTGGGGGTGGCATCGGCGCCAGGGGCCACGCAGGAAGGTGATCACCCTGAGAGCACCCTCGTGGGTAGGGCGCAGTCAGAGGGAGACTAGGGGCTCCCCACCAGGGGACGGGCTGGGGTAGGGGAGGAGGCAGAAAGCACAGGCTGGGGCTGCCTTGGGGCTGCCGTTGGCCCACCTTGTGGTAGCCAAGGTTCTGCCAGGAGCAGCCCAGGCTGGATATTGGGAAGGCAGGTGGGGTGGGGCTGCCAGGCCCACACAGACACCCCTCCACACCCCACATCCAGACACAAGCCCATACACATCACACACACACACACACATACGCACCCATAAACACACACTAACACACACACTCTACACACCACACACCCTACTCACCCTATACACTCATACACACACACACACACACACACACACATTCACACACTCACACACGCGCACAGGGGAGGCACTGATTGGCAAGGATTTGCACGCCCCCCCCCGCACCCCTCTTCTCCAGAACCCTTCTGCAACCTTTCCTAATTTTTCCTCCCTCCCAGGTCTTTCGAAGCCTGGATCTGGCTTGAAGCTAAAGGGCCGTGTTCCCTTGAAAACACCACGGAAAGCAAGCAGGACGGTGGTGAGGCTTAGCCCTGTGGGCGGTGTGGTCAACACCGACATTCCCTCATCTGCCCCAGGCTTGGCTGTTCAGAACACCTGTCACATTCCCAACTGGCCTGATCCTCACAGCAGCCCTGCTAAGTTACGTCATGATCTCCAGATGGCAGCTGGGCTACGGATGCTCAGAAAGGGCAAGCAACTTGCTCAGGGTCGCCCAGGTGTGCTGACTCCCATCTAGTGCTCCTTCCATCCCTGCGCTCTGCACAGGCCTGAGAAGGGGGCTCCAGTGGGAGGGGAAATCAGGCCGTGGGAGGAGACCAGCGGCCATCACATCAACCCCTCAGTCTTCTGCAGCCTTATCTCTCACATTATTGGAAATCTTCAAGAAGGCAAAGGAGCCAGTGGAGATCAAGGATAAAGGCCTGCTCAGCCCTCCCCAGAAAGACGAAGATTCCAGAGCACAGAGGTTCTGAGCATGCACTTCAGAGCTGGGCAGACTAAGTTCAAATCTCCTCTCTGCTCTTCCTTCAGGGTGATGTCACTTCCTTCCAAGCCTCGGTTTCCCCATCTGCACGGTGGGGTCATCTGCAAGCTGGTTACCTAAAAAAGGTAACCAAGTCTTTTCAGGTTGGTGTGAAGATTAGCTGAGATAACATCGGGTCATTTGCAGCTCAATAATAATAGTTATTATTAAACATTAATGAAAGGGGCTTATCACATTCTACTTACTTACAATCTTTTCCCCAATCTCTCCTCTTTAAATTTTATATGGAACCAAGTAGAGTAATATATACATCCACCATGAACGCTGATTTCCCTTTGAAAATACCAATTCTTTTTTTTTTTTTTTTGAAAATACCAATTCTTTACCATGAGTTCAGTAATGAAATCCTGGCTTACCAGCCCTTTTACTTCTCCGCCTTGACCCTGGTCCACCCAAGAGCTGCTCCAGCCTCTTCCCCAGCCCCCAGCATGCCCCCCACTGACCATGGGTGATCTCCCTTCCCTCCACACAATTCCTGCTTCCCAGAGATGAGGCTGCTGACTCTCACGCTGGATTTTATGCTGAGCGCAACCTCATCTCATCAAACCAAATTAGCAAGCTCATTCTGAGTGCTCCTTTGGGTGAGACTATGATTTTTCTCTCCACTCCCTTGTTCCTAGCCTTCCATTCCGACCTAGAGAAGACGTTCTTTCTCCTGCCACTGCCACTCCTCTGTTTCCTTTGCTGGCTCCTCTTTGTCACCAGTCCTCCCCCATAACTGGGGGCTTCCCATCAAGGCCAACCCTCAGCCCTCCCCACACCATCCTTTTTTATCTCCCAGCAAGTCAGCCAATCCCCTGGCTTGGAAAGCTGAGCAAAATCAAGAGGAACCTACATTTTAAACGATTTTATTTATCTATTTATTTAGAGAATGAGCATGAGCAGGGGGAAGGGCAGAGGGAGAAGGAGAGAGAGACTCTCCGGCAGACTCCTCACTGAGCATGGAGCCTGATGCAGGGCTCGATCCCAGGACCCTGAGATCAGGACCTGAACCAAAATCAAGAGTCCAGCGCTTAACCAACTGTGCTACCCAGGCACCCCAAGAGGAACCTACGTTTTAAAGATACGAGGAAATAAATAGCTCCAAAGAGTAGAAGTGACTTTAACCAAAGGCACATAACAAATTGCTGGCCACATATGGTTACCCAGCAATTTCACTCCTAGGTGGATCCCCGAAAGAATCGAACACAGACACTCAAAGAGATGCTTGTACATGGATGTTCATAGCTGCATTATTCACAAGAGCCAAAAGGAGGAGTGTCCATCCACAGATGTCCATCAACAGATGGGCGGATAAACAGAGCGTGGTGTTGCTATGTTGTGGAATATTATTCAGCTGTGAAAATTGAGTTGTACTACGTGGTACAACATGGATGAACCTTGAAAGCATAATGCTGAGTGAGATAAGCCGGACACCCAGATCACAAAAGGACAAATATTGTGTGATTCCACTTATTTGAAATAGCTAGCAGAGGCAGATCCACAGAGACAAAGAGTAGGAATTACCAGGGGCCTGGGGAGGAGGGAATAAGCAATTACTGCTTAGTGGATACATCTGTCAGCCATGATGAGAACATTCTGGAGATGGATGGTGGTGATGGCTCACAACAATGTGAATGTACTTAATGCCACTGAATTGTATACTTAAGAATGGTTAAAATGCTAAAATTGTATGCTATGTGTATTTTACCGTAATAAAAAAATGTTTTAACAACATCATTATAGGACCTGCATGCAGTTGTGCTGTGCCATTAGTTAGATCCCAGCTCACCTGCTTCCTTGTCTGAAATGTGTAAGAACGGTCTGTCACTTGCTACTGATTCCCAAACCCTCGTGCTGGGTCCTTAGCATCTACGCCCCCCCGCCCCGAATCGTGAACACCGCAGCAATAATGACCACTGACTGAACTCCTCCCAGGCTCTGCTCAAGGGCATTATGCTCAACCCCTTGCTTAAACTTGGAACACCCTCTGCCTCGGCCCCCTTCTTCACGCCCCCTTCTGCTCTTTGCGCAGGCTGGTAGGCTCAGGTCACCTTTCTTTCAACTACCTGCCCTATTAGCCTCTTCCCCTTGTGGTTGCCACCCCCCACCCCAGCTCACGTAACTTCTGCGACAACCACCCAGTTGCTTCTCCAGCCCCGTCTGCTCCCTGCTCTGGGCACCCTGATCGGACAAATCAGCAAATCTCAGAGCCGCACAATCTTTGCATTTACCGTCCTCTGCTATGTGAATACTCTTCACACAGTCTAACAAAAGTAGCTGCAGTGTTGGCTTGAACACCTCCAGGGATGGGCAACTGCGATTCCCCGTGGCGTGCAGGAGAGTCCAAGCTGCTTGGAATGGCCTTTGGAGATCAGACCCCTGCCCACTCCTCCAGCGGCCTTCAGACAGTTTCCCCCGCACACCTTCCCTTCCAGGCAGCCTGAATGACCTGCAGGGTCCAGCACCCAGCACACATTTAAACCCCCATGCCTTTGCCCTGGCTGTCCTGCTAGGGGTTGCCTTATTCTTCAAGTCCCAGTTATCTATCGCCTCTGTGAAACCTTCTGGGACGTACCCCCTGACAGCAGGATAAGGGATCCGTCTTTGTAACCTGCCTCTACACCCTGTTCATCCTCCAGCTCCCCCCAACGTCAGTCTTGGTGTCTAGGTTTCTAGAACTCCCTGAGGACAGGTCACATGCTTTGTTTCTACATCCCCAAGATGTAGCCCAGGTTGGTATTTAGCAATTAGATCATTTTTATTCAACGAGCACTTAATAGCTGGTATTGATGGGTATCCAGTAGGAACAAAAAAGATACAGTCCTGCCTTCATAGAGCTTAACATCTAGCAAGAGGAACAGACCAACCAGCATAGAAATAGACACGGATAAGTGACAGATTTTGATAACTGCTAAGAAGATAAGGATGCTAAGAGAGAAACTAACGGGGCAGACTACTTTGTGAGAAAGTGTTTGATGAATTAGCAAGTCAAATAATGGAATGAATTAAATCACCCCATCAGAGGTTGGTGAAGAACTCTGAGCATGTAAGAACCAGTTATAATATAGTGGTTATGAGCATGGACTCGGGAACCAGGCTGCCCGGGTTCATATCCTCAGTGAGCCACAAAGTAGCTGTGTGACTTTGGGCAAGTTACTTAATCTCTCCATGCCCCACCTCACTGATAAAATGCGGGATAACAATAGTATCTCAATTCATTGGTTATTCATCAGTTTGGGCTGCATCACGAACAATCTCAAAGGCTCAATGGCTTACAACCTCTATATTCATTTTCTTTTGTACAGGTTTGTAGGTCAGCTGAGGTTCTGCCAGGCTTACTTGGGATCAGGCCTGCCTGGGTCCAGGCCACTAAATGGGTTCAGGTCAGCTCCGTGTGTGTCCTCATCCTCCGTGGCCCAGTGGCTTCCCAGGTTCTGTCCATCTCACAGAGAAGCACGGGAGCGTGGAAAGACAAGCCAGATACACCAAGCCCACTAAAGCCTTCACAAGAGTCACATAGCAAATGCATCATCGGCCAAGGAAAGACACACGGCCAAGCTCAGTGTCAGCAGGGTAGTGTGTGAGTCTGCTCAGGCTGCCCTAACAGAATACCATAGACTGGGCGGGTGTGGGTGGGGAGTTTAACCAGCAGACATTTATTTTCTCACAGTTCCAGAGGCTGCGAGTCCCATATCAAGGGGCCAACGGGGTTGCTTTCTGGTTGCCTTGCAGACAGTCACCTTCTCACCATGTCTTCACGTGGCCTTTCCTCTGTGCACACGCACCCCTGGCATCCCTTCCTCTTTTTATAAGGACACCAGTGCCATCAGATCAGGGCTCCAGTCTTACAACCTCATTCAACCTTAATTACTTCCTTAAAGGCGCTATCTCCAAATACAGTCACATTGGGATTGGGGCTTCAACATATGGATTTGGGGGAGAGAACAATTCGGTCCATAGCAGATGGAAAAATCAACGCCCCCTAGAGCTGGTGCTCCTGCCAAGTCACTGGACAGAGGGTGTAGGAGCACAGTTGTGTAGGAGGGAGTGAAGAGATGACAGCAGTAATCCTATCTAGCACAGGTTGGTATAAGGGCTAAATATATGCATTCACGTAAAACGTTTAAGATAGTTTTGACATTTAGTAAACTCTAAATAAGATTGGATATTTGTTGCTGTATGGTTCAGCTAAAATCCCTACCATGTGATGGTTTCATGGTTGCTTTTTTTTTTTAAGTAGGCTCCATGCCCAGTTCGGAGCCCAGTGCAGGGCTTGAACTCACGACTCTGAAATCGAGACTTGAGCTGAGATCAAGAGTCGGTCACTTAACTGACTGAGCCACCCAGGTACCCCTAGTTCACCATTGTTTCTGATTGGCTTGCTGACAGATGGTGGGTTTCACGGTGTATACATATGTCAGACTTAACAAAATGTATTATATGCATGTGCAATTCGTTGTATGTCAATTTTACCTCAATAAAGCTGTTTTATAAATAGCTAGCTAACTACCTAGATAGATAGACAGATAGATAGATGTATTTATTTATTAAAAATCAAGGCCCCTAAATGCACTGTGGCATCCTAGATTCTATCCTGAAACAGAAAAAGGACGCGAGTAGAAAAACTGATGAAATCTGAACCAAGTCTGAAGTTGAGTGAACAGATTGTACCAATGCTAATTTCTCAGTTTTGATAAACGTACTGTAATTATATAAGATGTTACTATTACAGGGAACTTGGTGAAGGGTGTCCAGGAACTCTGTGTACCATCTCTGCAACTTTTCTGTAAATCTAAAGTTATTCCCCTGAAAAGTTAAAAACAAACAACACCCGCATGGCTCCCTTCTGCCTACCGCAGGGGTGAGGAATTTCTGCCTGCGAGGATTTGCCTTATTTCTTCTGGTTTGCAAGCTAACTGCCAAGATCTGACCACAGATCCCAAGAAGTGAACACACAACAGCGTTTTCGAGCAAATGAGAAGCTGAGCCGGAATGAAAAGGCCAAAGGCATGCAAACTCAGGCAGCTGGCTGCGTCCCTGCACCAGGTGGTTGCCTCGAGCTGCACTGTCCAGAGTGGCGCCACCAGCTACCCGTGGCTGCTGAGCACTTGAAACGTGGCTGGTCCACACTGACGTGAACAATGAGGGGAAAGACTCAGCAGGAAAAAGAGGATGTAAAAGAGCTCATTAGTGATTTTTTATGTCGATTATGCGTTGAAATAATAACGTGTGGGATATTAAAATTAACTTCATCTGTTTCTTTTTCTTTTTTTCATGTATTCTAGAGTATTTTAAACTGCCAACGTGGCACGAATTACATTACTACTGGACAGCGCGGGTCTAGAGGGAGGGAGGCGCTGTCAGGACCAGAGGAACACCCTGGCCTGAAGTCTGGAGAGCGGGGTGGGAGCCGGGCTTGGACCCAAGGGAGGAGAGAAGTTCAGGCAGCTGGACAGTCCATGTTTCAACCAGGCCCCAGCTTGTGAGTCAGAGGCACACAACAGTGACAGAAAACCAATGGGATTTACACAGGCCACTTCCTGCAAATCTAACCTTTCTACCTGCAAGGCAGTCAGACTTTGTTCATGACGGCCTGGCTGCCTACATTAGAACAGGCCGCCGATCACAACTGCATATTGAAAAGGCCAGAGGGTCCTGAGGCAGCCAGCAGCATCCTGGGATGGAGGTTGCCCCCTTGGGGTCTCCCCACAGGAGGACAGGACCCCACCTGGGTCCATCCAGATGCAGCAGACACCAGACACCAGGAACTTGTTCTCCTCTCCCCCTCTGTCTGCGTTACCACTTCTCCCGGAGGACACCGCCACTGGACTCCAGGAGTCGCCCGTCCAGCCCCGAGCTCACACGGAAGGAGAAGGCTTCTCTTTCTCCCAGTGGTCATGTGCGCAATCCCAGGGAAGGATCCTGATTGGCCCAGCTGGAGTCATGTGTCCACTCCTTGAGCCAATCACTGTGGCTGTGGCTGGGTCACACGGTGGTTATGGGGTCATGTGATTGGCAGCCCCTCCAGAAGCACAGGGAGTGAGGGAGGAGTGAGAAGAGAGCAATTCTCCAGTAGGAGGGGGGCATTGTCAGGAAAAAGGGGAGAAGCAGGACAGAAAACAAAAAATGCAGACAGCCCTGCCACCCTTCCAGTGGTTCTGAGGCCCTTACAACCCCAGCACCAGCTTGCGTTTCCCCATGTGTCGAGGCACACTGAGCGTTAGCCCTTCATTATAGCAGAGCCAGAGGTGGAATGCAGGAGCCACATCCCGGGGTGGGGTGGGGGGCAGGTGTTTCTGGGAACCCCCCTACTCGTCCCATGTGGGTGAGCAGGAGGGAGACCCAAGGATATGTTTTTCCCCATGACATGAGTTTCCTGAGCTCCATGTTGGGCTCTGGACCAGACCCTGGGAGCCCAAAAGTGTAAAAGGCAGGTTCCCTGTTCTCCAGAACTCACTGCCTGCAGGAGTAGAGTGGGGAGTGGAGAAGGTGTCAGTGGGACTGGCATCAACCAGGGGGAGGGGGCGGTCCTTGACTCCAGTGCTCCAAGGCTGCCCTACTCTGGGCACCACCTGACAAGTGGGGTGTGGCCCATGCCTCCAGTACCCAAGGCTGTGTCCCCAGAGCCCACCTCCAATGTTAGCTGCAGCTTCAAAGGACGCATCTGTGAGAACTCAGACACCTCAGGCTGGCAGTCTCCCGCCTGGATGCCCTGCGGATCCCAGACCTTCTCAGGTAGATGCTGCTCAGAGTCAGAGGAGTTGACACTCCCAAGGCAACCCTCAGCTGATGGAGAAGGGAGCCAGTGGATAAACGCTCAGACTTTCTGTCCCTCAGGCGGGCATACTGGAAGGCATTGTTGTTGCCCACCGCACCCTCAATATGGCACCCTTGTATGGCTTGTCCTCCCTCCCTGTCACTCTGTCCTTGCCCCCTCGTGCCTGCTTCCCAATTAAACTACCTGTATGGAAGTCCTCATTTCAGGTTCTGCTTTGGATAGGGGCTGACCCCAACTAAGATATCCAGGTACTTGTTGGCACCACAGAGATGCAGTGATGAAATGGTACCTCATCCTTACTCTTGATACCACTAAGTATAATAATCTGCAGAAAGGCTCTATGCCACAGGACAGCCAAGGCCACTTTAAGGGGCTTCCAGGAAGAGGCCAGGGGAGAGCCCTGGGGCCTCCTAGCCCTAGGCCTCCACCCCAGAGTGATTCCCTGGCCAAGGTACACCAGCCTGGTCCTCAGCACAGCCCTATTGAAGCCTCTGGGGAATGGTGGCAGCTTACCTGCCAAAGCCAAACTCACACAGAGAAAGTAATTTCCCATTCTCGACTAATTGCTTTCCGAAGCCTGGCCCATCCCTCCCGCTGCTCCTCCTTCTCCTCCTCTTCTCCTTTCTCTGCCTCCCAAGGACAAGGACACTGAGATACGGCCCCCCTGGGCCCAGCTTGTCTTTCTCAAAATGAGTTTCTGAAATGTAATCCCGGAGGTGACAGGTAGACTGCAGCTGGCACAGCCCCCAAGGGAGGGATGGCTCTCTGGCCAGAGAGGGCTCTCAGGCTGGAAACAGGCCTTCACTCGCACCCTTTGCTCACCTGTTCATTCACTCCTTCCCTCATTCACTTCTTCACACAGGTGATCATTCCCTCCCTCCCTCCACCACTGGGTCACTGTGACAGAGATCTCTGTACAGCCCACCAAAAATCCACCTTCTCCACATTGCCCAGACCCCTTGCAAGCACAAAGGGCCATGTGACTTATTTTGGCCGGAAGGTTGTGAGTGAAAGTCACATGAGTCCCTTCGAGGCTGAAACATTTAAGAGCCAGTGTGCAAACTTCACTTTTCTCATCTGCGCTATTCTAGGAACCATGAGGACCTCATTTCCAGATGTCGCAGCCCCAAAATGATAGAGCCTCCATCAGCCTGCATCCTGAGTAAGTGTGTTGGGCAGAGCATCTCCTATCCCATCTAGACCACATTGGACATATAAATTGAGAAGCAAACCTTCGTTGTGTTAACCCTATGGTTTGGTGACTCATTTGTTATGCAGCATAACCTGTACTTCCCTGACTAATACATTTGTTTCCTTACTCCCTTATTTATGTATTCTCTTGCTCTTCTCCCTCTCCTCTCTTCCCTCCCCCTGTATACACCAGAGTGTGAAAGCCCAGACTCCTCCCCCTGGATGGCTGGCCACGTCGGACTGATAGGAATAGTTTCTGGAATACCTACAAGATAGACAGAGACTGAGGGCAGCAGCTGGACACACACGTGCAGACAGACAGGGTAGCCTTCCTGCGACTTGATAAACTCATTAAAAGAACTTGTCACTGATCCAATGGTTGACCCCAAGTAACAATTTCTGAGGATATGGTTGATGGTCAAGGAGAAAACAAGACCAACATTGTGCGGGAGTGCAGGAGGCTGCTACAGAGCATCCCACTTCGAAGAGCCTCAGAAGTCACAAGAAGCCCCACCACTGTCTCACAGATAAGCAATCTTTGGCCCAGAGAGGTCTGTGGACTTACCCAAGGTTAGGACCTGGGGCCCCAGATTCCCACGAGAACACGTGTCTCCCAGGATCCGGAAAACATTTTCAAGAATTGTGAATGCCAGGGGCGCCTGGGTGGCTCAGTCGTTAAGCGTCTGCCTTCGGCTCAGGTCATGATCCCAGGGTCCTGGGATCGAGCCCCGCATTCGGCTCCCTGCTCCGCGGGAAGCCTGCTTCTCCCTCTCCCACTCCCCCTGCTTGTGTTCCCTCTCACGCTGTGTCTCTCTCTGTCAAATAAATAAATAAAATCTTTAAAAAAAAAAAAAAAAAGAATTGTGAATGCCAGAGGCAAACTTTCTGGAAACCCAACTAGAGCCCCATATTTTGAGAAAAGTCATCACTTATTAAGCAGTGCCAATGTGCAGAGGCTTAAAAATCGTTTTAATAAAAGTAAAGAAATAGAAGACTCAGACCCTGCTCAACCAGCCAGCTGAGGGGAACTCAGGATAAATACCCCCAAATAAAGGGGAGATAAAATATCTGTGTTTTATCCTTTTTGCTAAGCTGGCTCCTACTCAAGCTTCAATACCCAACTGAGGAGACACCTCCTCCAGGAACTCTTCCCTGCCCTCCCCAACCCTCAAGGCTGGCCCTCAGCAATGCTAGATGGTCCTCAACAATGTTCCAGCACCTCATGCCTGAGGCCTTACTTCAGGCCTTGCTATGTTTTGAAGATTTATTTATTCATTTGAGAGAGAGAGAGAAAGAGAGAGCATGTGCGTGCAAGTGCAGGGAGGGGTGGAGGGGGAGGGAGAGGGACAAGCAGACTGCTCGCTGAGCATGAACCCAACAGCTTGTGGGCTTGATCCCACTACCCTGAGCTCATGACCCGAGCAGAAATCAAGAGTCAGACGCTTAACCTTTAACCAACTGAGCCACCCAGGTCCGCCAGGCCTTGCTGTGTTTTGTTTGCTTGTTTGTGAGTCTTCCTATAGCTGAGAGTGAGTTTCATGATGGTGAACAGGGACTGGGCTTCGCTCATTCCTGGTCTTCTGTGCCTAGCCCAGGGCTTGGCACTCTGGAGGAACTCAATAGATGTTTGTTGAAAGCATCCACGTATGCACAGGGGCTTGAATATATAAATAAATGGTAGATGGAAAAATGTGTCTCTGATGGTAAAATTCCAGGCATCGGGATCTAAGTTGGGGGGTGGGGGGTATGCGTGTGTGAAGTGGTAGCGACAGTGGTGGTGGTGGTGGTGGTGGTGTTGGGGGCCTGTATCGTGCAGTCCCTTCAACCACACCACACAAGTATGACCCTCCAGCTGTGTGTTTTCCATTTTCTCAGCAATCCTGAGGTTCTGTCCTATTATCAAAGCACACACTGGACCCAATGTTCGGTGTGGGGTTCATCGACTCCAGTCCCTGCACTTACAATTGAGCCTGCTCACTGCAGCAGAATGAAGCATTCAAAACATGGCAGAAGCCAGGACATAGTGTAGGAGGTGGAGACAAGAGGGCAATCTTTGGGGGCCCCTGCCTCCTCCTCATCAGGAGGCATCTGGGGCTTGCACCATGCCCACTGTTGCCATGGCGAGGCCACACTGCACTGTAGAAGCTGCTTACAGAATTCATGAACCACTTTCCATATCCAAGGGACTTTGGGAGCTGGTGGATAGGAAGGCCAAGGAGGTAAGGTAGGCTTGATCAGACACTTCCAGAAGAAAAGCCTTCCCAGCTCAGAGGAGTCTCCCAACCCTCTCCTTTTGAGGTCAGCTCTTCATTCCTTGACCCCTCTGTGAGTAGAACTGACTGTTGCCTCCTCAGGCCCACCCTCATCCCTAGCCACAGACTGTTCAAACCTGTCATGGTTCGTGCATATTTGATTATGTATCTGTGTGTCTGTCACTTCTACTAGTTTGCAAAGCCCCTTACTGCAAGCACTATTCCTTAATCACTTGTTAACCAGGTGTTTGGCAATCAAAGTTGGATGGATGGATGGATAGATAGATGGATGTTGATGGATGGATGGATGGATGGATGGATGGATGGGTGGATGAGTACATGGGTGGATGCATGGGTGGAGGGATGGATGGGTGGAGGGATGGATGGGTGGATGGATAGATGGGATGAGATTTGTCTAGGAGACACACTATGATAAAAGCTACTGTTTATGAGCTATTACTTAGTGCAAAGCACCATGCTAAGTCCTTTAGACATGCATTTTTGTAATTTAATTCTTACCGTGACATTATGAGTTAAGTAACAAGCACATTTATGATGAGAAGAAGACTGAGGTTGAGACTGTGTGCTCAATGTCACACAGCCAGAAAACATCAAGGCAGAAATTCAAAGCTAAGCAGAGTGAGCAACTCTGGATTGCATACTCTTAACCACTGTGGCTTACAGCCTCCTGGAGGATATACTGCCTTTTCCCTGAGCCTTGGTTTCTTCATCCATGAAGTGAGGATGATAGCACCTACTTTGTAGGTTGCACATGTAAAGGTTGACCTGGGGCCATTGTGACATTCAGGTTCCCAGGGAGTGTGTCTTTCTGGGCTCTCTAGCTTATGCCCATGGGCTACCACCCCACCTCCCTAGGAGGAAGCTTCCCTGCATTTGCAGGAACCAGTCAAACTGCAATGTTTTGTCATGCTCACTGGTCCCCAAGCTTGCCAGGGACAGGTGGGGGTCCCTTTCAGCATGCCTCCCCAACTGCCTTTTCTCTCCTCTGCACCTGCTTCCCTTTAATTCAAGAGGTCATAAATATGGAATGTATCAATCTCATTTCTCTGTACGCAGCAACAGATCTCCCAGCATGGAAAAGGCGTGATTGCTCCAGTCATCCACTTGATTGCTCTCGATGGCCTAGGTGCTATCAGGTTGTACAAGAGATCCAAGCTCAAGGCAGACCCAAAAGCCACCAGCACTGCAGCTCAAATTCCATATTTCTGACTTTTGGAGGGGATAGGTGGATTCTTCCAATTTTCATGACAAGGGTTGAGGACGTAGCTTCATAGAAGCTTGGTTGAATGGAGAGCAGGTAACAATTCTTAGCTGGCCTAACCCATTTCTACCAGGGTGGACTTCTTGGAAGGGGAGGGATTTAAACCAACATTGAAATGAAGGTAGGAACAGTGAGGTAGTCTGGTTAGGGGAGAAGGGGTGAAAGTGAGATATTCTGTTGGAAGTGAGAGAAGGAAGAGGTAAGCAAAGAAGGAGAGAAATGAGGTGTGTCTGGTCATCTGTGGAAAAGGGAAGGGGCCACCAGGGGTCACCTGATGCTGATCAGATGCAGCAGGAATCACAGCAAAGATGGTGGGGGCCCAAGGGCAGGGGTGGGGACAAGGGACCTCAGAGGTCAGCAGGCAGTTGACGGTGGAGCCAGCCGCATGCCCGGAGAATGGTGCTCTCCAAAAGGAAACAGGCAAGACCTGGGGAATAAATGGTCTTGCTAATTGGCCATTTTGTTTTTTATGTATTTTTATTAGCAAGATAAAATAACAACTAATCATATAACTGTCTTCTGTCTGGAAGATAGATGCTTGTTAACCACTTGAGTGTTCTTGGCTGCTGAATGAGCCACAGCCCTGGACCAGAGCTCAGCAGATTACAGGGTTGCAGGAGGCAGGAAGGTCACCCAGCCAGCCTCCTGACCTCCTGCCCCAGGCAAACGCCACTCCACTGAGCCCAGGACTTCCCGCAGGGAGGGCAGGGGGTGCGCACAGGGGATGTTCATTTAGCACCTGCCTGGGGGAGGGGGGGTTAGGAGAGGGGAGACACCAGCCCCTCCCTTGGACCCCAAACAGCCCTGAGTGACACTTCTTGAAGAACCAACATGTGGGCGGCCCCCACAGGTCCACCTACCTCCGTGGCCATTTCTCTCCTTCCAGTCATTTCTCTCCTCGCCCGTGTTAAAATCAAAAACCAGAGACCAGCCTTGAAAATTCGCTGAGCAGATAAAATCATTTTGGTCATACAGACAAAGCTTAATTTAGCTTATTTTGCAAGAAAACTTGCCCTAGGTCATTTCTTGCTTATGCCTCTGAGAATCCTAAGCAAAACTGTTTCCCAAGGTTGCTATGAGGTAACCACTGAGCAATTCCTATCACTTAAGAAAACTCTAATATCATAACCAGTCCCTGTGAAGAATAAAGTCACTGCCTTCACACTCTGCAAGCTGCTTCATAGCCATCTACCCAGCCTCATTCCGTGTTTTGGGTTGAGTGCTCCTGGTTTACAAAATGTCTTTTTGGTGTATGAGCAATAAACACACGAATTACTACTTCTGTGATTCACTGGTTTTATTTGCGTAATTTCTGAACTTTTGACATTTCGTGGTGTCAGAAGTGGAATCCAAACACCACCGCCGATGACTCAGAGGCTGGTGAGCGGACAGGTGCTGGTACCCACAGAGCCCGCTGAGCTGCTTTCTCGATGACCCTGGACTTTAAGGAGAAGTACCTCTTGGATCTGAGCTCTGCTCTCTGCATTCTGAGCTCTCGAGCTTTATTGCGCATATCTGTATTGTGTTTGTTGAAGCTTCTTGGTAGGTCACACTATTCTGTTTTCTGTTCGAAAGGGGTGGGGAGGGCTGGGGGACATGTGATGCCTTGTGTTTGGGAACAGCTGATGGAAAACAAAGCCCCTGACAGTTAAGACACCTTGGGGGGTCTAAAGACAAAGATGGGCTCCACCTGGTCTGTGGACCAGGCTCTTGTGCCTTTTTTGAAAAATGAGTGAACTTTTGGAATTGTAGTGGCCACTTTAAGGAAACTTTAACTTATATAAGTTAATTTTAAGGAGCACCTTAAAAGGGAGGGGTTCTAAACCTCTCAAAGACAATGGAATGAATTCTTTGATTGGTATACAGAAGCTTCTATAAGACAAAATGCCTCCAAAAACAGCTCTAAAAGATACTTACAACATGCAAATAAAAAGTCTTTAGTAAAAAACTTAGCCCATCTGTGCGTGTAACCTTGGCCACTGCCAGAAACACAATTTGGATCCAACTATTCTTTTGAGTTTTGTACCTGAGACATGGCTAAAAATTTTTTTAAGATTGTTTTCATTTATTTGAGAGAGTGAGAGCTAGAGAGCACACAGAGGGAGAGAGAGAAGGAGAAGCAGACTCCCCGCTGAGCAGAGAACCCGACGTGGGGCTCAATCCCAGGACTCTGAGATCAGTACTAGAGCCGAAGGCAGACACTTAACCGACTGAGCCACCCAGGTGCCCTGAGACATGGCTAAAATTTTTTAAACAAAAGCTATAAGATCTCTGTTGTTTCTGTCTATGTGTGTCTGTCTGCATGTTTGTGTATGTCTATGCATGTATATACATTATATAGATACATGATCATTTTCTACCTTTGGATGATATTGCCAAAATTAATTTGTAAAGAGCTCTATTGAAGTGGCTTAAAGAAAATTAGGTGTTTATATAAATCAAGTATACGCTCAGAAATACAGGAACCAACCCAAATATTTTTCAAATTCACATGATCTGGGATAATCTTTGATAAATAAAAGATAGTTTAAGCTTGTTGGTTTAATAAAAGCAGGCATGTCTTCAAAATGTGTGAATGAAAAAAATAACCTAAGGTGGTGATTAGCTGTTTAATGTCTAATCCAAGCATAATTGCTAAAACCAAGTAATTCAAATAAGTGTAAATAAGATAAAAGTTCATACTAAGTTAAACTAAATAATGGATAGTCATTGAATAACTGAATCTTATCCAAATAACATAATGATTAAATGCTAAACATAAGTTTATCTACTTTTGGCTTTTCAAATTTTTAGACAGGCAAAAGATGTTTGGGACTATTAATAAACATGTTTGTGCCACACTGAAAAATTTACTACGAGAAACAATATATTTCTAGAAATTTTGAAATGTATTTGTAAATTGTTAATCTTCTACAGGATGCTAATATGTGATCATTCAGAACTGCCTGCTTCCTAGTTTTCACTGAAAAGCAAAAATTACTAATATTTAAATTTATAATCAATATGCAAAAATAAAACTACAAGAAATAACAAGGATGAAAGACAATGCCTCTATATGAAAAGTAGGTAAGAAATAGAGAATGTGTTTTTTAGATAAGAAAAGGTATGAAGGACATGGGGTTTTTGGTTTGTCTGTTTTGGTAAGGGAAAAAAGAAAATGATTTTGTCCTAAAGTACGATGATTATTCCAGAATAAGAAAAGAAAAAATAGAACAAAACCTAAATGGATATAGGAAATTGCAGAAAGTTTGTGGAAAAAGAATCTTGAGAAAGGAATTTAACATGTGGTCAAGCTGACTTAGATTGGAATGGATTGATTTAAGTTAAAAAAGGATAATTTTAATATCAAAAGTATATTGGTATAAAATTAGGATTTGGTTTTCTCTCTGTTAAAATCACAAAAAAATGTTTTTAAGTAATCTCTACACCCAGTGTGGGGCTCGAACCCACAACACCAAGATCAAGAGTCACACGCACGTTCTACCAACTGAGCCAGCCAGGAGCCCCCAAATCACAAAATTTTTAGACTATTGGTCTGCTCTTGGGATGCCAGGGTGGCTCAGTCAGTTAAGTGTCTGCCTTTGGCTCAGGTCATGATCCCAGGGTCCTGGGATCGAGGCCTGCATCAGGGTCTCTGCTCAGCAGGGAGCCTGCTTCTCCCTCTGCCTGCCACTCCCCCTGCTTGTTCTCACGCTCTCCCTCTCTGCTCGCGCTCTCCCTCTCTCTCTCTCTGACAAATAAATAAAAATCTTAAAAAAAAAAAAAAAAGATTCTTGGTCTGCTCTTAATAAAAAATTGTAAGCAAAGTTTTTTCTGTACCTTTAATGTAACTTGCCTAGGAAACAAAGATTCTGTATCTTGTAAAGATAATTTCCCGTGCTCTATGTGGTGCTTGGCAGGTCTTTGACAACTTAGGGTGGAAAAAAAAGAACCCTGAGTCTTCTCTATTAAAAAAGCTAAGGTTTTTTACAACTATGTAACTTTCTGTGTTTGCTTTTGAAATCTTTTGTTACTTTAGTTGAATGGGTAACTCAGTATTGTTTCACCCAAGATCCCATTTGATCATGTTTTAAATCTTTTGACATTTTTATTTTTTTTTTATTTTTTTTTTATTTTTTAAAGACTTTATTTATTTATTTGAGAGAGAGAATGAGAGAGAGAGAGCATGAGAGGGGGAGGGTCAGAGGGAGAAGCAGACTCCCTGCCGAGCAGGGAGCCCGATGCGGGACTCGATCCCGGGACTCCAGGATCATGACCTGAGCCGAAGGCAGTCGCTTAACCGACTGAGCCACCCAGGCACCCCTCTCTTGACACCTTTAACAAACTTCCCGAAACCAAATTCTGAATGAAGCAAAAAGAGAAACGTTCACTTATTTAGGCTTACTTGGTATATTAAGTTCCATGGGAAACATTGTCAAATAAAAAGTAATGTTTAACCTTCTTAGATCATATTTATATAGGTTGTATATCATTAAAATAAGTGATTCAAAAATTATATGAAATTCCTAAATATCTCATGTGCCCTGGTATAATGTTATCAGTCATAATTCCAGTTATTATCTTAAAATATTGTATATCACAAAAGTAATCAAATGTACTTGTCAATTGCATCACTGTGTATGTACATGCATGAGTGTGTACCCATGAGTGTGTGCACACACACGCGTGTGAACTCTTATCAGACCTTTAGCTGTGACCATTTTTAAGTCTTCTCACTCACAGTTATTTTTTTACTCTTGGTTCTTCTCTGGAAGTATTTACAACCAACTACAAACAAAAGTGTTTCGTCTTCAAAGAAATTCATGGAAAAGACCCTGACAAGTGCTTTAAAAAGCCAATTTCTGATAACTTCAAGATTGTAACACTAAACTGGGGGTAAGAATTTCTAAAACTCTAATGGAAAACTGTTTGATTCATAAAGCTGCTAACCCAAGATGCAGCAAAGCAAGAATGAATTGCATAAAACTGAATGAACTGATGAAAATCATTATGATTTTTATTATTTCATCTGAAACATTGCTGGTTCATTAATATTTTGTTTTCCAGATTTATTGGACACCTTTTCCTTCTGTCTTTTAAGGTACCTGTAATTTACAGCAATTTGGTTAAGTGTATCTTTGCAAAAACGTTGGAACATTTACCTTTTTCTCCTTACCTGTTCCCTCCAGATTCGGAAACTCTTACTAAATATTCTTATTTTTCATGACAACGTATGTATTTGCATAAGGGCAATAAGAATCTGTTCTTGTAACAGGACATAGTTAGGTAAGTCTTCAGCTTGGCTTCCCAGCCTCAAGAGGATTTGGAAAGTCCAATCTGGGATTCCTTATGAAAAATTCCAGCAAAGTAGGGTTAAGAGAGCCTATATAGGGGCACCTGGATGACTCAGTCAGTTAAGCATCCAATTCTTGATTTTGGCTCAGGTCATGATTTCAGGGGCCCTGCGTCTGAGCCCCCATGTTGAACCCCGCGTGGAGCCCCACCTCGGGCTCAAGGCTCCGGGCTCCGGGCTCCGGGCTCGGGGCTCCGGGCTCAGAGGGGAATCTGCTTCTCTCTCTCTCTCTCTCTCCCTTTTCCTCTGCTCCTTCCCCTGCACACTCACTCTCTCTCTCTCAAATAAATAAATAAATCTTTAAAAAAAGAGAGACTATATAGTCAATCACGATTCTTTCTGCACTTATGTAAATAATCAGGCCAAGTTTATTGAAACTAGGATTAATCTGTAAACAAATTAGTCTTACTGTGGTTGTCTTTGATAGAATGGAGATGATTATAAAGAGAACACATATGTTTCAGTAACATACCTGTGAGGATATCAGATTCTAGTGCTGTTCACTGTCTTTGAGGTTTTGCTTTCTACCTGTAAACTGGGCTGGATCTGAATTCTACTTTCCTCCAATATTTAATTAGAACTTTGCAAACTAACATTTCTAATTTGCTCCCACTCTTTGGACTCAGAATCACTATGAAATTACACTACGCTCTTCCTAAAGCCTTGGAAGCTAAACCCGGACAACTTTATATGAACTTCAGAGAAATCAGCCCAACAGCTCATGTGTAGACGATCTTCGTGCCTATTGCTATGTGGCTGCTCAGAAAGATCACCAGAGACATTCAAACTGCACACCAGGAGAGTGAGTCAGATGGCCACTGCCTGCCTTCACTCCATCTGCAGATGCTCAGAACCCAACATCCAGAAATCTCAACTGGCTGTTCTCCAAACTCAGAAACTGAATTTCTAATTTGCTTGAACTATTAACCTTTGTTTCTCTTTTGTTTCCATAGAAATGCCTCTCATGGGGCACCTGGGTAGCTCAGTCGTTAAGCGTCTGCCTTCGGCTCAGGTCATGATCCCAGGGTCCTGGGATCAAGCCCCACATCAGGCTCCCTGCTCTGCGGGGAGCCTGCTTCTCCCTCTCCCCCTGCTTGTGTTCCCTCTCTCGCTGTGTCTTTCTCTGTCAAATAAATAAAAAATTGTTAAAAAAAAAAAAAAAAAGAAATGCCTCTCATGAAGTTACCTGATTGCTCACATCGCACAGAGACCTAATTTAGGTGAAACCTCATCAGCAACACCACCTCCTGAAATACGACATCGTCAAGTTCATCCTGTCCTTAGCAGTCACGAGGGTATGTATTTGCTAAGACATCATGTCATCCCTTTGACCAGTTTAATTGGTTAAATCTTGCCTCCTGGGAGTTTCTGCTCTGCAGAACTTTTAAGTCCTTGGCTACTGTTCTCCTTATACTCATCATATCAACCTCTCCAGTGTATTGTATACTCGCAAGGGTTCTAAATGCCTGTTAGCAGCCCCTCACTTGCCAAATGGTATCCCTCAGGATCAGACGACTGGATGAAATCAACAACAACCACAGAAATGATGAAGATGGTGACTACATGGCCCTCCAGCCTGGTGACTCAAGCAGATGAAAGCACAGAATGTCTGATTCTTCAGCCTGGCTCCGTCAATGGTGGTCATACTGGTTGGTCACACTCTAAACCCGCTGAGAAAATGATCAAAAGGGTGGAATTGCTAAAATAAAAAACAAATGGAGACCACCCTTGAAAATTCTCTAAGCAGATGAAACCTGTGTAGTCATGCAAACGAAGCTTAACTTAGCTTATTTTACAAGGCTAACTCAACCTTCGTCATTTTTTGCTTATGCCTCTGAAAATCATAAGCAAAGCTTAAACTGTTTCCCAAGGTCGATATGACCGATTCCTATCATTTAAGAAAATTCTAGTATTAGGACTGATCCCTGTGAAGAGTAGACAGCCATTGCCTTCCCACTGTACAAGCTGATTTAGAGCCATATACCCCTGAGCCTCTTTCTACGGTTTGGTTTGAGCGCTCCTGGTTTGCAAACTTCTTGGTGTGTGCACATTAAACTTTTCCTAATTACTACTTCTGTGATTCATTGTTTTTATTTGTGTTATTTCTGAACTCTTGACACCTAGTATGCCCTTTGTTCTTAACCAAACAAGGATCTCACCCAGAGATCGCCTCTCAATGGCCATCGTGAGATGGGTGCTCTGGAAAGGGGGCAGTAGGAGGAAGCTGAGTCTCCATGGTGACCCTGTCCACTCACCCTCCCATCACGAACTGGGGGGAAGGGCTGAGGAGGTTTGGTTGGTGGGGAAGTGGGGCAAGGGAGCCTGGTTACCCAGGCAACTCCCTGAAGGTCCCAGCCAAGGGCTCTGCTCCCACAGGTGGGGGCTGGTGTTGTCATGGAGATTCCCAAGCAGCACTGCCAAGGCTGGAGGCCTGGCAACATGGGGCACAGGAAGAGGAGGGATCAGGAGCCTCTTGGAATAATGTGGATGTCAGAGTGGCAGCTTGCCAGAAAAGAAAGTTCCAGAAGACAGTGTGCTCTCCCCTTTGCTTCTCCTTTCCTGCCCCCCAACACACACACACACTGCCCCTGTTCTTGACCTGCCTCTAGAAATCTGCTGGTGCTCAGCTCTCGTCCATGGCATGTGGTCCTGTCTCTCCATCTCTTCGCTCTTCTCTCTCAGCGATGCTGATCATTTCAGGCAGAGAGCCTACCCAAGGGTCGCCATAACAACTAACCAAGCCTTTGGTCTCCATGGTGACAAGCCCTCAAAGTTATTTTTATTTATTTATTGGGAATTTCAAAGGATTTCCCACTCATTTGCCCACGCCTGGCATTTGGGACACTGGGATGGAACCATCACTCTTCCCCAGGCCCCAGAAAAGGAGAATAAGGTCAAGGAATGTCAGGATTGACAGCTGAAATATGGCTGAAGGGTGGCCTTGAATACCTCCTCAGAGCTGCAGAGGAAGAGGCCTTTCTGGGTTCTTCCTCCATCTGCCAGATGCCTTCCTCCATCTCTCAAGAGCCACTTAGCAGCCACCATCCTGAGGGAGGTTCTAAGTGCAGCTTCAGGGGATGGAAGGGTTGACAGAGGCACTCCCTGCTTCACTCTAAAGAATGATGGATGTAAATTACAGAAATATACAGAGGACCAACAGAATAAAAACAAATGACTAAGGAAGGTGGAGCCAAGGGGAAGGAAGAGAATGCCAGGCTGAGGGGAGAACATAAACGTGCAGGCTCTAAGGTCCGAACCCTATGTGAGAGGTGCCACAAATTTAGCTCTGGGCTGCCTGGTGGCCAGAGCAAAGAAGGAAACAAGATTTACAGTCCTTAATGGAAGAAAAGAGAGAGATGGTTTGGGAGAAGTATTGTATATAAAGAGAATAATACGAGGCTACATTCCCAGCTTACCTGAATTCTTCCCTGCTGGTATCTGACCCCCATGCTTTCACTTTTTTTGCTTGTTGGCCCTGCCTTGTTAGTTTGCCCTTTTTTAAATAAGCCTCTTCCTTAACCCATGCCATGTGATGTTATGTGACTTATCCCAAACCTGGTGCAGGATGGAAACTAGATGGGATCCATCTGACAGAATTAATACAGACCTGGAGAGGATCCACTTTGCACAGCAACTGAATACCATCTAAAATTATATCCATTGGGATGTTTTCAGTCGCAAATAACAACAGACCCAACTCGAAAGGGCGTCACCAAATAGGGGATTTACCATTTTGGAGACCAAGACACGCTAAGATAGGATGAATTCTGAGCTTTATTGGCATCATCCAGGACCCTGATGCCTTTCACCTTGGAGCTGGACCACTGTCAGTGTGTCCATTTAGGTTCCTCAGTGTGGCCCAGGGTTCCAGCCATCACATGCAGTATATCCAGCAGGGAAAGTGGGTTCATCTTCTGTTTCTCATTTTAAGAAAACTGTTGCAGGGAGCCCCCAGGGCATACCCCATCCTGCGTCTTGGGCCACATCTGGGTCACCTGCTTCCTCTTAACCCAACCCAGGTCAAGGGAGAAGGGGGTGAGTCTGACTGGTCAGACTACCTGGTATCCATGCTGACTCACATAGAGGTGGGGAGGAAAGGACCCCAGAACAAAACTGACCATCGGCACACTGAGGAAGGAAGGGTGTCAGTGAGGCCCCCCGGAAACAAGCCTTGAGATGAAGTTTTGCATGCTAGTGATTTAAGGAAATGTCCTTAAAGGGGCTGATAAGGGAACAGGAAAGCAGGACAAGGAAGCTGTCTGGGAGAGCTCTGGAACAGAAATTACATCTCAGGGGTTGTCCTGGCTCAAGGCAAGGGAGCAGGACTTGGACTCTCCACACTCATCAATCATTGGCTAAGGGCTATCTCTAGGGAAAAGTGAACTCCAGGCACGTCCAGGCACGTCCAGTTCTGATATGGGTGCACCAGCTCAGAGACCCCAGGGGCAGACCTCTGAAGAGGGTCACAGGGCCAAGCTGCGTTAGAAGCAATGCATGCAGAAGGTGAGGGATGCACGCACAGAAATGGCAACAGGGACGCCAGGGGCATCTGGTCAACCAACAGTGGCCACCGCAAAAATGCCCTGTTGCCTCGCTGGAATGTAAGCACCTTGAGAACAGAGAGATGTTCTGTCTTGTCATGTGCTGTGTTTTCAAGCTACAGCACAATGCTTGCACATGCCGGCACTCAGTAAATATGCAGTAAATAAATGAACAATTGTTCCACGGTCTGGGGCTTACAGGCAGCTGCCACTGGGCCTTGGGGCCTTCCCAGCAGAGGAGCCCACTGGGTGAGCTCCAGGCTCACCATCCTCATGTCCCTTTTCACCCTAAAGCCTCTCCTGCCAAGAGGCAGCCTCCAGCCCCAGCACATGCTAGTTTTCTGGGGGTAATCGCTCTGTCTTCATAGAGCTGGGGGCAGCCCCTTGGAGAGAGCTCCCAGCAAGCCAAACCCACCAGGGCTGCGCCTTGGTTCAGAGGCACAGAGGGTGGGGGCCGAGCTCAGGAACTGAATGTACCCCTGGGAAACAACGCAGCGTTGTTATTCTAAAAAAGTGTCAATGAATTCAGAGCAAACTGTGTGGGTACCTCACCTTCCAAAGGTTTTTACAGACATTACCTCATGCATTTCTCACAACCACCCAGTGTGTAGGGGTGTCACCGCGGCACCATCATCATCCCCAAAGGAAGGAGGAAGAAACGGAGGCTCAGAAAAATGAATTTTCGAAGAACCATGAGAGACGATGGACTCTGAAAAACAAACTGAGGGTTCTAGAGGGGAGGGGGGTGGGAGGATGGGTTAGCCTGGTGATGGGTATTGAGGAGGGCACGTTCTGCATGGAGCACTGGGTGTTATGCACAAACAATGAATCATGGAACACTATATCTAAAACTAATGATGTAATGTATGGGGATTAACATAACAATAAAAAAATTAAAAAAAAAAAAAGAAAAGAAAAATGAATTTTCTTGCCCATCATCAAAGAGCCCCAAGGGGTCAGACCCCCTTGAGGACAGATCCTGTATCACTCTGCCCCTGTGAGTTCCCGGAAGACCTCTTTCCTGGTGCTGAGCCCCCTGGATCACCACTGACTGTGTGCCTGCCTCTTTCATCTGCCTCTTGCACTTGACCATGAGCTCAAGGAGAGGAAAGACTGTGTCCCTTTCACTGTTGTCCTCCAGGACTGATGCCCCACCTGTGAGATAGTCATCAGGGGCATTCACCAACATTCCTTTTATGTCCCCTTCAGGGCACAGGGTTAAGTGACACCTTCCTACCCACTTGAGGTTAGATGTGGTCATGTGACTTGTTTGGGCCCATGAAGTAAGAGTGGAAGTGACGTGTGTCATTTCTGAGCAGAAGCTTTAAGAGAAGGTACGTGTGACAGCAACATTCAAGATAGTGGCTGTTCTATCAGCCTGTTTCCCAAATGAGGATGACGCAGAGCAGAACCTGGATGATCTGTGATGACATGTAACTTGAGTGAGAAATAAGCCCTGTGATCTGATGCCACTGAAATTAGGAGGATGTTTGTTGTCACTGCACCATAACCTACCATATCCTGACTGATATGGCACATATTAATAGAGACTTCATAAATCTCTATAGACGGAAACGAAGAAGGGAGAGAAGAAGGAGGGAGGGAGGAAAGGAAGAGTGGAAGGCGGGAGGGATGTGAACAAGGAGCTATGGTCCCCTCTGAGCAGTGAGAGAGAGAGATACTTCCGGACCCCAGAGGAATCTTCCAGAAATAGATTAGGTAAGTGGGTTCCTGCAGCTCAGACACCCTCCCCCTGCCTTTTCCCCAATCCTACACCCCAGGATTCTGAGGTCCAGAGGTTGCCAAGGGGAATCTGGGTCTTTCAGACCCAGGACTCCGTCCCTAGCTATGGAGAGGGCAGCCGAAGCCAGAGAGTAGAGAGGCTATTTCCCCTCCAATTGAAGACGTCTTCAGCCAAATGAATAATTCATTGTAAATGACTTTGAGATGAGTCGAGGCTCCATGTTGCCACCCGATTATATGTACCATAAAAAGCAATGACAGTAATTTCTCTCCTTTCTCTTGAGGGGTGGGCCATGGGGATGCAGAGGAAATACTCGGTGCCTGGCATGGGGTGATGAATCATTCCTCTTAGCAGTTAAGCTGCAAGCTGCTGACACTTTTACTGATTTGGCATTAAATAATTCCAGCCTTGGTCTGGAAGCAGAGAGAGGGTCTGACTTCCCTTCCCAAGGAGGGGCCAAGGGGAGTGGGAGAAGGGGGCCATGGGGCCATCATGCGGATTAGGGAAGATGGGAGGGGTAGAGGAGGAGCAGGTGTGCAATCTGGCCTCATTAGTTCACCCTGAAGTTGTCTTTTCTCTAAGATACACGGACAGAGGCTGGGGCCTGAGCTGCAAGTGACAAGCTCACATCTGAGCAATTCCAGCTGAATGGGCTGCACAGGGACCCAGGCGGCAAGGACCAGGTGCTCCTGGGACGCTCCCTGCCTTTCTGGCCCTCAGGCAGCATGGGGATGGAAGCTCACCACACTCCTTCAGATGAGCCCAGGTCTTTCTGCTGGAGGCACCCCAAGAATGCCATGGCACCAACAGCTTTTTTCCATCTTCGGGAACTGGAGGCGTGAAATATGGTGCCCAGTTTGCAGATGGAGAGGCTGAGGCTCATAGTGAGAGTCAGCAATGAGATCAAAGGGACGCTCTGGAGAGTGGTGGGACACACATCCTCAAAAATCCAGACCAGAACTTACTCCCCAAATCCAAAGTGCCTCTTCTACTCATACACAAAGAAGCTAGATGTAATCCCAGCGAAACCTAGAGCTGCTCCTGCAGTGTATATATTTTTATTTTGACAAAAATATTTTTGTTTTACACTCTGGAGGCATGCTGAGGACCCTCTGAAAACCAAACCCTCTTCCTGTAGCAATACGTCCATGCCCCACCATCATCAGTGACTGCACATGTTCACACAATCCCAGGTCCCCCCCAGACCCACCCCCATCTGAGTCAACTTCCAAGGGAGATGTCTATTAGCTGACGTTTGAAAAAGCTTCCCTAATAACAGCTTTATATGCAATAGCCCCAAATTGGAAACCACCCAGACATTCTTCACAAAACAAACTGTGGTACATCCATACCGTGGAATGATGTCCAGCAATAAAAAGGAGCAGACTAGTGATACACGCAACAGCTAGGGTGGATTTTCAGAGAATTGTGCCAAGTGTAAAAAAGCTAATCTCAAAAGGTCACATATACACCATATGATTCCATTTATATAACATTCTCCAAATGACAAAATTACAGACAGAGAAGAGATCAGGGGTTGTCAGAGGTCAGGGATAGGGTTGGGTGTGGGGTCGACGGGGTCGGAGGTAGGTGTCGTCACAAGAGGGCAACAAGGGGACCCTTATGCCAATGGAACCATTCTGTATCTTGACAGGAGGTGGATATGAAAACCTACAAGTGTGAAAATATTGCATGAACACACACACAAATTGATACATGTAAAACTGAAGAAATCTAAGATTGGTAGATTATATTACTGTCAATTCCCTGGCGTGATATTATACTACAATTTTGAAATATGTTAACACTGGGAGAAACTGGAGAAGGGGACGCAGGACCTCTCTGTATTCTTTCTTACACCTGCTTAGGAATCTATAATTATATCAAAATAAAAAGTTTAATTTAAAAAAACATTCTTTAAGCTTCTCTAGTGATTCTGTTCAATCAGGAATGAGAACACCTGCCATATTTAGCTTTTTTTGTATTCAATGTCCCAGTCAATATAGTCCACACACCTCCGCCCCTTTCAAGGGTCAAGAAGAAAATGCGCTCCCATTCAGGATGTGGATGTCCATGCCTGGCCCAGTGCTAGCCAGACAACAGACAATTCCCTTATTGCTAAGCAATGGAAAGGCAGGAACTTTGGACAGGCCCAGGCTCTCCCACTCACCAGTTCTGCAGCTTTGAGCAAAGCATCGAACCTCACCAATGTCTCTGCAAAGTGGCACATTAGTTACACCTGCTTTAAAGGGCGGCTGTAGGTTGGAGATAGGGAGGGGATAAGCCTGAAAAATGGAAGTTGCTCGGTGGTAGAAGCTGTGGTCAAATATTTGCTGGGTGTAGGTCTTCACTTCCACTCGGGGCCCCCGCGGCGCATGCGTACACCCGCGCACAGCCGCATCTGCGCTCCTCCCCGCCCAATCCTCCAGGTACAGGGTTTAGGAGTCAAGGTTGGTTCCAAGGTTTCTCTGTGTCTGTAAGACCCGCTGTGTATCTAAAAGGGTAACACAGGGGGTGCCTGGGTGGCTCAGTTAGTTAAGCGACTGCCTTCGGCTCAGGTCATGATCCTGGAGTCCCAGGATCGAGTCCCGCATCGGGCTCCCTGCTCGGCAGGGAGTCTGCTTCTCCCTCTCCCACTCCCCCCTCTTGTGCTCTCTCTCTCTCTCACTCTCTCTCTCAAATAAAAAAAAATTTTTAAAAATTAAAAAAAAGGGTAACACAGGGAAGGACTTCTAAAACGATTTCCCCTCCTGAGTCAGACGCCCCTCCAAGCCTACAGCCCCAGAGGTGAGGTTGGAAGTGAATTTAACTAGGATGTGTCTGATGTTTTCCCAGCTCATGCTTAATATGATACAAGGCCTTCCTCTCTGTTGATTGGAGCCTTCCTGTAGTCTGCAGTGCGGACAACCGAGCTGCCCTGCCCTGTGTGCGCAGCCCCCTCCCTGGGTGTCCGTGTGAGTCCGCACACGTGCACGCACGCACACACACGTGCACGCACACTCCTGGGCCGCACTGGCCTCGGATGCTGCGGAGAGAAGGGGCGGGTGCGGATGCCAAGGCCGCTCCCCGCGTGAGTGCCGGGTCCTCGGTGCGCCCAGCCCCTCACCTGGGCCAGGCGGAGGGAACGGAGGGAGGCGGCGGAGGCAGCTGGGACGCAGGCTCTTTCATTATTTATGAAGCTTTCGTTATTTCATGTATAAATAATCGATGACGGCAGAGTGTGGCGCGCACCGCCGTGGAATATTCATGAGCCGCGTTTGCGGGGCTGTGGGCGGCGCTGGCCGCAGATGTGCGCGCTCTCCCTCGCACGCGCCCCCAAATAAACCCCGTGGTAATAAAGATTGCAGCTGTCAGGCGGGGAGGGAGGCAGCCCGAGCGCGATGGCAGAGTCAGGAGCCGAGCGCCCCGACCTGTCGCCTGTAGCAGAGGGAGGAGGTGTCCCCCTGACGGCCTGGCCAGCCAGCCAGCCAGCCGGGATTAACCAGGGGCTCCCCGGGGAAAGATCAGGGGATCAGGAATCCTGCCCCGCCCCGCGCGTGTGCCCCAGAGACCCTCCCACCCCCGCCCTCGGCCGCTGCACGCTCGGACTCCTGCATGGTTCCTGTTGTCCAGATCCAGCGAGCAGGAGGACCTGACCTCTGCCCAGCGTGGGGCCCCGCAAGGGTCGGGGGAGGGACAACTTGGCCCCCAACCGCCCCCTCTTCCCTCCTGAGGCTGACCCTTACTTGCCCCTCGGCCCCCACCCCTCCTCCCATTCCAGGCTGCAACTTCTTTAAGTTCTCTGACTTCTAATGCATTCTCTCCTGCCGTTTATGCTATTCCCTCTGCTTGAAACACTTTTCCATGTCCCACCAAGGCCTGGCTAGTGCCTGCTCACCCCTCAGGTCTCCAGGTAGATGTAGATAGGGAGACATCAGCTCCTCTGAGTCACCTTCCCTAACCCCGGAAGCTGGCCTCGGGCCCTCCTCAGGGCCTGGGGACTTGGACTCCCCTCTTCCCGCACTCACTCCATCCTATTGTAAGGATCTCTTTGTTAATGTCCCCCCTGCCCCAGCACACACACTGCACTCTAAACTGTGGGGGTGATGGCGGGCTTTGGCACCCCATAGACCTGTTTGAGTCCAAACTCTGCCACTTGCTAGCTGTGTGTCCTTAGCCAAGTTATTGAACCTCTCTGTGCCCGGATTTCTTCTTCTGTAAAGCTGAGATAATACAAACAGAACCAACCTCCTAGGGCGGTAGGAGGATTTAATGCACCCATCCAGTGACAGTGCTTGGCCCAGCGCCTGCCCAGGGCTCACTAAGCGGACAGGCCCTGGTTCCATCTCCACAGTTCCAAGAGCCCCAAAGCTCTGAAAACCGAAAGGCTTCTCAAAACTCATTTGGCAGCAGAACCTGAACTAAACTGACCTTGGAAGTACTTATGGTCTTTATTTATCCACTTGCTGGAACTATTCATATGTATTTTGCTACAGAAATATGAATATGTTGGAGTGTTCCATAAGATACAGGACATTACATTTCTAAAATCTGGAAAATTTTCAGAATCTGAAATGCATATAGCCCCAAAGTTCCCTAAGAGGGACTGTGGACCAAGAGCATTCTCGTGATTTTTATTATCCAGAGCACAGTACCAGTCAACCCCTGACAGCCGGCACCATGCCTGCCACAGAACAGCCCTCCGTCAGTGCCAGGAGATGGTTGGGATAGTGATGGAGGTAGTCCTGCTTCTCTGACTTCTGGGAGACTCTGTCCTCTCACCCATTCCCTCAGAGCCTGCAGCGCCAGGCCCCTTGCTGTTGGTAGCAGGAGGGGGGTTAAATTAAAACTGTCTCCTGGGGCACCTGGGTGGCTCAGTCGGTTGAGAGTCTGCCCTCGGCTCAGGTCATGATCCCAGAGTCCTGGGATGGAGCCCCTCGTAGGGCTCCCTGCTCAGCGGGGAGTCTGCTTCTCCCTCTCCCTTTGCCCCTCCCCTCCGCTCATGCTTGCTCGCTCTCTCTCTCTCTCTCTCTGTCTCGCACGTGCGCGCGCTCATACACTCTCAAATATATAAATAAATAAAATCTTAAAAAAAAAAACCAAAACCCTGTCTCCTGGCCTGTCTGAGCCCTGGTTTTGCACAGGGAGCCAATCCCTCCTGCCAAACCACGACTGGGGAGCAGGGAGTTGCTGCCCCTGTCCCTGCTCCTGGTTAGTGGCTCCATTCTTGGAGGAAGGCAGTGGAATGCTCTCTGGCCCCTCCCACAATGGCATCAGAGGAAGAGCCTGGAAAAGAAGGACCCATGAAATGAAGCTGAGCATGGATCTGTGCTGGGTCCGAAGGTATAGAGATGGTGTCGATGCTAGAGACAGCGGTGACGGTAGGGGGTATAGACAGACCATGTAGATACGGATAGACGATGGTAGAGATAGAGATGGGGAGAGATGGCTGTAAATATCCCATCATTTTTTTCCATCCTCACACCAAGCTCATGGGGTGGGTGCTGTTAAAGTTTAATATGTCCTACTAAATAAACTCACCACTTTCCCACCTGAGTTCGGATCCAGCTGAGAGAGAGACACACTGGAACCCCATCGATAAAGGTAAAACGCCAGGTCTAGCACCTGCCAGAAGCTCAGTTGCAGAATGTGTGACAAGGGGGGGAAAGGCTGGGAGCCTTACATCCCTCCTCGGGGAAATATGAAGCCCATTTCATAGACGAGGCATCTGAGGTTGTGACTGGAGGCCCGGAATTCGAACCCAGGTCTGTCTCCACTTCATTACTCTACCTTGTTGCTCTCAACAGATCCCAGAAACAAGGGCTCAGGACCTCCAGGAACCCATGATAAAATGGGGTCCCCTCTGAAACAACATCAGGGGCTGGGAAGCCTGCAGCAGAGCCCTGGGATCTGGCCAAAGGCTGCTCCATCATATCCCTCATCTCTCCATCCCTGCTCCTCCCCCTTACCCCTCCTTTCTCCTCCCTGTCTTTATTCTTCTCTGTCAGATCAGCATTGCTCATTTCCCTCTGGTTACCATGCTTGGTGAGGCAGTTCTCCTGGTTTCATATCTAATCTGCACACCTGAGCCAAGGAAAGGACTTGCTTGCAAAAGCCACTTCCATCTCCAGCTCATTAAACAGCAGGTACTCCTGTCAGGGTTCACCAATCACAAGCCTGATCCGTGTCTGACAACTGGAACAATTCCCAGAAGGGATTCCAACAGCCCCCACCTGTGGGGAGGGCAGGGGCCCCCGGAGCTGGAAAGCCCCATCTCCCTTGGCGGCTGCCCTGATTCTGTCTCGTATCCTAGAGTTGTGGTCAGTTTATAAATCAGGCAGAGAAAGCTGCCTGGAGTTCAAGGAATGGGGTCCCAAGTCCAGAGAGGAGGTCGTTGCTGTTTCCCAACCCCCTGCAAAAAATGTTTCCCTTTATGAACCAACCCCATGTCAGCTTTCCAGAATCCTGAGGCTGCATCTGAGCTCAGCAAGAAGAGCCCTGTGATTGATTAGGGATGTCTGCTGCAGCTGTGGCCTGGGAGGTGGCCATGTGTTCACTTTCTCAGCATTTATGATACCTTTGGGGATGAACGGCCGTTAGGGGAGGGACCGTGTGATTGTGTCACTCTGGGCTTGGGGGTTGCGTGTGTGTGTGTGTGTGTGTGTGTCTGTGTAATTTTGAAAGATACACGTTTACAAAGCTGCTCATCAATCAGTGGTCAGCGAAATCCCTTTCTTCCACACCATATGGCCCGTATGACCTCCAGCAAGCACAGAACCTTCCAGAGCTTTGTTGCCGAATTTACAAAATGAAGGTAAAGCTGCCAGTTGGGACAAGGTTGAACGCATTAAAGTCCCCTCTCACTTACGGCAATAAAGAATTTAGTTATTTTTAATTGTTACTAAAAAGCCATACATTCTACAGGCCAGAAACAGGCATGGTAAGCAGGGGATGGAGTCTCAGACGTGCTGGTCTCCAGGTCCCGAACAAATAGAGGAGGCAGGAAATTCAGTTCCTCCAGGATGTTGGAACCAAAGGGCTTCGTGATGCAGGTGAACCCCACTATCAAAATTCTGCACGAGCATGGCATTTCCTTGGGGCACTAGATGAAGTCCTTACAGCGGGCTACGTTTCCTCAATGGCCTCTTCTCCTTTGCTCCACTCCAACCACTCTCACCGCACCCTGCTGTTCCTCACACTCACCAAGCACACTTCTGCCTCAGGACCTTTGCACTTGTTGTTCCTGCTGCCCACACACTCGCTCCTGCCCCAAGTATCTTTGCAGCTCACTCCCTCACTTCCTGCAGGTCTCTGTTTCAAATGTTACCTTATCAGAGCGGCCTGTCCTGACCACCTTTTATAAAATAGCCTCTCCTGCGCAATCACTCTCTATCACCCTCATCCTGTCTCGTTTTCTCATAGTACATATATGTTTCTTGTCTGTCACCCCCCCCCATTAGAATATTAGCTCCATGAGGTTAGGAATGCTGTCTGTTGTGTGAATTGCTCTATTTCCAGCACCTAGAACAGGGCCTGGTGTGGAGCAGGGCTTCAGGAGATGTGCATTGAATGGGTCAGTGGGGGTCAGGCATTCAATTTTTTTTTAAGATTTTATTTATTCATTTTGAGAGAAAGAGAGACAGAGCACAAGCAGAGGGAGAGGCAGAGGGAGAGGCAGAGGGAGAGGGAGAAGCAGACTCCCCGCTGAGCCGGGAGCCCGATGCGGGACTCGATCCCAGGACTCTGGGATCATGACCGGAGCTGAAGGCAGACACTTAAACATCTGAGCCATCCAGGTGCCCCCAGGCATTCAATTTTATGGAAAGAAACTGAGGCATAGAAAGGTAGAGAGGATTTGCCCAGTTATAAGAACTTTCTAGAGAGAACTTCCTGGAGAGTCCTCTGGGCCAAGCCCCATGCAGAGCGCTTTACATACGCTGTCCTTTAAACCCTCACAGTGACCTCCTGTGACGCAGGACTGTCCCCATTTTACAGATGAAGACGAGCCAGGGGGAGTGATCGTTCAAAGCACAGAGGAGGTCGGAGGGGAGCTAGGATCTGACCCATCCTGCATGACTCCTTGCTCGGTGGCCTCCGGAGCCTGGAATCAAGGTCTTCTGACCCCCAGGGTCCGCCCAAGCCAAGCAGAAGTTTCTGTGTTGAGTGGGTCATAGAGTCCATCCCCCTGTCTCCAGGCAGCTCTATATCTAAATCACCAGACGGAATCTTTCCAAATTTTATAAACTCCATGCCGAGGAAGTTCACCATTTCCCTCGTCTCGCCTGGCCGATGATAATCCTCAGCACAGTAAGATCTTCTGTCAGCCTAACCTAAATCCCCTTTGCTTCATATTTGACCTCTTTCTTCTCGCCCCACCTTCCTGGGCAAGGCCAGCTGGAGAGCTTCCAACAAGGCACCAAGAGGCTTGGTTGAACTGGGAAGGGAGAGAAGTCCCGGGCTGTGTGCCCCTACAGTTCACCGCACACCCGAAAACCCCAGTTCCCAAGGCTGGTGCTGTGTCAGCTCTTCGGGGCCCCGCCCACCATGGTGATTTATGGGCTCTGTCACTCTGCAGGCTGTCCGGGAGACCGCAGGAAGCAGCCACCGTCAGGCTGAGGTGGGGTGGGACTCCCCGAAGCGGGGCTCAGGGGTCATCAGGAGTGTGGGGGTGGGGTGGAGTGAGGGGTGAGGGGGCAGAGACCTGGGCACTCCAGATGGGGGTAGGACATAGGACGGGGACCTAGCTATAGCCAGAGATGCACAGTCAGAGAGGCCACCCCCCTGCTGGCCCATAGCTGGGGGACGAAGACTGGCAGAGAGTGGAGAACAATGAAGATGGGGTGTGAGGGGGAATACGTGAAAGTCAGCTGTGTAGAAATCCACCTCGGGAGTTCCTACTTCTCTTTCTTCCAAAGACAAAAGTGACATGAAGGTGACAGCTGGTGAGAGGCCTTTAGCTGAGTTTGTTTCTCTGCAGACATCCCTAGGACCTGGTTGGAATCACAAACTCGGGGCGCCTGGGGGACTCCGGCGGTGAAGTGACTGACTCTTGGTTTCGGCTCAGGTCATGATCTCAGGATCGTGAGATCAAGCCCCAGCCTTGGGCTCCATGCTCAGTGCAGAGCCTGCTTGGGATTCCCTCTCCCTCTCCCTCTACCTGTCCTGCTCATTCTCTCTCTTTCTCTCTGAAATAAAAATAAATCAATCTCTAAAAAAAGAAAAAGAAAGAAAGTAATCACAGCCTAGCAGGCCTCCCCACCAGCTCTCCAGTGTAGGAAGCCATGGCAGGGATCAGAATTACGTGTCCCGCCCAGCCGCAGCTGGATGCCCCGCTGTCCCTGCTCTGTCCCTCGCTCCCTGGTTCCTGTCTCTGTCCCTGCAGCTTCCCGGCTTCTTGCTGGCCTCCCTCGCCTTAGATCTTTCTTGCTCAGTACTTTGGGCCTTCCTGCCTCCCTCTCGGGCGCTATTCCTCCCTGGGAGCCACTCTCTCCATCAGCCTCCGGGCCCCTGGCACTTTCTACCCCTTCACAAAGTCTCTCCCTACTTGCCCCCTCCTGGTGTGTCCCCCCGGGTCCCCCATCTTTCAGAGGGCATTGGCCTCAGTCTCTAACGCCCACCGACCACAGGTGCTCTGACCCGGTCCTGGGTAGTGAGTCCAGACAGCCTCGGGAGTGGGAGATGGGGTCTCTCAGCCAAGCGCTGCGACAGGAGAGGGAGCCCCCACATCTCCCTGAGCGGCAGGCAGCCTGACATAAAGGCGAGGCAGCCCCCGTAGTTAGGGGAAACAGAGCAGGCAACCAGCGGCTCCCTTTTGTCAGGAGTGCATTTGGTATTCCAGGCCAGACCGCACGGAATGCTCAGATGCTCACAGGCACTCACACGTGCTCGCGCACACGCGGGGACGCGGAGCGCAGTGGACCAGCCCTGAGCAGTCTCGGCCAGCTGGGCTTCAAAACCACACTTGAAAATTCACATCTCCCCACAGGCGTCCGGAGACACCACCCTGCCACCCCCAAGCCAGCCACCGTGGAGATGTCCCCCCTGCCCTCAGTGTAACCGACAGCCAGCAGGCGGGGAGGGCGCTCTGGGCATGTCCACGGCCTGCGGAGGAGGACGAGGGGCCCCAGACTGACACCCGCCCCCGCCGGGGAGACGCTAGCTTCTTCCTCACAAGCGCAGAAGCAGGAGGAGGGACGGCTTGCTGGACCAGCCTCTTCAGCTAGAGGAAGGAAGAGATTTGTTCCCAGCACCCCGTGTTGGCCCAGAAACCGGCCCCTCTCCTCGGGGCCACGCAAGCCCATCTGTTTGCCAGGCTCCTGTGATCTCTTTGTTTCCCGCCTTCTTTGTAGCCTCCTTGATTGATGAGACAAGGAAAGACGATCTCTGCTCATTTAACTTACTTTGAAGCTAACTCAAGTTGTTTCAATAACAAATTAGTCTGAATAAAAAGCAGTTTCCACCTGCTTCCATGGGGGGCGGGGCTAGTGGTTCCACCTGCTTCCATGGGGGGTGGGGCTAGTGGTTCCGGCAGGGCGGGGGGCGTACCTCCCTAGTGTGGAGATGGCCCCAGAAACCAGGCGGGAGGAGCATCACCACTGAGCACCATGTATACGCTAACCATATATATGTATTACGCGTGCACCAGATACACACTAACCGTATGTGAATATACTACGTGTGTATTGCGTGTGTCCTACGTACAGTACGTATGCACTCCAGCGCCCTATATATGCGCTGCGTACGCACTGCACGTGCACTGTATGCTATAGACTGAACGTGTCCCCCCAGAATCCGTCTGTTGAACTAATCCCCCTGTGATGGGATTGGGAGGTGAGGCCTCTGGGCGGTGATTAGGTCGTGAGGGAGGAGATCACAGTGTCTAGCCCCACACTCTGCTCCAGACCCAGCTTCTCCCCTGCACCTCTTAGCCAGGCTCTGTCACCTAGAAATGCTCACCCAGGGTCCCCCCCAATCAGGTATAGGGCAACGTGAGCCCCGAGGACTCAGGTCGGGGCCACCCAAACCCAGATCCTGATCTGGCTCTGCCCGTGTTTAGCTCTGTGACCTTAGGCAAATGGCTTGACATCTCTGAATCCCTGTTACCTGGGCTGGCAACAGGGGTAATGGGGGTTCCCACCTATGAGGTCACAGGGACTATCCTAGGGTTGGGCGAAGGCACAGCAGCTCTCAGACAGGCTCAGAGAAGACATCTCAACGGATAGAAGGGGGCCGAGGGCTGAAAATGATGTGTAAGGCCCCTCAGTGACACCCCTAGACACCCACGCCCCGACCCAGCAGAGGGGGGTGCCAGAGAGAGGCGGCTGGAAGGCGCCAGAGGAGCAGGGCATTTCACAAGCACCCGAGGGCGTGTCCCCGGCACCCCCCCATGGAGGGAGGTGTGAGGAGTGTGATGTTTCTCTGACACGGGGGCACAAGCCACCCCCACAGCCAGGAAGTATGGCCCAGTTAGGAACCTGCTAATAATGACATTCCCTATCAGCTCAGGATGGAGTGAGCAGTCTCCAGACCTGCCTGCCGACCTCAGGCTGCCCCTGGCCGTGGGAGGTCATGGCATGCGGTGCTGGGGGCCTGTCTGGGTTTGAGGGACAGGGCTGGGCTGTGGGTATGCTCAGAGACTGTTTAGATGAGAGGCTGGGGCTCCTGAAGAGCACCTGAAGGGTTTTCAAAGACCCTTGATCCTGGAAGTGTAGACGTGTCTAGAGCCACAGGACTCGGGCTGGAGGATCAGCGCTCAGAGAAGGGACAGGGCTGGGTGGCAGCCCAGTGAGAGGCAGGGGCTGGGTCTAAAGACAGACTAAGCTGGGGTCAAGGCCCAGGGAGGAGGGGCTTGGCGAGGGACAGTGGCAGGGGCAGGGGCTCCAGGCAGGCAATGGAGGGGGACCAGGACGGCCACAGATTGGGCCACTGAGGGGTTCTGTCAAGGCATCTGGGTCAGGGTGAGAAGTCAGAGCCTCAGGTGGAGGCAGAGCTGCCCACAGCACCCCTATTTCGCAGCTACTGAGACCTACTGTCTGCTGGGGACAAGAGGTGTCTCAGGAGGTGACAGGGTGCTGTGTTTCCCCTAAAAATCACAGTGACAGGAGTTTTGATCAGGAGAGAACAACTCAACTCTGTGTCTGTCCGCAGCTCTGCTGGCTCCCCGAAACGCTCCCCCCCCCGCCATGCCCACTCCAGGGCTAGGGCGAAGCCAGGTGTCATTTGGGGTCTGATCCAGGCCTTCCTGTCTACACCCCAATTGCCACCAAGCAGCCTGTACTCTTCCCGCCCCCCTTCTCCTTCTCCTCCCTCCCATACTCAGCTTTATTTTTGTCCCTCAGTTCCGCCCCCAGAGGTAGAAGTCAAGAGGAGTTTGGGCAAAGTTCACCGTCTCCAGTCCCAGGGCCCATACTGTCCCCTTCTCAGCTGTGGCCTCTGTGGGGGCCCGGTCAACCAAGGACAGAGATGGGAAGGGGACATCCCTCTGCCTTTCTCCCTGACTGGTTTGCGGGGTCCACCCTATTGGGGCAGAACTCTCCAGGGAGGACCCAGGATTGGCCACAGACCCATTTACAAGCCAACCCCAATAAAAAAGTGATATTCTTGTCTTCTAGAAAATATGGCACCATTTCCCCACCGGTGTCCAGCCCTGCCTGTGTGTGTGTCGGGGTATGGGAGTGGGGACATCATTCCCTCTCCATCACAGCCGCCTCCCTCCCCACCCCCGCACCTCCTGACATGTGCCACTGCCATTATTAATAGGGGCCTGCTTCCGCAGGCTGCTGCCGGCTGCAGGAGCATCCATCTTGCTTGGAGGGCTCAGCACCCACGGGGACAGCACTTGGGCTGGGAGCTCCAGCCCGGCTCCCCCTTCCCTCCCCCACCTTCCCCACCTCCCAGTATTGGCATATCAAGGCCTTGGGGTGGGAGGGAGCTGAGCCGCCCAGCAGGGATGCCCCAGAGGAACCTCCCACCAGAGGTGAAAGGCTCATTCATTCATTCAACAAACATTTATTGAGCACCGACTGTGACGTGCTCACTGGTCTAGGCCTCGGGGTCACAGCGGTGAACAGACGCAGTCTCTGCCCTCATGGAGCTGACCTTCCAGTGGAGGAGACAGACGAGAGGTGAGGAAGCTACAAGTAAGTGAATGAAATGAAATTGAAATGAAATGAAATGAAATGAAATGAAATGAAATGAAATGAAATGAAATGAAATGAAATGAAAAGCGGATCAGGAGTGCCCGGGGCTGCGTTCAACAAGGAGGTCAAGAGAGAGCTCTCCCAGGAGGTGACATCCGTGCCGAGACCTAAGTGATGACAGGGAGTCAGCCTGGAGAGGATCTGAGGAGAGCGTGTGTCAGCAGAGGGGACAGCAAGGGCCAAGGTAGGGAAGCAGCATCGAGCCCGGGCTGTTCCGGGGCAGAAAGGGCAGAAAGGGCCGGGCCGGCCTGGCGGGCAGGTGGAGGAGGGGTCCCAGGATGAGAAGAAGCTGGAGAAGGAAGAAGGGGCCAGATCAGGCACAGGACACAAACAGGACTTCGGGTTTGTTTTGTAAGGGGAAGGAAAAGCCACTGGAAGTTTTCGGCAGTTTTGTTCTTCCAAAATCACTCTGGCCACTGGGTAACCAGGAAGGAGGAGGCCAGCCGGGCCGCACAGGTGCAGGGTGGTGGGGAAACTCCTGGGATTCAGGGCGTATCTCGCAGCTTAAGCTGGCTGAGCCAGCACAGATGTTCCTGGCCTCTCCCCCTTTCCCACCTCTCCCAGCAGGGATGAGGAGTGTGGCCTTTCTTTCTCCATAGCCCCCCATCTGGGGGCTGGGTCCTGGGCTGCTCCTCTGCCTCCCCAAGCTGCGGCTCACTCTTACTCCCAGCTCGGTCAGGAAGCCACGTCTTCCGTTACCCGGAGGGAAGAAGAGAGGGACCTCGGCTGCAGCTCAGGGGAGACTCCCACTCTGCTCCTAGCACCACCGAGAAGCTCAACCCATTTTGCAGAGGAGAATGAAGGTACGGGGTGCGGGTTATTCTTGGCTTCTGTGTTGGGTCTGGGGGTCCCGCTCCTCCCAGCAGCACGGGGGAGTGGGTAGAAACTCAAGACTGTGCTATCCACAGCCTGCATGTGACTTCCAGCTCGACCAGATGCAAGCTGGGTGACCTTGAAAAAACAACTTACCTCTCTGAGCCTATCCACTTAATCAAGCCCTTCATGTGTTCAGCAAATAGTTAGTGAGCACCTACTATGTGCCAGGACTTAGCATGGATGCTGGGGATGCTGCAGCAAACAAGAGGAATTTACAGTCCCAGAGGGAAGCCAGGCAACAAGTCAACAGTTACCACCATGACTTGGGATCAGGGCTGAGAGGCAGAGAGTAGGGATAGAGCCACAGATGATCATTAGGAAGAGGGGGCCCATCTAGAGAAGGTGGTTGTAGGCGGGAATGAGATCATGTGGCCTGCCACAGGCCACATGCCAGAGCTCACTAGCCACTCTTACTAGGGACTCGGAGAGGGGGTGGGGGCGTCAGAACGGGCCTTCAGCTCCAAGCCCGGAGCTGGCCAAAGCGGGGGCCAGGGACAGCCGGAGCCTGCTTTCTCCCCTGCCACTGGCCTCTCTAATCTAACCCCAGGTCTGGCGCTCACCCCACTTCCTGGAGTCAGGGAAAGACAGGGGACTCCCAGGCCCCTCCTCCCATGACCAGCCCTCTGGACCCAGATCATGGGACATAAGGGACAGTGGCTCCTCAGAGTCGCTCGTGGGGAATCCGTCTCTCTGGCTCCAGATAACATTTGCAAAATCCTCTGTCACCTCTGGTCATCCGGGGCTGGAAACCCCTCTGAGACCCTTCCTGGAGACAGCTGGAGGAAAACACAGGGCCCCTCCCGCAGTGGGATTCAGCCCTGCCTCCTGCCCTTCCCCCTTCCTCCAGCCCCCTTTTGCTGCAGTCATAAAGATGGTTTATAACCCACTCGGTGGGGAGGAAGTTCAGCGGAGCTCCGGAGCTGGTGGGGGTGCTGCCCAGAACTTCTACCAGCCCTCCCTGCTCAGCGGGGAGCCTGCTTCTCCCTCTCCCTCCACAGCTCCCCCTGCTTGTGCCCCAGCTCTCTCTCTCTGTGTCAAATAAATAAATAAAATCTTAAAAAAAAAAAAAAAAAAGAATTTCTACCAGCCCAGAAAAGAGGAGATGGCATCTTCTTGGAGGTTTAGAGCTGGGACAAGTAGGGACAGCTGGATATCCATCTGAAATGGTCCTTCTCTGCTGGTGACTCTGCCGCCGGCCCAAGGAACAGGCAGGAGAGTTCAGGCTCCCTTGAGAAATGCCCTCCTGCCCCCCAGGATCACCCCAGTCCCACCTCAGCCCCACATCTATCCTCTCCACCTCTCCCAGCCCTCCCCGGCTCCCTCTCCCTCCTGGGGCAGGAGAGATACACAAGCTCCTTGAAAGTCATTCCAGACCCCAGGGGGACCCCTGATCTTTTCTGGGCATCTCTGCTTCCTGGGGTCTCCTTTGCCTTTTTCAAAAATTTAAATAGACTATTTTTTAGAGCAGTTGGGGACTTAGAGAAATATTGAGGAGAAAGTACAGAGAGTTCCCGTATATTTCCTCTCCCCCTGCACACAGTTGTCCCTATTATTAACATCTTGCATTAGTGTGGTCCTTTACCCTTTCCAATTCCCAATTTGGGGCCCCAGTGTACTGTTCTGGTTCTGTTTCCCCCTCCCTGCTGTCAGATCTAGTGCTCACTAAATGACAGACATGCCAGGTGACTGACGCGCCAGGGGACTGATGTGAATACCGCCCTTCCTGGTGCTTATGCCTGCTTCCCCCTGTGCCCAGCTCATACCACCTAGCCTCCCAGCCCCTACACACCTAGAAAGACTGACTGATGAAAGTACAGGAGGGAGGGGCATTGGTTTGGGACACCCCAACCATTCTTGATCTTCGAGGTCTGGCTCCAGGACTCTGAGGACCCCAGCCAGGTAAGGGACAGTGCTGGGTCTGGGCGGGACAGAACACAGAGGAAACACTGGCCTCACTCTGGTCCTTCTGACTTCTCGTAAGAAGTTAATAAAATTGCAGGCAAGGATGACCCAGAGGACATGATTTACTCAGGCTGGGGAAAAGCTTTCAATAAGGTCCCTCCATAAAAGGCCATTAAGGGAGTAGAATAACCACAGGCTAAGGGGCAAGTGTTATGGATTCCTGAGTGGTTTAAGCAGAGGAATTAAAGAGGCATTCAGAGCCGAGAGACGTTATTAATAACCACACTGGGCACTTGTAAAGGTTTTTCATCCCAGCTGGCTTTGCAAGCACTACGTCCTCAGTACTCAGGTCTCTGGTGGAGATGGAAGGAACAAGAAGCTGGGGGAAGGGCTTACCCCACTTTTAAGCTGGATGAGTGGATGGGATGGGCTGGAGTCTTGGAGCTTCAGGGTCCCTGGAAGATCCTGGGTGATATACTTGCTAGTGCTGAAGGATGAGACTCTGGCAGGAAGGGCCAGCCCTGGGCAGGGAGTGGGGACCATGCGGATAAGTACAATGTCCAGCCTCCAGGACTGAGGGGGTATGTGACATTTGCAGCACGTGGGAGCCGAGAATCCGCATTTCCCTTCCGGAGGCTCCAGGAGAGGGAGAATTCCCCGAGGAAGACGAGGCTACTCCTGGCCTCCTTCTAGCTTGTTCATGAGGACCTTTCTGGAGCCTGGACATAAGCCTGAAGAAGCCTGGACCTCACCTTGTATTCGGGCTGCCCCAACCCACCTGGACCTCCTGGATGAACAGTCCAACTTCCAAAAGGTCCCACATCCTCCTTGTAACCCATCTTTTAAGGCTCAGTCCAAGCAACACCTCCTCTAGGAAGGCCTCCCAGCCCTTACCCTGACTTTGCCCCTCTACCCTGGGTTTGCTCCTGTGCTTGACAATGCAGACCAGGACCCCTACTTCCAGACGTTTCCAGGGTCCAGGGTCACCCATGAACCCCAGACTCTGCTTTGGGTCTTCCTAGGCCTGTGCTCCTAGAGACAGCTGGGCACAGAGAGGTCCTCAGAGAACCACCCCATGGAGCTGAATTCAGAGCAGGCCGTCTGGCACCTGCACCGCAACCCCGCCCAGCTCTCTTCTCTGTAAGGTCTCCTTCCCAGAGTTTATCCCTCCTGCTGAAATTAGCATTCCTTTTAAATGTTTTCATACTCTCAAATCGTTCCTTAAATGTGCATATTAACTGGGAAAACGACTTGCCTTCGCTACTTCACCCAGCCTCACATTAATCTCCACACAACCCCATCACACTTAATACGTCTGGTCCTCTCCGCTCAGCCTCATACACTCAGGGCAACTCCAGAATGGTCCCCGGTGCCCGAGGCTTACAGCTGCAGAGGGACAGATACCACCTGGAGGGCCAGGGGAGGGAGCCCTGCTCCGCTGGGCTTGACATCCATAGGCGGAGACCCCAAGGAAGTGGGCTGCCTTGGCTGCCCCTTTCTGAGTTACTCGTAGTACCCCCAGCTTCACCTACCTTATTCTATAGGAGAGGAAGCTGAGAGTGTGATGAGTCAAGTCACTTGCCAAAGCCGAACCTGAGATTTGAACCCTGGGCATTCTGGGCTCCAAAGCCCAAGCCCTTGGCCGCCACTGCGGGCTCCTCAAGAAGTAGCTTGGGGAAAGAAGGTGTTAGACCAAAAGTGGTCCGGTGATGTGGTTTGGCCACTGACGGACTACATGACCTTAGGTAAGGATGACTGGGGGATAAGAGCAGATTTTTATTTAGAGCTCTTCATGTATGATAATCCTCATGACAACCCTATGAGGTAGATACTCTCACCACCATTCTATAGATTAGAAAGTTGATGCACAGAGAGGTTAAGTCACTTGCCCAAGGAAGAACAGCTAATACATAGTAGAGCCAGGACTCAAAGCCGAGGAGTCTGTCCTTTTAACCTCACATGGCGATGCCCCCTCAGTAATGACAGGGGAAGCCCATCATCACCCCCACTCTTCCAGGTGGACTCCCAGCCATTTACAGCTGGAAACTTCTTGTCCTGAGTCCAGTTTAACTTTCAGCTCAGACTGCATCTTTACAGTCTGCACGCCCTCCCATTTGGCCAAGTGAAGATGTCATAGAGCAAGGACCCCCATCCCACGCCGGCTCTGCGCTGCACCCCACCCAGCCCAACCACTACTTGGTGAGAGCCCCGTGGGGCAAGGGCCTGAGTGTATGTGGCTTCATGCTGATCATTCCTTACTAGGATCCTTTGGGCTCTACCCCCGGGACTGCCCTCCCCATTGGCAAGTCGGGACACCCTCTCTGAATCAGCCTAGGTCTAGGAGGCAGGGCAGGGCAGTGTCCAGGGGCTTCAGGCCCGAGTGCTCCTGTCCCCACCAGGAACATGCCAACAGGACAGGTGACCCAGAAGCGTCCCCTTTCTCCCAGGCCCCTCTGCTGCTGACAAATGTTCCGGAGGCCCCACCATCGGGCTAGACGGTAAGAGTGCCCAGGGCAGAGATCTGTCTTCAGAATCTGCAGCCCGTCCCCTCCCTCTGCCCCTAATGAGGGTCCTCAGGCTGGCTGCAGGTCCCAGGGACTTGGGATTCCTGCCTTTTCTCCAGCCCTGAGAGCAGCAGGGAGGCGGGCCCGAGGTGGGCCGGCGGGTGTGTAACCAGGTCAGGAGCGGGGTCCTCACTCCCTCGCAGGGATACAGCTGTCCTGGGGCCTCCTCGATGTGATTTACCAGACAATGACAACCTTTAATGTCTGCTCTGCTATCATCTCCTTTATCTTAATACAATCTTTTCCTGTTGAACTCTCCAGAGTCCCAACTGCTATTTTCAATGGAGGCATTTTTTTTATTATTATTATTACGACTTATACTGTGATTACTGCGGAGCCCTCAGTCTTTGTGGAGGGGAAATTAATAAGTTTTTCTTAAGCACTCTGCACGGGCACTGCATGCTGATGAGGCCAAGCCAGTCTCCCCACGGCGGGAGTCAGTTATCAGTGTGGCCTCTCGCCTGCTGAGACCCAGCCGTTGCCACGTCTGCAGGGAGGTGGCCAGTCGTGGGTACCAGCTCTGGCGCCAGCATCTCTGGCCAGTGCTGGACAACCCATGAGGGCTCAGGGGTCCATTCTGCCCCGTTCCCTTGGGGCAGGAATTATAGCTGGGGAATCCCAGACCTGGAAGAGGCCTTGTCCTCCTCCTCCATTACAGATGGAGGAACTGAGGCCAAGCAGAATACGACCTGCCTCAGTCATAGACTGCTGGTAGCTGAGCTGGGGCTCTCACTCCCGGATGATGTCCGGGTTCTCCCACCGGCTTCCCTCCCGGAAGGATGTGTTCTCCCATTGAGGCTGCCTACAACCCCCCTTGCTGCCTTTGTCCCATTATAACTGGGTGGAAGGATTGACAGGGGAGGTCTCTTGCCCCCACAGGGACAGTGGGTGGAAACACAGTCCTATCCCCACCAAACCCTGCCCCTCTCCCAGCACTAGTCGTGCCTGGCTGAGTCAGGGGAAGGGCTCCCTAGAGCATCCTGCCGGCCCCGCTGCCTAGCTGCCTACTCGGGCAAGCATGGCAGTGAATGAATTAAACACCACCCCTGTCTCCCCTGACCCAGGCCATCCACTCAGCCACTGCTTGTCCCAGCTGCCCTGGGAAGATGGAGGAGAGGGCAGGGGAGGGGCAAGGCTGATGCCACGACCCGAGGCTAGGGCAGGCTTGGCAATAATGGTCCTCGGGCCTGGAGGAGCCGGGAGACCTGGACACGGCCTGGAAAGTAGAAGAAAGCTCCTAGGTTGGCTCTGAAAAGGCAGCCCTGCCCAGGTACGCCCTCTCAGCCGCACTAATGCAGAGCAGTATCCAGTGCAAAGGGAGCGAGTCAGGTCAGACAGCAGGAGAAGACTGTCAATCACAAGGAAGTTTTGCCCCTCCTGGGATCACTGTAGAAATGAGAGCAGTCAAAGGAAGCTCAAGTTGGAGGCTGGAAACCACCTCCTAGAAGTGGGGACCTGGGCTTCTCTGGCTGCAGGACAAGAACACTCTGGTCTTGATGTCCTTGCTCCGCCCACAATGGGTTCAGACCACCAGGCCTCGACTTCTGGCCTTGACTGCTGTTCAGCCTCTGTGTTGCGTGATCCTGCTCCTCTCCAGGTTGCAGGATGAAGACTCCAGGCCACCTGTCACCTACAGACATCACCCGGGAGGAGAGCTGAGGAGGAAGACACACAAGATTTGGGGAAGAAAAGCACCAGATCCAAAGTTGTCCTATTACAAGGCCTGAGGCACATGCGGTGGGGGAGTGAGGCTTTCAAGAACTGTTCATTCATTCATTCATTCATTCATTCAACAGAGCAGCTGAGAAGGTCCCTGTCCTCGAGGGCGCTCATACTCTGGAGCCGGAAGGTGGCCATGAAACAGGGAACCACATGAAATGGCTTCAGCTAGGCGGTGAGATAGAGGGGTGGGGGAAGGGGGAAACAAGAGATCGGGGGCTCTCTGCACCCGTGCAGCGGTGATGCAGAGAATGGGAAGGTCTACCCTCCCCCGACGCGCTGCACACAACTCTCAACAGCGGGGACAGATACGAATTCTCCTCCCCTGGTTGCCAGAGATGGGTCCCAGGCAGGCACGGTGATGAGCAGGCAAGTTCCCGGGCCACCAGTGGGGAGGGTACAAGAGCTTGGGCAGGCACCTGTTGGGGGAGAGGGGAGGGAGCAGACACTGGGGCTGAGCTCTGACAACAGAGTGACAGCACATTACTCTTCTAAGTAAATTAAACCCATTCATCACTGTAATTAGCAGAATGGCTCAGCAGGCCTTCGGCTGGGCTATTGCTACGTTGGCCCAGGTGCCCTGCCCCCCACGGACTGGGTGACCTCCCCACAACTGACCATTTCAGGAAGGCTTAGGGGCTAGCTGCCAGGCTTGGCAGAAGGAGGGTGGAGAATGGGGCCCAGGGTACTCTGAGCAGGGGAGAGGCCACTGTCCCTTCCACATCTCTCCCTATGGCCTCTTTGGATTACCTGAATGGCCACGTTCCACTAGCATGTAAGCACCCTGAGGTCGGGACATTGTTTGCCTGGCTCACCACTGTAGCCAAACCCCAGCATCTAGAAGAGTGCCTGGCACGCAGTGGGTGCTAGTAAAGTATTTGTGGGATGAATACACACACGTATGCACGCTCTCTCGTTTCTGGGCATCTGTACAAACTGATCACTCTGCTCGGAACACTTTTCATTTTGCCTCGCTGATTCCTCAGCTCTTCTGGCTCTCAGCTTAGAAGTTCTCTCTCCCCTGAGAAGCCTTCCTGTCCCCCAGGTAGAGGTTTAAGTACATCCTTTTTGCCCCTGGAGTCTCCTGTGCCTTTGTAGAACTCAATACACAACATCGCAATTGCTTGGGTTTTTGTTTTTTTTTTTTTTAGATTTTTTTTTTGTTTATTTAGGGGGAGAGGGGCTGAGGGAGAGGGAGAGAAAGAGAATCCTCAAGCAGACTCCTGGCTGAGCGTGACCCGGGGCTCAATCCCAGGACCCCAAGATCATGACCTGAGCTGAAACCAAGAGTCAGAGGCTTAACCGACTGAGCCACCCAGGCGTCCCCGATTGCTTGTTTATGCATCTCTCCGTTCCCCACCCCTCAGCAAGACTAACCACTCCATGACCGCAGGGGCGGTGTCTGGGTCACCATGGTCTGTATGTCCAAGGCTTAGCCCAGTGCTTATATATAGTAGGTGCTCACTAAATGTTTTTCGAATGAGTCAGTGAATCAATGAACGAGGGACGGCAAAGCTGCTGCTGGGTTGCTGAGTCGCATGTGCTCTTCTCTGACTTGGAGTGGACGTGAGCAGCACCAGCAATGGACAGGGGAGGGAAGGCAGAGCCTCCGCCCACAGCCCTGGATGCTGGCGCTCCATTTCCAGCCCCTTGCATCTCCCCAGCCTTTAGTAATGGAGATGAAGAGCACCCAGACCAGAGCCTCTCGGTCTCCAGTGGGACCATCCTGTCAGGTCATCCCGGTCTCCATAAGCCTCTTGGCAAGGCATCCCTAGGGCCTTGTACAGGGCCCCACCCCTCGGCACCCGAGAAAGGCACAAGGCCGCGCTGGGGGCTCCCTCTAGCGGCAGACAGGGCATTGGCTCAGCTAGGCTTGACTTTGTGCCTGGGATGGGCCGGCAGGTGTCCCGGGAGGATGAGGTGGCTTCAGGGAACAGATGATGTTCATGCTTTGCCGGTGAGAGCACGTGGAAGTGCTCAGGAACCTGGGAGATGCCGCCCAGATGTAAGTGGGAGCGGGGGGAAATGGTACGAGGTGGGGTTGCAGCAGGGTTTGCTGAGTCTCTAGGGGCCGGTGGGCTGGAGGAGAGGCAGGGACCAGGAGCTGAAACGGGATCCGCGAGAGGTCCCTCGCTGGGCATGTGGGAGGTGGCTCGGGGTGGGCACCCTCTGCTTGGGGTGCCTCTGTGGGTTCAGTGGGGGGGCTTTGGAGTCAGCACAGCAGAGTAAGCATATTTCTGTTACTTTACCTCTCTGAGCCTCAGTCTCTTCACCAGCAAAATGGGATAATAACACCTACCTGGCAGGTGTGGGGCTTAAGGGAGACAAAGCAGGTGAGGCTCCTGGCACCTAACTAGTACTCCATGTTTATCAGACCCAGTAAGCCCTCCACCAACCCACAGACAACGGAACTGGGGGTCACATTTAGGCCCTGCACCCTGACATGGACACCCCCCTTGGCTTCATCATTTTTCTTCTTCCCTAAACTGAAAGTCACGATGACGATGATGTTGGGTAAACAGTCCTGACCCCTGACTTTTTCTTTCTGAGCAAGATCTGAGGGAGTTTTCACCTGTGATAGGCACATGGCTTGAGCCCTTTAGGGACAACACTCCTCTCTGAGAATTGGGGTCCAGGCCTCTCCCAGTGAAGGTGGGAAGGTTACTGGCCGAAGAAGAGAAGGACTATGAGTTTGCTGGGATCCCACAGTTCAGCGCATGTCAGTTACTTCTGCAGCCTAGCCCTGCAATTTCCCCTGAGAAACCACGAGGGTTCTAGGTGGTCCTGGTGAGGTTGTCAATCAAGTGCCCTGGGCAATAGTGATTGGTCCAAGAACAGTCATGTGACCTGAGCGAAGCCAACTGGATCCCTTACCAGAATGCAAGCTGCAGGGGGTGCAGAAAGTTTGCAGGAATCCGTCAGCAGCTGTCCCGTGGTAGGGGTTCCATAAATATCCACTGAGTGTATGAATCTGATAGAGTTGCCAGGTGGGTGGGGGGGAGGGTGCTGATGTGCGATTGGTCTTAGGCACCAAGAGGAAGGGTCAGGGTTACCAGTAGCCTATACAGATCTTACATATAGTAGGAATAGGTGAGTCGTCCTGGCAGAGGCATTAGGAAAACTGCCCCTCTGGGCCATCGCTGCATTGCATATCAGGGCACAGAGCTTGGCAAGCAGTGTTGGGTGTACTTCAGTTCCCACTCAGCCTCTTAGCTGGGAGCCTTGGGGCAGTGCCCACACTGCCAATGTATGTAGCCCCCCCCCCCACCTCCCTGCCATGAGGACAGAAGAGAGAGCTGCTGGTGAATGAGGTCCAGAGACAGACAGACTGAGCCCTGATGCCATCATCTGATCCCTAGATTCACCTGTGGACTCCCCAGTCGCTGCAGTCAAAAAAGCCCCTCTTTTGCTTAAACTACTTAAGTTGGGTTTCTATAACTCACTACTGAAATGTCCTGATCAAGATGAGCAGCCAAGTCTCGGCCTTAAAGTTGCTGAGATCCTTAGGTACCTGGATCCAGTCCCTCCAAACCCCATTCCTCCCATGGACAGGAAGGGCACCATGCCAAGAATAACTGTGGCTTTTAGGAACTGGGTATGAACCAAAGAACTGGACCCGATTTCTAGCTCGGCCGCGTGATCCCTGGTGCCAGCTGGCCCGGATTCAGATCCCAGCTCCATCATTCACAACCTCTGTAACCTGGGGCAATTACTTAACCTCGCTGGGCTTTAGTCTCCTCATCTGCAAAATGGGGATGATAGCAGTCCCTGCTTCCCAAGGTTGTGGGGATGAAGTGAGTTCAATGGGTAGAGCTCATTGAGTAAATACCGGGCACATCGGCATAGAAAGTAAACGTCAGCTGCTAGTGTTATTACTAACTGGGGACCTTGAAGAAGTCACCTTCCCCATCTGTAGAATAGGAATTAGCATCCCCAACGCGGAAGGCTGTTTTGAAGGTTCGGTGGGGTGAGTAAAGCACATAGTAGGTGCTCAGTAAATGCTAGTTGAATCAGTCTCTGGCTGCTCCGCTGAAAACTGTGAGGGGCGTTCTCCTGCCTGAGCCGAGCGGAAACAAGCTTGCACTTAGCTGGAAGCCCAGCAATGAGGAAATAAATCCTCATGCATATTATTTCTGAGTAAAAGTCCTCCTGGGACACTACTTGCTGGGAGCCTTCTCGCTCCTCCGCGCGGCACGGAAGACGGCAGCACCCCCCTCTGGCTCCCTCCTGCGCTCCATCACAGCTCGGGCCCCCAGGGGCAGGAGCAGGGGCGAGGAAAGGAAATTGAAAAGTCTTTGATTTGTTGGGGAGCCTAACGGCACATGGTGAACATCACTGAGTCCTGAGGCCGGCCCAGTGCGTCAAATCACCAAGCCCGACTCCCTGCCAGCGCTTCTCTGCGGTTTCTTGTAATTAGTCTGTCTGAACGTGGAGGGCAGCCCCGGGGGTGGGCTGGGGAGTGGGGGCAGGAGCACCTGAGGCTGCAGCTGCAGAGCCAACCCGCAGGGAACCAGGTGGGGGACCCCGGCCCAGAAGAAAGGGAGCCGCGGGGACCCATGTCCTGACATCCTGGCTGGAGACACGGCCTTTCGCAGAGCTCATCTGTGCTGCCTAAGGGGTCTGCCCGCCTCGGACACCACAGCATAAGCCAGGACCCGCTTCCAGCCTGCCTGGGCCATCCACTAGCTGTGTGATTGAAACAGAGGCGGGAGGGGTGGGGGAAGGAAGAGGGCAGGGCTGAACATCCTCATCTGCAGAATGGGAACATTTGCCAAGTCTCCATGAGACATGGCAAAGGCTCCATGAATCAAAGGTGTGGACGATCATCCTGAAACAGACCACTTTCTCTGCCTTTGGAGGAAGTTTATCCTCCCCGAGAGCTCCAAGCTTGGAGCTTCCTGGCTGGCTGGCCTCCCACTTTGTGTCTGGGGGACATGAAGTTCTCTATTTGAGGGATGAAAAAAGAGACTGAGAGAGGGGAAGGGGGCATTGTCAAAGTCAAGCCCAAGAGAGGCTGCCCCCAGGATGAGGAACAGCTGTGTAAGGTGGGGGGCTGTCAGGCCCGAACCCTGCCACGTTTGGCTGCGTCATCTCTGGCAAGTCACTTAGCACCTCTGGGCCTCAGTTTCCTTATCCCTAAAGTGGGAGAGTAATGATATTAAGTCATTAACAAAGCACATGGCAAATAAGAAACATTCCCAATAATACCGAAAACATACTGGTAAATTGTCTCTGTGGCAGAGACCGCTCTAAGTGTTATCATGATTACTATTATGCTCATTAGCAAGCAAAAGCCTCCCCTCTTCTTTCCCATTTCCGGTGAGAGCTAGATTTTAAAGCTCCTCTGTCTGCTCCCCTGCGGCTGTTTCATTTCTTTCTCTCACAGAAACACCTTCCAGAAAGCTGTTTCCCTGAGCCTCTGCGTAGATAATAAGACTGCCCCAATATGACCAGCTTTGCAGCCTCCAGGCTTGGAGGTGCCCCGGGAAAAGAGAGAGCGGTGTGGTGCCCTTTCTAGTCCCTTCTCTGAGCCTCCGATTGTGTTTTCCTTCTGAGCACACGAGGCTGGAATCCCACGTCAGCTCAGAAAGGGAGCAAGAACGCAAGCCCCCCAAGTGAGCTGCTGGGAAATCCTATAAAAAGGCTCCCTCCATTTCCCTAATTTTCAGAGATGATGATTTATAGAGACATCTATCTTCCAGGCTAAATCTACTTCCGAGGACTTGAGCCGTCATCGATGTAAAACTAATGAAAGGTTTATGAGTTACCGAGCTCCGGGTACTATTGATAAACTCCCTTTCATGCCGCGTTACAGCCCGTCATCCGCACAGCTGTGGCCCTTTGATGCACAGAGCAGACATCAGAGGTGGGTCATTTTAATCCTTGCCTCTGAAGAGGAGAGCCTGCGCCCACAGGCTTGTCCCAGCCCGGGGGAGCAGGGAGGGAGGGGGTCCCGGTTGGCAGGAGAACTGGGGACCCGCAGAGACCTCAAGATGACACAAAAACATCCCAGGGATGGATGGTGGTGACAGTTGCACGACCATGTGAATGCACTAACTGTACTCTTAAAAAAAATGGTTAAAATGGTAAGTTTTACATTACGTCTATTTTAACACAATTTTTAAAAATTAAAAAAGGAAAGGCCATAGCCCTTTGGCCTGGTTGCTGTCTCAGGGCTCACTGTAGTCTGGGAGACCCCACTTCCTGAACACGGGACAGAGCTACTCTGAGGCCTCGCAACACGTGGCCTGGAGAACCTTCTAGATGTCTAACCTCTGACTTCCTTGCTGTACGGTGAACCCCCACCTCTGTCCGATGAGCGAGGCTTCCTCATTGAGAGGAAATGGAGCCTCACGTCACAGATGCAATAAATATAAGGTTAGCAGAGTGGGCTCTGGAGACAGATCGTCGCTCTGCCCCTAAGGGCTGTGTGGCTCTGGGCAAGCCTCCTTGCCCTCTCTGTGCTTCAGTTTGATCAACTACAAAATGGGGCGTAGCAACCCCACAGAGAGGCTGTAAGAAGTCAGCTCTTCGACCATGCTCACTATCAACCTAACACATAGTGAGTGCTCCATAAAGATGGGCCATTATTGTTCCCAGCTCCCCCTAGGCTCCAATCATGTTGATAGCACCGTCTTTGGATATGAAAGATAAAGCAGGTCTGCTCCTTCTAACACGGGGGGGCGGGGGGGGGAGGTGTGCAGCAAGCAGAGGGTAAGATGGGCGGAGCAGATGGGATGATGACAGAGCTGGGAGCGGGTGCACAGCAAGGGTCTACCTTCCCAGACAGCAGGTGCTCAGGTCAGTATTTCCAAAACAGAGTCCTGGGGACACCTATATGACCATCCTTAGGGGCTGGGCACTCTGGGGGCAGACACAGCCACCCCAGGGCCCACCCGGTAGCCACACTGTCAGCAGTGATAGTCAGGAATATAGGGGAAACTGTGACTTTTGAGGCCAGCTCATAAAAACCATGGCAGCTTCTGCCTCGTCCTCTCTCTTATCACTCACTCTGGGGAAGCCCCCACCGTATCGGGAGGAACCGAGGCCTCCTGAGGCTAGCGACCAGCATGTGAGAGTGCCCCATCTTGGAAGCAGGTCATCCAGCCCGTCAAGCCTTTGGATGACGACCGCCCTGGCTGACATCTTGACTGCAACCTCCAGGGAGACCCCGAGTGAGCTCGCTCCTGAATTCCTGACCCCCGGAAACTGGGAGGGATCAAAGATCTAGATGTTTGTGATTGTTTGAAGCTGCCAGGTTTGGGGGTATTTCTTTGTGCAGTGATGGATAACTGGTAACGGGTGGGAGGGAGAGGGGCGGGCAGCGCCGGGGGTCTCCCACGTGGGGTGTGGAGCTGAGGGAAGACATTCCCGTGTACCTCCTCCACACAGTTGAAGTCAAGTCCTCTTCTGTGTTTTGCTCCTTTCCCAACACCCCATGCTCCTCCCACCTCTGTGCCTTGAATGTAATGCTTTCTCTCCCAGTCTCTCGTCCAGTCTCTCATGCCAGTCTCTCACGGGCAGTTTTTGTCACCTTTTGGGGCACCCCCGGGATAACCTGTATTTTCATGGATACCTGAGGGGGTTGAGCTGCAAGGCTTGGTTCCATAAACTCTGGAATTCAGCACTTAAATTCCATGAATCCACTCTGCCCTTCCTCCCTGTTCCCTGGCACCCAGAGGCTGCTCAACGTAAGGGTGTTGAATGAATAAATGAATGAGCATCAAAGGCAGGCTTGGGGAGGAAGAGAGGGTCCATGCGAGGTGGGGAGGAGGGCAGAGCTTGGCCTGGGTGAATGGAAGGGGCACGGGCTGCATCTAGGTCTGTGAGTTTCAGGTCTGCTCCTTCTAACCAGCAAGAGAGCCTTTCTCTCCTGCTGCCCCCAGACCTTCCCGGGGGGGGGGGACCTTTGCTTGAAAGGTCCCTGCGTTTGTCACACTGTCACACTCCTTCCCTGAACCTTGTCCTTCCTTGCCCACTGTTTCCTGTGCCCCACGGGCAGCCCTCCAGAGTCCCTTCCCTTCATCCAGACCTGGAGGGGAGATGCGCCGCAGTCAGACAAATCTGATTTCCAAAACAGGTTTAAAGGTCTTTTCCCAGAGACCCTGAGCTCATTTCTTCCTTCTGTGTCTCTCAAGTGCCAAGGCAGCAATTCGGATCTCCAACACTCTGAGCAGGGGTGCAGCCAAGTTCTTTATTACACAGGATGAATTTGTTATGTGGGGATTCTTTGGCCTGAAGGATCGCTTAATGTCCTTATGTCGCACGGCATCCCAGCCTGGCTCACTGGTGCTCAGAGGCGAGACAGCCGCCTCACTGAGGGGCTGTGACCAGGGAGGGCTCACCTGCAGACTCGAGTCTCACTGCCGGCCATTCGTATGTATTGGGTGCCCAGCAAAATCAAATCCCAGAGAAGTATGTCACTGGTCCAGAGTCCCAGGGCGGGAAGTGGCCGAGCTGAGATTTGCTCTCAGGCCTATCTGATTTCAAAGACCCCTGCTCTTGACCGTGAGGCCTCGCTGAGTCAGGCTGACCAACCACGCCAGGGGTACGCACGCCCCCTCCAGCTCCCAGCCCAACCAGGGGCCTTATGGGATCTGAGCAGGCCTGAGACAGAGGCCAAAGGAAGTGACAGCCTGGGGTGGAGGTTCCCACGTCCCTGATTCCCGCAGGCCCTTCCAGCTCCCAGAGGCCAAGCGGAGAGTCTGTGGTTTCCTGCTTGGCTGAATTCGACTCCCGTTGGAGGCAGAGCAGGGTAGTTTACCATCTCTCATTGTGGGGCTTATCTTTTGAAACTCTGCAGTGCATGTGGATACGTGTGAGCCAAAGGAAGCAGAGGAAAGATTAAACAGGGAAAGGATTAAAATCTACCGAGCTCCCTGTGCTCTGCGGAGCCTCCCTTGCAAGCAATCCTGTGATCGCTCTATTAGCCTGCGCGGGCCACTGGCTCTCGTGCAAGAAGGGCTGAGACCCCACCCCTGCCTCGAGTCATGGAGAAAGCCGCATATTCAAGGCAGGGGGAGGGGTGGGAGGCAGGGTGTATTTGGGAAGCAGGGAAACACACAAGTAGGTTTCATTTGAATAAAACTCAGGGTGAGAGCAAAGGGATGATATGTGGGGATGTCCTCACTCAGCTCCACACCCCACGTAGGGGACCCCCCCCCCGGCGCTGCCCACCCCCCTCCCTCCCACCTGTATCAGTTATCTGTCTGCGGTATCTTATCGGACCCTCAGATCAACCCTACTCGGTATGAAAGAAGACCACACAAGGGTGTGAATACCAGGAGCTGAGCGTTCTTGGGGACACCTCTACGGACAGCTCCATGTCCCTGGTCAGGACAAGCCTTGGTCTACGAAGTTCAAGGAAGCAAACACTCAGACCGAGGCTCTTCAAGGTGCCTTCCAACAGTGACGGCTCGGGTGTGTGTGGTATAGGCCAGGCTGGTGCCTTCCCCATGCGGAAGGGGTCAGGTCGGTCAGGAGGACCCTCTGTGTCTCTCAAATCATGCCGGCACATGAGACTGAACGCACCCTTGGCCGTTGTCCGATGGCCCATGTGGCTTCTGGGGTGCTTATCTCCAGAGCAGGCCTGGAAACGTGCCCTCCAGCAAATCCCAGAGACACCGGCCAGTTAGACACCCCACGTGGCCGGGACCACGCCGGGTCCCGGACCTACTCAGAGGTTAGTGCGGTAGTTGGGGAAGGTCTCCGCATGCCCAGCCAGGGTCCTGGACAGCTCAGACCTGCCTGCCCCTCGGGCTGTGCGGGCCTTGTGTAATTGGAATGCCAGGCAGCAGCTGCCGACAATTTTATCACACTCTGTATAATGTGTAAATACCATTAAGTTAGACAGATTTTCTCATTAATTCTCAGTCCCAGTGACAGACTAGGAATTAACACAATTGATTTTCCAGTCCCTACTCATTATCAATCATCCCCCAGAACTTAGTCACATTTCATCTGTTCCACCTGGGCCCCAGCATCTATTTGGAGGCTTCAACATATATTAAACTAATAAAGAGCAATGGGCAGTGCCGCGTCAGCCCTGGAAACTGGTGGGGATGAGCAAAGAGACAAACCTTGGGCAAAAAGTTGCTTCCAGGGCTTCTAGATGGAAGAACAGACAGAGAACTGGAGGGCATTGGCCAGCAGGTGCTCGGGCAAGGGTGTTAGTAATTGGTTATGAATTGCTGTGTGACAAACCACCCCCAAAACTTAGTGGCTTAGAACGACTATTTATGTGCTCGTGATTCTGTGGGTGGGTGTCTTGGGCTGGTCCTTCCTGGACTCACGTGCAGTCAGCTGGTGGCTAGTATGGCCAGAGGATCTAAAACGGGCCTTGCGCACACGTCTGGTGGTTGGGGCTGGCTCGTCAGCTGGATGGTCTGGGGGTCCCTCAGCTGGGACAGCTCATCTCCGCTTCATGTGGCTTCTCATGAGGCTACACCTGACTCCTTCAGCTGGTGGTCTCAGGTTAGTCCCAAGGGGAGCAGGGCAGAAGCTGCAAGGCCTGTCAGGGCCTAGGCTGGGAAGCGTTACCTCCACTATATTGTGTTGGCCAAAGGAAGCCAAAGATCAACCCAGACTCAGGGGGATGTGAAGGAGACTCTGCCTCTTGACAAGGAGACTGGAGAGTAGGCACATTGCAAAGAGGTGTGCCACAGGGGGAGGAGGGCTCGTGGCACATAGGGTACCCCGGTCACCAATCTGGAATCTGCCTCTGGAGCCCTCCTCTAATGGGCAGTTCCTTTCTGATCCTTCAGACCAAGAGGAGGTGACTCTCATTCAAGACCTGACATTTGGGCGGGACCCCTGGGTGGCTCAGTCGGTGAAGCATCTGCCTTCAGCTCAGGTCATGATCCCGGGGTCCTGGGATCGAGTCCCACATCGGGCTCCTAGCTCAGCAGGGAGCCTGCTTCTCCCTCTGCCTGCCGCTCCCCCTGCTTGTGCTCTCTCTCTCTCTGACAAATAAATAAAATCTTAAAAAAAAAAAAAAAAAACCTGACATTGGGACCCATCAAAGCAGCAGAGAAATGTGCATTCCAGCAATGTGGCAGCAAGCACATCTGACACTGAGCGAAGGGACAAGAGGTGGATGGAGGAGGTGACCTCTGTCAAATTCTTACCTCTGCCTCAATCTGACTTCCTTGCCACCCGGAAGTTTCTGGGCCGTCTCACCCCCAAAGCTCAGTAGTATGTCTTCAGAAATTCCCACCTGAATTTAATATTTAATGTATTTAATATACAATACAAAATATTGTGATTTTAATATTACACACTTGCAGAAGCAAGTCTTTTGTGAACAAATGCATGTTGTGTGTAATGCACTCATTCCAAGTCCAAAACGATTGCAGATTATCTGTTTTCTACTCTCTGTGCCATCTCACCCAAAAAGTGGTTATTTAATTTCGATGATATAATTGTGGAAGTATTAATCTCTACTTGACAAAGGGCTTTTGGAGCAAACGTTTCATCGAGGCGCAACGTACACTCAAAAGAGTGTACGAGTTATAAGGGTATACTGCGATGAATCTTCTCAAAGTGAATGCATCTGTTTACTATGTGCCCCGAATCTCCTCCAACCGCTCTCCTGACTTCTGACACCGTGGATTAGTTTTTAAAGTATATTCGGAGGGAACATGCTTGAAAAAGGCCCATCTGCCCAGCCCAAGTCTGTGGGAAATGGTTAAGGCACGGTCACTGCCTTCAGGGCTATTGGATCAGGAGTCCCTGCTTGGGGGAAAGAGATGGCTTTCCAATTTCCCAGGGCTCCTCTCCATCCTGAGTCTTTTGAGTGTTGTCCTTAGGGCAAAACCCTTTGCTCCAGAAAGCACCTCTTTTGCCACACCAGATCTGAGCATGGGAGCAGGGGTGGAAGGGGGTGAGTGTGGAGGGGGGCAGAAGAGTGAGGGGAGGGAATAAAGAGCTACCAGAGGTAAGCAAGCCTTTGGGGGCTCTGGCCAGATTCCTTCCATTTTGTTCTGGATGGTGTTCCTCCCCCAACCCCTTGTCACTCGAGTGGGGGGAGGTTCAGGGCAGGCTGTGGGATGGTATTCACACTGGTGCAGAAGGCAGTAAGGTGGGGAAGGGCCCAAGGGCATTAGGAAACATTCCCAAGATGCTCCTGAGTGGTTCCTGGAGCGGAACAAAGTGGGTGGGCCACAGGGGAGGGGGCAAGCCCTCCCTCAACTCTCGTCCTCTTAGGTAAGCCCATGCACTCACCGGGAATCATCACTAGATAATAATTGTCTTTATGGAAACCATTTCAAATGAATTCTAATGTGCTTTAATTATGTGACTTTTTTAGAAGTTCTGCTACAGGGAGGTGAAATAGGTTTTGAATATTAAGTAGTAAGAGGTTACGAAGGGCATCTCTGCCTGGTGGGCACCTCCCCAGTTAATTAGCTGCCGAATACCCATCAGGTAAAGGGGGGATGACAGGACAGGGACTCCCCTGCCCCCATCAATGTTGACGTTCTCTCTTCTTTCATCAGACTCATTGGGATGGCCCAGGGCACTCTCTGTCCCTGGGAAGTGGTTTGTTGGGGGCACCTGGAATCAGCCCCTGGCCCCTGCTGGGGGAGCAGACAGACACAGAGCAGGGGGTGGTGAGAGGCAAGGCAGCAGGGGATGGGTCCATCTCCACCCCATCTCTGCCACCTCTACCCCACTGAGATATGGAGGAGGCCCCTGTGGGGACAGAGGTGGCCCTGTCTCTGAGCTTCTGGGGTTTGAGAGTCCGCAGGGCATAAAAAGTTTCCCCCCACTCCAGCCAGGAGCGGAAAGGCTGGGATAGGTCTTTAGTCTTACGCAGCGGGTCTCAGCAGAGCTGGGCAACCAGTGATGGGCAGGACCAGGTCCCTCTGGGAACTGCTCTCCTGCATCCCTCGTTTTCTCACAGAGCCCCTCGAGCCTCCCTCCCAGGCAGCAGCGCAGGGCTAGACATCTCTCTTCTCATCTGTCCCTTGCCAAAACTTACCCATCTTGTGTGGCATTCATTTGGGGCCCCATCCTCTGTTCTCCCTGGTGACGGGCAGGTTCCCCCCCACCCCCACCCCGTGAGCTCTCCTCAGTTATGCACTTGTATTTTGGCGGGGACCTTTGGGAAAGAGAATGCCTTCATCCAGAGGACTGACTGATGGTGGGCAGAGGCAGAGGTACCATGCAGGTAGCTGCAGAGCTATTTCGGTGCATGGGAGCCTCTGAACTCCCATTAAGTCAGAGCCGAGGTGACCTGATGGAAGAGGATGTTCTGCTCTTCCACGAGAAGTTTTTGCCTGCAAATCAGCATGCTGCTGTCAGAGCTCGGGTGAAGGTTAAGCCTTTAAGAATGTGCTCGGCAGCAGATCGATGAATGAGCAGATGAATGAATGAATGAGTGAATCCGAAACAAGAATAGGACTCAGACCTTGAGCCCATCAGCCCTTGACCTCATCCAACCTCCCAAGTCCTGGGAGTCAAGGCAGAAGGCCGGGGGTACCCATCGTCCCTTCCTCTAACATCCAAGTACTGCACCGAGGAGAGACCAGGAGGCAGGTCCTCCCAGAACCAGTCCTCGGCACCTGCCAGCCCTGGGACTCTCGGGGCAGGGGGAGGAGGTTCTTCCCTGCACCCACTCTATCCCAAACCGCAAGTCCCACTGAAGTGCAAGCTTCCGGAAAGAGCCTGAAATAGACGCATGATTCCGTCCCCATTTCTCCGTTCCCCCTCCTGCGCTTAAGTGCCTATTAGGGACAAAGGGACGGGAACAGAGGACAATAACATCTGTTTTTCCAACAAGCAGTGACAATGCAGATCTGGGAGCGGAGCTCACGTCAGCCCTGGGCCCAGATGCAGCCCTGCAGCTGCGGAAGCAACTGGCGCTTGATCATTTCATGAGATTATCTCCCAATCAGCGGCTCCTCACTTGTTTGCTTTATTCCCACCCAGGGAGCCATCACCGCTCTCCCTGCTCTCCGCAGGGTCAGGCCTGCCGCTCTGCTTGCATTCTCTGTCGTGGGCTGGGCCCGGGTTTCAGGAGCAATCCCACCCCTGCCTTCTGGAGGCTGGGACCGAGGCTTGGCATGCCAGAGAGCATGGTGGGAAGAGCACTAGATTTGGAGTCACAGGACCTGCCTTCCAATCCTGGCTGGGCCACCGGCTCCACAACCCTGAGTGGCTGTATCTGCCTGGGGACATTGAGAGAAGGTGCTTGATCTTGCTGCAGGAGCCTCAGTCTCTTCATCTCTAAAATGGGAACGGTTATAACTCCCTCATGGAGTTGCTATGAGTCTCCAGGATGATAACACACATGTGTGAGCCTCTTTCGGGTCAGACGGCGAAAGAAGGGAGAACAAGGCTGAGGAGGCCCCGCAGTGTGGCTTTCCTTACGTGATTTTGTCTGAGAACCCTCTGGCCCGAAGATGATGGCTACCAAATTTGCAGGAGCCACGCTTCTGCTCCAGATTGGAGGGATGGCTAAGACGATCTCTGGGGTCAGAGGGCACAAAGCATGGGATCATCCAGCCCCTTCCCAAATAGTGGGAACCCCGAGACCCTCTCTCTGACAGGCCTTGACCCTACCTCTTCTATCTCTCCTCCAGCAGCCAGAGCAGCCAGCTCGTGCAGGGGAGCTCAGTGCGGCTGGGGAGGGGAGGGGAGTGAGGGGAGACCCAGGAAGGAGAGTGGAAGACAATGACAGACAGGCAGCTGTGGTTCTTTCAACATTTTTAAAGAGGTTTAAATTCAAAGTGAGATTTATAAAAAAAACAACCCATTGTGCTTTCCCCCCTTCCCAAGAAAGGAGAAGTGTTGAAAATGAGATTTTTAACCGAATGAGTGCCGCATTTAGAGCCGGAGAGGAGCCGATTTGGGGCTGCCCTTCGGTGGTCTTGTGACCTCGAGCGAGTCCCATAACCACTCAGCCCGTGAAGCCAGCTGAGGCCGTACCTGTCCGGGCTGCAGGGAGGCCAGGCCAAGAGGCACATGAAGAGCTTGGTGAATGCCAGCCTGCCTCCTGGACCCAGAGGATGGAGACTCTCCCTCTGACGGTGGTTAGGCGGTGTGGACGGGCTGATGTCACTCCCACCCACCCCATCCCCCCACCAGCTCGCCAAACCCACCCCAAGGGGCTAGAGAACTAGCGTCCCGGGTCACCCAGGCAGCCAGCGGCATTTCCAGGGCAGGAGCTGGCCTCTCCCAGGGGACCTGGGGAAGCAGGTCTCCCAGCTATCCAGGGCAAGTCAAGGTGAATTGAGCTGCAGCCGCTGGGGGGGTGGGGAGGAGGGTGGCCAGAGGCTACACAGCACTCTTTCCCACTTGACTAACTCGGTTATCTTTGCTCTTCACCATCCCCTCCTCGTCCCTCGGAAAAGGAATGGCTCTTAGCGCAGCAGGCTGCCCCTGTGCCCAACCTCTGTTCTGAGCTGGCGAGATAAGGAACAGTTCCATCTCCCCACCTCTGCCCGAAGCTCTGGGCTCTCATTTGCTCAAATCCCCGTGGTCTCCTTTTATCCTCTCTGGAATTGCACGGAGATTGGTTATCTGGTAATTGAGATTGTTTTACAAGGTGTCGCTCATTGCATTGGGTTCCATTAACTTTCAGCTCTTCCTGAAAACCCAGAATAATAATCATCCTGTTGGTGAGGGCACAGATGGCAGGTACCCCCCTCCACATACGTAAGTGCGCACATACATACGCACACATGTGTGCCTATGGGCAAATTTTTTTACTATAACGACAACCCTGATAAAACAGACTTCAGACATTTCTCGGATGTTCTACCCTTGTGGAACTTTGAGGGGAGCCCAAGGAGATGATGTTACCTCTCTCCAGGGTGCATGTGGGGAAAAGGACCCCCTCAAAGGGGTAACACAGCTTGGCTGAGCGCACGCAGTGGGCAAACGATACAGCCTGGACTTGATTAAACTCGGTGCTGTCAGACTCCATGAGTGATAGAAGGAGGGCCTGTTTGTCTGTCTTTCCTTTGGGATTGCACGATTCCTGAGGATAGGACCAGGTCTCACTCACCGTTACATCCCAGAGCCTAGCCCAGGGCTGTTAACACAGCGTGTACTTGCTCAATTAACCGTGAATGACTGGCTGGCCCCGCAGCCGCCTGCAGGTGGCGCCAGAGAGGACCCGCGGTCAGAAGCCCGGGTGAAAGAGGTTCTTGTAAGCCGAGAACTGATGATCCGGGTCTGGAACAATGAGGCGTGGAGAAATTAATCTCTGCCACCCTCCTTCTCCCACAACCCTTTGGGCCTCTATGACAGCACTTGCGACGGCATGAGAATAACGTATGCGTGTGTGCTCTCGCCACCAGCTCACTGTGAGTCTCCAAGAGCAGGGGCGTGCCCCATTTATCTTCAGTCCTGAGACACAGCTGGTCAGAGCATGCTCAGTAAAGGTCGTTGGCCAGGGAAGTGTCCACTGGAAGGCCCTGGGTGGGGACAGCTGGTGACAGTGGTGACCTCCAACCACCCGGGCATCTCTCCTGAATCTGGACCTCGCTGCTGGCATTCCGGGGGGGCCCGGTGGAGCCCAGAGCTGAGGCAGTCTTCCCAGCCCCTAACGATTGCTTTGCCTGGGCCTCGTCCCTCACGGCCATTCATCTTGATTAGGTATTGGCAGCCTGGGCTGATTAAATGCCCCACCATCCCCTCCTGTTTGTTTCTCAGCAAGGGGGTGTCAGGGTGTTTCATTCTTCAGGCTTTGACCTTGGCAGTGGTGGGATGGCCCTTCACACACCTGCCTCAGTGCTGCAGTTGTCTGGCTGTGCGGCCAGAGAGCTTCATGAAGGAAGCTTCACCCAAACTCTCAGGCAGCCATCAGGGGACTTTCTCCAGCTGGGGTCTGCCAGCACCTCAGCTTCCACGGAAATTATCGCCCTCATGGCCGCCTCTTCCTGGAAGCCTTGATCACAACTCATCATCACCTCTTCCAGGAAGCCTGCCTGGAAGCCTTGCTGATTAGCTCCATCCAGCGCCCCCTTCTCTACCCGCAGGGAACCGTGGTTGCCAGTGTTTATTCTTTCGGTGATGTGCATTAGCCTGTCTCACTGAGTCTTCTGTGTCCCAAACGCCATGTAACTATCAGCTCCAGGGGCCGCCCCACCCTGAAGGTGGGGAGAGGCTCCTTCAGTCTCCCCCACCCCCTCCGCCCGGCAGGCAGCCACATTCTCAGGAAGGAGAGTCACCCACATTCCTGATGTGGGCACTCCGAGTCAGTGGCTCGGTGGGGACTGCAAGAAACAGAGAAAATGAACATGGGCCAATGGGTGCAGAAGTAGAAATTTAACGCGAACGGACCTCCCCGTGTCACTGTGGGTGGGCAGTGGTCACTCTCCATGATCTGGGGATGAGAGACTGACCAGAGCAGGTGAGGCAAGCTGCTTCATTACTGTCCCTGCAGAGCCAGCCCCCTGGAGGGGTTGGAGGGGGCAGCGCAGTGGGCCCGGGCGGTGCACGGGAAGGGGCAGTACCCAGTCCATGGCGCCTCCTCTCCCTCCAACTGCTTGTCTCTTCTGCCAGCTGCAGGCTGTCTGCATGCCTCGCTGGGGCACCCCCTGCCAAGAGGTGGCTATCCCTCCATGCTGGGAACCACCTCCCTGGGCCCTGGGCCACCTCTGTGGGCCGGCAGCTGGCCCAATCACTCGCACACTCTTGGGAGCAACTCCAGGAACACCTGCCTATGACCACTGGCGGGGTCAGGGAAATCGTGAAGGCTGGTCCCTCTCTGATGCTTCTGAAGCCCCCTTCTTGGGCAGCCCCACCATCAGCCTTGTGCCCGCTTCCTCAACCACCCCCACTGCTAAGAGCAGACCAACTGACTGAGTCCCCAATGTACCAGGTGCTGCAGGGCACACAAGACAGAGATGAGGTGCAGGGTTTGTGTTGTGCTTCCGTCACTTACTAGCTGGGTGACCCTGGGAAAATTTAATAAACTCCCTGAGCCTCAGTTTCCTCTCTTCTGCAAAGGAGACCTTAATACCCCACTCATGGGGTATTAAAAGAATGTATTTTCGCTTTTAGAACAATGCCTAACACACAGAGATAGCTTTATTATTGTCATTCACTCAGTCACTCAGCAAACATTTATGTAGAGGCTTCCATGTACCAAGAAGACGGGCTGGATCTTTTAGAAGAGCTTACGAGTTCCTGCCCTATTTCCCTTCCACTCCCTACCCCGAGGGGAACGCACCTGTCCTTACTGCTCAGGGTCAGCAGGCGAGATGCAGCAGTGCAGGCTCTCACCATCGGGCAGCCCAGGAAGGTCTAGCCGCTGCAAGGAACTCGGTCAGGAGACGACCAGTGCCTGAGCACCTGCACCGTGAGCCCAGGCACTGTGCTCGGGCTGACTTCCGACCATAAGTAAAATAGGGACGGTCCTTGCGCTCGAGTCCTGCCACCTGCTGGGGGAGACTGATGGCAGTCATGTTGGCAAACTGATAGACCCCGTGCCCCAGCCTTCCCTGTGAAACCCACTGTGACCCTAATGGGGGCGCTGCTGAGGCAGGCTGGGGGGAGCAGGGAGGGATATGGCAGGGGTGCAGGGGTGTGGACTTGGGATGTCCCTTGAGTCACACCGCACAGAGAGCGGCCTCTCTGGATGTATTAGCATCGTAGTACACCCCCAGACCAACTTCCCTTGACGCCCAAAACCTGGTTGATAGCATGTGATCAAGACCCTCGCTGTCCTCCTCAAGACCCTCCCAGAGCCCTCGGGGTGTCCAGTGGGTCAGGGACGCTGAAGGGGTCCGTGCCTTGCCATGATCGCCTTTCCCCCACCATCTGCAGGCGCTCCTGAAGAGCCGGGGCTCAGCCCTTGTCACCTCTGCAGGCAGGGGACCTGACTTGGTTTACATGGCCATTTGGCATCCTGGCTTAGTGACTCGTGGCGGGAGGGCTGTACCGATTTGAAGGAGGGCAAATCACAAATGTCAGCTGGCTGAGACCCAAGTGCCAGATCCTTGCCAGAGGCACTGCTTTAATACCAGCCTGCACCGTCTGGAGCCCGTAATGAAAGAGGCTGACAGTCCATTAGCAGCAGAGTGGTCCGCAGGGCTCGGAGGAAAGAAGCTGTCTGTCATGCACCTCACTCCAAGGGCAAAATCAACCCTGTGTGTGTGTGTGTGTGTGTGTGTGTTCCTGCGCACGCCCACGTGTGTGTGTATACATCTCTAAAAAAAGGAATATTAATCACAGCTGTGCCTGTTAAAATAGGCACAAACAACCATCTGACATCACAGAGAGGAAATGGTGACATAGTTCTTGTCCTCTGTCCTCCTGACCCCTGGGGGCAGGTTTGAGAGACAATCCCAGAAAAACTGAACAACCGTATCACAGGATTGGGAGATCCTTAAGGTCTAGAAAGTTCTTAAGTGGCTAGAAAGTTCTTCCTGAGCTAAGAGCTTAAACTTGGAGCCATATAACTTCTACCCACTGGTCCCAGGTTTGCCCTTTGAAGTCACACACGCACACAAATCCTTTTTCCCCAGAACAGCCCTCTCCTGAGTCTCCTTGCCACGAGGACATGGTTTGAAGTGCCCTCACCAGTGTGCCTACTGCTTCCTTGACAAGACCTGGTCTGTGAATCACACCTTCAAAATGCAATTCCCATCCTGAGAGATATAAAATCTTTGCTGCAGCTGTTACCAGTGTGAAAACACACATGCATGGGCACGCGCACGCACACACGCGGGCACACAGAAATAAAGTTCCTCTGACTGCATCTTCATCCATTTCTCATTTCATGCCATATTGTCAAACGCCTTGCCGCAATCCAAGTATATTATATCCGCGGCATGTTTCTGACCCATCTCCATACTGACTATCAAAAGAAAAAACAGAAACCAAGAAAGGAAAGGAGCTCAGAAAGGGACCCAGCCCCCCAGGTTCGATCCAACAACACAGGGATGGACAGGATCTACGTCTTCCTTGTTCTGGACACTGGCCGCCTGTTAATTCTGCCTCGGATCACGTTAACCTTCATGGAAGTCAGAACTCGTTACTGACTCACACTGACCTTCGGGCCAGGTAACAGGCTCAGACTTTGGTGTGCTTGTTTGGATACAGGATTAACAGAGGAGTTAATACCATGGGATGTATTTTGTTGCCCCCCTCCAGAAGAGGCCAGCATTGAGCCCCCCACCCCACCCCGGTGGATTTTGTGCAAAGGTCTACAAGGGGTGGGGAAGCAGGGAGATGCTTTGAATACGGGAGGTGGACAAGGTAGATCGTGGAGGGAACAGGTGCTTCCCCGAGACTAGGCCAAAATGGGGATTGGGTGGCAGGAAGGCGCGCCCTCCAGGCCCACAGTACTCTTTAGCAAGGAGGATCTACTGTCAGGGGCATTTGAGCCCTTCTAGAGCAATATCTAAGAAACAAGAGTGGATTCCAGGGCTGAACCCCAGCATGAAGCAGATGGAAGCAACCTCACAGATAGTGAGCGAGCAAGAGCCCGGCCAACACGCCTAGCTCCTGCCCCCCAGAGACCCAGGAGGCCTAGGTGATCCCAGAGGGAAGGGGGTGGGCCTAACAAGTGACTGAGGCTAAATTTCCAGCTACCCCACTGGAGAGCAGAATAAGTCTGACTCACAGAAATAAAGGCACATGATACGGTCTCCCAGGGTCATTGAAAAAATTCATACCCGCCACATCTACGGCTGCCACGCCACGGAGCTCCCCCTTCTGATGTCATGCCGTTGACTTGGGGGACCCAAGTATATTTATATTTATCCATGCTAAATTTTTCCTCTGACTCATCAAAGCAGCCTTTTGATTTATGAGGATCCTAATGGTCAGCCATTTTATAAGCTCTTCCTCCAAGGTTTACAAAACCTGTGATTTGGGCTAATTCCAGTCGTTGACAACAGGTGTTGGACCCCGCCAGGCAAAGGGCGGAGGGCAGGCTCACACGGGCTGCTACAGGCCTCCTTGCCCATTGGCATGACACCCCGACCAGCCTGCTCTCTCCCACAGCTTGTTCCGTCTCCCGCAAATTCCTCCGGCTAAACTGGTATCCATTCTGCATATCTCTGCTTTGTTCCTAAGGACATATTGTCAAATGCCTCGCTGAAACCCAAACATACTCTTTCTACTACATGTTCTCCGTCCATCAGCACAGTGACCCTATCAAGAAAAAAGAAAAATGAAAGTAGCTAAGGACAGGGGGAGCGAGGTTAATCTGGCCTAGCTGGCTCTAAGCAGTCCCTCCGGTCTCTCCTAAAGGCTCATCAAGTCTGGTCAAACCCTCCCCAGATTCATCATCAAAGATCAGAGGACGCACCCCCACCCCCACCGAATGTCCCAGTGTTCCTGTGCTGGTCTCCTAAGGTTTACGATTCCAAGTTCACAGTAAGACAAGAAGGAGGAAAGCAAAGATGACTGATAAATATTGTTTTTATTAACAAGTCTAAAGAAGACCTTCATTGAATCAGGAGATGTAATACAAATTGTGGTGGCCTGCATATAAAACCTGGCACTAAATTTGGCCTTTTAGAAATATTTATATATAAAAATACGCATTAAAATCTGTACCACGATGCAGTGCAGAGGCCAACGGACACCTCCCGGCATGAGGGCTTACGAAGGTGGGTGTGGTCTGGGGATGCAGGGAGCTCCGGTCCTAGAGCTGCAGGAGGGAGCCCTGTGTGAGAACGGCCTGCTCTCAAGAGGAGCCACAAGAGCCTGGCTTTGAAGCACAATGCCCTGGGCCTGGTGTAAAACAAAAATGGTGCTGGGAAGAATGGCAGGAGAATTCCTTCTCCTGTTACTGGGCTCTGACCACCATTCGAGGATTCTGGACCTCTGTAGACAAACCACCTTTAGCTTTGGAGGAATGCCTGCAATTTCCAAACATGTTTTTTCCAAGGAGACTGACCAATTCTAACTCCAAGGAGCCAAATCATAATTAACCTGATTTGAAAGGGTAAGAACTAGTTCTTGTCTCTTTCGGCGGCCAAGACCCTGAAACACCAATCAGAAAGGCTATAATCACAACAGAAAAGTATAATGATGATGGTCTCAATCTATTTCAGTCTTAGACCAAAGGCAGCTGAGCCACTCTTGCCCAGAAATTGTACTTTGCAGGCAGTGAAGTGAGAAGCAGCTACGATCAGCACTGGAATTCCCCCATTCTGGGAGCAAAAGATCTTTGCACAAGGCAACGGAAGCCTTTGGGAGAAGCAGGGTCAATACTGCATGTCTGTCTTCAAAGAGGAAGACACAGTGCCTTCCCTGGCAGGGCCTGCCATTTTGGCTGAACAGGGTCAGGACTGTGTCTATCGGCTTATTCGTTCACGGATGAGCGGACGTCCCTGGTCTGCTCATCCTGTGGCTCTGTGGGAAATGACAACTGTCCCCAACTCAGCTGCTACACTGCTACGCAAATAGTCAGGCTCCGTGGCTGGGAGACACACAAATGGGCACCGGACAGAAGGTGGGCACAGGGAGGCAGGAGGAAAGGCGATGGGTCAGGGGAAGGAGCTTTAAGGAGTCCGAAATCCCTACGATTTCAGGGCTCTTAATAGTTACTGAAAGGGCTGGAGTCCTTCCTGCCATCCAGTAGATCCTGCAAAGGGAAAACAGCAGCGGTACCAGTTTCTAATCAAAAGCAGAGTGACTTTCTCAGCTGCCTCCAGGGTGGGGTTGCTCCCTTCCCCAGCCCTCAGCTTGGCTAGCTGGCTGCAGGTTGATCTGCCACTTCTCTGCTGGGGCAGTAAGTGAAAGGAGAGATGAAGGGTCAAAGTGTCCGAATCCCGACCTAGGCAAAAAGCCGGGAGCCACGGTAGGCTGTAAATGAGGGACTTTCTCTCTCAAGCAGTGTATTTCAGGCCCCAAGGGCTCAGGGTAAGAGACAGATGCGCCCCGGGTCACTGGGGCCTGGCACCGATCACGGGCACATCCTGCGAGACCAAGCTACCAGGATGACACCTCCGGCGGGTGAGCAGGGCAAGCGGGAGCCCAGTGACTACTGCGCTTCCAGGACAGGAGGCCAACCCGGCAGCTCCTTCACAGTCTTAGGGCCTTTTAATCTGCTTTAAAGTGACCTAACATCACCCCCTAGTGGAAATTATAAATAAAACAAGGACCACGCAGCCAGTTCACCCGCTACCAGTGGTTTCGAGATTCACCATAAAACGGAGTAATACAAAATGAAAACCTTATCTTTAGAAAGATAATAATAAAAAAAGGTGGGAGTTCAGAAGCCAACCTCAGCCCCCTCGCTGCTAAGTCACCCTCCCTCCTCGGATTCTCTGCCTTCAACAGACACATTCCAATACTGGGAACGGGGAGGGGGAGCTCCGGGTCCCCTCACAGTTTGGGCAGACTGCCCGCTGGGGCCAGAATGATGCCAAAGACATAGAAGAGCCCCAGCAAGAGGTTGAGTTTGGCAGTCCTCTGGGGCAGTTTGTTGAAAGTCTGGCTTCGGAACTGTCTCTCCAGGGAGAAGGCCATGGGGATGGTGAGGAGGGGGAGGGCCAGACTGATGCTGCAGTGTGTGGCCAGGATGCTGAAGATCAGGTAGGGCAGGAAGAGCAGCGTGTTGTAGAGCATGTAGGAGAGGGTAGGGCCGATGAGGATGGCGAGCGTGACGATGCCGGCCTCCCTGTCGGACTCCATGTCCCGGGTGTTGTTGGAATGGAGAATGGCCTCGGTGCTGAGGGCGAGGGGGATGGCGTAGACCAGTGGGAAGACCGCCAGGGACCCCACCTGGACGGCATAGGCGAACATCACAGCCAGCGGGCCAAAAGTGATGAGGATGACGAGGTCTCCCAGAGCCACATACTTGAATCCAATTCCTACGGCCAGAAAACCCAGAGAGTTGGTGTGAGATCAAGGGCTGGAAATTGAGGGGCTGTTCATCAGTCCAAAGGCAGGCTACTCCTGGCTGGGAGCGGTGAGTTCTCGGATGGTGAGAACGGCCAGTCAGTGAGCTCCCTGCCCCACCCCCCCGAGCAAACCTGATTTTGTCTCCGATGACACAGAGGGGCAGAGAACACTCATCTTTTAGCACCCAGTTAGGCTTCAGAGTCAAGTTTTCCTTCCTACTGTCCCCAGCAAAGTCCTTCAACAAAGAGCAGTGGGTTCCCACTACACACACTATTTAACCAGAGAGCCGTGAAGGCTCTAAAAGGTCTTACAATCTGGGTCTTTGGCTTCTTTCTCCCTTCACCGACCCCTGCAAGACATGGCTTCTGTCGGTCAGTCCCTCACAGAATACCCATCCCAGTCTCTTTGCTGCCTCCTTCTTCCACAACCTCTGGGGGGATCTGGTTTTGAAAACCCCCAGGGCATCTCAGTGAAATTTCAGGATACCCACTCTACATAAAGAAACTTCCACTCACGTGATAAATAAAACAGCTAAGACGACAAAGTTACAGTGCTGCTTCCCCTCTCTGGTTCCCCTGAAGTTACAACTAAATCACCCCAAACTCCTCTTCCTATACTGCTAACCCACTTCAAATCCTGTCTAAACCACTTCATTCAAACCTGCCCAGTTCTCTCCAGCGATGCCACACTCCATCGGATCTCACTCCATCCCCAAATCTGAGTCATGGTCACCCTATGCGGGGAACACTGTGACGCCCATTCTCAGGACCTCTCCTCCCCCTCCCTCCCTCCCTCCCCTTATCTCCATGGGCAGCCAGAGGGGTCCTTTGGAAATGCTCACCGGACCGTGCCCCTCCCCCAACATACACCGGAAAACCCTTTGCACAGGTTGTCCTCAGATCTTTCACCAGCTCACCTCTGGGCCTGCCCTGCCTCCTCCCTCCAGCCTCACCTTGAGCTCCCCGCTCCTCCACTCATATTTCCGTAGGTTCCTCGGGGCCTTCAGACACCCCACCCGGCCCTTGCCAGCCTAACTCCTATTCACCCTTCAAAACGTTAAAGACCATTCCTCCAGGCAGCCTTCCCTCATCCCCTAGGCCACATCCAGTCCCCCTGAGATACATATGCTCCCAGGGCACCCAGAATTCCAGCTTTGTAAAATCCATCATGCTTCTAATTACTCCATCACCGTCCTTCTCTCAAACCATAAGTTCTATGAGGGCAGGGCCTTGGGTCTGGTTTGTTCACAGCTCGCTCCCCAACGCGAGGCACAAAGGCTGAACGGAACACAGAGCTACAGTAACAAGCACCCGGAGTCTGGGGCCGAGGTGAAGAAAAATGTCCGGCTCAGAGTGAGGCAGTATGCAGCAGCTGAGAGGTGGGCCCCACACAGACTGCTACAGAGGCCTGCGAAACCTCCCGGTCTAACCACGCTTCCAACTCGCGGCCTCAGGATCCGGAGATAAAGGAAAGTACCGGGTCATCAACTGCACTTTAACCAGCCTAAAACGGTAAGGGACCATGGTCTGCAGAGGATCTAAAGCCAGGGCAGCCAAAGAACAGGATTGGGCTCAAGATTCCCTTCACACTGGGAGCTGGGGTTCCGGGTTGTTGTTTCTTTTCCATTTTTATTGAAAGATAACGGACATGTGACACTTGGTACATTCATATCCTGCAAGATGATTACCACCAGAGCATTAGCTAACATCTCCGTTTAGTCGGGGTGCTTTGGTGGCTAAGTGACCACCCTTGGTTCTTCAGAATGAAGCGTCCCCAGGAAAGGGTCACAGCCATGGTGCCCGGCAGCCACCAACATGCAGCGAACTCATTCTGCACTCCCCAAGCAGTGCTGTGACAAATTATTTGGTTGTCTGAGGACATGCCCTCCAGGAGGAAGCTCTCTCGAGCAGAGCATTGGCTCCCGTTACAAATTAGTAAATCGATGTCTCTTGCAGTAGCTCACGCATTGAGGGAACAACCCCCATCCAGGGAAGGTGCCAGGTGGGAATACTCCCAACAGGGACCCGGCAAGTTTCTCCCCCAGCTGCCCCCTCCTCTTTTGCTGACATTCCCAGTTCTCCAAGCAGACATGAGAGCTGTCACTGTGGAAGAAAACACGAGAGCTCTCTCGCCGTGACATCCAGCTAGATTACCCATCTGGCTGGATCTCCTTAGGTCACCTGGCAAGAAACGATGTGAGCCAAGCTGAACAGAAACCTGTACCTGCAAGGATACACCCCCACCTTGAACAGGTTCTACACAGAAACCAACCACAAGCCCACTCCGCAGCTGAGAGCGGTCTGGTAACCTTCTGGAGGTTCTCTGACACAAGAAAATGATAGAGCCCTCAGGGAGAAAGCCGCTTCCAGAGTCTGGCCCACGGCTCACGGGCTCCACCTGCTCCAGAATGTGGCCCACCTCTCCTTTTGGGCATTCCCACCCCTCCCAACACCACTCTCCAAAGGAGCCAACACGGTGAAGGACTGGGTGAGCTCTCCGCACAGTGGCCAGCATGAATTCATTAAAACATAAATCAGAATGTTGGCAAGGCCACGGAGTAACTGGAACTCTTACACATTGCCAGTGGGGAAGATAAGACTAGTACAACCACTTTAGAACACACGTTGGCAGCTTCCCATCAAGTTAAACATTCATCTACCCTCTGACCCAGAGATTCCCCTCCCAGGCATTTACCCCACAACAATGAAAACAATATCCACAGAAAGACTTCAACGTGAGTGCTCAGGCATAATAGCCAAAATACAGAAACAATCCAAATGTCGCTGGACAGGAGAAAGGATAAACAAACCGTGGTTGTGTCCGCACAATGGATACTACTCACTACTGATGCCCATCACAACATGATGAAATCTCAAAACTACCATGCTGAGCACAAGAATTCATACAGAACGATTCCATTTACATAACGTTCTAGACCAGGCCAAACAATCTCTGTGAAAGAAAGCGAACAGTGGTGGCCTCTGGATAGGGATGGGGAGAGTGGGAATTGACAGGGAAGAAAGCTTTTGAGGGTGATGGAAATGTTCTGTATCAGGACAGGGTGTGGGTTATACAACTGTAAGCATTTGTCGAAATTTATCAAACTATAACACTTAAGATCTGTGCATTTCACAGTAAGTCAATTATATCAATAAAGGTCAATATTTAAAAAAAAAAACCATAAATCAGATTATGTCATGACTCTGCTCATTGCGTTTCAGTGTCTCCCCATTTGTTCATTCAATGAATATTAAGTACTAACAACATGCCAGGCAGTGTTCTGGGCACCATGGGTTCAGCAAAGAACAAAGACCCAAATCCCTAATCCCAGGGAGCTTACAGTCTAAGGGGGAAGACAATTAACAAAGTCAGTACTTTAGATAGTGTGTTAGAAGTAGTATGTGCTATGAAGGAAAATAAAGCAGAAGAAAGCAATAGGGAAGGCACTGTGGGGGAAAACACAGTGTGTGTGTGTGTGTGTGTGTGTGTGTGTGTACACACTTTTATTTTCAGTTGCTGCAAAAAAACTCTATTGTTTTATAATTTTAAATAGGGTGGAAAGCAAGGCCTCACAAAACAGCTGACAAGTGAGCAAATGGGTAGAGGTTAGAAAGTGAATCAGGCAGACAGAAGGAGGAAGGGCATTCCAAGCCAAAGAAAAGCATCTACAAAGGACCTGAGGCAGCAGCATGCCCTGACTGTACCAGAAACAGCCAGGAGGGCAGTGTGGCTGGAGCACAGTGAGCAGGAGGAAAGAAGGGGGCAACAGAGCTGGGAGGAAGGGGGAAGGGAGAGGGTGAGCCGATAATGCCCCATCGTGGGGGTCACTGTGAAGACCCTGGCCTTTCCTCTGAACAAGATGGGAGCCACTGGAGAACTGTGAGCAGAGGACTGATGTAGCTGCCTTACGTTTGAACAGGACTACTCAGGCTGCTCATTTGGAAGCACCCTGAAAGGGACATGGGTGGATGCAGAGAGATCAGTAAAGAACCTGCAACCATAATTGAGGAGATGATAGTGGGGGCGGGAGGTGGCAGGACATGGTCAGATCCCAAATGCATTTTGAAAGTAGAGTCAACAGGATTTGCTGATGGACTGGATGGGAGGAGGAGAGTCAAGGATGATGCCCATGACTTTTAGCCTGAAGAACTAGAAGGAGGAAGTTGCTGTGGAATGAGATGGGGGAAGCTGGGGGTAGGGCAGGTTTCTTAGGGGAGATCAGGACTTTGGCTTTGGACACATTGGCTTGAGATGCCCGTGAGGCCTTTAGGAGAAGCTAGTAAGGAAGAAGTCAGACGAGTCTGAGTTGAGTGCAGAGATCTGGGCCAGAGCTATACATTTGATAGTCACGAGGTTAACAGATGGCATATGAAGCCACGAGATGGGCTAAAATCACCCAGGAAGTAGACAGAATTAGAGGAAAGGGGTCCAAGGACTGAGGCTGAAGGCTGGGAGCTGGAGGCCCTGTGGGACCAGCACAATCCAGCCCTGGCCAGCCTCCCCAACAGTATTTCCTTGTCCCTCTCGATCATATTGGCCTTTCATAAATCCTAGAATATGCCAAGCTCTCGCCCACTCCAGGGCATTTGCATGCACTGTTCCTCCAGCCCTGAAGGACTTGCACGCGAATCAGACCCATTTCTGCCCCGTCACTTGCTCCTTATCCTTCACGTATGAGTCACCTTCACAGAGAGGGCCTCATCCTTCTGCTGCTGCCCCATGCACTCTACTGATTTCCTTTACTGAGCTTTCACAGAGGGCTCCTCCATCACACTCTCTTCGCCTGTTCCTTCTTTTCTCCCCCTCTTAATGTTGGGGTGCCCCAGGGCTCACTCCTGGTCCCCTTGTGTCTCTATCACCACTCCCTCCTCTGGTGATCTCACCCAGTCACACAACTTGATCTAGGTGCCAGAGACCCCCAGATAGCTCCAGCTCAGGCCTCTCCCTGGAACTCAGATGCTTAGGTCCAGACATCCACTTGGAGATCTAATACATCAAGATGTCCAAAGTCAATCTCCCAATTTTCTCCCCCAAACCCTACCTTCGACCTTCTCCATCTCACTTGACACCAACTCTATCATTCCAGGTGCTCAGGCCAAAGCTTTTGAGTTACACTGAATTCCTGTTTCTCTCCTGCCTCACATCCCGTCCAGCAGCAAACAGTGTCTACCTTCAAAATATATTCAGAATCTGACGGCCTCTTCCCTTCTCTACCACTACCACCCTGATCCAGCCCGCCAAACCTCTCTTGCCTGGATTGTTCAACAGCCTCCTCGTCTCCCTGCTTCAGTCCTTGCCCACTCACCTTTACCCATTCTCAATACCGCAGCCAGACTGATTCCTTGAAAATCTTAAAGCCCACATAATCTTTGTGCTTCTCTGCCCTCCCCACACATACTTCCCTTGCTTTACCTCCTTGTATTTACTCTCTCCCTCACTCACACATAATGGACTCATGCTGTTCCTCAAACTTTTGAAGGACACTCCTGCCTTAAGGCCTTTGGCAACTGCCATTCTGAGATTTCAAACACTCTTTCTCTAGATACGTGCTTAGCCAACTTTCTCCTATCTTTGCTCACATTACCTTTTTGAGGAGGTCTACCCTGATCAAACTATTTCAAACAGCTATGTCCTCCTTCCTTGCTCTACTTATTTTTTGCCCTATAGCACTAATCATGTTTTTATATACTATAATCAGGGTCCTAACTCATCCAGGCTTACCAGGAACTCCCCTGATTTCCACACCAAAGGTCCAGCATCCTGGGAACCGTCTTAAGTCCTGAGCAAACCAGGACGTTGGTCATCCTGAATAGAATTTATATTATTTTTACTTTCTCTCTCTCCTCAAGATCTATAAAATAACTTCCACAAGAGCCCTTGCTCAGGAACTGTGACTGCTGGGTTCACATAGAACAGTGCCTGGCACGTAACAGATGCTCAGTAAGTAGGACTTGACCACGTGCCCATCACTACCTTAATAAGCTGTGGCAAGGAATCACACAGCAAACTAGCTGAAAGTAATTAGCTGTATAACGTTGAGCTCTTCAAATTTAATTCCACTAAAATTTGAAATGGTGGCGTTTTAAGATACAACCAATGAAAAGAAACTAGATGGAAAAATTTCCATATCTGTGATTCCTAACATCCATAAACCAAGCCAGGATCTTCTCAACTCACTACTGTTCTCAAAAAATCCACATGACCCACACATTATAGATTTCACGTAAATGGCCTAACTCAGAAAAGAACCTTTGACACCTCTTCTCCGGCCCTGTAACTCCTATGCGAAGCAGGAGTGTCTAGTACATGCAGCCAGAAAACAGGCCAATTCTTACCTCCCGTGTAGAGAAAGGAGCCAGACAGGCCTCCAAAGTAGATGAGAGCCAAGTGCTCCAGTTTCAGAGGAGACAGGTAGTAGAGACAAGCGGCACAGACACAGCCCAAAGTGTAGAGGAAGACTCCAAACCGAACAACATCCTGGGGCTCCAAGATTCGGTCCACCAGGGTCCTGTCATCACTCTTTTTGTGGTCAATGCCCTTGGAAAAGTCATAGTAAGTGTTGACCAAATTGCCAGCCCCGTGCACGGCCAGGACAGCCACAGCACAACCCACCAGCAGCCTGGGATCCAGGACGCCCTGGGATCTGTAGGCCAGGGCACTGCCCAGGGCCACCGGGGTGAGTGAAGCACTGAAGCTCCAGGGCCGTAGGGCCAGCACGTAAGAGGCGCACTTCTGCCTCCAGGAGCGTTGGAGAAGCCCGTCCAGCTCCGGACAGTCGTTCCCCAGCAGGTCCCTGTCCCCGGCCTTGGCCGTCTCTCCCGCCTGTATGTTAATCTCCCCCAGGACCTGTGAGGCCGCCATGGAAGCTACACGTGGCTGAAGTCAAAGTTAATAGTGAACACCCACGGATCAGCCACGGGGTGCGGGGCGGGGCGGCCAGACCTGACCTTCCTTCGGTTCCGCCCCGGGGCAGGGCTGGGGAGGCGGCGGGCCCCGGGGGTAGCACCGAGCGGACCTGGCAGCCCACGAGGCCCAGCGGCACCGCCCAGACCTCCTGTCACCCGGGCGAAGCCTGTCTCTGGACCTTAAGCCCGGGCTAGAGCCCAAGGCCAAGCTGCGGCCGCCCGCCCCAAAGTACCGGGGCCGCCATCTTGTGCGCCCGCCTCCAGAGGCCCGCCGGGAAACAGGGGCTGACAACGCGGGCCGGGCCGGAGCGGGGGCGGGGCCCTGGAGCTGGGCTGGGGGCGGGGCCGACGGAGACACGGAGCTGGGGGGCGGGGCCGGCGGAGACCCGGCGCGGTCCAGCCCTTCTCTCGCCCAGGATCCGAGTCCCACAGCTGCCCCCGGACCCGCAGCCTCACTTAGTATCACAAGGACGACCCCGATTGCGTGTCGCTTTACGAATTACCTGGAGCTTCAATTCACCAAAATAGGACTCATTCATTTTTTTCATTCAACAAGCATTTACTGAGCACTTACTATATTGTAGGCAGCAGTGAACAAAATGGACAAAAATCCGGGAGCACACTGAGGGCGATGAGAAAGATATGATTACCTCCCACTTTTTAAATGGGAAACGAAACTCTGAAATGGGAAATGATGTCCAAGAAATTATTAGCTCTAGTAATAATCACAACGGCAATAATTCTTCCGTTTTATTGTGCAGTTAGCATTTGCAATATACTGGGCTGCCTTCGTCTCTATCCATATTCTAGGGTACTCACTGACTCACGCAAATAACCACCCTCCTCCCCACTCTACCACGTGGCCAGCTCTGTGTCTTCATTGCCTGCTTTCTGGAAGCTTATGATCCATATCGGTAGTTTGTCCCGGCTGGAAGGAGCCAATTGTCCAATTTTTAGGAATTTTCTGAACTGGTCATTAAGCCCAGCCATTATTAAAAATTAAATTAAACAAACTTATGAGATAAATTATATTAAAAACAAAGGTAACAAAACTCATTACTTCCTAATTATTTTTTTTTTTTTTAAAGATTTTATTCATTTATTCATGAGAGACAGAGGCAGAGGGAGAAGCAGGCTCCCCGCGGAGCAGGGAGCCTGATGCGGAACTCGATCCCAGGACCCTGGGATCATGACCTGAACTGAAGGCAATAGCTTAACCGACCAAGCCACCCAGGCGTCCCTCATTATTTCCTAATTATTTCACTCCATTTTACCATTTATGTTCTTCAGATTGTTTATGTCTGCTGTATCTACATTTGTGGAAATATGATATGCTCATCTCTTCCCAGCTTTTCATTCGGTGACCCATTGGTAGCTTGGAATCTGCCATAGTGGGAGTATTTATACCACACAGATCAGCAGATGCTTGATAATTGTTTTCTGATCATCTGGATTTAAGAAGTGACAGAGATAAGTTAATGCAGATTAAACTTAAAAGTGTGTCAACTCTGTAGCCATTATGTTGTGAATGGCCGCAGAATATAAAAGAAAATATCAACCAACATTCATATCAGAACTACACTCATTGGTCAGTTGCAACCTAGAGAGGCCATACAATATCCCCCCCAAAAAAGCATACTGTTAGAATCGATTTACCATATGGAATTTGCCATAAAAAGCATTGTGCATTTTATTATTATCTATAAGTTATATGCTATACCTCCTTTACATGGTGAAAGTTATAATACACATATATGTACATGGGACAGACTACATAATTTTGGTGCCCAGTGCAAATTAAAATGTGCAGACCCTGTTCAAAAATAATTAAGAATTTCAAGACAGAGAAGTATGACCTCTCACAGCCATGAAGCCAACCCTGTACATACATACATGCCCCCTCCCTTATTGACTAGCTGGTTGTTAAACATTTACAACTCTACCACCCAGCACATACTTGCAAAGCTGGCCAAACCCAAGTGTCCTATGCTACCAAACTGGACAAGAGGAAGAAGCAGATATTTCAAAATCCTGGCTCTATCACTTACCAATTCTATGACCCAATCCCTCTCCATGTCCGTTTACTCAGGTATCAAGTGGGAACAATACAACCTCTCTCATAGAAATGTTCAGGAATAAGTGATAGCATTTATCCACTGCTCACATGTGTCATAGAGTGTTTCAGGTACTTTATGTGTATTAGCATTTAACCCCAGTACACTGCCTATAGAGGTAAGTACATTATAATCCTTTCAGTTTTATGATAAAGAAATAGGTACAAAGAGATTAAGCACCTGGTCGTATAGCTAGTAAGTGTTGGAGCAAAGTTTCAGATTCAGTTAGACTCCAGTTTGCTTTTAACCACTACTTTATAATGTCCAGCAAAATGCCTGATATTGTAATGCTCAATAAATATTAGCTTTTATTTAACATAAGAAAGTACTTTGTAAATTGAAAAGAGACCTACAAATGCATTGATTACTATTGCTATAAAAACATCTTTGATTGTTAATTAGAAAACAGGGCCTGGGACGCCTGGGGAGCTCAGTCCATTAAGCGTCTGCCTTTGGCTCAGGTCATGATCCCAGAGTCCTGGAACTGAGTCCAGCATCAGCTCCCTGCTCCACAGGGAGCCTGCTTCTCTGTCTTCCTCTGCCTGCCGCTCCACCTGCTTGTGCATCCTCTCTCTCTGTGTCAAATAAATAAATAAAATCTTTAAAAAAGAAAAAAAGAAAGAAAGAAAACAGGGCCTTATATTTTAAGGTGGCAAAAATATCATATATTGCTTGTGGAAATGAAAATTAGTACCTCCCTTATAGAGATCAAGTTGACGTTGTCCATCAACTACACATGCATTTACCCTGACCTTGTAATTCCATTTCTGGGTGTTTATTTGGTATAGCTGCCAGGGGAAAAAATTACATAAGTACAAAGGCATTCATTGCTGCTGCATCATTAATAATAGCAAGAATTTGGAAACAACACAAGTGTCCATCAACAGAGGACTGGAAAAATAAATTATGGTGCATCCATGCGAAGGGATTCTATGCAGCTATAACAACAAAAGAACAAGCTAGCTTTCTATATATTAAGAAAGATCTCCAAGATCTACTAAAATTTTTTTAAAAATATTTTATTTATTCATTTTAGAGAGAGTGTGTGAGTGAGGTGGGGGAGGAGTAGAGGTAGAGGGACAAGCAGACTCCATGCTGAGCACTGAGCCCTGCTCGGGGCTTGACCCCACGACCCCAAGACCATGACCCAAGCTGAAATCAAGAGTTGGACGCTCAACCAACTGAGCCACCCAGGTACCCCAAGATCTACCAAAATTTCTTAAAGTCCAGAACAGTATAGGTAGTAACAAAAGGGGAAAATAAGAATATGCACTTATACTTGCTTATATTTACATAAAGAAACTCTAGGGATACATAAGAACTAAGAAAATAGTGAAAGGGCAGGAGTGGAGCGAGACCTTTCATGATAAATATAATTTTTATTTATTTTGGGATTTGAACAGTGAATATATTATATATTTTTAAATGTTTGATGATTAAATATAGAGATGTTGAACACAAGTGGAAAATGTGAAATTCAGAGGGACAATTATTTCAGAGTAGAAGCAATGTAATGAAAAGATTCTAAACCTAAAGTAGTAACCATAAATTAAATCAAAAAAAGAATCTGCCAAAGTGTTTTGTTAGCCACAGAATATTGCCAAACCTCTTTAATTTGGCAGTTTAGAACTTCTGGAAATTTACATCTCTTCAATAGATACTTCTTTGTATTATACAAGTAATTGGTGGTAATGTATAAGAAGTATGCGTTTTCCTTTTTTTTTTCTTTTCAAGATTTTTATTTATTTATTTGTCAAGAGAGAGAGAGAGAGAGCAAGTGCACAAGCAGAGGGAGAAGCACGCTCCCCACTGAGCTAGGAGCCCCATGCGGGACTCTATCCTAGAACCCTGGGATCATGACCTGAGCCAAAGGCAGACGCTTAACCGCCTGAGCCACTCAGGGGTCCCAGAAGTATGCCTTTTCCATATTCTATTACATCTTAGTTGTATATTCCCCCCCTGTGAATATAGACACCTAAGAAATATATTAAATGTTTTATAAAGGGGTATATTATACTTATATTGTTGTATAACTTGTATTTTTTTAACAAATTGTGAACCTTTTTCCTTCTTAGCAAATATTAATCTATATTACCATTATTAATGGCTCCATACATTTTCCTTAATATGAATGCATCATATTTTATTTAATCAGACCCCTGTTGTAAGAAATTGAGGAATTTTTGATTATATAACCGTGACAAAAAAAATTGAGATGTAGTCAAATTCCATTTTTGCTATTGATTGTTTGAAAGAATGTTTTTATTTTATTTATTTATTTTTAAAGTAAGCTCTACAGGTTCTACGCCCAGCCTGGGGCTTGAACTCACCACCAAAGATCAAGAGTCCCATGCTCCACCAACTGAGCCATCCATCTGCCCCTGGAAGGATGATTTTAAATGATGTTATTTGGAAATTATTTATTTAGGAGTAGGTCATTTAGTTAAAACTGGGTTATGGTCTCCCGCGAAAGATCTCGTGAACTAGATAATTTTGGAAAACTGGGAAAGTCTAACTAAAAACACGTTAAAATGCATATTGCATTTAACAAAAGAGGAATCAAGGGTGCATAAGTAGCGCCAGTCCGAAAGTTCTAGGTCTGCGCTCTAGTAATCACAGGGCACTGACGTCGCTCACGCTCCGGTTAAAGCGGGCGGGACGCACAGCCTCCGAGTCCCATGCCGCGGTACCCACACGGCAAACTCCACCCCGCCACAGTGTAGATGCAGAGAGGAATAATAGTAGCGATGCACCGGATGTGCGCGTGGAAGTGACTGAAATCAACTCAGGACCCATTGGTTCTCCCGAATTGACGTAAGCCTCCTTTCGCCTGCCACTGGCCGCGTGGTTTGTCTATTTGAACAGTCCCCGCCCCCTAGAGAAGCCGGGTCCCTAAGCCTCACTTCTCCTTCATTTCTATTGGTCTGTGTTCCAGTCCATCTTCTTCTTGCGCCTGCCGATTGGTCCTCAGGGCTGGGAGCCCGCCCTCCCGCCCGCCCGGCTTAGAGGACAGCGGGGAAGGCGGGTGGTGGGGCCGGGGGCCTGAAGCGGAGGTACCCTCGCTGGTGGCGGCAGCTGAGGCCTTGGCCGAAGCCGCGCGGTGAGTCTGGGGCCTGGAACCGACCCCTCCAAGGCGGAGGAATATCCAGACCCAGGGTCAGCCTGGTCCGTGGGAGGGGGGGCCCGGGAAGTTGCCCGTCTGGGACGTGGGGTTCCCTCCGTACCGGCCCCACGGGCTTGGGCGCCGTCCGAGCCCTTGACCCCCGCCCGGCGAGGCAGCACCCACCTCCTCCCAGATCCCAGGAGACCCCCGGACCCTTCAGCCTGCCGCGCGTCCCTGCGCCGCGAAGGCCGGCCCATCAGCCCCGGTACTGCCGGCGCGCCTTTGGGTCTCCATGCCCTGCAGTCGCCCCTTCTTCCTAGCCACCTACGGATTGACCTCAGAGAGGAGCAACGTCAGTGTGTGCCCCTCAGTCTGCCCCCTGGGGACCTTTCAACGACCCAGTCCCCAGAGCTGAGCTGGGTTCCATCCTTGTGTTTCATCCTCTCTGCCCTCCCCGCCCCCATCCTCAGTTTCAGCCACCCCAACTTTAACTTCTGCAAGCCCTCACCAAGACTCTTAGGATATTCGATTTCCAATATCTTCATTGAATTGTGCCTGGAGCAGATGAGCCTGTGGGTCTCAGACCCTGTGAAGATACCCTGGTTCTTTCCTGAGAAGGAGAATTCCTTGCCAGCCTCCCTCCCCTTCATCGCAGACCCTTGGGCACACACCTCATAGTTAGTTTTCTCATCAGGGATCCTTGAGTTTCCTCTCCCCTGAAGGATGACATTTCCTTCTGCAGTCTTTTTCTTGGCATTGGAGCATTTAATAGCTTTACAAAACCATTATTCCCTGGGGTCTTTTTTTTAATTTTTCTCTGCATCTCACAAATACTTTCAAAAATAAGAATTTTGATAATTTGATTTTTTAATATAATCTGGACATCCCTGGGATAGGTATATATGTTACTTCCATAGCAGTCTGGGCTGAGCCCTATAATGGCCACTTTCCACCTAGATTTTAAGCTCGTTGAGGGAAGGGATAGTACTTAATTGAGGAATGAATGTGTGATCTCAGGAACTAGTCAGTCTCTTAGCTCACATTCCAAGTACTAGTATTTTATGGAACGGCACTGTCCATACAATAACCACCAGCCACAGGCGGCCTAGAGCACTTGAAACATGACTAGTCCACATTGAGATTGCCATGTGCACAGCACATTTTGGAGACTTAGTACAAAAAGAGAATGGAAAATATATCTATACTCTTTATGTTGATGACAGGTTGAAATGATCTTTTGGATGTATTGGGTTTTAAAAATGTATTAATTTCTCCTGTTTCTTTTAACCTTTTTTGATATGGCTATCACGAAATGTAAAATTACTCTTATGGCTTGTACTGTGTTTCTACTGGCCATTGCTGCTATAGAATAATAATCAATGTCCCTCTTAAAATTGAATGCCTTGAGGAAAGGGACAGTCTTAGGCTTGTTTTATTTTCTCTCTACCTCCCTATCTCTAGTGCCTGGCACTGGGCCACGTATGGAGTAGTCATGATGATAATAATAGCTAACAATTACTAAGCACTCACTGTGTGCCTGGCACTGTTCTAAGCACTTTTTAACATTTATTAACTTATTTAACCCTCACATCAATGCTATGAGTTAGGTAATGTTATCCTACTGCAGGTGAGGAAACTGGGACATTTTCAGTATCTTCCTCAAGGTGTATAATTTTGATATGATTTTTTTTTTTTTTAGATTTTATTTATTTGAGAGAGAGAGCACAAACTGGGGGAGGAGCAAAGAGAGAGGGAGAAGCAGACTCCCTGCTGAGCAGGGAGCCCAATGCGGGGCTCAATCCCAGGACCCCCGGGATCATGACCTGATCTGGGTTCCATCCTTGGGTTTCATCCTCTCTGATGAAAGCAGATGCCCTATAATTTTGGACTGCGTTCGAACCCAGGAAGTCTGGCTCCACAGCCCACAGCTTGACCCTGTCTGCTACATTGCCTATTTTCAACACCAGTCACTGTTGACTAATCAAGGCTTTTCTGTGCATTCCTCAGGGAGGTCTCCCAACCTTTGTAGGATCCCCTTCCTGACACGGGAGACCTGTGCTGAGGAACCGTGGCCGTAAATAAATTCATCACTGTGGTTTGTTATCCAGAGCATTAAAGGAAGTTTCTCTCCAAAGAACCTCAGATCAGGATGCTCGGAACCGGACCCGCTGCCGCCACCACAGCAACCACCACGTCCAGCAACGTGAGCGTCCTGCAGCAGTTTGCCAGCGGCCTGAAGAGCCGGAATGAGGAGACCAGGGCCAAAGCTGCCAAGGAGCTCCAGCACTATGTCACCATGGAGCTTCGAGAGGTTGGGGCTTCTGTGATTCGCTGGGGAATGTTTGGTCCAAATGTACCAGCACCGGTCTAGATTCCTTTTGACAGCTCAGTGAGGGTTTGGACCGTGACGGCCCCCAGTTTCTCCTGTCTGTGTGATACGCAGGTTCCTTTGCAGCGGGTACACGGTTCTGGGGCATGTCCTGTGTTATGATGGCATTTAGGAGTCAGTGTAGAGTCAGCTGTTTCTTTTCGTGTTTCTTTTTTTTCTTTTTCCCACGGTATTCCAGACCTTCAGTTCTTTCCATCTGATAACAGTGGTTGGGGTGGGTTTGAAGAGTTGGTAGCCTGGGGCTTTCTAGATGGAGAGCTCATGTGACGTCAGGACAGTGTCTCCTGCGTCCTTGTAACCCCAGGATGCGGCCTGCTCAACAAGTGTTTGTTCCATAAACAGATGAACCACGAGTTCAGTTGCTCAACAGTTTACAGCTATAAAAGTGGGCAGCAGCTTTGTCCTCTCTGGGTTGAGCTGTATCTGCTGGCCACCTCTCAGTCCTACCCTCTGGAAGCCGCCCACCCCCACCCCCCCGCCACTGCTGCCCCAGCCTCGGGGGGTCATCGGAAGCTGTTCTGAGTACACCTTCCTTTGCAGATGAGTCAGGAGGAGTCTACGCGCTTCTATGATCAGCTGAACCATCACATCTTTGAACTGGTTTCTAGCTCAGATGCCAATGAGAGAAAAGGTGGCATCTTGGCCATAGGTAAGGACAGCCTGGCGACAGGAACGACCGGAGTGAAGGGTGGCTCCCTTCGTGTCCACTGCACCTGTGTGTGCTGTGCACTGATGCTTTGTTCTTACCTGTTTAAGGAATTTTTAAGGAGCCTTGTGGCTTTCAGTGTACCTGTTCAGGTATTGATCCTAGCAATGGTCCTGGGACGTGGGCAAAGCTGGTATTTTCAGATACAGAGTCTGAGAACTGTGACGCAGCTTTTCTAGGGCCAGGCAGTGGCCACCATGAGACGAGAAGCCAGCTTTCCTTCTGCCGCCCCGTGTTGCCTGTTGCGGGCTCTAGTGTCTCTGTCGAGCAGTTTGGCGCAGCGGGGCTCACGGATGGACAGGGGGCGGTGGGGAACAGTGATAAAAAGCATGTCATTCTCAAACCCCAGGGACTGGTCTGGTGAATTCCTATTCATTTTCAGTTTGTTTTCTCTTTCTTCTTGGGAAAACAAATTATCTGTACTAAAATGAGGTTATTTTGCTTTATGTAAGTAGTTCTGGCACAAACATCAAGTGTGTTGCTTTAAAATGAAAATTATCTGCATCCTTCCCATCTGGAAGTTGCGTTCTGTGCTCAAAGTAGAAGGAAGGGGTCGCTTGCCAGCCTTCTTTCAGGGCAGTGCGCTCTCCTGGACAGGATGCGCCCATCCTCACCTTTTGCCTTGCTCTCTTTCCCAGCCAGCCTCATTGGAGTGGAAGGCGGGAATGCCACTCGCATTGGCAGATTCGCTAACTATCTTCGGAACCTCCTCCCCTCGAATGACCCAGTTGTCATGGAGATGGCATCAAAGGCCATTGGCCGCCTCGCCATGGCAGGGGACACTTTTACAGCTGAGTATGTGGAGTTTGAGGTGAAGCGAGCCTTGGAGTGGCTGGGCGCCGACCGCAACGAGGGCCGGAGACACGCAGCTGTGAGTGCCTCTGGGGAGGGGTCCCCCACACAAGGTGCTCAGGTCCCTGAAAGGCACAATGAGGGGACGCTCCAGGCATAGGCACTGTGCTTCTTAGGGGCCTTCGGTTCTGTCCTGAATCCCTTTCTCTTTTTGCCCTGAGCGCCATACCTGAAGAGGAAACTTAAAGTTCTCTTTTGTTGCTTGAGAGGCAGCCCTAAGTGTAGCGCTTACCTTGACCTCTAATTTCCTAGAATCAAAATTGCCTCCTAAGCAGAAGGCACCCCTCAGCCATAGGAAGGGAAGAAGCCACAAGCCAAAAAGCTTCCAAAGCCCCAGATAACTGTCTGCATGATCCCATCAGTGTCTTTGTCAGGGTCTCTCTGCTGTACCGTGGGAATACGGAAGGCCTAGGAGTAGGAGAGGAGCAGGGGCAGTGGGACCTTCACTTCCCCACCCTCCTTTCAGGCCTTTCATGTTTATTTTATTTATTTGTTTAAATTTATTTATTTATTTTAGAGAGCGAGAGAGCGCATGTGTGAGTGCAGGGGAGGGGCAGAGGGAGAGAAAGTCTCAAGCAGACTCCCCACTGAGCGTGAGCCCGAGGTGGGGCTCAATCTCATGACCCTGAAATCACAACCTGAGCTGAAACCAAGAGTACCACTTAACCGACTGCACCACTCAGGTGCCACTCTTGTTTACTTTTTAGGCATTATTGATTGGTTGGTACCTAGACCAGACTTCCTCTTTCCCCATTGGCTGTTCTGCATTTGGAGGAGTGAGAGCCTCTTTTCCTCCTCTCGTGGTGTATCCCACTGCTTTTTTTTTTTTTTTAAGTAGGCTCCATGTCCATTTTGGAGCTCAACTCGAGGCTTGAACCCATGACCCTGAGATGAAGACCTGAACTGAGATTAAGACACTTAACCAACTGAGCCACCCAGGTGCCCCACATCCCCACTGCTTTTTGAGGCTTGTCCCTGAAAACGGCTGGTTTGGAGGACCAGACTTTCAGGCTGCAAGATGAGGGAGAGTCTGTCCTTAAGAGAGAGAATCTGGGGTGGTGGCGCCTGGGTGGCTCAGTCGGTGAAGCATCTGCCTTTGGTTCAGGTCATGATCCCAGGGTCCTGGGATTGAGCCCTGCATCAGGCTCCCTGCTCAGCGGGGAGCCTGCTTCTCCCTGTCCCTCTGCAGCTCCCCTGCTTGTGCTCTCTCTCTTACTCTCAAATAAATAAATAAAATCTTTAAAAGAGAGAGAGAGAGGATCTGGGAATGAATATGGTGGGGATCAAAGCGTCGTTTGGATCCTTTCCTGTCAGCTCCCTCTTTAGGAGCCAGCCCCACGAGGAGGGATCCTGGGACTGGGTGAGGGACACACACATGGAGCCCGCTGCAAGTCGGTGTTGTCCTTCCTGACTCTGAAACTTGGAGCAACCTCTGAGCTTCAGTTTCTTCCACTGTCAGATGAACATAATAGCAAGATTAAATATTGAACAGGATTATTAGCTCATTCAGTAAATGTTTATTGAATACTGCTGTGTTCCAGGGATGGTTTTAGGCTGTTGAGGGCAGTATACAAAGTATAAAACACGTCTGTCTTCCAGAGTTTATGTTCTAACATGAGGAACATTCTATGTTTGTAAATGCCCTAGGATAGTGAACACTGAGATGTTTGATCAATTTTACTTTTACTCCTAGGTCCCCAGAGATTCCTAGCTAGAAGGGTGGACAAGTTCGCTCTCTTCCTGATGTATATATACACTGAATGATGACAAGAGGCCGTATCGTGACAGAATCAAACTCTGATACAGATGAGAGTCCTCTGTGTGCCTTTCTCTCCTAGGTTCTGGTTCTCCGTGAGCTGGCCATCAGCGTCCCCACCTTCTTCTTCCAGCAAGTGCAGCCCTTCTTTGACAACATTTTTGTGGCCGTGTGGGACCCCAAACAGGCCATCCGGGAGGGAGCTGTAGCCGCCCTTCGTGCCTGTTTGATCCTCACCACCCAGCGTGAGCCGAAGGAGATGCAGAAGCCTCAGTGGTACCGGGTGAGCATGTCGCCATTCCATCCCCCTGCGAATCATGCATACATACAGCATCACCCCTCCGAAAGGGCCGCGACGGGGCCTTGCCACAGAGCCAAGTATTACATTGTGTGGGTCAATAGTTATTTCATTGTATCTCACTAGAGCAAAGATCTGTTGGTAGCCACACCATTATCGTACATACCACTAAGAGTGAAAATGTGGTCCAGTTAAACTGACTTATTGTCTTCTTATCAACAATTGTAAGAGCTCTCTTCTCAGAGATATTAAATTTTAGAAAAATGGGTATCTGAAAAATAGCAACATACAATGATACTAGTTTAGAAAGGGCTGGTTCTCTCTCCTCCAGAGTCATAAGCCCTGTGCCGATTGCTGTTGCCAAGAAAACTTAACCAAGGAGCTTGTACTACAAAGAGAGCTCTGAACATGGCATTGGAGACCTGGGTTCTAGGCTTGGCACAATTTGCTATGTGAACTTGGACAAGTCATTTAATTTCCTTGAGCCTCTGTTTTTCATCTGTTCAATAGGGATGGTCATGGTCTCTTGCCTCATGGTATTGTGCGGGTTGAAGCTAAATTAAAGGAAAGAGCTTGGTAACTTCATATCATTGATGTTGCTGGTACAAGCCACTGAGCAGGCCTGGTCACACCACAGAACCCCCTGTGTAGAAGGGGTGGGCTGTGTTCTTTCTACCTTTGGACCTTGGGTAATTAACACATTCTGTATCTCTCATAGCACACGTTTGAAGAAGCAGAGAAAGGGTTTGATGAGACGTTGGCCAAGGAGAAAGGCATGAATCGGGATGATCGCATCCATGGAGCCTTACTGATCCTCAACGAGTTGGTCCGCATCAGCAGCATGGAGGGAGAGGTGAGAAGCCACGTCAGAAGGGAGTCTGGATTCCCACGTGCCATTCTGTGAACAGGACAGGCGAGATCCTTGTCCTTACAGAGGATGTGATGTAAGGGACACAGGCAGTAAGCAAGTAAACAAGGTCATTTCAGAAAAGCACTAAGTCCTAGGAAGTAATGGGATGGAGGGTAGCAGGGGGGAGGGGGTGGCTTCCTCTCTGGGGTGGTGCCATTTGAGCTGAGACCTGCAGGACGTGGAGGGGCGTGCCTTGCAGAGGGCAGGGAGATTGTGTTCCAGGTGGAGGCTTTGAGGTGGGAGAGAGTTTGAAAGTTCAGGGAACAGAAAGAAGGGAAATGTGGCTGGGGCACGAGAGCCGGGGGAGGGGGCCAAATTCTGAGGCCTCGCAGTTCGTGGTAAACACTGGCTTTTATTCTCACTGCAAACCTCAGAAGTGTGTACGCAGGGGAGTGGTGTGAGGGCCTCATTTTTAATAATCATTGGCGACTTGTGGGGCAAAGCTTGTGCAGCGGCAGGAATGAAAGCAGGAGACTAGTTAGGGGGTGTGGTTAAAAGTGCCAGCATTTTTGTTAACGGAAATAGCCCGGGAAAGAAAACGGAGCAGGGAGAGACTGGCAAGCCATCAGATGCAGGGCACAGCTGGCCCTAAGTGAACAAGACCGCGAAGGAAAGTGGGCTGGAAGCATGCTAGACCCCCGTGCAGAGCCGCCGTGGGGGCCTCAGGCCACAGTTGGCTCTCAGGTGAGCCCTCCGCAGCATTCCTCCCCCGTGCTGTCAGTGGCTAGAGGCAGCCGATGGCAAGCGTGGCCGTGGCGCAAACATGGTGACGTTTTCAGAGTCGCAGCGGGGGCCTTTGTCAACTGCACTCCTTGTAGTTGGGGGTCCCGTTCTCCTGGCTGCCAGGGGGTCTATGGAAGGAGCCTGGGCGGGTGATGGTGGTGGCCTCCACTGGTGTTGGCAGTGCAGACGCGGAGGAGATTCAGTGTCAGTCCACTGGATGCAGGATACATTGGGGGTAGAGCTCCCTCTGCGAGTCTTCCTATGGGGAGCGAGTTGGTGTGCAGTTTTGTCCCGGGGCTTCTTGCTTTACTAGACCCAGGGGCCGTTTGGTAATGGCGGTGCTGTAGGCGCTGGGCAGCACGTGCCGCTGTACGTGTAGAACCCAGGAGTCTAGCTTGGAATCCCCGCTCCTCTCTCTACTGTGGGACTTGGGTACGTTATTTTACTTCCTTTAGCCTCATTTTCCTTGCTGTTAACGGGGATCTCATCCACCTCCTTGGGCTCCTGTGAGGTTTCTAAATACAACTGGCCCTTGAATGACACAGGTTTGAACCGCATGGGTCCACGTATACGTGGATTTTTTTTTTAGTAAATATGTTGGGAAATTTTTTGGAGGTTTGTGACACCTCAACTAACTCAACAAATGAACCGCATAGCCTAGAAATATTGAAAAAATTAAGAAGTTAGGTATGTCACAGATGCACAAAATACATGTAGATACTAGTCTAATTATTTACCACCACAAAATGTACACAAATCTATTACAAAAATTAGAAATTTACCTAAACTTACACATACCAGCACTTATAGACATACGTGGCGCCGTGCGCAGTCGAGAGAAATGTGAACAAATATGAAGGTACAATATTAAATCCTAACTGCGTAAAATTGACTGTGGGACACACTGTCTTCTGCAGTAATTTCATAGCCACCTCGTGTTGCTGTTGCTGTGAGCTCAGGTGTTGCGAGTGTCTGGTTAACACACCGCAAGGCTCATCTGTGTGCACAGTTCGCCCCTACAGTAAATCGCACGTCACAATAAGAAGTGCCCTGTCGCACTTCTCATGTGTGTTTCATCGTGTTTCGTGCAATACTGTAAACCTTGAATAATACTATGGAACCCAGACGAAGTGCCGCTAGTGAGGTTCTTCCAAGAAGCAAAGTCATCATGTTATAAGAAAAAGTTGAATCGCTTGATATGCACCGCAGATTGAGATCTGCAGCTGTGGCCGCCCACCATTCCAAGATAAATGAACCCAGCGTAAGGACCAGTGCAAAAAAAGAAAAGGAAATCCATGAAGTTACTGCTGCAGCTGTGCCAACAGGCACAAAAGTCTTGCACTTTTTGAGAAATCTCTTTTTATTTCATATTGAACATGCAGCTTTTATGTGGGTACAGGATTGCTGTAAGAAAGGTATACTTAAAGACCAATATGATTCGAGAAAAAGCGAAATCATTATCTGACAACTTAGAGCAAAAGGAAGGTGAAGGACTGAAAGCTAGAGAATTGAATGCCAGCAAAAGATGGTTTGATAAGTTTGAAAAGAGGTTTGACTTTTAAAAAAGTCAAGATAACAGGAGAAGCAGCTTCTGCTGACCAAGAGGCAGCAGATGAGTTCCCAGACGCCATAAAGAAGATCACTGAAGAGAAAGGGTATGTGCCTGAATAGGCTTTTAATGCAGACGAAAGTGCCTTACTCTGGAAAAGAAAATGCCACAGAGGACATTTATTAGGAGGAGAAGCAGGCACCAGGATTCGAGGCAGGAAGGGGCAGGCTAATTCTCTCGTGCAACACAGTAGAGTTTACGATCAGACGGCCCTTATCTATAAATTGCTAACCCTGGAGCTTTGAAGGGGAGAGATAAACACCACAAGAACTCTCTTTCTGGATTGGTTCCCTTAATGCTTTGTCTCTGAAATCAAGAAGTACCTTGCTGGTAAGGGACCACTTTTTAAAATTCTTTCAATATTGGACAATGCCCCTGGCCACCCAGAACCCCATGAGTTCAACACCAGAGTCATTGAAGTGGTCTACCTGCTCCCAAACACAGCGTCTCTAATTCAGCCTCTAGATCCGGGTCATGACCTTTAAGGCTCATTACACATGGTACTTTGTGAAAAGGATTGTCAACACTGGAAGAGAACCCTGATGGGAAGTCTGGAAGGATTACACCATTGAAAATGCCATTGTTGTTGTAGAAAAAGCCACAAATGCCATGAAGCCTGAAACAAATTCCTCCTGGAGAAAACTGTGGCCAGATCTTGCGCGTGACTTCACAGGACTTATGACAGGGCCAGTCAAGGAAACCATGAAAGAGATTGAAAGAAAGTGGATATGGTAGAAAAGGTGGGGGCTGAAGGGTGATATGGATCTTGGAGACTTTCAAGAGCTAATAGACACCACACCAGGGGATCGAACAGAAGATGACTTGAGGGAGGGGAGTGTTTCCGAACCGGTGCTGGATGATGAGGAAGACGGCCTAGGAGAAGCAGTGCCAGGAACCAGGAGGGGTCTGGTTATTTCAAGACTGCTCTTGATGTCTTTTACGACATGGATCCTTCTATGATGCAGGCACTGAAATGAAGCAGACCGTGGAAGAGGGATCGGTACTGTAGAAAGACATTTTTAGAGAAATGAAAAAGCAAAAAAGTCAAACAGAAATTATAATGTATTTCTGTAAAGTTGCACGGAGTGTGCCGTGTCTCCTGCCTCCCCTCCCACCTCTTCCGCTGCTGCCAGCGCTGCAGCAGCAAGCCGGCCCCTCCTCTGCCTCAGTCTACTCACCGTGAGACCCACGAGAATGCAGACCCTTCTGCTGAGCCACTTCCTGCTAGTGAATAGGAAAGAATCATCATGCCGTACAGTTAATAAACTTACCTATTGTGTGTTTGTGAGTCTTTATGTGAAAATCTATTGACTGTACAGCAAGACTGTACGAGATGTTTTTGTGAATCGATCATGTGGAACCTCGTGTGCGAAGCTCGTGTGGAAGTGGACAGCCTGTCCCTGTGTGGGCGTAGGGTGAGTGATGTTTACTGTCAAGCCAAAGGTAATGATGTGTTGGTTTTCTTACCGTTTTGTAACTTTGCTTTCAAAGCATTTCATGGCTGTACAGTATACCTTTCTCATAATTGGAGAAACTGCGTATCAGCCTATCATTGCAGGTAAGTGGGTTTTTAAAAAATGTATCCATCGGTGTTTCCAATACTGTATTATGGATATGACTATAGTACTGTATGCCATAAAAATGTGATGACTCATTCGCGTGTAGGCTAGGCTACCATGAATCAGTTGTCTCGATGACACTAAGCTGCCATGAAACAGTCGTATTGCTGCTTCTTCGTCATCGGTGCCTGCGTCGTTCGTTATCCCTGTAAATAAATACGATTTTCTTTTTCACATTATCTTTTCATTTTTGCTGTCTGGTGTTAGTAATGCATATTAACATCTACATTGTTTTGCTTCAAATAAGATAGTATTCATGTAGGTACTGACAGACGATTCATCTTGTCAATAGATGACATACACTTAGGGTATTGGTAAATACAGTATGGTACTGTAAATGTATTTTCTCTTCCTTATGTTTCTCATAATAGCATTTTCTTTTCTCTAGCTTTCTTGTAAGAATACAGCATCTAATACACATGCTAAATGTGTGCTAATCGGTTGTTTATTATCGGTAAGACTCTGGTCAACAGTAGGCTGTTAGTAAAGTTTTAAGGGAGTCAGAAGTTACACATGGATTTTCTTTGATTTTTTTATTTATTTATGTATTTATTTATTTATTTTTAAAGATTTTATTTATTTGAGAGAAAGAATGAGACAGAGAGCGAGCACGAGTAGGGGGGAGGGGCAGAGAGGGAGAGAGAAGCAGACTCTCCACTGAGCAGGGAGCCCGGTGTGGGGCTCGATCCCAGGACCCTGAAATCATGACCTGAGCCAAAGGCAGACACTTAACCAACTGAGCCACCCAGGCGCCCCTACACATGGATTTTCGATTGCATAGGATGTCTTTGCCCCTAACCTCCACATTGTTCAAGGGTCGACTGAATACGTGAAGTGTCTGGCACAACACCTGATGGAGCAGGCATTCCATAAATGGTAGCCCTCAGAGATTTCCCTACCCAAGTATAGCGCAGGCTTTCCACTGTAGCCTGTGCAGCTGTGGGATCTCTTTTTCTCCCAGGAAAACAGAACATCACCTAACTAGGTTTAATTAAAATAGAACTTTGTAAATTTTGTAATTCTAAAGAACTATCCAAATGTAAGGTATTATAATTTTGTAACTTGTTAATTCATTCAACAGATATTAATTGAGCACCTGCTGTGGGCCAGCTACACCAAGTCCTAAGAGCTAGAATAATACAGCAGTGAATAAGGCATTATATTCTAGCAGGGAGAGACAATACACAAATAAGTAAAAATATATACAGTTGGCCCTTGAACAACGCAGAGGTTCAGGCATCAACCCCCCCATGCAGTTGAAAATCCACATAGAACTTTTGACTCCCCCAAACTTAACTATTAATAGCCTCCTATTGACCAGAAACCTTATCAATAACATAAACAGTCAATTAACACACATTTCGTATGTTATGTGTATAATATACTGTATTTTTACAATAAAGTAAGCTAGAGGAAATAAAATGTTGTTAAGAAAATCATAAGGGGGGCGCCTGGGTGGCTCAGTCGGTTAAGTGGCTGCCTTCGGCTCGGGTCACAATCCCAGGGTCCTGGGATCGAGCCCCGCATCGGGCTCCCTGCTCAGTGGGAAGCCTGCTTCTCCCTCTCCCACTCCCCCTGCTTGTGTTCCCTCTCTCACGGTGTCTCCGTCAAATAAATAAATAAAATCTTAAAAAAAAAAAAAATCATAAGAAGGAGAAAATATGTTTACGGTACCATACTGGATTTATGGGAAAACATCCACATGTAAGTGGACCAGTGCAGTTCATACTCCTGTTGTTCAAGTGTCAGCTGTAACGTATCATATGGTGATGAATGTTCTGGAGAAAAGTAGGGCAGGGAAAGGGACCAGGAGGTGCTAGCGTGGATCAAGGATTACATTTTAAAATGTAACATTTGAGGGCGCCTGGGTGGCTCAGTCGTTAAGCGTCTGCCTTCGGCTCAGGTCATGATCCTGGGGTCCCGGGATCGAGTCCCACATTGGGCTCCCTGCTCGGCGGGAAGCCTGCTTCTCCCTCTCCCACTCCCCCTGCTTGTGTTCCTGCTCTCGCTATCTCTCTCTCTGTCAAATAAATAAAATCTTTAAAAAAAATAAAATAAATAAATAAAATGTAACATTTGAGCATAGTCGTGAAGGAGGTAAGAAAGAGCCGTGCAAATAAAGACCTGGACAGAGCATTGCAGAGCAGGTCCTGCAGGCACGAAGGCCTCACGGCGGGGGCTTGCTGCCTTTGGAGGGGCCAGATTGCCCCTGGGACTGAGCTGTGTGACAGGAGAGAGGTGGCGGGAGATGGGGTCAGAGGAGTACCTGGGGTAAGGAAAGGGGCATGTCGTGTGGGGTCCCAGGAGCCACCGTACAGACCGCGTGTGTGAAGTGGGAAGCTGTTAGTGGGTTTTGAGCAACAGAGTGACATTTGACTCATGTTTCAGAGGGATTGCTGTGGCTGCCGTGTTGAGTGGATTATCAGCAGGGCTCGGGCTGACGCCAGGAGTCCAGTTAGGAAGGAACAGCAGCAACCTTAGCAGAGAACTTTTGCAGCTTGCACCCTAGTGGAAACCGTGCAGGCCAACGAGTGGCTGGATTCTGAATTTGGGACTGGGGGGTCAGTGGGAGAGAGAGGAGTCAAGGTTTTTGGCCTGTGAGACTGGGAGGATAGGGCGGCATTTGCTGAGACAGGAGGACTGAGGTGGAAGGAGCAGGTTTGGGGTAGAAGGTCAGGAGTTTGCTTCTGAATGTTAGATGAGTGCAGACGAGTGAATGTTAAGTTTGAGACACCTGTTGGGTATCTGAGCAGAGAACTGGGTCTTTCTGGGGGGTTCTGGGCAGAGACACAGATTTGGGAGTCATCAGCACATAGCCATGACTTCAAGTCCCGAGACTGGGTGACTAGTTCCCCAGCAGAGCACTGGTGTCGTTGGAGAAGAGGTGGGGCCTGGTACCTAAGGTCAGGAGATGAGGAGCAACCAGGGGAGACCAGGGGGCAGCTGGTGCGGGTAGGGGAGGAAGGCCAGGAAAGCTCGGGATCCAAGAAGCCAAGGAAGAAAGAGTTTTCAAAGAGGAGGAAATATTAAGTTGGCTCAAACACTGCAGATTAGTCCGATACAACAAAGACATAATTGACCATCCAATTAGCAGCATCAGAGTCCTTGGTGACCTTGATAAGAATAGTGCAGAGAATTTCTGAAAAGTGAGAGTATCTGTGTCGGGAACAGTATGGAAGTTGAGAAATGAATTGTTTGGACTGTTACTAAGCAGCGTTTTGAATAGGACATAGATGTGAATTCTCAGCCAGTCAGGTTAGTCCCCACCAGCCACGGAATTCCTCGGATCCCAAGAAAATTACTTTCCCAAGTTGTTTCGGCCTGGGTTTCTGAAGAGAGGAGCCTGACCTCGCCAGGACCCTGGCGTGGGGCTGCCCGTCACCCTCGCCAGAGGCTTCCTGGCCACAACCTTAGGTCTGGAGTCACAGCCATTTGCAACTCAGCTTTCCCAAACCAAGGGAGGGGTCCTCCGCAGCCAGCCCCCTGCTGCTGCTGCTTCATCATTCGGTAGGTGGTGCTCTTCTGCCTGAATTGGAACAAAACCAGTCCTCCTGCAAGGTTCTGGGGAAATCCAGGAAGATGAGGAGCGGGCACCCCCCACTTTGAAAATAGTTCCCCTTCAGGGTGGGGCAGACGAGTCGCTCTGTAGACCCCACAGTGGCTAGGCAAATGGCACTTGTGAGTTAAGCTGATCCCCCACCCCCCATACAGCGCCTGAGAGAAGAAATGGAAGAAATCACACAGCAGCAGCTGGTGCATGACAAGTACTGCAAGGACCTCATGGGCTTCGGCACGAAACCTCGCCACATTACCCCCTTCACCAGTTTCCAGGCTGTCCAGCCCCCGCAGTCCAACGCCTTGGTGGGACTGCTGGGGTACAGCTCTCACCAAGGCCTCATGGGGTTCGGGGCTTCCCCCAGCCCAGCGAAGTCCACCCTGGTGGAGAGTCGGTGTTGCAGAGACCTGATGGAGGAGAAATTTGATCAGGTAAGTGGCGAGGGGCCCACCCCCCCCCCCAAGCTCCATACTCCCTCTCCCGCTCCCTCACCAACCCTGCGCCTTCCTCCTTCAGGTGTGCCAGTGGGTGCTGAAATGCAGGAATAGCAAGAACTCGCTGATCCAGATGACAATCCTTAATTTGTTGCCCCGCCTGGCCGCGTTTCGACCTTCTGCCTTCACAGGTGAGGATGTCCACGGACATGTCGTGTCATTCCCTGTTGAAATCAAACAGAAGTGATTCCCAAGAGTCATGTCTACCTCTCGTTTGAAGCAACGCCAACCTCGGGGCTCGCCTCTGGCATCTTTGCCTCCTGTCTGATTTCAGCCGGGCCTCATTCGGGGGTGCCACAGATGTCACAGGAAAACTCAGAGTGCAGGCAGAGAGGCCGTTCGGGAGCCAAGCAACTTGGCACGTATGGAAGACAACGAGTTGGTGACAGGCTTCGAAGAGACCAAAGGAAGGGCAGTTTGGGTTTAGCTACTCCGCAGCAGCCTCTCTGGGGCAGGGAGGATGCAGTGACCATCCTGCTTCGGCCCCTGGTCACCCACCTGCCTCACTGCTCAGACGGAGGAGGGCCTGGAGGTTTCAGAGGCAGGTTTCAGGGATGACGGACTGTGGGTTCCCATATTCCTGCCCTTTGCACTGGGCAGTGAGAATCCCTGGCCCCTGGAGCGGCCCCAGCTCAGGTGCTGGCTTCTCCCCACGGCCTTCCTGGGTGACTCCTGCTGGGAGTACTTTCTTCCCCCTTCCTTTAGAGCATCCAGCTGTGGGAAGGCTTTGGCATCCGACCTGGGATGAATCTGGCTTCTGTCCTTAACTGTCAGGTTTTCAGACAGGTTATTTGACCTTCCTAGGCCTCCACTTCCTGACTTGTCAGTGGAGAATAACAGTCCTTGTCTTGCAAGATGAACTGCATTAATGCCTGAACAGCTCATCCAAATGGCAGAGTAAGCCCCAGTAGATGGAAACCATTATTCTGCTTTTACTGCCCCCTCTCCCTCCTTCAAATCCATTTTAGAAGTAAGGTCAAGGTTAAAAATTGTAATAATACTCCAGTTGCCTGTTCATACTTAATATCCTTATCTTACCTCCCTACTTGCTGAGTGGAGAGACCCCATCTCGAACATCTTTTTGCACCTCACTGCGGTGCACATTGCCTGTGCTTAATAAGCATTCAGGAGCAAATGAGAGCCAGGAGTGGAAGTAGAAGGTCAGCCCGACCCTTTGCAGATGCCATTCCCTAGCACACAGACTCATTTCACACCACCCAAGTTCAGATGAAACGGGAAAAATGCATGGTTGGCGTTAAATGTGCTGTGTGTGAGACGAGAATGTGTTGAGTAAGGACGAGACAATTAGCCACATAAAATCAATGAACCAGAGAGAAATGATATCATGAAAATCACCCATATTTTTTTCAGTTTTCCATTCTTCCTACCTGGTACCCAGCAGCTATTCTCCTTTTTAATGACCAGACATGCCCCTGTTCAGTAGAGCTTTAAATAACCGTGGTTTGAAAGTCTGTGGTTCAAAAGAAAATAATAACTAGGCCGAATTTGATCAAAGTCTGGCATGTTGTGGAAGCAGTTACCCCAGTAAGTTCAAAGGCCCGCCTAGGAGCAGGAAACCAAGGCTCAGAGGGCCCCTAGGTGTATTCTTTTGATGTGGGTTTTTATTGTTTTATTAAATAATATACTAAAATGTGTCATTAAAATTCAGCCTGGGCAGCCCCCATACATGTGGCCTCATGGGGAAAGTGCCCCCTTTAAGTTTAAAGCTTGCAGCTTGGAAGTCATTGCTCAAACTTCCCAATGATGTAATTTTTGGCCATATCAAAAACATGCTAAGATTGGGCTGGAACCTCTAACAATTCCTAGTCTCTTAGGGTGCTAAATCGGGCAAAGGATGTCACCCTCTTGATTTAGGCTTCTTTCCTGCTGAAATGCTGTCCCCATGCAGAAGTCCCATTTTCCTCATGGATGTGCTCTGATTTTAAGGTTACATACATCACCTTACTCTTCTGTTTTCAAGCCCCAGAGTGCTTTGACCATGAGATCCATGAAAAAAGACCTTTCTCATTAGAGTAAATGCAGGGAGGCATCTATGCTGTTTGGGACTCCACTTCACTGCCTCCTAAATGAGCTTCTGGAGGCCCTCAGCACCCCTCACTTTCTAATGGATGTGTGGTCTTGCCTTCTCTGCTGCTGTGTATGTTCTGCTGGTGCACGGACTTGAGGCCAGCAAGATGGAAGGGAAGAAATAGAAGAGACAAAAATCAGGAAATTCCAACCTTTGGAGGAGTAATAACACTTCCGCTTAAATTGCCCAAGAATCGCCTACCTGCGCACATTGGCTGATGGAAACTTAATGAAAATACACTTGTGGCTTCCCAAATTACAGACTAAATGTTGTTCTATTAAATATAACTATAACAGAAATCTCTGGATAATAGCAAAGTGATTTCCAGGCCTAAGCTGAATAGAGTGGCCTGTTTATTGCAAACAGTATTCAAAATTACTTTAAATTTCAATATAATATAAAATAGTTTAGATGATCATCTCTTTGTTTTTAAGCAAGATTTAACATATATTTCTTAAACAAGAGCATGTAGTCTTTCCCTCAAAATATAGCACTAATGGGGACAATTATGCAATGTTACTGTTTTGGAGACCCTTTAAGATTTTTTTTTAAATTAAAGTGGAAAAAAATCTAATATTTCTAATATTTCCAAAAGGTGTATCTGAGGAGTGATTATTAAGCATAAGACTTTGGTTAATACATCCTCTAAATTCTTCTTTACTTTTTTTCAACAGGCTCTCTTAATTTATTCTTTTTTTTTTTTTTAAGATTTACTTATTAGAGAGAGAGCACAAGCAAGGGGAGGGACAGAGGGAGAGGGACAAGCAGACTCCTCGCTGAGCAGGGGGCCTGGCTTGAGACTCTATCACAGGACCCTGAGATCATGACCTGAGCCGAAGGCAGATGCTTAACCGACTGAGCCTCCCAGACTCCCCTCTCTTAATTTATTCTTAAATTTAAGTGTTTTATTTTTTTATTTTTTTTTAAGATTTTATTTATTTATTTGACAGAGAGAGAGAGATAGCGAGAGCAGGAACACAAGCAGGGGGAGTGGGAGAGGGAGAAGCAGGCTTCCCGCCAAGCAGGGAGCCCGATGCGGGGTTCGATCCCAGGACCCCGGGATCATGACCTGAGCCAAAGGCAGACGCTTAATGACTGAGCCACCCAGGCGCCCCAATTTAAGTGTTTTATAGGAACTCTGACCTTTGATATATATACCAACCCTGACCTTGAGCCATATGCTTTGTCTTTCTTATGATCAGATACCCAGTACCTCCAAGACACCATGAACCATGTCTTAAGCTGTGTCAAGAAGGAGAAGGAACGTACAGCAGCCTTCCAAGCCCTGGGGCTGCTTTCTGTGGCTGTGAGATCTGAGTTTAAGGTCTATTTACCTCGTGTGCTGGACATCATCCGTGCAGCCCTACCCCCTAAGGACTTTGCCCATAAGTAAGCATCTCTATTGTGATTTCACCTTCCATCCCCATTTGGCTGGGGAGAAGGATGCTCCATCCCAGTTTCCATGGAGCTTAAGCCCATTCTCCACGTCACTAAGCTCCAGGGTGTAGTAAATCATACAAAGCACAACCCTTCCTCAGTTGAGTGCCAGCCTTTTTCAAATGAAGTGATATATATATAAATATTTGGGGAGGTTGAATACCCTGTGAACACGTTAGATGTCAGTGCTGTTTTCAATATTATTATTAACTGGGAATCTCCTAGTTTTGCTCTTTTCTCTGGTTTTCAAAGGTCTTTTGATGTAAGGCCTAAGAGAGCTTCTGGACTGGAACTGAAGAGAACTAATGGTCACTTTCTCCTTGTCACTGAAGTTGGGTGCATTATTCCACCCCTTGAAACCTCCCCAGTGAATAAAATACAAGAAAAACCTTCACCCCGCAAGCTGGAGAGGCCAGGGTGTCTCCTCTAAGGCTCAGGGGGTCAGTGTTGACTAAAGCTGTGTTTTGATCTTTCTCTGTGTTAGTAGCAAGGATCGGTCTGATGAAGGGATAAGCCTCCCCATTCTAAAGCCCAGCGTTCTCATCGTGGGGGAGAATTTCTTTCCATATCATGGATGCACCCTACCCCCTGGTCCCTGATGTACACATTGTTCAGTTTGCTTCCTAAATAGGTACCTTGGCCAGCACCGCGCTAACCCATATTGTGCCTTGTGTGCAAATTCAGAAAGGGGCCCCTTTCTCAAGATACTTGACTGCCATCTGCTGGATTGTTGTAAATTCAAATCTACAGTGTGTCCGGTGTGATGGGCCCCCTAGAATTGTGCAGTAGATAACCTGCTCGCCAGCAAATTGTGGCCCTGCCTGGATCACCTGCCCTCCTTGCCCCAAGGCGATTTTGAGGTGGGGCATCACACGATGTCATTGTGTCTGAAGTAGCCACTCTTTTGGTCCCCTGCAGGAGACAGAAGGCCATGCAGGTGGATGCCACAGTGTTCACCTGCATCAGCATGCTGGCCCGGGCAATGGGGCCAGGCATCCAACAGGATATCAAGGAGCTGCTGGAGCCCATGCTGGCAGTGGGACTGAGGTGGGTATCAGAAACCTGAGCTGCTCCTGTCTTGCGTAGTAAGAGCCTTGACCGGCGGCATCGGGACAGCGCTGAAAGAGCAGGGCATGGGTGTTTGCTCGTTAAACTGGATAGGCAGGAGAGCTCACGCTAAACACACGGGCTGGTTTCGCATCCTGGTTCCATCTCTAGTTAGCTGTGTGGTCCTGACCAGTTACTTAACTTCTCTGAGCCTTAGTTTTCTCACCTGAAAAGCGGGCACAATAGCAGCTCTTGTTGTCCAAGGTTGTCAAGGGGGTTAAGTGAAAGAGTTCATGAAACAGGCACTCTGGGCACTGGGCCTTGCACAGAAGTGCTCGGTTGATGTTTGTAGCTGTTGTTTATGTTATCACTGGGAAACTGTCTGGCTTTTCTGGCTTTAGTTCTCTTTAGCTATAAAATAAGGATGATGCTCTTTGTTTGCTTCCCAGATTGTTTATTGAGACTTGGTCTTCAGCAGTGGCTAAATTATATTAAGCAAGTTCTGGCAAAGACCAGAAATTCATAGATTGTTTTGAAATCTCTGACCAGGCCAAGAGAGTTCAGGACATTTCTTCTATTTTATAGTATCCTTTCTACTTTAAAGACCAAGCAGTGATGGGCCAAATCCCCTTGCTGGACAAGAAGGGCTGTTTCTTCTCAAGAACAGACAAATGTCTTGTCCAGCGCCATAGGTGCCTGGTTTCCTTCCCTCAGCCCTGCCCTCACTGCTGTGCTCTACGACCTGAGCCGTCAGATTCCACAGCTGAAGAAGGACATCCAGGATGGGCTCCTGAAGATGCTGTCCCTGGTCCTGATGCACAAACCCCTCCGGCACCCGGGCATGCCCAAGGGCCTGGCCCATCAGCTAGCTTCCCCTGGCCTCACAGCCCTGCCTGAGGCCAGCGATGTGGGCAGCATTACTCTTGCCCTTCGAACCCTTGGCAGCTTTGAGTTTGAAGGTAAGAAATTGCAGCCGCGCTTGCCAAGACAGTGAGTGTTGCTGGGAACCCCAAGAAAGGAATGAGGGCACCAGAAGTCCTGGGTCTTGGCTGGGGATCCTGGAGACCAGCTAGCTGATCCTGCAGCAGCTCAGCCTCCTGGGCTCTTTGCATGTATTGTTAATTCCTCCTCTCTGTTTCTTCATCCCATCCTGAGTTTGGGGGCAGATGGTGTTCAGGGAAATTATGCATTGATCCAAGGAATTAATGCTTCGGAGATGAGAAAGTCAGAGATGGAGCCCCCATCCCCCATGTCCATGAAGCTGAGATGGTATTTAATGCTTTCAAATGTTTAAGCCAGAGGCTTTTAGGTATTTCCATTCCTATGGCAGTGTGATTTTCAAGAGCGCTGTACTGTGTAGTTCAGCGTGGAGTTCTAAGCTGCAGATAAACCCACATCAGTGCCCTAGGGAGATCTATTTCAGGAGAGAAAAATGGATACTTTTGAAATTTAAAATCATGTAAGTCGCAGTGATCAAGACTGCAGGGAAACAAGTACAAAAAGCCTAAATGTGCCATCTGAATGCTTATAGCCATCTGTGGTTTCCCTCTTGTAGCTCCTCCTCTTGCACTGATTGACACCCAGGATAATGTATTTCTAATGAATAGAAAGTAGCTATATTTAAACCCAGCCTACACCAGACTTTCTTTTGGTATTCAAATCTGGGAACTAAAACAGACAAGGTAAATTTGATCAAGAATTGTTTTACTCTCTGGGAATATAAAGGTTTGGATCAGAATAAAACAAAATTATTCATTCTTTGAAGGAAATAAAGGATTAGGATGAGGGGGGTGGCTGGAATGCTTTTTTGTGTGTCTCCCTGCTCCTCCGCCTCCCTTCTGCCTCTCTGCTGATCGGAAACCCATTTGTTACCTTTTTTAAGAGAAGCGTTCTGAGTCAGTATCTTGTTGAAAATTGAATTCGTAGCCATGAAATGAAAAATGCAGCTAGCTAGTTGGAGATCTACCATCCAGAGCAGCAGTGTTAATTTTGTTTTCTCTCTGCCTTTGTATCCAGGCCACTCTCTGACCCAGTTCGTCCGCCACTGTGCAGATCATTTCCTAAACAGCGAACACAAGGAGATCCGCATGGAAGCTGCCCGCACCTGCTCCCGCCTGCTCACGCCCTCCGTCCACCTCATCAGCGGCCACGCTCACGTGGTTAGCCAGACCGCGGTGCAAGTGGTGGCAGATGTGCTCAGCAAACTGCTCGTGGTTGGGATAACAGATCCTGGTACGGTTTATGAGACAGAAGCAGTCTAGGGGAGTTTATGTGCACAGGGCAGTTGGAATTAGCCAGTTACATTGCATGGCCTCTAGAGACTTTCGGCCTCAGCCAGCTGATGTCCAGCTGATGTCTCTGCCAAAGCATTGGGCTTGGCTACTCCAGCCTATTGGTGTAAAAGAATCTGTCTTTAATTCTGTTGTCTTTGCTCCTATGGGTAGAGAAAAGATTTGACAAGTGAGGTGAGAGAAAGGTACGTGGCATCCTCTTACTAGGCCGGAGGCAGTGGGGACAGAAACTGGGAAATGACCAGAGGGGTGATGGCATTGAAGAGGCGTTCAAAGGCATAATTGTTCTTGCAGACCCTGACATCCGGTACTGTGTCTTGGCATCCCTGGATGAGCGCTTTGATGCACATCTGGCCCAGGCAGAGAATTTACAGGCCCTGTTTGTGGCCCTGAATGACCAGGTGTTTGAGATCCGGGAGCTGGCCATCTGCACCGTGGGCCGGCTCAGTAGCATGAACCCGGCCTTCGTCATGCCTTTCTTGCGCAAGATGCTCATCCAGGTAATGGTGTGACAGTCAGACCTAGAGGCAATGGGAAAGGGACTGTCATTGTGAGAGCAGTTTGGGGAAAGAGAGACGACGACCGGGAAGAGGGAGTAAGGTCGAGATACCTGGTGAAAGCCACCTTTGGCTCCAAGAGTCCATGTTTTCCCAGCTTTGCAGTTGCAGTTCCAGTGCTGATCACCTTGTAAGCCTCTTGGCAGTATGACTCCAGGGGCCCTCTTATTCCAGGCTAACCTCTTCTGCAGCTCTTCTCTTGTTCCTGGCAAGTCACCAGAGATTCCACTTCTTGGCCCTCTCCACTCAGTCTGCTGCACATGGTGTCAGTTTTCCCAGCACCTCTCTGTCCTTCCGCTCTCCTGCTCTTGCTGATGCCAGGTCAGGCACAGAGGCCAAGGATGAGAATGGTTCCAACATTGCTTCTCATGGTCATTGCCCCTGGTCTGTGGTCCCTGGCTTTCATTCTTAAATAATGTCAGATGCCAAGCTAAGCTGCTGGACTAGAATCAGAGGGAGCTTCAGATTGGCCTTGCTGTTCCATCTACTAGGACTTTTTTTTTTTTTTTTTTTTTAAGTAGGCTCCACGCTGAATGTGGGGCTCAAACTCACAATCCTGAGATCAAGAGTTGCATGCTCCACTGACTGAGCCAGCCAGGCGCCCCAGGATTTTCAATTCCTGCTAAAATCTAGCTGCCCAGTTTTTGTCTCCACCTACCCACATAAGTTGTCTGGCTTCCTTGCGAGTGGTGCATGGTCCGGTCCTTCCTGCCTTGAGGTCTTTCCACCCACCTCTTCTGGGTCTCAGTGTGCCTCACCCAGTCCTTTCCTGTCCCCCGACCCCACCCTGCCCCTCCCTCCCGCTCTGCTTCCTGACCCACCCACGTAAAGAATGTAAACACAGAAATATCATTAACATACGTAACTTTCATCCTAGAGAAATGTCGTGTATTCACAATCATAACTAAAGTGACTGTAATATCATCAGTCAAATTAGAGGATTATATTACGTTGGCACTTCTGTTTGTAGCCTAATGGTTTACTTCTTCAACTACTGGCCTGTGATAGGAGTGCCTATCCTTTTAAGTCTTTTTTTAAAATACCTAAGGTTTTGGGAAGGAAAACAAATCATTGTTGAGCCTGCCAGCCCAAATCCTGCTTAAAGAAGCTTGATATAGAAATATCTCCTAAGGAGAATATCAGTGTGTTCATTCAGTCAATAGATGTTTTGGACATCTTCCAGGTTCCGGGTCCTGCTGGGTGCTGGAAACATTAGCGAACAAGCCAGGCATGGTCTGTGTCTGCTAGAAGGTTACAATAAGCTGCCGGGCTATCAGGCCATCTCATTTTTCCTGATACTGGAGAATGTGAAGCACCATTGAATGAATTTACCATGTACTGAGCTTAGCCCTTGAAACCCCCAAATTTTTAATTTTTCTTGTTTTCAAATGTGGATACAGACCTTCACAAGTTGAATCACACATTTGCACGCCTTGGTAAGGGACATTACCTAAATGTGCTTTGGCCTTTTCCTCATGCCTCTCGATCATCAGAGGGGGTGTTGGGTATTGTTCTGAGGGCGCAGCGATGCTTGCTGGCTCTGGAAGTGAATTTGGGGATCTTTGATTTGGCCATTGGTGCTCCAGAGATTGGCACTCTCCTCTCGGGCATCTGTTCCCTGCCTGCCAGCCATCTCCTGGCTCACGTGGGTCTGTTCTCAGCATCCCTCTCTGTCCACTCTTGCTGGTGTCTGCTGTGACGGGGGAAAACAGGCTGCTGGGGGGATCCAGAAAGTCAGGATTATTAAATCAATAACCTAAGACAAAATATATTATTAAATTGTAGACTCCTCCTCTGGGTAGCTGAGTTAACATGCACTTTTCTCACGGTTCAGAGATTTCCTTCTGGCAACTTCAGCTCGCCAGAAGTCTGTCTATATTAAGTTGTTTATATCTGTGTCACGACGAGTAGAACGTTGCTGATTTACTGGTGTTTTAAGGATGTCAGAACAAACATGTTATTTCTGTTCATCAAGGTCCAAGGGGATTCTGTTGATATAATCACTGTTTGGGTTTATCTAGATGTCCCTGAAACCACTACTGAGTATTAACATTTCTTTCAACAGAATAGCTGTTCTGACTGTTCTTTGATTCTTTGTCATTATTTATAGGCCCCCTTAGTGATTTGCTGTCCAGACAAAGATTTTTCTCGAAGAGAGCCCTTCCCTCGTTCCTCATTTCTGCAGACCCCTGCTCTCACTGTCCCTGTTGGTATTCCCAGCCCCCTGGGCCTGTGCCGTACTGTTAAAGTTGTGCTTGGGGACAGCTGAGGGACCATGGGGGCTGGGGCACTGTGGGGACTGGGGCTGGTTTCCAGCAGTCTTTCTTCCCACCACTGCTGTGTCCCTGACTGTTGGCCTTTGTGGAGGATCCAGCAGCTACTTGATCCGCATGCAGTTCTGGTTCCTTCCTCTGGTTCCCTGCCACGTTTCCCCTTTGATACACCGTTCCTCTCTAGAACTTCCTCTACCATACGGGCCTTTCTTCCCTGCAGATTCTGACGGAGCTGGAGCACAGCGGCATTGGAAGAATCAAAGAGCAGAGTGCCCGCATGCTGGGGCACCTGGTCTCTAATGCCCCACGGCTCATCCGCCCCTACATGGAGCCCATTTTGAAGGTAGCTCACAGAAGCTAGAGACACTGGCACTTTCTCTCCGGGTCATCTTATGTCCGCTTCTTTGAGACAGTGGGAGTGTTTCAGTAGATAATTTCTTCGGCCCCAGGCTCGCGGTCAAGGGCCACATCAAGCATTCTCAGAAAGAATAGCGAAAATCTCACGAATTGCAGGAAAGGGCTCTCTTTTTATAAGGGGTGAGATATAAGCTTCAAGCACATCATCAAATGTGCTTGGAAAGGAGAAGTAGGTAGATAGTGGCATGAAATAGTTCCCTCAAAATGAAAAAAATTCGCTTTAAAATCTGAGTATATTAGAGGCTTGTGAAATCTTTGAAAACTTATGTGAATGTGGCAAATGATCAGATACCATTTGAGAAGGCATGGGAAACATTTTTAAATCATGGTGTTTCTCAGCTTTCTCATATATCTAACTGGGCTCAGTATGGAGAAAAGTTTTAGAATCCACATTCTGGAGAAATTCTGGATTCACAAAGCCTAGAAGTTTTGTCTAGGATTGAAATGGTCTCTCGGGTGAATTTTACTTACGTAAAAGAAAGGTTTCTAGTAGATTCTGTTCTGCATTCATTTTTATCATACCTTCTTTTCATAGGCTTTAATTTTGAAACTGAAAGATCCGGACCCTGACCCAAACCCAGGTGTGATCAATAATGTCTTGGCTACAATAGGAGAATTGGCTCAGGTAAGGGGATAACTGCATTTTCCATAGGATGGAAAGAATACTGTTTAGTCTCTGAGGAAATCAAAATACTTTGTAATGCCATAATCTCTAATCTTACCTACTACCCTCTTTTTCATTTTGTAGGTTAGTGGCCTAGAAATGAGGAAATGGGTGGATGAACTCTTTATTATCATCATGGACATGCTCCAGGACTCCTCTCTGTTGGCCAAAAGGCAGGTGAGTACTACTCATCCCAGACTGAGCAGAACAGGCCCCTGGGAGGTCAGGGCCCTTGCCTCTCTTCGTCACTTAGTTAACCCAGAGCTTGGCACATAGTAAGTACTCAGAAGTATCTGTTGAGTAAAATGAAGAAAGATCTGGAGCCAGAATTAGCTGTCATCCTGACCTGGAGTCACTTTCAGTAATCATCAGGGCTGGCCAGTGGCCTTTCCTCTAGATAAAAGAAAGTCCAGATTATCTATCAGAACCCCAGCCCCTAGAGGGAAAGAGAAAGCCTAAGCCTGTAGCTGTGGAGGCAAGTAGAGCTTCAGCACACCCTCCCCCAGCCCTGGCTTCATTTTGTTTGGTCACCAAGGTCATTAGGTGACTAGACCAAAATTAAGAACAATCTTAATTTCCTTTTAAGTCGGATTTCTCCTGTTAATCACTCAGGATGTGGAAGGACTGTGTATTTCCTTTAAGAATGGTGGGGCTCTTCTTTTATTTTTTTAAGATTTTATTTATTTGACAGAGAGAGACACAGCGAGAGAGGGAACACAAGCAGGGGGAGTGGGAGAGAGAGAAGCAGGCTTCTTGCGGAGCAGGGAGCCCGATGCGGGGCTCGATCCCAGGACCCTGGGATCATGACCTGAGCCGAGGGCAGACGCTTAACAACTGAGCCACCCAGGCACCCTTCTTTTATCTTTTTATCCAGTCATTGTTGCATTGGTTTGTGGCCTTGTTTTTGCACCCAGACTCTCAAGGATTTCTGTAGATGGTTAGTGCCTCTCCTGGAAACTTCTTTTCTTGGAAAAGCCTCTTAACGCTTCATTGCAATCATTAAACAGTACAAACCATGCTTTCTCTTCTCTCTTACTGGCTCAACAAACCACATGATCTGTTGTTTGTCCAGGTGGCTCTGTGGACCCTGGGACAGTTGGTGGCCAGCACTGGCTATGTGGTGGAGCCCTACAGGAAGTACCCCACTTTGCTTGAGGTCCTTCTGAATTTTCTGAAGACTGAGCAGAACCAGGGTACACGGAGAGAGGTAAGGAACATGGCAAACTTGGTTCTTTAAAGACTTTGCTGGAAGAATGGAGAGAGATTGTGGCATTAACATGCTCTGACGGAGTGTTGATTAGATGTCCTGTCCTCCGTTTTGTTCTTCTAGCTGGTCATTCAGGTATGAACTGGGTGTCATGGAACGTGAGAGAACTAGTCATCAAACCTGTTGTCATCAGATGTTGTGATGAATGTTTTCTTTTTCCCCTCCCCTTTCCCACCCAGGCTATCCGTGTGTTAGGGCTTTTGGGGGCCCTGGATCCCTACAAGCACAAAGTAAACATTGGCATGATTGACCAGTCCCGCGACGCTTCTGCTGTCAGCCTGTCCGAATCCAAGTCAAGTCAGGATTCCTGTAAGTTGAGGGGAACCATGAGAGACTCGCCAAGTTCCTACCTCACAAAGCCCCTTGCTAGCTGTGTTTAGAAAGAGCCTTGGGCTGGATAACAAATTATAGCATATTGGCTCACTTCAGGACTTCTGAATGGAAAGTCAAGTTTCCTCTTGAATCACAATAGGGATGCTGCTTCCCAGGGTGTCCAGAGTCCTTACATCTGTCCAGATTCTTTGTCAAGGGTCAATAGGCCAAGTCTGTACCCACTTTTTGGTGCTGATGAGAGAGATGTGAATTATCACTTCATCACTTCTGTTCATCTCTGATTCTTTGTTAGTGCTTCTTTGATGTTTTCTATTCTAATGACACCCAAGGAGGAAGAGGGTAGAATTTATTCTCCCAGTTTTAATTGCTAGGGAAACCCTGAGGCCAGGCTCAGGGGCATAGAGAAAGTGGTAGCAGTCAGAATCCAGGGCTCTTTTTTCATCAGCTGTTCTGGCCTTGGAGCCACTCTGCCTTTTAACAAGTAGCGTGAGAGATTGGGTAGGGTATGGGGCTATGGCAGGTTTTTCTAGACTTAACCCATTGTTCACGAGGGCGGGCTTATTTACGAAAGAATGAAAAGTTCAGCAGTGGCTCTCCCAACCATTCCAGCAAAATGTTATTTTCCCAAATAATTTGTTTCTATAAGACCAGTGCTCTAACCCCTGAGCTATGGAGTCTTCTCCTCAAAATAATTTGTTTCTAAACTCTATGGATGGAATCCTATTGCTTCCAGTTCTTCTGTATAGTAGAGAAGCATAGCTCTGACGTTACCTTTCGGACCCAGAGTCTGAGCCCAGTCCCTGCAGGTTTCGTCCTTGCTCGGCGGCGCCAGTCCAGTCTCTCGGCTGGTCTAGTTCTTGGCCTCTTCAGTGCACCACTCACCCTCCCCTTACCCAGTCTTCGAGAGGCTCGCTGTTAGGTCAGCTAGCATTTGCCGCTCCCTCATCTGACATCCCTAGGGGGACCGAGCAGCTGTTGAACAGATGTTAGCCTAATTTGATTCCCTTTACTTTCATTTGGGGAAATAATTATTTTTATTGATGGTTTCAACTACAAAGTTGTCAACTGTAGTGATAAGAAGCGAAGTTAAACATAGCAATTTAAAGAAAACCCATCATGTACCGTTTTAGGCTTTTGTGGTCGGGGTAATAGAACAGCCAAAAGCTCTTGAATTCTTCATGGTGAGAGCCTGTTCATGGGTTCCTAATATAGCCTGTATTCCCCATGAATGCTGAATGACGGTCTGGCTGTTTGTTGTTAGCCAGGTTCTGCTCCGAGTCAGAGTCATGGCACGTATAGCTCGTGATTGTTGCCATCGTTTTGTCCTAGCCGACTACAGCACCAGCGAGATGCTGGTCAACATGGGCAACCTGCCCCTGGATGAGTTCTACCCTGCTGTGTCCATGGTGGCACTGATGCGGATCTTCCGGGACCAGTCCCTCTCGCACCATCACACCATGGTTGTCCAGGCCATCACCTTCATCTTCAAGTCCCTGGGCCTCAAGTGTGTGCAGTTCCTGCCGCAGGTCATGCCCACATTCCTCAATGTCATTCGGGTCTGCGACGGGGCCATCCGGGAAGTAAGTAGCTAAAACCCCACCCCTGCTCCTGAGCCCCACTTCCTACCAATGCCCCCTGTTGGCTGTTGGGCCAAGTACGTCCCCTCCCCCTAACTCCTAAGCCCTGAAGGTACAGGTTTAGTTTCCTGGGTTATCCCCTCAGAATGGCTAAACGATGAGTGTGTGTTTTGGGGGGCGGGGGTGTACCTAGAGTTCAGTGCAGTTGTCCAGTAGAATGTCCCACTGTGTGAACTTGTTGCTTCCTCGTGATTAGATTGAAGTCCATCAAGTCCATCATTTTTAGTGAGAATATTACAGAGGTGACATTGCATACCTCTTACCGGATCTTGTAATGTCAGCTTCTCCCATTAGTGTTGATCCTGAGTTTGAGCACGCAGTTAAATTGGTCTCTGTCAGAGCTCTCCATTGTAAGGTGCCTTTTTCTTGAGTCATTAAGTAATCTGGGGGTGATACTTTGAGACTGCGACAGTCCTGTTCCCTATCTTCGACCCAATGACTGAGCAGCTGTGGATGATCCTTGCCTGAATCCGTCATCACACTGGTTGCAAAGTAAGGACTTTCTAGTTCTACCATTTCTTCTCCTTTTAACAGCTGGCCCTTTCCTGTAAGGTAGAAATTTCCCCCTTTCCCTCCCTGTTTCTCCCTTTTGCTCTCTTTTCTTTCTCTAAACTACACAACTTGCAGAGTGGTTCTGTGATTATTTACCTAGGCCACGACTGGCCGCAAACCTCAATAAAGCTCAAGGGGGCGCTTTTTTTTTTTAAGATTTATTTATTTGAGAGAGAGAGAGAAAGCATGTGTGTGGATGAGCAGGGGAAGGGGCAGAGGGAGAGAGAGAGAGAATCTCAAGCAGAGCCCCGCTGAGCATGGAGCCCTGACTTGGTGCTTGATCTCAGGACTTTGCGATCATGACCTGAGCTGAAATCAAGAGTTGGACGTTCAACCGACTGAGCCACCCAGGTGCCCCTTGAATTAATTTTTTAATCAGTTTTTTCCTCTGTGATTATATATTCAATTTGGTGTATGTTTAGAGTAAATAATATCTTTTTAGAAAGTATATTTTCTAATTTTGTGCCTGGAGTACGGAAGTGCAGTTTATGTACTCAACCTCATTGAATTCTTACTAATTCCAATAACTTAACTAAATTTCCCTAGCTTTTCACTGTAGATAATCATATAGTCTGCAAAAAGAGAAAGTTCTAGTTTTTTGTTTTAATCTGTAAACCAGTTACTACTTTTCCTCATTTGCATTTCTACGACCTGTACTACAATGTTGGTTAGACTCTGTGAAACTGGAGATCTTTAATCTTTTTTCCTGATTTCGGTGGGACTGCTGTTAAGAATTACTCACTAAGTATAATGTTTCCTGTAGGTTTTTGGCAGGTAGCTTTTTAAGGGTTATAAATGTTCCCTTATGGTCTTAATTTGCTAGTTTTTATCATGAACGGGTATTAGATTTATCAAATGCCTTTTATTTGTCTGGTGTGATTATCGTATGTTTTTTTCTCTTTCAGTGTGTTAATATGTTGAATTACATTGATATATGTTCTTTTTTTTTTTTTTAAGATTTTATTTATTTATTTGACAGAGAGAGAGAACACAAGTAGGCAGAGTGGCAGGTAGAGAGAGAGGGAGAAGCAGGCTCCCCACTGAGCAGGGAGCCTGACGCAGGGCTCGATCCCAGGACCCTGGGATCATGACCTGAGCCGAAGGCAGTCGCCTAACCAACTGAGCCACCCAAGCGCCCCGCACTGATACATATTCTAATGTTGAAATATTTTTGAATTCTTGTTTTAAAACCATTTTGGTTATGATGTATTTTTTGATACATTGACTTTCTATCTAATATTTAATATCAGTTTGTTTTTTTTTTAAGATTTTTATTTATTTATATGACAGAGAGTGAGCACAGGCAGGGGGAGCAGCAGCAGAGGGGGAGGGAGAAGCAGGCTCCCCGCGGAGCAGGGAGCCCGATGCGGGGCTCGATCCCAGGACCCTGGGATCATGACCTGCGCTGAAGGCAGCCACTTAACAACTGAGCCACCCAGGCGCCCCTTAATATCAGTTTTTTTTTTTTAAAGATTTTATTTATTTATTTGACAGAGAGAGAGATAGCGAGAGAGGGAACACAAGCAGGGGGAGTGGGAGAGGGAGAAGCAGGCCTCCTGTGGAGCAGGGAGCCCGATGCAGGGCTCGATCCCAGGACCCTGGGATCATGACCTGAGCCGAAGGCAGACGCTTAACGACTGAGCCACCCAGGCGCCCCTTAATATCAGTTTTTTACATCCACTAATCCTGAGTGGAATTGGCCTGAATATATATATATTTATATAATTTTTTTTTTTAACTACAGGTTCCAAGATGTGTTTAGTTTTTCTGTTTCTTCTTAAAACAGTTTTGGTCACATTTTTCTAAGAAATTATTCATTTTTTAAAAAGATTTTATTTATTTATTTATTTTTTTTTTTTTTTAAAGATTTTATTTATTTATTTGAGAGAGAGAGAATGAGAGACAGAGAGCATGAGAGGGAGGAGGGTCAGAGGGAGAAGCAGACTCCCTGCCGAGCAGGGAGCCCGATGTGGGACTTGATCCCGGGACTCCAGGATCATGACCTGAGCCGAAGGCAGTTGCTTAACCAACTGAGCCACCCAGGCGCCCCGATTTTATTTATTTATTTGAGAGGGAGAGCAAGCATGAGCAGGGGCAGAGGGAGAGGGAGAAGCAGGCTCCCCACCAAGCCGGGAACCCAACGTGGTGCTCGATCCCACAACCCCAGGATCATGACCTGAGCCGAAGGCAGATGCTTAACCAACTGAGCCACCCAGGCATCCCTAAGAAATTATTCATTTTATTTACTTTATGCCTATAGATTTGCCTTTTCAGGACATTTCATAGAGTTAGAACCATATGTGGTTTTTTTTGTGTCTAGCTTGTTTCATTTAACATAATAATACTTTTGGGGTTCATCATGGATCAGTAGTTCATTCCTTCTTCATAGCTGAATAATAATTTAGTGTCATTATTGCTTAGAGATAAGTGTTTTTAATGTTGCCTATGATTTCTCTTTTCACCATTGAGTTATTTAGAAGTGGATATTTTAATTTGCAGATTTATGGGGTTTCAAATTTCTTTTTTGGATATCTGTTTCTAACTTAATTGCATTGGGTTTACGATTCTTTGATGTTTGCTGAGACTGCCTTAATAGTCGAATGCTTGATCCATTTTGATGTTTCCTCTGTGCTTGGGAATAGCAGGTATTTGCTGATGTTATGCATGAAGTTCCATGTATGTCATTAGATTTGAACTTAATACTTACTGTGTTCAAATTTTTTGTATTTTTATTAATTTTTGGTTTGCTTCATCTCTATTACTGAGAGAAGTGAGTTAATCTCCCCTTACAGTGGTGGATTTATTAATTTCTCACAGTTTAGTCAGTTCTGTTTTATATATTTGGGGGGATATGTGATATATCTAATTCTCTTTCTATCTGTTCTCCTTTTTCCCCCACTTTTTTTTTCATGCCATTTATTTGTGGAAGAAAGCAGGTCATTTGTCCTATAGAATTTCCCATTCTGGATTTGGCTGATTGTATCTTCAAGATATCTTAAGTTCTTGTAAACTGATTAGATTTAGAGTCGATTAAATTCAGCTTCCTTCTTTTGGCAAGACATACTTCGTAGGCGGTACTGAATACTTCAAATACTAACAACAGTTAGTAAGCAAATCTTTTCTAAATCATCCCAATTTCTAGTGATGTTAAGGTTAATCAGTGGGCTCACGTACTGTGATCCTTTGTTCCCTGTCAGCCTTTCTCCTAATCATTTTAGTGTTCATTGAAGATTGTTTTCTAGAATGATTATTTAGTTAGCAACTGGAAAGCTGTGATTTTCTAATTACATTATTCCTAGATTTATTAGTTAGTGATCATCTATAAAGAACTTTATGTTGTCAACTATTCATTCAGTTAATTTGAAGTATAGTTCATACAGGGAGGGAAGAATAAATGCATGATTCTTTACTTTTATTTATCAGTTTTTCAGAGTAATAAATCAAGTCCCTTGCAACTTCTCAAAGGTGACTCAGGCACTACCCCACAACCCCTACTGTTTTTGGAGTATCATTATCAACTCATGGAGCTATATATAGTATTTTTATTCGTTGAAGGCACTGTTCTTTCTCATGATCTAATTATCCTAATCAGCCTGGCTGTTGTGTTCTTTTTACATTGGCCAGTGGTCTTAGTCTTTGATTGTATTTTTGCTTTCTGGCAAAAAAAAAAAAAAAAGCTATTCTGAGCTTATCAAGTACATTTCACTCAAGCCTGGGCATGGCCACTTCCAAGGAGTTATGGTTTCTTTAAGTGAGAAATGGTACTTAGAGACTGCAGTTGGTGTGCTGGGGTGCTCATTGCTATTGGCATATCGTTGTTTCTTGGCCATTTCAGTGAACGGAAATAGAAATAAGTAATTTTTAGAAAGAGGAAACACAAGTCATGAAGTAATACAGATTTTCCAATGCAAATTTAAGATTTAAGAGTTTTTACTTTGATTTTATACTTGTTTCTCACACTGAAAAACTCGTTACTTGGTTCTGACGTTTCTACAATTACGTGCTTTATCTTGCAGAATACATTCTTGCATGTATCTTGTATACATATAAATGGTAAATGACCAGTATTAGTAATAACGGTAAGGTTACTGAATGCAATTCAAGGTTTTTTATGATTTTTTTTTTTTCTCGTTCTTAGGCTGTGTCCTTTCGGGGATAAACACCAAAATACTGTGTTTAAAGTCGCTTGAAATTCGTCTTTGAGTGATTGTGCAACCAACTTGATTTATAATTAAATTTGTTTCTGTTTATTTTCAGTTTTCAGAAATTTCTTTGAGGTTTTCCTAATTTGAGTTTTATTCTAATTATGTAAGACATTAACATAGTTCCAGAGCCGAAACTATAAAATATGTTCAGTGAAGTCTAGCTTCTCTCCCCATCCGTATTACCCTGTTTCTTCCTATAGCGTTTCCTATTGCTGCTATAACAAATTCCCCACCAACATCATGATTTCAAACAGCACTGATTTATCATGTTACAGCTCCGTAGGTCATAAGTCTGACAGAGGTCATGCTGAACCAAAATCAGGGTGCTGTTGAGGCATGTTCCTTTCTGGAGGCTCTAGGGGACAGTCCATCTCCCTTGTTTCTGGCTTCTACGGCTGCCCACATTCCTTGGCCCTCTTTCTCTGCCTTCAGAGTCAGCAACATTGCATCTCTCTGACCCTTCTTTTGCTGCCAGATCCTTCTCTCTGCCCACTGCCAGCCAAGGTTCTCTGCTTTTAAGGAAGAATCTCCACACGTCAAAGTCCCGAACCTTAATCACATCTTCAGAAGTCCCCGTTGTCGTGCAGGGTCATTTATTCGTGGGATCTAGGGATTAGGGCACAGACATCTTTGGCTTACCATTATTTTGCCTACCACACTTCCCCCCTAAGGTAACTATTTGATCATTTTTCAATTTATGTTTTTGCTGTTTGTTTTTGAAAATGTGAGGAAATCCATATTCCCCCGCCTTCCTGCCACAGAAGAGAACATAATGGAAACTCTGTTGTGCGCCTGCTTCTTTTCACTGTCACGGCGGCACGTCGTGGGGATCCTGCCGCTGCAGCACCGAGGGTGCGTGCACCCCTGCGAGGTGATGGCGCCCCGCTGCGTGCGCGGTCCACAGCTGTTGAACCCGTCCTTGTGGGTGAACGTTTGCGTCTTTTCCATTCTTTTGATACTTAAAGTAATCCTGTAACAAAAAGCCTTGTATGTACATCATTTTTACCTTTTTTTTGTACTTGATTGGCCTTGCTTTTCACATTTTTTTTAATTTGTTTTTTTTTTTTTTTTTTTTTTGTAATCTCTATGTGGGGCTCGAACTCACGACCCCAAGATCAAGAGTCACACACACGTCCTCCGACTGAGCCAGCCAGGCACCCCCTGATTTTTTCCACTCAGATCTTTGAGCTCTTTGGAATATATTCCCCTGTACAGGATGAAGGATGGATTCATTTCATCCTTCTCACCCTTAGATTTTGCCTCACATACCTAACTTTAATACCTAATTTAAAAAATTAATCCGTATCTCCATCTTTCTCCTGAATAACATACAAAACTTAGAGTGACTGCTCAGACTATCTCCTTCCCTCTTATGTAGTATCACTTTTTTTTTTCTGCCGTCAAGCTAAACATCATCACTGTTTTATGCAGACATACTTGCCGTCTCGATTCTCCGTGTTCTGTCTCCCACCTCGGGGCTTCCTCCAGGATCATTATCCTTCTATTTCACCCTCTTTTTAAATCTTTATTTAGCTGAGGATACAATTCTGGGTTCTCCTGCAACTGTAGATATGATCCCACGCATTCTGATTTCTTTTGTTGTTGAGAAATCACGATTCCTTTTCACTTCACCTCACTTTTCTCAGTGGCTATTTCAGATCTTCTCATTGTGTTTGTTGCCCCGAAGCTCCACTATTGTGTATCTAGGTACAGATTTCTTTCTCACATCCTGTTTGAAATTTGTGGACTTCCTGAATATGAGGATTCCACCCCTCTGTTTTTTCCTTCCAGAATTTGATTCACATGTAGAGCTCACTCTGTCCTTAATGTCTGTTAGTTTCTTGTCCGTATTTTTCAACTTTATCTCTTGGAGATCCATTCTGGATATTTCTTCACATCCCTTTTCTGTTCACTAATTCCTCAACTGTGTCTTTTTGACCTGTCCTTGAGTTTTTAGTTTCAACTACATTTTTTTAGTATCTAAAGGTATACTAGGTTCTTTCAAATATGCTTAGTATTTTTGGGTGGTATCCTGTTCTTTACTCATTTTTTAAAATCTCACATTTATTCCTTTAAGCATTTTAAACTGGTTTTATATTTTTTATCCAGTAATTCCAATATATATATAAAATCTGTGATGGGTCTGATCCTATTTATTGTTTCTACTGAGTCACACTGGCAGTGGTCTATCTTTAGTGTCTTATACTTTTAGATCATGTATCCTATGCAGCTGGGCATTCCCTGGAGCAGTACTAGAAAATCTGCTCTCAAGTTGCATCTGTCTGAAGAGGATTTGTGTTTGCTTCTACCATGTGACCCAGGAGAACTTTAAGTTAATTTCTTGGCTTAAGAGTTTCTCAGTCCACACAGATAGTCAAAATAACCCCCTAAACTCATATGAGATTGACCTGAGATTACAAGCTCTTGGGAGAGACTTTTTCCTACCTAGACTCCACAGCAAGACTGACAAATGTCTTTGTCTCCTTTTGCCAGTGGACAGGTTTGGGGGAAGTTGGGGGTCACCATTTCTCTTAATACATAGCCCTCTGAAGGTCTGGCTTTCTGTAAAAGGTTTTGGTTCTGATGACACAATAACAGTATTTGTTATTGTTTATCTTTAGGGTTTTCATAGTAGGAGTATCTAACCCACCATGTTTTCAAGAACAAAATGATATATTCTTTTAATATACTAATGTCTCGGGGGGAAAAAAAGAGAAGAAAAGCTTATGGAAGAATCTAAGGGAGAAGAAATAGAGGGCGCTGCTGGGCTCCTTACTGTGAGGGAGGCACTTGCTGTGGGCATCTGTCCTGTGGCTCCTGCAGATGGCTTAGTACCACCGGGCTTCCCTATTACACCTAATGTGAAATGACAGCAGGGGTCAGGAGGCTCTGTCCTTTCGGTCTCATGGTTTTCCTGACCTCCCTGCCATCCCCAATGCCCTGCTTCTCCTCCAGCTTCTATTTTCTGCCTTCTTTCAGGTTTCACATAACAAAAATTTAGCTAAAAAAACCATTAATCTTAGAGTTTCACGTCCCTTAATCTCTGGAATGTCCTTTTATAGAGACCATTTCACAAAAAGGGCCAGCAGCGATTTGATGAGGAGGCTCCCAAGCGGTAGGTAGGGATGGCTGTCCTGAGTTGAGTCGAACCTGTGCCATGTGGTGGGCAGGTTTGAACCACCTTAGAATCCATTGGTGTCCTTGTCATTAGGGAATGCATCCACACTCCCTTGGAGCCCAACCCTGTATGTCCTATGAGTCTCACCTCTTCAGGTAGTGAGTCCATAAGTCTGTTACTTGCTATTTGAAACAACACTTTTTCACTTTTTATTTAATCCTAACTTGCCCAAGTTTCCAAATGCAGATAAGAGTGAAAATATGTCTGTGAATTGTGTAAGACTGATGAATCATAGACCTGTACCCCTGAAACAAATAATATATGTTAATAAAAAAAACAATAAATTTAAAAAAAAGTGAAAATATGTATGTTCATTATGCTAAATTGTCTTATCAATAGGAGGAGGCAGAGGCATAGAAAGCTAGAAAAATCTTTCGGGGAGGGGAGTTTAGAATATGATTTGCTATTGCATATTGACATGTAGCACTATCTGAAGATCACTACAAAATAAAAACCATACCCTAAAGACATCTTTAGCCAGGGAAGTAGCTGGATTACCTTTACCCAAGCCTTTTTATTCCCACCTTGTTTTAGTGGATGGCATCCCTTCTTACAGCTGCACTGTATCAACCTGAACAGAATCTCCGTATCCCATCCCTCCCCCAGGTTGCTTACTGTTTTTTAAATTTTTTTTTAAAGATTTTATTTATTTATTTGATAGAGAGAGAGAGCACAAGTAGGCAGAGCGGCAGACAGAGGGAGAGGGAGAGGCAGGCTCTCCACTGAGCAGGGAGCTGGATACGGGGCTCAATCCCAGGGCCCTGAGATCATGACCTGAGCCAAAGGCAGATGCTTAACAACTGAGCCACCCAGGCGCCCCTGCTAACTGCTTTGGGGCACAGTTTCTCAGAGATAAACAGTTACCTCATGAATTAAGATCTGATTAATTGAGTTAATTACTACACATGAACCACAATACCCGTAATAGTTAGCCGTATTTATTTTAGAAAGTAAGTGGTAGTGAATTAGAACTGAAGAGACAAAAGATACATTTACAGGTGATTAAAAATTTCATGTCCATTTTTAAGTCTTTAGTCACTCCGTGAATCCTTCAGTGATAGCTGGTGTTCATGGAGCACTTCACGGTATTCACATCTGGTGCTAGTGCTTTCCATGTGTTCTCCCATTTAACTTAAAGTAAGCCCTGCAGACAAGTACTGTTACCTGCATCTTCTCCCTGAAGAGGCTGGGTGCAGAGAGGTTAAATGAAGGTCATAGAGCCAAGAGATAGCATCGAGGCTCAGGACAGCCAGTCTGGCCCCAAAGCCTGGCTCGCCTGGCTGGGGTGTAAAGCTACTGAGAGTTGTTTTTAGCCCCCACCACAATCACTGCCAAAGGCTTTCAATTGAGTTTTTTTAGACTTACACTCAGTAGATGGATGGTGTGGAAACCGATTCCATAGTGGTGTTCGTTTGTTCCCACGGACTTAGGGTAACCCTGGGAGCTCTCCGTCCTTCCTGATGCCAACTTGCTGACCTCTTCTCCATTCCAGTTCCTGTTCCAGCAGCTGGGAATGTTGGTGTCCTTTGTGAAGAGCCACATCCGACCTTATATGGATGAAATAGTCACCCTCATGAGAGTGAGTAGAAGTTAGTGCTTTGGCCGGTTCATCAGTGTTTGGGTCAAGGAACATTCAGAGGCAGGTTTGGAGAGCACGGACATTTTTGTCACGGGTCTTCGTAGAGCTGTTACAACAGGAGTATAAAACGCGGGGCAGGGTGCCCCGGTGGGTGATGTCAGAGGAGGGGGGCTGCTGCCGCAGGCTCCGGCCCCTCAGTACGAGCTGTGAAGTTGGAGGAAGAATCCTGAAGTCCTTGTTCTGCCAGAAATAGACTCTTGAGTTCTCTGCCTCACACACAACAAAGCAATTTCACTTTTTTTTTTTTTTTTAAGATTTTATTTATTTATTTGACACAGAGAGAGAGACAGTGAGAGAGGGAACACAAGCAGGGGGAGTGGGAGAGGGAGAAGCAGGCTTCCTGTGGAGCAGGGAGCCCGATGTGGGGCTCGATCCCAGGACCCCGGGATCATGACCTGAGCCGAAGGCAGACGCTTAACTGACTGAGCCACCCAGGCGCCCCTCAATTTCACTTTAATATCACAACAGTGCTTTACTGTTCCCGTGAAAGCCCTCCTTCTTACGGCCCATAAAACCACGGCCTTAAGAGAGGTTTGGGGATTGGGTTTCGGTAGTGCTATTAAATACGATGAACTCCTGTCAGGCACTGAGGAAGAAGGCGAGGCTTTTCCCCACCGCCTTTAAGAACATAAATGCCACCGGGGCGCCTGGGTGGCTCAGTTGGTTAAGCGACTGCCTTCGGCTCAGGTCATGATCCTGGAGTCCCGGGATCGAGTCCCACATCGGGCTCCCTGCTCAGCGGGGAGTCTACTTCTCCCTCTGGCCCTCCCCCTCTCATGCTCTCTCTCTCTCATTCTCTCTCTCAAATAAATAAATAAAAAATCTTTAAAAAAAAAAAAAAAAGAACATAAATGCCACCTTCTGGCTACATACAGCAGCACCTGAGGAAAGGCTCCCGTCCCAGATTTTATAACGTGCTTTAAGTAGGTGCGGAGGACTCCCCGTCCGCGGCAGTATCGTTTTTCTGTTTGAGGGGGAAGCCTGCTTCCTGCTGTTCTGTATCATTTAAATGTCTATTGGGAAGCTTGCTTTGCAGAGATAGCTGTGCCCTCAAAGAATGGGAAGACAATTCTTCACTGATTTCTGCTCCTCTCTGCCAGCCCTTTGTAGTTAGCTTGGAGGAAGCAGCAGGACTAAAATCAAAGTGGCTGACTTCAAAACTGGAACTTCCCTGAAACTGGGTCTCAGAACTGAAAAACTCCTGTCTGTACAAATAATGAAAACCGCTTGCTTGCTCCCCAACTCCTGCGGCGGAGGCCTCTGGACAAGGAAGTTGAGCAGAGTGCTGGAGAGCTGATGGACTGCCTGGGGGAGGGGCCCAGCAGGCAGCGGTGTACTTGTGGTTGGAAGCAGAACTAATCAGAGACTTAGTCCCCCCAAAAGACTTAGGACCAAAACACAGAAGTTTGAGGCAGGGAGCTTCATACTCGCAAAATGCAGCTTTCATTTCCTCCAAGATGGGTAAGGTGCACCAGGGGCTCTTCCTTTGACTGCTGACCCTGGGCATTTTAATGAGTGCCCCTGAGCCTGGGATGAGGACAGTCTCTTAACAATGATCCCTGGGCAGGCTACCTGGCTTCTTTGAAGGAGAGAAGCCGCTGTAAGAAGCCAACAGTAATACAGTGGAGAGCTAGGAGGGTTTTCTCTAAAGAAGGCAGCGTGCGGGCCAAGTGAATGCACATCAGACCGACCGTGGAGTTTATAAAATCGGAGATGTTTCTTTGGCAGAGGTTTTTATCTAGAGAAAATCGCTTTTTCAGAGAAAATACCTCTCTCTCCGAGCAGAGAGAAAGTCTTACCGGCATCTTTTAGTATGGTTTTTACTTTCTAGACTATTTTGATTTTTAAGACATTTTTTAATAAAAATACTTTATGCTTCTATAATGCTTTTCTTCTGAGGAGTTTTTTTTTTTTTCCATTGACTTTACTCTGAATTAGTTGAGGGCCCCAAAGTATGAATATGCATGTGTTGCCATCCTTAGTAGGGCTAATCTATCATCATCAAGTCTCCTTCTCTGGAGGTTTCAAACAAGGGAGTAGGCAACTCTCTTTTTGAGTTGATTTGAAATGACAGCTTTTCCTGGAGTCAGAAACTCAGACCAATTTGGGGTACTGAGGCAGATTCTGTGGCCAACTGGCCAAGTTTTTACTTTAGTAACTTACGTGGAACATAACTATACAGGTGTAGAAAAAGTGCTCCTTTTGTGGCATCATCCAGGCCTGAAAATGATCTGGGGCCAACGTCAGGTGCTGTCTATACCTAGCAGTATTTAGACTAGCAAAGTCTAAATCCAGGAAGGGCAAGAAACTTTGTTAAACTCCGGAATCATCTTCTGGTAGAGAGTGGCTGGTACCCGACGTAGAGAATCCACCGTGGGCAGCCTGAGAGCCCCTTGAGTAAAGTAAACCTACTCATTCATTCACTCTGTAAACGTGTTCGGGTGGCTGGACAATGCCAGGTGCTGTGCTAGGTCCTAGGGAGACAGAGGTGGCTCAAAGGGGTTTCTTGCCCGTAACTAGTTTACAGTCTAGCAGAGAGAAGGTGGCAAAGAAAATGAAGTTACTACAGGTACTAGAAAAGAGGGGGGCAGAGGGACCCAAAGTGTGTAATGGAAGGAGAACAGGAAAGCCTTCGTGGAAGTGAGGCTTGAGCCGGGTCTAGAAACACAGGGCTTAGCTGAGCAAAAGGTGGAGTTCTAGGCAGAGCGCAGCACAAGCAAAGCACAGAGGAACAAAGGAGCCTGGTGCGTTTGGGGAAATGCGGTTTAATTTGTTCACTGTAACTGTGACCTAGGATACAAAGAGGCCCGGGGAGAGGAGGCTGGGGAGGGAGTCTCTCTTGGGGCAGACTGTGCTCACTACAGTTTTGCTTCTTTTGGGCAGTCTCAGTTCCTTGATTCCTAGTTCAGCAGAAGAGCACCTGGCTTTGCTTCTCTCTCTCTTCTCTCTTTATAGGAATTCTGGGTCATGAACACCTCGATCCAGAGCACGATCATCCTTCTCATTGAGCAGATTGTGGTAGCTCTTGGGGGTGAATTTAAGCTCTACCTGCCCCAGCTGATCCCACACATGCTACGTGTCTTCATGCATGACAACAGCCCAGGCCGCATCGTCTCCATCAAGGTGAGTCCAGAAAGGTGTCCTCTAGAGAGATTCCTAGCATCCGTCAGAGTCCAGGGATGATCAGCTAAGAGGCAAGACCCTGGTCTGAGTGACAGGATGGTGCTTGATCCACAAGATCAAGTCCAAAGAATGCTAATACCCGATGTGTGCAGTTGACAGGATGTTTACAATCCTCTCTTGATTGGACTTGTGTTTTCTCTCTTTTATTGGATTATTCTTGGTAAATGTTTTATCCCGGACCCATTCTCCTATTATCTAGCAACTGATTCTTTATCCATTGAAATAAGCTCAGAGAAAGCAAAATAATACACAAGCAAAATAAAATGGGGGAGAGGGGAAAGGCTACCGAAAGAATGTAGCTCAAGGCCACTTACTGAAGGCTTTTCAGAGTCCCCACAGAATTCGGAATTACCCACACCCTTGCCCCGCTCTGTATGCTTGGTACCTGCCTTTATTTGTTCATCACCGGGCATTTGCTCTCTTTTGCAGCTGTTGGCTGCCATCCAGCTGTTTGGCGCCAACCTGGATGACTATCTGCATTTGTTGTTGCCCCCTATCGTGAAGCTGTTTGATGCCCCGGAAGTTCCACTGCCGTCTCGGAAGTAAGAACCTGCGCTTTGGGACTAAGCAGCCATCAAGCTTTTCATGTTTGGTTAAAAATGTCCTTTTCTTAAGTTCCCATGCCATCTTTCCATTTTTTTGTTACCTCAGCTCTCTTTATTTTAGTCCAGAAATGCCCCAGGCTTCTGGAAATCTTAACCATCCCTATCCCACTGGGACTTATGTTGGATCCATGTCACCCGAGGTACCTCCGAGGCCGTGCCTTCCCATTTGGTGCTGATAAGATAACCCTCAGCCACTTCTCGTACTTTGGGACCATGTGTTAACAATTACCGTATGTCCGCGATTGTTGTAGGGCCGCGTTAGAGACTGTGGACCGCCTGACGGAGTCCCTGGACTTCACTGACTACGCCTCCCGGATCATTCATCCGATTGTTCGAACGCTGGACCAGAGCCCGGAACTGCGTCCCACGGCCATGGACACGTTGTCTTCACTGGTCTTCCAACTGGGGAAGAAGGTGAGGCAGGAGTCCTGAACAGACGTGCTCTTCTGCCTGGCTTGGGGAAGATGCCTTCTGTTTGTGAGCATCTCTGTTTGCTAGTCTGTAGCTCTCAACTACCTTCACAGAACTAGGAATTATTTGCTTTTATTGTCCTTCATTTATTTAGCAAATATTTCTCGAGCCATGTCTGTGCGCTAAATGCTGTTCTGGGATAACACAGTAAACAGAATGGTGTCCTTGTTCTGATGGAGCTTACATTCCAGTGAGGCAAAGCTAATAAACAGTCTGTCTCATAAGAGTGTAGAGTGAGTGGGGAGAGCCGCTGTTTGTTTAGGGTGGACAGTGAAGACCTCTGATAAATTGACGTCTGACCAGAGACCCAAATAAAGGTCTGAGCCCAGAGGGTTGGATGCTGGCAGAAGGAGTAGCAAATACAAAGGTGTGAGGAGGCAGCACGTTTGAAAGGTCCAAGGAACAGCAGGAAAGCAGTGTGGCTTCAGAGGAGGGTGCTGGGGGGTGAGGGGGAAGGCTTGGAGTTCAGGTCGTAGAGATAAGGCGGGGCTGGGATGGGGCATAGAGACCAGGTGCCGTAGGCCAGTGGTTCTCAGATGTCCCTGGACAGTATCTGCATAGCTGGGAACCTGTTAGAAATGTAGATTCTTGGGCCTGTGCCCAGCCCTGAACCAGAAGCTGGCTGTGGAGCCCAGCAGTCTCTGCTTTCATAAACCCTCCAGAAGATTCTGATGCCCACAGAAATTTGCACATCACTGCTGTGAGCCATTATAAATACTTGGGCTTTTATTCTGAGCAAGACTAGAAGACTTTGGAGGATCTTGGTCACAGGAATACTATGGTCTGACCTGGTGACTCACAGTGCTGTGTGGAAGAACAGACCAGGCCAAGGGTGGGAGCAGAGAGAGCAGTCAAAGGCCATCACAGTAACCCAGATGGAAGGGCATAGGGACTAGGATTGTAGCGGGGTGTGTGTGTGTGTGTGAGAGAGAGACAGACAGACAGACAAGTAGGTGATTCTTCTGAGTAACACAGAGCCACCCCAAACTCAGGGGAACTAGCTATAGCATTCTTTTGTCTGCCTCCCTCTCTGCAGAGTAACGTTTCTGACCTCTTCCCTCTCCTTTGACAGTACCAAATCTTCATTCCAATGGTGAATAAAGTCCTGGTGCGACACCGAATCAACCATCAGCGCTATGATGTCCTTATCTGCAGAATTGTCAAGGTGAACTGCGCTTGGTTTCTGTCCCAGAGTCCCCCGTTGACTCTCCTCATGGGTCTGGGAGCACATCTGGCTTTATAGTCCTAAACTAGTGATGGGCAAACAGTTTCTGTAAAGATAGCAGGTTTTTCTCAGCTCTGTAGGCAGTGACTGGGCCCTGCTGCCCGAGGCCGGAAAGCAGCCGCCTGCTCGTGGAAGAGCGTGAGCCTGGCCGCCTGCCTGTGTGCTTCCACTAAGGGACGCCAAGGTGTGCTTCTTGAATAGCTTGCGTGTGCTACAAAATAGTCATCCTCCTTGATTTTTTTTTTCCCCAGTCACTTGAAAATATAGAAACCCTTCTTGGCTTCTGGGCCACACAGAGCCAGGCGGCGGGCTGTTTGCCCCCCAGCTCGTAGCACTTGGCCCCTTGGATCGCTGCCCACAGTTTCAGCTTTGCCAGCTCTGTGCTCATGCTGTGGAGTCAGTGCTGTCACTGACCAAAAGTGACCAGCAAAGATGGGTCTGCATCTTTGTAGTGTAGCCCACCCATGGTTCATTTTGTCCATGCATATAACTTTTTCCTTCTTGTTGACATCCTGACTTTTCCAGAAGATGCGACCTTCCCAAGGTTTAAGGGTGTTTTCTAACCTGGGAGGACCTAGCGGAGTTGCAGGGTTTTTCTGTAAATCTCTGGTTGCAGGGATACACCCTTGCTGATGAAGAAGAAGACCCTTTGATTTACCAGCATCGAATGCTGAGGAGTGGCCAAGGAGACGCATTGGCTAGTGGGCCAGTAGAAACAGGACCCATGAAGAAACTGCACGTCAGCACCATCAACCTCCAAAAGGCAAGTCCGTGATTTCCGGGGGCGGGCAGGTTGTAAAGGAGAGCGCTGCTCTTCTCTCTTGTTCAGAACTCTTAGCTCTTGCTACCATCAGTTTAAAACAACCAAAGAGCAGCCCAAGCATTTTTCTGAAACTCTAGACACCATGAGCTTAGGTCATTTCGTCTTTTTCCAGGTGTCCAAATTACACATTTTTAAAAATAAAGGTTAAGTGTAGAACAAAGTTCTAAGCTTCCTTGGAGCTTTCATAGTAGAATCCTTTGTTGCAAATAACATTCTTATTTTTTACATGAGTGAAACAAAACCAGTGAGTCCCCTAATTAGCACTGAGACTGATGCCAGCTCTTGAAAGCAGTGCTTCTCAGACTGCTGAGACTCATGGGGCTTAGTGACTGCTGGGGGCTGGTGAGAATGCTTGTTGTGACTGGGGCAGTCCGAGGTCAGGCCTACATTCTGCATTTCTACCCAAGTCCTAGGTAATGCCCGTGCTACTGGTCCAGGGACCACACTTTGAGTAGCAAGCTTTTAGATCTTTGCAGATAAGTACTGAGTTCTCTCTGCTGACACAAAAGCCTGGGATATAACCAGCTTCCCACCACGTATGCCACCAGCCATCCATTTAAAAACAGGTAGTTTCAAAGCATCGCTGGTAGATCTGAGCGGAATAATCGGAGTTCTGTCACTGGCTTTTAAATAAATATACCAGGTTGCTTATTTCCCACATTTCGCATTATTGTCAGTGCTCCTGGTGACTGTGAGCAGCTCCGTGTTTGGAGTTCCATGCGGTGGTAGTCTTCCTTTCTTAGCGGTTGGCCCACAGCAGCTGCACTTCAAGAATAGCCGTGGACCAAGGTAGAGAACTGGGCAGAACTTGTTCTCTTCTTTTGGCCAAGCCCATAAAGATTTGAACACAGACCTGTGTGTGTGTGTGTTCACACACAGCCGGGGAACACCGGGACTCATCACTGACTGTTGAGCCAGCCTTCACCCGCATAGGTAGCTTTTGTAAAGTGGCCGCCACCGAGAAGGGTTGGGTGATTTACGAGGGAAGCGGTGAAAGACCCCTGGGGCAGGGGTAATGCTGCTTTCCCTCCATGGAGCGTGCCAGCGCTGGTCCAAGACCAGGAGAAGGAGAGGGCCGCCAGGCACCCGGCATCCCCAGGCCGCCATTGAGGCCACTCTGCTGGCACCTCACCTTTCAGGGAGGAGCCGGGCAGAGAAGCCAGACACACATTTCCACCCAGATGTTTTCCGCCTGCCTGGTTTCAGAATGTCCTTCTAACCAGGCAGCTGTCCACCCTCTTAGAGCCGTGTCCTGACTATTTTAGGAAACTCCCCTGTAGTCTAGGTTGCTTCCAGGAAGATTTGCTTTCTACCCAGGACTTGGAAAAAGAAGCGTGACCTTTGTCAAACAGAAAAAATAAAGAGTCTCTAGTGTATCTCACCTGAGAGAACAGATCCAGTCCAGGAACCCTAAGCAGGATCTCCAGCGCTGACCCTCAGCCCCATTTGTGCCTCCACATACTTGTGCGCAGGTCACTCGGGGTCAGTGCAGTGACCGGTCGGACCCGCTTTCCGAGTAACCGCGCGCCACCTCGGTCATCTTTCTACTGCCTATGCTAGCAGGGGAGTTACACGGGGCAGAAAACATAGAAACCGTTCGTGTATACCTCCAGAGTGCCTGCCAGGATGTTCAGCAGCTTTCCCGTCTGAGGAGAAGCTATTTGGGCTTACCTTCTAAGTGGAGAAGCTGACGCTCCGTCCGCCTGCGCTGGCCTCACTGGAGGAGGCGGTCAGCTGTGGCTGCTGGCGGAAGGCGGCTGGGTCGTGTTGACAGTTACCACAGAACCCAGAGGAGCGAGCGTGGGTTAGGTTTTAAGTGAAAGAACAGCAAGGAAGGGCCACATGGAGGACTTAGCCTATTTGATAGATCGTGCAGTTGTCCATGAAGCTAAGGTTTCCAGAGACTTCTTTGCTACCATTTCTCAAACGGTGACAGTAATAGTGCTGACAACTGCCAACGTCTGTGGAGTGCTTTCCATGTGTCAGGCGCTGATGTGAGCACATTACGTATATTGACTCATTGACTCATTTACCCTTCACCCTGTGAGTTAGGTGCTGTCGTTACTGTCGGCAATTTGCAGAGATATGGATGTTGAGGCCCTGAAAGGTTGAGTGATTTGCCCAAAGTCAGCGAGTAAATGGTGGAGCCAGGGTTTGACCAAGGTAGCGTGACTGCAGAGCCCAGTCTCTTAGCCGCTTTGCTGAACTGTCTCCGCCTTACCCAGGCTCAGCCTCACATCGCTGGAGGGAAAAGACATTCTTGATCCTCCCTTGTGTATGTTCAGCTTTGGAAGTGCCGTGTGTTACAGAGCAGCTATCTGGAGACCCTTTGTGTAGGGAGGAAGCCAGAGGCCTCTGCATAGAAAAGGACTTGCTGTTCCCATTTTGTTCAAGAGAACAAACTTTAAAAGTCAAGTAACTAGTGTCACTCTTCCTGCTGGCTGCTTGTATCGTCAGAATCATGCACATAATTTTTCAGTTTGTCCCTTAATGTCTCTATTTCAGTTTCTGACATAAAACAGTAGTTTATATGGTATCGCTCATTTGTAACTCATCAGAAGCCACAGCAGATCTCCAGTTTATCCCAGGAAAGTGAGGGGTTGAGTCGTTGATGGTTAGTTAGGTGGTGTAGCACACGGGGATCTCTTCCACTCCCTGGACCACTTCCCTGGGGAACCTCTGCTCTAACTTGCTCAGTTTCCCTAGTTTAGGGAGTACACATGTCCTGCTGGAAAAATCTTTTAAGAATGTATTTTAAGGGTTGCCTGGGTGGCTCAGTCATTAAACAGTCTTTTTCTATATCATGCTCAATTCCAGAAGTTGCTGCTTTTGTTTTATGGCTTCTAATTAAGTATTATTCTTTTGTATTTGTGTTCTGAGGGAATTTTGTCACGAGAGGTATGCTTTTATAAATCAAAGACAGAATAATCATTAAATAGACGAGGGCTCCTTACAGTTGGCCCTGAAAGCTGATGGTTTTCCACTGTCACCTGGGGGATTACAGGCTTGGGGAGCTGCCAGAAGGGTCTCCAAAGATGACTGGTTGGAGTGGCTGAGGCGGCTGAGTCTGGAGCTCCTGAAGGACTCTTCATCACCTTCCCTGCGCTCGTGCTGGGCCCTGGCTCAGGCCTACAACCCGATGGCCAGGTACGTCCCCTGCTTCAGGATGGGATCAAGAGGATCAGCACAGAGAAGACAATATATAAGAATTCTTTATCGGCGATAATTGTAAAAAGGGCTAGTATTTTTAATTTTGTCAACCTGTGGAGGAAAAAAAAAAAAGAAAAGGCAGGTTGAACAAGCTCATATTATAGGAAAAGCACCCATCTTAACCTTGCTAGCAGACCTTTCCTTAGATTTGGGTCCAAAATTTTAATTACAAAGTCATTTATAGCTCTGAAAAGAACTATGTAATGGTTTAATATAACTGCTTTCTAATAATAATGAACTCTAATTATTTACTGCTGAATTACAGATACCCCCCAAACTTACTAGTCTTAAACAACAACAGTCATTTGTTTTGCTCATAAATCTGCAGTTTGGACATGACCTGTGGGGACAGCTCGTCTCTGCGTCAGTGTCAGTGGGGGTGTTTGTCTAGGGGCTGGAGGACCCACTTTGAGCGTGGCTCATTCACATGTCTGGCAGGTTGGGGCTTTCAAATGGGAACTGCCCTGGCTAGGGGCCTTGGTTCCTCTCCATGTGGGTTGTTCTGTGGGGTGCTTGGGCTTCCTCACAGAATACTGGCAGGTTTTCAAGAGTGAACGTCCCCAAGGGAACGAGGCAGAAGTATATGGAATTTGTATGAGCTGGCCTTGGAAGTCACACAGTATCACTTCTCCCACACTCTGTTGTTCAAGGCAGTCACAGAAACCCACTCAGATTCAAGGGAAGGTGATATGGATGCCATCTCGTGATAGGAAGATTCTAGAAGAGCATGTGGAACAGGAGATATTGTTGCAGCCATCTCCAGGAAATAGAATTTGCCATAAAATAATACTGTTTTAAATAATAAATCTTAAGAAGCCTTTGAAGATTTGATTTATAATCTTTGCATATAGAAGGTTTACAGTATAATGTAAATGAATGAAATGGGATACAAAACTATGGAATTGTGTGATTTCAACTGTTAAAAACACATCTGCATGGAAAAAGACTAGAAAGTAATAGAGCAGTGATTAAGTTGGAAGGTCTAAGGAGTAGTTATTTTCTTTGTTATTCTTTTTCCCGTTTTCCAAATTTGTCTACAATGGATGATTATTATTTATAATGAGGCATAAAATGGTATTTTTTTTATGCTTTAAAAATAGTTCCTAGGATTCCCCCGACTCCACAGTGTGCAGATTTCATATGCTCAGGTGACGTAGTGTACCTCTCTTCTGCTCCAAGTCACTCCTGAGCACAATGTCATCCAAAAGAGACTTGTGATAGACATACACCTATGTGTTTATCCCCGTGGTGCCAAGTGTGCTCGTTTGGGATCCGGTGTGGCCTTGGATGTAGGTCAGAAAGTGTATTTTTTAATTTACACAGGACTTCTCTTGGTCTTCATGTTATCCTTTACATTTCAAATTTTGTGTTTTCAGCAGATTCCAAAATTATATACATTGGTCTGAGTTAACCTTTTTCATATGTAATAGAAAGTATGTGTAGAGGCATCAAATGCTCAACCCATACATTATAAGCGTATCTTATAGTTTCCAACCCCCTTCCCCCAACATTCACCAAAAAAGAGGGGATGGGATTAAAGTTCAGATATCGGGCACAGCAAATATGCCAGTCCATGTGATGCTTTAATGATTTAAAATAGTTGTAGTAATCTTAGAAATGGCACCTCTGGTTCCAGGTCTCCAGCAGTTACATTGGCTTGGAGGACCTTTTGAGAATTTATGGATTGGGTTTCTATCTTCTAATGCTTCTAGTTTCTTAAGTTGGGTTGTTGTGTTTAAGACCATTCAACTAGGGGTTCTGGTTGTATTTTGAAAAGCAGTCACGGGCACTGCCTTTGCCTCTTCCAATCTCGCCTGAGAAGCATCCCAAGAATCCTTTGAAGATTATTCTATTCTGAATCTGTTCATGCCGGCTTCTGTGTTAGAAGTCCCCTTTCTGTTCATCCCTCCCGTGAAGAGAAAAGATGGAAAAACTGCCAAGAGATCTGCCTGTGGAGACAGGTTATTTAGCTCTGCTCTTCTTTCCCCCCCCACGCCCTCACACGGCTTCCCGTGTCGCACAGTGTCTATACCTGAGCTGTAAAATCAGTAATCACTAGCCACGCGGGGTTGCATTAAGGTAATTACAATTAAATAAAACTTAAAATTCCATTCCTCGGTCACACTTAGCACAGTTCAAGTACTCAGTGGCTACCGTATTGGATAGGAAAGATAGACCATTTCCAGCAAGTTCTGTTGGACAGCACTGGTCTGTATGAGCAAAATCATTGATGCCAGGAGTAGATTGATAAGTGACTCTGTGGCACCAGGTGGAGGCACGAGAGCATTGCCAACATCTTTTCCCACTGCTCTCTGCCTTCAGGGATCTTTTTAATGCCGCATTTGTGTCCTGCTGGTCTGAACTGAATGAAGACCAGCAGGATGAACTCATCAGAAGCATCGAGTTGGCCCTCACCTCGCAGGACATCGCCGAAGTCACGCAGACCCTCTTAAACTTGGCTGAATTCATGGAACACAGTGACAAGGTGAGACTTTGCCCCGTTGTCCAGCTGGTGCCTGACAGGAAACAGGTGGGAGGGGAGAAGCACCCAGGCAGCCTACTCCCGTTCATGCCCGGCCGCTGTTTTCCTATGCTGTGGGTTCTGCTCTGCCCTAGGGCCCCCTGCCATTGAGAGATGACAATGGCATTGTCCTGCTGGGTGAGAGGGCTGCCAAGTGCCGAGCATACGCCAAAGCACTACACTACAAAGAACTGGAGTTCCAGAAAGGTCCCACCCCCGCCATCCTAGAGTCTCTCATCAGGTAGGCTCTAAACCCTTTTTAATTGCTGCCTTCATCTGAAATGACCTCTCTCCCCCCCACTGCCTGCTGCCAAATCACTGGAGTCACGTGGAGACGTCTGCTCTGTGAAATCTGCCGTCGGGTCCAGGCCAACACGTTTAAATGAGATGCGGTTGCAGATGGCTCTTCCCCACTCTTGGAGCCGTAATTGGCATTTCTGTTGACCCTCAGCACACGGGCTCCCGTTGTTTTCCCACCTGTGCTGGCTTGTCCCGGTGGCATCAGCCCCGAAGCTGTTCTGAGGCAGCAGCGGCCTGGGAGCGATAGATGTTAACGCCCGGGTTCGATCGCGCTCTCGGGTCAGAGCAGGACGTACTGGTTGCGGTGCCTCAGAGGCCACTGGGGTTTTATTGCCTGAGTCGTCCTCCTCTGGAGTTCTGCGAGTGTAGCTGGCAGAGCGAAGTCTGAGATTCAGTGATCTTTTCCCTGGCTTTGGCTGTGTTCTCTCCTCTCCTAAGATGATTCTGAGTCTTCTGGGTATGGAAAAAATAGGTTGTTTAATCAATTTTCTGCTGTTATGAAATTAGAAGCAGCCTCAAATGTTAGCTCCAGCTCCCAGAGAACTGTTTGCTTCCCCTACTGACTATCAGAGAATATTAACTCTGGGATCTAATTATCTTCATGTAAATGCTAACATGGTTGATTATTTCACTACAGATAGTTGAGGGGAAAATCACCCAGCTAATAAGTACCTCCTTTGTGGCTGAAAGAGTCTGCTGTGTGTGGCGCTTCTTCCATTTGAGAGAGTCATCAAATAGCCAGCTTCTCTGCCAGCTCTGCTTTTGAGTAAATGCTAAGAAGTGTTCCTTTAAACACTTTAAAAAGTGACCAAGAAGATAGAAATAGAATCATGTTTTTGTCCAAATAAAGTAAGCTTGGAGACTGTTGATTTCTAAAATGCCACATACCAACAGTCATGAACATGCCATCCTGTGGAGTCGGCTTCCGTGTCTAATTAGGTGCAGCCGATGTGAAAGCCCGCATCTCTTCCTCGCGTCCCTGGCTTAGGTAACACCATCTTGCTTGATCATTGACAGAACATCTGGCAGAGGAATATAATCACTTCAGTGTCATATAACTAGTTTTGCATGTTAATTTCCTTGCTGACCTTTTTCGGTTTGACACCTCTCTGAAAGCCCCCTTGTCCCACCCCAGGGTTTCCTCCATATTTGAGACAATCACAGAAGCATTAATGTGTATACAGATTTGCAATAGGAAGATACAGTCAGAGCCCTGGAAAAATGTTCAAGAAGGCCATTCACCTCTTAAGCCAATATAGCTGAAAATACGTCCTCAGAATTCCCTGCAGATTGATCTTGACTTTAAGCACAAACCAGTAGAAACCTGTGCTCCCAGGCAAAGCCAGGGCTCTGAGCCGTGTGGTTCTGTCCCAGCCTGATTGAGCTCGCCTTGCAGTTCTGCCCACTTCACTTGTCTTCCCATCTTCCCATTGTGTTCTTTCTCCATTTGCGGCTTTTCCCACCTGCTTTTGTGAAACTGCTTTTCCTAAGCACCATGGCAATGTCCTGCCATCATTGTCACTGCAGAAAGTTTTAAGAAACAGCCTTAGACAAAGCTGCTCTTAGAGAATGTGTGCTCAGTACTACCCCAGTCCTCTGCATGGGCCTCGTGGAAACTCCTCCCCAGGGGTCACCATGGGGGGGTCGTATGTCCCTGAATTACCACTTGGGTCCCATGTTGAAGGCGTTGCTCTTTGGTGATAGATTGAGCTCCCTTCCTCACAGTGGCCACTCTGAAGCTCACAGCTCAGTCCTGGCCCACTTCTAATGGACTACAGCCCCCTGACCTTTTTTGTCTGCTGCCCTCCCCCCTTCCAGCTCTATTTTGTCTTTCCTACTCTTGCTTTCCCTTCACTGTCCACTTTCTTAAAGTTTATTCTGGTTTATACATTTGAGTCAACTGCCTCAAATTCTCTTTGAAATAATCAGGTTAAATAATCAGGTTCACAAAAACGTCTTTGCAAAGCTATTTCTTACTTTTGGTTTTTGTTTTAAAAAGCTGTGCTATGCTGACAGTTCTGTTCTCTTGCTACTGGATCAATCTGTCTCATTCCCTCCCTACCTATTGACGTTTTTACCTGTCTGCTCCAGGACACATGTAATTCCCAAACCAGACTAACACTGAAACAGTATAAACTACTCGCATCTCCTCAAAGCTTATATATATCAGTAAGTGTAATTGCTTCTTAAGCAATTACATACACATGCATACACACACACCTGGCTTTTACTTGGTTAGCTTGTGGCATTAGGGTAAGGGCTGGTGGCCTGCTGACTTAGACCATTCAGGCTACTGTAACAAATTACCATAACCTGGGGGGCTTATACAACAAACACTTCTCACAGTTCTAGAAGCTGGGAAGTCCATGGTCAGGGTGCAGGCATGGTTGAGTTGTGGTGAGCACCCTCTTACAGGTTGCCCAGTGGACAACTTCTATCTGTGTATTCAGGTGATGGTAAGCAGAGAACAAGCTCTTTGGGCTCTTGTTAATGAGGGCTCTGATCCCATTCATGAGGCCTCTACCGTCGTGGCCTAATCACCTCCCAAAGATCCCACTTCCAAATACTATCACTTGGGGATTAGGCTTCAACATAGGAATTCTGGGGGATATAAACATCCAGTCCACAGCATTCCTCCCCTGGCCCCCCAAAATGCATGTCCTTCTCAAATGCAAAATACATTCATTCCATCACAACCGCCCTGAAGTCTTAACCCATTCCAGGATCAGCTCTAAAGTCTCATGTAAACATCATCTAAGTCAGGGATAGGGATGAGACCCTAGGTATAATTCATCCTGAGGCAAAATTTGTCTCCAGCTGCGAACCTGTGAAAACAAACAAGTTACATGCTTCCAGAATACACTGCCCCAGCAGTAACAGGAGAGACACCCCCATTCTAAAAGAAATGGGGAAGAAGGAAAGGGTGACAGATCCCAAGCAAGTCCAAAACCAAGCAGGGCAAAATTCATGAGATCTCCAGGCTTGGGAGTAATCCGTTTTGGCTGGATCCTCTGCCCTCCAAGCCCTCTGGGGGACGGTCTGCCTTCTGGACCCACTGGGGAAGAGTCCACCAGGCCTGTTAAAAGCAGGGCAGTTGTCCTCCTTTTTGAAAACAAGCAGGTAGCCATGATGATCTCTGGACCACCTTGGGATCATTCTTTTCTCATCTTGAAGAATATTGCATGTTCACAGCCAAATAGCTCTGTAGTTCTGTCCTGTAAAACCCAAGATGTTTGATAGTCTTCCTTCATTCCTTCCTGTCTCTTTCCTTTTATTTTGTTTTGTGGTTTTCCTGCTGGAGCAGCTGATGTGGTCCGTGGTTCACACCACACTAATCCCTTTAGCAAAGCCTCATGTGGCCATACCCTCCGTGTTCTCTTCCAAACACACATGCCCATTTCTTACAGTATGGGTTGGCTGAAAATTTCCCAGATCTTTAAGTTCTGGCTCCTTTTTGCTTAATCCACATTCATGTTGTTTCTCTCTTCTCTCATTTTACTCTAAGCAGTCAGGAGGAACCAAGCCACCCCTCAGCACTTTGCTTAGCAGTCTCCTCAGCTAATACCCAGAGTCACTGCTCGCAAGTTCTACCTTCCATGAAACACTGGAACACGAACACAATTCAGATTGTCTGCCACTTTATAATGAGAGTTGCCATTTCTCTATTATCCGCTAACCATTCCTCATTTCTGTCTGAGAACTCATCAGAATGGCCTTTACCGTCCATATTCCTGCTACCGTTCTGTTCATGATTACATAGCTGTTCCCTCAGAAGACAGAAGCTCTCTCCCTAGCTCTCTTTTTCTTTCTGAGCTCTCACCAGCACGTGCCTATGAGAGTCCATTCGCGGCACTCTGGGCATTCTCGAGTGCGCACCTCAGAACTCTCCCAGCCTCTGCCCGTCACCCTGTTCCAGAGCCACCCCACATCTCAGTACCCTGTGTTAGTCCGTTTGGACTGCTCTAACAAAATACCATGGACCAGGGGGCTTCAGCATTCATTTCTCACAGTTCTGGGGGCTGGAAAGTCCATGGTCAGGGACCAGAACAGTTGGGTGCTGGTGAGCACCCTCTTCCAGGTTGCCACGCTACCACCCTCTCCCTGAGTCCTCACATGGTAGAAAGCAGAGCACAGCTCTCTGGGGTGTCTTTCATCAGGGCCCCAATTCCATCCGTGAGCCACTCCACCCTCATGACCCAAATCACCTCCCAAAGGCCCCGCTTCCAAATACTGTCAAATTGGGAATTGGCCTCAGTGTAGGAATTTGAGGGGGACACACACATTCGGTCCATTGTACTTGCTTTTCTTTCTTTCTCACCTTAAGTATAAGAAACGGTCTCATCAAAGCTGGGTGCTTTCATTGCTCAGCCCCTGACAAGTAATCCCATTTTTGAAAAATGTTCTGATTGAGGTCAGCAGAAAGAAAATTAAAAACGGGGGCCAGTGCTTACGAGGTGGACATGCAGCTCTCATACCTTATTCTCTCACGTCGTAGAGGATGAAACAAAACGTTCTTTACTTTCAGGGGTGACACTGAGCTCTCCTTTGGTTCCTGGTGGTTCTGTCCTCTTTAAGGTCAGAGATTGTGCCGAGGTCATCTCTGAGTCCTCGGTGCCCAACTGCAGCTGCACCAGAAGAGGTGCTTGAGAAGTACTGGTTCTGCTCAGAATCTGCACACTATAGCTTACGTGGCTGGGGGTGTCCTGTTCTTTAACAACTGCTCTCCCCTTTCCCTCGGCTGCTCCCTCTAACAAGTTTTCCTAGAAGGGTAAAGGGAGCCACAGATGCCGACTTAGAAGCTCAGTTTTGGGGGATGGGGTTTATGGTAACATTTTTTTCCTCAACATTAACATTGTCTCGGAAAGTTTATTCTCTGTTTACTCAATTGTGTAAATGTAAAAATATGAGTAAATTTCAGCAGCTATAGGTTTTGATTAGTAAAGTTTAGATGCCTTGCCCCCCCCCAATTTTATTGAGGAATAATTAACAAATACAATTGTGTATATTTAAAATGTACAGCATGGTGCCTTCATACACATTATGGAATGACTATCAAGCTCAAGATCATTAACACATCCATCACCTCACATTGTTAACTGTGTGTGTGTGGTGAGAACGCTTAAGACCTACTCTCAGCAACTTTCAAATACATGACACTGTCTTCTAACTATAGTCACTGCGATGTATATTAGATCCTCAGAACTTGCTCCTCTTACAACTGAGAGTGTGTGCCCTTCAGCCTCTGCCTCCCCATTTCCCTATCTCTCCGTATCCCCTGGCAACCATGGTTTTATTCTGTTTCTATGAAATCGGGTGGTTGTTTGGGTTTTTTTTTTAAGATTCCACATGTAAGTGATACCATAGAGTATTTTTCTTTTTCTCTCTTATTTCACTTAGTGTAATGCCTTCAGATTTGTCCATGTCGTCACAAATTGCAGCATTTCCTTCTTTTTTATGGCTAAATAATGTTCCTTTTTGTGTGTGTGACATTTTCTTTATCCATTCATCTGTCACTGGACACTTAGGTTGTTTCCATGTCTTGGCTATTGTGAATAATGATGTAATGAACACGGGAGTGCGGATATCTCTTCAACATACTGATTCCTTTTTGTTTGGGTATATACCCGGAAGTGGAATTGCTGGATCATATGGGAATTTTATTTCTAATTTTTTTGAAGAATCACCAGACTTTTCCATAGCGGCTGTACCCATCTACATTCCCACCAACAATGATAAGGGTTCCCTATTCTCCACATCCTCGCCAACACTCGCTGCCTCTTGCCTTTTTGATAGCAGCCATTGTACCAGGTGTGAGAAGATAATCTCATTGGGGGTTTTGATTCGCATTTTCCTGATGATGAGTGATGCTGAGCACATTTCATGCACATGTATTTCATGTGGTCCTGGGCCATGCGTCTCTTCCTGAGTCCCCAGCTGGCCTTGACTAGCCTCTCTTTCTGTGACCCTTCCCGGCCCTGCCTGGAAGGTGTAGGTGTGTGTTTGGCTCTATCCCCCTCGGAGATGTCGTAGAGCGGCTTGAGAGGAGAGCAGCGCTCCGAGGCCACTCACGGCCCTCACGGTTTGCACACACAGGAGCTCGTGCCCCAGGCCAGAGCAGGCACCGCCGCATTTCAGCCCTGCTGACTAGGGATTCCTCTGCTCTGGCCCGAGTCCAGCCTCTTCTTGTGTATCTGCAGTCTTGCTTTTGTGGAAAAAAAACAAAAACAGGAAAAAACCTCTTCTCCCTCAACTGTACTGCAATCTGCAGGAAAACCATCATAATAAATACACAAGCCCTACACAAGAATGGGTTCCAAGAATGTCTTTTTTGGAAAAATGTCTGTTTGGGTCCTTTGCCCATTTTTTTTAATTGGACTTTTTTTTTTTTATATTGAGTTGTATGGGGGCGCCTGGGTGGCTCAGTCGTTAAGCGTCTGCCTTCGGCTCAGGTCATGATCTCAGGGTCCTGGGATCGAGCCCCGCGTCAGGCTCCCTGTTCGGCGGGAAGCCTGCTTCTCCCTCTCCCACTCCCCCTGCTTGTGTTCCCTCTCTCACTGTGTCTCTCTCTGTCAAATAAATAAATAAAAAAAAAAAAAAAAAAAAAAATCTTTATATTGAGTTGTATGAATCCTTTATATATTTTGAATATTAACTCCTTATGAGGGGTTATAGATAGCAAATCTTTTCTCCCATTCTGTAGGTTGCTTTTTCAGTATATTGATTGTTTGCTGTGCAGAAACTTTTTAGTTTGAGGCAGTCCCAATTGTTTATTGTAACCTCTGGTGCCTAGAGCTTTAGGTGTTTTTTAGTTGTGGGGTTAGAGGAGATGAGAGAGAGAGAGAGAGAATTATTAGCTACTTCTGCCAGAGGCGTTTACGCTCTTCTACCTCTCCTCTTAACCCCCTGATCTTTTTATCCTCCCTTTCCAGGCAGTATTGTGCTGGCTTCTGGCCATCTCAGACTCCCCGCCTGCTTCAGGAAGTTTCTGTGTGAATGCCTGTCCTGTGGGATGCCCTGCTTCAGTGCACTTCTCTGCTCACTCTATTCCTTTGAAAATCCCTGAGTTCTTGTTTTTAAGGTTAAATAGGTTCCCAGCAATCCAAGGACTGTAGGTACAATAGGAAACACTGAATAAGAATAATGGCTTACCTCACACTGACTGGGTCAAGGGAATGGTTCTTTTTATTGAGTAAAAAATGACTTCCTCACACTCAAAATTATTTGGCATCTGTTATGGCTAAAGATATGCTCCCTTTCTATGTGTTAGTTTGCTCAAGTAGAAAGGAAGAGTGTTGGTTTGTGAAGTATTTTGAAGCCATGTGGTGGCACTGGGCTCTGTTGGGATTAGGTGGGTAGGCTAGAACTGACCTCTCCCAGTGGCTGCTGCCCTTTTTGTCCCCCACCTTTTCGCTCTTTGGCTTCCGGCTCCTCCCTTGCTTTCCCTGAAGACTGCTCACCCTCTGATTTTTCACTGAAGCTTTTTACCTTGCTCTAAATGATAATGGCAATAATTTAAAAACCAACGAGTTTCAGAAGAATTTATTGTAGAAGGAAGAAGAAACTCCGCATGTTTACAACATACTACAGTATTTTATTTTTACAAAGCAAAATACTTACATACAGCATCAATTATTAACCATAGTGTCATCCACCTTCATTTTGCAGCCACTTTTTATAGACAAGTTAAAAGAGAAAGCTCTTTGAGCCCTTTTCTTACAAAGTAAAAAATAAAAATAGATATATCTGTATTGACTGACCATTTTAAGGCAGTTTTGTGCAAGCATCCACGAGGGACTTCTCCCCACCTCCTGCTGGAACTCCCCAGCCACCCCTAGACCCACTTCTGCCTTTCGGCATTGCACCCCGATAGAGGCAGAGCAGGGAGTTGCTAAAGGCCCGCCACCAGTCCTGGGGCCCCAGAGATCCCTCTGAGCAAGTCCAGCCTGGCTCAGCCCATCACCAGTGGAACAATTTCTGTCTTAAAAAAAAAAAAAATGTGTAGACCGAAGGTAATTTCATCAGATTTGAAAAATCAAAACTCTCCTCCACCACTCTCTTTCATGCCTTTCTCTAACACCCAATACCTCTCCTTGAGGATCAAAATCACAGGGTTCTTTCTTAGGTGAGGGATCTGTTTTCTGCCCTCATACACCTAGGCCTTCAACTGAATAAGTAAAGTGATGTCATAATTATTTTTCTTTCACAGAAAAAATCAAATGGAAAGGAGAAGCTTTTAGTGTCTGTCAGGGATCACAGACAGAGAGAGAGCCCCCTCGGGCCAGCCCCCTGAGAAGTATGTGTGATAACCCATTGTGTTCAAATAATTCATCCCATTTAGGTGACGCCCTTGTACTTAAATTTTGATTGTGCTCCTGACTCTCTCATTGGTGATTGTAGGCCATTCTCCATCCCTACCTTTCTCTACCCCCTTCCAGCCCTTCCCCCGCCCTCACCCAGCCTCCATTTGTCCCCATTTTCCCACCCCTGTCCCACAGCAGGCCTCCACTTAGGGCTGGAAGTCTTCCGGGCGGATTTTCATCTCCACCCGTCTGAGGGAGTAGCTAGACCCGTGCCACCCGTACCAGGTAATGCCGTCCAGGTGCTTGCTGTGCTCCCCGAGGCGGTAGTACACTCCGTTGAGGTTGGAGTCTGTGCAGCAGTTGTACCAGTAGCCACCTGGCACGAGAAACAGACCGGGGCTGGGACGCCGAGCTCGTCCTCCCCTTGGAAATAGCTGCCAGACTGGACAGCAGGATTGGTGAAGCTGCTTTTGGAACAGCGGCTAAGCAGTTAGAACCAGTGTCCCCAAAAGAGTACCAAAGCCAGAATACCAGCTCTGCGGCTCTAAATCCATTCTTCTCACGCGGGACTGCCCCCCCTCCCGCCGGCCTCCCCCTACCCGCCTGTCTCACCTTTGCGGAGTTGTGCACACTTGTCTAAGCAGTTGTCGTTGTCCTTGTCCTTGGTGCTGAAGGCCGTGTTGTTGTGGTAGACCAGGGCGTCGTTCCCCACATTGCCACTGTAGTTCCCCAGGAAGAGGCGGTAGCTGTTCAGTTCGTTGCCCAGGACGAAGTGGCTGTACTCCGCGTAGCGCACGCTGCCCTCCCAGTCCTGTCAGGGAGGACGCCGAGCCTTAGGGGAGCTGCAGCGGGCCCTCATTTCGGCCCGTGCTGCCACTCTCCCCTCTCCGCTCGCAGCCGCGCATCTGGTTCCCGCTGCGGACTGAGCAAAGCTTTCCTGCGTGTTTGCCTTTAGGGGGCCGCACTAAGCTGGGAGTCAGAGGACAAGGGTCCTGGGCCACATGTCTCTCCTGAGTCCCCAGCTGGCCTTGACTAGCCTCTCTTTCTGTAGCCCTTCCCGGCCCTGCCTGGAAGGTGTAGGTGTGTGTTTGGCTCTATCCCCCTCGGAGATGTCGTAGAGCGGCTTGAGAGGAGAGCAGCGCTCTGAGGCCACTCACGGCCCTCACGGTTTGCACACACAGGAGATCTGGCCCGAGTCCAGCCTCTTCTTGTGTATCTGCAGTCTTGCTTTTGTGGAAAAAAAACAAAAACAGGAAAAAAATCTCTTCTCCCTCAACTGTACTGCAATCTGCAGGAAAACCATCATAATAAATACACAAGCCTGGGGCGCCTGGGTGGCTCAGTTGTTAAGCATCTGCCTTCGGCTCAGGTCATGATCCCAGGGTCCTGGGATCAAGCCCCGCATCGGGCTCCCTGCTCAGCGGGGAGCCTGCTTCTCCCTCTCCCACTCCCCCTGCTTGTGTTCCCTCTCTCGCTGTGTCTCTCTCTGTCAAATAAATAAAAAATCTAAAAAAAAAAAAAAATACACAAGCCTATAGTGAACAAGAATGGGAAGGGCGCCCCCAGAGTTGTGCATAGTTGTGTGTGGCAGCCTGCTCTGGTCCGAGGCCTCGTGCTCACCTCCATCTCCACACGTAGCCGGGTTGGCCGTCTGGACAGCCGGTGGATGTGCTCATTCCCCAGCCAAAAGTCCCCACGGATGCTGCCAAAGCCCAGCTTGTACTGCTTCCAGTCCCGGTAGAAGGAAACAAGGCCACTCTTCCGTCTCTGAATGGTGGTCCAGCCGCCGCCTGATGTCTCCATGTCACAGAACACCTGTGGCGGAGAGGATGCTCTAGTCAGGGACCCACAGAGGCGGGCAGGGGAGTGTGAGGGCGGCGGGCCGCACCACCTTTCTCCCATTTCCGCAGAGCCAATGGATGTGTGCACGTCCATAGTCATGCTGGCTCACTACGGCCACTATTTGGCCATGTTGGCCGGCAGGAGCGAGGTGGTGGTTTGCTGGGGAAGAATTGTCAAAATTGAGGATGGGGGCAAGTGCGCATCTTGTCGGAAGAGGAGAAAATCCACATATGCTCTCAACATGTTCTCTCTTTTCTCCTTCCCCAAAGAGTAACTGCTCTAGGTCGTGGCAAGAGATGTCAGCTAGTTGGGTAGAGGTTATAGAATTATCTAATCTATGTTAGAAGATTTGGTGTTTGGTTGATAATGATTTGAAGGGGCAAAACAGATGCCTGGGGAGGTTCCCCACCAAATTGAGTGTGTGGCTAGCTCTCTGGTATTTAGTATGTTTGATTCTCTGTCTTGAGTTTCCCTTTGCTTCTACTGTGACAAGCCTCATTGCCCCCAGCCCTTTGAGGGGGCGGAGGACAGATGGGAGCACCTGGGCAGTGGGCTCTGCTGACCTCACCTCCAGCTCGGGGCTGCCCAGAAAGTCATCAGGAGGCAACTTGTACACTCCAGAGATGCGGTAGTTCTTCTGGTAGAGGGACGAGCAGTCATAGATGGCATCTACAAGAGGAGCAAACCACAGGGGTGAGCATCCAAACCCAGGGGCTCCACGGCAGGTGGGCATCCGTGTTGCAGCTCAGTTGAGAGTTTCAAAACTGAGACTTCATTTCTACCACGATAATCACATGAGTGTTCATTATTAGGCCGTGTCTGGATTTTGGAGAGGTGTAGGCATTGGGAGACCAAAAGGGGGTGTATTTTGGCTTCACTGGTTGGGGGGCTGAGGGGTAGGAAAGCCCTTCACCTGGATAGCATCAGTGGGATAATCAAACGGGTGGTTTTAGGTTAACTCTGAAATCGATTATCCTGCTGAGGTTCTAGGCCATGAATTCTGGAAACAGTCCAATGCATGATGGCTACATAACAGATGCTCCTGTTTAATAAATTCAGCTTCTGGGACAGCCAGCCTCTCTTACCACATAAGTCATGAGTAGGGTCTGCTTTGGTTGTTTGCCTAGTTGGTTGGTTTGTGTGATGGTTGGTGGTGGTTTTTCAGAGGTAATGGCTATTTTTACCTATGAGAATTAGCTATTTTTTATCTAGATTACCTACTAGGACCCTAATGAAGGGAGATAGATTTCACATCTTATTTCCCCCCCGCTTCATCTAACACTGCTCAATTCTCAAATGGAAATGCACACACCCTGAGGAACGCTTAGAGGCCTTCCCCTGGCGGCATTATTAAAACAAGCAAACGAGAGCATTGGACAGGCTGGTTTTCACTCGGGTTGATTTAAGTGCTTCCTTGGCTGCCCAGGGGCTACTGCCTTATGCCAGATTTGGTCTCCATGTTGCAAATCTCAAAGAGCACCCCGGAAGAAACTGCCTTTCCTGATAGGATTCAAAGAGCGGGCACCCTTGCTATCCAGGAGAGGCTTCCCACCCTCTGTGTCTGGGATTCTTTCCTTGGTGGCCCCTGCACTGGGCCTTCAAGAAGAACACACCGATGGCGGCACTTCTGCCAAGAACCATCCCAGGCAGAGCGTCTTGCAGGAGGGGGTGGGGAGGCACGTGCCTTCGCCATCAACCCCTTCATTTTCCGTAATGATGAAAGCATCAACTTACTGCTTTCTCCGCTGGCCTATCTACTAAAACAGTATGAAGGTGACCCAGCACCTGGTAATAGAGAAGAAAAATGAGGAACAATATCCTGGGCAAGAAGAGGAAGAGGCACAGCAGGAGAGCTGCCTTTGTTTGACCCCCAAGAAACTCCCTGCTGGGAGGGGAGCAAATCCCCACTGGAGGAGCCGGGGGTGGCAGGGGCAGGTTCCCAGCTGGCTGCTCTCCTGCGGGTCTGGTTTCATTTCACAGGCCAGATCAGGACCCACTTATCTGGAAAATGTCCTGAGGATACCTTTCTATTCTAGTCCCACACTGAGGGGCAGGAAGTACATGCTTAGAAAGCGATTTATACATGGTGGTTTATTAATGGGATGTCGAAGCTCAATTTCATGTTGAGGCTTTTTCTTCATTTGAACTGAGAGTAACCAGTGATTTAGTCTGTCGTGTCTTGACTTGGTCTATGATGTGACCAAAAATTTTTATATCAGCAATAAGTGACATAGATATAGGATATTCTCCTTACAAGTAATAATTTCCTGATGATTTCAGAAACCCAGATCTCTTCTCTCTGAACAGTAAATTGACCTTGGCCAGTCTAAGCCAGTCTACCTAGAAACTGAAAATTATTTTAGAAAACATTAAATGTATCTTAGTTCGGGGCCACTGAAAATCCAGATCTCAACATTGCATTTTCTTCTATAATGGGAGAATTTTATTTGAGATCATGGGAAGAAATAGAAATCTCAGAAGCAGGGAACCTCGAGGAGCCTGTCCTTTTCCTGAACACAAAGGAATTCTTCATCTGGCTCTAGGCAACATCTACACCTAATTCTGAGCCAGTGGGAAGAGTCAAGTTTGCAAACAAGACACGAAACCCATTAATGCTTATACCACTAAATCTTCGGGACATGACAGAATTTGGCTTCTAGAACAATAAATGTTACAGTTTTGGTGTTCATTCCTGTTCCCTTGAGACTGAGGGCACAGCCTGTCAGCTCTGGCTAAGGAAGTGGACCAATCAGGGAGACTTGAACCCTGTTTCTAAGATTTTCGATGTGACTCTGGGCAAACCACGTTGTCTCTCTGCACTCCAGGATGGTAATTCATACCTTTCATATGCTGAAACATATTGTGAATAAAGAGATGGTGCAGGCACCAATTTATAGAAATGTACAGAACATTAGAGCCGTGGCACATACCCAGGAAAATATACCCCAAAGAACCCCCTGTCATCGATCTGATGGCCAAGATATGTAGAAACCATGCTACAGACAGAGACACTCGGCCGTTTGAGCAAGAAGATGATGAGTAGTAGATGAACATGTTCTCCTTACCTGCCGAGGTCTGGGTGACAGTCTGGGCCGCCTGCAGCTGCATAATGTCAAGCTGGTTGTTCATTTCCGAGTACTTGCTCTCCGCGTCTGTGAGCCGTGACTGCATGCGCTTGGTGCTGCCCTCCAGCTCCATCACCTGCATGACCACGCTGACCCAGTCCCTCTCCTGCTTCTGGCTCAGTTCACTTAGCAGCCTGCTTAGATTGGCGACCTGGGCCTTGAGCTCCTTCGTCTCCTCACAGCAGGTGGCCACTTGGAGCTGCACGGGTGTCTTGCGTTTCGGGGGCTTCTGTGGCCACGCTGGGGGGCTGACAAAGGCCATGATGAAGATGCAGAGCCAGGTCACCCCTGAGAGAGTCTTTTTCAGCATCTTTCTTGGGCCTGGGTGAGGAATGATCTTCCTTTTGGGGATCTGGATATGCCCAGCTGAGGTCTGCAAAGCTGGAGCAAATTACAAGTGTGCACTTTCTCCCTGGATGGGCTAACCACGCTCTTGCTTTCTCTTCCCTTGCTCTTTCTTAGCCTTTGTCAAAGCTTGAGTTTAAAACTGCAAATTAATTGGGCTCCCTATACCTTTTCTTTCTTTCCCTGAACACTCTACAGACTCAGCATCTTAAATATTATCTGCTGCCTGCACCTCCACCCCCACTGTGGCCGTGCATGGTGCTTTAGCCCCTCCCAGCTCATCTGGGAGGGTCAGGTGCCTGTTGGGTGAAGTCAGCGTAAACTTAGGCCAGAGGGGAGGAGGAAGACAGGGGCGAGTCTTTCTTTCCTTGCCTGCATAGTCTCTGGGCTAAGACAAGAGGACTGTGAATTTGTGTGTTTCCAATTTTGCCTATTAGATTATGCCCCTGCCAGCCACTCGCTCAGCTCTATCAGCGAGCAGGGCAGGGTCAGAAGGATTTCCAAATTCCATTCTAAAGGTTACATAACCATGCGGCGAGTCTAAGATAGGCAGAGAGAGTTGGGAATAAGACTCCCCGCTCACCCAGGGAGGCCTGTTAATGTAATCCATGCTGTTTGTATGAGGATCTGGTATATTTTGGCATCCTGCTGAGTGTGCTTTTAACAAGGCTAGTTATTCCTTTCTCTGATCATCATTCAGTGTTTTACAAAACCCTTATTCCACCTAGATCTAACACTGTGTCACATTTGAAAATCTCCAACTTAGAAGAACTCTAGAAATAGAAAGACTAAGCCTCTTAGGAAGCAGAAAAAGACTTTGTATCCACAGGATTTGTTCAGTCATCTTGCTTTGTATGTACTTTCTCCATCAACAAGTGGGCCAGCATTAGCTTCTCACACTTGGCATTTGACAAGGAGGTGCCAGAGAAGACAGCAGGGACAAAAACTCAGGAGTGACGGACATGGCTCTGGGATGGTCATACACGCTTCCATCCATCTGTAGGCACAACAGAGAACAGGCCCATCCTTGTCCTGTGTTTCAAAACTTGGAAAGTACGTTAAATCATAGGGAGAGGAATCCCCGTCACCTAATAAATCCATATTTATAATCTCATTTCCCTTGTCCTATGTAATATAGTCTGCCGATCTGAAGCTATTTTCTGTGTGGGATATATATCCCTGAAAATAGGGTTACTGTTATTTCTCATATACTGTGTTTGAAGGGCACTACTCGTTTGAAAACAAATGGGAAAAGCCTGGGATTTCAGCAAACCTTAAATACTTAACATGAGTTTTTCACTGAGAATGTCTACAGAGGTCCCTCTGTCCTTAGACGGTAAGACTCTGTCTTTGGAACATACTCTTGCCATTTCCGTCTTACAGAGCCACTGAGACAGTCCTCGTACTGTTGCCATCCGGTGTGGGTCCTTCACACACGAGCCTGATACCTGACAACCCTCCTTCCCTGCCATGATCCCCCAGAGTCCTTTTCCAGTTGGGACTTCTGGCTCCCCAGAAAGCCGTTTCTGTTCAGGAGGCTCGAATTACCAAACAGTTTTTTCCCTTCTGAATGAAAAAGCGGGAGTGGCTCGGGTAGATCAGGGTTTGTTTTCTCCTCTCCATAGTCTCCTTGCCCACTAAGGGGTCAGGACATGGCTGGCACCCTCTAGCAACTTGTCAGCCCCTGTTCAGAATTGGCAGCCAGTCCCCGCTCTCTTGACGCAAATACTCAGCCCAGCTGGGCGCTGCGGTTTGCCCCACGGCATTTACTAACTCGAACCCAGCCCCAGCTGTCAGCATCCGACGGGCTGCTGAACCCGTTGAGGATCTTCAAGTCGATCTCCTAGCCGACGGCCGACGCTGAGCTTGTGCCGCGCGACCCACATAGCCACGTGGAGCATCATGTGTGACCCTGCCATCTTAGGGCTCCCCTGCAGTAACATGCTAGACAGAGTACCACGGAACAGTGGGGCTTTATGGATTCCCCGCCAGCTTTTTGTTTGTTCTTCCCAGTGGCCGCTTCCCCGGCCCAAACAGGAAACTGTTATGAATAGATTTTCGTATTTGGGCAGAAAGTGAATCAGTCATTTGTATTTGCAACCCATGGTGCAATCCGTCCTAGGGGTTCGTAAGTTTGGATCAGAAGCATCTAGCTGTTTGCATGAATGCCTGCTCTCTGACATTTATTTTCTGAAAACCAATTTCTAACATGAGGTATAAGTTGGAGACAGAGGCTTTCCTTACTTGAAGATTTTCTTACATCAACTAAGCTACCCAAATGTCAGTAAACCCCCACCCCAATTAAAAAAATTTAGCAAATTAAGAGTGTTTCCCATGCCAGATTATCAGTCCTCCAAACATCCACAACCCTGCGATGTCCTAGATTCTGAATTTCTGAAAGAAGGAAAAGTAAACCCTTGTTTTGAGTACAGCTAAGCCAGTAGAGAAAACCAGGAAGGATGTGGCAGACTAGACCGGTTTTCCTTCTCCAAAAAGCTATTATTCCCTTCTCTGCCCTTCAGCGAATAAAGTGACCATAAAAATGGGAATTAACTGAGAAAATCTGGAAAACCTGTGTTGGACACCTTGCAGTTTTTCCTTTTCTCTGTTTTGCTGGTGGTGAAAGAGGGTCAGCTTGGTGTTCCTGGGAAAGATGTTTATGAAAAATCAAGCTTATATTCTTGATGAGAAAAGCCAGTGAGCTCTCACTTAGCCTGAAAGTTCTCAAGGACTTCACAGTCTGGGCTGCGCTGCCTCGGGCCGGCACCAAGGACTGGAGGCGTTCGAGCAGCCTGGGGATTACAGAGCAGGGAGGGGCCTCGAGGTGGTCTCTCCTTCTACCCAAATGGGAGTGTCAGGTCTCATTTTCTTGAAAATGTCCCGGTTAGAGAGACTCCTCCTTTCTAATGTATTCCTGTCCCTGCCTGCTATTAAAACCATCACTGGCAAAATTGGTGAGGGAGAGAAACAACTAATCTCAGCACCAAACTCTCAGTTTATTGAATGAATTCAGCTCAGAAGAACCTGCCTTGTTGTTAGTTTGTGTACTAAATGGTATTTTACTTCTCCTAAAGTCTTGTAATGCGTCCCAGCTTGCTTTACTACATGCAGCCATTTCATACCTGACCTTGTGTCACTCCAGCCTATTTCTGTCCCAGCTAAAAGCCCACATCCATCCCAGAAGGTACATCCATCTCTTCCCTAAGCTTCTCATTCGCCACTTCTGCCGAAGAGTGCATTCCGGACAGGTTAGAAATCATTCTCTCCGGCCTCCTCCTAGAGTCTGTTATTCATTATGGCACCCGGCAAAAGAGTCTGTCTCGGCTCCCCCTCAGACTTTGTAGCAAACACCGGTTCTGTGAGTCAGCATGCAAGTTGCAGAGCATGGTGACCGTGCCGGCCCAGCCTCAGCTGCCTCACAGTGTAGTTGGAGAAGCAGACAGCTGGGCTCTAGGACAGGGTGACACGAGGATGGGGGCACAGAGGAGGAGGAGCACCCAACCCAGATGAGTTTGGGAAGGCCTCCCAAGGTGAGTGATCCCCAGGTTTCAGAGAAAAAGAGGAGGTAGCCAGGGGTGGAAGGGAGCATCGTGAGCAAGGTGCAGCTTTGTGAAAGAACTTGACTTAGTAGGAAGACACAAGTAGTTGAGTGTGGCTTAAGAGTTGGGAGCAAGGTGGGGGGGGGCAGTTAAAGCTGAGAGGTGGAGGGGAGCCAGGCCCGAGGGACCTGGGTGTGAGGGGTGTGATTGCTACTCTGGAGGCAGAGGGATCTCTGGAAGGAATCTAAGCAGCTTTTACCTCTTGTTGCTCTGTTTTCCTCAGCCTCACTGGGAAAGTGGCTTTTTGTAGTTGGCAAACAAGATTAGAACACAGAACAAGATTAGGATTTCTTGAAATCTAACGCATTCATATTAAATGCCCTGAAGGGATCATCTGGCTTGAGGATTAAGGAGGCGGTCGGTATATGAAGGACTTGAAATAGTTGGGTCTAGAATCAGGCAAATCTGGGTTCTAATCCCTTTCCATCACTTGATAGTTATATGACCCTAGGCAAATTACTTCTTTGGGTTTACAGATCTGTGCAGTGGAGATGAAAATCATAACTACTTTACCTCACAGAATTTTTGGTTAAATAAAGCAAAGGATTAAAATAGTTAAGGGCGCCTGGGTGGCTCAGTTGGTTAAGCGACTGCCTTCGGCTCAGGTCATGATCCTGGAGTCCCGGGATCGAGTCCCGCGTCGGGCTCCCTGCTCTGCAGGGTGTCTGCTCCTCCCTCTGACCCTCCCCCCTCTCATGTGCTCTCTCTCTCATTCTCTCTCTCTCAAATAAATAAATAAAATCTTTAAAAAAAAAAAAAAAAAAAAGAAGAACTTAAAAAAAAAAAATAGTTAAGGCATTTTTCAATAAGAAAACTAAATTTGGGGATGCCTGGGTAGCTCAGTAGATTAAGCGTCTGCCTTTGGCTCAGTTGGTGATCCCAGGGTCCTGGGATTGAGCCCCACATCGGGCTCCCTGCTCAGCTCGTAGCCTGCTTTTCCCTCTACCTGCCACTCCCCCTGCTTGTGCTCTCTCTCTCTCTCTGACAGATAAATAAATAAATAAAATCTTTAAAAAAAAAAAGAAGAAAGAAAATTAAATTTGGAGGAGTTAAACTACTAGAAAACAAAATTTATCATAAAGCTACCGTAAGTAATTAAGGCAGTATGGTGTTGGCATGAGGATAGACTCATAGATAAATGGAGCAGAATCAAATGTCCAGAAACACCCACACATATGTAGACACTTGATTTATGACAAGGGGGCACCACAGAACAGGGAGGAAAGGATAGTCTTTTCAGTAAGTTCTTCCAGGTCAGCTAGGTAGCCTTATGGGGGAAAAGAGGGCTCTTGACCCTTACCTCACACCATACACAAAACTTCAAGTTCAGAGGAGGTTTGAGTTCTACATGTGAAAGGTAAAAACTGAAGCTTCCAGAAGGTAACATAGGATATTATCTTTGGCATCTTGGGATAAGCAAAGATCTCTTAAGCAAGATACAAAGAACACTAACCATCCAAGAAAGCATTATCAAATGCAAAAAAAGGAGTAATCTCTGTTCATTAGAAGACACTATGAAGAGAGTAAAAAGGCAGGAAGAGATCTCCAGTACATACCTCTGTGTACACTGTCTCCAGAGGATATGTAGAACTCTTACCCAACAATTTTTTAAAAGCTAGCCAAGTTAAAGATCAGCAAGAGATGTCAATAGGCACTTACTTCACAAAAGAGGATCTCCACAAGGCCAGTGAACGCATGAAGGGCTGCTCAAGCTCATTAGTCATGATGGCAATTCAAATTAAAACTATCACATGCCACCACTAAACCCCAACTAAAATGGCTACAGTGGAAAACACTGACAGTAGCCAAGTGGGGATTTTCATATACTTCCCACGGAAATGTAAATTGGGAAAACCAGTTTGGAGAGCAATCTGTCAGTGTCCTTGAAAGCTGAACAACCCCGTACAGTTCTACTCTAGGTATAGTCCCAACAGAAATGCGAACACACTTGCACCAAAGACATGTACAAGAATGTTTGTAGGAACATCACACTCATACTAGCCAAGAGCCAACAAGCACCTAAATGCCCTTCAGCGGCCAGGTGGATAAGTTGTGGTATATTCATAGAGTGCAGTAGTCTTCAGCAGTAAAAGGGCAAACTCCCATAGCATGCAACAACATAGATGTATCTCCCAACATCATGTTGAGTGTTTAGGTGATGTTCAAAAGCTGGCAAAACCAACCAATTGTGTCAGAAGTCAGATAGTTGTTGCCTCTGGAGATGAGCAGGGAGCCATGGTCAGGAGAAGCCTCTGTTGTGTGTTGTGTTCTCTTTCTTGGTCTGGGAGGCAGCTACCAGGGTATCTTCACTTTGTGATGATTTATCAAGCTGTACCCTATGTATACTTGTGTATATATGTGTGTTATACTTAACTAGGAAGTTGATTCAAAAATACGTAGGGCTCATGAAACAGTAGTGGCAGACACATAGTCAGTGTCTAGTGAATAGTAAGTATTATTATTTAGGGGGGACTGGATGGCGCAGTCGGTTACACATCTGATTCTCGGTTTTGGTTTAGGTCATGATCTCAGGGTTGTGAGATCAAGGCCCACATCTGGCTCCATGCCGAGTGCGGAGTCTGAGATTCTCTCTCCCTCTCCCTTTGCCCCTCCTGCTTGTTCTCTCTCTCTCTCTCAAATAATAAATCTTTTTTAAAAAAGGTATTATTATTTAGGTATATAATTATCACCTCACCAGAAAAGCCCTCCCTGCCCTCCCAAATCTAAACTAAGCCGCCAATGTTAGTCTCCATCTAAGCGCTCTGTTTTCTTCATGGTATTTACCTTCACAGCACTTATCTTGGGGTTTGTTTTTTTGTTTTGCATATCTGCTTAACTGACCTGTAAGCTCTGTGAAAGCAAAGACCTTATCTGTTGTGTTTATCATTGTAATTCTAACATCTAGCTCTTAGCACAAAGCCTGAGACCAAAAAGGTCCTTCATTGGAACTTGTCAAGTGAAAGAATGAATTCCCAACAGAAGGTTCTCTTTGCCTACATAAACATCTGTCATGGAGACTTAGAGTCTCTCTCCATGGACATTGGCAGTACTTTGTCATGGTGAGGCCTTCATCATTGGCCAGCACATTCTGTCCTGCTCCGAGTCCATTTTTCTTCTGTAGGTCTTAGTTACAGAATCAAAGGCAGTGAAAACTGGAAGCATTGAGATCACTTGGTTCAACCTTGTATTTTAATCAATAACTGGAGGCAGCGTCCTTACTGTATAATCACTCTGTCTCCCTGGAAACCATTGATTTGTGTCTCACCCCTCTTTCTTTACATTTGAAGATGACCAGCAGGAGGACCACAGAGCGTTTGGGGCAGGGTTTTGTCCTGCTCTAGCTTCTTGCAGAGGCCTGTGTAACCGGCAGATCTAATTACTTCAACCTGCATCAGCCTGTTAGTGAACCATCATCGTGGCCGGGGGGGGCCACGTGCAGCAGCATGTGTTGAAGACAGAACAAAGTAACATGTCCCCATAAAAACAGCTGCATCTCTGGGCAGCTCTATTCCCCATAATTTCTCCAGGAACCTGACACATCTTGCTGTCCCCGAAAGAGGATGAAATGCCCATTATGTGGCAATAGCAGAAAGTCACTGTTGCTGGAGACAAGACCCTGTCTGAGGTACAGGATAAGACCACACGTTGGTATCCAGCTGCCCTGGGACTGCAGAGCTTCCCTCAGGCTGGACCTCTGCCTCCCTGACGTAGGCCGCACTAACGGGGAGAGGGGACCGTAGGTCTTTGAGAACGTTAGAGAAATTGAGCCGGTTGCACCAGAGCAACCAGTTAGCGGCACGCGGGCCTGGGCTTTGCAGTCTGCGGGCAAGGGGCTAGAGCGTGTATAAAACCCACTCTGTCATGATTCTAAACACGTGTTCCCAAACTGTCACCACTGTGTTGCTTGGAAGTATGAGTTTTGCTTTTCCCGTTGTGTCCTGGCTTCCAGAAAAGGTACACAGTCTTGTTCTTTTCCCTACCTCTGCTGGAAGCAAAAGCACTCTGGCCAGAGGGGTGAGGATTTGCTCAAAGCTCCTCACTTCTCGACAAAAACACATTCCAAGCCTCTGGGCTCATGCTGACTTCAGAAGTGCAGTGTGCCTCTAGGAATCTGTCCCCCCCGGGGGGCAGCTCCATGCAGCAAGAGGGTGCATGGACCAGGGAAGCCCCTGTGCGGCCAGAGCGTGAGCACAGACCGGATCTCCCGAGCCCCGTCTTTTTCTGTAACGCCCTCTTACATCCGGCCAGACTCAAGAGGTCAGGTCTCTCGCCAGTCACCGGCAGAGCATACATTTATTTCTGGCTCTTCTGAAGACTTCCTACAGCTTCACTGTACAACAGCTTGTCTTTATAGAGCACCTTTGAAACCCCAAGGAAAGGTGCTTTTCAGCGCAGAAAGCTGGCCATCAGCGAGGAGCGGGACAAAGGGAGGAGTCCTGGGGTTTCTCGTAAAGCTGACCAAAAGGACAGAGGGTCTTTCATTGCAGCCCAAGACCAAAGGGGGAAGCTTGCGGTAGTTCAGTAGTAAACGTCTGCCCCTCCGCTGTGTCTCCCTCACCCTCCGGGGTGCCTTGAGATTTAATGGGACCTCTCTTACGGTGAGTTAGAGGAGCTGCTTCTGAGTTCTATGTACCCCTGGGGCTGGGGCGGGCGGGGGTTACTGCTGGCAATTAAACCATGTCCCAGTGCTCCGAAACCTTGAATGATATGCCATATCATGATTCAGAGATGTTAAAGTACACGTCTTACAACTGATGAAATGCGGTAGGTGCTGGGTTCTGCCCCACACCCGCCTCTGACACAGTTTGTCCAGTGTCGGCTAGCTGTGCGGGTGGTGACCCCACTGGTCTCTCCAGATGCTTTTGGTCATCTCATAGGCTATGAATCTTGGTAGCCCAATGATAGCGTGTCCTGATCATCTTCTATCAGCCTGTCCTGACCCAGAAGCAGGCTTATTTTTCCCTTCTCCCTGATTCAAGAATGGGCATCGGCATTTCAACAACGCGACCTCTCTCCCTAGTGGAGCAGAAGGCCATCTCACCTCTGCTTACCCCCTTACGAGGGGAGGGCTCAACGCTGCCGGATCACTAGAAGCCAGCTCGTTTACCTTTCGTGTCCCAGCTTCATGCCCATAAGGGGCGGAGTCAGAGCTCATTGGATATCCGGAAGCCGGGAAATCAGGATGTTAGCCAAAATGTCCACTCTGCTTGGGAGTCAGGGTAGTTGAAAATGAGCTTTGGGTTCACCCGAGCAGCCCAGCCCACTTTTGTTCCCTCCCTGACAGCTCCTCTTTCTACTCGTCTCTCTCAGAGCTCGTCATTGCTCTGAGATGCATCCCAAGAAGCATTAAGGAGAAAAACCTCCAGGCATCACCAGAAAAGGAGCGGTGCTCATTGTTATAGAATAAAAAGATAATGGCCAATTTGTCAAGAAGTGTTGACAAGAAAGATAAAGTTGGAAGTAATTAACTGGCTGACATGCTGGGAGTGATGTGTCTGCCCATGGCTCCCTAAATCAGCCGGAGCCTTGGAAATGTGACAGCCATTCATCATTTTTACAGCATGCCTCTGACAGGCCCCTGGGTTGGAAACCCGGGCAGCACAAATTGTGTGCCCTGACACTCCGGGGCCACGCGGCCTCACAGTGCCTTACACTGGGTTGTGCTCGGGCACCTGGGCCCCACGTCCAGCCACGGGGGTGCCTGGATGTGATGTGTCAAACGGGACAGCTTGCCGGCTTCTCGCTGAGCGCTGTGTTCGTCCTCAGGGGATGGGCGCTCTGCTTCCCAGAGCCGGCCTTGCAGACTTCTACTGGGCAGGTCACGTATCACTCGCGGGAGAGCGCCGAGTGCTCCTGAGCAGCGCGCCTAATGCAAGTGCCGCCCGCCACCAGCCTCCGGGAAGGTGCACCCGGGAGACCGATCTACAGGCTTGGGAGCCGTATAGGCAGGACGAAATCATGGAGGTTAAAAGTAATTACCAGGACTGGATCAAGTGGGAAACATCTCTGTTATGTGAAAAAGCAAAATACAAAATTATATGAATGCTCTGCTCACCACTTATTTATGTAGAATATGCATAGTTGAAAACAGTATTTTTAAAAAGGTGGTTAAATTGTAGTGAAGTTGAAGAAAAAGACAATCTTGGAAAGATAGGATTTTTTGTCTCCCCTGTCCCTAATCTCTGTCCCTACACAGCTGTTAGCATTCTGTCTTTTTTTATTCTTGAGAATTCCCACTTTCTCACATACAGATTTAGCATGTCCTCTAGGTATTGTGACAGACGTACCATTTAAACTCTCACTGAGGGAAAGGGTGGAGACCAAGCAAGAGCTCTTTACCCTTAAGACGCTCTGCACTGAGACGTCAGGAACCCATTTGATTGTCCAGGGCAAGCCCCCTCTTCTGCGTCAAATCTTTTTTTATCTTGGTGCCTTGTGCCCTGGAGAGCACCAAGGACGCCGAATGTCCCGGCTTTGAAACCTCCTAACGAGGCTGGACTTCCCTTTGTTAATATGTAGGAAAGGATCGAAGTGACTTTTCCTAAGTTCCTGAAGCAGAAAAGGGAAGTTTGACCCTAACAGAGCCAGGGGTGCTATTGTCATCACCTGACTGTGGCTTTCGGTGGATGACTGAGGCCAACCAGCCTGCCTTCACTTTCCTCCTGCGTTTAAATCGTCCCTCGCGGCCCCTCTCCATGTCACACTTCAGATGCTGTCACATTGCCTTCTGTCTTCACGCTCTCCTTTTGCTTTTCATTTACCCTATTCAGAGAGAGGCTGTCACATCCTTGAATTCCCCAGAGTCCCAGGGTAATTGCCTGATAAAGACATCGGGGCTCAGCCGGCTTCAGATCTTCCTGGCTCTGTGCAGGAATCGAGCCGTTCTGTTTTTAATCATGCTTGGGGCACAGAGCTAAGTCTCGGGGCTCGGAGAAGGGACAGGGAATGGTGTCTGAAGCAGTTAACCCTCTATAAGAGAAGCAAGATAGACTGCTCGATGCAGTGGTGAGGACCCAAAGCAGTGTCCAGCTTGGCCTCATCTTGGCTGGTCAGGAGCTCCGCGGTTAGACCCTCCAGGGTCCCTGTCAGCTGTGTTGCATGTGTCACCAGCCTAGCACTAAGGGAATTCAGAGAATTCTTACTTGACAGGAAACCAAATAAAACACAGACTGTGGTCTACACTAGAAATAGACAGGAGAAAGAAGGCCCAGAGCCATTTGGGAAGCGAGTGCATAATGTTCTCATAAATTCCTGTTGGGAGCACTAGGAAAGCCTAAGTGGTCCCCCAGATGTGACCGCAGATGCTTCTTATTTGACTGACTTTCCAACAGGCTCAGGCTTTGCTCTTAATAGCCTAAAGGTCACCGAGGCACCGAGGCTAAGAGATGAGGTCGATAACCAGACGAGCCATACAAGAAGGAATTAGTTACCAGCCAAATTACTTTGGATTTGACATCAATCCAGAAGCCTATGGAGCAATGACTTCGAAACCCCTTCAGGAAACAACAGAATTCCTCAGGTCATTTGGATGCCAAGCCAGAAGCCCTCTTACTGCTGTGCTGTGGGTCAGCGTTAAGGCCTTGAGCAGTTAGCTACTGACCCTTTTGGTCAGCCTCATCCTGCACGTGAGAAGCACTGAGGACAAGCTTGAAAGGGAGGGTCACAGAGACGTAAGCAGGCCCCCCTCCCCGCCCTAGCTCCTCAGCCATCACTCTTGCTGGGGCCACGAGAGACACTCCTTCGCATCTGAGTCGCTTACTCACCCTAGCACTTTCCCTGCTTCTGAAGAGGAATTTTTGGGTGGGGGGTGGGGGGGAAAGATTCCGATGTAATCCGTGTGCTAGGGAAGGCATTGAGGCAGTTCCTTGTCCTTACTCGTTAATTCGGCACGGCTCTAGAAGGCGTTTCCCTCAGTTGCCAGGAGTTTTCCCAGTTTCTGGTTCTCAACTCAGCTTCCCTTAATAAAAATTAAATCTTGGGGTGGGGAAGGGGAGGTGGGGAATGAGCAAAAGTGCTGTAATCGCCTCTTCCCCTCTTGCTGTCCTCCCTCACTGTGTTGGCTCGTGTCTCTTCACGGTCCCTCTAGCACCGGGTTCAGTGGTGGGCGCTGGGATTTATTACACGGAGAGGCCATTTCTGGTTGCTCTGAAGATTCATGTCAGTTCTCAACTGCTGTTCCTGCTGGAGACGGAGCAGAATGCAGACAGACCCACTGCCACGTGAAGACAGCCGTGGGATTCAGCATCCACCAGCTCAAAGCTCTCTTTTCCTGGGGCCTCAGCGCTCGTCCAGAGATGGGAAATCCGTCAACATGTCATTCCAGCACACTGTGCTCGGGCACGTTGCCGCCTAACCTCCAACTCCCTCAGCTTGTTTGTTGTGAGATCTTTTTACCTGGACTGATGTCAGTGGGGTCTGGTTTGTGTCGTTGAGCCGGGGCTTGGCACAGTTTGCCCTGTTTACACCTGCAGCAGTAATAGGGAGAGACTGAGGGGCACGCAAGGGAGTGTTTAGAGAATGGACTATAGAAAACTCCCAGCTGCCCCGTAAAACAAGAGCTCATCATTAAGGGGGCTTTGAGTGAAGGTGATTTCCTCCCACGAGCCAGTCTTTCCCTTCAGTCTCATAAAACCACATCGGAGTTTTTAAAAGGGGACTATTTCAGAGGACAGCCGCGTGTCACCCAAGTAGGCAGGAGACTGGGCACTTAACTACTGAGTTTCCAACAGACACTTATTTATCCCACACTTTGCAGTCTGGGCTCTGTGAGCCTGGCAGCCTCAAACAGGCTGCCTTGGAAAAGCCCGCTGTGGCCACCTGGCTGGCCATTTGGTTGGGAGGCTCAAGGCATAGCAGCAGCTTCTGAAAGGGAAGGAGAAGTAGGGGATGGGAGCTCAGGGGTCAGAGGGGAGCGTCAGCCACGGCATCCCTGAGGAAGTTAAAATGAAAGCCTGGCAGGGCTGCTTTCTCCTGCATGGCAAATTGTAGGGAGAGAGTTAGCTAATTGATACACGCCGTCCAGTCCTTGCTTTCCTTCACTGCATAGCTGTTCACGCGTGCCTACTGATGCGAGGGTAGAAGGCTAAGGCAGAGCTTACATTGCAGAGCTTACAGCACACCCTTAGTTATTACTTAAGATCCTTTTTAATGGTACAGTAGCCTGTGACCTGGACCACAGTTGGTTCATATGTAAAATGGGAATATTAATATTAGAGTCTACTTCATTGAGTTGAGATAATACATATAAGCAGTAAGCCCAGTGCCTGGTACATGCAGTAAGCTCTCAATAAATTTAGGTATCTTTCTGTTGTTATTATAATACATTGCCTCCCACAGTGGAATGCCAGAAGTCATGGAGAAGGAGAAAAAGCAAAGGTCCCAAACAACCAGGAGTTTTGTTGACCTACCTCTAGAACTTCTGCCTGAGCAGCTGCGCCCTCCAGCAGCCTTAGAGCACACGTGGGGGACTCCATGGAAGGCAAGAAGAGAGAAATGGAGCTTGGGGAGAAAATCCTATAGGAAAATAAAGGGGGAACAGGGAGGAAGAAAGAATAAACGGGGATAGCAGCTGGGTAACTTAAAATCCCTCCTCTGAACAGTCGACCGTAGGTGTGTACCGTCTCCTTTCCTTCAGGTCCTCGATTCAGAGGCCAGGGATTTCACATTTGAAAGGGACCCTTTCTCCGACTGATCCCACCCCTTTTTCATGGTTATGTTTTAGTCCATTTAGTCGAAGTTGTAATGTTGCAGTGATTGTCCGTACTCTTGGACAGAGCTTATCAGGAGTCTCATGGCACACCTCCAGGTTTCCTGGCAGTTGCTAAAGGCCTGGTCGGTGGTTCCCCCAAGGAACCCAGCCCCTCTCTTTCCTTCTCACTGGGCTCTGCACCCTCCCCTGCCTCCGCCCACATTTAGGTGGGAGGCATCAGGCAGGTGACTTACTTGGACTTTCCCTTAAAGGAGTGGGGGCCATCTGATGAGTTTGGGTTGTTTTTTTGTGTGTTTTTAATTTGCGCACTTAAGTTGGTCTGCCCTTAGAAGAGGGATATCAAAGCTATAGCAATATGAAGGTAAAATTCATATTTTTCCTCTGAGGTTCCTAACCACTACTTCCTGATTTTGGTCAGTTTGTTGTAAAGCTCTCCTTTTTATGCATAATGAGTGGGAGAGTGGAGTGGGGAGAGCCTTTTGCTTGTCTCCGGTTTTGTGTTGCTTTGTCCCGAGTGAGGCAAGCTTTGGCAGTGTTTATAATTTATTCTTGAAGATAGCATATGCTCCAGAACACAAGATTGGAAGACATTTATTGGAACTCCTGGATTTTTATGTCTGATTCTTAGAGTTAACTTCTTTTGCTTTAGGCAGGGAACACATTGTCTTCCTCACCAGAGCAGTTAATATTTCTACCACGGCCATCCCAGTAATCCACGCTGGAACCAAAAAGAATACATGGACTATATAATTATATATATTTACATGTGTTGTTTATGGTCGCACAGCTTATAGGTAGCAGAGCTGGGCCTCCAAGAGTATAAGCCCAAGCTTTCTGGCCCTGCATCCAAAGCTGCTTCACCTCGTACTCACCAAAGGAGCGTCACAAGACTGCTTCAGATCATACGGGGACTGTCCCCATTCATGGTGGGCTTTGGGGAAATTTGCAGCCCCTTCGGGCCTGAGTCTCCCCAGGAGTGAAACAAGACTGATAATACCTTTCCTGCCCACTCTCTCGGGCATGTGTGAGGTCAAAGGAGTGATAGGTTGGAAAGATTATTTGAAATGTGCTTTGTAAACATGAGGCATTAGATTATTACTTTCACAAATGTTAACTTCTCTGGTTTGACAGATTATGGGCAGTTCCTTCATGGTTTTATTGGAATAAATGTGGTGGAATTTGAATTTTAAAAAACAGTATTTATCCCAGCAATCTCTTGCCATATTACCACATAAACCCAAATCCTGGAATTTCCCAAAACCACTTAAAAATTAATTCTAGTCAAATAGACAGTTTGTACTTAGGGCAGTAAACTGGATCCCTTGCTCATTAGAACAGTCTAGACTCCCAAGCTGGACTGTCAGTTTGCTCCCCACCTGTGAACAGATAACATCACTGTTGGCCCGTGACTTTCTCAGGCCTACTTCGTCCCTCGTTTCCTTCCTGAACATAATCGTAGGCTTCGTTGCCATTTCCCTTCGTATGTACGTTCCTGTTGGAACAAGGGTCTCAGCCCTGCTTTGTCCAGCGTCCAGGACCTCTCCACAGCCTCTCTGGTTAACCAGCTCCAGGCACAGACCGTCGCTGCTACTGCCCAATTGTCCCGATACGTTACAGTCCCCCAGTCGGTCCCGGTGCCACGTGCTGCCCGATGACAGCAGAGTAGGGCCTTGTCAGTGAAAAACATCATCGCGCCAGATGCCAGGCACGTGGTCCTGGGTGGGGTCCCTTTGCTTCCCGCTGCAGAGGGCGGGGGTGGTCCTTGAAGAGGGTCTAAGGAAGCGTCCGGCTTTGAAGGAAATGGGCTCTGTCAGGGGCGCAGTCGAGATGGTTGCACAGCCACAGTCCCTGGGGTGCTCTGTCAGGAGCGGGGGTGACCCAGCCTCAGCGCCACTTCTGTGTCTTATTCCTGAAGGCAACTGATGAGAGGACGTGAGAGTTAGAAGTGCAGAGGGACCTCGTCTGGTTGTGTTCTACAGCTGGGCCAATTTGGGACCCAGGGATTGTGGTTTTTATTTATTTATGTATTTATTTATTGGTAGATTCTTTTTTTTTTTTTTTTAGATTTTATTTATTTATTTGACAGAGAGAGACACAGCAAGAGAGGGAACACAAGCAGGGGGAGTGGGAGAGGGAGAAGCCTACTTCCCGCTGAGCAGGGAGCCCGATGCGGGGCTCGATCCCAGGACCCTGGGACCATGACCTGAGCCGAAGGCAGTCGCTTCCAACTGAGCCACCCAGGGGCCCCGGATTGTAGTTTTTAGAAAACAGACACATGCTGCCTGACAGACAGTATCTGAGAGGAAACCAGTCCGTGCTGGTTGGAGAAAGGGCCCCAGAGTCAGAGAGGCTTCCTGTCTACCAGACGCTGCCCCCTCAAAACCAGGAGTGTGGGATCAAGATGAAATCATCCCTCAGATGAAGTCATTCGGGCTGAGCTTGCTGGGTGGTCATACACAATCAGTGCTGTCTTTCCATCTGCAAAATGTTGTCCCCAACGTGCCGGTGAGCCATCCGCCTGCAAAGACCCCCGCACCTCCCACCCTCCGACATGTTGAGTGTAACCACCTCTTCCTTTTGTTTTCCCAGCATTAATAATAAGCTACAGCAACCAGAGGCAGCTGCCGGGGTGTTAGAATATGCCATGAAACACTTCGGAGAGCTGGTAAGTGCCTCGTTCCTTTTAGAAAAGCAAGAGGTAGAGACGTGGCTAGGGAGGCACTCGGCCACAACCCTGAGAAAGTCACTCTCCTTTTCTGTTTTTTCCTCAATCGGTGACGTCCGATGCTGACTCTCCTGTATTGAAGGAGACCATGGCCCTATGAACTATATTCAAACCAAATATAGATCGTGAGGACAGAATCTGATTAAAAGGAGTAGCTCGTATATATCAAACTCTTGGCGCGTGCCTGGCCCTTTGCTGCGTACTTTCTGTACTCCATCTCATTCAGTCCTCACGACGGCCCCTTGAACAAAGGTCTGATTGCTATCCCGTTCTACGGGAAAGGGGCATGTGGTCCCAACAGAGGAACAGCCTTGCCTGAGCATTCAGTGCATCAGTGGACGCCCCAGGACTGGAGCCCAGGCAGTCTGGCATCATCTGCATGCCCCTGGCCTGAGTTACTCCGTGTTGTCCGTGACAGCTGGCATCGGCACTGGCCCGCAGTTAACGCTCAGTACATACCTCAGAAGACATCATGGCCGATTCTCCAGGAAACAGCGTACTATAATTTATACGTGCTATGGGAATTGTTCCATTTCATTATTGCTCACATAGCTTCTTCTCTCCTGCCATCTTTGCCTTATCAGTATTAAAATGTTTCCATTACCCTCTGTGGTCCTGAGAGGGTGCATTGACTTAATCAAATCGGCATTGACTTCCTGGAAGGTCAAGATGTTCTGGGTCCATGTATTTGATGAGGAACCTTTCATTAGTCATGTAGGCCACTTACTCGGATTTGCCAGAATCCTGAGCCCAGTGTGTTAGAGTGAAGAAATTCGGGGCTGCTTCACAGGTTTTTGCCTCACACAGGGGCTAGGAAATTGGACTAAAACTTTTCAGGGAGTATTTTGCCGTCTCGGGGACAGATCTATAACTAGACCAAGACGGCAACTCTCCCGATGACAGAGCAGAAGGGACTACATCTCATCCACCTTTGCCACCATCCTCATTTGTAGAGGGAAGAAAGTCGGCCGAGGGGGCACTTAGCGTAGCCTCCCAGACAAAGACGCCCGCTCCTTCGATGTCCCTAGAGCTTGGGCCGCAGGAAGTGCCCAGAGAAGCAAGGACTCGCAACCATCTGGCATTCAGGTGATCTGCCAGCCGATAGCTTCTACCCAGCGGCTCAGAGGGCCAACCTTCCATGAAAGTTCCTCCGTCTCCAGGTTCTAAAGGTGGCCCTCTGCTCCAGGATTATTGCCAAACCCAGAGTGGATTTTTTGTTACGTTTAGGTAGCTGCAGCTCATTAAGCTTGACAGCGGTTTGCCTTTTCTTGGCAGAGCGTGTGCTTTCTCAGCACAGTTTGTATAATAGCAAGCTCATTAGAATCTTGGGTGATTCATTGCTTAAACCTTATAGTTTCTGCAATCTATTGCAATTCAGAATATCCTGCCCCCCGCCTGACCTGCTCCATGTGCCGCTCCCTCGGCTTTCTCCTCGTTCGTGCCGAGCCTGTGCCATCCGCCAATCACGAGCCCCTTTCTCTTGCCCACCCAGGGTAGAAACCCAAAATGGGAAAAGACTGGTGTTCCTTTTCAATTTAAGCATTTTTCGTGGGACACTGTCTTCACAGTGACTCTTTTAAAAGGCAGTGACTCTTCTACCTTTTCTCTTTAATATTCTTCTCAACAGGCTTGGAAGATGAAGTTTAGGTAGTTTGGCCTTCCACAGAGCCAGATACGCCTGTGTTGGTGAACCCTACCATTCACTGACACTGGGGAAGGAGCCGCTGGGTGGCAGAGGGGATTGGCTGTGCCAAAAACAGACGAGGGGGCTTCGGCACGAGTTCACAACCGAAAATAGAAGTGACCTCCTTACAGAGGTTCAGGAAGAAAAGGTCCTTTCAGAGAGCTTAGCGGAGTAGCTGTCAGCGTGTATACTACTCAAATATCAGTTTTATTTAGAAAGGAGCGGAGGGTAATGGGGGAAACTCACATGGGCCCTGCATTATATCATGCAGATTCCACTGCGGAATCATCGTGCTGTTAGAGAAATCCCTGGAGAGCCACTACCCTGGCCTGGTAGAGAAATAGCCACTTACTAAGCTGGTGATGGAGAAGCCCAGAAGACAGACGGAGGTGGGGGGTCGGTGGGGGGCAGGCAGAGGCATAAAACAGTCCGTCCCCTGACCACTTAGAGAGCCGGAGTCTGCAGCTTTGAGACTGCAGCCCCTCTTCCTCACGTGGCCAGCACTGCATTTCAGCGTGGCACACCATCTGCCCGGGGAATGGAAACCAGCCTTTGGCCCCTGACACTGGTAAAGCTGCCAAGTGCTGAGCAGGAGGGAACATTGGATGGAAGGAGGAAAGGTTTTCCCAAGAATTTTAAGTGGTAGTGTTATATTGTATTTTAAATCATTATTTCCTGAAAGTTTAAAAACGCAGAGAATCAAGAGCTTTTCAAAAGCGAGTTATTTTCCTCCAGCAACTATACATATATGCCTGGTCTTTCCGGCCCCATCAGGAAAGCAGCTGCCATCCCGCTCCTGTGGCCCACCGTCCACACCCAGCAGATCCAGGCCTTGGCTCCTTGCAGGAGTTCTGGTCGGGGCTTCCTGCTGTCCCAAACAATTTCCCCTGTCGTTGCATCCCCACATGCTGGAACTGTGGGGACACGGCCTTCCATCTGCTCTCCGATTATCATTCCAGGATCGTTCTGTCCACATGCCAAGTCCCCCGGCATTCGCACCACCACCAAACATACCTCCAGATATTCTGAAGTTCTTTTCAACCAAAGCCAAGCCACACGGGGATAGGTGAAGCATCTAGCGCCTTAGGAAAGGCAGTGTGTGGATTACAAAATGCACCCCCATGTTCTCCATGCCCACAGCCCACAGCAGTCCTCTTTCTTTTCCACTTGGCAGGAGATCCAGGCTACCTGGTATGAGAAACTGCACGAGTGGGAGGATGCGCTCGTGGCCTACGATAAGAAGATGGACACCAACAAGGATGACCCGGAGCTGATGCTGGGCCGCATGCGCTGCCTCGAGGCCCTGGGGGAATGGTGAGCCGTGGCGGCCCGGCAGCCGAGTGGCTGCCAGAGACGTCCTTGCTGGAGTTTTAGGGGGTTTGAAGGGATTCCCCCATGCAGAGTTCTTACCTAAGACACTCATTTTTGTTTCACGGTATTTTCCTGATAATCATCTACCACTTTGGGGTTTTGGGGTGTTTTTTTTTTTTTCAGACTTAGACTTTGTAATGCTCTAGGACAGGACAGGCTCAGGTGAGCCCCTGGGATCAACACCTGCTCCTTCTGTCTGCCTCTTGACCAACAACTAGGAGGACCTCAGGTTCTTACTCTGTAGCCTCAGTGTTCTCTTTTCTTTATTAGCTCTTGCTAATGATTTTGGAAAAGAAGAACAAATCACTGCCCTCTCCAGATGCTTCATCTTTACGGAATGCCTACTACAAAACCAGCACTCTACAAGGCTCCAGAGATTAAAAAGACAAGAAAAAAAGGCCTTCCTCCATCGTGAGGCTCATGAGACAAGCACATTGCAGACAGTTATTCAGGCTAGAGAGTACAGTGACAATGGTCTGAGCAGACAACTTTGAAAGGCCACCAGAGGGAGCGGGATGGCCTTGCCATTCTCCCTGGAGGAAGGACTAAGGCTGGGGGACAGCTGAAGGAGATGGGGATGGGGTCCCCCAGGTAGAAGCAACAGTAATGCTTAGCTGAGAACACTTGCCGAGGTCTTGGTCTGGGGAGTTTTGGGGGGGCATTGAAGGAAAAATGGCCCCTATTGTGTTTGCCAGCATCTAGTGCAGTTTTTAAAATAGTTGAAACGAAGTGCCATAGTACCATGGTGAAATATTTTACGGTTTCAAATAGTTAACATGCCATACCGCCTGCCCATGAGTAGATTATCCAGACTTTCTCTGAGACATGAGACCAAAGGTCCCCCTGTTTATCCATTCAGACAGTAATTACTGAGCACTTATTCATGGCCAGTACCTGCACCAGGCCCCAAGGACACAGCAGGGAACAAGACGGACACCACCTCTGCCTTCCCAGAGCTTATAGGCCAGACAGCTGGGCTGCTGTGATACAGAGTGAATACAGTCAAAAAGAGGAAGCACAGGGAGCTGTGGAAAATAGGAAGGGGCCCTAATCCAGGTTTAGAAGGCTTCCAGGAGGAAGTGATACCTAACTTGAATGGGTGCAGTGAGAAGGAGTGAGCACAGTGTGTTCAGCGTTTGGAAAGCTCAGTGTGGCTTGGAGGGTCAGGTGTGATGTGGAAAGGTAGAAGGTGAGGCAGGAGAGGTAGCTAGGGCCCAGATGGTATGGGGCTTATACTCCCAAGTGAGGAGTTGGGGCTACTGACAGGCCACCCAAGGACTTGGAGGGCCGTGGTTGGCAGGTTTGCATTATACACAAAACCCTTTCGGGAGCAAAGTCAGAGAGTGGATTGAAGGGAGACCAGAGAAGGGATGGCATGACCACTTGAGAGGCCGCCCAAGGGGAGAGGGTGGTGGAGAGGGACGGGGTGGAGAGAAGGGGCTGGATCCCAAGCTGTTTAGGAGGTGGTGCTGACAGGATTTAGAGGCTGATTAGAGGTGGAAGTGAGAGCGGAAGGAATTACAGTTTTAGTATTCAGAATAAAGCAAGGCTGGAACCATCAACCTAAAGCCTAAGGTTCCCCTGAAAGCAGGCCTCCGAGGAGCCATCTGGGGGAGGCAGAATTCCACAGGCCTGCGCCCTCCCATTTGGATCTGCGTTCGGGACCTTTTTGAAAGATTTTATTTATTTATTTGGCAGAGAGAGACACAGTGAGAGAAGGAACACAAGCAGGGGGAGTGGGAGAGGGAGAAGCAGGCTCCCCGCCGAGCAGGGAGCCTGATGCGGGGCTTGATCCTAGGACCCTGGGGTCATGACCTGAGCCAAAGGCAGACGCTTAACGACTGAGCCACCCAGGCGCCCCTTAATCTACATTCTTGTATTCATTTTTTATTTTTAAAGCATTATTTTTTAGAAAAGGTAATGTGCACATGGCACAAAATTCACTAGTACAAAACAGTGTCAGAACTATGCAAACCAAGTCTTCTCCTTGTCCCCCAACCCCCCAGCCACTGAGACTGGGTCTCCATGTAGACTTCGCGCGATGGTCTGTGCACCCGTATCACATTATGATGGTGAACTCTGTACACCATTTGCACCGTATTTTCTCACTGAGCATGTGCAGGCCACCCTTCACATCACTGCCTACAGGGGCTGCCTCCCTTTCTGAAGGGCCGCATAATGTTCCATTGGATTAGCCAACCTCAGGCTACCTAAATAGGCAACTTTAGATTTGTTCTGAAATTCTATACCTTGGACAGTTATTATTGGGGGGGGGGAAATCAAAGGAAGTCTTCTAAAGAGAACGTTCTCCCACTACACATTTTTTCTGTACCTAATTATAGATATTCTTTGGTAAATGATTGCTGTTTTTATTTCTTAATATAAAGTTGTTACTGTATTCCTAAGATAGAAGATGTAATTGTACTGCATGAAAATTTAATGTCAACGATTTTAGCTTTAGGCATTGGATCACATATATACAAATAATAGTCTAAAATTACTTGAAATTGGCTTGTCTGGCTTAACCATTATTAGGGAGATTCAAGTGCCATTGTTTATTTCTGTAATTAGCATTCCATACTCCTTCACCTCCATGAGGAAGGATATCCTATCAAATCTACCTCATTAGTTTGTACAACTAAGGTTTTTGAGTCTTGTTTTTGTTTTTTGACGTCCAACAGGTATCTAAAACTGTGCTGTAGCCACTAGCCAAGTGTAGCTATTTAGAATTAAGTAAAATTAATAATTCAAGTCACACTAGCCACATTTCAAGTCCTCAGTAGCCACATGTGGCTAGTGGCTACCACTTTGGATAGTGCAGATACAGAACATTTTCATCACTCTCAAAACTTCTCTTGGACAGTGCTAATCTAAAGCAAAAGAGTAGTGGGTTAAGAATTAGCCACATTATTTCAAAAACAATTATTTTTCATTTTCAGATCGGTTATCATGCAACCATGTTATTAAGAGAAAGATAAAAAAAACAAGGTGTAAACATTCTTAAAATACAACTCTAATCAATTCCTAAAATGTTTTAGTGTCTCCCTTGTGGCCCTTGGGTTTACATGTAAATGTTACAGCCTACATCCAAGCCTTTGGTATTGTGACTCCAGCCGATTTCTCAGTGAACTTTACCTCATAATCCGAACTCGGGCCAAACTTCACTCTTGTCCAAACCCCACAGAATTTGTCTGCGTTTGTTCATTCGCTTTCCTGAAGTGCCCACCTCCTCCTCTGCTCCTTTTTCCACTTTTGGACACTCTCCTCACCTTTCAGAGTCCACCTGTACTGTTACTTCCTCCTTGAGGCCTCTCCCAGGTCCTCCCTCACTTCAGGAATTAGAGACAAGCACTTCCTTCCATGGGTTACATAGGGATAGCTTGGTGTATTGAAGAGACTTTTGATGTGACTGTCTAATCCCCTGTGACACTCAGGGGAGTTGACTCTGTGAAGTTGACACAGCCTGTCTGAGGGGTCCCAAGAGCAAGTGATCTGGGTCTCCTGCCGTGGCAGGACTCGGCGCCCTCTGCCTCTGCTCTCTTGGATTCATTCCAGTTTCATAATTACCTACAAAGTGTAAGTGGCTGGTGATGCTGACCAGGGGATTTAGAAATGCAGCAGACTGAAAGAGATTTTAAAAAAGAGATGAAAGAAGCAGAATTCTTTTCCTGATCGTCTGCAGGATTCTTATATGGTTTGTTTGGTCAGTTCTCTTGAGTGTGCAATTTTTTTAAATGGCTTTCACTTTAAGTATATATCTGGAACATGCCTGACTGAGGCCGGTTTTCAGCAGAGGTGGCATCTACAGTGATCAGGGGTTTACCAGTGAGCTGAGAATGTACCCCGTTCCCCAGGAAGCTAACTACAAGAGCTATCCGCCACCCCCCCCAGCCCCATGGCACACACAGCCACACCTGCTGCCATGGTGAATGTAAGTCAGCCCCCTCCCCACACTGCTCCGTAACACAGCCTCTGGGTCCTGGAGAACAGACTGCTCAGGAGCAAGAACACAGGCAGCCAACCACTTAGGTGTTCCACAGGAAAGAATGTTCTCTGAGCTTCTTGCTGCTGTACTAGGTGGGAAAGTCAGAGTCTTGGAGGGCGGCCTTCTACCCAGTGTTCCCTGGTGTGCTGTGAGAGGTCTCAGATAACAGAGCCTTGGGGCGCCTGGGTGGCTCAGTCGGTTAAGTGGCTGCCTTTGGCTCAGGTCATGATCCCGGGGTCCTGGGATCGAGCCCCATGTCGGGCTCCTTCCTCAGCGGGGAGCCTGCTTCTCCCTCTCCCTCTGCCTGCCGCTCCCCCTGCTTGTGCTCTCCCTCTCTCTATCTCTGTGAAATAAATAAATAAAATCTTAAAAAAAAAAGAAAAAGAAAACAGAGCCTAGTGTTTGCCCCACAAATAGTCTCATATTTTTTTATTTATTTGATTTTGTTTTCCCCTTGCCTTTGAGAGTTAGTATATTCTGTGTTCTTATTGGAAACGAGTGCTTATGGGAAAGGAACCCGCCTCTGTGTGTCCTGGCAGCTCTCGCCATAGCCGTGGCCTGAAGGCAGTGCCCGTGTCTCCTGTCAGGGGACCACGTTTCCAGAGTGCTGCTCCTCTCCTGCTCCCTGTTTTGTCGTTTGAGGTCACAGGTTGTGGCATTTCATACTGAACTCTCTCCCTGCCTCTAGATGAAAAGCAAAGCCAAATCCCCAGACCCATGGCCCAGAACTGGATGGTCCTCACAGAAGACTAGAGGATGCTGAGTTGCCTGTGGCCACCAGCTATCCACATTTGAAATCTAGGGTTGGAAGGACCATTCGGTGATCAGGTAGCTTTCTCCCCTACGTCCGGGAGGGACCCCAGCAAAAATCGGCTGCTGAGCCAGTGGTTCTCAAACTGTGGCCCCCGGGCCACGGTAGCAGCATCACCAAGAAATTTGTTAGACATGTACATTCTTAACCCCATTGCAGACCTCCTGAGTCAGAAACTCAAGGGGTGGCACCCAGCAATCCATCTGAAGGAGCCTCCAGGGGATTGTGATGCACGGGCAGTGTGAGAACCGCTGCTCTTAGGTCAGCCCTCCCAGGGCCAGTAGTGGAAGGTTTCTGGGTGTGGATGGCAGGAAGCCAACATCCCACTTCATCCTGCTTCCATCACTGAGCTTCAGTAAGTGCATAGGGCATGAAGGCTGCCCACTTCCTCTTCCTCTTTTTGATCTGAGCTGTGTATTGAACTAGAATGTTGTGTCCCTGGCTCTCTTGATCATGCGCCAGAGAGACGGTGAGGGTAATGACCGCCTTTGACACGATGCTGGATCACGGCCCCCGAGCAGTCGTCCTAGATGTGGTCGCCAGCCCACTTCTCGGTGAGCTCCGCCTAGAGCCCTTCAGCACCGCCCAACTTCGGCATCTTTGTCACGTGCGGTGCAGCTCACGTCCCTCACGGCTTCTGAGCTGGGCCACTTGGAACTTGTACCTTTTCTCTTGACTCCACTGCCAAGACCAAGTTAAAACATCCTTTAAAAAAAAAAAAAAAATTCCTGCAGCATCTCTTTCAGAAAGCAGGGAAGATTAGAGCCTCCTAGCTGAGTCTCAAAGCTCACAGGAAAACAGGCTCCTGTTCACCCACTAGCAAGGTCTCATCTCCTTTCATTCAGAAGGGGAGTATGGGAAGGCAACAGCATCAGCAGTCAACAGGACCTCTTTCTTGAGAGGCCGTCCATGCTGTCTGTGTACTGAAGTCTGGGGAGCACCGTGCAGATCTCAATTTTCCTAGTCCTGACCCACACTCACGGTAGTTTTGCAAAATCTGAGAGTGAGCATCTGGATTTCTGGGGGGTGTGACCACGGTAGAGCCTTCTTCCTTCTGTGCTGGCTGATTTCATTTGAGTCTCATCCCAGACTACAGCCGTTCATATCACACTTTTAAGAGCCTGTTCTCCCTACAGCTTTGAGCCCAAAATGAATGTGTCCAGATGTGTCTCTTCAGGTTGCTTTCTCTGCAGGCCTGCTTGGGGGACAGAGCCCGCAGTTCCTTGGCATAGGACAGAAGCTATTTAATATTTATGAAGAGGGCCAGATGTTCAGGACATTTCAGATCACATAGAGTTAGACACAGTCTTGGATAAAGTCACTCGCAGACAAGTTGTGAGCCACCAGGCCATAGAAACAACGAATCACCGACCACTTCTCCTGTATCTTAGGACCCAGTCAAAAATGCTTTTTATTTAAAGGTTCCCAGTTCCAGGCAGGCCCCTGTCATCCAGTCTCTGTGTAGCCCCAGCTTAAGCAAAGGAACTAGAGAGGAAGATGAGCAGGTTATGGAGGTGATTTCACTTAACCCAACTGTATGGTTCTTCTCCTTCAGGGGGCAGCTCCACCAGCAGTGCTGTGAAAAGTGGACCCTGGTGAATGATGAGACCCAAGCCAAGATGGCCCGCATGGCTGCCGCAGCTGCATGGGGTTTAGGTGAGGCTTCCCTCGCAGGCACCCCGGTCAAGGTAGGGAGAGGGAGGCTGGGGGCTCGCATTCGAAAAGGAAGGTACCGTGGCTCCGGGTAGAGACGTCAGGTCCACAAAAGCGTCCAGAAATCTGTATCCACAGGTACTTCTCCCACCTCTCCCTTCTACCTGATGACCATGAGTAACTTGTTAGACTCAGGTAAAAATGGCCCTTCCTGGGGAAGCCAAGGAAACTGGTGAGCAAGCCTCAAAATCAAGATATTTAGTGAGGTTTGTTTGGTATTGTTTATGTTAAGCAAATTACTGGTTCATTTTTCTCTCATATAAATAAAATCTAGAAGTAGAAATTTCCAACCTGGTGTCCTGGTTCCACTGTCATTAGCCTCTCTCCATATTTTCTGCTTTGCATGAGGCCTCCATTTTTGAGTCTACCTCATAATCCGGTATGGCTGCTGGAGCTCCACCCATCATGTCTGTACCCCTAGCAGAAATAGAGAGGACAACTTTCTGTCCCCTTTTATTTCTTAACTGTTATTCTAGAACTTTCCTAAAACAAAAAAGTGAAGAGAATAGTGTAATGAATCCCTATATGCCCTCACCTTCTCCAACAGTTATAAAAATTTTGACAGTTTTGTATTTTCTGTTCTCCTTGCTGCCCAACGCTCACCCTCCTTACTCCGACTCCCTGAGTATTTTAAGGGAGAGATTTCCTTTTAGTCCCCACAGACACGTGTAGATTTCTGACACCAGGCCCCAGCTGGGAGAGGATTACTGTCTATTCCAGAGATGTTCTCAGTAAGAGGGGAAAGAATCCATAGGCTGTCCCAAGTGAAAAGCTTCACCTATGGAGTCCAGAAGAAGGTTACATAACCTTCTACCTCCATTCCATCCCTCTTGAGTCACAGAGCTTATATCCTTGCCATTCATGAGCTCTTGGCTGGATCCAGAACATTTTTCAAAAACAAATTGCTTCCTGAGGAGTCATCGTTTGCCATTTGCTTTTGCCCAGAGGCATAGAGAATGAATGAGCCGATGGTCTGGAGTGAAAGGCAGGAAAATGCCTTGTAAAATCAGCTGCCCTGCAGTTTGCAGCTAATGAGGCTGCTGTCTTTTCTGCAGATGGCCTTGGAAATGTTGGCATGTGATACATGCCCGCCCCATCAGGGGAAGTGAATATCTCTTCTCGGATGCAGCCATTTCCCCCGTCTGCCCTGACACAGAGACTGCCGTGCTAGGACCTAGCCCATCTTTCTGTTACAACAGAGCCTCTTAAAATATTTATCTCCTCCCTCCTGAGGCACAGGTACTGCCAGAGTGAGACGGGCAAACTATTTGTCTAATCCTGCCCCGTGTCTGGGTAATGGCCACTTTCAGTTGTTTAGGGGAAAATGTAATTTCCAACGTACCATTGAACTGTGAGCTGCTTTGCTAGTAGGGAAGAAGGCCATTCCATCTCACCTAGGGAAACCGGAGAGAGTTCTCTGGGTTAATGAGGTGCTACATTAAAGCCTCTTGACTTGTAGGCTTTGCACTCACTCGGTTTCTCCCATCGATCACAGAACTCCCTGGGGCAGCAATGGAGTCCTGTGTTTGGAAGACAGATGTGGCTTTGTTTGTTAAATTGGCTCACTCAACCCTATAGAGTATAGAGAGTCTCCATGGGGTTTTGATACATCAGGCATAAGTTTGTCTTGTTTGAACCCCAAGCTAAATGCAAGTAACAATGACAAGGCCTATTTGAGATGCTGCCCTAGCCCAGCAAGCTGACCCCCCCCCCAATGCTTTTCTGTGTGTGTGTGTGTATGTGTGTGTGTGTGTGTAGGTCAGTGGGACAGCATGGAGGAGTACACCTGTATGATCCCTCGGGACACCCACGATGGGGCATTTTACAGAGCCGTGCTGGCGCTACACCAGGACCTCTTCTCCTTGGCGCAACAGGTAAAAACTTACATGGACTCAGACCGTCTAGCAAAGAAAAGATAATAACGTGTGCCCTGTCAGTTCCTAGGCACGCAATGCCTGCACAAAGGGACTAATGTACTTCCGCTCTGGCGTTTGGCCCTGTGAGCTGACGGCAATCTAGGCTTTGGAGCAGAATACTCAGAAGAAGACTGCCAGCACATCGGCCAGGGCCACTTTCTGCTCTGAGAGGAACCAAGGTGTTGGGGAAGTTACCATTTACATTGCTCTGCAATGAACTTCTCGGGTCATCATTGCATGCTTTGATCACTTTGCTAGCATTCCTCGTAGTAGAGAGAAACCATCTTGTCTCAGCCGAGGAGGACGGGGACAGCAGCAGTCCCCCCCTGCAGCAGGGGTCAGTCACGAGCCCCTCCTGGCTGTGCAGCAGTGTCACAGAGGGATGACCTTCCGGGAAGGCTAGCATCAGATTTGAAAAATCCCATGCTGGCCTGCAGAATAAAAGAATGAAGTAATCACATCCTGACAGGCACTGGACTGTCTTGGATGGGGTGCTGGGCTAAGTGACCTGAGCACCTAAGGGATGGGGACACCGTCCTCAGTCTCAAACATTCAAGAAAGAAAAGCTCCATGTGCAGGGTGTTTAGTTGATGAAACGGAAGACTCAAGCCACAGTCCCGCGGCCATCCTCCAAGCTGGGATTTACAGGACCAGAACTGAGGCTCAGAAGCCCCCGTGACATGGGCAGGTTTGGGCGTTCCTCTGCCAGAGTGGAGGCGCTCCCTCATGAGGACAAGATGGCTTAGAAGCCAGTGACGACCACATGGGGCTACTGAGAGTGTGCACAGTTTAGGCTCACAAGTGTGTCCAGCAAGGAGAAGATGAAAGAGAGCAGGTCCACAGGCTGTCCTCTGGAGACACGAGCACAGTGCTTCCGTCTCTAAGCCTGCATGTTCCCTCCCTAGTTCCCCGGGATTCAGGATGGTAAGCTTGCAGTTGCTCTACGTTCTGTCTCTTCTGAGAACTCGGATAACGTTCTTCTTTAGCTTTACAGATCTGGTAAAAGGTTTCTTCCCTTCTTCAGTGAACTTTTTTCTTCACCCTAGAATTTAAGTGAAATGAATAAACTCCAGCTAGCTGACAAGCCTGAAAAAAAACAGCACCGCCCCTGGCCCCCGAGCCCACAGCTCAGTTCTGTGGTTCTCCTGTCTCTCCTCTAGTGCATCGACAAAGCCAGAGACCTGCTGGATGCCGAGTTAACCGCTATGGCAGGAGAGAGCTACAGTCGGGCATATGGGGTGAGTGTGAAATATTCTGCACAGGGTCGTTTCAGAGGCTCACTTCAGTTCTTTTTTCAGCGTGGCCGAGTGAGGACTCCCAGGCTGCTGGGAACATGCCTGTGGATTCTCAGCAGATACCCTGTCGCTAGAAGGAAAGATTGAAATGAATCCTGGCTTTCAGATTGTTCATGCAGTATTAAGTGAGAATGTGATTTGCTTCCATCAGGCCATGGTCTCTTGCCACATGCTCTCCGAGCTGGAGGAGGTTATCCAGTACAAACTTGTCCCTGAGCGACGGGAGATCATCCGCCAGATCTGGTGGGAGAGACTGCAGGTGAGGCTGCTAGAAAGCCCCCGGTAGCCCCCCGACCCCGCTCTCCCTCCCCTGCTCTTGCCCAGCACATGCTCCCTGCCTCCCCACAGAAGCTGGGGTGGCATTCAAGGCAAAGCACTCAGAGGCTGTGCGGCTCAGCCCTTAGCTGTGAGCGAATGACCAGTTCTCCAGCCTCCTCTGACCCTTCTCTAGGAACACAAGAAAATGTCTTTAGTAAGTGACACTTACAGACAGCCTGTTGAGAATCTTAACCTCAGAATCAGTGGTTCTCAGCTTCAGCTGCCCGATAGGATGACCTGCAGGGATTTTTAAAATCTGGATCCCCAGGCCACTTCCCAGACCAAATAAAACAAAATTTCTGGGGATAGACCCAGGATCAATCTCTCTCCAACCACCCCAGATGCTTCCGGTGTGTGGCCAACACAGAACCACTACTCTAAATCCACTTACTGGCTGCCTGCATCCAGCTTTTTAAATGGGGCTGCCTAATGTTTCAGCCGACCAACCCCTGCTGTTTACTGTTCCTCCGGTCACAGTCATGCACGGTCTCTCTTCAGAATGTTTTCTACTGAAGTTTCCCTCATGGAGAAACTTCTCCAAGTCCTCCATCAGTGTTTTCATTGTACATTCTGATCATTTGAGCATGAGGCGCGGTCAGTTCCAGATCTGGAAGTCAGCAGTCTTAAGTGTTCTTGGAAAGGACAGTTCTCCCATTCCTTGAGTTGGTAGTAGGGCAAGTTCATTTTCAAAGGAGAGAAAGCCTTTACCGCTCCAGAAGCCGCTTGTCCCCCATGCATCATAATTAGCCTCCTTGGTTTTAGACTGTTCCTCTTGGCCCATCCACACCTATTTCCAAATTCTGTCTCCAGGCAAATCAGGGTCTGTGGTTCCAGGCCCCCCTCGGTAGGCTGTGACAAAACCTTTTCACTCCAGGCTGCATTCCTGTCTGGGAAGCTCAGGGCACATTCCACTGGCAAGGAAAGAGCATCGGGCAAAGGAGCATGTTGAATACAGTCGTTTGTGCGCGGCAGTGGGCACATGCGGTTCTTTCATATGTTTTATTAGCAATTATGAAATGCCCAGTGAATGTTTTGATGGAAAATTGTCTATTGGACACCAGAAGAGAATTCCACAAAGCAAGCATTTCCCACCTGATTTGTACACACCCCATTTTTTTTAAGTGCCCATAATGGGGTGAAGAATTTCCAAATCAGAGATCTGATGAGTGTTCTGCCATTCTAACAAGGGAGGCTTTATCCAAATAGAGATCCAGACAGGGGTGGAATAAATGCATCTTGGAGAGGGGAAACCCGTGTTTGATTTTATCACGTCCAAGACACTGTCAGCATCTGAGGCCTTCGTGACTTTCCTACCTTGAGACAAGATGCTTTTTGGCTTAAAGGGGGCCAGGTTATTTCAGCCTCTGGAAGAAACTAGCAGATGGTGAGAAGTTTCCAAAACAGTCACTCAATGTACTTTTTCCTATTTTCATAACTTTCCAAATCAGTGTTGTCACACTTAATGGGATGGAAAGATATGGTCCAAGGCCTGAAAATAAAGCATTAAGTTTGTGGTAGAAATTTGGCTCTTGTGGATGGCTTGCTGTCAAAGCACTCAATGAGCTGCCCTTTTGTGGTCAAGTCATTTAAGTTGAAATCCCCTGCCAGAGTCTCCCATGGGGCAGTTTGAGGGGTCAGCCTTACTTGCCTTGGGTTCTTTATTTAGGCTCACAGTGGATCCTGTCATATTTAAAAGCCTGCGACCATTGTTGCTAGATTCTCAGACTCACCTCCATGGAGGATGGCTCCTTTGGTTCCATTTGTCTTTCAAATGGACAGATTTGCCGATGGAGTGACCAGCCCTGCTCCCCTGGTGGCTTGTCTCTGAGTCTGACTTCTTACAGCGAAGGTGGAAGAGGAGGGGCCACTTACCTTCAGAAGTTTTTGATATAAAATTAGCCTATCCCTTTTGATAACAATGAATTCACTCTTTTTTAATTAAAAGGAATTTATATGTGTGAGTGAATGAGGCACTTTTCCTTCTACATGCAGTTTTTGATCTGAGACCAATGAAAATGAAGCAGAAAGAATCTAGGCAAGTCTTCGTGCAGGTTTAGGCATTAATAACTTCAGGACTGACGATGCCACCGCTTACAAGCAGCAGCATCTGAGAATTTATTTAAACTTCTTTTAGGGGCACCTGGGTGGCTCAGTCATTGAGCGTCTGCCTTCGGCTTGGGTCATGATCCCAGGGTCCTGGGATCGAGCCCCCCATTGGGCTCCCTGCTCCGCAGGAAGCCTGATTCTCTCTCTCCCACTCCCCCTGCTTGTGTTCCCTCTCTCGCTGTGTCTGTCTCTGTCAAATAAATAAATCTTTTTAAAAAATAAATAAATAAAAATAAACTTCTTTTATACTTAATTCATCTTTCAAATTTTGAAGGATACATTTTTTTAAAGACTTTCTTTTTTATTTTTTTATTTTTTTTTTAAAGATTTTATTTATTTATTTGACAGAGAGAGAGCACAAGTAGGCAGAGTGGTAGACAGAGGGAGAAGGAGAAGCAGGCTCCCCGCCGAGCAGGGAGCCCGATGCGGGGCTCGATCCCAGGACCCTGGGATCATGACCTGAGCCGAAGGCAGACGCTTAACGACTGAGCCACCCAGGTGCCCCAAGACTTTATTTTTAAGTAATCTCTACACCCAACTTGGGGCTCAAACTCACATTCTTGGATCAAGAGTCACACGCCCTACCGACTGAATCAGCCAGGCTCCCCTGTATGATATATTTGAAGTTGGATTTGTCAATGATTGTCTTCTTCAGCCAGAGAAGCTGAAGCAAAAAAATCAAAGTTAAAAATGCACTATTGGGGTGCCTGGGTGGCTCAGTCAGTTAAGCGTCTGCTTTCGGCTCAGGTCACGATCCCGGAGTTCCAGGATCAAGCCCCATATCTGGCTCCCTGCTCAACGAGGAGTCTGCCTCTCCCTCTGCCTCTCACCCCACTGGTGCTCCTCTCTCTTTCTCACTCTCTCTCTCTCCCTCTCTCTCAAATAAATAAATAAAATCCGTTACAAAAAAAGAAGACTGGCTTTTAAAAAAAAAAATGCATTTACAATCCAGAAAAGAAATTTCAGTAGTTTAATTCATGTCGCCCTCATCATAGCCCTATGAAGTTGGTACTATCTTTACCCCCATTTTAGTGGTTAAGTAACGTGTGCGGTGTCCCACAGATGGAAAGCTGCAGGGCCAGGACTCAAGGACCAGAGCCTATACTCTCCTGATCCTCAGATTTTGAGAGGTTCCCTAGAAGTGTTTTTCTTCACAGTACCCTTCACTTGAGAAAGTTGAGGTTGTAAAAATGAATGTCTTTGTTGATTCAAGGCAGGTTTTGCTGTTGCTTGTTGGGGATTAAAGCTATAGTGGAGGACATGCCTAATTCTCACTCCTGAATGTTCCAGGGCTGCCAGCGTATTGTGGAGGACTGGCAGAAAATCCTGATGGTGCGGTCACTCGTGGTCAGCCCTCATGAGGACATGAGGACCTGGCTCAAGTATGCCAGTCTCTGTGGGAAGAGTGGCAGGCTGGTGAGTAACCCCCACCGCAGGGTGGGGTGGGAGGCTGAGGAGGGAAAGGCGCTCCCGGTCCCATTCTGTTTACCACACGACCTCTCTTGTTTTTAAGGCCCTTGCTCATAAAACCTTAGTGTTGCTCCTGGGAGTTGATCCATCTCGCCAACTTGACCATCCTCTGCCAACAGTTCACCCTCAGGTGACCTACGCCTACATGAAAAACATGTGGAAGAGTGCTCGCAAGGTCTGTATCTGAATCCATCCAGCAGTAGACCATGTTTCTCCAGAATGCTCACTAACCGGCCTCTCACTGCCTTGGGGCCCAGAAGGAAACAGCCTCCAAACCACCATGTCAGGGAGTCTGCTCCTGTTAGGAAACTATTTGGCCTGATTTCAGAAGTGACTCGTATTCGAGGGCCTACACGTGTACCATTGACCGAACTCTTGAGTGTAGTCACAGTTGTATTTATCAGCAGACAGAGTATGCTGGAACATAGAAAGGGCACAATTTCTGGCCTCCTCAACCCCCCCCCCCCCCCCCCCGCCTCCCAAGAGAAAGTGGGCTTTTCAGTACCCAAAAGGCAGCATATCTGTGAAAACATAGACTGGAAATTTCATCAGACCAGTCGGGTTTTTCAGACTTTTCGTCTCCTTTCCAATCATCAGTTGGGATTCAGAAGCAGCAACACCCAGAGTGTCATGCTGAATCCAGTAGGGAGCGTCTTCTTAGAGCCAGCGTAGAATTCCTCTTCCTTTATTTACAGACAGGGTCCTTCCTCAGACAGGGAAATAGGTGTGGCTCCTGATGGGGGTTTTGGTTTTCTTTTTTGAAACGATCTCCCTGGATGATGGTGATGATTAACAAAAAGTTGGCCCTGGAGGCAAAATCAGCCCCTGCTCTGGCTCTTCATCTCCCTTACCAAACAGAGGGAGCGTCCCAGCTCTCCTCCTCTCCCCATCGTGGTCCCCAGGCGGGGCCTGCTGGGAAAAAGGAGTGCAGAGCGACCGCTACAGCCGAGGCTGTGGAAGGCACACTTAAGGAAATCCGGGACCGTGTCTAGAAATTGACTTCTTTTTGGGTGGTTGACTCTGTGACTGCGAAAGCCACCCAGAGTGGGATCGGGAACCCTGCACCCCAGCGCTGGGTCTTCGATGGGGTTCGTGTCAACAGGATCGGCCTGAGCTCCATTCTCTACGTGTGTCATTTGGGGGTTTTGTTTTCTTTTTGTTGTTTTGGGGGGTTTGGTTTGGTTTTGTTGTAAGTCTCTGCGAACTTCCCGGGCCAGAGCACTTCTGATTCAAAGCCTGACCTTCCTCCAGGCAAATGAGAAAAACAGGAGGTGCTGGATCTGAGTGTAGTCTGGTTTCCTTCCTGTGTACAGCGTCCAAGTGTTTGAACATTGTGCCGAAGGGAGGCAGCAGGAGCCTCTTGGCTAATGTCTCAACCAGGGAGTGACTTCTTTCAACATATGACCACAGCCCAACCTCTCCACACGTTATGGCCTCTTCTTAGGAGCCCAGATTCCAATGGGAGGCCATGAAACAACAGGCATTAGAAATTTAGAAACCTCTTTCAGGTCAGGTGCTTGAACTTCAAGCCCAGAGCTAGAGATGTTACATCTTTTCAGGAGTCACTCAAAGAGAACCAACTACGTAATAATAATCGTGCTACTGAGCAAGTCCCTTTTCCTCTCTGGGCTTTACTTTCCTCCACTACAAACAATTCAGTAAAGTGATTGTATTCTGCCTTGCATAAGGCAGGTGAGAGAGTTTGAGAAAAGCAGAGCCTGCTCTGCAGGAAGGCGTCAGGCAGAAGGTGTTATGTCCCGTGTTTTCCTAGATGAGCCACTCTCCAGAATCTAGAGACAGGCCGGTCCTTCTGTGAAATCTCACTATGCTGAGGACATCGATCTTGCCCACCAGCCAGGAGTAGGACGTGCAGCTGAAACTCAGGGCGCAAGAGAAGCCCCTTCGTCTGAGCAGCCAGTCCTTCATCTGTAAGAGAGAAAGAATCCGTTTTTCCCTCCTTGCTTTCCGGAGGTGGAAAAAAGAGGGTATTTTAATAGAACACTTTGAATTCCTTGAAAGTAAGTGGCCTCCATGCCACAGAATAGAAGGATACAGATTCTCCCATGCTGGATAAATTTACTTAATACTGAGCTTCAAATCCAAACTACTACGCAGTCCTCCCCGGTTTGGGCAGTTCATTTTTGATTCAGCGCCTGATTGAATCTCCTGAAAGGAATCTACACTGTGTGTCTGGACTGCCAGCAACACGGAGCGTGCGGGCTCCGAACAGCCCTGGCGTCAGAACTTCTGCTTCAGCCCTTACGTGCTTGACGGACACGCTCGGCGCACCGGCTTAGCTGTCCCCCGTCTCGTGGTTGATCTTTCCAGTACTGCCTCTCAGTTCTTTGTTTCCTTCGTAATCAGCTTTAAGTCTGCTCAGTGCAGTTCTCATAGAGGAAAAACTAAAGGAACATTTATCACTTCTCAGGTGCGGGCTGCTAATGTCATTCATTTTTCAAAGCCAGGGTGAGTAATGGAACCCCGTGAAGGCAGCTGTCTGAGGGGGACAGGTGTCTTGTTACCTGTCGGAACATCTGTGTGTCTGCCCTGTCCCCATGCGTGGATTAGCTGCCTGATAAATCGTTTGTCACGTCATTCTGGCTCTGGGGGGAGCCCTGTCTGTTGATGCCAATTAATTCCTTCCGTTGAAAGGTATCTGAGGTTGGGCCTGGCCCCCAAGCCAGGGAGTTGTATTTTCCTTCAAGACCATCACTACTGACACATTTCAGTTTTTAAAAAAAAAAATGGAAGGAGACCATTCTGACCTTATTTATTGGAAGCGTTGATTTTTTTTTCCCCCGTCTTCTGCAGCAAAGAACGTGTTGCCTCTTTTTCACTCTCACGTACCGTTTCCCCTCCCCATATTGGTGGATTTACATCCCACCCTTTTTTCCATTGGAGCTTTTCATGTCTGTATGCTCTGTCTCCACCCATGAGGCCCTTTAAAAATAGTGTGGATCCCATTAATCAAGATGCTGGTGGGAGTGGACATGTGGGCTTCTACAGATGGCTGGTACCTTATTCCCAGATCTCTGACTCTGCGTCTCTGCCCTTCCCTGTTCAGCTCCCTGTTCCTAACCCAAGTGCCTCGGCTCACTTTATATCAAGTCCCGTGGTGTAAATAGATGGAACGGGTTGAGGGTGCTGTGACGGTTTCACTCCTAAGCCACCCCGTTCACCTAGATGTCTGCTCAGCCAGTGTCTTCCCCCTATTTCCTTGGATGGATGGATGAGGGGCTTCACCCCATCTCTCTGTTCTTATTTGGGTACTGAGGGTTCTGTCGGATTTTTAAAACTATAGTTTGGCCTCTGCTGGAGTGTCCAAGGTACCGTAGAGTTCTAAGCAAGTACTAAAGTTTTACGGGCCCGGAACAATCCCCCAGAAGCCTGGCTTCCCCCGGGGCAATATGTTGACAGCGAAGTAAGCAGTTGTTTCACACTTCTTCCTAAGGATTGTTATTTCGGGGTAACCAGGCAAGTAGCTTTTCCTTGGCTTCTCAAAATAGCAGTACAGTTAGCCAAGGAGAGCTGAGATTTGAGTTGGAAAAGTATGAGTCTTCTTGAAAAGCCCAACCATCTCCCAGCGTCTTGCCCTGGCCCCCTGTCCTAGGGGACCCTTGCCCTGTGCTCCAGGGTGCTCTCCTGGGACGGGGGGGTCGGCTCGAGGGCTCATGAGATGAACGGGGGTTTCTGTCCCGCGAGGCCGGGCTGAATGGCAAGCGGCTCCCCGTGCTTTTGTCCGGTACAGATTGATGCCTTCCAGCACATGCAGCACTTCGTGCAGACCATGCAGCAGCAGGCCCAGCACGCCATCGCCACCGAGGACCAGCAGCACAAGCAAGAGCTGCACAAGCTCATGGCCCGGTGAGGTGTCCCCGCTGGCCGGGGCCAGCTGTGCTCCAGTCCCCCCAGTGCTAGCAGCCTCTGCGGCATGGCGGGAATGCTCAGAACTCCCTGGGCAGCGAGCTGCTGACACCGCCTTTTGCAGTAGGAACCCCAGGCAGCCATCGAATCGTGCTGCGCCAGAGCCCCTGCTGCTGTTTGCCCAGGATTCAGCCCCAGAGCATCCATGTGCCGTTGTCCTCCCGGTGTCTGGCTTGAGAGTCAGACCCCTTGTCTGCAAATGCCAGCTATGCTGCTGCTTCGATGTGCAACTTTAGATGAGTTACTTAACCGCTCTGTGCCTCAGTTTCCTCATCATATAAAAGGGGGATGATGAGAGCTCTATGGCAGTAGAAGGCGGTGTGAGGGTTAATAGAACAAACACATCAACCGTTTAGAGCAGTACCTGGAAGAGACTAGCAATCAGTAAATATTGGTTGTTAATGTTATCATGATAAGGGCACCTGGGTGGCTCAGTTGGTTAAGCGACTGCCTTCGGCTCAGGTCATGATCCTGGAGTCCTTGGATCGAGTCCCGCATCGGGCTCCCTGCTCGGCAGGGAGTCTGCTTCTCCCTCTGACCCTCCCCCCTCTCATGTGTTCTCTCACATTCTCTCTTTCTCAAATAAATAAATAAAAAATCTTTAAAAAAAAAATATTATCATGATAAATATGATGTATTATAAATGACATATGTCATTATAATATATATGATGCATGATATAATATATTGATATGCATCTATCATTAAAAATGGAGGGGAGAAAGGAGAAATGAGGGGAAGCCGGTAGCAATCAATAGGAAACGTTACTCAGCAGCCGACAGCCCCCCAAAACTGAAGTTGGTGTGGGTAGGTCCATGCAGACCTACCCCGTACCAGGTCCTGGTCGATGCTAGCATTGACACACAGGTCAAGGAGAAGAGATGATACATTCAAAACGTGGCCCTAACGCCCATTTTTTTCCTTCTGGGTGGTTCAGAATCCTGGTGCTTGAAAAGCCCAACCTCACGTTGCTTCCTGGGAGCAAGCATAAGCATCAGGGAGGCTTTCCTGCTCCACGGACAAAATGGGCTGTTCTCCTTGTTGGGGGTGGGGGTGGGGAGCTAGCATGCGGGGGTAGCAACGTGGGCTTGTTGCTGTGTCTCCAGGTGTTTCCTGAAGCTCGGGGAGTGGCAGCTGAACCTGCAGGGCATCAACGAGAGCACCATCCCCAAGGTGCTGCAGTATTGCAGCGCGGCCACGGAGCACGACCGCGGCTGGTACAAGGTAACCCCGGGCCTGGTGGGAGCCCAGCGCCTCAGCCCTGCTGGTCCGCGCGCCAGGAGCCAGGCTGCCAGAGGCCCCTTACGAGCTCCATGTACAGAAAGATTGATAGAGTCTTTTTTTTTTTTTTTTTTTTGAGGAACGCTTTATCACACCATTATTGCGTATGTGGCACGGGGGAATGCTTGTTGTCTTACAGACTCGTAGCTGATTGTTTTCCTACGAGCATCTGGACGCACCGTCAATCTCTGGAACTTTATCTTCCTTTGGGTCATCTGTTCCTTCCCGGCTTCTTCCTGATTTCCATCCCTGCCTGCTCCTCATCTAAGAACTTCACTTTCTCTGTTTTTATTGGAAAGCTCTGGGTAACATCCTGTTATGACATAGGAAACTTTTCAGGAAGATAAACAGAATTAGAAAATGTATCAAAGATGCGGTTGGCTGCTAGAGGAGGGCTTTGGGGAAGAACACATCTTTGATGAGAGCACATAGCCTTAGTTTTTAGGTCTTCTGTGAGGGACCTACCTCCTGGGAATAGCTGCTTGGTACAGCAAACGTCATCGATTTTATTTCTAACATTTCCTTAACTTGCTAATACTTTGTGAATTAATCCCTCTGAGATCAAAACATGTATCTGAAGACACAGAAGCATCTACAGTAAAAATCTTATCCTGATTGAAGCATGCTTCATTCTGATCTGAAAAATGCCCGTTTCGTGATAGCAGCAATAATTACTCTATCTAGGACAGCTTCAGTTCCATCCAGTAAACCCTGGATTAGCTGGAACCTTACCAATTGGAAGTGTCTCTTAACCAGATTATTTTTCTTCACTCAAATTTTAGAAAAGAAACAAATCACGAGGAAAAAAAACTGGTTCCTGGAATTTTAAGTTTTTCTTTGTATGGCTCCTTTTGGGTTTATGCTGTCTTACCATAGTGGTGTGGTCCTGTGTGTGTGCAGAGACTATTTCTGTCTTGCTCACCACATCCCCTGGCTCAATGCCTGGCACGGAGTGGGTAAAGAAGAGCTGTTGAATAAATGAAAGGTGTGGGGAAACAGCCTGGGTCATTGCAGAATTGTGACTCATCAAATAAAGGTCAATTATGATCAACCTACTCTGCTTAGGTGGAAAAATGGACACTTTTATATTAAAGAAAGGTTTTTAGCAAGGGATGCTAAAGGAGTTTCCCAATGATCCAGAAAGTATATCCAGCGGAGTATTTAGTGTCCTGCCATCAGTGCACACTTAGGAGGCCCAAATCAAAGTGTGCCTCATGCTGTCTGCACAAGACAGTGCTGCACCAGAGGTCACCGCAGCTCGAAACTGCAGAGCATGGATAGTTCCTCCTTTACCAAAAGAAGCACCAAAGGCTTCTCCCAGTGAACGGTCATTGGGCACTGGCTCTCTGACAGGGCACACACGGGCCGGATGGGAGAGCTGGACAGATGTGCTCCCTTTCCCACTGACCTAGGGCCTGGTTAAGACTTTTACCATCACTCCCCTATACCTGTGCTCCTATAAATAATGTTTCATATATGGCTGCCAAAGGAATCTTTAAAATCTAGAATGAAATGGGATCTCCTTGGCCTAATGTTAGCCTGTCCACAATCTGACCCTGCCCTTTGCTAACCTTCCCCCTCACCGCCCTCCATCACGGACTATGCTCCAGTCGGATCTGTTTCTTTGTTTCTTGTGAACCGCCCTGTGCTGGCCACCCTGCATCTTCGTCCCTGCCCTCCCCAGGCCGGGAAGTCCCTGCTGCTGTGCTCTTGTCCCCACCTTGCCCATCAAAGGCTTCCCTTCAGTCCCTACCCCAGAAACCTCCCCTCTACGAAGCCTTCCCTGACCCTGGCTGTCCGTTGTACGTCTCATTGCCCCCTCACATCTGCCTGTCCTCGGGTTGCTGGGCCCTCCACCAGACCGGAAGGCCCCTGAGACAAGGACCTGGCTTGCTCCTCTTCGGGTGCCCCCTCCCCCCCAGCCCTCACCACAGTCCTGTTACAGTAAGGGCACCACAAAATGAAGGAATCGGGCTGAATCTGGTAAAAGGCCCCATTCCTGAGTGTTTCGGTGAAGTTTTGCTCTGCTGGCCACTGAGAAGAAAGGGCAGTCCCAGCGCTCTTCCTCAGCTTTGGCCTCACGCTCCTCTAAGGCCTTGGCACTCAGGCTTCCTCATCCTCGACTCTCGCCCCACCCAGGCCTGGCACGCGTGGGCAGTGATGAACTTCGAAGCTGTGCTGCACTACAAGCATCAGAACCAAGCCCGGGACGAGAAGAAGAAGCTGCGGCACACCAGCGGGGCCAACATCACCAGCACGACCACGGCCGCCACCACAGCGGCCACGGCCACGGCCACCGCCACCAGCACCGAGGGCAGCAACAGCGAGAGCGAGGCCGAGAGCACCGAGAACAGCCCCACCCCGTCTCCTCTGCAGAAGAAGGTCACTGAGGTACCCTTCCCTTCCTCCCCCAGCGAGGACTGAGCCCGGCACCAGGCGCTCTGAGGAGTGACATGGTGGTGGCCGCTGAGGAACCTGGGCTTCACTCTGAAGGGCCGGAGGAGCCTAGACGCTGTGGCTTATTTGTCAGCCAGCATTGCTCACGACGGTGCTTTTGTGCATGTGTTTGTATTTGAGGCGCTGCTTTGGCCCCCACGCTGAAGACTGAGTTTCTGGTCATTCTTCCCACGGGAATGAGCTCATCCCCTCAAAGCCTGCACCTGTGTGTGTGGGTGGCCGCGCACAGCTGCGGGTCCGCTTGAGGACAGAGGCCGGCGGGATCCATCCTCTGCCTTTTCCTCCCCCCACCCCGCCTCCCTCCGGCTGTCCTTTCAGAGTGCTCCAGGTTGGCTAGCAGGCCCAGGGGGCGGCGTGTTCAGTCTCGGCCCCCTCCCCCTGCCACCATTAGCCCAAGATGATAGTGACTGTGACGCAGTTGGCATTTCCTGAGTGCTTGCTGTGTGCCAGGTGCTAATGCAGAGGCCTCTCACGCATTAACTGATTTAACCTCATAACCTCTCTTTGAGGTGTAGGTACTATCAGTATGCTGTGAGGCCCCTTTTACAGATGAGAAACTAAGGCAAGAGTGTCCATTAACATGCGTGTGTTCCAACAGGATTTGTCCAAAACCCTCTTGATGTACACCGTCCCTGCCGTCCAGGGCTTCTTCCGTTCCATCTCCTTGTCACGAGGCAACAACCTCCAGGACACCCTGAGGTATCAGAGAAGGGCAGGGCCCCTGGTAGGCTGTGTGTGTAGCAGGACACAGAATCACTCGTGATGTCCTCTTCGCCTTCCCCACTGTGATGAGTATATCCAAGAGTAATGGCTGACCAGCCTCCACCGGCCAAGACTGAGGAGGAGGCTTGGCCTGAGAATGCTCCGTGCGCGCTCTGTCATGAAGGGAAGAAGCGTATCTGTTTGTGGCAGTAGTGCTGAAATCCCCTCAGCTTTTTTTTTTTTTTAAAGATTTTTATTTATTCGAGAGAGAGTGAGCAAGAGAGAGAGAAGGAACAGGGGGAGAGGCAGGCAGAGGGAGAAGCAGGCTCCCCACTGAGCAGGGAGCCCGACATGGGGCTCGATCCCAGGATCCTGAGATCAAGACCTGAGCCAAAGGCAGATGCTTAACCGACTGAGCCACCCAGGAGCCTCCCCTCAGCTTTGAGAGGCCACTTAGAGAGGCCGAAACAAATGACACAGACCGGCCAGTCCAGAGGCTATGGGTGATGGGGACAGCTGAGTCCTACATTTACCCTGTTGCCACTGGTCTCCAGGTGACTTTGTATGTGCAGAGATTATGCATACGTTGTCCCTGGGCTCATCTGTTAGATTTCTGAGCTTAGACCATGCTGAACCCTCTACATTATCTGAAACAAAATAATCGTTCACTTGGGATGCCCCTCCTTGTGTTGAGCCAAGTATTAACGACCATCACCAACCACCCTTCCCAGGTGGTCCCCGAGACCAGACACTGGAGAACCACTGATTTGAGGTCCTGCCAGTCATTCTTTTTTTTAAGAGTTATTTATTTTAGAGAGAGAGTGTGTGAACAGGGGGAGGAGGGGCAGAGGGAGAGAGAGATAATCCTCAAGCAGACTCCCGCTGAGCACAGAGCCCGATGTGGGGCCCGATCCCAGGACCCTGAGATCATGACCTGAGCCAAAATCAAGAGTCAGACAAAACTGACAGAACCACCGAGGCACCCCTTTGCCAATTATTCTTTTCTCAAGAGTCTTAAAGATGAAATAAAAAAAAAAAAAGATAAAAATTTGGAAACTCAATTTTCTGTGATTTTCTCATTCTTCTTCTCCAGAGTCCTCACCTTATGGTTTGACTATGGTCACTGGCCAGATGTAAATGAAGCCTTAGTGGAGGGGGTGAAAGCGATCCAGATTGACACTTGGTTACAGGTAAGGCTGGCTCAGGTCTCACTCCTGCTCTGTCTCCTCCTGGGATCATGCGGTGTTCAGTGAACAGTGATAAAGAAGGGGGGATCGGTCCCAAGGTCGAGACTCCGTATTTTCTTTAGTTTCTCCCAGCGAACTGAAGGGAATGAACCGTTTTAGAGCTTACCAGCATCTACCACAAGTTTCAAGAGCTGGTCATTGCCCAGAAGAATAACTAGTTGTTTTCACATCTCACGCGCTGCATATCGTGTCTGTCTGAATACCAGGTTATACCGCAGCTCATCGCAAGAATCGATACGCCTAGGCCCTTGGTGGGCCGCCTCATTCACCAGCTTCTCACAGACATTGGCCGGTACCACCCCCAGGTATGTGGCACCCTGGCAGTTTCTCCTCGAGCAGCTGACCTTCTGATCTGGGTCTCAGCTTTTCCGAAAGCTACTCTAGAGATACAAGTGCAGGAACTGGGAGCCAGGCATCCCATCTGTCCAGCTGGCAGGCCCAGGCCCAGGGGCCATCCTGAAGAAGAGAGCCCCCCACCCACCCCAAGATTGAGTGGTGGACTCAAATGAGTGTCAGCAGCATCCTCTGTGTCTCTCTTATCTTCCTGAAAGAGTTTGCAAGTGTTCCTTCCGTGTCTGCCTCAGGCCCTCATCTACCCCCTGACCGTGGCCTCTAAGTCCACCACAACGGCCCGCCACAACGCAGCCAACAAGATTCTGAAGAACATGTGTGAGCACAGTAACACCCTGGTCCAGCAGGCCATGATGGTGAGTCTTCCTCACAACGGTGCTGCTGGCAAGAGGACCTCCTGTCTCTGCAAGACAGGCCTTTCTGAGGTTAGCTCATCCTTGGCACTTCTGTCTTTCCCCTCTTTGGTCCAGGTGAGCGAGGAGCTAATCCGCGTGGCCATCCTCTGGCACGAGATGTGGCACGAAGGCCTAGAAGAAGCGTCTCGTTTGTACTTTGGGGAGAGGAACGTGAAAGGCATGTTTGAGGTGCTGGAGCCCCTGCATGCTATGATGGAACGGGGCCCCCAGACTCTGAAGGAAACATCTTTTAATCAGGTATGGGATAAGAAAGCACGGCTTGACATGACCCAAAGCCATTACCAGACCCCTTTCTCTCTGGCTTCCCTGCTGACTTGAATAAAATGTACTCTGACGGAGGTCACAGAATATAAAAACACCAGCAATTTAATTGTCACTAACTTAAAAGAACCCTCCCAAAGCTTTAACTGGAAAACCACGAGATCCTTCCTGAGCTCATCTTGCCTCTCCTTACCTTGCCCATAAGCCATCCTGAGACTGGGGCCTCCAGGACCGGGCCTCCATGCTGTCCTTGCTAAGCCTTGCGAAGGCCCAGAGCCGTCCAGCCGTAACGTGCGGCCAAGCAGTTGTGCTGTCTGCTTGGGGGTTCAGCCTGCGGCTTAGTCCACACCTTGACGACTCGCGTACTTCCCCTGCTTCCCCGCTCAGGCATATGGTCGAGACTTAATGGAGGCCCAAGAGTGGTGCAGGAAGTACATGAAATCCGGGAACGTCAAGGACCTCACCCAAGCCTGGGACCTCTATTATCACGTGTTCAGACGAATCTCTAAGCAGCTGCCTCAGGTAGGATCTTCAGGTTCTAGCAGCATTAACTGTCGTTGTCCCTTATGTTTTCTTAACACTAACTCTAAAGCGTCTGGTTTCACTTCTATCTGCAGACTCTAGGACAAGTCATTGCTATTAGCCATCTCTTGAAAAATACCTAAATTGCATTTAAATTCCTCCCTGGAGGCGGAAAGCTAACCCCTTTGGTAATTTATTCACAGCTCACCTCCTTAGAACTGCAGTATGTTTCCCCCAAACTTCTGATGTGCCGGGACCTTGAATTGGCTGTGCCAGGAACGTATGACCCCAACCAGCCGATCATTCGCATTCAGTCCATAGCGCCGTCCCTGCAGGTCATCACCTCCAAGCAGAGGCCCCGGAAGCTGACGCTCATGGGTAAGGACCCATGTGCTTCTGCCACCTCCCCTTTTCTGAAATCACTGCTCACCATTCACACCACTGATCTTTCCATGTGGCGTCTTTCCCATGTTTATGGAGAGAGAAATAGAGCACCAGCGGGTTTCCCATTACATCCTCCTCAGGACTCCTAGTTTGCTCATACCGTCACGATGCTTACGTGAAGCCTAACCGCCCTGCAGTAGAATATGCGGAGGGAACTGTAAAGGTGTGCAGCGCGGCCAGGTGGGGGTGGCAGGCAGCTGCAGGGGACTGACAGGGCCGACAAAGGGGCATCCGGATGCAGGTGTGGTAGGTGACAAGCAGAGCTGAAGAAAGGGCTCCTGGGCTCTCGAATGTTCTCTTTCACCATCACGGTCTCTCTCTTTGGGAAATGACTGTGTAAAAGGAACAAACTGAAGTGGAAATGAGTTCTCACAGTGAGCTCTGTGACCTATTAAGGTAGGTAGTTGTGGGAGGCCTGGATGCTCTGGTGGCCCTTCGAGTGTTCTCACCTTTAATACGGCTCTTGCTTTTTAAATGCAGTAGTTATTCACCAGCACCAGTTCATTGTGGTTCTCAGGTGATCATCTCTCCGTGGGCTGGTGTCTCTTGATACTAAAACATGGGTCAGTCAGGCTCTCCACAGTATTTCATTAGAGACTTGAAAGAAGGACCTATTTCCTTCTGTGAGCAGAGTTAAGAGAGCCAACAGTGAGAAGCTATCACTCACCCCCACCCTCCAGACCCGAAAGGGCAAGGAGCCCATCGAGAGCACATAACCCGGAAAGAGAGGCCATTCACCAGAAGCTGTAGCCCAGGTGGAGGGACACTGGAAAATTCTAGAACTGGAGCCTGGCCGTTGTCAGGGGCAAACCCTTTGGCCCTCTGACTTCCCTCCTGCCAGTGCCCCCATTGGCCAAGCCCAACTGGCACCCCAGGTGATATAGTCTCTAGGGTTCAGGTTTCACAGGCCCGAGCAAGACAGAGAAGGGCAGAGAGTGGGTTGTGAGGGAACATACAGACTGACCATCTCTGTGCAGAATCATTCCTGATCTTCAAAGACAGAGCTGATTTTAATTTTATTTATTTGTAATGTGACCAACATTTCATTGGGGACCATCAAAAGCAGGGCCATTCTTTTCATCAGTTCTAGGGTACTTTTCGTGTTTGTGTGGAAATGTGACTGGGTGGGGTACACGTAGTCTCTGGGAGCTCGGGAATACAGGGCTGGTCTGTGCTAACTGCTCCCACCATTCCTACAGGCAGCAACGGGCATGAGTTTGTTTTCCTCCTGAAGGGCCACGAAGACCTGCGGCAGGATGAGCGAGTGATGCAGCTCTTTGGCCTGGTGAACACCCTTCTGGCCAATGACCCAACGTCTCTTCGCAAGAACCTCAGGTATTCAGGACATGGTGCGGGGGGCGGGGGGGGGCCACAGCAGCGATTTGACTGGTCTTCTAGGGTTTCCTTACATCCCTCCCATGTGGTCGTGTCCCTTCATGAAATCGGTTGTAGACCTATGTACCTGACAGGAAGTCACCAGTAGCCAATGTGTCAAAGACAATAAGAAGAATTGTCCATATTTTTAGCAAACTTTCAAGGGAAATGCCTGTGACAACCACCAGAGGGTCCAGAATGGAATGGCCCGTGGCCATTAGACTAGGGATGCTGCACATCTGGTGTGTTTTACCTTCCCTGTCCGCCCTGCTCTCTTCCTCGTCTTTCTGTTAAGAACATGGATATTAAGTTGGAGGTTGTTTTTGGCTTGGAAACAGTCCTGGGCTGCTCCCCGACAGCAGTGAGTTTGTCAGGCAGGTTGAGGAGGCTGGTGGTGATTTCCCGCCAGCCCCGGCCATCTTTGTGCACACCTGACAGCAGCCCTGTGCGGGGGGCGCCATTCAGCCCGCGTGCATGTGTTGTGAGGGGCTCAGAGGTGCACTCTGATTACCGTCTGATAACCAACCCTGCTTTCCCGGGGCTGCCAGCATCCAGAGATATGCCGTCATCCCCTTATCCACCAACTCGGGCCTCATCGGCTGGGTCCCGCACTGCGACACGCTGCACGCCCTCATCCGGGACTACAGAGAGAAAAAGAAGATCCTTCTCAACATTGAGCATCGCATCATGTTGCGGGTATGTGATGAGGCCGCCAAACCCAGTGCTTGAATGTCTTGACGTAACTTGCAAGTTGGGAAATCTCTACAAAGCTGCTCTTCTCGTTCTTCTGTGTATGTACATCACTGAAAAATCTATTTGGGAGAATTCTCTACTGAAGAAGTTTTCATGAAGTGAGTCCTAAAGCAGATTACCTCTAAGAAACAGGACCCTAAAGCCCAGAAATTAGGTGTTCAGCATTCTAGGTGAGACTGCACAGTATTGTTTATCAGGCAGCGTGTATTGACCGAACACCTGATGTATGCGGGGCACTGGCCACGTGGGGAAGTGATGTTAGTAGAGATGCAAGTAATAAGGAGAGTTGTGAGGCGCCTGGGTGGCTCAGTGGGTTAAGCGACTGCCTTTGGCTCAAGTCATGATCCCAGGGTCCTGGGATCCAGCCCTGTGTCGGGCTCCCTGCTCCTCGGGGAGCCTCCTTCTCCCTCTCCCTCTGCCTGCAGCTCCCCCTGCTTGTGCTCTCTCTCTCTCTATCAAGTAAATAAATAAAATCTTGAAAAAGAAAAGAAAAGAAAGAAAGAGATTTGTTTGTTACCCAGAACCTCGATGGCTCCAGTGCTCTCTTTGACACCAGTAGGCTTGAACTCGGGTGGGACCTGATGTTTCACCCGTAGGCCTGGCAGTTCCCGTGGTCATCAGGTCCCGTTGGCCATACCCTTTTCTTCCCTTTTGTACTGTTCTTACTTCCTTTTCCTTTGGGCCGGGGTGGTGAGATCAGAACCCAGCTCTGCCTAGACCCAGAGCCTTATCTCCTCCTGGGTTGAAGCTGCCGGTGCGGGGCTGCTCCCAACGGTTGTGTCCTGATGCAGATGGCTCCGGACTACGACCACCTGACGCTGATGCAGAAGGTGGAGGTGTTCGAGCACGCCGTCAATAACACGGCCGGCGACGACCTGGCCAAGCTGCTGTGGCTGAAGAGCCCCAGCTCCGAGGTACGGCTCTCTGGGCTCCTCGTGCGCGCCTCTGCCCTCTGGCCCACGCACTCGTACGGGGCTGGCTTTCTTGTTCGTTCGCGTGCGCCTGGGGGACCCGTCTTCGTGACGAGCAGCTATAGCTTATGTCCTGTCTTTTATAACAGAAATTAAGTGGGCGAGCTGTGCAGTTTAGCAGATAGAGATTCAGTGATTTAACGTTTCTCCCGTTTCTTACAGTAGTATTTGAGTTGTGTTTATATTAAGGATACTAAATCTTTTTCATACATGTTAGAAATTTCCTGCTTATTTGGTTTTTAAATTTTTGTTATGGTATGTTTCTTGGTTTGGGATTTTGGGGTTTTTTTTGATATATAGGCATTTTTTAAAAGTTAGAAGTTACCAGGGCGCCTGGGTGGCTCAGTTGGTTAAGCGACTGCCTTCGGCTCAGGTCATGATCCTGGAGTCCCTGGATCGAGTCCCGCATCGGGCTCCCTGCTCGGCAGGGAGTCTGCTTCTCCCTCTGACCCTCCCCCCTCTCATGTGCTTGCTCTCTCTCATTCTCTCTCTCAAATAAATAAATAAAAAATCTTTAAAAAAAAAAAAAAAAAAAAAAAAAAGTTAGAAGTTACCAGATTTTTGATCCTTTTCTTTGAAGTTTCTACTTTTGGCTTTATATTTGGAAAGGCCTTCTCCACCTCAAGATATGTATCTTTCTACATTCATTTTCTTGTACTGATTATAAAGTTTGTTTTTCCATTTAAATCCTCAACCCAATTCAGAATTTAAGATTTAAATTTTATTTTTTTGAGATGATTAGCCAACATCACAGTATTTACCAAATAATCCATCTTTTCTCTACTATTTAAGAGAGTCCATTTTTATTATACAAAAAATTTTTCTATGCCATTGGATTTCTTTCTGGGGCTTCTGTTTTATTTCATTGATCTCTCTAAAGTGTATTTCTCTTCAAGTACCACACTGTTAATACAACTATTAATAAAAAGTCTCTTCTCATTGGCTATTTTAATTTTTTCTTCTTCCAGATAAATTTTGGGATCATTTTGTCATGGTCCCCCAAAAAAAGTGCTACTGAATTTTGAGTGGAATTACATTAAATGTATCAAATAATTTGGGAGGTTATTACATTTTTATGGTCTTGAATGGGTACTTTCATTCACTCAGGTCTTTGTTCCTAAGCAAAGGTTAATTCTTTTTTATTCATCTAGGTTCTATACATCTCTAAGTTTATTCCGAGCATAGTTTGCCGTTGTTACAATTATAAATGAGGTCTTTATTCCATTTTATGTTATTAACTAGTTACTGATGGAACATAAGAAGACAACTGATTGAGGTATAATTATGTTGAAGCTAGTTAGCTTCCAGAGCCTCGGTTCATGTGCGCTCCTCTGTTCCAGGTGTGGTTTGACCGAAGAACCAACTACACTCGCTCTTTAGCAGTCATGTCCATGGTTGGGTATATTTTGGGCCTGGGAGATAGGTGAGTAAATTGATTTTGTTTTTGTAGTCTTTTTCTATATTGTACCTTTTTTTTTTTTTAAAGATTTTATTTATTTGACAGAGAGAGACAGCCAGAGAGGGAACACAAGCAGGGGGAGTGGGAGAGGGAGAAGCAGGCTTCCCGCTGAGCAGGGAGCCCGATGCGGGGCTCAATCCCAGAACCCTGGGATCATGACCTGAGCTGAAGGCAGACGCTTAACGACTGAGCCACCCAGGCGCCCCTATATTGTACCTTTCTTAAACAGTTTCCTTTCATTTTCCAGTAATATTTATGACCATTTGGTAAAAAATTGTATTTTGTACCTGTAGGTCTTGTTTGCAGCACCAGCCTTAGTCCCTGTTTATTATCCATGCAACAGAACAGCCCAGCAAACTAGAACCTAGTTCTTGGGTACTACTTTCTCCATAGGCTGGTTAAATATGTTAAAAACCATAGATCGGGGCGCCTGGCTAGCTCAGTCAATAGAGCATGTGATTCTTGATCTTGGAGTTGTGGGTTCAAGCTCCACATTGGGTGTAGAGTTTACTTTTTAAAAAAAGGGGGCGCCTGGGTGGCTCAGTCGGTTATGCCTTTGCCTTCAGCTCAGGTCATGATCCCGGCATCCTGGGATCGAGCCCCGAGTTGGGCTCCCTGCTCAGTGGGGAGCCCGCTTCTCCCTCTGCCTGCAGCTCCCCCTGCTTGTGCTCTCTCTCTCTCTCTCTCTTTCTCTCTCTGTGTCAAATGAATAAATAAAATTTTTTTTAAATAAAATAAATAACAATTTTAAAAATATGCTGGATTTTACTGATTCAGTAACCATCAGTCACCACTGTGCTGAGATAAATAATTCTATTTCTGTAATTGAACCTAACCACAGTAGATCCTTCTGATATTTCTGCATAATAAATTTTATCCACATGTATTGACTGAAAAAGTAGCTTAGGAATATTCAGAAATTGACTGTCTGGAAGTCTTCGAAAAACTAGTTCCTTGGTGTCTACTCTTTCTCCTGGGATCATGTCTCGTGCAATTGAGAGTAAAAATAGTTTTTTCCCACAAAAATAATGAATTCTCATTTTTAAAAAGAGCCAGGAGAATTCCTGGTGACAAAAGCCAGATGACCCCTCCTAGTCTGGGGGCTCAGGAGATGGGACCCCGTGATGGGTGCTGAAGGGTAAAGATAGAGCCTCATCACTCTGAGACGCCGGGACCGCCAGACAGGATTCATCTTGTGACCAAAGACCTCAGGAACGCAACTTGTGATTTCACACAGATCCATCTTCGTTTCGGACCTGGAGCAGGGATCAGCAAACTTTCTCTGTAAAGGGCCAGATAAGAAATAATTTAGGCTTTGCTGGCCATATGATATCTCACAGCCTCTCATGTCTGCTTGTGGCACAGAATCAGCCTGAGACGGGACATGGCAAATCGGCAGGGCTGTGTCCCGAAAAACTGTGTTTGCAGAGGCAGGTGGGGGCTGGCTTTGGCCTGTGGACAGGGCCCGGGATATCCCATCCTTGTGGATTTGTTCGCCTGTGCTGCTCTAGTGGCTGCTCCATGGTCTCTTCTGTTTCTCAGACACCCATCCAACCTAATGCTGGACCGGCTGAGTGGGAAGATCCTGCACATCGACTTTGGGGACTGCTTTGAGGTGAGCACGTGTTCCAGAACCCCACGTAAAGCTTACCTTTCCAGATGACCACCTTTCCGCCTCTGACCATTCAGGCAAACTTAAGCTCAAAATGCATTATCTTGATCCTTGCCTCTCCTACCAAAGCAGTAGGAAGTCAAACTAAGAAGTGAAGCCCGTGCTCGTTGATACTTGCTGTAACTGGACTCTAACCCCTTTTGAGGCAAGGGCCACTGTTCACACACCCTCTGACTCAGGAATCTTCATCCCTGAATTGGCCTGCTGGTCAAAGGCCTGGTGTGATGCACACTTGTCCTTTTTCTTTGTTCCCTCTATCCCTTTGTGTGTGTGTGTGTGTGTCTTTTTAGTTATCTTTTTTTTTTTTTTAAAGATTTTATTTATTTATTTATTTGACAGAGAGAGACACAGCGGGAGAGAGAACACAAGCAGGGGGAGTGGGAGAGGGAGAAGCAGGCTTCCTGCGGAGCAGGGAGCCCGACTCGGGGCTCGATCCCAGGACCCTGGGATCATGACCTGAGCCGAAGGCAGATGCTTAACGACTGAGTCACCCAGGCGCCCCTTTAGTTATCTTTTAAAGCCCTGTGACAAGTTCTCTCACTAAACTAAAGCTACTTCATTTCTATGCCCTAATTGAAATCAATGCAAAGAAAAGCTACCTGTTTTTGCCTGGCTTTAGCTAAAGAAAACCATCTAGCCTGGAAAATAAATAAATAAATAAAATACAAAACAAAAGAAAAAAAAGAAAACAATCTAGCCATTGGACTTGGTTTTTCTCTTTTATTTCCCCATAGGTTGCTATGACCAGGGAGAAATTCCCAGAGAAGATTCCATTTAGACTAACAAGAATGCTGACCAATGCTATGGAGGTGAGTGGGTCTTGGGACCAAGCTGCTTTGGAATGGGACCAACACAGTCAAGACCGGCTCTGCACACAGACTGGCTTGTTCGGTCTCATCAGTTCCCCAGAATGCCTGGGTTGGTTCTGTGGTTGTTTCCTGATATTTTCCATTGTGTTAGAAATGATCGACCTTTGAGAGAGTCTCACCATGCTTCCCATCAGACCTTGTGTCATATGAATCACAGGCCTGACCTGACCCCTTGCTCTGAACACCTTCCCAGCCTGATACATCAGTAATGGCCTGTGTCTGCTTCCTAAGTTCGGGTGACAGACCCTCTCGACTCGCTTCTGTCCTGAGGCCTTCAGGGGTGGGGCCGGGGCCAGTGACTTCTGTGATGAGTGGCTCTGGTCCTGCAGGTTACTGGTCTGGATGGCAACTATAGGATCACATGCCACACGGTGATGGAAGTGCTTCGGGAACACAAGGATAGTGTCATGGCCGTGCTGGAAGCCTTTGTCTACGACCCCTTGCTCAACTGGAGGCTGATGGACAGTGAGTTAATGCAATTGCCTGGGCGCTGGAGCCCGCACCCTCCAAACTGGGAATATCGGACACGTTGCATTTCACTAACCTTGCCCCCTGCCAGCCCGGAGCCTGAGCTATATAACTGGGCTGTTGGGTTATGTTTTCACAGAGCTGTTCCAGTGGCTGGAAATGAATTTCAAGTACTTTTTCTTATTAACTAAAACAAAAAACACCAATTATCAATTTGAATATTAATTAAAATACTTTCAGGGTAAACCCTGGTGATTCTTGTCTGTTCGGATTTCATACAGAGTAGCAAGCTGGCATCTCAACAGGAGACACAAGCGCCTGTGATCTAGGGCAACTGCATCTCTGTCTCCCCTTTGCTCCTCCTCCTTGGAAGGGGGCGACCGAGCCCGGTGTCTCACCCACACCGATCAGTCCCACTCTCACCTTCTGTTATCTGGTCCACAGCATCTAAATTCAGCTCAGCGACACAGAGTGTCCCACAGGATTGCATACCCATGCTGACACCCCCTGCCGTCCTGAGTGATCCATCCTGGGCTCTCTCTGAGGGACTTTAGCTTTCAGTAAAAAATTGTATTTTTATGGTTGTAAGAAAATATCATATCAACCAAGTTTCTTTCAAGTCAGAGTTTGAAGCCCTTTTTATCCTCTCTTTGTTTCTTTCCCTAGCAAATACCAAAGGCAACAAGCGGTCCCGAACAAGGACGGATTCCTACTCTGCTGGCCAGTCAGTAGGTGGGTCCATCCCCTGGGAGACTGCAGCTTCTGTTTCCTTTTGTCCAGAGTGTGTCTTAAACAGGGAGAGCTTTGTGACTGCCATTAGGAAGCACAGTGGAGGCGGTAACAGATGCCCGGAAGCATGTTTTCTAAAGGCTCTGACCAGTGATGCAGTCCCGCAACAATTCTGGCCCTGCTAAAACAGTGTCTAATGGGCACTTAGTTAACTTCAGAAAGTTGGTCTAGAAATATTTACTGAGCATAAGTTTTTTGGTTTTTTTTTGTTTTTTATTTCATCCTTCTCAGGATGGAGTGGGTACCTAAGGCTCAGGAATTTTGATCCGAATTTCTATCCGAGCTTAATCTATAAAAACACATTTAGGGACCCCTGGGTGGCTCAATCAGTTAAGCGCCTGCCTTTGGCTCAGGTCACGATCCCGGGGTCCCGCATCAGGCTCCTTGCTCAGTGGGGAGCCTGCTTCTTCCTCTGCCGCTCCCCCTGCTTGTGCTCTCTCTCTCTCCTCTCTCTCTCTGACAAATAAATAAATAAAATCTTTAAAACAAAAACAAAAAAACACAATTAAAAGCATGTCTGAATATTAGCCAGTATTTTGTATGCCCTTTAGTGGTGTCTGGACTGGGATAATTATTAGCTGTATCACATGGTCCTAGAGCCTTGTTAATAGCTCAGGAATAGGAGGATGGAAGCAGTAGAAGCATATTTACGTTGCTGGCTGAGGAGCCGGGAAGCCACAGGAAACACTTTCCAAAAGTGCGTCCACAGAATAGGGTCCCAGGAAGATAATGCCCCTCTGAGAGCCAGAACAGGGTTTGTATATGGAACCTCTCAAAGGTCTTAGAGTAAAGCTGTTTAACTTTATTTCACACCCACACCCCCTTGCCCCCCTCCCCAGCCCCCTCCTTTTCCCTCATAACATCTAACAACATAGTTCACACCTTGGAAATACTGTTGGGGTGTAAAAAAGTAGATATTCTCTATAGACGTTTATGGAACATTTGCAACTAGTTGCTTAGCTGAGCCAAATAATGTTTAAGGGTGCAAAGAGAATGTGACGTACAGAGATTACCATGGAGAAGCACAGAATCACATTACAGAATCGACCGAACTGTATAGCCTATGAACTATTTTTTTTTTAAGATTTTACTTATTCATTAGAGAGAGCACAGCAGGGGGAGAGACAGAGGGAGAGAGAGAAGCAGACTCGCCGTTGAGCTGGGAGCCCGACGTGGGGCTTGATCCCAGAACCTGGAGATCATGACCTAAGCCGAAGGCAGACGTTTAACCATCTGAGCCACCCAGGTGCCCCTAGCCTATGAACTATTAAGAGAACAGTAAAGTCCACTGTATGATCCAGCAGCTCACAGTTGGGTTTGGAGGAGAGGCCGTGGGGCTGAGAGAAAGGAGGTACCGCTCTGAATGGCAGTCGTTAAGGGAGTTCCTGGGTTGGCTGGATTTAAGCTGGCCTTCCTGGGTGGGTGGGAAGGAAGAAGGTGTTTTGGGCAGGAAATTGAGGTGCCGGGTTATGGTCCAGTCTGTGAACAGGTGTGGACTCTAGCCTGGACACCATGACAGGATTTGTGAATGATGCCTGAATTACTCATGGTGTCTGGGGTACCTTGTGCGGGTGACTGGTCTCATCCAAAGTATGTGAGTAGGTAAGTGAGACTTAACAGGTTTCATTCTCAGGGTCCACCTCTTTAGTACGTTAGTGGGTGACTCCTCTCTGCTGTCTAGGGCGTGCCAAGGGGAACTGGGACAGCTGGTTCTGTTGGCCCCACATGGTTCTGGCTAGACCTGGCTGGTTCTCTGTGGCTTAAAAGTTAAGTTCCAAGTGGTCATTCATAAAAGTGTTATCACCCCTGGCTTCGTTTTGAAGGCCTGTGGTGTACAAGAACAATGTGTAAATAACTTCATACTTCTGCTTCTACACTCTTCTCTCCTGAAGGCCACAATCAGTGGAGGACGACTGTAAGCCTGAGGACTCTCTCTGCCCAGAAAGGATGTATAAATTCCTCCAAAGAATAGCACTTTGGTCATGGGTGTGACCCACTGAAAGCTAGTGCTCTTTATATTATCATCAGTTGTTTTGACAAGTTTTGTCGCCAGGGATTCATTCACGCTCCTGTTCTCTATGTCAGAACATTTTATAAATGCCGTTTGCTTGAAAATTCATGCTTTGGAGATGTAAAATCTTATAAACACATAGTGACCATTCTTCATCTCCTTTCCCCTCAGAGGTAGCAGTGAGTGTTCAAGGGAATATAGTGTGTAAAGAAGTAGAGCTAACGCTTGCAACAGTGGTTTCTTGGTCTTGGAATTTTCTGCCAATTGATTTTTTTTCCTCCTAGAAATTTTGGACGGTGTGGAACTTGGGGAACCTGCCCATAAGAAAACAGGGACCACAGTGCCAGAATCTATTCATTCTTTCAGTAAGTCTGACCTCTGAGGAATCGCACCAATGACTAGCTCATTAAGAACAGAGCAGCTGTGCTGTACCATGAGAGGGGTCGGTAAGGTAAAGCAACAAGCCCGCCTTTGAGCAGACAAGGGCCTATGAATATCTCATTCTATTCTGAAGACAGAGATAGACACAGAGGAAGAATTACTCAACACTTCCAAAAGTGAATATTTGAGAAAAACAGGGGCATCCATTGAACCTGTTATGACGATCCCATCTTATTGTTATTTCTACTTTTGTGTATTCCAGTTGGAGACGGTTTGGTGAAACCAGAGGCCCTAAATAAGAAAGCTATTCAAATTATTAACAGGGTTCGAGACAAGCTCACTGGTGAGTGTGTGTGTGTGTGTTTACTTAAAAGGAACATAAAGTCTTGAGAGATTTTTCTCCCCTTGAGTGGGAGGTCGGCCCCTTTCCAGCGGTGTTGGTGCCTAAACTTTGACTCTGCAGCTAACTGGAGGGTCTCTGAGGCGATCAGTTGAGGACCCTCTCTGATTCTCTAATGACCATTAAACTCACTCTAAGTAATGTTAATCTCATTTTACCAGACAGGGGTGAGTAAAGTTCATTTGGTTCCAAATTCAGGAAAGTTTTTCTTATCATCATGGCTTGATATTGGAACAGACCTGACCACTCTGATCCTTTGCCTTCCTGCACTTCGGGGACTGTTACGGAGTGGAGAGCATGGAAGGAGAGAAATGCATACCTTTGAAAGCAAGACACGTCCTATAGACCAGATGGTGTGACAGGAGGTGGGAGTCAAGGGGCTCGAAGACCCCAGCTCCACCACACCCTATATGAGCCCTGGGCCTCTCTGTTCATCTGGAAGAATGCCTCTCTCAAAAGGCAGTGAGGCTCAAATGAGACATGGGATGCCAGGCCTCAGCATTGGAGCCTGGCACAGAAGTGTTGAAGTCAAGTTGTACTTATTTGTTGAGCACCTATAAGCCCTGGATGCTGACGAAACGGCTGGTAGGAGCCGACAGATTGCCTGCCCTCATGGAGTCGGCATCTAAAGGGGCCGTATTAGGTGCAAGAAAGGGCTTGGGCTGTGATGCTAGTCACAAGGGAATTTAAGTGCCCGGAGTTCCAGGAAAGCTTCTCTGGGAAACAACCCTTGAGCTAAAATCTGAAGGAGGACATAATTAGAGGCAGAGTGTTCCAGGTAAAGGAAACAGCACATGCAAGGGCCCTGTGGTGGGAGCGAATCTGGCAAGAAAAATGGTCTGAACGCAGACGAGTCTGACTGCCACAGAGAGCGAGATGGGAGGCGCACAGAAGCAGAGTGCACACACTCTGAGCGGGCCGGGGCGGGACCATACAGTGCCTTACACTTTCATCCTCCGCCCTAAGGGCAATGGGAAGGCTCTGAGGGCTTGGAGGGGGAGCAGGGAGGCAGGAGGGGCCCTGTGGGTTTGCACTGGGGAATTCTCCCTGCTCTGGCCATGGAGGCTGTGTGGAGGGAGGAAGCTGCTGCCGAATTTGCGGCTGGACAGTTGACTAGACTAGGGAGGTGGCCTCCAGATCTTAAGGAGGTAAAATGCGAAGGATCGATGAGGAGGCATGAGGGACGGCAGGCACCGAGGACAGCTCCAAGTCCCTGGCAGCTTTCTGAGAGTGAAGAGCCTGGCAGCCAGACCGAAGGGGTTGAAGAGAAGGTGAAGTGAGAGAGGGAAGCGAGGCAGAGGAAGCAAGTTTCAAACTTGTGAGAAGCTCAGCCGCATGGGGAAGGGGGTGGGGGCTGGCTGCAGTAGGGTTAGTGCGTGAGAGCCTTTTGTTCTTCAGTGCGCAAAGGGAATGAGTTTATAGAAGTTTGAAGACAGGAGTGAGAGGAGGGTAGGTGACCGTGTAAAGCACCCTAGGAAGCGGGAGGAGGTGGGATCCGAGTGCAGGTGAACTTAGCCTTCAGCGGGAGGAGGGACAGCTCCCCAGGGTCGCAGCAGCACCACCGAAGAGGGAGCTCCTGTGGAACAGATCCAGCTCCTTGAGCATAGCCTGACATCTCAGGGGTCCAGAATGATGAGCTCAGTGAATGGATGAACTTGTCAAGTAGGAGCCGAGGGCGGGTGCTGACGGTGAGAAGCCAGCAGGGAGGCTTGGACACGGGGTTGGGGGGGCTGGGCAGGGGAGGACAGGAAATGGCCCTTGTGCCAAAGAGGCTTCATCAACTGGCCATGAGTGCCTGTTCCGGGCTGAGATGATGGGTTTGTGATGGAAACAAGCTTCCCTATGGGAGGAAAGGCCCAACCATGGAGGTTATAGGATGAAACCGAGCACAGTTTCTCATCCACTTGCCTGATGATTGCAATAGATGAAGGAATCTCTGCAAACCCAGTGGCCAGCTCTTAGACACTCCTGAGCTCAGCCAACTGCAGGCCTTTCCCCTCTTTGAACCAAGTCTCTTAGGAGGAGACTGGTGTGTATTCAAGTCACATGGAGGTGAATTTAAAAACCCGGCTGCCATGCAGCCTTCATACTCTCAGACAAGGAGAAACTGAGCAGGGCTGCCCAGACAGGCCAGCCGAACGGGGGGCAGGGACGGAGTGGTGCAGAAGGACTGTGTGTGTTTCTCCTGTCCTAGGTCGGGACTTTTCTCATGACGAAACCCTGGATGTCCCGACACAGGTGGAGCTGCTCATCAAACAAGCCACGTCACACGAGAACCTCTGTCAGTGCTACATCGGCTGGTGAGCGTCTGTGGGAGGCGCGGTGCGCGGACATGCACACAGGGCCCCACCCCGTGCCCCAGTCCCGCCGTGGCAGGAAAGACCTGGGGCGGGTGGTGCAGGGATCCAGAAAGGGGAATCGCAGTGTCGGATCTCTTAAAAAGTTTGTATCCGCCGTGTGCGCTCCCAATTCTAAAAAGGGAGGAACTTGAGTAACGTGGGTGCATATTTGGAAGGCAAACACCAAAGTAAATTAAAATTACCTTAAAAAATGGTTTAGAAATGTATGTAAGTCCCTCTTTTTTGAGGGTGGGGGACTGGGGTTCTTTTTGGAGTTTTGCTGTCAATTCCAAAATAGAGGGAAGGGCCAAGGAAAAGCTGGAGCACCGACAGAAGGAGATGCAAAGACAAATTTATGATCTGGGATTGTCACCTCAAGGACCGCTCTGGGGTCTGCTTTGATTAATTGCCCGAGGCACGCTTGAGGGTAGAAACTTGAGAGGGAGGCTGAAGGGGGGGTGTCCTTCTGGGGCCAGCAGACATCAGCCCTTGACTGGAAATGATGAGTGTGTCCAACACAGTTAGTTGTGGGAGATCTCAAGGAATGTCCCCAGGGGTTGTCAGACCTTGGTCTCTCCATTTTCAGTGTATCCATGTAAAGCTTTGAAAAAGCCCAAATTATTAAAATATTTCTTTTCTCTCTCTCATCTTAGGTGTCCTTTCTGGTAACCCGAGGCCCAGACATGCCCACTGCGTTTCTCTTGAGGCTTTTGTACTTGGGTATATGCTTCCACTAAACTGAAACCACGGTCAGAGAGCTCGACTTTGTTTATATTTTGAAATGTAAATGAAACGTACTACTGTATATTAAACGTTGGTTTGAACCAACTCTTTAGCTGCTGTTGAAGAATATATTGTCAGAAACACAAGGCTTGATTTGGTTCCCAGGACAGTCAACACAGTAATACTACACAAATCAAGCCATTGATTTGGGGGAACAGAAGATTCATAACTTAGAAATACGGGTTTTGACTTAACTCACAAGAGAACTCTTCATAAGCATTGCTGATAGAAGAATGGCCTAGTCGTTCCTCTCAACAAGGATACAGCAAACTCTGCACAGTCAAGAAGCCTCAGGCCATGGGAGGACACATGTTAGGAATCGGGAGAAGCTGACTTGGTCACTTCCACCCATCCCATTACCTCACTGGTCCGCAGACAGCATCATTTGTAAGATGGGCCAAAATGGGTGGAAAGTGTCTGTCTTCTGCCTCACCCATGATGCTGCGACTTACACACTTCAATCCAAGACCCGAATGCTGGGAGGGGAGTTTCTCGCAATGGCTGGGTCGCCTTCGCGGAGCGACGCACAGAGACCCACGTGCAGTAGGGCGGCCCGCAGCAGCCTTCCCCAGCACAGTCCTGGAATGTTTTCAGTGAAGTCTGAACGCTCTCTGTGTAGAGCAAGGCCTTGGAAACAAATGCTGTCCTGGAGGTGCTGACCACAGAGAGGGGAGGTCTGGTACCTGCGGGGAACTCTGAGCAAAAGAAATAGTAAACTAAATGCACAAAGTATCAAGTGTAGCCATTCTAGACACCACGTTGTATCTGAATAATTTTTGTGCCAATAAATGACATCAGAATTTTAAAAACGTGTATGGGTGTCTTTTTATTCATAATTACGAGTTTATAAAGGAAGCAGGTCCTTCAACAGCCAGGATTCACTAAGCATGTGGTACAAGGGACCATGCAGGACACGGGAGCTACCTGGCGTGGTCCCCTTCCTCGTGTTCACAGGCCAGACAAGGCGGGGTCGCCATCATGTCAGAGTGGACTGGTAACTCCCCCAAGCCAAGTGGGGAGTAGAACCACACCCAGGGTGTGAGCCTCAGTGGGAGGTGCGAATTCCACTGGCCGAGCCAGGAAATCCTCATGGAAAGGGGACATTTGCCATGGGTGTTAAAGGATGAGTAGGACTTTATCAGATGAAGCATGTGAAGACATTCAGCAGAAAGTCGGTCTGAAAGCACAATATCCTGCAGGAATGGCAAATATTAACTTGAACCTTATCCGAATGCAAGTCTTAAACCATTTTTGATATGTAAAATGGCATTTTCACACAGTCGGACCTCAGTTCAGCATAGCTGGCTGAGTGGTCAGTGGAGAACAAAGGGAATGACAGCAACTAGAAGGGGGCCAGAGAGGAGAATGTGGAGCCAGACTGTGACCTGCCTCGGTTCAACAAGAAGGAGTTTGAGCCTGATGTGTGGACAACAGGGAACCGTGTGAAGTTCGAAAACCAAGAAGTAGAATCTGAGTAGTATTTTTAAAACAGGTAACCAGTGTCAAACAGGTAAAGAGAAAACTAGATGCCGCAGGACCTAGGAAAGAGGCCTACAATAATGGGGAGGAGAGAGCGTTAAATGAAGGTGGCAAGTGCCATGCAGAGATTCCTCTACAGAGAGCATGCCTATGGAGTGCTTCCAAAGAACAGCATTTTCAGTTCAGGTAAATTTTCTATTTCTAAATTCCTATGGGCTGCAGCTACCCAGTGAGAAACACTGAATCATAAAAGCTGTTCAAAGAATTTGTATTAGGAAGAGCAAGAACATTACAAGGCCAGGGACCCTATGTCCCATGACGTTGTATCCCCCAAATCTGCCAGAGACCTGGACCACAGTGCTGCTCCATGCACATTTGTTGGAGGACTCCTCTATTAAAACCAAAGATGAGTTTAAATATCAATAGTAATACTGATAAGCTCTAACCCTCATAGTTAGTCTCATACCTGTCTCAGATTTTCTAGTAAGAAAATCTGTAAGAAAACTTTCACAGTAAGTCTCATACCTGTCTCAGATTTTCTATAGTTCTAAACCATGCATCAACTCTTTTGCTCTCGAAAATATGATCACCATAACTTTTTTGGTTCTACATGAAATAACTGTCAATGACCAGTGATGTTACCATTCATGAAAGATAAAGGGCATGGGAATGAATGGACTCCGGAAAATAGTGGCCATCAATGGAAAAGACATACTCCTTAAGACATGGAGTCCTCAGGATTTAGATCTTTAGTGAATCCAGTGGGTTTCAAGTTACATCTAGACAAAACCTTCCAACTTTGTTGAAGTGAATTACCAAAGGCAGATGAGCTAATCGAAGCTTTAAGGACAGTCTCATTAACCTGTCAATCCAGGATGGTTTCATGTAACCCTGTAAGAAGGGAGGGATGTGGCAAAGAATGACTTTTGGGATCCTTGCATGCATTGGTACAGTTCTTTTTTTTTTTTTAATTTTATTTAAATTCAATTAACATACAGTCTATTATTAGTTTCAGAGGTAGAGTTCAGTGTTTAATCAGTTGTTTATAACACTCACTGCTCATTACATCTCGTGCCCTCCTTCATGCCCATCACTCAGTTACCCCTTCCCCCATCCCCCTCCCCTCCAGCAACCCTCAGTTTGTTTCCTATGGTTAAGTGTCTCTTACGGTTTGTCTCCCTCTCTGATTTTGTCTTGTTTTATTTTTCCCTCCCTTCCCCTATGCTCCTCTGTTTTGTTTCTTAAATTCCACACAAATGTTGGCAAGGATGTGGAGAAAGGGGAACTCTCTTACCCTGCTGATGAGAATGCAAGCTGGTACAACCTCTCTAGAAAACAGTATGGAGGTTCCTCAAAAAGTTAAAAATAGAGCTACCCTATGACCCAGCAATTGCACTAGGTATTTACCCCAAAGATACAAATGTAGTGATCCGGAGGGACACCTGCACCACAATGCTTATAGCAGCAATGTCCACAATAGCCAAACTATGGAAAGAGCCCAGATGTCCATGGACAGAGGAATGGATAAAGAAGATGCGGTACATATGTATACGATGGAATATTACTCAGCCATCAAAAAATGAAATCTTGCCATTTGCAATGAGGTGGATGGAACTAGAGGGCATTATGCTAAGCAAAAGAAGTCAGTCAGGGGCTTCTGGGTGGCTCAGTTGGTTAGGCAACTGCCTTCGGCTCAGGTCATGATCCTGGAGTCCCGGGATCGAGTCCCGTATCGGGCTCCCTGCTCAGCAGGGGGTCTGCTTCTCCCTCTGACCCTCTTCCCTCTGACCCTCTTCCCTCTCATTCTCTCTCTCAAATAAATAAATAAAATCTTTAAAAAAAAAAATCTACTTTAAAAAAAGAAAAGTCAGAGAAAGACAATTATATGGTACAGTTCTATAGGTTAGGCCTTAAAACTCTTGGAGGCATGTAAAGTAGTTTGAAAGAATTAAGGCTGTGGTGTCAAATTACTTAGTTTCAAATCTCAACTCCGCCTCATACTACCCATGTGACTTTGAACATATTACTTAATCTGTGCTTGCTTCCTCCTCTGAAAGTATGGGATAATCGTTATGATCTAGCCCCAAAGGTTGTTTTGAGGATGAGATAATTCACGTAAAGCACACAGCATAGCCTGATATGTGGTATCAGGCTGACGCATATGGAACAAGGCTCAAAAATATTTGTTGTTAAAATGAACTAGGCTAGGTCTTGGTTCTGCCAGGGTACCAGTGCGAGTGGGAGGGTGGGGAGAGTGAAAACAAGTTTCCTGTTAATAGGATATTCTTATTCCTGTTAATAGGATATTCTAAATAAGGGGAACAGCTCACATTTATTGAACACTTACTAAGCCAAATGAATTAAGGGTGGGCCACACCCGATTGTAGGAGAAAGGTCACACCCCACTAAGCTTCCCAGCCTTCACCTGAACTGTCCGAACTGCCTCCCCCAGAACAGAAGCTCTTCCCGGATTCATTTCACAAATGTGTGAGTTCCCAATAGGTGCCTCAGCAAGAGTGTTTCCAGCGGTGTAGACGGGCAGGAACGTCTGACTGGAGGGGTTCGAGAGAGCTCGTGAGCTTGTGGGGCACGTGGAGCCTTCTCCAGTAGTTTGCCTGTAAGGGGCTGGAAGGAGGTGTGCGGTGATGTTTTGTGTCTGTGTGGTTGGCAGCGATGCCAGCATACGTGTAGGCCGTTAGGAATGAACCAGGGGCGAGGAAGAAGATAGACGATGTCAGAGAGAGGGGATCATTGCAGGAGCCCAGATCAAGCGGGTGACGCGGGCACCAGACGAGCTTGGGAGAGGCTGGCCTTAAGTATGAGATTAATTGAGCCCCGCGGGTCCCGCCGTAAATCACAAGGTTATCCAGATGATAAAATGTGAGGTTAAAGAGAGAATGTAAACTTCCCCGTGTCGGGGGTAGGGGGTGGGGGGGGCTCAGGGATAACCAACTCTTACTCGCCACCGGCTCATCCCAGAGCGGACGAACTTTGCACATGCGCAGTGGGCACACGTCGCGTCGGCCTGAGGCACTCTCGCGAGAAGACTCGTGCAGGCCGGGAAAAATGGCGCCTCCCAGCCCCCGAGAGCCCAAGGCCCCGACTGCCACGAGCGCAGCCAAGCCGGACGGGGAGATGGTGCTGCCGGGCTTCCCGGACGCAGACAGCTTCGTGAAGGTGAGTTCGCGGGGCCTCCGTGGACACCGTGAGCCGCCCGCGGTCGGCCGGAAGCGGGCCCGGGCCCTGTCCGCGGCCGCCCACCCGGCCGCGCGCGCGCCGCTGCGGAGCCCGGGGCTGGGGTCCAGGGGCAGCTGCCCGCGCCGGGCACAGTCTCTCACTTCCTCTCCGGGGCGGAGATCGCACGCGGACACTGAGGGACGCCCCGCTTCCCAGGGCCCTCGTTCTCACATTTGAACCTATGCAAATGTGTGGAGTGTGGAGAGCCGTGTCCGCGTCGTGGGAAGGGCTTCCTTGTCACCCTGATGCCCCCAGCCCTCGTGACCTCGTCTCGGCCCAGGCTTGAGCCACCTAATCAACTCTCCGGAGGGCTGTAGGCCACACCAGTCGGCGTCCTCCCCTCCCGCGGCCAAGATGGTCCCCCTTTCCTCGTCTGTGGTGCGGTCCTGCATAATCCCAGACCCTGGGTTTAATGTCACCTGTTACAGCTGCCACCGAGCTGGCCTCCTCTAGGTGCCTTAGAACGTGTATCAGTGCCTCCTCGAAGGAACACGGAGAGGATTATTTGTGTAATGCTTTGTATATGAATAAACAAAACTAGGTTTAAACATCTCATGCATAGCTCTTACAAAACCAGGAAACTAAAATAATTTGTAAGTTAGCACTGTGTACTCCCCCAAACTCCACTGGGTTAGGTGGATCATTAGTAGATGTCATTATTCATTTGTTTGGTTCTGATAGTTCCTGGACCACTAGCCATGGTCCTGAATTGGTGGCATTCATGTTCACCAGCTACCATGTGTCCCACCACGAAGCAAGTTCCCACCTCCTTTCTCTCTCTTCTCCCCCTGGAAAACATTCATTGCACAACTCTCAGTGATGTCATTTGGCCTTCACATAACCCACCATCATTTCTTTATGACAACCACTTCAGATTTTTTCTTATTACCACACAGCAATTAGAGAACTACTTGGCACTGACTGAAACATAAAACACAAGTCCAATTGTGGGCAGTGGCCGTTATAATTTGGTCAGCAAAGGATCTAGGGTATTCTTGTGTTTTAGATGCTTGCCCAAATGAAAACACAAAAATAAATTCTATAGAAAACTCATGGACCTGAATTTAAATAGTAATAATAATAGAACTTATGTGCCTACCAGGCACTACCCAATGTGATTTTATTGGCTCATTTAATCCTCACAACAACTCTATGGGGTGGTCACTTTTATTATGCCTATTTTTCAGAGGAGGAGGCTAAGGTCCAGATAAATAACCTACCTAAGATCGTAGTTAATAGGTAGCAGAGCCAAGATTCAAACCTAGGCCATTTTGAATATTTGTCTTATATGTTATTTGTTCTTTTTCTCCCCACTCTCCCAAGAATGTAAGCTCCAAAACTTGGTTCCATGTTCACTATTGTATCCTCAGAGCCTGGGGTAAAATGAGCACTAAATGAGTATTTGTTGAATGTGTAAAATTCATCATCTAGCACAATGTATTATATGTAGTATATCTTGAGAAAAGTGAGTTGCTGAATGAATGGGGATCCATGTTTAAAACATGCTTGTTTTTCTGGGTTTTGACAGTTTGCTCTTGGGTCAGTGGTGGCAGTCACCAAGGCATCTGGGGGCCTACCACAGTTTGGCGATGAGTATGATTTCTACCGAAGTTTTCCTGGCTTCCAGGCATTTTGTGAAACACAGGGAGACAGATTGCTTCAGTGGTAAGTACTATATATGATTTTCTCATGTTGAGAGAAATAAATATAGAGAAATAGGTAGTTTTTCCTGAAATTAGTTTTTTCTTAACCATATTTTTCTGTGCTATAAAGAGCTATAGGGGCGCCTGGGTGGCTCAGTCGGTTACGCATCTGACTCTTGATTCGGCTCAGGTGATGATCTCAGGGTTGTGAGATTGAGACCTGAGTCGGGCTCCTTGCTCTGCTTCTCTTTCTCTCTCTCTCTGTCTCTCTCAAATAAATAAATAAATCTTTAAAAAAAAAAAAAAAAAAGGAAGAGCTATAAAATATAAAAATGAGACAGTGGGGGTGCCTGGCTGGCTTAGTTGGTAGAGCATGCGACTCTTGATCTTGGGATTGTGAGTTCGAACCCCATGTTAGGTGTAGAGATTACTTAAAAAAATATATAAAAGATTTTGATTAGGGTAATGTTATTTGGTAAATTTTGAGTTTAACTTTTAAAAAATATATTGACTTTTGCACCTATATGTAGACAGTGAATCTTTCTGAATTAATATGGGACTTGAAAGCCTAGATCCAAGATTCTCTCACACAGTTTTCAGAGCCGTGGGTATTACCTTTTTAATAAGTGTATGAGGACACAAACAGTGATTTCGTTTAACTGTTGCATGACAGAGTTAGAGCATGTTTTAGATTTCATGATAAAATAATGAATGCAAAGTATATAATTTACATAGTATGATATCTTTTTTAGAATTTAAAGGAAGCTTTGAGGTAATTTCTTCCAACCCTTCAATTAACAGATGAGGAAAGGGAGTCTTAGTGAGATTTAGGGAATTGCCCAAGACCACACAAATAGCAGTGTTTCTGCTATAAAGGTGCAAGTTTTACTAGTTTGGTCAAAAAGTATTGGAGGGGGTTGGGTTGCACCTGGGTGACTCAGTCAGTTAAGCCTCCGACTCTTGGTTTCAGCTTAGGTCATGATCTCTCGGTCATGAGCTGGAGCCCTGCATCATGCTCCGAGATCAGTGAGGAATCTGCTTCAGATTCTCTCTCTCCCTCCTCCTCTAATCCTCCCCCTGATTTCGTGCATGTGCTCTTTCTCTCTTTCTCTGTGTCTCTCTCTAAAACAAATAAAATCTTAAAAATATATATATATATATTGGGAACAGTCTGAGCCACGCCTTTTAAGCTTTCTCCCAGATTGGGAACAAATGAATAAAAGTATACAAAGTAACCTTGGTTTTCCTGTCCTTCCTAGCATGAGCAGGGTAATGCAGTACCATGGGTGTCGAAGCAACATTAAGGACCGAAGTAAAGTGACTGAGTTGGAGGACAAGTTTGATTTACTAGTTGATACCAATGATGTCATTCTGGAAAGAGTGGTGAGTGTTTCACCTTACTTTTTTTTTGTAGATTTTTTTTTTCTTTTTAATTTGACAGAGCGAGAGAGTACAAGCAGGGGAAGCAGCAGAGGGAGAAGCAGACTCCCCGCTGAGCAGGGAGCCTGACGCAGGGCTCAATGCCAGGACCCCAGGATCATGACCTAAGCTGAAGGCAGATGCTTAACTGACTGAGCCACTCAGGCGCCACCCCATCACCTTACTCTTAAGATAATTAACAAATGGGGGCTCCTGGCCAGCTCTGTCGGAAGAGCAAATGACACTTGTTCTCAGGGTTGTGAGTTCAAGCCCCACATTGGGCATAGAGATTACTTAAAAATAAAATCTTTTTTAAAAAAAAGATAATTAACAAATGAACTTTTTTATTATTAAAATATGAAAAGAAACTCCAGCATCCAAGGAAATGAAAAGTTTAGGACTTCTTGTTCCAACAACATTCCCTTCCTGATAGTTGGCTTCTTTTTCCCAAAGATAACATAGTTGTCTTCAAATATATTATTTCAACCTATCACTGCTCAGTGGAGGTCTATTACAAATCTGTGTTCCAGATTTGCAAATCCTGTTTGTATTGCAAGAGAAGAGGCCTCAGGTACAGCGCCCAACCAAAATTTAGTCTTTTTTTTTTTTTTTTAAACTATTATCTACAATCGGCTAAACAGCCTGACTCGCATGATTGGAAGGAGATGTGCATCATATGATCTAGCTTACTGTCTACTTAGACCTAATTTCACAGCACAGTGTTATTTATAGAAATACATAGAGATCATCCAAAACAAAGCTAACCCTCAACCATGTGACAGTCCTGCAGATGTTTAAATCACGCTCTCCTGTCCCGTGAAGTCATCTCTTCCATAATCTAAATGCCCACAGGTCTTTCAGTAGTTTCTCATATTTTATGATTTCAAGTCCTGCCATGCTACTCTTTGTCACCTAGATTCCCAAACTGATACCGCACATCTGCTTCAATGGGACAGAGATCAGAACGCCCTTCATTCTTAGAGTATCATCCTTCTGTGTTTAATAGCTACAATCTATGGTCTTTTTAATTCTTTTGGTGGGCCACATCACTCTGTTAAATCGTTTTTGAATTTCCAGCCCAACTGAGAGCTGTAAAAGGAATTGATCGAGGGTGGGGAGTGGCCAGTTACCGCCCTGCCTTTGAACAAATAATGCATTAATTACTTGGGATGACTCTCTTGTATATATATGTTCTCACATGTAATTCTCTGAATCTATTTCTTAAGAATTTTAGTTAATTAACTTGTTACCCCTGAAAGGAAATGCTAAACTATTATGTCCTCTGCCCTTAGGGTATTTTACTGGATGAAGCATCAGGTGTGAATAAGAATCAACAGCCTGTCCTCCCAGCAGGATTGCAAGTTCCCAAAACAGTAGTGTCCAGCTGGAACCGTAAGGTGAGGGCTTCTTTGCCGATCGACTAGAGCTTCAAGTGTCAGCTTTATAATAGGGCCTTTGCTGGTTCTGTTCTGCATTTCTGTTCTGATTTATTGGGCACAGAACTGGCCGCTGCCTAACTTGTTCTCACAAACAGGCACAACCTAATTACCTCTTGTCTCCTTTGGCCCCCGCAACCTCACACACACAGGTTCTTAAATGAATGCCTTCAGAAGGCACAAATGGGAATTTACTCTTTTTTTTTTTTTTTTTTTTTGGAATTTACTTCTCTAATTTATCGAGTTGCTGTGTTATAAATTCTTTGTATTTGTTATCATAGGCAGGAGAATATAGCAAAAAAACAAAATCTGAAACTTTCCGGTTGCTTCATGCAAAAAACATCGTCCGGCCTCAGCTTAAATTCCGAGAAAAGATCGACAACTCCAACACTCCATTTCTTCCCAAGATCTTCATCAAGCCCAATGCTCAGAAACCCCTCCCTCAGGGTAAGGCATGCGAACTCTGCCTCAGTAAAGGGGAAAACGTCTCCCTCCCACCTTCCTTTCTTCAAAAGGAGCCACTTACCCGCTCCGTAACTAGACAAGATGTGAATGTGTTCACCTCTTTTGTGATGGTGTTGTTGTCACTGCTTGGGTCTCCAGCACTTTCTAAAGAAAGGAGGGAGCGCCCACAGGATCGTCCGGAGGACCTGGATGTGCCCCCTGCCCTGGCGGATTTCATCCATCAGCAGAGAACCCAGCAGGTGGAGCAGGACATGTAAGTATTTGTCAGAACTTTCTACTCTGAGAACTTTCTACATTCTCCCTCAATTTCACTTTTGTAAGATACATCAATGTGAACAAAAATGTGAGGAATGGGTGATTGCTATCCTTATCCTAATGTGGATCTTTTTGGTAAAACCTCCTGTTTGTGTTCACAGAGGGCCTGCCCAAGTGGCGTCTCAGGTAACCCTCACAGCAGCCCTGAAGGGGAGCAGTTGCTCTCTCCCCCTTTGTCCAGATGTGAAGACAGAACAAGGGATGCTGATGCTGCCTTCCCACACAACCAGTTTTCTTAAAACTGTCCTTTGTCCCTGCCATTCTGCCTTTCTTAGCGGGTGGGGACTCAAACAGTGAGGTAGGGGCCCCCTAATAAATTCATCAAGGAAAAGGCTTAAAATAGACAGATGGACCTTGCATGAAGGAAAAGGGTGGTAAGAACTTGGCTGGTGTTGGTCTTTTTGTCATGTGTAGCCAGAGTCTGCCTGAGCAGCATTCCTTCAGGCCCAGCTCCACACTGAGAGGCCACAGGCCAAGTGCTAAAGAAACAGAGGTGATGAGAGGCCCTGCCCTCAAGGAACTCCCAGACTTAGGATTTTTATGCAAGTAGATGATAGAGGAATAAAAAATACAGCATTTGGCATCTGACCAACTGCAATATTGGCCCGTCCTCCCTCACCCCACAGGTTTGTTTTCCAGACCACAAGGAATTGCACATTGTATGTTTTTGTATCCTCCACAATGGCAGCCATGCAGTGTTTTGAAATAAGAGCTCAAATCCTTATAGATGAGTACATTTTTATGATCACATTGTAAGGGTGAACCAGTTTGACCTGATGTATTGTTTTTTTTTTTCTGATACCCTTTAATTATCATTTAAAGAATGGTAGTTTTTATAGCGAGAAAATATTTTCACAATGGTCTCTTCTCATTTGTTTTTACAAACTGGACTAAAGCAGTTGTTTTTCCTTGAATCACGGAATTCATCAAAAGGATTTTTCTTTTTGTTTCATTTATTCAGGTTTGCACATCCTTATCAGTATGAACTAGATCACTTCACTCCACCAGATTCAGTCCTTCAAAAGCCACAACCCCAGGTTAGCACCCAAACTTAATTTATGGATGAATCAAATCAGTGCAATTTTGGCTTTCCTTAAATATCCTTAAAGGTTGCAACTTCGGGTCATTTCTTGAACTCCTAATTCATTTTGTGCTTTAGTAAAGGATGATTCATAATATTCCTCTCTCTTTCTACCTGTGCTTTTGTGCCCCAGTTATATAGGCCGGTAGGGGAGACCCCCTGCCATTTTGTGTCCTCCCTGGATGAGCTGGTGGAGCTCAATGAAAAGCTCTTGACTTGTCAAGAATTCGCGGTAGACTTAGAGGTAAGTTGTGAATGACGTGGAGTGAAATTTTACATCTTCTAGGAGTTCACTCCCTACCTGAGGAGTACAAAATTAAGCCTAACAGATCTGGGGTTTTTTGGCAAAAACTGATCTATTGTATAACTTTGTTTTTATAGCTGCCCTCCCAAAATCAAGAAAGGAAAGCCTGGTGTGATCATTTTTCCCTGTTCTCCCCTCTTTCTGGGTTTTAGCACCACTCATACAGGAGCTTCCTGGGGCTGACCTGCCTGATGCAAATCTCCACCCGAACAGAAGACTTCATCGTGGACACGCTGGAGCTTCGAAGTGACATGTACATTCTCAATGAGAGCCTCACAGACCCTGCCATCGTTAAGGTCAGCCAGCCTCTTGTAGCTCTTGCATGTAAGCCTAGGATTTAAGTGCTGTTCACTTTACTGTTTCATCATTTCAACATAGACCTGGTGAAGTTGAGAGAAATAATTGTAATTTCCTACATTCCGGCCGCACACGCTAAACTGCTTTTGTTTCTAAGCCCCAATTAGAACAGCTTAAGCTGTAGCTTGTTACCACCCGGAGAAATGTTCCATCATGTTAATGACGACTGGGGCGAGGCCGTGCCATCAGGATCCTTTGCACTTAATGACTATCCTTGAAGCTAGTAGAGCTGCTTGCTTAGAATCACTGGCTGGGAGCTGTTTCAGACTTTAAGAGTGTGCATTTAGGAGTGTGGAAGGCCGTTGGTCCAAATTAAAAGAAGCTTTTAAAACTGAACCCATCTCAATCTTCCTTCTGGCTTCTTTTTTTTTTTTTTTAAGATTTTATTTGTTCATTTGAGACACAGAGATAGCATGAGCAGGGGGAGAAGCAGAGGCAGAGGGAGAAGCAGGCTCCCCGCTTAGCCAGGAGCCCGATGTGGGGCTCGATCCCAGGACCCTGGGATCATGACCTGAACTGAAGGCAGACGCTTAACCATCTGAGCCACCCAGGTGCCCCTTCCTTCTGGCTTCTAATTCCAATGTTGTACTAACCCAGAGGCCGAGTTTATTTCAGAGCGCAAGTGGCCTTGTACGCATTGTGCTGCATGACTCTGCTTTTGTTTTCAGGTCTTCCACGGTGCTGACTCGGACATCGAATGGCTACAGAAAGACTTCGGCTTGTACGTAGTGAACATGTTTGATACCCATCAGGCAGCACGCCTCCTTAACCTGGGCCGGCACTCCCTGGACCACCTCCTGAAACTCTACTGCAGTGTGGACTCGAACAAGCAGTATCAGCTGGCCGACTGGAGAATACGGTTTGTGCTCGACAAGGACGTGTGGATGGCAGCAGGAAGCGGGGTGCTCCTGAGCCTCTCAGCCACACACAGCCATGTGCGGGCTGTGACGGTAGTGGAACCTTGGCTTGACTGGCCTTGGTGTCTCCTCCCGCTGGTGGCAGCAGCAGAAGCACAACCAGAAGTTTTAGGGTGACCACGTGGAGTGTGTGTGTTAGGCTCTCACACTTCACGGAGAGCGTAGTTGGAAGAGGCGTGCCGTGTCAGGATCTGTGTCCCTGCCTGTGTGTCGTTTGAAGCTCGGATCTCCCTAGTAATGAGGGGCGTGTGTGTGTGTCAGGTGATCTCCCAGAGGTTCGAGAGGCTTCTGAGGTACATAAGTGATTGCGTCTTACCATGCATGTGTACTGTAGCCTGAGAGCGTGGTGGGGTCCTGCCACACTTTCTGGAGTCTGGGCTCCGCTCCATCACTGTCAGGTGGCCGGCTTCCTCCCTGAGGTAGCAGCTGTTGTCTGAAGAACCACTCCAGTGGCTCCAGAAGCTTTCCTCCAGTTCTGCAGGGCAGAATTTCTAAAGAGAATCTGATAAAGCCCGAATAGAAGATGAAAATTGACAAAGTCTAAAAGCCACTCCTTGTCATTCAGCTGTTGTCATGTGCCAGGCACTGAGCTAAGAGCTTCTGGGGTGTTGTGCTGGGTGGTCCCCACAGCAGCTTGTGAGGTGCCGCCTTTCATTTCACAGGTGAGGAAAGTGAGCTTAAGAGACTTGTCCCAGGACAGGTGTGCGGAGCTAAGGCTCAAACTCAGGATGGAAGGGCCTCTCTTTTCAACCGCACTTTGACCCTGCTGCCCTTTCTCCCCAGCTGTGAAAACAATGGCTTGTCATGTTGAGACGGAGGGACTATGGATGTAACTACAGTATTGGCCGTGATACCAAAGGGATCCAGAGTCTTCGCACGCAGAGCTGATAGACGACATTGCTGCTCCTAGGGCTGAGTGGCGAAATAATTTCTTCCCTTGCAATTCTAGACCTCTGCCCGAGGAAATGCTCAGCTACGCCCGGGATGACACCCATTACCTGCTTTACATTTATGATAAAATGAGGCTGGAGCTGTGGGAGCGAGGCAGCGAGCATCCCACGCAGCTGCGGGTGGTGTGGCAACGCAGCAGGGACATCTGCCTCAAGGTACGGCCGCTCTCTGCCTGGGTCCTGGTGCTTCGCTTTGTTCCTTACACTTCGGAAAAGAGCCAAATGTTCTGAGGAGCCCAGGGCGCCATTCTGATCCCCACTGATCTTGAATGTTCTGTCATATTTTGCAGAAATTCGTCAAGCCCATCTTCACAGACGAGTCCTACCTTGAACTGTACAGGAAGCAGAAAAAGCATCTCAACACACAGCAGCTGACAGCCTTTCAGCTGCTGTTCGCCTGGAGGGATAAAACAGCTCGTAGGGAAGATGAAAGTTATGGGTAAGCGATTAGACATCCTTTCAATATCTGCTTTCGAGACCGAGCAACTCGGGTAACGAGGAAATGATGGCCTTTTTTCTTTTCACCATGAAAGTTGGTTATGTTTTCCCCCAAGTTGTAGCCTTTAACGGGGCTGGCTGGCTGAATGTAATGTGATCGCACTGTGTGTTTTGTTCCAGATACGTACTGCCAAACCACATGATGCTGAAGATAGCTGAAGAACTGCCCAAGTGAGTCTGAGAACTGATAACGATGTCCTGCCTTTCTCAGTAGAGAAATTTTATCCTTCAGAATCAGCTTCTCTGATAGTTATTGCCTCAAGGCTGTTGACGCAGAGACTGTGCTCTAAGGAAATTCACAAGCCCAGGGAATTCAGACTGTCTGCCCCTGGGCCGCCCCGTAGGGACTTAACTTTCTGGGCTGCAGTCATTTCAGTGGTTATGCCTCAGATGAGATCCAGTGTAAGGCCGAGCCTCCAGCATCCACTTGGAAGGGAGGAAAGTGTGTCAGAGTCTCGTAGCTGTAATTTGTTCCAAACCAAGGCACCTGATGATTTTGAACGCTTTCTGATGTTAATTGAAGAATAAGCAAAGAATCAAATTTCATCATGTTCCTTTGAGCCTGTTGCAGTACTGTGGCTCAGCAGAGCTGTGGGGCTCCCCCCCAGCTCTCCCGGTGAGCCAGAGGCGAGTGCAGAAAAGGCGCCTGCTCAGAGGTTGGTGCCACAAAGAACACGCGGAGGTGCAGTCGGCCCAGCCTGCCCTGCTGGGAATGTGTTTCCCAGGTCTTCACCTTAGCCGTAGCTCTCTGTTCTCGTCTGCAAGCCTCGGTGGGGAGGGCTGTGTCCCTAAATGATGAGTTGTGTTCTTTCTTGTCTTCAGGGAACCTCAGGGCATCATAGCTTGCTGTAACCCTGTACCACCCCTTGTACGGCAGCAGATCAATGAGATGCATCTTTTAATCCAGCAGGCTCGGGAGATGCCCCTCCTCAAGGTGAGAAGCTTTGCTGCTAAAGGTTCCAGCTCAGCAGACCCGTCTGTCTGCTGGCACCTGTGGTCTCCTCCATACACGATCTGGTCTCCATTCTAAAAGCCCCAAGAAAATAATAGGGGTTAGGAAAGCCAGTAGACAGGTCTTTTTTTTTTTTTTTTTTTAAGATTTTATTTATCTGACAGACAGCCAGAGAGGGAACACAAGCAGGGGGAGGGGGAGAGGGAGAAGCAGGCTTCTCGCCAAGCAGGGAGCCCGATAGGGGACTCAATCCCAGGACCCTGGGATCATGACCTGAGCCGAAGGCAGACGCTTAACAACTGAGCCACCCAGGCGCCCCTTTTTTAAGATTTTATTTATTTATTTATTAGAGAGAATGAGCAGGGGAGGGGCAGAGGGAGAGGGAGAAGGAGAAGCAGACCCCCCACTGAGCAGGGAGCCCAACTCGGGACTCAGTCCCAGGACCCTGAGATCATGACCTGAGCTGAAGGCAGACGCTTAACCCACTGAGCCATCCAGGTGCCCCAACATGTCTTCTTTATGATTATCAAAAGCTAAAACTCTTTTTTTTTTTTTTAAGATTTCATTTATTTATTTATTTATTTATATTAGTGCATGCATGGGTACACGCCATCAGGGGAGAGGGGCAGAGGGAGAGGGAAAAAGAATCTCAAGCAAACTCTGCGCTGAGCATGGAGTCCAACATGGGGCTCGATCTCAAGATCCTGAGATCATGACCTGAGCTGAAATCAAGAGTCAGTTGCTTAACTAACTGAGCCACCCAATTCAATTTGAATTTCAATTTCAATTTGGGGAGACAGTTTTTGTTTTGCCTCAGTAGTAATATCGGTATATGGTAAATTATATTTGCAATTTTTTGAAAGATTATGGATCCAGAAAGATACAAAATCAGTTCCTTTAGGTCGATAAAGAAGAGACTGAGGATAAACACATTTTCAGTCTTCATGTTAAAATTTCTTTAAAAAGAATCTTTTGGGGCGCCTGGGTGGCTCAGTTGGTTAAGCGACTGCCTTCAGCTCAGGTCATGATCCTGGAGTCCCAGGATCAAGTCCGGCATTGGGCTCCCTGCTCTGTGGGGTGTCTGCTTCTCCCTCTGACCTTCCCCCCACCCATGCTCTCTCTCTCTCTCTCTCTCTCTCTCTCAAATAAATAAATAAAGTCTTTGAAAAAAAAAATCTTTTGTTAGCTCTACAGTTTGGCCAAGTAGAAAGAGAAACCCTGGTTTCTAGAGGACAATCTCTTTCAAGCTCTTAGAAATCTTCTGCATTGTGCCTTGTCACGATAAAGGGTTTCATTCTTTCATTCAACAAGTAATTATTGAGCACTGTGTGATTATAGTGCTAGGCACTGTAAGGGATGAAGGACAAAAGAACATCTCTGGGCTCTTGTAAAACATCTAGTGAAGGGACCCAGTCTGTGCTGAGGGAAACATGTGCGGTCACCGAGTTTAGGCACCTTTCCTCAGACGCTCTTTATTTTTCCTCCTCAGTCTGAAGTTGCAACCGGCGTGAAGAAGAGCGGCCCGCTGCCGGGTCCTGAGGTAGAGTACTGTATCTGACGTCTCTTTTCTGGGGGAGGGCACCAGTCAGAGCCGGTGCAGAAGACACCTCCCTGTCAGAGGCAGCCCCCAGCAGTGCGGCAGAAAGCTGCCGCATGCTTGCAAATCCTTCCTGAGGCCTGTTGATTTCTTTCTGCTGCAGAGATTGGAGAATGTGCTTTTTGGACCCCATGACTGCTCCCACGCCTCTTCAGAGGGCTACCCTGTCATCCCAAACAACGGTAATGTAAAGGTCTCTGGAACGTTCTGGAAACTGCCTTGCGCACTCTCCACGAGGCTTTGACCTGACTGACTTCCATCCCCTTAGGGCCTGTGCCAGCGCAGAAACAGGCACTCCTGTTCCCCAACCAAAGAGAAGAAGAAGCCCTGCCAGATACCAGATGCCTTATTGCCACTGCCGTCATCACGCTGTTTAACGTGAGTGCTAGGACACGCTGGGCGGGTGGTGCATAGACCCGTAAGGAGTTACTGGGTTTATCAAACAGGCTGTCTGCCTGGAGTGCTGCCTCGACTTTTGAGACTAATGCCAGGAGTAAAACCCAGCAGCCGTGGGGACAGGCATGGAGACAGATCCGCGAGGCAGTCCGTGAGAGGTGGGTGGAGGATCCTCTCGGGAGGTGTGAAGACAGCCCCAAGGAAGAGTTGACATCTGGACACTCACTAGTGCCTAGCAGGGAGGACGGTGTGCGCCACGGTGATTCAGAAGCAGGACCTTCCCCGCTCCATCTGCAGGGGAGGCGCAGCCCATCCTGACTCCCAGAAGTGGCGGGCTGAGTGCTCAGCTCAACCGTAGGGACTGGGTATCCCTCTGCAATACGCACCAGCACCATCTGCGTGTGCTCGGGCTGGAAGAGAGGAGGCTTTGAAAAGCATTCCTCTACACTGTGGCTGATTAGGGCAAGTGACGAGCGAGATAGGAAAGCACTAGTACATGGGTAGAAATTTGTTTCACATCCCAAAGTGGGGCTGAGTCATGGTAGGCAGTGACTCTGTCCAGTCCGGGACCACGTGTGGGCAATGGGGACCCAGCTGTATTCCTGGACTATGCATTGAGATGTGACAGAGCTTATCCCGGTCTGTCGTACCCAGCAGGTGTCTCGTTTCTGCCAGGGCTTGAACTACAGGCTCTGTGCAAAAGCAGGACCAGGGTGCAGTTGTTGGTCAAGATGGGTAGGCGCTGAAATGGCCAGCATGAAAGGAAAATACACAGAGAAAACTCTGGGTAGTGCAAACAACAGATGTGGTAAAGGAAAAATCATAATTTCTGGAAAGAAAGAGAAGCAGGCATACGATCCGTTTGGATAAAGACGCATCTCCAGCTTAGCAGGTGTCACATGGGAAACAGCTGGGTAGGCCAGAGCTTCCAGGATCACGGGTCCCAGCCAGTCCATCACGCCAGAGTGCGGGCCCAAAGCCAGGAAGGCGCAGTACCGCCTGCAAAATGTACTTCCTGAGAGTTAACCTTTTTTTTTTTTTTTAAAGATTTTATTTGACGGAGAGAGACAGAGAGGGAACACAAACGAGGGTGGGAGGGAGAAGCAGGCTTCCTGCGGAGCAGGGAGCCCGATGTGGGGCTCGATCCCAGGACGCTGGGACCGTGACCCGAGCCGAAGGCAGACGATTAACTGACTGAGCCACCCAGGTGCCCTGAGTTAACGTTCTTTTTCACATCATCACAGAAATTTAGACTGGGTCTTGCTTCAGTAATTTGTGAGCAGAGAAGTCTGGGAGCTTAATTGAGCTATCACGGTGAACAGGCAGCTAAAAATAGGAGCATGAACTTTGGGCCACGTGAGCCTGGAAGCGCCGTGCTCCGTCTAACAGAGGCGGTGGTGTCCCCATGCTCTGTGTGGCAGGACTGTCACCACGGAGGAAGCAGAAGGATAGCACACATTCTGAACCCAGTTGGAAGCAGCACCTTGTCGCTTAGTTGTACTGATTGCCCGCAACAGTTTATAATTCTTAATTTGTAAGTGTCTGGTTACAACCTCACATTCTAGAGCGAGACAGACCTGGGAGTTCGTCCTCATTCTGCCCCTGTTCACTGTCAGGCTCTGGAAGACTTAACCCCTCTGTGCCTCAGTTTCCTCATCTGTAAGATGGTGAGAATAATACCATGTACCTCGTAAGTTGTAAGGACACAGTGAGAATTCATTGGTTCAATAAATGTGTGTTATAGCGCCCTCCTGTGCTATATCACAGACTGTGACAGCGCCTCGTACATGTGAGAGACCTAAAAGCTGGTATTCTTACTACTTTTTTTTTTTTTTTAAGATTTTATTTATTTATGTGTCAGAGAGAGAGAGTGAGAACGCGAGCAGGGGGAGCGGCCGGCAGAGGGAAAAGCAGGCTCTCTGCTGAGCAGGGAGCCCGATGCGGGGCTCGATCCCAGGACTCTGGGATCATGAGCTGAGCCAAAGGCAGACGCTTAACGACTGAACCACCCAGGATTATTCCGTTGCTTGCATCGTAATGCCACAGAATGATTATGGGATAAGTTGCTCACTTTCTGTCCCTGCAGGAACCTAGTGCCGAAGAAAGTAGAAAGAGCCCATTAACAGTTGCGCAGAAGAAAGCCCAGAACATAATGGAGTCCTTCGAAAATCCATTTAAGATGGTAAGTAGGCATTGTGTGTGTTCAGGGCTGACAGAATAGGCAGAGCTTTCTGCAGCTTGTAGGGGCCTCTTGCCCAGAAAAGCAGCCAACAGTCTTTGGAGAGAGGGAGTCTCTGAACCCAGCATGTGTCCACTGTCCCTGGTGTCTGGGTGGAGACGGAGTTGGGGTCTTCTCAGGTGAAACCAGCAAGGACACCTCACTCAAGTGCCAGTGAGCTGTGGCCAGGTGGATGCTCTGAGTTAGGCCTCCCACAATGAACCCCACCAGAAAACCCCCATGCAGGTCCTGAGCACATTTAAACAACCGTTTCCTTCCATCCCTCCAGTTCCTGCCTTCACTCGAACACCACGCTCACATTTCTCAGGCAGCAAAGTTTGATCCATCGTCAAAAATCTACGAAGTAAGTGAGGGCGCCTGGGTGGCTCAGATGGTTAAGCGTCTGCCTTCGGCTCAGGTCATGATCTCAGGGTCCTGGGATCGAGCCCCACATCAGGCTCCCTGCTTGGCGGGGAGCCTGCTTCTCCCTCTCCCTCTACTGTTCTCCCTGCTTGTGCTCTCTCGCTCTCTCTGTCAGATAAATAAATAAAATCTTTAAAAAAAAAAAAAAATCGAAGTAAGTGGATTTGTCACCCTTTTCAAGAGTGACTTTCTAAGAGAAGGGGGCTTCTTAATTATCTGAACGAGGTTTTTGTCTTAAGCCCATCTTGAGCCCCCTGAAAATGAATACAAAAAATGCTTTATATATAAATATATATAAGCATTATTTCTAGAGAGAGGGGCCAGAACTTTATTCTGATTTTCAGAAGCCTTTGCAAACCTTTTAAGAAACAGGTCTTTGGTTTTTGTGTTTGGTTTTTACTTGAAGTTTAGTTTGTACATAGTAAAGTGCCCAGGTGTAGGTGTTCAGCTTGATGCATTTTTATATGTGAATATTACTTTAAGGCTCTCACAGGTGACAGCTTAAATTTTAAAACATTCTGTCTTCTATTGTTTGGTTTGTTTTTAACAGCATTATGGATAAGAATAAGGAAACACCTTCCCTGGAGCCCCATGAGATGTTCCTGGGAGCCACCGTGTTAATTGTTAAAAGCCTTCTTCCTTCCTGTAGGAAGGACCTGCTGTGATCAGACGGGGGCCTGGCTCCCTCTGCCCACCCTCTCTTTCATTAGGCAGCAAAGGTCAGGCCAGAAAGCCTGATGGGCCTCCGCCCTGTCGCTAGTGGTTAGCCTGCTGTCTTTAGAAATGGGGAGTCAGGGGGACTTTTGGGGCTTCTTTCCTTCCTCCCCCACGGGTTGTGGCCCATTCAACCACACATCCCTTACCGTGCTTCTAATACCAGCGAGACCTGTTCTAACGCCACGAGCAGATGTGGTATCGTACAACAGCAGACCCAACTCGAGAAGTCCTGCCTTGAAGCCCAGCTTCACCATTTGCTAACCGTGTCCCCCCAGACAAATTATTTAGCTTCTCTGAGCCTGTTTCCCATCTCAAAGTGGGGGTGATGAGGATGCCTTTGTCCCGGGATTATGGAAGGGATTGAGTGAGATGGCGGACAGGAAGGCATCCGGCCCCGTGCCTGGAATCCAGTTGCACTTTGTCCTTCTTGATGAGTATTTTATAAATAAAGCCAGCGAGAGATTTTATTTTTTGTGTCATCAGATTTGGAATTCATGACTAAGAAATGTGTGTAGTGACTAGGTTATTAGTATGGCCGGCATCCCCTCATTAAAAAAGTAAAGCGTTCCTAGGTGGCTGAGTTTTGGAGTGTTTTTGTTTTATTTGTTTTCATTGTAGATCAGCAACCGCTGGAAGCTGGCAAGCCAGGTCCAGGTGCACAAGGAATCTAAAGAAACTGCCAAGGGGAAGGCAGCGGAGCAAACAGGTAGCCCTCACTTCCTTGTAACTCAGCCTGTCGGGGTGTCTATCAAAGAACAGGCCTCGTGTATCCTGTTGTTTGTTCAACAAAGTGTCAGTACGGCTGAGAACAAAGCACAGCCCCTGCCCTGTGGAGTGTGCCTTTTCCCGGGGGGTAGCGGACAGTGTACCCATAAATGTACGTTCTTTCCGATGGCAGGGAGACGGGTAGGAAGTGCTGGGGTGAGGGGTGGGGTGGCTACTTCTCTACGGTGTTTAGAGAAGGCAGTCGGATAAATGTGACATTGAGCAAAGACTGGCTGCTTCTAGGGGAAGAGTGGTCCCATGCTGGTGGCCCAGCGAGTCCAAGGCCCCAGGCAGTTGCTCACTGGGCGTGTGCAGAGAGTGGCCAGGAAGCCAGTGTGGCTGATGGGGAGAACAGGACCGTTGTATAAGGATGTGGCTTGTCCTCCGAGCAGGCCGGGAAGCTGTGGAGGGTCTGAGCAGAGCAGTGGCCTGCACTGACCAGAAAAGCTCACTCCGAGACTGTGGAGAGTCCAGCAAAGAGGGCAGGGGTGGGAGGCCAGGTGAGGGGCTGTTGGCTTGACCAGCATGGTAGCAGAGGTGGTGAGAAGTGGCCCGAAGCCGATGTGTACCCCATGGTGACCCGACAGCACTTGATGATGAGTTGTGTGTGTGGCACATAAGAGGAAGAAGGGGGCCGTGGGTGCCAGAAGGGCTGGTCCTGAGCGACTAGAAAGGCAGGGTGGCCAGCAACAGAGTGAGAGTGCACGAGGAGCCAGTTGGGGAAGTGGCTTTGTTCTGGTCCTTGACGTGTTTTGATTGCGGCCCCTCTGAGACCTCAGAGAGGCGTCACGTAGGCTGGCGGGTGTCCGGCTTGGGTTCTCAGGGGAGGGGCAGGTGGGCTTTCAGACAAGAGTGTAGGAAGAGCATCTGCGCCTGAGCTGCAAGGCGGCCATCCTTGAGGGGCGGGGGGCCAGCGCAGGAGACTGGGGGGCAGGGAGGGTGCCCCGGCTGTGGCAGCCACCGCAGTCGATGCAGCCAGATGCGGAGGGAGGCTTGGCTGCTGGAGACAGCAGCTCCACGGACCGTGCTCTCTTGCAGCTGCTCGGGACCAGGCCAAGGAAGAGTACAAAGCGACAGCAGAACAGGCCGTGTCTGTCCGACAGCAGGCTGCCGTACGTGCTGGCCCTTCTGCTTTCCCTTTTGAGAAATGAGCTGCCCCTGGTCACGGTCAGGATTTTCCCCGAATAGCAGGAGGGCTTGTCCTGTGCTTCAAAGTAAATGCTTCTACGTCTTTCTAGTTCATTTTGCTTGTCAAATAGTGCCTGCATTTCCCCTCAAAAACGTTTATATTGTAATTTCTCTTACATGATTTTTTGGGATGAATTTATGGTGAACAGACCGTACCCCTGAGTCTAGTGGTAGACAAGGTACTAAAGCTTATGCATATCCAAGCCTGTTGTGCCTTTCGTAAATGACCTGATGTCCCTCTCCACCGAGGAACGTGTCCCACCCGGTGCTAGCCCCGCCCAGGCTCACAGCCACCCGCACTTCTCTCCCTGTCCCCGAGCCCGTAGATGCCAGCACAGCAGGCCTAGAGGCTCGCGGGCCTGGCTGTCGCATCCACTCCCGTGCGTTCTTCCCACGGTGTGTTCACCTTACAGCTGGAAAGTGCCACCAAGAAAAGGGAGCGAACCACAAGTGACCCAAGGACCACAGAGCAGAAACAAGAAAAGAAGCGACTCAAAACTTCCAAGAAGCCAAAAGACCCAGATCCGCCAGAAAAGGATTTCACCCCTTATGACTACAGCAAGTCGGATTTCAAGGCTTTTGCTGGTGAGGCCAGGACTGGTGCCCTTTAAGGAATGTCTGGGCCTGTTAGGAGGGAGGAAGCCGTAGAGGAAAGAAAGCATGACCTGGGCACCGATGAAGCCCGAGAAAGACCCGGCTCTCACCCAAGCACTCTGAGAGCCATGCAGGGGAACCGCAGTGCGGGGACGGAAGGCACCGTTCCACCCCCACCCTCCTGGGCTGCAGTTACCTCGCCATGGCCTCGCTGGTCGTAGCGCAAGATGGCGTCCATTCTAATAGCGGCTCCATCTTTCCTCACAGTAGCTCGTGCCCAGAAACACATTTTCTCAGACAGACACACAAACACGGCAAGGAGTTTACGAAGAAACCTGACGCCCGGGGGCTGCTCTCTGGCCCCTTAGCCGGTGAGAGTCCATCTGCCTCGGAGGGGCTGCAGGCGGCCCTCCTGACGGTAGGGCAGCCTCCTTGGCAACACAACCCTTTGAGAGAGGGAAGGTAGGGCAGGATCGTCACCCCAGGGCCCAAGTGACTGCCAGTGGCACCTCCTGACGGGCACACAGAGACCAGACTGGATGTCCTTGGTGTAAGAGGAGCTAATGCTGTAGCCACCTGCCCCTGAGCTGAGAATAGATCTGTGAGAAATGAGCCTGGTGTTCGGGCTGCCCTTCCCTACTGGGAACACACCACGTGAACTGTTGTCAGCCTAAGTCCCTTCTCCTGCAGGGGGCGGCAGGGGAGCTGACAGCCCACCCTTTCTGAGCATCGTGCGCCAGCCCCGCGGTCAGCCCGTTGGGTATATAAACTCACGGACACGCTCACTGGCATCTCTCTTCTCTCACCTTCCAGGAGACAGCAAACCGAAACCTTCTTCCCAATTTGATCCAAATAAGCAGACCCAGCCCGGCAAGGTAAGAAATATACTTGATGTGGAAAATTAATGGGATCGTATATGTCAACTAGGCTTTGATTCCAAATTCAAAAAACAAAATACAAGATACCATTAAAAAGAAAAATCTTCTTGAAAATTCTCTCCTGCTCGTGGTGCTTTTTTTTCCCCTCTTCCTTTGCTGGGAAGACGGCCTGGCTAGGAACCCTCTTCCTCTGCACATCCTTTCCCTCACCTCATTTCTCCCCAAGTACAGACAATACCTACCAGCTATTCCAGCAATAAAAATGAACTTTTAAAGAGGTTGTGAAGGCTGGCGTGTGGTTTGAAGGGGTGTTTGCTGTTCACTGCCATGGGAATTACAGCTACAGGCCACAAACACTCCCTCGGGCGCCCGCACAAGCCTGCATCTGCCCCTGTGGGCGTTGCTGCCAGGCGGGGCCAAACGTGACCGCAAGTTTGGCATGCGGAGGCTGAGGCCTGTGCGGAGCCCTCCTGTTCCTTTGGGAGCTCGTCCGGACGGCCTCGCCTTCAGAAGCACCCAGAAAGGTCCATTTGCAAGAAAACCAGTCACACTGGTGGCACTGGAGTCTTGGACGGGCCAGCTGGGCTCCTGTGTTGTTTCCTGTGTGTGTCCTGTGGTCAGGTTGTCCCTCGGCTGAAATGGCTTTTTATCTTTTCAGAAATGCATTGCACCCAAAAAACTGAAACAGTCGGTGGGAAACAAAAGTATGTCCTTTCCAACCGGAAAGTCAGACAGGTATGTGGGGGAGGCTGGCGTACGGGCTCACAGGGCCCAGCTGGAAAGCCTCAGAGAGGCTCTCTTGCCCAGATCCCTCTCTGTCGGTCGGGCAGCTGAGATAGGAGGAGGGGAGGGCCTTGCCAAGTGCCATCCACCTGACGGTCCCTGCGTCCCAGGACTCAGATTCCTGTCCCTCACCGCCTGTTAACCAACCATACAGCTTCCCGGGGTCACCTCCGAGCAAATAGACTTGAAGTTTTCCCAGATCTTCCCATTTCTGAGGAGTGAGGGAGAAAAAAATCAGGAAGTAAATGTGGGTCCTCATTTAAGAATATTTTCATTAAAAACATGAAACCCTCATCCCCAGGGCAGAGCCTGAAACCAGAGGATTCACCCCTAGGGTGTGGCCTGATGAGGAGGGAATCTGCCTTTAGATCTTGATGAACACAGCCACCCTCGTGGGGCCCCAGAGCGCTTCCCCAGTCCCCTCTTGTCTGCCAGAGTGTGAGGGACATGCTGCTGCCAAGCTCAGTTCTCCAGGAGCCCTGGACGAACCATGCCTCCCCAGTTGTGCGTTATTGAGGTCTGCAGCATTTTGTAAACCGGCTGAGAGCAAACCTCCAGCCCAACTGGGAGAAGCAACTTTTCTGTTTTCACACTGTCTCTCTCTGCAGGGGTTTCAGGCACAGCTGGCCAAAGAGATAGTGGTGGAAGAGACCCTTGGAATTCCCCGGTGGACTGGAAGCACCAAATGGTGGTGCAGGTTTTGTACAGACTCATTTTTAAACCATTAAAAATAATTCTTATTGGAAGAAAGCGGATTCCTGACTTTTCCTTTGCTGCCACCTCAGTTCCGGCGGGAGAAGACATACCCCACCCCCACCCCCGTTCGGATCCCCAGCTTCGGCTGTCTGTGGGTAAGTGCACCCTGGAGGACGCTGCGATTTCTGGAGAAATCCACAGTCACCCCTGAGGGGGAATGCAGGAAAGCCTCCTGTGACTCAGAAGAGGGCGGCCTCCACGAGGCAGGGAGCACTGACTCTGCATTTTCCGGGGGGTCTGTGGGCCATGTTACCTCCTTCCCGTGCCCTCAGGTCATGTCAGTGAAGCTGCAGGGTACAGACGCCCTCAGGGAGGTGGCTGGTGCAGCTTCGGAGCCACTGCGGCCTGGAGGCCGGGTTCCCTCCCTCTTCCTGTCTCGCTCCCTTTTGTTTCTTTTTAACGTTTTCCCCAATTGGAAAAGTAATGGCACGTTCACTGACGGAATGAGGAAACGAGAAAAATTACATCTGCAATCCTTCCACGCGGAGAGAAACTTTCACACCTTGGTATCAAGGCTTTGTACCACATGTTTGTTCATTTCCAAACTTGGATTCATGTTTCTACAGTTTTTCACACTGAAAAAGTTTTTATCTTTCCTCATTCCAAAATTCCTTCTAGCTCACCATTTTTGAACATTTAGATTTCCATTTTTGTATTAATAATGTAGCATTGAATTTCTTCAGAATTCCATATGATTTTAGTCCTGGGATGGGCTATTAAATTCAGAAAGCACAAAATACCATTATTTTTGTTTTCACAAATACTCAAACAAGGAGCCTATTTTCTTAAAAGTTTTTCTCACAGATGATTGGGAGGGCTGGCTGCGTGCAGTACCCTGAGGGGCCACGAATCCAGACATCGCTGCCAGAGAGCAGTTAGTCAAGCAGAACAGCAGAGAACAGCCCAGGCCCCAGATGGGCTGAAGTTTGGACTAGTTGGGACTAGAATGGTTGCAACTGACAGAAAAGGCAGACTCTCGGTGACTTAGCAAAACAGAGGGTTTTTTCTCTCTCTCTTCAGTCCTAGTTAGTCCAGAGCTTAGTGCGGCAACTGGCAATTCTCACTCTGGCCCTTACTTGGGGGTCTACCACCCTCGACTGGAACCCAGGTCTTCCACCTCATGGGCTGGGTAACTGGCCCAGCTCCATCCATCACATCTGCATTCCATTCAGCTGGAAGGAGGGGAAGAGATGCACACCCAGTCTCCCTTGAAAAAGATACGGCCTGTGTCCACTTCCCACTGGCCAGCACATAGTCACATGCCACAGCAGAGGCTACTGGGAAAGTCATTTCAGTGTCCACGGGCCCCCAAAAGTCCAGGGTTCTGGTGCAGAGCTGGGAAAGAGCAGACACAGAGGCACAGTAAGCAGTCTGCCCAAACATGGTGGAGTCTCTGCTAAAAAAAAAAAAGGTGGACAGATGGGAATTTTTAAGAGCGAGAAATGGTTTTCTACTGAGGAGGCTTCACGAAAAGTACATTTGGTTTGGACCTTGAAGAGTAAGGGAGAAAGTCCAGAGAACCTTTTAATTAGTGCTACTCCAGAGTGTGGACTTCTGCCAGAGACCTGCAGGGAGCTGAACCCCGGGCTCCACCCCATACGTGCCAAGCAGGAGGGAGGGCCGGTGGCCTGGGAAGCCGGGCGCAGCAAGCTCTCCAGATGATTCCCCTGCTGGCTGAAGTCTGAGAACCACTGGATAAGCGTGGCAGTGCGCCCCAGGCCTTGCTGAGTGGGCCACGGCAGGCTCACCACGGGCCAGAGGTGACATGAGAACAAAGACAGTATATTAAGTTTCTTAGAGAAGTAAGGTGATTCCTTGTCCTTTACTTGGAAATGACCCTTACTAGTTTTGTCTTTGTGGCAATGTTTTGTGTTTGTTTTATAAAAAGATGAGGACTGTAGACAGTACTAGTCGAGGTCTTTGTAAATGTCCTTCCTTGCAAAAGAAAGAGTTGGCAACCTGATGTCCATCCCCAAATGTGTTTTTGAAATTTTACTGGTCCCCGAAACCAGAAGTCCAGGACTCCTGAGCCACGGGATGGAGATGAGAGCCTTGGGGCTGTTTGGGGAACAGCTGTAGTTCCCTTCACTGGAGTTTAAGGCCATGGGGGGAGCACTTGGATCCCCAGGGCCCCGGGAGGATGGGTGAGTGTCCCAAGGGCCGTGTGTCCGAACGGCCGTGGAGGATGGCGCTGTGCCCTGGGAGAGGGTGTGGCAGGGCCAGCGGGCTTGGGGGTGGAGAGAGAATTGATGGGGAGAAGGGCTCTTTGCTCCAGGAGGCACAGTGCTGTTGGTGGTACCTTAGCTTGCCAGAAACATTTTCAACCAAGTAATCCCACACCGTGGCCAAATTCATTCTCACTCACAGCCAGCCCCATCTGCCTGGCTGAACACAGTGCCTGCAACAGGACTCAGGTGCGAACTGCTGAACGTCTCTCAGTGACAGACACACGCTGCAGCCTCTGCCTTGGACAGCCCGCCTTCGCCCGCCTCTCCCCTCTCCCGGTGGCTAAATCATCTACATCTTAACAGATTGGGATAGTTGACCCACTAGACAGTAATGCTTTCCCACTGAATCTTAAATGCACGTGGGTCTGAATTCAAGGAAACGTTTCATCCTGTACCTTGGTTTTCTGCATCCTGATGTTCCGTATCCGTTGTGAGTGTAACCGGGCAGTGTTGTGCTAGCTGGCTACTTCTGGCTGAACCACTGCTTTTGCTCCTTGTGATCTAAAGCTGAGTGACATTTACGGGATCATGGCCCTGGACATCTAGGGACTTTTCTGCCTGCATTTGGGCCTTTGTTTCCTCTGGACTGGGAAGGTCTGAGCTACTGCTTATACACACCATCCCAGAAATCCCATTCACTGTTGGTGTTGAGGCCAAAACCGTGGTTTCACCTCCTCTACAGGAGGGCAAGAGGTGTCATTTATGGTCCTTCTCCGCTGAGGATATACGTGCTGGTGCAGCTTTGTTCAGCTTGTGGGAGGAATGGGATGGATGGACTTCATCTTCCACTGCCCCCACCCCCACCTTGCAGTGCCCCTGGAATGCCAGGGCCCCTGTCTGGTCTCGGCTGTGCAATCCCTGGAAGGCGGCCAAGACAGCTGACTACGAGGTGCCTGGACCAGCGCCCGAGCCTCCAGCGTCAACTCAGCCGGCTACGGACACCATCCCTAGTCTCATGGAGCTTCCAGTCTGGTTCAGGGGACACACAAGTGAACAGGCCATCACAGCTCAGAGGTGTAAGTGTCGGTGGAGGAAGTACAGGGCTGAACGCAGGCAAGCCTGGGTAACTGGACAGAGGGGTGGACTGTCTCTTACCTGAATGACCTCGGGTCTCGAAGCAGCTCCCTATGAGCCATCTCCGAGCAATTCTTTTATTGTCTTGGCTCACCTTCCCCCGAAAAGCAGCTTAAAATCAACCAAGACACATTGCTGCTGTAAGCCTTGAGGCTTGCACTGATAAACACTAGTGTGTTATTCATCTGAGGTTACAGAGAACATGCTTCCCACCTCCAAGTGGAGGCTGCGGAACGTCAGTCAAAAAACATCCCTGTCATGTCCCCAGTAGCTTATACCAGTTTCATCTCCCTTCCCTGGCATGCGAAGAACTATGCGTGTAGAGCAATTAGCATTTAATATTTGGTAATTAGCATGCTTAATGTGATTCAGAGAAGTTCCTTGACATTTTTCTAAAAACAGCACGTTCCCGCCCACCCTTCAAACAGCAAAGCCGTTTGTTTAAAAAAAAAAAAAAAAACCGCGTGCCAGTCTTATTTGGTGCTGAATATGCATGTGTTGGCCTCTTCCGGGGCACTGCTGGTAAATTTAGAAACTCGCTTAGAAAAGAACTCCTTATCCAGCAGCCGCACGGCTCACGGATTGGAGGATCGAAAGAAAATGGCAAGATCTCCCTAAAGTCAGGGAGCTGTGTTGGTCCTTTTCAAGTAAATAAAAACCCTCAGTGAGCCCCTGACGAGCCACACGCTCCGTTCAAGTCCAACAAGGAGCCACATTTGGGGACGCGGCGAGAGAGACATTCTACCCCACCGCCCCGGCGCAACCACGTAACTCTGCGCCCGACAGTGTAGCCGCCTGCTCCGGGTTCTGTAGCCCGAAGGCTCCAGCCGGCGGCCCGCTCGTCCCAGCGCTCGGAAAGTCCGCGCCGGGCACCCCCTCACTACCTCTCTGCGGCCCTCGGCGCCTCCCGGACCCCAGAAACGGGACAGGGCCCTGGGGGCTGTACCGCCCGGCCAACGCAGGGCAGGGGGACGGAGCCGGATCCCCTCCGCCGGCCCGGCCCGCCCCGAGCCGGAACCCGGGCCCGGCAGCCCGGCCCCGGCCCCCACGTGGCCCCTCGGAGCGAGCCGCACTACCCTGCTGCCGCCGACGGACGGTCCGCCGCAGCCACTGGGCACCGCGCTCTGGACCGGCGGCCAATGAGCGCGCTCCGACTGCCGGCGAGGGCGGGGCCTCGGGGGTCGCCGCGCGCCCCGCGCTGGCGCCTCCATTGGTGGGGTTGGGTCCCGCCCCCACCAGTGGACCCCGCCCCTCCGGCCGCGTTAGGTTGCCGCTCGGCGGCGGGCGGAGCTGGTCCCGTTGTGCTGCGGCTCCGCGCGGCCTGCAGTCCCGGGCCCGCGCCCCGCGCCGCCCGCCCGCCCGCCCGCCATGGAGCCCGGCCCCGACGGCCCTGCCGCCTTCGGCCCCGCTGACATCCACGAGGGCTGGTTCCGCGAGACGTGCAGCCTGTGGCCCGGCCAGGCCCTGTCGCTGCAGGTGGAGCAGCTGCTACACCATCAGCGCTCGCGGTACCAGGATATCCTTGTCTTCCGCAGGTACCACCGCCGGCCCGGGCCCGCGCCCCCGAGCGTGCGGCGGCCCTCAGCCCAGACCGCCCGCTGCCCGCCGCCCCGGAGCCAGCCGGGGCTCCTCCTGCCCCGGTCTCAGCCCCGGCCGCCCCTCTTCCTTCCGGACCCCTGTCTTGCGCCCTTTACCTCCGGACGCCCCCCCCCCCCGGCCCGTGGGCCGTCTCTGTCCCCGCCCCACCCCCTGCAAAACTGTCAGAAGTTCTGGGGAACTAGGCCCCTCCCCTCCCGAGACCCCCTCCCGACCCTGCATCCCGTCTCCCTGCGCAGGAGGCTGGCGTTTCGGGCGGTCCTCTTGGGCGGGGAGGGAGCCGGAGTCTGCGCCGGCCCCACGCGCCGAGCTCCACGTGTCAGCCCCGGACACGTCAGAGCCGGGACCCTGAGTCCACCCCCACCCCCCACCCGGCGGGCCTGCCTGGCCATCCTCGCCACGTGTCACCCCCAGCACTCACCCCTGGGACCCCTTGGCAGGCTGGGGGAGATTCTTCTCACCGGGGGCGAGTGGGAGAGCACTGCCCCCACTCCAGAGGACCCAGGTCCCTGACTGTCACTCCTGCCTTCAGTAAGAGCTACGGCAACGTGCTGGTGTTGGACGGTGTCATCCAGTGCACGGAGAGGGACGAGTTCTCCTACCAGGAGATGATAGCCAACCTGCCCCTCTGCAGCCACCCAAACCCACGGAAGGTATCGCCGCTCCCGCCAGGGTTCAGCCCCGAGCCCGGAGATAGGAAGCCCACTGCTCAGTGCCCCGCAGAACAGTGCAGGAGGCTCCAGCTGTGCCCATGCTCAGCCCAGGTGCTTCCTAAATGGTTGTCAGAAAGTGCTAGCAAGAACCGGGGAAGTAAGTGGGGCGAGTGGCCCACTTCACAAGGGGTGGGGGCCGCCACGGCCTCTGAGGAGCAAACAGTTCTGGCTGAGGCCTGCTTCATAAGAAGGAGCAGCCCTGGGAGGAGTTTCCAGGAAAAGGGGACACCTTGTGACAGGTTCCTGAGGCAGGAAAGCATTTCTGAGAGTAGCAAATGAAGTAATGAGGTCTGTCTGTGCATCTGAGGAGTTGAGAAACCTACCCTGTTGGGATGGTGTTGTGTGAGGGCATCTGCCCCGTGCGGGCCCGGGCCCCCGAGTCCTGCTGGAGCCTCTTTGGTGGGGCCGGTGCTCAGGCTCGGGGCTGTGCTTCTGAATGATCCTGCCCCTCCTAGGTGCTGATCATCGGGGGTGGGGACGGAGGTGTCCTGCGGGAGGTGTTGAAGCATTCCTCCGTGGAGTCTGTGGTCCAGTGTGAGATTGATGAGGTGAGTGCCGGGCTGTGGGTTCGAATCCCAGTTCCGCCCTGAATTGGCTGTATACCCTTGGGCGAGTCGCTCAACGTTGCTCGGCCTCTTTGTTCATCTCAAAAACGTGTTGGGAGGATTCGGTAGGAAAACTGGGTAGCAAAGGGCCTGGCACATAGTAGGTGTGCCACGATGCTGGTTCTTAGTAAGACTAAGCTGGTTTTTACGTCAAGTCCCAGGCAAGACCCAGGAGCATTGCAACTACTTGTGTGTCTACACTTTACGCTCGGCACGTTTTTAATGAGCATCTTTTACGTGGCAGCCAATGATCTAGATGCTGGTGGTAGAGTGGTGAATGGACAGGTCCAGTCCCTGCCCCCTTGAAGTTATATTCTAGTGAGGACGAGTCCCGATGAAGGCACGGCAGGCGCAGGGCATGAAAGGAAAAAGCAGGCTCAGAGCTTAGGGGTGAAGGCTGGTCAGTGCTTGCCTCAAAGAGATGGGTTTCAGCTGAGGCCTGGATGAGAAGCAGCTGGCCATGTGGAGGCAGGGGAGGTCCTCTTGGTGGAGGCTGGACTCCCCTTCCTCTGACCCAGCAAGAAAGTCACTCGGATGGGACGGTTTGGTCCGGGGACAGAGAACGGGGATGGTGAGGCAGGAGCCAGCCCTCCATGATGGAAGGCGAGGCAGCAGAGTACCGGGTTTCCACAAAATGAATGGCTTGCCCAAGTGACCAGAGTATTAGAGGGAGGGCTGGAGGGCCCTCAACCCCCACGGCCCAGCCGGGTCCCTCCTCCCTCCCCAGGACGTCATCCAGGTCTCCAAGAAGTTCCTGCCGGGCATGGCCGTGGGCTACTCCAGCTCCAAACTGACCCTACACGTGGGCGACGGTTTTGAGTTCATGAAACAGAACCAGGATGCCTTCGACGTTATCATCACTGACTCCTCAGACCCTATGGGTAAGCAAGGCAGGGGCCTTGGGCCCCGGGCAGCCACCGTCCAGAGGCCAGCCTTCCCACTGGGCCCACAGCTGGTTTGCAGAGCGGAGGACAGAGGGGTCCAGAGTGAGAGCTGCACCTTCCCCTTCTTGGTCGCTCCCCTCCCCACCCCAGACCTGGCTCAGCAGAGGAGGGAGAGGATGCTGCTGCCCAAAGTTACGAGTTGACTAGGGACCTGGAGGAGAGTGGGGCTCTGGCCTTGGCCCATGGAGGCCCCAGCTTCCTCTTCAGTCTCCTCTCTGCTCTTAATAGGCCAGCATCGGGGTGAGGGGTGGGACCTAGTCTCAACCCAAGGCCCAGGGTGCAGAGTTCCCTGACACAGTGGCAGTGAGGACCCCCCCCACAAGGAATGGAATGGAAACGTGGAGCCCCCTCAGATACTGGGACAGTGGATCCCTGCGCTCCTCAAAAGCACCGTCTTTGTGGTTGGTTTCTGGATCCACAGACCGGGGTTCAAATCCCGGCCCGGGTTGGGAGGTCTCAGCCGGAGTGTTCACTGTCCCTTGTCCCACCGGTGCAGGCCCTGCAGAGAGTCTCTTCAAGGAGTCCTATTACCAGCTCATGAAGACGGCCCTCAAGGACAATGGCGTCCTCTGCTGCCAGGGTGAGCAGGCCAGCGTGGGGGGCCGCGGGGGGCGGGCAGGCGGGGCAGCCCTCCAGCGTGGGCAGGGTGAGCAGGCTTCCAGCATGGGAGTAGGGGCGGGGCAGCTGGCTGGCCGGCCGGCCTGCTGGGGCTGATGCCCCCCTGCTCCCCACACAGGCGAGTGTCAATGGCTGCACCTGGACCTCATCAAGCAGATGCGGCAGTTCTGCAAGTCGCTCTTCCCCGTGGTGGCCTATGCGTACTGCACCATCCCCACCTACCCCAGCGGCCAGATAGGCTTCATGCTGTGCAGCAAAAATCCTGTGAGCTGCGTGCCCTCCCGGGGGCCGGAGGGGGGGCAGGCGGGCACCGAAAGCACTTCCCTGATGCCCGCATCCCCTGTCCCCAGAGCACCGACTTCCAGAAGCCCGTGCAGCCTCTGACACAGAAGCAGGTGGAGCAGATGCAGCTGAAGTACTACAACTCAGACGTGCACCAGGCCGCCTTCGTCCTGCCCGAGTTTGCACGCAAGGTGAGCCGCCTGCCGGCCGGGGCCACAACCAAGGAGACTCGGGGCCTCCCGAGCCCCCACATGACCCAGCATCCTCCTGACGAGGCCTTCTGTCCCACCAGGCCCTGAATGATGTGAGCTGAGCCCAGGCGCCCCTGCTGACACCGCCCAGGACCTCAGGCCAGGGAGCCTCCAGGGCGCCTGGGCGCGACGAGCCCTGGACGAGACCCCCCGCCCCCCGCCCCGCCGGTGTGCCCACCAAGCAAGTGTTACAGGCCCCAGAATGCTGCCCGGGCTGCCCTGCTGGGCGGACTGTCTCTCTGTCGATGTGGCGTCCAGCCTCCAAGCCTCTACCAGCTGTGTACAGCACCTTCTCCACCTTCTGTCGCCCTCACTCACCAAACACGTGTATTTATAACAAATTCCGAATCGTGTGTCCCCAGACCTTGAATGGGCCCAGGCAGGTGCCACATCAGCCAGTGTTGGACGTTCCTATGTATTGGGCTCGGAGCTGACCCCAGCGTCTGGCCTCCAGGTATCCGCCACGTGTCGGTGAATAGGCAGACCCGGCCCTTCTGTGTCGCCTGGGACTGGCCCCTTGACCTCTGGCACCAGGGGACAAATCTGTACCAAGACACTGCTGTAGTCATTCCTTCACCAAGCCCCACAGAGGGTGGAGATGACAGACCCCTGGGGCAAGGGCTGTGGGGTTGAGAAGATCATGGTGGGGTCACTCAGGGGCTTTGTTGTCTCAGAAGAATTCGGGTCACTCACAGGGTTGTCAGGTCCCATCCTGGGGGTTCAGGGCGATGCTGGATGGGACTCCAGAGGCGGCTGGCTGGTGCGTGGTTGGTGTCCGGTTACTTGGGCCTGTTTAAGCACATCAGGTGCCCTGACTTGGCTCAGGATTCAGACTTAGGTTCAAATCCTGCCTGCCAACCCATGAGCATGCTCTGGTAAATTCTCAGAATTACCCCCCAAGTGTTGAGAGGTGGAGAAAGCAGGTGTGGGTGGCCGTACCAGGGCTCCGTGGGCACAGGACTGTCCCCTCTCCAAGGTCCTGAACCTCCATCCTCTGCCCCACAGGCACCTCACCCTTCCCAACAACCAGGACTGAGGCTCTCCTGGGAGGAGAAGAGCCACCATAACAGGGTGCAGGTTGGGGAAGGGGGCCTCCAGCCCACTCTTGTCTCAGGGTCTGCAGGAAAGGGCCCTGCTCTCTAGAAAAGCTGACCTCACCAACCCCTTTCTCCACCCTGGACAGAAGCACTGCCAGAGGATGGGTTGACCTGGAAGACTTGGCAGGAAGGGGACAAGGGAGTGGCCCCGGCAGGGAGGTGGGGTGCTAGAATACCCCCGACCTGCACCTGCCCTGCGCAGCTACCTTGGACCTGAGAGTTTCCAGGGGGCCTGGAACTGCAGTCATCATGGGGCAGGGGAACAAGGCTCCAGCTGCACGGCCCACTTCTTGAGTGGCATCAGGGAGGTCACTTGCCCGCTCTGGGCTCCACGTACCCCACCCCCAGCCCCTCACTGGACTTGGAGCACCTTCTGACATGTGATTGCAAGTTAACTTCACCATTCCACCACCCCCCAACTCTAGAACAATCTTACACCCAGGCTTGGGGGTGAACATGGTTTCCCCAGGTCTCCCCACTCCTGGGGAGACGAGGTAGGGTCATGATGTGTGGGTCACACGGCAGAGTGTCCGTTAAAGGAAGACGTGGTGGCTACTTATGAGGCCCTGACCCAACCCAGGTCTCCTTCCTTAAACTTTCCAGCTGCTCGTGAGGAAGGTAGATGACATGCCCAAAGCCACACACCTAGTAAGCACACGGTGGAGGACACCAGGCAGCCGGCCTTTGGAGAGCCACTCCACTCGACCTGCCCTGCGTGCCTCCTCTGCAGCTCAGCCCAAGCACCCTTGGGCCCCAACAGGGACATCACCAGACTTCCACTCTTCTCCCCCAGCTCATCTTACGAAGCTCCAGGAAGGTCCATCCCTAGGGTGACGCCAGGAATGCTGCTGGCAGGGGCTCTGGGCCTGAGTCTGAATCTCAACTCTGCCTCCCCATTGACTGTGGCATTGAGCCGCTCACAGCTCCTGGCTTGCTTGCCTTGTCTGTCAAGTCTCTGGGAGCAATGGTCCTCACCTGTGACAGGCTCCGTTAAGCAGCGTGGGTCATGTGGTGCTCGTGCAACTAGTGGGAATCAGGACTGCCTGTCAGGGCAGAGGAGGGGAAGAGGAGGCCCCAAGTTGTTGAAAGAGAGGGGTCGTTGGGGAAACAAGGATGCCTGACCTGGACGTTGAGGTTGTCTCGGTGTAAATCCCTCCACTTCCCCAACTTTTAGTAAAGCCTCCCTGAAGGGGTGCACATTAAGGACTAGCGCTGGACCCCACATCTAGACAGATGTGATGGAGACACGGACTGATGGCCTGAAGCAGAAGTGGGGCACTCTGTGCAGGCGTGGCCCGAGCCCCGAGGTCCCAGAAATCCCAGAGAGGGTCGTGAACAGGCCCTGCCTGTGGCATCGAGGATAAAATCGATCCTGTCTAGAGCTTCTTGGGTTTTGTTGTTATTTTAAGTAAGCTTTATGCCCAACATGGGGCTCCAACTCACGACCCCAAGATCAAGAGTCGCATGCTCTAGTGACTGGGCCAGCCAGGCACCCCCTTGCCTAGAGTTTGGAAGTTATTTATCGAAGCTAGCGCTGCCCTGGTTTAAGGATTCCAGTAGTTGCAGGTGGATCATTAGAAGGAAAATGGCGGCCCTCCTCAGCCACTTGGCTTCCTGCAGAGCCAGCCACGTGTACCTCTCCCAGCTGATGGTCCTGGTATTTACCTGCACGTCTGTATCCTCTTGTCTTACCGGGTTTTAGCTTGTCGGTTTCAGTCATAATCTGTTGGCTTGCCACTAGGGAAGCTGAGGATTTAGTTCTTTCCTTCCCTGACCCAACCACACTCAACAACGACATGATCACCTCGGTCAGGGCCATGTTCAGCGTTGGTGCCATCACATCTCTGTAAACACCGCTCTCGGCCCGGACTCGAGTCTATCCCCCGTGCAGCTGCTGCTTGCCCCTAGAGGTGTTTCGCATTTGCTTAATTTGTAATAAATTCATCACCAGTTTAGCCTCGAACTTTTTACCAAATCTTTTTTTTTTTTTTTTTTTAAGATTTTATTTATTTATTTGACAGAGAGAGACACAGCGAGAGAGGGAACACCAGCAGGGGGAGTGAGAGAGGGAGAAGCAGGCTTCCCGCGGAGCAGGGAGCCCGATGCGGGGCTCGATCCCAGGACCCTGGGATCATGACCTGAGCCGAAGGCAGACGCTTAACGACTGAGCCACCCAGGCGCCCCATTTTTACCAAATCTTGAAAGCTTTTTTTTTTTTTTTTTTTAAGATCTCTGGACTCAATACATGTCATGAGGATCTGGACAGAATGCTAATCAATTTTTTGGTTATGAGATCCTAGTATCCAGCACATTATAACTCATAGTCAATTCACGATCACACTGAATTGGAAATTTCACTAATAGGAAATATTAATATACATAATATGCATTTCTCCATTATGATTTATACCAGAAAGTATATAACACTCTCATTTAAGAAACAAAAACTACGGAAAAAGTTTTTTTAAATCTAGACTCTACGAGTGTTCTGTCCTGAGCATTCTGACTACCCCCAATGGAACTCCCTATCAGAAGTCTTGTTCCTTGGACTCCATATCTTCCTGTTTCTTGGTTTACTCCCTTGTCTGGGTGGAGCATATTCTGTGGTAACTTTCTGAGGAAGGGGACAGGGGATGCAAAGTTTTACAACTCTGACACCGATGAAATGTCTTTGTTCCATCTTCGTGCTTAATTGGTGGGTATAGAATTCGGATGGGTATAGAATTCTATGTTGGAAATCATCTTCCTTTAGCATTTTGGGATTTGCTCTTTTCCATTTTTATAGATTGTCTATTGCTGTGTTGAAGATTAGCCCAGACATAGCAGAGTGATGTCTTTTCTGTGGGTCAGGATTTGGGAAGTGGCTTAGCTAGTTGATCCAGCCTAGAGTCATTCGTAAGGTTGCAGTAAAGCTGTAGGCCAGGGCTGCAATCACCTGACCTTAACTGGAGCTAGAGGATCAGCTTCCCAGGCGGTTCCCTCACGCGACCAGCAAATCACACCGGTGGTTGCTAGGAGGCCTCAGTTCTTCCCCATGCGGACCTCTCCATAGGGACACTGAGTGTCCTCACAACATGGCGGCTGGCTTCCCAGAGCAACGGATCCCAGAGAGCCAGATGGAAGTTGCAGGGTCTTATATGGCTGAGCCCCAAAGTAACACACCACTTCAGCCATATCCCACCCACAAGCCTTACTCCGTTTGAGAAGAGACTGCGTACAAGGGTGTGAGGACCCCAAAGCAGGAATCTTTAAAGGCCATCTTGGATGCTGGCTTCTAGTTTCTGGTGTTGTTTGGGGAGCTCTAAAATAATTCTTTTCCTGATATTTTGTATGCGGATTGTTCTGTTTTCTCTCTCCTCTCTCAGTTTGTAGAAAAAATCATTTTTCTCTCGAGCCTTTTGAGATATGATGTGTAAACTTCTATTTTCATCTATTGTTCTGGGCACTGGGGACACTTTCAGTCAACAAACTCATGTTCTGTTTGGGGACATTTCTTTGCATTCTTTTCTTTATAATTTCCTCTCCTCTATTTCCTTTATCTCTGTCTGGAATTCCTCTTCTTCAGTCTTCGACATACGGTACAAATCTGTTAATGTCCTCATCTTTACTGTTTTTCACTTCTTTCCTGCTCTATTTTCTGGAAGATTTCTTCCATCTTATCTTCCAAATATTTGATTGAGCTTTTCATTTCTATCATACTTTTTATTTCCCGAAACTATTCTTTGTTCTCTGAATGTTCTTTTTCTTTTTTTAATTTTTTTTAAAGATTATTTATTTATTTATTTGACAGAGAGAGAGACAGCGAGAGAGGGAACACAAGCAGGGGGAGTGGGAGAGGGAGAAGCAGGTTCCCCGCTTAGCAGGGAGCCCAATGTGGGACTTGATCCCAGGACCCTGGGATCATGACCTGAGCCAAAGGCAGACACCTAACGACTGAGCCACCCAGGCGCCCCCTTTTTATTTTTTTTTAAAGATTTTATTTGTTTATTTGTCAGAGAGAGAAGGAGCGTGGCAGGCAGAGGGAGAGGGAAAAGCAAGCTCCTCACTGAGCAGGGAGCCTGATGCAGGACTCGATTCCAGGACCCTGGGATCATGACCTGAGCCGAAGGCAGCTGCTTAACCGACTGAGCCAACCAGGCACCCTGAATGTTCTTTTTAAGTAGTTTCCTGTTCTTGCTTCTTGTTCTTGCTTTTCTTTTCCCTCTGAAGATGTTAATGATTATTTCACTTTGGTTTGGGACATTTTCCCCTCCCTACTTTGTTTCTGTACTTTTTGGTTGGTTGGCTGATTTAGAAGACTCTCTCTCGTGTCTGAGGTTTTCCTTGAATGTTCTGCTCATATGTAAGAGTGGGGACTAAAAAGCTATTTGGAAGCTCTGAGCACATGACTGGGGCTTGTCCGCTGAGTTTTCACCCCAGGAGATGTGGCTGAGCCATTTGCCGGGAGAACCTTCCAAGTCAGTGTCCTCAGGCCCTTCCTCCTGGACTGGCCACACTTGTCCAGCAACAAGGGAGAAGCCTGCCTGGGGGGCTGCCTGGTTCTAGGAATTGAATCGGGAGGACAGCTGGGGCTGTCAACATTCAGTCTGTCTGCTCAGCACTGTTTTCTGGCTGTCCCTCCCTGCTCAGCGGGACTTAGAGTTGCTTTCTAGAGGGCAGTTTTCACCTGTCCGTCTGTTTCCAGCTTTCAAAATGGTGAGGCTGCCTCCTCTCCCATATCCCCCATCCTCGTGCACACATGTGTTTTTAAAAATTCTCTTTCCCATCTTGCGTAGGGAAAAAGTAGATGCAGGAGGGAGGGAGCAAAAATAGACGCATCCCCAAGTCTCCCCAGAAGCCATCATTGTCTTGATCATTGTCATTGCCCGCCCCCCCCCCCCCCCGCTGGCCTTGGAAGTCACACACTGAGGGAGGGAACACGGAGGTTAAGGGTAAGGGACAGAGCCAGGATTTATTCTGGGGCTGTGTCGCTCAGGTCCAGCTCCTGGCTCCCGGAGCGACCTCCCCTCACTGCCTGACACTCGGGGCAATCCGGAGTCATGGGGTCAACTCCCAGAATCCCAGGGTCAGGGAGGCTGGGGGCAGGGCCAGGCATTGGACAAACAGACCAAAGGTGAGACACCGTGCGGCTCCAGACCGGGCCTGGCCAGCTGGACGGGTGCACAATGAGGTGAGTGGGAGCCCCCCACCGCCTCCCCGGCAGGGAGGGGCGAGGGGTCAGAACAGGGCTCCTCACCCGCCCCCCTGCCGCCGCCCTCAGGCTGCTGGTCTTCCTGGGCTTGCTGTGGGGCTGGGCAGCCACACTCCCCGGCCCACAGTGGCCTGAGCCCGTGTTTGGGCGCCTGGCATCGCCTGGCTTCCCCGGGGAGTACGCCAACAACCAGGAGCAGCGCTGGACCCTGACGGCACCCCCCGGCTACCGCCTGCGCCTCTACTTCACCCACTTCCACCTGGAGCTCTCCTACCTCTGCGAGTACGACTATGTCAAGGTGCCGACAGCTGGGGGGGGACGACCCGGACCCTCTCGAGGGCTGGGGGACAGGGACCCCTGGGAGCAGGGAGGGAGGGAGCGAGTGCGGGCCTTGCGTCTCGCCCTCCCTCCCCGTGACCCCAACCCTACAGCTGAGCTCGGGGAGCAAGGTGCTGACCACGCTGTGCGGGCAGGAGAGCACAGACACGGAGCGTGCCCCCGGCAATGACACCTTCTACTCGCCGGCCTCCAGCCTGGACATCACCTTCCGCTCCGACTACTCCAACGAGAAGCCGTTCACGGGCTTTGAGGCCTTCTATGCCGCAGAGGGTGAGGCGAGAGGAGGCTGGGGTCCGGGGAGGGACGCGAGATGGCCCATCTGCCCACGGGGTGACTCTGTCTTAGGCCAGGCCAGCTCTCCCTTCGGTCCCCTCACCTCCCCGAGGCTGGGTTCCTGCCAAACCAGCGGGCGCAAACCAGCGGGCGAGGAGTCCAGCCCTCCGTCCAACACCAGCCCCAGGGCAAATATCAGTAACAGCCGTGACCCCTGCCCTCCGGCTGAGCCCGATGGTGTGCGGGGTGCTGAGCCAGGGACGTGCTCCTAGCGCCCCCCCGCCCCCCCGTGAGGCCAGGGCCCAGTGAGCCCCCCTCCGGATGGGAAGTGCAGCCCCACCGGCCTGAGCCCCGTTGAGGACACCCAGCCTGTGCTCCCTGTGCGTGGGCTTCCAGCCGAACACTTGGTTGCAGATAGGGGCTCCTGCAGGGACCAGCTGTGTGACCTCGGGCAAGTGGCTCCACCTCTCTGTGCTCCTCAGGAGGCTGCAGCAGGGTTTGCTGGAACCTGGGTCACAGCCCCGCTCCTTGGGCTTGACGGCTGCTTCCGCCCGCTGGCCGCCCATTAGCTGCGTGACTTCGAGCAGGGACACTTAACCCGTCACTCGTTTGAAAAAAGAGGGGTACTGACATCTTCCTCCAAGTGTCCTGAGGCGGTTATAGTGAGCCTCGGCCTGTTCGGTGCTTGGCCGGGCATCAGCCACTTCCAGACATGAGGAGACACCTGTTGGGTCAGCCGTGAGGCCGAGTCTGCTCCCGGGCCCCAGTACCGCCTCGGCTCCTCCCCCCTGACCCCCTGCCTGACCTGCCCCTCCCCCAGACATCGATGAGTGCCAGGTGCCGCCGGGACAGGCATCTCCCTGCGACCACCACTGCCACAACCACCTGGGTGGCTTCTATTGCTCCTGCCGCAGGGGCTACATCCTCCACAGGAACAAGCGCACCTGCTCAGGTGAGCCGCACCCGCTCAGGTGAGCCGGGGCTGGGGAAGGTATGGGGCGGACACTGCCCAGGCCAGCCCCCACCTTGGCCCAGAATACAGCCAGCTCCTAAAAGCCATAAGTGCTCTGCCCAGGGGTCTGGAGGGACCACTGACCTTGGCCTACTGGGCACTCCTCCTGGCAGGCTGTCCCCTCCTGGCAGGCTGTCCCCTCCTGCCATCTTTGATCTTCAGTCCCCTCCTGCCATCTGTCCATCGTTGACAATCCGGAATCCCTCCCCCTCCTCCGTTCCATCCTCGGCTCCCTCTCATGGGTCTTCAGCCCATCCCTTGGATCATATGTGTTGGGCCCCCACTATGTACCTACCGTGTCTGGGCTCTGGGCTCCTGCTACAGCCACCTCGCCCTCCTTGGGCTCCCAGGTTGGAGGAGTGGGGAACAGAGGCTCGGCTCACACAGGCTTCCCTGCACAAAACTTCCCAGTCGGGGCAGGGCGCGCTCAAGGCGGCTGGCTCCCCAGCAGGCCGACCCCTTTGGCCTCTACTGCCCGCACCCTCTGAGCTCCTGCCAGGTGCCAGGTGCCCAGATGTTCCGGAAACCCGGGGTGCCCTGGGGAGGGGGCAGCCCCAAGCCTCAGTGCCGCCCCTGCCTCCCCCGGCTTGGGGTCTCTCCCCCAGTGTCTCTCCCTGTCTCTGTTCTCTCTTCCAGAGCAGAGCCCCTAGCCTCACCTCTGGCTCCGGTCTGGGTTGGGCCAACATTGCTGCTACCTGCAGCCCCCCATCCACCCCATGCATCCCTCCATGGACCTAAAAATAAACCTGCTTCCGGCTCCACCTACTGCTTCGTGTCTCTTGGGTGGCATGGTGGGGAGAGGGCAGTGGTGTGCACCCTGGCCCCCTCCACTCTCTCCCTCCCCTCATCACAGCCTGGATGAACCCTAGTTGGTGGGAACCCCCTCCATGGGGCCACCGGACCCTTTGCCAGAAAGCCTTGTCCAGCATCCCCAAATCCATTCTAAAGATGGGGCACTGAGGCCCAGAGAGGGACGAGGGCTTGCTTGAGTTCACACAGGGAGACCGAGTTCTCTCTACTCCCCCACTGGGTCCCCAGCGGCTGAGCTGGGAGCATCCTTGGACCAGCTCCTGTTCAGGGGATGACTCATGCCCCAGGGGGGGTGGGCTGGGGGAGCCTGACCCAGAGCAGAAAAGCCCAGGGAGATAGCCATCGATGGGCAGGCTGGTCCCCCGCATCCAGGGGCTGTTCCCTCTGCCCTGTGGGGAGCAGGCCCACGGAGGAAGGTGGGCTGTGCTGGGACTCCTCACTTCTGGAAGCCTCCCAGCTCAGACACCCTCTGCAGCCTGGGGTGGGGTTGGGCAGATGCCTCCCATGGCTGGTGCAGAAAGAAGCTCACTCTGCAAGCGCACGACCATCTGGCCCGGTGGGGAAAGAGGGCACCAGACATGCTTTTGATCAGTGTGAACTTGAACTTCCCTCAACTAACCCCCAGGGCAGTGCGCAGACCCAGGGTGGGAGGGAAAGTGGACAAGGGGAGGCCCCTCTGTTCCCCGTGGGGACCCAGGGAAGGCTGGACTGGTCCCAGCTGGGTGCAGGTGGGAGCCCCGTGGTGGATGAATTTGGCTGGGGTCAGGGGTGGAAGAAGGACCCCCTCGTCTCCTTCCCCCTCAGCAGAGTCTAACCTCGCTCACTTTGTCAACCCCAGAGTTGTGACTCGGGCCCAGAACTCCCCAGGCCCAGGAGCCCCTGGGGGTGTGGGGGGGTCCTGGAAGATGTACATCTGAGTGCCACCTGTTTCAGCCAAATCCAGGAAGCCCAAGAAACTCTAGATTGTTCCTTCACCCATGAGGTGGGGTGTTCGATCTGACTGGGCCAGAGGGCAGTGAGGGCAGCCGGGGGGGCAGAATCAGGCTGCTGGCACCCGCTCACAGCGGCCCGTCCTCTCTCAGCCCTGTGTTCAGGTCAGGTCTTCACCAACCGGTCGGGGGTGCTCAGCAGCCCTGAATACCCGCAGCCGTACCCCAAACTCTCAAGTTGCACCTATGGCATCCAGCTGGAGGAGGGGTTCAGCATTATCCTGGACTTTGTGGGGTCCTTCGACGTGGAGACACACCCGGACACCCAGTGTCCCTACGACATCCTCAAGGTCCGGCTCCCTGGATCTAGACCTCCTCTGGCTCTGGCGGGTCCGGAGGTGACAGAGCCCCTTCTGCTTTCAGATTCAAACAGACAAAGAGGAATATGGCCCATTTTGTGGGACAACGTTGCCCCCTAGGATTGAAACTAAAAGCAATGCCATGACCATCACCTTTGTCACTGATCAGTCGGGGGACCACACAGGCTGGAAGATCCGCTACACCAGCACAGGTGAGGGCAAGTGGGTCTTGGATCCCGGCAGCAAGCTCTTCCCGGAGTGTCGAGGAGCTACATAGGATGGAACTCTTCCTGACTAGGCCCGGGGAGTGCAGGGGAGTAGAAAGTTTTCCTCGGCCCTCTAGGGTTCCTGGCTGGGTCCGAAAAGTAAACTGACAAAGACAGATCAACAGGAGAAAAACATCCACACTTATGTAATGTAAGGTCTACGTGGCATGGGAGACTTTGCAAGGCAGGAAAGACCCAGAGGAACACTTAGGCTTGCGTATTTCTGTGTGGGGGGTTTGCAGAAGAGGAGACAGTCATGGGGAAAAATGACAGGTTAAGGCAAGTGTTGTAAATGGGGGAAACTTAGCAAAGCCTCTTTATTTGGATTCTTCTTGGTTCCCTTTGTCTTTGGAGATAAGGATGCTCCTTCCCTCCTGGTATAGGGAGGGCAACTGTCACGTGACGGTACGTGAGGGTCTTCTGACTGTGATGGGGAAGAAGGGTGAGGGAGGGGGCAGAGGTCCGAGGGATCTCCCTGCTTCTGTTTTCTCAAACTCCTTCAGCTTAAAACGCTCAACATGCCCAGGAGCTGTATTTTGGGGTAGTGCGTCCTGAACTCCATCAGAAGACAAACCAGGTTTGAGTGAGGGTGGTCTGTGAGACAGTGGTCCCTAAGGGGAAATGCCACCCACGCACCCACCCACCCACGCACCTATCCCTCTCTTCACTCCTTCTCTCCCTCCCTTCTTGCAACCACCCATCCACTCAACCGGCCCTCCTTCCATCTGTAGGAGAGGAAAAAACAATTTTCCCTCTGCCCTCCTAAATTCTTGGCTGGGACCAAGAAACAGATTAACAAGAGGAAAACAAACACGTTTGTTAAGGTGTATGTCTCATGCATATGTGGGAGATTACCCACGGGAGAATGGGGACTTAGAACTCAAGGCGTCAGTACCATCTTCAGCTAAAGATAAAAGAGAGGAGGGCGTGGGGGAAGCCAGTTATGGGGAGGTGCCCATGACTGGGAAAAGTACGGTAAACGAAAGTAAGGTTTGTTATACAGATGTAAGACCCTGCCTTCTCCAGGGATGAGTTTCTAGTGATTTAGTCATCCTTCTCCTGGGACAGAGAGGGAGACGCTCTTAATGGACGTTTCTTGTGTGAATACAAAGTTCCCTTACAAAAGGATAACTTTTGCTCTGTTTTCAGACCTTCTCCTGTGTCTGCTATTTCTGAAAATAATCAGCTCAAAATAATCCTTATGCCAAAGAGGCATATTCTGGAGTGCCATATTCTGCCACCCTTCATATCCATCCATCAAAAACAAAAAACCAAATTCCACTGAGTAACTTTCAAGGCTTAATTGGCTTTATTAAATGATTTGTGAATTGGGCAGCATCCCATCTACCAGGTGGAGGGGAGCTCTGAAGGGAGTTGTACAAAATGGAGGGTTTTCATAGGAAGGAAGGTAGGGCAAGAAAGATAATAAGCAAAAGAAAAGATTGTTCTAGGCAAGATCACCTTCTCCTGGTGATCTTGCATCTCTCCCAACTTCTCTCCTTCCTTGGCTCCCTCCTTCCTTCCATCCATCCATCAATCCATCCATCCATCCATCCTTCTTTCTTCCATCCATCCTTCCTTCCTTCCATCCATCCATTCATCCATCCCTCTTTCCTTCCATCCATCCTTCCATCCATCCATCCATCCTTCCTTCCTTTCAACCATCCTTCCTTCCTTCCATCCTTCCTTCCTTCCATCCATCCTTCCTTCCTTCCTTCCATCCATTCATCCTTCCATCCATCCATCAATCCATCCATCCATCCATCCTTCTTTCTTCCATCCATCCATCCTTCCTTCCTTCCATCCATACATTCATCCATCCCTCTTTCCTTCCATCCATCCTTCCATCCATCCATTCTTCCTTCCATCCATCCTTCCTTCCTTTCAACCATCCTTCCTACCATCCTTCCTTCCTTCCATCCATCCTTCCTTCCTTCCATCCATTCATCCTTCCATCAATCCATCCATCCATCCATTGTTCCTTCCTTCCTTCCATCCATCCATCCTTCCTTCCATCCATCCTTCCATCCTTCCATCCATCCTTCCTTCCATCCATCCATCCTTCCATCCATCCTTCCTTCCATCCATCCATCCTTCCATCCATCCTTCCCTCCATCCATCCATCCATCCATCCTTCCTTCCAAAATCCATCCATCCTTCCTTCCTTCCTTCCAAAATCCATCCTTCCTTCCTTCCAAAATCCATCCTTCCTTCCTTCCTTCCTTCCTTCCTTCCATCTATCCATCCATCCATCCTTCTTCCTTCCATCCATCCATCCATCCATCCTTCCATCCTTCTATCGACCCATCCATCCTTTCATCCATCCATCCATCCTTCCTTCCACCCATCCATCCTTTCTTTTTTTTTTTTTTAAGATTTTATTTATTTATTTGACAGAGAGAGACACAGCGAGAGAGGGAACACAAGCAGGGAGAGTGGGAGAGGGAGAAGCAGGCTTCCCGCCGAGCAGGGAGCCTGATGTGGGGCTAGATCCCAGGACCCTGGGATCATGACCTGAGCCAAAGGCAGACGCTTAATGACTGAGCCACCCAGGCGCCCCCCCATCCATCCTTTCATCCATCCATCTGTCCTTCCATTCTTCCGTCCTTCCATCCATCCATCCTTCCATCCATCCATCCTTCCTTCCATCCTTCCTTCCATCCATCCATCCATCTATCCATCCATCTTTCCATCCATCCATCCATCCATCCATCCATCCTTCCTTCCTTCCTTCCAAAATCCATCCATCCTTCTTCCTTCCTTCCATCCATCCTTCCATCCATCCTTCCATCCATCCTTTCCTTCCATCCTTCCTTCCATCCATCCATCCTTCTTTCCTTCCATTCATCCATCCTTCCTTCCATTCATCCATCCTTCCATCCTTCTTCCATCCATCCTTTCTTCCTTCCTTCCATCCATCCATCCATCCATCCTTCTCTCTAACCAACCACCCATCCAGGAAGCTTAGAGCTCAGGTTTGGGTGTCAGACTGCCTAGGTTTGTGTCCAGGCACAAACCTGTTTCCTGACTATGTGACACTGAACCTCTCACAAAACTTTTCTGACCCTTAATGTCCCAATTATAAAAGGACAATGTCTCCTTCAAAAGGTGTCAATTCGTGGGCTAATGCAGGGAAAGCATTGGGTGCAGGGTGTAGCATAGAGGAAGTGATAATTGGATTAAAGGGATTGGGGTAGTTTTTAAATTAGAAAATTGGATGAGAAAAGATTAACCCTCGGGCCACCTCTGTTGGAAATGTGGAAAGGGGCGAGACTGGTTGGGAGGAGGGAGCCCAACACTATGAGAACAATTCGTTTGTCTCCTGTTCATTTCTGAGAGTCTTTCATTTTCCTGTAGGTCAAAGTAATAAAACTTCTACAACCGAAGTGCTGGTTTCAGAGTGACTCAAAGGGGGAGTCAGGTCTGCCAGGCTAGTGGGGGAAGGGCCAGGACAGAGCCTTGAGGCTTGTGCGAGGGAGGGAAGGTGCCAGCCGGGCGCCAGCGGCCTGTGCTGTCCCTGGAGGTGGGGACTTCAGGCCTGCAGGGGACTGAGAGCTGCCCTGGGACACACAGCTGGAGGGAGAAGGTGACTCAGCAGAAGACTGGCACAGGCCGAGGGGAAGCGATGGGGGTGGGCTGAAGGCTTGGGGTGACAACAGGCCAGGGTTTGGAGGCCAGAGTGAAGGACCTCTCCCTGGAGGCCTGCACACTGTGGGCACGTGCTCTCAAGGGGAAGCAGGAGGCTTCCTGGGTGCCGGAGAGGATCTGGACCCCAGGTTTCCCCGAGCAGCGAAGGCCAACCACAGGGCTCTTGTCCGGGGTCACATGCACCCACTCTTGCCCAGCCCAGGTGCTTTACATCCGGCCTTCACGACAACCCTGGAGGGTGAGTGACTGTTCTCCCCTCCCCATCTCACAGCTGAGGAAACAGGCACACGGAGTTGAAAGTAACTGCTGGGAATGCGGTCTAGCTCTTTTCCTCCCACCGACACTGTGGCTTGGTTTTGGGCCGCGTGGCTCAGGTTCCCGGCGCGGAGCGGACGCTGCCCTGCCGGTGTGGAGGCCGCCCCGGCTCCCCGCGTGCCCGCCTGTCTGGCAGCCTTGGCTGAGGCCAGGCCCGGCTGCAATTCCTCATTTGGGCAATAAGCGACCCAGTGTAATCTTGCCTTTGGGGTTTTAAATCTGACGGACTCTACCCCACTTGCGGCGAGCTCTTTTTGTGATGAGGGACCCATGTATAAATCAAGACCTTTAAATGGCTAAATTCGGAGCGGCGCGCTGGAGACCGCATCAAAACCCCTCACTCAGCCCGGCCTCCCTCTCCGCCCCACCCCCGACAGCTCAGCCCTGCCCTGGTCCGGTGGCGCCACCTAATGGCCACATCGCGCCGGTGCAAGCCGAGTACATCTTGAAGGATCGCTTCGCCGTCTTTTGCGAGACCGGTTATGAGCTTCTCCAAGTAAGTTAATACAAAACCGTAAGTGCAGCAGGATCGCGATCGGTCTGATACGCATACATGTGCGAAAGTGGGAAAAGAGCTGTGGTCAGCATGCTGGTTTCTTTTGCCTATGACTGAACAATACAAATCAAAGAAAACTCGGCTGAGAAGAGAGATGGCTATGGAGAATTTTTTATTCTTAGGAATTGTGCCTTTATACAAAGAGCTTTAAAAAGGCCTTTGATTGAAAGCTGGTGATTAAAGTGGATTCTTCTCCGTTCACACATCACAGCAGCTCTTGTAAAGCGGCTGAAACAAGGGAAGGATGAGTTTGCCATCCTCCTTCCACCTGCTCTGCGAAACCGCCTTGCATTAAATGAGGCCCCGCCCCCTGGCCACGTGATGACCTTAACTGGCCACCACTCCTGGGCCCACAAAAAATTAAACGGCCCTGGGAAACAGTATATTCTGCAAAGTTATAAATAGTGACCTCTGTTAAGGGAAAGGGAGGGTAATTTTTAAAAATGCTTACTGTGTTGCTTTAGGGGCACAGGTAAGCGATTAACCTTCTTCAAAACTGTCACTGAATCCCAGTGGTAAAAAGTAATAACACTGAAATGATAGCTATTCAATCCAGTCCTGTGGAGGGACAAATCCTCCTCCCCCCCTCAAAAGAAGGCACTTTTCCCACCTTGCAAAGTGCCCCGGGGAAGGCTCTTTCCCACAGCTCCTTGGACTGCAAACCTCTTCAGTTTCTGATCTGAAAAAAAAAATTAAAAAATTAAAAAATCATCCTACTCTCCTTTTAAGCATAAAGGCTTCTTCTGCCAAAGTGATCTTTCATAAACTTTAGAAAAATGTTTCTCCGTAAACAATACTAGCAATAAAAACTGAGAATACACATGTGAAGCTTATCAAAGTATTTTTAATAACTGTCCTGCAGCTAATGGCCACAAACTAGAAAAATCCAGGCACACCCGCTCTGTGTTGGAGCAGGTTGGCCTTCCCCAGATTCCGACCACCCCTCTTTGGCACTTTATATAAAGCACTGGTGGGAAATCAGCAGGAACTTGTGAGATCTGATGTGTTCTTGGATTTAAGGGGAAAGCAAGAAATATTCATAAACTGCTGCAGAGGCCCACATATGATTCCTACAGTGCCAAATACATCTTGAAAGAGGAGATCTATCCCGTAGGGAACAAACCCCGCAGAGCTACTGGGGTGTGGCCAGTCATGTGGGTGTGGCACCCCACGCCGGGCACCTCCCGAACCGCCCCCCCCCCAGAGGAACCAGTGTAGGAGCACAGCCTTGGGGCGTGGCGTCATGATATAAACAAGGTAAGTAATATTTGCTGAATTCTTCTTTAGGGTGATTTGCCCCTGAAATCGTTTGCTGCGGTCTGTCAGAAAGATGGATCTTGGGACCAGCCGATGCCCACGTGCAGCAGTAAGTCCACGTGACCATGGGTCCTGGGGCGGCTTCTGCTGCTTTGCCTGCTTTGATCACTGCTTCTGCTGTTTTCTGAAACGGTCTCCTTATCAGGGACCGAATTTCAAAGTTGCTTCTCTTCCCCAGCCTCTCTGTGCACTTATAGGTTCAAACGGAACCAAGCTACCAGGAAAAGTATTATTTCCTTTGGAAAAGCATGATATTTAAAAATATTTTTCCAAGTGTAAAATATTCATTGAGGATGGGAAAGAGAAAATGAGACCTTTTAATTCCCACAATCCCACTGTTATGACATCCCTCCAATCACACACATCTCTCACACGTGTGTACACACACACCAAACTGGGGTGAGGGGGTACATTACCATTTTGTAAGCATCACATCTTATTTTAAATATTTTTTCAATTATAAAATACATGTTAATTAGAAAAAATAAATTTACAAAAACATAGTGAGAACCTCTCTTGCCCAAATCCCCAAACTACTGCTGAGGGTTTAGGGCCCATTCCTTCATTCCTATGCTGTATACATGAAGGGATTTCACTATTATATATTTTAAAATTACATTTTTTTTAGGATTTAAAAAAAAAATTTATTCATTCAACAGACACCAAGAGCACAAGCAGGGGGAGGGGCAGAGGGAGAAGTAGGCCTCTGGCTGAGCAGGGACCGCCCCCCATGCAGGACTCGATCCCAGGACCCGGGGATCATGACCGGAGCTGAAGGCAGACGCTTCACCCACCGAGCCACCCAGGCGCCCCCGCTATTATATACTTTTTAACCAAAATGGGATACTAAGTCTGATCGCACTGTGCTCTTTCCCTCCATGTCGTCGGGATCTCTTTCCACATCAATCCAAGTATTAGCAGAGCCACTCACTCATCCTTGTTAACGACAGCATGGAGCCCCCACCGCAGTGCTCCCAGATTTTCACTATTACATACACTGCCATAGTGAACGCCCCTGTAAATATATTTGTGCATACTGCGTGCAAACGTTTCCCCACAGAATTCCTAGGGAATTTAAATATTTTCATTTCATAAATTTACATTCCCACCAATGAGACTGTCAATCCTTAGTTCAAAAGCAGCAGAGCTGGGAGGAGTGAGAGGTCTGGATTTGAACCCCAGCCGGGCCACCTTAATTAAGCGAGTTGGGTGTGGGCATCTCTACAGAGAAATGGACAGCACTTGGCACAGAACCAGGCACACAGCTATGAAGTTGCGGAAAACTACTTAAATGTAACCTTTTAAAATATCCAGAGAAATCCATCGAATTTTAGCTCTTCTGTGGGAACCAGACTTCTAGACTGCAGTCACTTGGGCTCCTAAACTGGGCAGTTATTTCACCTTAATTATGTCCCCACAGGTGTGCATTTTAATGCGAAGTCAAGGTATTATGACTTCCGGGTCCCCTACACATTTTTGAACCTAAGAAGCAGCCAAGTCCTTCTTTGTGTTGTTCTTTGACCTTTAAGGCCAACCGAACTGCAAACCGAGGACCATTTTCTGGGGATCCAGCCCGGGCAGGCACGTGCAGCGTGGCCCGGTTCTTCCCTCCGAGCGGCTGCTTGCGGCAGACCTGGAGGTTAGAAGTCAGGGCGCCCGGGGCGCCTGGGTGGCTCAGATGGTTAAGCGTCTGCCTTCGGCTCAGGTCATGATCCCAGGGTCCCGGGATTGATTCCCGCATCGGGCTCCCTGCTTGGCGGGGAGCCTGCTTCTCCCTCTTCCCCCTGCTTGTGCTAATAAGTAAAATCTTTTTTTTTTAAGATTTTATTTATTCATTTGAGACACAGAGATACAGACAGAAAGAGAGAGCATGAGTAGGGGGAGAGGCAGACAGAGAGGGAGAAGCAGGCTCCCCACCGAGCCAGGAGCCCGATGCGGGGCTCGATCCCAGGACCCCGGGATCATGACCTGAGCCAAAGGCGGACACTTAACCATCTGAGCCACCCAGGCGCCCCTCAAATAAGTAAAATCTTTTTTTTTTTTAAAAAAAAAAGGGCGCTAAGGAGTCCAAGTGGTTTCAAACTCACTCCCTTTATGAATCACAGGGCTCCTACCCCAGGGGCCTCACCTCACTCTAGCCATTTAGTTCAGAACAGGAAGGAGGGGTTGTCTTTAAAATCACACTAAGGCAATTCCCTCTTCAGAGAGATGGAGGATGTCCACCGCACGGGGTGGGGGTGGGGGGGATGAATATGGCTTCGAGCTCCAGCACCCCGCGCACAACCACCTGTCAGTCTTGTCTTTTTACTGTCCTCCTCCTCCGTATTCACTAGTTGTTGACTGTGGCCCTCCTGATGACCTACCCAGCGGCCAAGCGGAGTCCATCACAGGCCCTGAAGTGACCACGTACAAAGCGGTGATTCAGTACCGCTGTGATGAGAGCTTCTACACAATGACACCTGATGACGGTAAGCAAACTCTTCCAAGTTGGCGGTGCGTGATATTTGGAACCAAAGCCCTCACGATCTGAAACTAAACTTGAGCCGACATTTTTGGCTAAGGCTACACAAAAGATTAAAAGGCACTTCTTCCACCCGCTAAGTGAAATATTACAGCTGAAGTGACTTTAATGTCAATTTGCAGGAATCTGAAAACAGATCTTATCTAGTAAATGACTACTACAAACACACAATATATTCCAAATGGTTTAATTTAACAAGTCAAAACCTTATCATTAAGCACTTGAGATCTTGATACATATTCAAGTTACACATCTAAAAGGTTTCCACTTTGCAAGCAAACATGGTTAATGCAGAGCCCTCCTATTCATGAAATCATGTAAAATGGTTATTCAGACACCTCTATTTCCCACTGATGCTCAAGAATCAACATTTTTCAAGGGGGTATTCAAGCAAATGACAACCACCTTATACATGCAGTTAAACATTTTTGCTTTTCCAATGATTTGCAGGTAAATATGTGTGTGAGGCTGATGGATTCTGGACGAGCTCCAAAGGAGAAACATCACTCCCAGTCTGTGAGCCTGGTAATGGATACATTTACACAAGAGATTCTTATTGATGGAAGTAGAACTGGGTGGGAGACATCAGCAGAGCTTTAGCTGTGGTGGGCAGAAATGGAACTTCAGCACTTGGTTCTTACACCAAGTTGTTATTTCCAAATACTACGTTCTCATCACCCCCTTTCCGGACGGAGAGGTTGCTAGGTGCTGACTTTATCAGTCACTTGATTATTTCTGACCTTATAACTAGGCAAGCATAAAAAATTAAATTATTTTAAAAATTATCTTGAACCATTTATACATTTATAAACACGAGTTCTGCTGCGGAGTTACTTTTCTCTGTATAACTATTAAAACCCCAAAGCTAATAACTTCATTATTTCCCTAAGCAATTGTTTTCAATGACATCTAGTTTTTAAACATTAATGCAATTTGCCTTTTAATAGTACTCAAAAAAATTTTTTTTTACCAGAATTGGCTCTAAAGATAAAGTTGAGTACAGTGATTAAAAAAATAAGAAAGGTGGTAATATATTCATTACTCCTTTGTTATTTGGCTTAAATTGGCTTAAAAAAAATGGTATCTTAGCTGACACATTTGTAAGTTTTAATGCCAGTATTCTGACACAACAGTAAACACGGTTACTACATTAATGAGCACACTCAGTTAGCCACACACAGTAAATGTAGTTTGGAAGCATCAACTAGACCAAAAATAATTCCTGAACCTGAAGGTTCCTGGCTACAACTGCAACATTTCTGATTTTTAAAACATTTGTATGTTCAAAGGTGAAACAAATTCTGCAAATCCTGGGATAGTGACCTTAGTTCCTGCTTTCCCAGAACTACATGGTAAATACCCCATTTTACAAGTAGGAAAATAAGCAATGAAAAGGTCATTTCCTTTCACTTTCTAATCACATCACCCAGTACATCAGCTCAGACACTTCCTGTTTGCCCTATTAATTTTCCCAATCGTGTAGACCAAATTATTTTAGCAAAACAAATTAGTTTCTAAAAGTTAATTTTCACTCACCTCATTTTTACCAAGAGGTTTTATCGGGTCTTTGAACTGTGTTTTAAAAAGCAGCCTCACCTGTTTAGGTGGGCGCCCAATCAACCCGAGGTAACTTTTGGATGACATCAGACACAATTCCCAAGTGGTAATAACTGTGGGAAAAACCGCGGGGTTTCTATAAAGGCTCTGCTTCTTTCCCCAGTTTGTGGAATATCAACTCGTACCATAGGAGGTCGTATATACGGAGGGCAGAAGGCAAAGCTTGGTGATTTCCCCTGGCAAGTCCTGTTATTAGGTCAAGCTACAGCAGCGGGCGCACTCCTGCAGGACGGCTGGATCCTAACAGCTGCTCACGCTGTGTACGCGCAGAAAGAAGCTGCCTCCTCCTTAGACATCAGAATGGGTACCGTGAAGAGACTGTCGGCTCATTACACACAAGCCTGGGCCGAGGCCATTTTTATACATGAAGGTTATACTCATGATGCTGGTTTTGATAACGACATAGCACTGATTAAATTGAAGAACAGAGTTGTAATCAATAGTAACATCCTGCCTATCTGTTTGCCAGGAAAGGAAGCTGAATCCTTCATGAGGACAAATGACATTGGAACCGCATCTGGATGGGGATTAACCCAGGGGGGTTTTCTTGCCAGAAATCTAATGTTTGTTGACATACCAATTGTCGACCATCAGGAATGTACTGCTGCGTATGAGAAGCACTCCTATCCAGGGGGGAGGGTAACAGAGAACATGTTTTGTGCTGGCTTAGAAGGTGGGGGCAAGGACAGCTGTAGAGGGGACAGTGGGGGGGCGTTAGTGTTTCAAGATAATGAGACACAGAGATGGTTTGTGGGAGGAATAGTGTCCTGGGGTTCCTTTAATTGTGGGGAAGCAAATCAGTATGGAGTCTACACCAAAGTTATTAACTATATTCCCTGGATCAAGAACATAATTAACAATTTTTAATTTGTAGGTCTTCAATGATTCCTTAGTTTTAAAAATTCCTGTAAAAGGTCTTAGCAGCCACGTGGCCTGAGAGACACGAACACATCAGTTGTCGCTCTAACCCCCAAACCACCGCCACACCATGGGTCAGACCCATTCCGGGCGCTTCTCACTCGCCAGGTTTTTCGCTTCTTACTCTTTGATTCAAGGGGTCACAGACAATTAGGTGGGATCACCTTTGCCAATCCAATAGAAACTCGCTGGTTAAATCTGCATTTAATTACTTACAAAGTCCAGTACATTTTGTAATGGTTATCTGTATTTCTACGAATTGCCTGTTCATGTTCTCTGACGACTATTCCACCATGTGGGGGCCTGTTCTTACTGATCTCTAACACAGCTTCATATATTATAGCAATATTGGTTCAGGGATAACACTGAATCATGATTTTTTGGTAAATAAACTGGACACATCGATACTTTGGCTTAGGTGCTGGCTGACTCCCATGTTTAAAAACCAATACCACAGACTGGTGAGATCTAATTTTTCACTTATCAAATTGGCAGACAAAAAGAACATGGAATAGCACTATTTCACATTGTCAAAGACAACACACATTTTCTAAAGGACAATCTGGCAATATATTTGAAAAGCCTTGAGAGCATGCATAGTCTTTGACCTAGTAATTCCAATGTTAAGAATTTATTTTAGCTGTGAGGATGTTCCTGGCACTTGAAAATAGACTAAATAATGTCCACATACAGAAAAACGCTGAATCGAATGTGCCATTTCCTTAAGAAGAAATATATTAGAATTAAGTGGTGTTATTATAGATAAATCTATAGTGTTTTCTTCCTTCTTACAATGAACATGGAAATACTTGGGCACATTTAACGAACAACGGACCACAAATCATACAATAGCTGAGTACAGAACTCATACACAAGTAAGAGCTACTCACCTAGTACTCAACAACAAATTATTCTAATTATCACATACATCTTCTTTTTCCTAAGGACACAATTTAAGCCGACTTAACCTTAAAAATCTCATGTCATTTTCGTTGGCTGTTCCTCCTTAAGAAGTTTTAATAGGTTAACATTTAACAAAGGGTTTCATTCTAGCCAAATAATTATCACTCATGTAAAAATTTATTGTGAGTTTTGGCCCAATTTCTCTTGTGCACGTTAAAGGGGAACTTCTTGAGACTCACTTTTTAAAGGTAACTTTCCATCACCTTTGTCACATACAAAAAAGAAATTGTATTTTTCCAGTAAGACTCCAGACACTAAACTGTGGTGGCAACAAATTTTTTATTCAACTGGTTCAAAAAAGTTTTGAGAATGAATGCATTGAGATGACCAAATAGACTTTTAAAAACAAATCTTTGCGAAATGGTTTACTTCTAGACTTCATTTTCTTTTTTCTTTCTTTTTTTTTTTTTAGGGTAGAATTAAATACCCACAGCTACTGTACCACAAACATGTTAGCAGAAGGCTGCTCCACACTGAAGGCCTTCTAACGGGTAACTAGATTTACAACAAGTGTAAATAAGGGATTAAAACCATGCCATTGACAAGTGAACTTACCCCGGGCTCCTTGGAGGCTTGTCAGTTTAGTCTTTGGAGGTCCCCGAATACCATTTTAAGTGTTACCATGTTACTGCTGCTGAGTAATAGTGCAAGTGCTAAAATGCAAAATTCAGATGGTACAGGGTTTGGAAATCATGCAACTTAGATGCAGAAAAAAAATTAAAACAACGCAAGATCCTTTTACAGAGGAAACTGAATAACGAAACAACGTGGCGATCACAAGTCTAAAGGACGACTTCATTTCTACAAGTTAAAACACGTAACTTGCAAAATGACAAACCTATTTATCATAATCTAATCAGATAAGGGCATCAGGTAAAACTACCAACACAAAAACTTCATTCTTCCATCAGAAAACAAGCTCAACCCTCACAGTAGTTACATAAAAAGTACAACAGAGAATCAACAGATTATTGCTTTTACACACTTCACAATGCGTCGTGAGAGTCTAATCTGAGTTTGTAAACGATTTTATTCAACATTACTCTATTCCCCCACTTGTGGAGGACAAAGCCCATTTCACTTAACACTTCCAGACAGACAACCCACCCTGCTAGTTCTTAAAGCTATCAGGCTTTGTAATGGATTCAGGCACAAGATAATTTGTGGTTTCTTCTACTTTATCCCTACCGCAATTAATTCCACTTTTCAAATCCCGAACCAGAAAGGTGCTGATATTCCCTTCTTTTTGACTGCTATGCTTTGCTACAAAGCATTTGAAAATAATTAACATTGTTTTTCCCACTCCCCCAAATATTTTTAGAAGGCATGATTCCCAATGGAGATTTATACAGGCCATGTAAATAGAACATCACCCAAATGCACAGAGGCACTAATAAGAAGCTGGAGGGTACTGCTTACCATTTTAGGTGCGGTCACCCAGACTTATTAAAAACTAGATTTAAAAAGAAAAAAAAAAAAAAACACTTTCACTTTGGACAATGCAAGAACAAATAGCAATTAAGTCTGGGTATCAGGTGTCAATGCATGACAGGTGATGAATCCATTTGACTTGAGACAACTTTTCAAATAAGTTTATTTGAAGCAAAATAAACTATTGCCAAGAAACTTTATGAAAGTTCCATCTCAAAAGGGTCAAAAAAGGGGAATTAACTGCTATGAATTCTTTGCATTCAGGGCTGCAAAACAAAGACACATATTATTTAAATCAGTTTTATTTAAGAATTTCCAACATTGACAACTCTTATAAAAAGCATCCAAGCACAGGACACAGAACTGCATCAGACAGCATTCTCATGGGCGGCTAACAGACAGAGGAACCTCCACCCTTCTTTGCGACACCCCGAGCTCACTGGTGAACTCTGCTTCCAAGTACTCCTGCAAAGCACGCCACAAGCTCCGTCCATGTTCTCAAGCCACCAGCTTCAGTTCACATGAGCACACTTACAGGTCAGTAACAGGAGAGAGCACACACCATACAGCATTCACAGCAGTTGACAAAGGGGTGGGGGAGGTACAAGTATCGTTTCACTTAACACATTCAGCTAACGCGGGTCACCTAACAACAGAACTCACTTAAAGTCTTCCAACAGATGTGGATGTCCTTTGAATGCAAAAAACATTCGTACATTATTTGCTATCATTGCTCTCTGCACACTCTCTCACCAAAGCCACAGGATTGAGAGACACATCTCGCCAAGTTAAAAAATATCCATTATGCACCACCAAGTCTCTGCACGCGCTCTCTCCTTTTCTCGCTCATACTAGCCTTTCATGCCTCGGCACCACCATCAATCCCACACAAGGTTTCAAAAGTTCAAACAGCCTTCTGGTTCCATATCACAGCCTTGCGTTCATAGCGTTGATACGACTCCATGAAATAAAGAGTAGCGGATAAAAATGGGACACCCACCGTCAAAGACGCAGCCTGTGCAGCGTGCTGACGAGTTCTTGAATGAGAAAGCGTGCAGACAGAAGTATTCCTATGGCAGAACATTTACAGCACTCCTTTCAATGAAGTGCTTCTTCCATAAACATTTGAAATGAGATGAACTGCAGAGATTAAATGAAGGCTTCATATTGTACTTTTGCATGTGAAGGGAGACAAGCGTTAAAAAAAACAAAAACAAAAACAAAAGAACCAAACACTGTGACACCATGATCTCCAAAAAGGAGATTTTCCTAAGGGAGAAATCCATATGGTGGGGTTCAAATTAAAACAAGGAGAAAAGAATGTAGTTCTAATCAATGGTTTCCATTTGAACATGCAAAGAATTCACTTGACAAGTCCAGGGATAAAAGATTACAGGAGAAACCTTTTGATATCAATTGTAGTGTGTTGGTTTTTACCCATCAGGCAAACAGCAGTTCACTTTCAAACACTCAATATTTCAACCCTTTATGTAACAAAACTTATAAAATTCCTTTAGCTTTTCCTCTTTTTCTAAAGAAAAATGTCAAAAATACTGCTGAATATACTCCACACTGAACAAACCAATTTTGAAAATTCTTAGTACATATGTATTTTACAATATACTTACCATGTGTTTAGAAAAATTTGAATTCCCACCAGTCTCTACCAACCCCACTGTCTACATCCCCCAGCCAGAAGATTTAGAATCCATGCTTGAGCCGAACCCTCCATTAAAACCGCTGCCAGACCCTGCATTTGATGCGGATCCCCAACCAATTGCTGCACCTGAATTAGAACCGCTATAGGAGTTATTTCCAGAACCAAAGGCCTGATTTGGCTCCCTCTGCATGTTGCCTTGGCTCTGGTTGTTACCTGATGGGCCCGACTGGTTCTGCTGACTGGCTAACATGCCCATCATGCCCCAGCTGCTCTGCAGCGCTGCCTGGGCTGCAGCCATCATCGCTGGATTGATGCTAAAGGCGCCAAAGTTCATCCCTCCACCCATATTACTACCCTGATTGTTTCCCAAGCCAGCTCCACCCCCTCGACTGTTACCAAACCCACCCTGATTCCCAAAGCCACCTGGATTACCACCAAATCTTCCACTTCTTTCTAACTGTCTATTGCTATTGTGCTTAGGTTCAGCATTGGATATATGTACGCTGATTCCTTTAATGATCAAGTCCTCTCCACAAAGAGACTGGGCAACCTATAAGAAATAAGGGGTGTAAATAAAGGAGATTAAACCACTGACTCACGCATCAAAGTAGCAATAACACTTAAGATTTCAAGCCACTGTCTAAGCTGGAGGAAAAACAAGCAATGAACGCTCATTTCATTTAAACCCATAAAATCGCTTTTAGCTCTAGTAAGGCGGCAGGGATTTGTCAGCTTATTTTCAACACATAGAACACTCCCAGGTTAGTGCCACATACTGAAAAAATATCTCAAGGGATTACCACGACTATCTAGACCCATATATCCCACAGCTCACAAGGTCAGAAAGCTTGGCTAAGGATGGCAATTAGCTGGGTGGGAGAAGTTCAAGACAAATTACCTAATAGAGCTGGGACAAAATTATTCAAGAGAAAAATACCTGATCATCTGCAAAGGTAACAAAGGCAAAGGCCCGGAACGGTTTGGGAATGAAGACATCTACCACTTCTCCGTACTGGCAGAAGAACTGACGCAGCTCATCAGCGGTCATGTCCTCTGTACAGCGCCCGACGAACACCTTCCTGCTTCTCAGAGGCTCGTCTGGGCTTTGCTGGGCGGATGGAAAGAAAAGAAAAACATGAGAAATATTTTACAAGCCATGAAAAAAGCATTATGATAGCAGATATAACAAAAGTTACCTGCCTTTTCTGTTAGTCATTAAAAAGGAGGTACATTCTTAGTTTTCTGCATTAGCACTGCTCTTTAAGAACAGTGAAAAATAACATTTTCTTTTTTAAAGATCTAATTTTTAAGTTCTCGCTACACCCAGCATGGGGCTTGAACTCACAACTCCGAGATCAAGAGTCACACACTCTACCGACTGAGCCTGCCAGGCGCTCCCACATTTTAAAGTTTAAAGTTCAAGACTGTGTATTTGGGGGCACCTGGGTGGCTCAGTCGTTAAGCGCCTGCCTTCAGGTCCTGGGACTGAGCCCCGCATTGGGCTCCCTGCTCAGCGGGAAGCCTGCTTCTCCCTCTCCCACTCCCCCTGCTTGTGTTCCCTCTCTCGCTGTGTCTCTACCAAATAAATAAATAAAATCTTAAAAAAAAAAAAAAAGACTGTATTTGGATTAAGGAAAGTCAATGATAGAAACACCCTGGCAAAGAGGCGAACTCTCCAAGTCAGTCTTGCTTGCTTGGAACCAGTCAGGCTTTCGTGACAAGATTAATGTATTCTCACTGTCCTTGTGTTTTAAACCTGTAACTACATAAGAAAACTCTCCACTCACTAGAAATAACAAAAGAAAAGAATAAAACGAACAAACTTTTAGAGAGGTAATAAACTAAAGATTTCAAACAAACAAAATATTCAGCACGCATGAAGGTCCTAAGGCTTTAACAAGGCAAAAGGTTTCAGGAATTCACCAGCCACCACCTTTTAAGAGTGCATTTTATGTGTTATTTTACGGTGTCTTCTAAGGGAGTTTGTCAGCAAAAATTCCCAAAGCACAGGAAAAAAGAGCAAAGTACCTTAGAATTAGGAAGTTTACAGTCACACCACCGTCCATCTATCATATGTCGCTGCGACATTACTTTAACCTGGGTTTCATATTCCGTAAAACGAACAAAGCCAAACCCCTTTGAATGGCCAGTTTTAATATCTTTCTTGACCTGGGGGGAAAAAAAAAAACAATGAAATTTACTAGAAACACACACACACACCCAAATCAGTTCCTGAGTAATTTGAATGGCTTTACTTCGATGGAATTGCTTAATTAAAACTTAAACCAAGTTATTCTTCTTTTTTTTTTTTTAAAGATTTTATTTATTTGACAGAAATACAGCGAGAGAGGGAACACAAGCAGGGGGAGTGGGAGAGGGAGAAGCAGGCTTCCCGCGGAGCAGGGAGCCCGATGCGGGGCTCGATCCCAGGACCCTGGGATCATGACCTGAGCCAAAGGCAGACGCTTAACGACTGAGCCACCCAGGCGCCCCTAAACCAAGTTATTCTTGGGGTAAAAAAGCAACAGGAGAGTAAACGTTGAATCCAGATCATGTTAATAGTTAATCATGTCACAAAACAGAATTCTAACAAAATGTTTTAGAATGCAAAGATAAATTAGATCTAATATTTACAAATCTTAAGTGGGAAAAACAGAAAATCAGTGTTTTTTTTTTTTTTTAAAGATTTATTTATTTGAGAGAGTGAGAATAAGAGAGAGAGAGAGAGAGAGAGAGAGAACACGAGAGGGGGGAGGGTTAGAAGGAGAAGCAGGCTCCTCGCTGAGCAGGGAGCCCAATGCAGGACTCGATCTAGGGACTCCAGGATCATGACCTGAGCCGAAGGCAGTCGCTTAACCAACTGAGCCACCCAGGCGCCCAGTGTTTTGTTTTTTTTTAAAAGATTTTATTTATCTATTTGACAGAGAGAGAGACAGCGAGAGAGGGAACACAAGCAGGGGGAGTGGGAGAGGGAGAAGCAGGCTTCCCACCGAGCGGGGAGCCAGATGTGGGGCTCGATCCCAGGACCCTGGGATCATGACCTGAGCCGAAGGCAGACGCTTAACGACTGAGCCACCCAAGTGCCCCCAGTGTTTTTCTTTTTAAAGTTATTTATTTTAGTAATCTCTACACCCAATGTGGGGTTCCAACTCACAACCCTGAGGTCAAGAGTCACATGATCCCCCGAATGAGCCAGCCAACTGCCCCCCCCTTTTAAAAATAAGTGTTTTTAAATCTCCCAGTAATGTAAGTTATAAAGAAATAGGCTATGGAGCGCCTGGGTGGCTCAGTCAGTTAAGCGTCTGCCTTCGGCCCAGGTTATGATCTCTGGGTCCTGGGATCAAGCGCCGCATTGGGCTCCCTGCTCAGTGGGGAGTCTGCTTCTCCCTCTCCCTTTGCCCCTACCCCTGCTCTTGGCGCTCACGCTGTCTCTCTCAAATAAATAAAGTCTTAAAAAAAATAAAAAAAGAAATAGACTAATGTCACCACCTTCCCTTAAGCTTTTATGCAGCATTTTATAATGTCAAAGGCAAAAACATAGGTTACGTGCATAAAGAGAAACAGTACAACCCAAATTTTGTTTTTGTTTAAGTAGGCTCTAGGCCCAACATAGGGCTTGAACTCACGACTCTGAGATCAAGAGTTGTGTACTCTACCCATTGAGCCCGCCAGGCACCCCAACCCAAATTTCTTTTCAGCATCCCCTATGCATGCACGTAATAAATATTAAAAATACCGTCTGCTGAGCATGAAGGGCAGTGTTACCGAACTACAGGAATTCTGGATGTTCATTTATGGGAAGAAAGAAATCGTTAATATGAAATCAAAGTTTACCTGAACCATAAGAACTTCTCCAAAGGTACTAAAATATTCTTTTAGATCCTGTTCAGTCGTTTTCCATGGAAGACCCAACACTATTAAATCAGACGTTTTCTGGACAGCTCTTTTCACTTTCACTGCTGATGAAGCATCTGTCTCATCCATTTTTCTTTTGTTATCTAAACAAAATGAGCAGAAACCTTTCAGAACTCCTCACTTAACATGTCTTAAAACACATTAGCCCCTACATCTAACAACGATAAGCAAAAAGATTCTAAGAATAAGATACTGAAAACTTTTGGCAGAGAGAGAGGTCAGCTCTCAAAGACAGACGGAGGGACTGAGGAAGTGGCTGAGGGGCTTTCTGGTGCAAAGGCCAGGACTCCCACCTCTGGTTTTGTGAGATCTCAAGATTATGATGGTTTGTTCTCCCCTCTCAAAAGGCACATCAAAACAAAAATAATTCTACTTCACTTCGACTTTAAAAACACAGTAAGGAGGGGCGCCTGGGTGGCTCAGTCGTTAAGCGTCTGCCTTCGGCTCAGGTCATGATCCCAGGGTCCTGGGATCGAGCCCCGCATCAGGCTCCCTGCTCAGCGGGAAGCCTGCTTCTCCTTCTCCCGCTCCCCCTGCTTGTGTTTCCTCTCTCGCTGTGTCTGTCAAATAAATAAATAAAATCTTTAAAAAAAAAAAAAAAACACACAGTAAGGAAAAAAAGAAAACAGCCTAAAAAACCGTGCTGTACTATCTTTGTGCCTATTAAATAGATTTGCTTAATTATTTTAATGCCCGTAACTTAAAAGTTATATACCAAAAAGCGATCAAACTTTTATCTCCAGCTGTGGATTTAAGGGTGATTTCAATTTTCTTTTTCTTTCTTTTCTAAACTTTCAACCATGAACTCATGTTGATTTTGTAATTAAAAAGAAAGTCTTGGGTTATTTTTAAAAAACAGTATTTGGAAGGGAGGAGGAGGAACTAAATGACATTTTAAAAAACAGATTTTTTAATTTTATTTTAAAAATTTCTCATTTATTTTTTGAGAGTGCACGCGCACAGAGTGAGAGTGAGAGGGAGAAGCAGACGCCCAACTGGGCAGAGAGCCTGATGTGGGGCTCAGTCCCAGGACCCCGAGATCACAACCCAAGCTGAAGGCAGACGCCCAACTGACTGAGCCACCCAGGCGCCCCTAGACTTTATTTTTTAGAGCAGTTTTAGGTCCCCAGCAAAATGGAAAGAAACGCAGAGATTTCCCATACCCTCCTTTTACCTCTACAGGTGCATAGCTTCCCCCATTATCATGATATTCCTGCCCCATCCAAGATGGTACACTTGTTACAACTGATGAACCTACATCGACATATCATCATCTAAATGACATTTTAGATTTGGGTAACAGCATACTAAAGAAAAACCAAGTTGATGCTGTTAAAAAATGTTCTCAAAGTTTAAGTCAATGTCTTGCATACTAACCAACTACAATACTTTGTTGCAACATCGAGTTGTAATAAAAGTAACAAAGATATATCAACTAAAGTAAATTCTTATTGCTAAAATGTACCTGTTTCCTCCACAAACTTCATGTTTCCTTTTTTAAGATTTAGAACATCAGGGATAAGTGGCAGTGAGAATAAGACCAAAACCCCAAATTATAATTGCACTAATTCAAGATTTGGGTTACTGCAACTGATAATCATTTAAGGATGGAAAAATCAGATTAACTGAATGAATGATATAAGCCTGCAAGAAACCAGAACAAAAATCGGGCACTTTAAAAAGAATCTATTTACCACAGACTGATCACTGCAAAACATTCTTAGCTGTTCCTTAAATTTGGCATTAAGTTGGCAACACTTGTTCAAATAATTAAGTACAAAGTTTTTTCTTTAAAAAATGTTCTGTATTTCCAATTCTTACTAATTTAGAGTAGTGGCGTTCCAAACTAGTCTATTAGCAACGTTTAAAGAAATACTTGTGTTATAGGAGACGCCGTGAAATGAGGCCATGATCCAACTTAGGAGACACAAACACGACCATACTTCAGTATTGCAAAAGCAAATGGCAACACACCTTTGGGATAGTTGACAACATATACCAGATTTCCCCAGCCGGCATCGGGGGCATGCAGAATTCCTTCTACCAGCCGGACGCCTCTCATACACTGGGACACTGGATTCCTGTAGCGCAGTCCACATGCCCCGGGAAACTGGGCTGTAACCGTGGACAGCAGCACTGTCCCGTCGTCTTCTGATGGTATTTCAATGGGCTCGTCATTCTCATCTTCGGTTACCCGAATATATTCAGACATCTTTTCTTATTTTTCTTAAAGCAAAAAGAAATATTAATGACGAACACTCGTGTCAAAGTAACTGTTTCCTTAAAATCACCTGATTAATAAACACTACCATGTCAATCTTCTAGGACTTCTAGAAAAACTTTGGGGTTTGGGTTCTTATAGGTGTTGGTTATCACTGAAATGAGATAACAAGGATAGTGCCTTGCTAGTTCATTCCTGCCCTAAACACTTGCTGAGTGCCTACTATGCATCAGATGCTGCAACCCGTCAGTCCCAGGGGGCATGCCGGCTACAAGGGGCGCGGGGGGGGGCGGGGGGACGCAGAGATGATAGCAAACAAGCCATTTATTTATTACAACCGTGATATATGCTACTAGAAAGAAGTCAGTCATCTTGGGGGCCGAGGAGAACCTAAGCTGAGAGCTGTGTGGGAATGAGAGCACATTTCCCTAAGAACGCGATGCAGAAGCTGTGTCTTGAGGAGGAACAGAAGCAGTGAGCCAGGTGAAGAGAGCAGGAAAAAAAGTTCCTCCCTGTTCCTCATTGTGGGACTTCCGGGGGGGGGGGGGGTCTCCAAAGTTGACCAAGGACAGCGACGACAGGTCCTTCCCGACGCGGGCCGCTACCTCCCAGAAGCCAGTGCGTGGCGGCCGAGGGAGGAGTTTTTAAGCGCAGCCCGAGGTGCAGACGCGGGGACCCGGGGCCTAGGCTGGCGGGGTCCCCCGGCGTGCCAAGTGCCGGAGGGCCCAGGGCAATGGCCCGGGCCCGGAGGCCAGGCCAAAGCTCCGCCTCGGGCTGCACGGCCCCGCGGGCCAAGCGTCCCTGCTTCGGCGCCGGCTGCCACCCCGCGCCAAGCCCTAACGACGCGCCCGCGCGAGCCCGCTCGGGCAGGACGAGGCAGGCCCGGCCCCACGGCTCCCTTCCCGGGGCGGAGGCGGAACCCGCTGCGTCCGCCTCGGGCCGCGCAACGCGGGAGCCGGGACGCCCAGGGCATCCTCGGTGAGAAGCGTCCGCGACTCACCCGCTAGGCCGCTGCTAGGAAGCCCGGTCTGGTTTCTCTTCCTACAGGGAAACCGAAGCAGCGAGGGATCCAAGAGCAGCCCAGCTACCGCTTCGCTCCCACAAAATGGCGCTAAGGCCGCCTCCTCCCCCCGCCGGCCGTCGTCCTCTCCCACCGGTCCGCGTCAGGAGGGGAAGGACGCCGCACGGAGGCACAACGACCTTCTCCCCAGAGAGGCAGGGCTCCCTGCTGGGAGGCCGAGCAAACGGGGCGGATTTAAGGGCTACAATAAGACTAGGAACCCGGACCAGAAAAGCTAAAAGTTGAAAAAATAAGGAAGCCTAGGCTGTTGGCTCCCCCCACGTAGCGTAACAGATGGCTCCGCCCGACCAACCGTCGGCCCCGGGTCGCCCGAGCTCGCGCACTCTAAAAGTGCGCGAGACTAGCGCAGGGGCAGGGCTAGGAGGGGCGGGGTGGGGCGGGGCCAGGTGAGGTGGGGGCGGGGCGGGGGTGGGGCGGGGCCAAACGGGGGCGGGGAGCCGGGTCCCGGGTCTTCCTGACTTTCCGGAGGCCTGAGCGAGCAGGGGATCCAAGCACCCTTTGTTTAAAAAGCCAGCCGGGTGCATCCTTTCCTCCCGCCCCTAGCCAACCTCCACACCTGGAAAGATGACTTTGTTTCAAATAAACAAATGATAGCGCCTACTATCTGCCCCGATGGTCTCGTGTGTGCGAGGTACTATTGATACAATTCGCATGTACAGGTGAGGGGGTAACTGAGGCACACAGAGGTTAAGGATCTTGCATGAGGTCACCCAGCTAGTAAATGGTGGACCTGGGATTTGAACCCTAACCCTAATGCTACCATATTCCAGCTCCAGGCCTCTAATAATAATACTGTGTATTAGGATACGCCTTGCCCAAGCTCAGAGGGCCAGTCAGTGGTGGAACCGACGTTTGAACCCAGGCAGTCTGGCACTGGATGAGGAGCTCTACTGCCTCCTCCTTACAGCCTCCTAGGGAATAAGTATTAAGACCGGCAAGTCCAGATGGGTGCTGTTTATATTAACCAGATTACTCCTGAATCGATTTGCAGAGATAAGTGAAGAGAGAATGGAAGAGGACAGATTGAGTAACCTTTACCTCGCCCAAGGGCGGCCCTGTACACAGAGGACAGCAGAATTGGGCACATGCCCCCCATGGCCCATTTTGAAGCTCTGGATGAGCTTGGAGGCCCGAGTCATCTGAACTAATCCACTTGGCCATTTTGTGGGGAGAAGTTAGTTTTATTATCTCTCCATTTTGCAGAAGAAACTGAGGCGCAGAGGCCGTGTGACTTGCCTGAGGTCAAACACTTGCCCAAATGCGTCACCCAGCCCATAAATTCCTCTCCTAGGTCTATCAGCCCCCGAAGCTGTGTTCCATCCTCCTCCCTGGGCCACTCTCTGTGCCATGATTGAGACTGAGGTATTTAGTGTGGGCAGCTCTGTGGGCCTTGGATGCCAGCCATAGGTGGGAGGAGCAGGGTATGCAGAAACTGGAGAAAAGTTAAACAGGGACAAAACCACAAAAGCCGTCCCTTCCCCCAGAAGTTTTCAGGCCAGTTGAGAAGACCAGCAAACATGGTCTCGAAGAGAACAAACACTCCTTCGGGAAGAGAATCAACGATAAAGGCCAGAGGGAAGCTGAACAGCAGAGTCCTTCTGCTCTAACTGGAGCTCATCTCTGGGTTTCAGCCCTACAGTCATGATTGTCAAATGTTCTACTTGTTTGAAATGTGTTTTGTAAGTTCTCCTGGTTTGTTTGCTTGTTTGTTCATAGCCCGTACACATTAAGCCCGAGGATTGTTAGAAGGCCAAACATTTATCTGCTCTTAACCATCTCCTCTCTTCTGAGCATTTATTAAATGCTTTCTGAAGACGATGGATCAGAAAGGTTAGACCGAACTCTCACACCTAATCCAGCACTGTGCCAAAACTACAGTGTAAAGACACACAAGAAAAATGAAGGCCAGTCACCGTGGGCATGGAGTGGTCTAGAATCTAGGGACAGAGAGTTAATTAGAAGACAATCCCAGGAGACATAAAGCACATGGGTGTCAGTGCTAGGCAGATGCTGTGGGACCAAGGGGTTCCCCAATAGCTCTTCGGGGTGCTCCTAATATATTGGACTTCCAGTATAAGGATGAGGAGTCTCAAATGGAAAGGAAGGACACTGGGCAGGGAACCAGAGTGTCTGGGAACCGACCCCAGTTCTCACCCTACTCGCTAGGCCACACCTCCTCACCTCTCCTTCCCCTCCTTAGATTCCCAGCTCTGCCAGCTTGAGAAAGTGTAGAGGATGGAGTTCTAAATGCATTCTTGCACACTAAAAGAAATACCAAGATAATAAAAGTATTTAAATAAAAGTAACTTTATCAAGGTTTACTTTTCTCTTAGTCCCTGAGTTTTTAGGTCCCACCAAAATTAGAAGCTGCCTCTCCAACTGGTCTAGGTCTAACTTAGATTTTTCTAAAATTTTTTACTGTGAAATAATTTATTTTTTTTTTAATTTACGTATGTATATATGTAATCTCTACACCCACATGCAATGACTGTTACTATTTTGTACTGTTTATCTAGCTGGCCATTTTTTGCTGGACCATTTTTTGCTGGACCATTTCGGAGTTAGAGTCGTTATGACATTTCACCTCGTTATGAAATTTCACCCCCTAAATGCTTCAACACGCATCTTGTAAAAACAAGGACACTCTTCTACATAACCACAATGCTATTATCACACCCAATAATTAACAATTATTTCCTAATATCACCTCATATCCAGTCCATATTCAAATTTCCACAATTGATCCCCAAAATGTCTTTAAAGATTATTTATTTATTTATTTGTCAGAGAGAGAGAGGGAGCAAGCGCACAAGCAGGGGGTGAGCAGCAGGCAGAGGGAGAAGCAGGCTCCCTGCTGAGAAAGGAGCCCAATGCGGGACTCGATCCCAGGACCTTAGGATCATGACCTGAGCCGAAGGCAGATGCTTAACAACTGAGCCATCCAGGTGCCCCCAAAATGTCTTTTATAGCTGTTTTCTTGAATCAGGATCCAATTAATTTTCACACATTGCCTTCAGTTATTACGTCCTTTAGTCATTTTATTTTATTTTTTTTTTAAGTAGGCTCTATGCCCAGTGTGGAGCCCAGACCTGAGCTGAGATCAAGAGTTGGACTGAGCCACCCGGGTGCCCCATCCTTTAATCATTTTAAATCTAGAATAATCTCCCCATCCAAGATACTGACTTTTTAAAGATATCTGAACTAGATAGTTTGTAGAATACATTTTAGATTCATTCGGTTGGTTCCTCATAGCATTAACTTAGCTCATTCCTCCCTCCCCTATTTTTCCTGCATACAGGAAGTTAGGTTTAAAGACATGATCACATTTAGGTTAGACGTAATGGTCAGAACACTATGTGAGTAAAGCCATGTCTGTTTCATTGCAGGTGAATAAAACACAAGAACATGTTTCAGAAACACTGCAAAAAAAAAAAAAAAAGAAGAAGAACTTTCCTTCATCAACGGAGGATGAACTACAATTCCTTCTAAATACTTACCTTTTTATCAATTTTCAGAATAGGTTGACATAATAGTCACCTCCAATGCTATCACAAAAATTTTATTTTCTCTCTCTTCTTTTTCTTTTAAATTAAAAAGATTTTATTTAAGTGGGCTCCAAACCCAGTATGGAGCCTAACATGAGGCTTGAACTCATGACCCTGAGATCAAGACCTGAACTGAGATTAAAAGTCAGATGCTTAACCGATTGAGCCACTCAGGCGCCCCAAAGATTTTATTTTTTAAAGTAATCTCTACACCCAACACGGGGCTCGAACTTACAGTCCTGAGATCAAGAGTTGGATGCTCCACTGACTGAGCTAGCCAGGTGCCTCTCTCTCTCTTTCTCTCTTTTTTGATAGCCACTATGAACCCTTGGATTTTATTTATTCAATGATTTACAATAGGTTACAGTCATTAGTGTTTTTAATGATCAAATTGTCCTAATGGTGGCCGGGGGAGCCCTTTAAACTAGCTTTGGGTCCTTTTTATGTGTCCCTATTAGTCTCTGAGCCTGTTCTTGCTGTCTGGCACAGAAAGTTCACCTTATACCTTCCCTGCACCAGCCCTGGAATCAGCCATTCCTCTAAAGAGCTCTGATTCCTTTTAGTCAGAAAAGACGTTTAGAAACTAGAATTTGGGCATTATGTGTACTCATTGCTACTGTGGTTATCACAAGCATTTTTGAAAGGTAAAAACACATAACATCAAGGCAAGGTATTTTTATTTCATCACAATTTACTTTCTTTTAATTTAAGTGCCTTAGAACCTGCCAAAGTTAAGATATGCCTCCCTGTTGGGTCTTAGATTTTTTAAATTATTTTTTGTAAACAGCCAATTAGTGCAAAAATACCAATAACAAAAAACTGTAGTCCCTTGTTCTCCCCATATATATACTTATATATATTTAAATAATAAATCTAGTCTGCAAAATTTTGATTCATTCATTTTAGAGATTATATGTTGATTTCTTATTATGATCAGTGAAGGTTTTCATCTCACAAACACTCCTGTATCATTTCCTCCATCCTCTTAATATATCACAATTTTTAGTTAAGTACACATTCAATGTTTTCATTATTTATAACTAAATAAATTTTATTCAATACTGAGCCAAGAAGTATTCTTTCTTGTGCAACTTTTTCTTTTTTCTGGAGTTAATAATTGCCTTGTTTTTTCCACTTGTTTTGTTCTTGAACATCCAAATCTCCCTTACACCCTCAAAAAACTGTATGAACCTCTCAAAGTTTTCCTTGTAGTCAAATCTGTCAGCTGTCATCCTGGGACATCCATATGCTTGAAAATGGCTTTATTCAATGATCACACTTGACTGATAGTCTGGTTGCATATAGAATTTCAGGTTGCAAATTATTTTTTCTCAACATTTTGAAGACGTTTTCCCACCACCCTCTAGCTTCTCTTGTTGCTTTTGAGCAGTCTATTGCATTCTTGGTCGTTCATATAATCTGCATGTTCTCTCTGGAAACATACATAATCTTCTCCTTATCACTCATAGCCTGAAATTCAAGATGATGACTTTGTTTTCCTGGAGATCTTTTTTTGTTCATTGTCCCAGGCATATGGTGATCTTTTCATCCTAGATATTCTTGTTCTTCAGTTCTGGAAAAATCTGTTGTAGTATTACTTTAACAACTACTTCCCTACTGTTTTCTTGGTTCTCTCTTTCTGAAATTTCTATTAGCTAGCTGTTGCTGCAATGACCCACCATTTAAAAATAAATCTTTTTTCTTCTGTTGTGCAAATTTTCCTTTTCATTGTCCTTTCTGTGGAGCTTCTCCAACTTTACCTGCAATCCTTCTATTGGCTTTTAAAAAAAATTTTTAGCATCTATATTTTTATTTTCCCAGAGATCTTTCTTATTTGTTGATTTCTCCTCAATTATAGCAACTGTTCCTTTTGCACAGAAGTAATATTTTTATTTAACTCTCTGAGGACATTAATGATAATTTCCTTGCTGTTTTTGTGCACACAACATTATGTCTGTTTCATCAGGATAATTATTTTCTGTTTGTTTATTTTGGTCTTGTCTTTCATGTTGGAGGTTTTCTCAACAGAATTTTTGCTCAGCGTCCATGGCCCACCTCCTGGGACCTTTTGGAGTATTTCACAGGGGGTTTTTGTTCTGACTCCTTTTATTACTTTCTCCAGAAATTGTGGGTCCAGAGTGATAACATACTAATTTATTTGAGTACTTAGATGCTAGGCTCTGTTCTGAATAATTCTTACCTCAAACCTATCAGGTAAGTACTACTATTGTTAGCACTTCCCAACTGAGGAAACTGGGAAGCACAGAGAGGTCGTGTAACTTGGCCAAGGTCACACAGCCAGTACGTGGCAGAGCTGGGGTTCTTGGCTCCAGAACCTGTCCTCTTAATCACCTCTAATCAATCACCTTATTTGGAACCCTGGGGAACAATTGCTTTTATTTGCGTATAGCTGACACACAATGTTACGTTAGTTTCAGGTTTACAACACAGAGATTCGACAACTCTACATTATGCTGTGCTCGTAATTGTAGCTACCATCTGTCACCGTGCAACACTATTAAAATATCGTTGACTGTATTCCCTGTGCTGTGCCTTTCACCCCCATGACTTATTCATTCCATCGCTGGAAGCCTATACCTCCCACTCCCCTTCACCCATTTTGCCCATCCCCTCCCCGAACACGTTTTTCTCTATTCTTTATAGAAAACGACCACAACATCATAACATTTATTGACCATTTACTAAGTGCCAGACACTGTTCCAAGCACTTTACGTGGATGGGTTCATGTAATCCTCACAATGGTTCTATGAAGTAGGTATTGTATTTAGTTGCATTGTGCAAAGAACCTTTGAGAGGCGAAACTTCCTCAAGATCCCCAGATAGTGAGCGCAGCACCAGGATTTCAAATCGAGGCTAGTCAGCTTCAGGGCGTTCCTTTCTTTGTCTCTGTCCTTGTCTTTTTCTTTCTGGGCCTTGGAAGTGGTGTTGAGTTTACCACCCCTTGCATATCATACCCACCATCCTCTTCCATTTGAGCAAAGTCTCTCTTATTTCACTATTTTCCCCATTTATTCCTAATCCCTATCCCCTTCCATCTTCCCCCAGGACCCTCACTCAGGTATTTGCCATTTGTCCTTCAGTTTGCTCCTGTCCTTGCAAAACATGCACGGTTGTTCAGTGAATGTACTCAGCAAAACCAGACATGCATGCAGTGCCTACCAGGTGGTAGGTGTTATTGCTGACCAAGGGTCGACAAACTACAGCCCATTGCTGGATTTTGTACAACACACAAGCTAAAAATGGTTTTTACGTAATTAGTTGAAACAAAATCAAAAGAAGAATATTTTGTGATATGTGGAATTCAAATTTCTGTGTCCATCAGTAGGTTTAGTGGTACACATTCATCCATTTATATATTGTTCTCACGCTGCATGGGCTTTATGGCACAAGGCTTAAAATATTTACTATCTGGCCTTTTACAGGAAAAATAATTGCTGAGCCCTGCTCTAGATGTTAGGGCACAGTAGTGAACATATGTTTTTAATTTATATAAAAAGAATGATGGTTTTACCAGGTAGAGGGGTGCATATAATTCATCACCCCATCTGGGACTTTTGAGAGTGAAAGAGAGGCTATTAATTCCTGGGACAACTTGGGGTAAACTATCTGTCTGTCCCTGGAAAACTAGGATGTGTGGTCATCTCTCTCTGACTGTCATCCTGCCTGAGAGCACCGGCTTTGTTTGTTGTGTTTTTAGAATTTGTCATGTTATGGATACACATCTAAAACAGGGCTCAACAAACGAGGGACAAATCTGGGCCCCAGCAGTTTTGGTACAACAAAGTTGTATGGTTTCTGTGCAGTCGAAGATTTTTAAATGGTTGGGGAGAAAAAAGATCAAAAGAAGAATAATATTTTGTGGCACATGCAAATTATATTTAATTCAAATTTCAATGTCCATAGTTTCATTGGAACAGCCCCCCCTTCATTTGCATATCATCTAAGGCTGCACCAGAGACCCTATGGTCCCAAAAGCCTAGAATATTTACTATCTGGCTTTTTTTTTTTTTTTTAGATTTTATTTTATTTTATTTTTATTTTTTTAAAGATTTTATTTATTTATTCATGAGAGACAGAGAGAGAGAGAGAGAAGCAGAGGGAGAAGCAGGCTCCCAAGGAGCAGGGAGCCCAATGCGGGACTCGATCCCAGGACCCTGGGATCATGACCTGAAATGAAGGCAGACGTTTAACCATCTGAGCCACCCAGGCGCCCTATTTTTAAATTTATTTTAGAGAGAGTGTGAGCGAGGGGCGGGGAGGAGCAGAGGGGAAGGGAGAGAGAATCTGAAGCAGACTCACACTCAGCGTGGAGCCTGACGTGGGACTTGATCCCACAACCACGGGATCATGACCTGAGCTGAAACCAAGAGTCAGATGCTTAACTGACTGAGCCATCGAGGTGCCCCATACTATCTGGACTTTTATTTTTTTCTTTCTTTTTTTTTTAGATTTTATTTATTTATTTGAGAGAGAGAGAGACAGAGAGAGCGAGCACGAGCCAGGGGGAGGGGCAGAGGGAGAGGGAGAAGCAGACTTCCTGTCGAGCAGGGAGTCCGACGTGGGACTCGATCCCAGGACCCTGAGATCATGACCCAAGCCGAAGGCAGATGCTTAACCCACTGAGCCACCCAAGTGCCCCCCTTTTTAAAAGATTTATTTATTGGGGCGCCTGGGTGGCTCAGTGGGTTAAGTGTCTGCCTTTGGCTCAGGTAATGATCCTGGGGTCCTGGGATCAAGCCCAGTGTCGGGCTCCTTGCTCAGTGGGGAGTCTGCTTCTCCCTCCCCCCGCCCCCTCGTGCTCTCTTTCTCTCAAAAATAAAATAAATAAAAAAATTTTTTTAAAAAGATTTATCTATTTATTTGAGAGAGGGAGTGTGTGGAGTGGGGGCGGGAGGAGGGGCAGAGGGAGAGGGAGAGAATCTCAAGCAGACTCTGCACTGAGTGCGGACCCTGAGTCAGGGCTCAGTCTCACCACCCAGAGATCATGACCTGAGCCAAAATCAAGAGTCCGATGCTCAACTGACTGAGCCACCCAGGCGCCCCTGGGTGACCGCATCTAACTACTGCAATGTTCTATTGTGTGACTCCCTCGTTTTAATTGCTCATTCCCCTACAAATGTCCGGCTTGCTCCTGGTTTACGTGTCGTGAACCAGAAGAAGAACCTCTCTGAGCCACATCTAAGTGGGACACATGGCTCAGGCAGTGGACACACATTTAACCTTCCTTCCTTCTGTGTTGTCACCATTTCCAAGATCTTTTCCATTTTTTCACTATTTGAACATTCCATCAAGCAGTGCTGAGATGTTTCCTCTCTGCATACCAGTCACAAGCGCATCATTTATTCAACAAATATTAATCGAGCACTTGACTTACAGAGGGCTCAATTATCCTGGGCACTGGGGATGCAGCAAAGGAGCAGAGAAAAATCTTTGCCCGCTGGGAGCTTCCAGTAGCCGGTGCTGTGTTCATGGAGCCCTTCCTGGACTCAGGTGTCCTTCCCAGCACGTGGTGTCAACAGCGGTTGGAACCCTCACGACAATCTTGTGAAGTAGGTAATGCCATCTCCTTTTGCCAGAGACCAGCTCAGAAATGCCAGGGGTGAGGGGGTGTGAGCTCCACCCCTGACCAGTTGTGGCTCCTGGCTTCTTAGCATCTCGATCTCCTGCCTGTCTGCACAGTGTTGTCAACACTCAACCCTCTCATCTCCACCTTCTTAATTTTTGCCATTCTGATGAGTGTAAAATGCTCTCTCCTAATGTGGTTATAATTTGCATTTCTCTGATCTCCAGTGAATTTGAATATTTCTAGAATCTGGGCTCTTGACTGTTAATTTGCTTCTTGAAATCTAACTAACATATTTTCTAAACAAGGCGGAAAAAAAGTTTTAACAGAAACTCACAGACATTTAGGTGTCGCTGCTGGGATATAAGATGTCTTCATTCCTCTCAGGGCCTATCTGGAATGGCACCGAATGTCCATTAAAATCAGAGTCTAAGTCATCTCAGTGAAAAGGGAAGTCATACCATACAGGTGGGCTCGGGAGCCTGACTGAGCTGGGCTTGAATCCCAGCTGGGTGACCTCGGGCAAGTGTTTTAACTTCTCTGAGCCCATCTTTCTAATGTCTGTCTCACCCGGCTTCTTCACCTTTTGTGTGTTACACACGCATCCCTCTGGTGGTTGGTGAAGCCTATGGACCCCTTCTCTAAATAACATTTTAGAAAGCATGTCATAGGGATGCTTGGGTGGCTTAGTCGGTTAAGCGTCTGCCTTTGGCTCAGGTCATGATCCCAGGGTCCTGGAATCGAGTCCCGCATTGAGCTCCCTGCTTCTCCCTCTGCCTGTCGCTCCCCCTGCTTGTGTTCTCGCACTCTCTCTCTCTGACAAATAAATAAAATCTTTAAAAAAAAGCATGTCATAAAACAGGTGGGACTACAAAGAAAATGAATCCAATCCAATCCAAGTGTTCATCGGCAGATGCATGAATAAACAGAATGTTGTCTATACACAACAATGGAATATTAGCCTGAAAAAAGAAGTTCTGTCACCCTGCTACAATGTGAACGAACCTTGAGGACTTTATACCAAGTGAAGTGAGCCAGTCACAAAACAACAAATACTGTATGATTCCACTCCTAAAAGGTCCCTCGAAGAATCAAATTCATAGAGAAGGAAAGTCGGACAGTGGTTGCCAGGGGTTGGGGAGAGAGAAGAATGGGGAGTTAGTGTTTAGCAGGGGCAGAGTTTCAGTTTTGCAAGATGGAAAGAGTTCTGGAGGTGGTTGTTGGTGGTGGTTGCCCAACCGAGAGACCGTGTTTAATGCCATCGAACTGGACACTTAAAAATGGTTAGGAGAGTCAATTTTATATTATGTGGTTTTTACCACATGTAAAAATAATAAAAAGAGGTGCTTTACAGAAAAGAATTATATCAAAACTCACTTATTAAACTGTCAAGCAAATGTATGCTGCATGATGTAATAAACACCGCTTTCTTAGGAACTAAATGTCAGTGGGTCAATTCACTACTTTAAATCAAAAGTAATGACGCATGTAAAGGATTTCTGGAGAGCTCCCTGACGATAGTCCTGTAGTACAAAAATATTTGGGATTTCTGTCCAGTTAGAAGTTAATGGAAATAGGGGTGCCTGGGTGGCTCGGTCAGTTTAGCGTCTGCCTTCAGCTCAGGTCATGATCCCATGGTCCTGGGATGGAACCTCATGTCGGGCTCTGTGCTCAGTGGGGAGCCTGCTTCTCCTTCTCCCTGCTGCTCCCCCTGCTTGTACGCTCTCTCTCCCTGTCAAATAAATAAATAAATTTCTTTAAAAAAAAAGAAGTTAGTGGAAAGAAAGATGTAATTTTTTTCCCCATCCAAATTCAAGGACCCCCAGATTCTATTCAGGCCTCGGGGTGGACCCTGGGTAAGGATACCCAAATGGGTCTTAGAACCGGGTCTGGCTCTGGAGGCATGCCAGAGCTGGGCTCCCCTCTGGGAGGCAAGGAGAGTCAAAGATTTGCTTTCTGTTCCAGGAGGAGAAGGAACTGTTCCCTAGAATGGATTAAATCACTCCTCATAGAGCAAAGAAGAAAGTCGTATTTCTATATCATAACTAGTTGACCATTCATTTCTTGGTTCCCAGGCTGTGTGTGTTTTGTAATTGACTCATCGGGGAGCTTTTCAGCCAGTCTGATCATTGTTTGGTTAAATGTTGGTTTCCACATCTATAAAGTGGTAATGATGGTGCCAGATCTCACCGAGATGGGCACATTTAAAATGCCTTGGAAGCTTGGCAATGGGAGTTAAGTATATTTTATTAATCTTTGACCTCTAAATATCAAAAGAAACTGTCAGTAGGTCAGTGGTTTCTGCTTTTTTGAAAAACCGGCTCAGTAAGTAGAAGAGCCCTCAGTTTAAAAAGGATTTCACAATTTCTCATTTGCAAGAGAGGGAGGGTGTTAATAAATAAAACCGTGGTGAAACCGTGCAGGGGCTGCGAGTCAGCCAATCCCTGGTGCTTCTAATCTATTGAACAAAAGCAGTTTTGAAAGTGTGATTTTTCCCAAATGGAAAAAGGAAATTTGAGCCCAACTGAAAAGATCTGAGTGAAACTGCGTTCTCTAAGAATATCCAAGACAGGAGCCCTTCCTGTGTGTTCTGCTGAATGTCACCTGTGCGTGGACAGACCCTGCCAATGCCAAGCTCCACACAGCACGCTGGTTCCTGACTTCCAACCCCGAGTCTGCTCAGGTGGCTCATTATAAATCCGCAGCAACGTGGGATTAAAGGATGTTGATGAACAGAGAGATGAGTTAAAAGGAGAGATAATCCAACACAGATGGAGCAATAGATCAACAATCTAAGTAGAATCTAGGTAGCAGGGATACATACGAGGGTTCATTATACACATCTGACTTTTCTGTGTGTTTAAAAATTATCATAAGGAAATTCTGGGTAAGGGGAGACATCCAATTTTTAGAAAAGATATTATCCCAAGATCCCCCAATTTTTGATGTAGCTAGGATAATGTTCTTCTGGCTCATTTAAAAAAGGACATCCAGGGCGTCTGGCTGGCTCAGTCAGTAGACTACGTGACTCTTGATCTCAGGGTTGTGCGTTCAAACCCCAGGTTGGGTGTTGGAGCCTACTTTAAAAACAAAAACAAAACCAAAAATGGATCCAAAAAAGATGAACAGAATTAGTTACTTAGTTAGTTCCAAGCATAGATATGGTCCTGACTTTTTTTTTTTTTTGATTGAAATATAGTTGACAGAGTCCCGACCTTTAAATTCTGCCATAATCTTGCTCACTAAGCAAACAAAGCAAGATGGTGGCTATTGTGGGTTGACTTGTGTCTCTCAAAAAGGTACGTGCAGACCCCTGGTACTTGTGAATGGGACCTTATTTGGAAATAGATGTTGGCAGATGTCATCAAGGCAAAATGAGGTCATCCTGGATTAGGGTGGGTTCTGATCATTTGTTGACTGGTGTTTTTACAAGAGGGAAATTTGGACCAGAGATGCATGGGGAGAACAGCGTGTGAAGACAGAAGCAGAGATGCAGCTACAAGCCAAGGAACACCAAGGGGTGTTGGCAGCCCGTACAAGCTAGAAGCAAGGAAGAATCCTCCCTCAGGGCCTTCAGAGAAGGCTTCAATTTGGACTTCTGACTTCCAGAACGGTGAGAATAGATCTTGTCTTAAGTCACCGAGGTCGTGGCACCCTCAAACACTAATAGAGCGGCTGATTTGGACTGTCACTGAAACGGAGGAGGATGGCCTTGTTCCCCTCTGGGGCAGCTCCTGGCACAAAATTGCTGCTCAGTAAGTAGCTGGGATTGACCGACGAGCAATATTACATAATTTACTTATGTCATGTGTCTATGGATTGTTCTCTGCTCCTTCCACTCTAGAATGTCACCTCCATGAGGGCAGAGAAGACAGTTCCTGTTCATGGCTGTGACCCCAGCACCTAGAACAGGGCCTGGCACGTAATAGGTGTTCAGCGAACATTTGTCAAATAAATATCCACTATATTGCGCTACTCCTTACTATTTCTGCCCTGTTGTTATTGTATTCATTCAGGAAGTGTTTATTGAAAGCTACCGTGTGCCCAGGACCCTGCTGGGGTTGGACATTCCTTGACTTTTCAATGATGGCAAGACTTTGGGGGCAGGGGGAAAAGGTACAGGTACACACAAGATAGGAACCTAGAATCTAGGCAGCAGGGATACATACGAGGGTTCATTACACACATCTGATTTTTCTGTATGTTTAAAAATTATCATAATGAAACTCTGGGTAAGGAGAGAGATCCAATTTTAAAAAAAGGATATTATCCCAAGACCCCTCAGTTTTGATGTAGCTGGGAAAATGTTCTGGCTCATTTTAAAAAAGAGATCCAGGGCATCTGGCTGGCTCAGTCTATAGAGCATATGACTCTTGATCTCAGGGTTGTGAGTTCAAAGGACTGTTAACAAAGGACCACAGACCAGGTGGCTTAAACAACAGAAATTTATGGTCTCACAGTCTGGAGGTTGGAAGTCCAAGATCAAGGTGTCTGCAGGGTTGCTTTCTTCTGAGGCCCCTCTCCTGGGTTTGTGGGTGGTTGTCTTCTCTGTCTTCATGTGGTCTTCCCTTTGCGTATATTTAGGTCCTAACTCCTCTTATAAGGACACCAGTCAGACTAGCTCAGGGCCCAATTACCTCCATAAAGACCCTACCTCCAAATAAGGTCACATTCTGAGGTACTGAGGATTAGGCCTATGCGTTTTGGAAGGCTGCAGCTCAGCCCGTAACAACAGGTATGGAAAGATAAGCACGGGGACATGAGGCGATTTGCCCAAGCTCATCAGCAGCAGAACTCGGGCCAGGATGTGTCTCCCAACTCCCGGTCTGGTTCTTCTTTCCAGTCTTATTGGCAGCCTTGCTCTGTGGGACTAAAGCACCACATGCTCAAAACTATCCCACAAGAAGATCCAGGCACCCATTGTTAGTCCAGGAAAGCTCCAAGGATGCTCACTCTGCTGAGTCTTGCCATGTGCAAGGAGGGGTGGGTGGGAGAGCAGAGTGCAGACTGCACAAGGCACGACCTGAAGGCAGGAAGGGCCACGTGTGCAGGGGACACCTGTCTTCTGGATGGATGGTGGTAGCAGGCTCTCAGCTGGTCTCCTCACCTCTTCCCTCACCCCCTTCCCAGCCATTCTCAACCCAGCAGCCACAGTGACCCTTTAAAAACCTCAAGTCAGTTCATTTCCCTCCTCTGTTTGTGATGTCTCTCGCCTCGGCTGCTTCATTCAGAAAATCTCCATTCATTCTCTCAGAAACCCTCTAAGCCTCAGCCCTCTGGTGTGGCCTGCTCTCAGCAACCCCTGGACTCCACCAGGAGGGGCCCCGGGGAGTTTCTGGGAAGTTGGGTCAAGAGAACATGACTGTTTCTCAAGTTAAACATGGCTTCTGAGCTTCTTCATCTGGCCTGGAGGCAGCTGACAGGGCTCAGGACACGCTCCCCTAAAATGTGGCACTTTGGTATATTGAATACTGTAAAGCTGACGGAGTTTGAGAACATGGCAGGTGCAGGTGGCCTTCCCACCTTCCCCTGAAGCAGGTCACAGAACCTTCGTGGGAGACCTTCCCTAGACATGGAGGAAAGGAGCATCCTTATCCCCAAGATAGAGGGACCCTGGGAGGGATCCAAGTGCACGGGCCTTGCTAGGTCTCCCCCAGTTTACTACCCTGAGCATCAAACTAGCATGAAAACACTCAGGTTTAACCATTTCTTCGGGTCTTCATTTCCTTGTGAAGTCTCCCGCATCCTATAAAACTCATGTTAAATTAATGTGTGTGTTTTTCTCCTATAATCTGTCTTTGTCGGGTTGATTTGCAGACCCTAGTGTCGCCAGAGACCCTAAGAAGTGGAGGAAATTTTTTCTCCTCCCTACAGAACCTTTTCCTTCAAGCTGAGGTAGGGGCCTTGCTTTTCCAGGGCATTGGTCTCTTGTCATCCTCCTGAGCATCCATTCTTACTTGGAGCTCCCAGGGCTACAGCAGCTAATCTCACCAGAGAACGGGGCCGTGGGGGGGGGGGGGGGGTTGAGAGATGGTGGCACCTACCTGTGCTTTCAGGCCCCACAGTGCCCCTTGAGACCTGCGCTGGAGGGGAAGGAAAGAGGCTGACCTTTCATTTGTGCTCTTGGTTCTGCTTCGTCCGGGGCAGCAGAGAGCGGCCGAGCCCCAGGATGTGGGGGACCCCAGCGGTTGTCTGCTAAGGGTCCCTTACTTAAGCCATCCAGAAAGGCCTTACCTGGTCACTGTGGCAGTTGGGAAAAGCCAGGGGAGCACTAAACCTCCCCACACGCCTTGGAGCAGAGACCAAGTATTTTCCACTGGAAGCCTGAAACCTCACATCTAAGTGGCATTAAAAAACCAAAATCCTGGTGCCTGGGTGGCTCAGTCGTTAAGTGTCTGCCTTTAGCTCAGGTCATGATCCCAGGCTCCTGGGATCGAGCCCCGCATCGGGCTCCCTGCTCAGCGGGGAGCCTGCTTCTCTCTCTCCCACTCCCCCTGCTTGTGTTCCCTCTCTCTCTGTCTCTCTCTGTCAAATAAATAAATAAAATCTTAAAAAACAACAACAACAACAAAATTCATCCACATAACTCTGAAGATCAAATTGGCTTCATGCAGCGATTCATGAATCTGCAGCACCCATCTAGCAAATGGAAGGGAGCTCCGTGGAACGGAAGGAACAGAAAGGCTTTTAAGGCCAAGAAGGAACAGAAAAGAGGAAATCATTAGCAGGGAACACACTTAGGCAAGGCCCAGGTCCTGAGGGGAACGGAGGGTCTGTGGGTCATTTCCGAGGGCCGGCCAGGAAACTCCGGGCTGGCTAGTTGAAGGTCGCACTTCTGAGGAAGGTTGTGCCTGGAATCAGGTGAGGCATTAAGTCTTGCTTTGCTGTCACGGGGCCTCACACAAATGACTCCATTTGGGGCCTGTGGCCTCCTTTTTCATAGTGTAAAGAGGAGCCTAAACGTGTGAGGCTGGACTGGGTTTGGGGCTGCCTAGGGGAGGGGCGGGCTTTGTCGGGTGCACCTGCCTCCCGGATCTCGAGTTCTCCAGAACACGGAGGAAACTGAACACTTTTTGTGTTTCTTGGAGGGGTTCTTAACACAAATGAGGGTGCAAGCTGACCAAGAGATGCTTGATTTCAAGGAGTTTTCAAATGATGGGGTTGTCATCACAAGCTACTGAATCGTGAGAGTACAGAGAAAATCTCATTTTTCTTTGTAACAGAACTGCTGCCTGTCTTCTCCAGCTCAGAGGTAGCCTGGGTACGGTCCCCCTCCCCCCTTCCCGCAGTTCCTGGGTCCCACCCACTCCTCAAGGATGCCTAACAAGGGGACTCAGCTTTGGGATGGAGTGTCATCCCCACCCCAAGGCTGGGACGGGCAAGTTCACGGGGCCACCTCAGCTGGGTTGCAGAAATGAGGGGGCAAAACCCCAAACCCACATCTTTCTCCCAACCACATGTTAATCTTCACCGGGGTCAGAAGCTCCAGGAGGAGTACCGGAGAAGCTATGGAAGGAGGGGTGGCCGTCTGCCACCTCCCCAGCGCCCCTGGCCTCTTGCAAGTTCAGATTTTGCGCAGCTTTCCTGAATGTGAAGGCTTTCACATTCCCCGAATTTGAATGTGAAATTCAAATTCGGGGCATGTGAATTTCCCCAGCGAGCAGGGTGCTAAATGTCAGGGACATCCACTTCTCCTTCCCTGGTTTATTTCTCTGCTCCAGATTTACTCTGTTTCAGATTTACTTGCCCTCCGAGAACCTTACTTCAAGTCCGATTGCCCCAGCCAGGTCTTTGTTTTGTGAATTAATCAAATAATAATAACGCTTCCCACTGCTGGGAACCCGAGGGAGGCCCCAGCAGGCTCAGCATCCTCCAGCCATCCGATCAGCCAGAGGAGGAGCTGGGGCCAGCCCACCTTCTAGGAGAGGGACTCTGCAGTTACTTTTGAGTTCTGTGAATGAAATTAGGCTGCGAGCAGCCCAGCCTCAGGCTCCTCAGGCCCTAAGGCTGCAGGCTTTGGCTCAGATTCCAGGCTGAGGATATCCTCTAGTCATTCTTTGCCAACCCACTCTTGGCAGTTGGCCTGGCCCCATCCCACCCAGGTACTGAAGGGCCTGATAGCAGCCTCACGTAGAACCAGGGTGACCTTTCCTGCTCTTTTGAATTTAACTTTTTTTTTTAAGATTTTATTAATTTATTTGTCGGGGGGGGCAGGCAGAGGGAGATGCAGGCTCCCCACTGAGCAAGGAGCCCGATGTGGGACGTGATCCCAGGACCCTGGGATCATGACCTGAGCCGAAGGCAGACGCTTAACCAACTGAGCCATCCAGGCATCCCCGAATTTAACTTTTTTTATTAACCTTTTTCTTTTTTTTTAAAGATTATTTATTTATTTATTTATTTGACAGAGAGAAATACAGCGAGAGAGGGAACAAACACAAGCAGGGGGAGTGGGAGAGGGAGAAGCAGGCTTCCCACGGAGCAGGGAGCAGGGAGCCTGATGCGGGGCTCGATCCCAGGACCCTGGGATCATGACCTGAGCCGAAGGCAGACGTTTAACGACTGAGCCACCCAGGTGCCCCTAACCCTTTTTTTTTTTTAACGGAAGTCTAACACTCACACAGGAAAACATACAGATTTTGTGAAAGGAGAAAGCTTTTAAAAGGGTATCAGCATGACTTTCCTACACATATGAAATGAACGTGTGTCAGGGATTTTATCTAATTCATTCAGGGACCAGTACCATGTTACCACGGGGTTGAAGGCAGCCAAGAATGCCGGAACGGATCAGCTTTGTAGATACAACATTGGTCAACATCCATAGGTCCGTAGCCAACTGCAACTTCGCTGGACACCATGTGTATTTTTCGGGACAAGAATCATTTGCATAATTCCCAAAGGTCAACAACGTGGAGAGTTGTCTTTTTTTTTTTAACAACTTAGAGCGTTGTAATAAAACAGCTCAGATGATGAAGAGTGCATAGAATAAAATAATCCTGAAGGGGGCACTAGACAACACCCAGTTTTCTGCTGAAGAAACCTTGCATGCTTTGGGGAATCCACTTCTAAGAATTTCACAGTTTTTCTCTTCAGCTCTGTGGTGCGGCTCGATTCATTGTTTCAAGGAGAACCCTCTTAGGACCACAGCCCAGGACAAGGAATAGAACATCCGCTGCTTGGAAGCCCTTCTCGGGTTCTTCCCAACCGTTCATTACTCTTGCCTTCCTCCCTGAAGGTCACCACTGTCCAGATTTCCAAACCCAAGGGCTAGTTTTGTTTATTTTGGAACTTCTGCTACATGTAACCAATGAGCGTGTATGCTTCTGTTTTGGGTTTCTTTCACTTAGCAAAGTGTTTCTGAGTTTCATCTGTGGCACACCCCCCATCTCTCTTGCCTTACAGGAGCCCACCGGGTGAAGAGACCACTCCGCTTGACTGCTGATGAGCATTTAAACAGTTCCCAGTTTCGGGACATAAAATGCCGTGGTAAACAATCTTGTGCATGTGATTGGGTGCCCAAGTGCTTGCATTTCTGTTGGAGTGGAATGGATTGCTGCAGGTCGGAGAATGGACGTGTGTGTGTGAGTCGATTCGACCAGGTTCCCAAAGTGGTTGAACCCATGTCATTCCCATCAGGAGGAAGGAGTTTTCTCACTGCTCCTATCTTCCTATTTCTCCTGCTGTTGTCAGTCTTTCTTTCCAGCTCCTGGCTCCAAGATTGTTTCCTGAACTCCCCAAAAGAAAATTTCTTCCTGAGAAGTGCAGGCTCTTGCCTACAGTCATTTTTCAATAGCTACTTTCTTAGAGGCCAAAAAAGATTCATTTAAAACATAAGGGAGAGCCTGTTCCTGCCTTGCTCAGAATTCTCTAGGGTTTCCCTTCATTCTGAAGATAAAATCTCGGTCTGCACTCTGTGGCTCTGGTCCCTTCCTGCTCTTCCCACCTTGTGCCCACCATTCGGCCCCTTGTCACTGGCTCTAGTCCCTCTGAGCTTTCAGTTCCTTAAACACACCAAACTCGTTCCCCGCTCCACAATTTTTACCCCTACTGTTCCCTCTGCTGGGGGATGCCCCTCCCCAAATCTCTTCCTGGAACTCCTTGGCAAAACATCTTGGCTCAAATGCCACTTCTCAGTGATGTTTTTTACCTGACATAAGAAAAATTGGAATGAGCAAAAAAAGGTTATTGTATGTTCCAGTGGAAAACTGCATTGTTTATAGGACACTCTTGCCGCTGATTCCTCTTGGTCCCATTGCCTTTGAGCTATTTTATGGTGTTATAAGTTGTAGATATCCTATGGCAGTGCAAATGATTCTTGTCTTTGGACAGGCAAATAAATTGCATCAGGGGCGGTTCAATTGACTTCCATCACCTTCTCAGAGTAAGGAAGAAGCCAGTTTCGAATCTATTTGCAAATTCATTTTAACACTGTAAATGTGCCTGTTCTTTGATTTCTCCTTTGAACTGGTTGTAACATCTGCCTGGTTCCCTCATTAATAATGAGTTAAATAAAGTCTTTAACACGGATTCATTTTTTTTTAATCTGCATGAGAGTCACGATGTTACCTTTTTTGAAAATTATCTTTTAACACTGACCTTCCCCAACCCAAACTCTTTGTGTCTCGTTGCTGTTTTACTTCCTTCAGAGCTGTATCATCATCTGAGATGATTTTGTTCATTATTTCTTTACTCGTTTTCAGGGGGTCTTTCCCTACCTTGGTCACTGCACGGGGTGGGTGCTCCAAATAAACCTAAGGGACTGAATGAAGGCAGGTGGATCAGCAGCAGCTGTAGACCATGGCTCACTCCTTTTGCCTGTCCTTCCTCTCCCGTAGGGCCGTCTGTCTTGTCTGTGTTTAACCTAGTTCTTCCCATGGATCCTCCCTTTCGGGCTAAACAAGGCCAGGCTAACCCTGTACTTGACGTCTCTGACAGGTAAATAAATCATGTGTTTATGGCTTACATCAGGCTTCGGGCATTTCCCCACTGAGCAGCCTGATAAGCAACCTGGTGAGACTGGGTAGCTTTGGGAGTGAGCGAGAAAGCCTTCCGCAGAAGCGCAGATTTCAGTCTCTCATCCTCCCAACAAGGAACCGGGGTTCCCTGAGGTCAAGTGCTGGAGGTCACGTGGCTAGCTGGTGCCAGAAAGAGGGTTGGGCCTGGGATCCTGACTCAGAGTTTAGCACTGTTTCAATCATAAAAACCTGCACACGGAGCATGTGATGCGCCAGGCCTGCCTTCAGGGATTTGTGTCCATGAGCTCATCCTTATGACAGCATGACTTTTCGGGGGGAACCGAGGTCCGGAGGAGCAGGTGATAAATCTCGGGCCCCACAGCAGTGAAGGGTAGAGCCAGGACCTCAGCCCAGGCAGGAGATCTTTAGAGTCTCTGCACATAGCCACCACACCAACTAGAAGACACTAGGAGGAGGAGCACATACTTGTTGGACATATATTCCAGGCCAGGCCCCGAGCTAAGCGTTTTACCTGTATGGTCTCATTTCATTTTCTTGATACCCAGTGGGGGAGGTGCTAGTATTGTCCTGAAAAGTTCCAGAGTCCCCAAGACCACCCTTGCTTTTGACACCAACTTCAAAGTTCAGGGGTCCTCAAGACCACGCTCAGTTTCCATAATTCACAAGAAGGACTCAGAGAACCCAGAAAAGTCGCTATACTCCCTGTTAAGGCTCATTACAGCAAAAAGATACAGATTAAGATCAGCCAAGGGAAGAGGTGCACAGGGCCAAATCTGGGAGACATCCAGGTGCGCACTTCTGCTTGTCCTTCTCCAGTGGAGGTGTGCAAACAGTGCTAACTTCTAGCAACAATGTGTGACATAGATACAGAGAATCGCCAAACCGAGAGGCTCACCTGAGCCTTGATGTCCAGAGTTTTTACTAGAGGTCGGTCATGTGGCCATGGCTCACCATCTGCCTGGCTGACCTTAGTCTCTAGCCCTCCAAAGATTGAGGTAACACCACATGGTCCATAAATCACGTCATGAGGATAGGTCATCTGGTGTGGCCCACGGCCTGCAGGTAAACAAAGATACTTTATCAGGTGAAATATTTTCCAAGGGCTTAGAATTTGCCTCCTGGGAGCTGGGGACAAAGGGCCAAACCTTTCCACAGGCAAGGTTAGTCCCCTACTGCACATCTGCCCATTTTGCAGAAGAGGAAGTAGAGTCTTGGAGATGCTAAATGACTTGCCTGGGCCATGCGGCTAGATCCGGAATCTGACCCCTGACATCCTGACTCTAGGAGCCCATGTATTTTGTGTTCTTCCCGGCAGCTTAATGTCTCTGTTGAGAGAGACATTAACCCAGGAGATGAGATTTTTTCCATCTTCCCATTTCTCTGGTTGTCAGAGAAGTCATGTCTAGAGTACATTGAATTTAAGGTCTCCATCAACTCTGTACTATTAGGGAGGCCTGGATAGGGACCTGTTTGGGAAACTGTCACGTCCAGCAAGATGCTACTTCCTGTGGCCAAACTGTCACACTCGATACTGTTGCTTCAGAGCGATTACAGGAAACTCCAGCACACTTGGGATGAAAACACATATTTAACACGTATTTATCAGGGGTCTGGGGATGCCAGGCACTGGGCAAGGCATTGGGGGTGCTACGGTGAGCAAGTTAGACATAGTCTGAGCCTTTCCATGGAGCTGATCAGTTATGTGCTGTGGGAAGAAGGGAAACAGAAAAATCCCCACAAATTACTTCCAGCCTTCCTCTTTTTTGGGCATGCTAGGACCCAGCCATAGCCATTTCCTAGTCAAATATTTACTGAACAGCTCCTAGGTACCAGCCACAGCTACTAGGTACACGGGAGCAGAGTGAGGACAGACAGACAGATATGGCCCTTGCCTTCCTCGAGCTCATCCTCACTTGAGTGGGAGACAAGCTTATCTGCACTTCTCTTCACTCAAATGGGAGAAATATACAGAAATCTTTGTGAGCCACCAAATAACAGAGTGCCTAACAGTGATATGAACCAGGAAGGAAATAAACACAAGGCCAGGGTAGAGAATAGGTGGAGGTGGCCAGGGAGGGTATTCCATGGGGACAACACTGAAGCTGAGACCTGCTACATGAAGAGGAACCAGCCATGTGAAGAATGAGGAACAGTGTTTAGGCAGAGGGAACAGCAGGTGCAGAAGCCCTGAGGTAGAGAAAAGACCAGCTTGGCCAGAACGTGGTGACAAAAGGTTCAGAGAGGTGGGCAGGGCCATGTGGGCTGTGCGAGTGTTTGGATTTTTCCAAGGGTAGTGGGGAGCTGTTGAAGCATTGGGGGTGCTTCTCAGAAGAGACTGGCATGATCTCACATTTTCAAGATCCTTCTTGGCTGCCATCCGGAGGCTGGGTTGGGATGGGGTGAGCAGAGGTTAGAGTGGGGGTGCCACCAGGACACTGTGTACTGCCTCTTACCTCTAGCCTGTGCATAGGCTGTGCCCTCTACTTGCAGTCAACTGAGCTGCGAAGCTTCAGGGATGGCCCTGGCTTGCTCCTACTCAACTTTTACCAGTCAAGTGACTGGTAAACACCTTCCTACCCAGGGCCTATTCATATCTTTTAAACCGTACCAGGCTCTCCCATGTCTGTGCTGTGCAGATTCAGCTCAGAATCCCCATTTTCCTCTCCTGACTCTCCCAGACAATGGGAGGCTGTGTATACAGTGATGACCCTGAGGCCTGCCAGATGTAAGATGTACCTACTATCCCAGCAGGAGAGCATTACAATGGGTACAATATTGATTCAGGGTCATGTGTGTTCTAACATTTACTTGATTTCCAACACTCTAATTTGTTTGACTATGTGATGAGCTGGAAAATGATAGTAGGGATATTTGGGCATCTGGTCCTACTGCCCTGTGACCATGGAGAAGTCCTTTTATCTCTGGGTGACAGTAATTGCCAATATAAGAGCTGTCATCTTTAGGCACACTCTCTGGGATAAGCACCCTGTGAAGGCCATTGTATGTACTCATTCAACTCTCACATCCACTCTATGAAGTTTTATCATCACCACCATCATCGCCACCATCACCACCACCATCATCACCACCACCAGCACCATCTTCACTACCATCACCACCATTATCACCAACATCACCACCATCACCACCATCATCACCATCACCGTCACCATCACCACCACCATCACCATCATCACCACCATCATCACCACCACCAGCACGATCATCAACACCATCATCACCACCACCAGCACCATCTTCACCACCATCACCACCATCATCACCATCATCACCACCATCACTGCCATCATCACCATCATCACCACCACCATTATCATTTCCACCATCAGCATCAGCATCTTTTCTTTTTGGGGGGGTAGGGGCAAAGGGGGAGAGAGAGAGAGAATCTCAAGCAGATTCCACACTGAGCACAGAGCCCAACGTGGGGCTTGATCTCACGACCCTGAGATCATGACCTGAGCCAATTCAAGAGTCGGATACTCAACCGAGCCAGGCCCCCCAATCATCACTATCATTGCCACCATCACCACCACCATCATCATCACCATCTTTGCCATCATCATCATCATCACCACCATTGTCATCATACAATCAATTCACAGGAAGAAACTGTAACTAAGCAATCAGTACACAGATACGCATATACACAAACAGAGGAGGGATTCAAACCCAGGTGCTCTGACTTCAGTGCTCCACTCTCACCATTAAGTCACATTTCTCCTTATCTCCCCCTGTAAAACCCAGTGGTTCGATTTAATGGCCTCTAGGACATTGCTACTTAAAGTGTGGTGCCTGAACCACATCACCTGGGAGCATCAGCATCACCTGGGAGCTTGTTAGAATCGCCGAATCTCAGGCCCTACCTTGATTCTACTGAATCAGAATCTTTATTTTAAAAAGCCCCCTGGGTGATTTGTAGGCACACTGAAGTTTGAGAAGCCCCACTCTAAGACAATTCTCCTTTAATATTCTGTGAACTGTGACCTCTGCATGGAGTAAAGGGTCCCTTCAGGGTTGAGAATATGACTCCTACATGCCCCTTCCTAACCATTCCATTAAAGTAAGGCTGGGAGGAGAAATTCTTCCTTCATTCTCAGAAATACCTTCTTGTTCCACAGATAAGGTCAAGTGCTTATCAGACTACCCAGCCCTATGGATCCCCAGGAGCCACAGGGAGACTTTGAGGATGGGGCTGAGCAGAATTCTGCACTTGCCAGGGAGGGAACAGTTGTTGGCTAGGTCGGCCTTCGCCTGGAGAGAGATGTCTGTCTGCATACCTCACCCCAGGACCTTTGTACTGCCTTTCCCCCTGTCTGGAATACTCCTCCCCCATTTCTCACTGCCGGTTCCTTCCTGTCACTCACATCTCTTCTCAAAGGCCACCTCCCCAAGAAGCCTTCTTGACTCTCCATCCAACGCAGTCCCTGCCCACCCCCGGTCACAATCTCACCCCATTGGCTTCTCAGCACTCACCACTATTTAAAATGATCTTCTAAATCTTTGGTATTCTGTGCTCCCCCCACAGAGGGGAGCTCCATGAGAGCAAGGCCCACATGTTCCTGATTTATTGCTGCATCTCCAGAACCAAGAACACTGCCTGGTACTTAGTAGACACTCAATAAATACTTGTTGAATGAATGAACAGCCTGAAACCCTAGAAGAAATGCCCATCCGGCGCTGATGTGCTTCAAAATCTAAATCACCCGGAAAAATAAATGGATGTGGGGCTATAGGGTGACTTTGACACACCTGAGGTAGGAAGCCATCTCAGGCTTGGTAAGGGGACAGGTCCCCAGACGCAGCAGAAAACGGGCCTTTCAGCGGTGGGCTTGCCAACAGAAGTAGGATGGGGGTGGGTCACACAGGTCATTCTGGAACCTTCTGGAGGGAACAAGAGTAGAGAGATGTGCAAATTGCCCACTTCTCTCTGTGTCCTCCACTGTGGGCACCACAGAACAGGCCCTAGAAATTCCTCTTTTGCACAGAAAGAGAGAGAGTTTGAGGAGAGGGTCTTTTCCGTCTCTCTCAGACGCTAGGAAAACCTCCCAGGGCCCCCTTATGGATTTTTAGGGAAATCCTTAAAGCACTTTCGGGGACTGGGGGAGCCTAAATCTGTCCTGGGAGGGTCAGCTGCCCGATGGCCAGGCAACCTGCGAAGCCGCGGGAGAGGCATTTATGTATTAAAAGGCCACTTTTCGGGGAGAAATGCTGTGGATACATTAAGCTGTCGCCTGTTCTTTGGAGAGCCATTATTAATGGAAAACAATAGATTAATAGTTTTAAAACGCTTGTTCAATAAGTAATTTTTATGGCTCTGGATAGAGCCCATTAAACATTTCTGTGTGTTATTATAAAGAAGTTTTAAGCGTAAAATCATAAAGTCAATAATCAGAGAATTAGTCACAGCGGCCAGCCACAGGCCATTAGTTTTAGGCGCTGTCAGAGACACCTGTGGCTTTCGCTGGAGAGTTTTCTTTCCACGGCAGTGCCAGGTGGGGACACAGGCATGACGGTACCTGGTGCCTTCCATAAACTTGAGGGGACAGCAAGCAGGTGTGAGCAGCGGGATGCCAGGCAAATATTTACAAAGTGCAAACGTGAATGCAAAACTAAAACGATCCAGGTCAATTTGCACATCCAGGCTTAGACACTTTATTTCCCCAGTGATCTCCCACCTCCCGGAGCCTCCCTCTGACAGAGGCACGGCCTTGATCTCTTGCTAAAGATAGAGGTGGAAGCTGCACGCTTTTAAAAGGAACGCACGTCGCCAGAGAATACCCCACATAAAGGCTTCCGGGGCTGTTTTCTGAAATAGTGTATTCATCTCCCACCAAATGCACAATGGTGTCAAGAATCTGAAAGTGAAACTGTGAGCTTTTAAAAAGCGACCTGAAAACAAAATCATGACAAAAGCAAATACAAGATAATTACGGAAACTAGAGAAAGTCCAAAGAAGACAATAAAGCTCTCTGCCCAGAGCTCTCCCTCATTCGGCTTCACTCATTATCGAGAGCCCTCTATACGCCGAGCACTGCTCTCGGCGCTAGGGAGGCAGTGATGAACAAAACCGACACTCCTGGCCCGCGGAGCGAGCTACATTTGGGAGTGGGGAGACAAGCAACAGACATAACAAATAAGTAAATTAGACAGCAGATTACAAGGTCATAAGGGTTACAGAAAAAGGAAGCAGTGTTCATAGGATAAAGGCAAGAAGAGGGCAGGCCTCATTGAGAAGGTGACGTTTGCACAGAGACTTGAGGGGGGTGGAGGAGTGAGCCATGCGGGTATCTAAGAGAAGGCAGCTCCAGGCAGAGGACTTGGTCAGTGCAAAGGCCCTGTGCCTGGCATGCTTGAGAAAGAGCAGGGAGGCCAGTGTGGCTGGAGCAGAAGGAGGGAGGCGAGGAACTGGGAACGGAGGTCAGGGAGGTGAGGGGTGAATCATGTAGGGCCTTCTAGGACTTTGGCTTTTCCTCGGAGTGAGAAATGGGGAGGTTTGAGCAGAGGCATGACATGATCTGACCTAGTGTGGCACAGGATCCAGATGGCTGCTATGTGGAGTACAGACAATCAGGGGCTCGGGAGGTAAGGAAGACAGGGGCAGAAAACCAGGTCAGGGACCAGAGTAAGGAGAAGGGGGAGATTCTAGATATATTTTGAAGGTAGAACCGATAGGATCTCCTGTTGGTGTATACCTTTTCAGCCTTGTCCTATGACTGCTATTTTTCTCTACTCCAGAGCTTCCAGGTTTGTATCTGGGTATCTGAGATTTCTGACCTTGTAGAGAAAGCCTCTGCAGGTCGATAGGACTGCTAGGTGTGTTAACCCAGCTCAGAGGCTGCCTCCTCCAGGCAGTCTTCCTGATATTGATCACCTCTGTGTGTTAAACCTGCTTCTATCGGTGTCCCTGCTGCCCTATGAATAGCATACCTGCTCACACAGCCGGGCTTGCACAGCCGTCTCTGGCTGGATCTGGAGTGCCTTTGGCGGGGTGGGGGATGGTGGGGGCATACCCACAGTGTTTGCCTTTGGGTCTGGCACCCAGTAGGTGCTTGGTAAGTGCTTCATAACGTGAATACAAGGTGCCACCGGATTCGCAGAGGCTGATCGACCTCAGAGCTGATGGAGCGTAAGCCCCAGGGTGCCTCACTTGCTCTGGTCCCTTATGTGCTCACGAGACTCTGTAACGTTGGCAAAAGACATTTTTGTATTCTTTTTCCTTAAGAGGCCCTTCCCTGAAATTGCACGAGCTTCAGGAGCCACACAGCCTGGACCCTGCCCAGGGAAGGAGCAGAGAGGTGGGTTTGGGGGCTGGGTTCCGAGACCTGGGCTGATGCCAGTCAGCGAGGGAGCTGACTCGCCTTTGAGGGCCAGAGGACGAGGAGCTGCCCTGATGTGGGCAGCCGCTGACGGCCTGGGGGTAGAGGGGGGCTGGTGGCAGCTCCCCGGTGGTCCTGCCGCTTTAATCCCTTGGCCTGGCCTCTGAGAGGGGGCGACTTGCCCCCCAGAGCCCTCATCTTTTCCTCTTCTCCTCACATCCATTTCCTCTCTCTTTTTGTCCTCCCTTCCCCAACCAAGCCTAGAGTTTCCCCCGAGGGAGCCGTGGTCACAGGGTCGGGAGGGGGGTTGCAGAAATCACAGGAACTAACCTGTTCCTTCTCTTTCTCTTCCTTACTTCAGTCGTCTCCTCTTTGACACCCCTCTAGCTCCCCACCGCACCCTGTTGGCATAGTCCCTGACCTACTCTGAGCCTCATCTGCCTCATCTATATAATGGGAATAAGACAGCCTACCTTAGGAGTCATTTGTAGCGGTCGAAGAAGGTGTGAACCAACATTTGTCACCTGTCAAAGGACGTTCAGGCATAAACTCTTGTTCTGTCTGCCCAGGTCTGACCTTCCTGAAATCTTCAAATGTCCCCAGCGCTGAGGCCTTCCTGGTGGGGGCTGCGCTGCAGGAGCCCAGAAACCGGCCTCAGGCTCCCCGGCCCCACAGCTCTGGTCTCCCGGCCCCTCTTGCAAGAGACCTGCCCAGCTTCCAGCCGGTTGATGTTAACCATACTTGTTGGAAATAGTCACTGACCTATAATTGCGGCCTATTAACTGTGTTTTTCTCTTCCATTTGCACACATGAATTTTGCCCCTACTTCCAGAAAGCAAATTACAGGTTGGAAATCAGAATATTTCAAACAAGGGTGAAAAGGTTGGAGCAGTGAGTCTGCTACATAATGAAGAGTCCAGTGATAACATCCAAGCTGGGCCAGGACAGTGTCCATCGTGGGCCCACATCCACTCAGGTAACAGGCTCCGAGCGCCCAGAGGGACACGGGATGGGGTGGGGGGGACACCCCAGACTGGGCTTCTCTGCAAAGGCCGTGGCTCCTGAGCCTCGAGACGTGGCCGGGCAGAGAGGTGGCCGCTGGGGGGTGCCGCGTGGCCTCGCTCTCCCGCAGATATTCGCGGGCGCTGACAGGGTGCCCGGTCCCACCGGGTTTGTCAGAGCGAGTTGGGAGGGGACGGGACGGAGGAGTGCGGGCGTGTGAAAGGTCTCTGAGCTAGCTGGTACAGAGGACAGCGGGAGCACTGGGGTGATCACTGACGCTGCAACATTCTGTCGTTGTGTCCCCCCTCGCTAGACTGAAAAAAATGGCGAGTTCGGATGCTCCTTCTTGACCTGGGTAAAGTCAAGGAATTGTAGACTTTTAGCCATAAAAGGACGTCAGGTACAATCCTTCACTGCCTTCAGGCTCCTTGTAGTCAGGTTTCCTCACGAGTCCTGTGCGCTAAACAAGATGTGGATGGGTGGGTGTTACAGATGCAAATGCCAGCGGGGGCCAAACCCGCCCCAGAAATGAGTGTGCCAGGCTGAGGAGGCAGTAAAGAATTTTACTTGTGTCTCTATTTAGCAAATACTTCCATGGCACCCCTGCTATGCTGGGCCCTGTTCTTTTTTTTTTTTTTTTTTTTTAAGATTTTATTTATTTATTTGACAGAGAGAGACACAGCAAGAGAGGGATCACAAGCAGGGGGAGTGGGAGAGGGAGAAGCAGGCTTCCCGCGGAGCAGGGAGCCCGATGCGGGGCTCAATCCCAGGACCCCGGGATCATGACCTGAGCCGAAGGCAGACGCCTAATGGCTGAGCCACCCAGGCGCCCACTGGGCCCTGTTCTAACCGCTTTGCAAATATGAACTCATTCCTTCTTCATAGCGATCCGAGGCAACGGGTACTGTTATTGTCCCAATTCTACAGGTGGGAGAACGGAGCAGAGAGATGAGGAGGCCGAGGAGCCGGGCCATGAACCAGGCACAGCCTCCCGCCCTGGCCCCCCGCAGAGGGGCAGCCCCCACTCCACCCCAGCCCCGTCCGGCCAGACTTTCTACCTTTGGGTAGAAAGGACGTTGGGACTGGGGAAGGAGAGTTGAGGGAGGGGAAGGGAGAGGAGAGGAGAGGAGAAATGCAAGGAGGAGTTGGGAGAGAGAAGGCCACCTGTGATGATCGCCGATCATTCAACGAGCATTTATATAGCACCGGCTCTAATGCCAGGCGCTGGGCTGCTACTAGGGGAACAGATTTAAATAGGTTGTGGACCCCTGCCCCAGAAAGAGCTTATAGCTGTGTTCCCATCTGGTCTGAATTTTAACAAGAGCGCTGTGGCAGGAGGAACCCCACTTCTGGGAGCGCCCCTAGGATGAAAGACCTGAGCTCCTCTAGCTTGGAAGCCCAGGCAGATGGGCAGACTGCTCGGATATTCCTCTGCTTCCCAATCTCAAGGAGCAGGGGCTGAGAGGGCACGGCTTTCCCTGCCCACTGTCCCGTTGTTGGTCCCCCTAAGAATCGCTGGGCTCTACCCTGTGATCCCCAAGCATTGCCCCCAGGCAATGACCTTTGACATTCCTGGCTGTTCCCCCCGCCCCGGCCCCGCGCGCTGGGCCTGTAATTCTGGGAGCTACCGCCAGGGGGACAGTGTGGCCGGGTGTCACGCAACACTGGGCTGAGTTACCGAGAAAAGCAGGACCCACTCCTGGCCCAGGCACCTGCTTTGTCTCCAACGACCTGCCTTAGAAGCCGGGACGCCCAGCATCCTTCACCGAGCAAGGTGCAGGAGCACTCAGTGGCCCCGCGTCCCAGAACATGGACACAGACTGGTGGGCAGCCGGCACGAGACAGAAGATGGGTCTCTGCTGCCCTGCCCCCCCCACCCCTCTCCCCGACCTGAGAACCTCGTCCAACTGACTGATTCACTCCTGGTGACTTCTGCAGCCGCTGCTTCCATGCCTGCACCTTGAACTTGCATTAAGTTTTAATTAAAGCCGTTTCACCGGCCTTGCCCTTGGCTAAATGCAGCTGTGGGCACAGGGCACATAGATATTTAATACTCCGCCTCTCCCCGCTGAAGGCGCAGGGTGCCCAAGGGTGTACCCGAGCCGTGCCCGCTAGCAGCGATCTGCACTCTTGCTTAAGTGTGCCCACAGGCCCCGAGCGGGAGGCCGGCAATAACTATTCATTGCCCCGGGTTAAGTGTGCCCAGGGGCACCCGTAAACTCAATGCAGTGATTAGCGATTGCTCCCAGTGAAGGCTGCCCGAGGTCCTGCGGAATGTCCTCGGCCCTAAATATAGCCTCTGCGTGGGGTCTTAAAGGGCACGGTGCTGATCGCTGCTTGCCTTCCTTGTTGAAGCGGAATCGGTTCCCTCCTTTAGGCCAGCCTCCGGGGGCTTCCCTGCCTTATTCCACGGTGTAGCCGAGGGATGGGGCGTGGGAACAGCAGGACGGCTTTGGTGGGGGCCGGGGGGAATGGCGAATCCTCTTCATCCTCTCATCACCCCTCAGGCATCCTCCCCATTCCCCGGCCTCTGTGCTGCCCAAGTGAAGGTGGCAGATCCAAAGACAAGGAGGCAGAGGGGCTCGCGGGCGCCCTGAGCCCGCCTCCAGCCTGAGTCTACCCCTAGAGCCAAGGGGTAGCAGGGCTGGCGCACCCAGTAGGCTGAGCTGGCTGGGGTCTCCTCCCGCCTCCTGCTTGCTTCTTTCTGCTCCTGTGAGCCCCTGTCTGTCCCTCCGTCTGGAGGAGTGGGGGGTGGTCTGGGGAGGGTGCCGTTGAGGTGGGTGGGTCCCTGGGGCCTCATCTGTCTGCCTTGTTCTAGTGCAGGGGTCAGTCAGGTGATCTCTGGGGTCTGTGACTCCCTCCCTGCCCGGGTCTGAAGCAAATGCAAGGGGGCTGGAGAAAGGAGAGAGAAGTGGGAGAACAGCTGGGTGGGGGGCAAGGACGTGGCTGCAGCAGGAGCTCCAGAACCTTCCTTCTCTGCTCGCAGGGTCACCTTCGTAACCATCTGTGAAATGGGGAGAACGGTGCCCCCCTCAGGGGTGGCAGCGGGGCTCCTGGGCCGCACGGTGACCAGCCATCCGGGTCGGCCTGGGTCTGCCCCGGTGTGGGCACTTGCAAGTCCCACAGCAGGGGAGGCCCCTCGGTCCCGGGGAAACTGGGATGGGTGGTCACCCTAAGTACGGCGCCTCGGGTGCGCACGCACGGCCCATCGGAGCACTCTCTCCACCCTTGATTGCTGGATCTGAAAAGGAAGGAGAAAGGGCGAGGGAGGAAAACAAGACGGGAGGGCCTGGGAGACAACCCTGATGGAAAGTGGGTCCCGGAGCGCGTCTGTGCCACGCACACCCGCTCTCGGCCCACCAGCTGTGCCCGGGACCCCAGCTGCCCCCTTGGCCGGCCCCAGGGCGGCAGCTGAGGCAACGACATTTCTCGGGGTCTGTTGACACTTGAGTCCCAGAACATAAATGATTTTCTTGTCTTAATGAGCAAACAACCCAGCCGGCACCGCTCTCTCGCCGGCCTCCTGCTGGGGTAATTGCCGGCGCTTATGTGCTCAGGCAGAAATGTTTACTCACTCACCTTTGCTCACCGCTTGCCAAGAATTTGTTGCTTCCTCTTTGTTCTGCAGTCTCCCTGACGCTGCCCCTGGGAAGCGCCACTGGCCAGGTACACGGGGCAGGAGCGACTTTCTGGAAGGCTCTGCCAGGCCCGGTGCTCGGGGACACTCCGAGGCAGAAGGTTTTGACTTCTGTTCTCCTTTGGAGAGGGGCTGGTGGATGGTGCCAGCTCTTCTGGGCTCGTGTCTTGGCAGCCGAAGCTGGAAGCTTCCCCTGGTGCCCTCCAGGCAGAGGTCTGAGGCCATCTGAGAGGAAATCCGAGGAGGGGTCCCGGCTTTGGGTGGGAGGCTGGGCAGGAGGCCCCTCCCGTGCTGAGATTCTCCGAAAAACCTCCAGCGCCGGGGAGCTCGATCCCTCCGCAAGGCCACCCGTGTCTTTGGCGGAGCTGTCCGCCCCCACTTCCCTCTGGCTGGTCCCGGGTCTGTTCTCAGCAGCCTCCTGGAAGGAGCCGGGCCCTTCTCCGTTTTACATCCTTTCCAATATTTGAAGTCAGCTAGCTTTCCCTTCCTCAAGTCTTCTCCTGAATTCCTCGTGCCAGTCCTTCTAGCTTAGGGTCTGGGGACTCCCTCCTGTCCCCCTTCCCCGCTCCGGGCACCCACCTAGATTCAGGGCCCCCATCGCCAATGTCCACTAACGCACTGCCGAGGGAGCCGAGAACAGGACCCCAGGTGCGCCCGGCCGGACGGAGGACGGGCCTCCTCGTCGGCGTGGCTGGCTGGGGCGACAGCACACTCATTCTCTCACCTGTGTGCCGCCTACTGGGTGCGCCTACTATGTGCCAAGCGCTCCCCTCAAGTGTCCGGTTCGCCTTCCTCCCCGAGTGGCCTGCTGCCCTGCTTCTTGCTCCTGCCCGTCCCCCCTTGGTCCTGTCACCTTCCTGAGTGTCCCCTCAGGGAGCCTTCTCCTTGTCCCCCTAGTGACCACATCTCCTTGGTCAGACCGTTGATGAGTGTGTCCCGTTTCTTTAGATCCCATGGCTGCTGTCCCTTCAGGGGGAGCTGGGAGCTTTTCTGCAAGAAGCCGGCCTGGTGGGATTCTAGGTGGGCGTCGATACCACCCCCGTTACCGTCCAAGGCCCAAGGCAAGACCTGCTTCAGAGGCGGGAGGTCAGTGCCGGGCTGGGAGAGGGGGTCCTGTGGCATAGTACCCCCGGAACCACTGTTGGGCGCAGCTACGAGGCCCCAAAGAGCAGTCCGCTGCCCCTCTGGTGCCAATTCAATTGTCCACCTGGGACACCAGACAGATTTAGGCAGGCGGCTTCGAAAATTGGGCTCCATTAGCGTAAAGTGCTCCGCATGGCAGATGAGGGGCTTCTGCAATCATGCATTCAGCCCGTCCTGATCGTGGTGGCAGGAGCATAATTACCATCTCTTTAAATAGCCCAAAGTTGCCGTGGAAGGGAAGACGGCTCACATGACATTTGCTCGGAGCTCGATTCCTGCTAAAAATATCCAGGCTAAATAATATTTCCGGGTTGCGTTGAAGCAGCAGCCTCGGACCTGAGCTCTGTGACACCTGGGGCTCGTCCAGAGGCTAGACACCTAGTCCAGAGGCTAGTCTGGAAGTGCGAGGGGGCCCCTGTGGAGGGAGTCTGTGTCTGGAAGGAGCGGTTCGGAGGCCACAGGGGGACCCTTCTGCCTCACCAGGTGCTGAACCCCTCCGAGGAGCTCCTGCCAGTCGGGCTGGTGAACAGCTCTTAGGCCTGTTCTTTAGAAGCTGCTTGCTTACTAGGTAAGGCCCAGGAGCGCCCCTAAGTCCACCCTGTCTGGCTTCATCTCTCACTCGTTCTGTCCCTTCTGTGTTCCTCCCTCCTCTGGGCACCTTCTCCCCAAGGCCCCACCCCACCTCGCCTCTCCATAGCCCCAACCTTGACCTTGCATCCCTGAATTGCTTGGGACAAAGAGACCTCTGCTGTCCTGGAGGGTATGAGTGTGTATGGAGTCTGGGTTGGGTGTGGTATGTAGGTGCAAAGTGGAATCATCTACTAGAGACTTCCAAACCTGGGGTCTTTATACTCCGGGGAAGTCCTGACATGGGCTCCAGGGGGTCTGAGAACAGAGATGGGAGAGGGTCTGCGGCCTTCAGCAGGCCCTCCGGGGCTTCGTGATTCACCAGAGGTTGGGACCCCAATCTAGACCCTGTATGTAATAACTACTTCGTTCAGCCCGGGGTATAATACAGAGAGCCCTGGAATCTGGAAGAGCACTTCCTACCTCTGGGAAGTTTAAATTCTAAGGAACTCTGTGTGCAAAGTTGGGTGGATCAAAGGCTTCACCCCGTGTGGCTAGATCAGAGAGGACTAAGACTTAGCATGTGATAGAATTTTATCGTGGACCAAGTTTCAGGGCTCTGGTGATTTTAAGGCACTAGGGATGGCCTCGCCAAGCCCCCAGACATCTCTTTCCTTGTTCATGATGCCTGAAAGCGTTTATTTGGAGGCAGGTGCTTTCATTTAGCCACTGCAGAGATGGCTTAAAATGCCCCCCACGAGAAGGCTGACACATGAAATTCTTGCTAAACAATTGATACGAGCTTTGTTTCTTAAGAGCAGCTTTGGTGAGGATGGGGCACCAGGCTGGGTCACTAAAGCTAAAGACAGTCTCGGCAGAGACATTTCTGCAGCTTCTGGGGGGCAGTCCTGCTCCTGGCATCTGCTTCCTTATGGGCCTTCACAGATGGCAGGGTCCCCTGGATGTTCGGGGATGGCCTTTTTCTTCTGCCAGGCGGTGATACCAAGCATCAGGTAATCTCATGTCACCGATCAGGAAGCGTGCTGGGCTGGCCGTGTGCATGGCCCCTGGCTGAGGTCCTGGCACCACCCTTTTGTCCACATACCTGCAAAGTGTGTATTTTTCTTTTTTCTTTCTTTTCCTTTTTTTTTCCAAGTAGGCTCCACGCCCCACGGGGAGCCCAACGCGGGGCTTGAACTCACGACCCTGAGTTCAAGACCTGAGCCGAGATCAAGAGTCAGACGCTCAACCGGCTGGGCCACCCAGGCGCCCCAAAGTGTGCATATTTCTGTGTCACATATCCTTCCCCATTCCAGGGTCATCCCAGCCAGAGTCTGAGGTCTTGCTTCACATCCCAAAGCAGAGACTGGGTCTGGTCAAAAAAAGGCTCCCACCCGCACCTTCACAGGGACCCGAAACAGGGACTTTGTGGTGATCAGCCACTTGGTGGCTAGGGTGCTCCGGGTCCAGCTCAGTGTCCTGGTGGTGGCAGCAGCTGTCCTGACCCTCGTGGAGGTCCCTTCTTCGAGCCACTGACACCAAGTGGAATCAGAGACGTGGAAGGCAGAACTGTGGGGCCAGCTGAAGATGGATCCTTGCCGCTGATACCCGTGGGGCCTGGCACTCTTGCCAGGGTGGCCCCCTGGGAGGATGACCCTGGGGGACAGGATGCACCCTGCCACGTGCAACTAACTCTTTGTGGCCCCACAGCAATGCCTAGCTGGCTGCAGGACCTCTGCGAGTCACTTAACCTTGTTGAGCCTCAGTGTTTTCATCTGCAAAATGGGAATACAGGTACCTGTAGGGAAGACCGTAGATGACAGGGGTAGGAGCTTAGCAGAGTTCGTAGCACAAGATGAGCCATTTCCATTTTGATCCGCCCAGCTGTCTGTGTGGGCTCCAGTTCCTCAGGTCGCTTACGAGACGGATCAGGCTCTTTGGCAAAGAGTGCTGCGTGATGCAACTTATTTCTTAATCCAGGACGAATGCTCTTCTAAACACGGTGTGTGTCCTCTGTGCCAGGATGCCGGGATCCATGTCTTGAAAGGGGTTTTCGGCGAAAGCCCGGCTACCAGACAACCTGGTATTCGCAAAACCACCAGGAGCAAAACCCATTGATATACAGCGTAAGGAAATACACATAATTCACAAATGATGTCGATCACTTTCATCTTAGACTTCACAACTGTCCTCAATAGAAGACAGACGCGAAGGAGATTTAACGCAGATGTTAATAGTGCAAGAATGCCCCGTTACCAGGATATGATGTTTCGGTGCTGCATAAAAATGTAATTATATTCAGAACTATATTTAAAGATTAAAAGGGGGACTGCCTACCACATCTAGCCCCAAATTCAGAATTAGAAACAAAGGGAAAAAGCGGGGTGGGGGATGAGTTCTAACAGTCTGCTGAGAATGGAAATGTTTCTTGAAAGTTTTTACACATTTTGGCTGTTTTTATTTTAACAGTTTCCTGCAGCATTGACATTGATTTTGGAAAAGGAGGGCTAGATCTTTATCCAACAAATATTCACTAAGCACTTGCCTGAGGGAGGGCCCTTATGAGGCTGGGGAGGGAACAGAGGCCTCCAGCTTCAGCCCTTGCTCTCAAGCGGCGTCCAGTCTCGAAGGGGAGGAAAGAAATGTCCGGAGAGTTATAAAGTTATAAAGGAGGGCAGGCGGGCTTGGGGGGAGATGTCAAGGGGCAGATGATCTTTGTCCCAGGCTTTGAAGCGAGGGTGGGTTCTTGATAGGGACATAGTAAATAAAATACAAAAATAGCTCAGCAACAGTAATAAGAACAATTTAGGAAGACTTTTTGGCCTCTCTGGAAAGATTTACATGGGGAAAGAATGTTCTCTTCCTCGTTTTATTAATTTAATATCAGCAGCCAGAATGAATCTCTCCTCTTCCTGGCTCCCAGCACGCCTTCCCTGCACCTCCCCTGTCTCCCCCTTTCTTTCTTTCTTTCTTTCTTTCTTTCTTTCTTTCTTTCTTTCTTTCTTTCTTTCTTTCTTTCTCTTCCTTCCTCCCTCCCTCTTTCTTCCTTCCTTCCTTCCTTCCTTTCCTTCTTTCTTTCTTTTCTTTCCTTCTTCCTTTTAAAATATGGAATGCTTCACGAATTTGTGTGTCATCCTTGCTCAGGGGGCTTGCTAATCTTCTCTGTATTGTTGCTTCTAGGTCTTTCTATTCTTGTTATGGTTATTGGCTCACCCTCCTGTCTCTCCTTGTATGGGAATGCTTTGAGGTCAAGGGCTGTGTCTTGTTCAGCATTTTATTCTTCCTGGGACTTATCATACTGCCTTCCCCTTGGTAAGCACTTAATAGATGCTTGTCGGACTACATTTTCACCAGGAATTTTTTAAAAAACGTTTTAGACAAAGAACATTTCTCTGTGTAAATATATGACTAATGCACTGGAATATTTAATGCACTGGGATTGCCTAAGCACTCTGTGGTTACAGAGTCTTTTTCATCCCTCCCCCCACCCCCTGCAAAGTGGTTAGAACCTATAGGAGAAATCCTAATTATTTAAGCTCATACATGTCAAGGATAGTGGCCCAGGATGGTTAAACTATAGCTGTTTCACATTTTATCGGCACCACGCTCTAACCAACTGAGCTAACCAGCCAGCTCTGTTTCACATTTTAAAGCAGAGGTTCTGACAAAAATACCTCTATGGGTCAGGCAGGGAGTGTAAATGAGTAAGGGGGAGTGAACCGGTGGCCCAAGGGAGGGTGCTGAAGGCCGTGGAGAAGACAAGACGTGGTGGAGATGCCAGTGAGCTGGTGGCCCCCAGACCCCGCCAAATCTTCTGATTTTCCAGGAGAAGCTGGTTACAAAATTTCATCAGTTAATCTAAAATATATTTAAGACCCGCTGCAGGTCGGGGCGCCTGGGAGCCTCTGTTGGTTAAGCGTCTACCTTCGGCTCAGGTCATGATCTCGGGGTCCTAGGATCGAGCCCCTCCTCAGTGCGGAGTCTGCTTCTCCTTCTCCCCCTCCCCCTGCTCATGCTCTCTCAAATAAATAAAATAAAATAAAATAAAATAAAATAAAATAAAATAAAATAAAATAAAATAAAAAAGACCCGTTGCAGGCCAAACCAAACATGTCTGAGGCTATACTTGAACTATGAACCAGAATTGCCAAGCTCTAACTCGGCAGTTCTCAACAGGGGTATATTTTTGCCTGCCACGGGACGTTTAGTGACATCTGGAGACATTCTTGAGGCCACCAGCATCTGGTGGGTAAAGGCCACGGGTGCTGCTACACATCCCATGGTGCATGGGAGCCCACAGCAAAGAATGATCTGGCCCAGCAGGTCCGTAGTGTCCCGGCAGAGTCTGGTTCTGTGTGGTTCTTGGGGCTGGGCCGATGTACGTGGCCTCAAAGTAGGGAATGGCTTAAAGATGAAACCAGCTGGTGGCATCAAGCAGGGGTAGGAGTTGGGGCCAGTAGGTCCTTACAGAAAATGTACAATCCTGTGATTCGATTTCAAAAACAGATTTTGAGGGGCGCCTGGGTGGCTCAGTCGTTAAGCGTCTGCCTTCGGCTCAGGTCATGATCCCAGGGTCCCAGGTACCCCGCTGGCTGAGGACTGCTCCCTCTCCACTGTTCCTGTCCAGCAAACTCAGGGTCCTGGGATCGAGCCCCGCATTGGGCTCCCTGCTCTGCGGGAGGCCTACTTCTCCCTCTCCCACTCCCCCTGCTTGTGTTCCCTCTCTCGCTGTGTCTCTCTCTGTCAAATAAATAAATAAAATCTTTTAAAAAAAAAAAAAGATTTTGACACTCACGTATTCTCAGCAAGAACTCCAGGTCCAGGGTCTGTGAAATTCAGCCAATGAAGGTAGGTTCTTAACCCAGTGCTTGAATTTGAGCTCCCAAAGCCTCTATTTTCCCATCTGTAAAAGGGGGACATGCGTGGCCCTTTCACCAGGGTGCGGGGAGGATCGTGTCTCTTTGGGAGGAGAACTGACCCCTGCTTCCTTTCTGGAAAATTCTGGAAGGGAGCTGTGTGCTTGAGCTGCTGCACTGAGGACTGCTCCCTCTCCACCGTTCCTAGGAGGGGAGACCCTTCCAGCAGGAATTCCATCTGCCGTCTCTCCCCAGTTCCAATCTGCAGGATCAGCTGCCGTGGGTGGCCTCTGGGAAGGGCTTTGTCAGAGCTTCGCTCTCGAGGCTTCCGAAGCCCAGTTCATCACCTGGCCTCCCCACTGCAATTTCCTCTGAGGGGCCCCATCCCCACGAGGCGTTGGTGGACCCAGCCCGGCATGAGACCCTTCTCCTTCATCACCATTATTCCCAAGGGAGCCCCACTCTGACCTGCACCCCAGGGCCTTGAGAGCTGCCAAAAGGAGGTGGTGGGTAAGGTCAGCGGCTGTGCACGTGGAGAAAGGAAAACCAAGACGTGCCTCAAAGGCCTTGTGGCTGGAGCCTGGGAGCAGGCCTGGGGCACCAGCTTGAGGGCACAGCTCCCGAGGGCCATCTCTGGGTTGCCATCCTCGGCATGGCCTAGGCTCACATCCTCCGATTTCTGATGCTTTTTCTCTCTCCACTGCTCTCCCACTGAAGAAGGGGCTTGGACCGTTCCTGAAATAGCCAAACCTGTAGAAGAAACATGGCCCCTGGGCTCCCCCGGGGAACGTGGCGTTACCCGGGCCCACCCCGTCCTCAGCTGCACTGTCCTCAGAGTCCATGGGAGCCGTCCAGGCCAGCCCCGGCCCCCCTGTCCGGTCTTCCCAGCCCCCACAGCCTGACCATTCATTTGTTCTCAGATGTCTCCTCTCCTCGGCTGCCTCTCTGGGCGTCCGAACAGTCCGAAGTATTCCTGGTCTCAAGGCCATCTGTCACCCTGACAGTCTGTCACCCTGAGCTATAAGGCTGAGCAGGGCCCTGCCCAGCCACCCAGAGGTCTCCTCCTACTGGGAATGTTGTCAGGGGGGACGTGGCTGCCAACTAGCCCAGGCGAGGGGGACCTGGCCAGGCTGGCCAGGAGGTCCGGCCTTTGACAAGGCTCTCGAGGACCAGCCTGGATGAAGAGGCACCGGCTTCCTGATGTTCCCCCCACCCCAGAGAGCCCCAGGAAACATCCTCCATAATGGAGGCCTCAGGGCCGTCGGGGAGGAGGCTAAGGGGCACCTAGACCTGCCATCCCAGGACCAAGTCAGGACATGGCGGGGCCAGGACTTATCCTCCTGCTGGGAATGGATATGCCACAGCACTGCCCTGCCGTGAGCCCTTCCAAGGTGTGGTGGCAGCAGCTAGTCCCAGTGCCCGCCTGAGCCCTCGGGGAGGCACAGGGTGGGCCCAGCAGCTGCCAGTGGCAGGCAGCCCCCGACAGCTCTTCTGGAGAGTTCACTGGCCTGCACCTCTAAGGAGCCCGCAGCTTCCTCGGAGGGAGGGTGAGAGAGAGCCTGAGGCCTCGAGTCAGCCCCTGGCCAGTGGAGCAGGCTGAGTGGGGGGCCGCGGACATGTCCAGCAAACTCAGAGCCCGTGGGCTCCTGCAGACGTCTCCTGGTCCAGCCTGGCCAAACCCGGAGAGCCCTTCTGCTCAGCAGGGGACACCCTGGCAGGAGCCGACGCAGCCCACAGTGGGAACCAGTCCTGAAAGTTATAGGTCTCCCGAGCTTCAGAACCATGTGGAGGGGCTTCTGAGAGGCCCCCTTGCTGGGGTGAGTCCTGGGAGCGCCCCAGGGGATGCGAAGCACAAAGGAGTGGGGAGGACAGTATTCGGGCGTGCCTCCGGCTGGCTGGGACCGCCAGCGTCTGCGTGCTTGCCCACTCCCTGTGATGTGGGGAGGCATCGGGGGCGGAGAGGGGGAAAGCATGCGTGCTCTGTAGCCAGGCTGCTGCGGTCTCTCCACTCTTCGGCTGTGTGGCTTTGGGCAAGGTGCTAACCTCTCTGTGCCTCAGTTTCCTGATCAGGCAAATGGGGGTGAGAATAGTTGGGGCCGTTGAGGGGTAAGGGAGGAAACGTAAAGCCTTGAGCGCAGGGCCCTGCACTCAGCATGTGCTCAGGACGTGTAAGTCATTCTCGTGGTTCCCCTGGCAGCTATTCAGGCAAATCAGAACAGCCAAACTGCGGGGCTCCCAGGCCCAGGCAGAGGGGATGCTTGCTCGTTCCAGGAAAGCACAGAAGGCCTTCAGCCACAGCTCAGACATCTCTGGGGGCGCTGGGCGATGATAAGATCCTGCAGCGTGAGATGCCCTCCCCTGGGCTTCCGGGGCCACAACCCTAGGTCTCTCAAGGACCCCATGAGAGGAGAATGGGGAGCGTTGCTGCTTTGTTTTCATGACTCACTACTCTTTGCCTCTGGTTCCCATGGCAGCAGCTGGTACCCCGCTGGCCTGGGCAGCTCCGGTGACCCCCATTGACCTCCGGGGACACCAGTGCTCCCAGAAGCCCAGCTGTGGCCTGAGTGGGAGCAGCACTGGGTGCTTCCCTGGAAGGGGGGCACCCCCGCCCCCTCTGGGCCGGCCCATCGCTGGAAGTGGGATTTGAATCGCAGCCAAGAAGAGGAGGCCGTGGGCAACGCCCGGAACGCGAAACAAATAAATAAATAAATAATCAGGGTTGTCTTGGCTGATAAACGGTCTCTACCTCTAGGACGACTTCTCCCCGCTGCCTGCCCCCCCTCCTTCCTCCTTCTCCGGGCAGATCCATCCCAGGCAAAAGCTTAATAGCCCCATTTAAGGCTTTTCCTTTTCACCACGGAATTGAGCTGCTCCTGCCATTACGAGGTTTTCAGCTTCTCTCTGAAATCAAATTACTGACTCCATTTAATTTTTTAAAAGCTCGGATGATTTCCCTTCTTGAATCGGAGCCGTGACTCCAAGGCCAACCCCCCCGCCCCCCGCCCGCCCTGCCAGGCGGTTCCCCTGCGGGCAGCCGCTGCCCAGGGACGGCGGCCCCCATGCCAAGGCAAGCCTGACACCTACAGGGGAAGCCAGCAGGAGGAGGCCCGAGGCCGTGGCGGCTGCCCAGGGCACCTGGCTGGGTGGCCCAGCCTGGGGGAAGAAAGAAGGACTGACCTCCCCTAGGCTGGGATCACCTCACAGGAGCCCATGGTTTCCGGGCTAGAAGATCATGTTCCTAGGCCAGTGGGGAAGGGGGCTAGAGCCCAGGGCTGATGTTGTGGGCTCACTGCTGCCTGGTTCTCCAGACCCCCAGTTGCCTTCTCAGAGTGCATATCACGGCCCCCGTCACTTGACAAATGTTTATGGAGTGCGTTCTCTGTGCCAGATGCTGTTGCGGCTCTGGGAAGGGAACCGTAAATTGGACAGAGAAAGTCCCTCGTGTGGGAGGGAAAGTTCTAGTGGGCACACGTGTGTGTGAATGTGTGGGTGTGTGTGACGGGGGGTTGGAGATGGACAATAAAGCCACACGTGGACAACTTCAGATGGTTCCAAGTGCTCTGAAGAGACCCAAACACGCAACCTGGCTGGGGCGTAGGTTGGGGTGGGATGGTCACGGCAATCCCTCTGAAGGGGAAACCAGGAAAGAGTGGGGGGTGGGGTGGGGTGGTGGTGGAGAGGGGCATCCAGACAGAGGGACAGCAAGTGCAAGGGATCTGAGGAGGTTTGGAGGGACAGAAAGAAGGCAATGGAACCTGGTGGAGTGAACAGGAGGGAGCGGGCACGTGGGAGCCCAGATTTTATTCTGGCTCCAAAAAGCTTGCTGGAAAGTGGACATCAGAGGGCAGGAACAGCTGAAAGGGGATGGGGGAGGGAGGCCCTGGCTGAGAGAGGCCAACCCACCCCCCAGGAAGATGACTTAAAGGGCTCCTCTCGAGGTGCCACTCCCACCCTCTGTCCAGATGACTCAGTGAAGGTGGCCGCAGGTGATGTGTGAGACATGTCACCACGCTGGCCTGTAGTCTCAGTCTCTCTGTTCCCCGCCCCGCCCCTGCCCCATCTCCCTCCTCCCCTTCTCCATCTTTGCCGAACCACCCAGCTTTGGGACCTCGAGGACCAGGCCACCCCTACCCGCCCCGCCATGCAGCCAAGAGAGTCCTTTAAAGCAGGGCTGACCCTTTACCAAGTCCTCCGCATGTTTAACCACCCTGCGCCCTTGGAGACGAGACAAAGGGAAGGGAGTTAATGAAATCTCCAGCCTTTACCTGGCGTAAATGGCTCTTCCCCCAGCAGGCAGCGAGCGGCAAGGCTACGCGGATCTGGGCACTTGGCCCAGCTCAGCGGATGGCGCAGCTGCAACCAACCACTTTACTCCTCTTCTCTCCCCTTGCTCCACTCCACACTGACTCAAACCCGGGACAAGCTGCGTTTCATGAGAAAGTGCTCAGGCTTCTGGGGAGTCTCGTTTTCCCTCAATACAGGACAGCCCCAGATCCATGAGTGACCAGGGCTCTGGGTCTCCCAGGGCCTGGGTCGCACCTGTGCCCAATCCCGGGGCGGTGTGGGCACGGGCACAAGTGTTCTCCCTGCTTGGGGGGGCCTCCACTCGTCCTGTTGAGACTTTACAGGTCTGGCTATCATTTCTTTACGGCTGATGTGTCTCTGATCAGTGAGATCCTGGCAAGGAGTGGCTCTTCCCCTCCAGGTCAGCATCCTGCGGGGCAGGATCTCAGACAATCTGGGATTTGGGGTGGTTAGACATTGCGTGACTCCCTCCCCCCCAGTAGCTTGGATCCCCATCTTTTTCACCCCATCAGGGTCTGTGATGCATTTACTATCCTGTTTTGTTACACGGAGCAGCCATGGGCCAGTTTCCCTTTTGGGTTTTCCTCCCTGACCAACAAAGCCAATTTTCATGCCTTGTGACATCCAGGCTCATTGTTGTTCCCTCATCGAAGGTCTTGAATACCCAGATTTTAGACGCTCCCACGGCAGACTTGTATGACAACGTGCTCTTCCAGCTTTAGCGGCAAGTCTCCGCTGGGTATTTGAATATTACTTACACTGGAATTGGAGTCATCAACCTCGTAATCCTCCAAATTACTGCATAGCCAGTAAGGGCTTTTTCTGGGTGTCCTGTCCAAGCCGTGTGACCTTGAGCAAGTCAGTTCAATCTCTCTGGGCTTCTGTTTCAGGAACAGGCTGAAACAGGGAACAGGAGTGGATGGCCAGGCAACTTCCACTCCTGGGGAGACAAGTCAAGAGTCTCCCGTGTAGGTCTGCAGGCACCCCGCACCCCCGAGAGTCCATCTTCAGAGACTCCAGCTCAGCCTAGCCCCGGGTCACTGCCTGACCTCTCTGCTGCTCACAGGTCTTGTCTCTGGCAGTGGGGGCCGCCAGAGACACAGGCCAAGCCAGTGGGGGGACAAGATGGGATGATATGGACAGATTCTCACTACCCTGTAGCTGGCCAGAGCTCACCCTTATCTTGCCCCAAAGGTGACCCCCCGCCGGCTTCTCATTCCTCTCCCAAGGTCCAGGCTGAGGTGCCCTACATCCCAGATCTCAAAGCCCTCAAAACAATGGTTCTCAAAGTGGGGTCCCCAGACCAGCAGCATCAGCATCACCTAAGAAATCGGTTTAAAAAAAAAAAAGCAAATTCTTGGTCTCCATCCCAGACCGACAGATCCCAAAACACAGAGGATGGAGACCGGTAATCTGTGTTTTAACAAGCCCTCCAGGTGAATCTGATGCACACAGAAGCTGAGGACCACTCACTGCTTGGGAAAATCTGTGTCAGCTCCCCCTGCCCCCACCCCAAGTCAGAGAATTCCTCTGCCTCCATAATAATAGCAGTACTTGACATTTCTACAGCTTCTAGGTGCTCAGTGCATCTAGCTCCATCTTTCTGGGGAAGAGAGGAACTGCTCTTCCTATTTTATGGATGAGGAAACTGAGGCTCAGGACTTTACCAAAGTTCACACAGCTACTACGTGGCAGAACCGGGGCTCAAACACTGGCCTCTTCACTCCAAGGCAAGGGCTCTCTGCTGGACACCTTGGGTTTCCAGGGCTCCTCAGACCAAAGGAATAAGCGCAAGTCCATCAGCTAGAGAGGAAATTCCCCCTTCCAGCCCCATCTCCCCAATTTCCAGTTGCAATCCCAGGAGAGAGCATCCGGGAAACATAAATTTTGCCTGGCGGCTGAGAGCTCTGAAAGGAGTCACACGTCAGGGAGATGGGACTTTATTTCTCAATGAAATAGCCTTTTTATGGTTGGAATAAAAGTGCCAGCGGGAGCCTAATGCCAGGAAGTAGCAGGCACATTTGATAAACTCCTTCAGCCAGGGGTGGGGCAGCCGGGGAGGGGGCGGCTGGAGAACGGTCCCCACGTTTCGTTTCCAGATGCGTGGTTCGCTTCAGGTTAGAGCCTGGAAGATCCGGGGTCCTTCTCGTGACCCCGCAGCTGGAGAAGGGTCGGCCCTGGACCACGCGAGTTCCTTCGCTCCGCAGCCGGGTCCTGGGAGCGGGGCTGCAGTGTGGAGAGCGGGCGGCAGGGGGCAGCATAACCCACCGTTCCAGCTAGGGCGGGGGCGGGGGCGGGGGCCGGGCGGGGGGCGCTGCGGGCGCCGCGGGCAGGGGGTCTACGAGGCTCAGGGGGTCAGCTGTAACCCACAACCTGGGACTTCTCCCTCCTCCCTTCAGCCCTTCCCACCCCCAACCCCTTCGCAGCCAGGACTGTTTGTCGTCCTTATTCTTGCTGCAGCCTCTGCTAATCCAAATCATCATGGGGTGGGGGTCATGGGGTGGGGTCTTCTCCATCCCCTTGCCTACCCTCTGGCCAGTTTCTCCAAACTTCTCCGGGCTTGACTTTGGACCCGATTAACCCTTTAGCTTCCTTCTGAGGGGTCCCTTGAGGGGGCTCAGAATGCATGTGTGCGTGTGTGTGTGTGTGTGTGTGTGTGTGTGTGTGTGTGTGTCTGGTGGGTGAGGGACCACAGCCTTCATGGTCACCGGGGGCAGGAGAAAACCCTGAAGGACAAAGAGAAGTGAGGAAACCTCTTCCTTTGAGCATGTGTGTGATTGGCAGGTTTACGGCCTCGGGAAGGTGCGTGGTATTCTGCACAATCAAGTCATTTTTAAAAATAATCTTCCTGCTTAAGTCGTACACGCTGCTAATTGCATTTTAATAAGTCTCTTAAAATCTTGCCATATTTTTTAATATCCTAATATTAGGTAAGTGATTGCGGGGGACACTGGAGGGCACAGGGAGTTTATATAATGGAGGAGGGTGGTAATGAAGATGGGGGTGGTGGTGGCCACCAAGTGGCCTGTGGTGTGTGTCTGTGTGTGTATGGGTGTGTGTGTGTGTGTGATAAGGGGTGAGTGTTTGTCCATAAGGGAGTATATATGATGGGTGTGTGAGTGTGCGTGGCCATAGCCTAAGCTTTCCCTCTGACCTAGCCCACCCTACCTTCTTTTTCCCAGGATGAGGGTCCTGAGCCCAGACAGGAGATGGGACTTGGCCAAGGCCATGTAGCAAGAGGGAGACCGATGAGGGGGGGATCTCCAGCCTCAGGCTTGTGAGAGCAGAGTGAGAACCACCTTGTGCCGTCCTGATCACAGCATCCTTGCACACACATTGCTTGCTCTACTTTTCCCCTGCTTGGTGACGTGGGGAGGGAAAAGGTGCAGAGTTCCCAAGGGTAGCTCCTTGGGTGTCCCCTGGAGAATAAGGGCAGAGCTGAGACTTGAATTGGAGTCACAGCCCCGGTGCCTGGGGGAGGCTCTTAACCAGGACTGACCGGGAGTCTGAGCTGGGGTCCAAGGGTCCAGGGCCAGGGACACGGTGTTGGGAGCAGCAGGGGAGACTGGCAGAGGCAGGGAAGTAGGACGGTAGGTGACTGTGGTCTGTTCGACTCCCGACCCCTCTGTAACTGTAGGACGGGGTCCCAAGGCCAAGGGCAACAGGGCACCTTCTTCTCAGAGCTCCCCGAGGGGTCAGAAGTCTGGGGAGGGTGCTGCGAGGTTGTCAGGCCTTGGAGCTTGTGAGCGCTGGACTTCTGGAGGCCCCCCAAGACCCCACTGGTCCTGGCCTTCCTCCTCCTCCTCCTTTCTACACGCCCCTGGCCGGGTGGGAGGCACATGTTGAGCGAACTTCTGAACAGGAAGTCAGCATCCAGGTCGTCCCAAGTCCCTTTTCATGTGGTTTCTTTAATCCCCCGGGCTGGGTTTCAGAAGGGTTTTACAGTTTCAGTTTTACAAAGCTACGCTCCCTTTAATGTTGGCGTTTTTCAGGAGGTGGGGGGAGAGCAGCTTCAGTCAAAACATGTGTGTTTTACATCAGCCAGCTGCGGACCGCACGGCCCGGGGAGGGGAGGCGGCAATGTGGCCTCCAGGCTCCGCGGCACCGAGAGGGTGCACATGGCTGGCCGCTGGGGCCAGCCCTTGAGCCGGCTCACCTCTGCCCCTCTGCGCCTCCTCCCTGCCCCCTTCCCTCTCTCTCTCACACCCAGGCCTTCATGGGGTGCCCCACAGCCCGCTTCCAGCCTCCTAACCGCTTGGGGTCCCCTCTGGTCGACACTGGTCATCCAGCCGCTCGGGCCTCCCAGAAGTGGGCATGCCCATATGCCGTGCCCCCCCCCCACCACCCGTGTTTTCACTTAGTGCTGTCCCTTAAGTCAGCGCTCTCTTTATCACACACAGATACTGCCTAAGCAAAAGTATCCATGAAATGGTGACTTCCACGTGCTGGTTGTATCTATCTGGTCTAACACACAATCAACGTATCTACCCCCACTGAAATAAAAAGAGGGGGCGATGAGCCACCTAAAGTCATCCTGCCCGTTGTGCATGCTTCCTGAAGTCCTGTGTTCTCTGAGCCCCTTCCCTGGGAGAGAAGAGGAAGGTCTGGAGGTGAGGCGCCCCGCCCCAGGTCCCAGGGTTTGGTGTCTCCAAGGCCAGACTCCTTCCCGCTCCATCGCATCTGTCCTTAGGGTAGGCTTCTTGGCTTCTGAGTTTCAGGCTTTGGAGGAACTGCCTGGGGCCACCCCGAGATCCCCATGAAGAGGGCTGAGTTCCCTGGCAGTGTGGCTGAATGGAACGAACACAGACTTTGAAATCAGTCAGACGTGGGTCCGACTCCTGGCTGCCCTCCCTCCTCCCAAGTGTGCGACTGTGGGCGACCGTCTCCACCGCTGCCAGCCTCCATTTCCCCACCTGTAAAATGGGGACAACTATATCCTGCCTGGAAACAGTGATGCGAGGGTCAGAGACACGTCTGGGAAGGGTCTGCATCAGCCCCCCCCCCCCAAACCCAGTGGTCATCATGAGCGCTCTAGACCTGGTTCTTTCCCACTTTGCTCCTTTCTCCAGCCCTGGCTCTACCACCTCTCCTCCCTGACTCATGAGAAGCAGCAACATGTCAGCAAAGAGAGGATCAGGAGAGAGGGGCCTGCCCTGGAGGGGCTCACTGATCCTCCGATGCGTGTGCGAGGATGCTGGGTCAGCGATGGTGACCCCAGCACCCTCTGCCAGGAGCAGGAGGAGGACAAAGGTGGTTCTTCCTCAGGGGTGGGCTGGCTGGGCGACGCCAGGGGCTGTTTGGACAGGGGTCAGGACCCAGGACACCTGGACCATGCTGCCTGGGACCATACGGGGTCTGGGATTGCAGAAGCCACGCCCTGGTACAGCAGACGCCCCAACCCCTAATGGCAGCTTTGTTGCTGCCCTATTGCTTTAGGACGGTTCTGGAGGCTCTGCCGGCCTGGGACAGGGGAGGGGCCTGCCGCGGCCCATATGTGGCTTTGCCTCCGTGGTGGCCGGGAGGTCCTCTGAGCATCTCTCTGGTCTGAGCTGCCATTTGGGGGCCACAGCGGTCACTGGTGAAGGTCAGTGGTCCTGCCTCCCCCCAGGCCAGAGGTTGCCCCCAGGGGACCTAGGAGAGAGGAGGAAGCAGAGCTCAGGCCAGAGCTTGAGGGATTAGCCCTGGGGTGGGCACTGTTCTAGCAGCTGGTTCTCTTCCCTCGGTGCCTGGGAGTGGTTAAGAGACCCTGCAGAACTTGGAGGTGTTGATGATGATGATGATGTTGATGATGATGATGCAGGGTGACATGTACTCAGCAATTTCTATGAGCCAGACACCATGCTAAGCACTTTGCACGCGCCATTTCATTCCATCTGCTCGGCGGTACGTGCCAGCCGGGCGCCTAGAACAGTGCCTAGCCACAGTCGGCCGTCAGTAAATAGTTGTTGAATTAAAGGGGCTTACGAGGTCAAGCGGTTCACCCTACTCTCTTTTCCTGTGTTGATTCATAAGAACTGGCCGCTCATGGTGGACACTTGGGCCCTGGCAGAAGAGAGATTTGGGGTGGCAGGTGCCCCCAAGTTCTGCACATCACACCTGGTTCCTCTTCTCCAGGGAGGCTGTGGCAGGACAGATCCCCCAGGATGGAGGGTGTTCCCTCCGCTTCTCCCCCAAGCCACCAGGGGAGAAAGGCCCTTGGCCTGGGGCCTCTTCTGCTCCCCCTGGGGCAGCGCAGAACTGGGCCAGGCCCGGCTGCAGCTGCGCGGGGCCCAGGGAGGAGGGAATCAAAGGCAGCCATGTGGGCCCCACTTTCATCTCTGGCTTCAAAGAGGTGCAAACAAACTCTGTCCCTGTGCCAGGCGGCAGCAGCTCCCTCCTCGAGGCCCCAGCCTGTGCTCTCCCTCCCTCCTGCTCCTTCCTGGAAAGTCAGCAGTGCCTCAGTCCCAGGGGCACCCCACAGGGGCCCCGACTCGTGGCCACGCGGGAGGAAAGGGGCCGCTCTGCCGAGCTGGGGGAGGAAGGGGGTTGGGGGCCTCGCACTAATACTTGTCCCCACCGTGGGCCTGGCTGGGAGCTGGCGGCTCGCACACCCTTTCGCCATCTGATCTCTCTAGAACCTTTCCATCGAGAGCCATGCGGTCCAGCATGACGGCCCCATGTGGCTACGGAGCACCAGATCATGTGGCCAGTCTGGAAGGAGATGTCTGGGAAGGGTAAAATACACACCTTGGACCCAATATGAGCAAAAGCGTATAACGTGTCTCGTTTATCAATTTTACATTGGCTCCGTGCTGAAATGATAATATTTTGGAGGACTGGGTTCACAAGGTATGTTTTTAGTTCTTTTTTTTTTTCTTAAGTAGGCTCCACACCCAGCGCGGAGCCCAGTGCGGGGCTTGAATTCATGACCTTGAGATCGAGACTTGAGCTGAGATCAAGAGTCAGACGCTTAACTAACTGAGCCACCCAGGCATCCCTTTTTCGTTCTTTTATTATTTTTTTTAACAAGGTATGTTTTTAAAATTAAGTTCACCTGTTACTTTTTATTCCTTCAAGTATGACTACTAGGAGATTTGAAAGTACCTATGTGGCCCACTTTCTTCAATGTCAACCTCTCAGCTGCAGACAAGATTCTCATCTTGCAGATGAGGGGCCTGAGGCTCAGAGGGGTTTTGGCACAGGACTCCGAGATGCTACTCAGTAAAAACCGGTGGAATGAATGAGTCGATGGATGAATGGCTAATGCTGGCTGCAGGGGAGACACAGATGAACCCTGGCCCCATTCCTTGCCCTCGAGGAGCTTCTAGTCCAGAGTCTAGTCTAGTTAGGGGCAGGTGGAATTAGAGACCCCAGCTCTGTGGGGGGGGGGGTGCCTGGACCTCTGAACAGCAGGGAGATTAAGAGGCTCCTGGGCTCAGATCCGGGCTTCATTGCTTACCAGCGTGTGACCTTGGGTCAGTTATTTGACCTCTTCAGGCCTCAGCTTTCTCATCTGTAAAATGGGGCTGCTGATGATAAAATGGCATCGGCAATTAGCGACGACGCAGGACAAATGCTGTAGAGTATCAGCAGGACACAGTCCTGCGCTGGAGAGAGCCACACTCCCAGCTGACACTCTCCCTCCAAGTCACTTCTCTGGGTCCCCCTGGTGCCAGGAGTGCCTGCTCTCTGAGATAAGCCTCTCCCATCCCCCCCACCCTCACCCTGCTTCCAGTCCCCTCATCCCTTTGTTCCTTGACAACCCCCCCCAAGCTGTGTCCTGAGGTCCAGTGGCCCCTAGAAGTGACTTTAGGACTTTCTTTTTTGGAGAGAACTGAACTCCAGTAAACACACCTCCTTATGCTCACTCTTACCAAAGACCTCCCAGGGAGGGCTGGGTGGGGTTTGGGGGAGCCCAGCATGCTGCCTGACACAGGAGGCCCCTCCCTAGGAGGTGAGGGGGACCTGGCAGAGAGGATAGTGGGGTTCCTAGAGGTCTGGGCTGGACCTGGAAAGATGTGGGTGGGTGCATGCTCCCAGAACCCAGGACACCCCAGACCGGGGGGACAGAGTAGCGAATGGCCAGGAGGCACATTTGGGGGAGGGAGATGACCCATCTCATTCATGGTAGGGTTCAAGGGGAGACGCAGGAGACTGTCGGGGACTCCACTGTGCAGGACTTGCTGAATGCTGAGGGAAGGGGAGCAGGAGGGGCCCAGAGACAGTAGCAGGAAGTGGCGCGATTGGAACCACACAGGCCAATGTGGACCAGATGTGATTGGGGTCGGGGACTCATGCAGGAGGGCGGGGTAGGAGAAGGGGCCAGGCGGGCTGCTCCCACCACCCCCACCCAACCCCCTCCAGGCCAGTGGGGTTCTGCAGCTGCCAGTCACGGAAAGGTAATGAGACCCACACCCGGGAGGTGATTTGCATAACTGCTCCCATAGTGCCCTGCAGCCAGTCTCTGGGGAGGGGGCTGGACAGAAACCTCGTGGGTGGTGGTGGTCTGGCTCTCAGCCCCCAGCCAGGCCCAGCCCTCCCCTCACTCAGCCTGCAGCCCGGGGATGCTTGAGGGTCCAGTCTCTGGGCTCTAGAGGATGCTTCCTTCTCCCACAACTACTCTTTGGTCTCATTACTCATACTCTAAACTCCTGCTCCAGCCACTTCTTCCAGGAAGCCCTCCCTCATTCTCTGGTTAGACGAAGCACCTTCTCTGAGTTCCCAGAGCCCCCACTGTTTATTCTGATGGGGGATTATAACTGTCTCTTCTAATGAGCTACTTAGACCACCACCCCGCCTATTGCCCCCTGCACTCGGCACTGGGAGTAATGGGGAAACCTCCTTGCCCACATCTTCCAATACCCTTAGGCCTCTCCAGACTCCAACGTCTCCCCCATACCACCCCACCCAACCCTCTCTACTCCTAGGGCCACATGGAGATGATAGATAGATAGATAGATAGATAGATAGACAGATAGATAGATAGATGGCTTCATACATGTAGCATGTGTCCAAATTTCCTTCTAAATCTTTTTAAAAGGCATCCATACACATAAATGTACACACATTTACAGGTGTGGTTTATCCAAAACTGAGAGCAAATGGCACATCTGGCTCTGTGACTTGACTCGTCTCCCCTCCCCAGCGTCCTGGAGATCTAGCTCTTCATGACTGAGAGTGACTTTGGAAGGGCTGCATACTATTCCACTTTAGTTGCTTCCGACTTTTCCAGTGTTGCGGCAAACACCCTTGTTTGTGCCTCTCTGAGCTCCTCGATGGGTCTTTCTCTAGGCCGCATTCCTCGAAGTGGAATTGCTGGGTTAAAAGTTATGTGCATTTTAAATATTGATAGATGGTGTATATCGATCATTTCCAATCAGCACGCCACACATGACCTCTGGCCTCAAGAATCTACAGCGCAGAGTCCAAATGTTGCAGTTTTGGTGTTCAAAGCCTCCCATTGCCCCACTCCTGCTTCTGCCCCCAGCTCCGTGGTCCCCTGCACCACTGATGGGTCTTGGGGTCAATTTCATGACTGGTGACTAGCATTTGAAAAAAAATAATGAAATGGGATAAGTTAGTGTAGAAAACATCAGATGCATTGCATGTGGTAGGGTGAGAACCACCATGTGAAACATTTTTCTGCTTTATGTATGTGTGTGTGTGTGTGAGCGTGTCTCTTTGTGTGTGCTACAATGTAAAATGTGTTCCTTACTCAGAAGCTGAGGTGAAGAGTTTTGAGAAACACTGCCTACATTTCTGCACCAGCCAAGCCCCTTAGCATGACGTTCTTGTTCCAAGCCTTTGCCCACACAGGCCCTCCGATGAGGTGCCCCCCTTCTGGGTTGCTCCTGTCTAGGTCTTTCCTACCCTCAAAGCTCAGCTCACATGTCCCCTTCTCCAGGAAGCCCTCCCTCACTCCGCCAGTGCACAGACCGCCCTGCAGGGCAGGTCCCCAGGCCTTCCCACCAGACAGCAAGCTCCTCTAGGAAGGGGCCCGTCCTACAACTGTCCCCACCTGTGGGTTCTAACAGGGTGTCCGCACACAGAAGGGCCAGAGCCAGGCTTTTGACAACAACTGGGTTGGTCCTCTTGCTGGTATCAGTGATCGTGTGCTGGTGACAATAAGTGGTGGTCATTGTAGGGGACCATTTTTGTGCTTGTGTGCCTGTTCAGCATCCTGAGAACGCTCTTCCTGGATTTGAAGCATATCCCACACTGTGAATCCTGCTCTCCCAAGGGAGAACTCAGCAATTCACTCTCCTAGCCTCCCTTGCAGCTGGAGTGTGGCCATGTGACCTTGCCGCCACCAATCACGTGCAGGCTCAGGGTTCTGATTTGGAAGAGGCATGGGCGGGCTCAGGGCTGGTGAGCATGCTGGAGCATGCTGGAGAGACCAGCAGATTGCAGAGGCAGCGAGGGCCTGGCGTGGGCATCCCAGCCCACTTCGGTGCTATGAGCCGCCTGCATTCTGACAGCAGCAGAAACCTCTCCTCTAGAGCAGCGCTGGGTGCTACTCCAGCCTCCAGGTCTGGTTCTGGGGTGCCTCCGGAGAGGCTGTGAGCTACCAAATACCCCCTTGTTCCAGGCCTATTGAAGCGGAACTTATATACAGTAAAATTACCCTTTTCATATGCACAGTTCTCTCTATCTTGACAAACTTACACAGCCTTACAGCTGCCACCCCAATCAAGATGTAGAACATTTCGGTCACCCTCAAAAGCTCCCAAGTGCCACTTTGTTTATTTTATTTATTTTTAAACTTTTTTTTTTTAAAGATTTTATTTATTTATTTGAGAGAGAGAGAGAGTGAGCAAGAGAGAGAGCATGAGCGGGGAAGAGGGGCAGAGCAGAGGGAGAAGCCGACTCCCCGCTGAGCACGGAGCCCGCCGTGGGGCTCGATCCCAGGACTCAGGGATCATGATGTGAGCCAAAGGCAGACGCTTAACTGACTGAGACACCCAGGCGCCCCTAAACTTTTTTTTTAAAGATTCACCCATTTATCTGAGAGAGAGAGAGAGAGAGCGAGCACAGGGTGGGGGAGGGGTGGGCAGGGGGAAGGGCAGAAGGAGAGGGAAAGAAAGTCCCAAGCAGACTCTTCAAAGAGCACAGAGCCCAGTGCGGGGCCTGATCCCAGGACCCTGAGATCATGACCTGAGCCAAAACCAAGAGTTGGATGCTCAACTGACTGAGCCACCCAGGCGCCCTTATTTATTTTAAATAAGCTGTGTACCCAGTGTGGGGCTTGAACCCATGATCCTGAGATCAAGAGTCACACGCTCCACTGACCAAGCCAGCCAGGTGCCCCCCAAGTGCCACTTTGTGGTCAGTCCCAGTGGTGTGGAAAGCCGGCTGCTACCAGTTGGTGTGAGAGGAAGTTGTTGAATTTTCAGGAACTTTGCAAGCTGGTGGTTAAATGTAGCCATGATTAAGTATTAAATTCTATAAATTAACAAATAACTTATATTAAAAACAAAGGTAATAAACTGATCACGTCCTAATTATTTTGCTACATTTTACTATTTATGCCCCTGAGATGGTGTTTATTATATCTGTATGGTAGAAATACTAGCTAATGACATGTTGCTGGTAAGTTCTTCTCAATGGAGTCTGGTGACTCTGTGTTGGTAGCGTGAAATTGGCCATGGTGGGAGTATTGATGCCAGAGAAATTGGCAAATGCTACAAATCAGGGTTTGCTTTGTTGGTTGTCGAGACATAAGAGAGTGATGGAGAGAATGTGAATAATGCAGATTAAACCTAAAAGTGTTTTGTGTCTGGGGCCATTACTTGGTGAATTGCACAAAAAAAATTAAGGGAATACTCTTCCAGTATTTAAAAACTAGTATCCGGTTCAACAAAGGAACCACCCAATCATTGATGAATGAAGGAAGTTCTTGACATATGTCTTAGTGGTTTTGGTTTTGTCTTATGATTGTCAAATGATGGCCCCCCAAATCGTACCCTGATACAACCTGTTGGTAAGACAAAGCTGAGTTTATTGCTTGCCATGGTTAGGAAGAATACCACACCAGAGCTTTGTCAGTATCTCAAGGTGGGGATTCATAATCAGAATTTACTGATAATTGTGAGTTTGGCTTAAGGAGGGTCTTTCAATGCAGGGGTTTGATTAGGATTGAGTTAGGGTCACAAGAGAACAGTCCAGAATTGGTAGGGACAGCAAGCTAAGGATTTTTTAACGCAAGGGAGTCAAGGAATCTAAGGGTGCAAACTGTCTGTTGATGCTTTCCACTGAAGAATTGATGGGTCTTTGGGGAAGTTTATATAATGAATAGTCAAGTCATTTACCTCAGCAAGTCTCCTGGAATAGCGTGAAGATAACAGAATAGAAAAGTCTTGTTAATGTAGGGATGCCTGAGTGGCTCAGTTGGTTGCGCATCTGACTAACTTTTGTTTTCAGCTCAGGTCATGATCTCATGGGCTCAGCGGGGAGTCTACTTGAAGAGTCTCTTCCTCTGCCCCTCCCCCCACTCATGAGCATGCTCATTCTCTCTCTCTCAAATAAGTAAATCAACCTTTTTAAAAAAGTCTTATTGGGGAGCCTGGGTGGCTCAGTCAGTTAAATCTCTGTCTTCAGCTCAGGTCATGATCCTGGGGTTCTGGGATGGAGCCCGCATCGGGCTCCCTGCTCAGCGGGGAGCCTGCTTCTCCCTCTCCCTGCCTCCTGTTTGTGCTCTCTCTCACTGTCTCTCTCTCTCTCAAATAAATAATCTTTTTTTTTTTAAGATTTTATTTATTTATTTGACAGAGAGAGACGCAGCGAGAGAAGGAACACAAGCAGCAGGGGTGGGAGAGGGAGAAGCAGGCCCCCCCGCCAAGCAGGGAGCCCGATGTGGGGCTCGATCCCAGGCAGGACCCTGGGATCATGACCGGAGCCAAAGGCAGACGCTCAACGGCTGAGCCACCCAGGTGCCCCTAAATAAATAATCTTTTAATAAAAAAAGTCTTATTAATGTAGAGATTAACTTGTGTTGGGGGACAGTTTCAGGCTTCAAAGTCCAAGCTGGGTGGGGGCAGGCAGTTTTAGGTCTTGCTCTTTAATGTTAAAGAAAATACCAACCAATATTCATGTTGGAACACACTTGTTAATTGCAGCCACGGGTTGGCTACAGACACATGAGTTTGGCCAAATTAACTAAAGCATTCTACGAGCATCATTTGGCTGTATGAAATGTATAATTTTATTTATAAATTGTGAGCTATAATCAGCAAAGTTGCAGGGTAAAAGATCAACATACAGAACTCAGGTGTGTTTCTATAAATGCAGTGAACAACCTGGAAAGGAAATAAAGAAAGTAATTCCATTTACAACAGAGTCCAAAAGATTACAATACCTAGGGAACACTGACCTAGAAGAAAACCCAAGGAGGCGAAAGACTTGCATCCTGAAAACTACAAAACATTGCTGAAAGAAAGTAAAGAATTAAACAAATGGGAAGACATCCCATGATCAGAGATTGGAACACTCCATACTGTTAAGATGGCAATATTCCCCAAAGAGAGGTACAGTCCAAAGCAATCCAATTCAAAATTCCAATAGCCTTGTTTGTAGGGATGGAAATGCCAATCCTCAGAATCTTATAGAATTGAAAGGGGCCCCAAGTGGCCAAGAGAATATTGGAAAAGAAAAACAAAGTTGAAGGGATGTATCAGTCTGCTAGGGCGGCCATAACAAAGTCCAGCGGAATGGGTGGCTTGAACAGCAGAAATGTATTTTCTCATAATTTTGGAGACTGGATGTCTGAGATCAAGGTGTTGGGCAGGTTCAGTTTCCTCTGCAGCCTCTCTCCTTGGTTTGTGGATGTCCATCTTCATTTCCCTGCGCTTTCACATGATCTCTCTGTGCATGTCTGGGTCCAAATTTCCTCTTCATGTTCCAACACTGGTGGTATTGGATTAGGGTCTACCTTAGTGACCTTATTTTAACTTAATCACCTCTCCAAAGACTCTATCTCCAAATACAGTCACAAGCTGAGTTACTGGAGGTTAGGACTTCAACATACCAATTTTGGGGGTGGGGAGGACACAGTTCAGCTCATAATAAAGATCACACATCCCAATTTAAAGTTACTGCAAAGTGACAGTAATCAATACACCGTGGAATTGGCATAAGTATAGATATACAACCAGTGGAATAGAATTGAGAGTCCAGAAATAAACCCAAACATCTATGAGCAATTGATTTTCCACAAGGGTGCCCAGACCATCCAAGGGGGCAAAATAGCCTCTTCAACTGGTGATGCTGGGATAGCTGGATATCCATATGTAAAAGGATGAGGTGCCTGGCTGGCTTAGTTGATGGAACACATGACTCTTGATCTTGGGTTGTGAGTTCGAGGCCCATGTTGGGTATAGACATTACTTAAAGATAAATAAATAAAAGGATGAAATTGGACTCCAACCTCACTCCTTATACAGAAATTAACTCAGAATGGGTCAGTGACCTAAATATAAGAGCAAAAACTATAAAACTATTATTAGAAACATAGGAGTAAATCTCCATGATCTGGATTTGGCAATGGATTCTTAGACTTGACAGCAAAAGCTCAAGCAGTAAATGAAAAAAAAATAGATAAATTTGACTTCATCAAATTAAAATGTTCGTGCATCAAAGGATATTATCAAGAATGTGAAAAGACAACCTACAGAATGGGAGAAAATATTTGCAAAACTTGTATCTGATAAGGGTTTAATATCTAGAACATCTAAGGAACTCTTAAAAGTCAACAACAAAAAGACATACAAGCCAATTTAAGAATTGGCAAAAGAATGGAACAGACATTTCTCCAAAGAAGATAGATAAATGGCTAACAAGCATGTGAAAAGGTATTTAATACCGTTTGTCATGAAGGGAATGCAAATTAAAACCATAGTGAGATACCAACTCATACTCACTAGAATGATTGCAATTTTTTAAAAAGATTTATTTATTTATTTATTTATTTATTTATTTTAAGGTTTCATTTATTTATTTGAGAGAGAGAATGAGAGAGAGAGAGAGCACATGAGAGGGGGGAGAGTCAGAGGGAGAAGCAGACTCCCTGCTGAGCAGGGAGCCCGATGCGGGACTCAATCCCAGGACTCCAGAATCATGACCTGAGCCGAAGGCAGTCGCCCAACCAACTGAGCCACCCAGGCACCCTTATTTATTTATTTTTGAGAGAGAAAGAGAGAGAGAGAGAGAGCGCGCGCACACGGGCGCGCACAAGTGGGGGGAGGGGCAGAGGGAGACAATCTTTTTCTCTTTCTTTCCTTCTTTCTTTCCTTCTTTCTCTCCCTTTCTTTCTTCTTTCTTTCTTTCTTTCTTTCTTTCTTTCTTTTTCTTTCTTTCTTTCTTCTTTCTTTCTCTTTCTCTCTCTCTCTCTCTTTCTTTCTTTCTTTCTTTCAAGAATCTTTCAAGCAGACTCGCTGCTGAGGGATGAGCCCGACACAGGGCTCTATCCCACGACCCATGAGATCACGACCCAAGCCAAAACCGGAGTCAGACACCCAACTGACTGAGTCACCCAGGTGGCCCTACAATTTTTTTTTTTAAAGGAAAATAACATTTGTTGATGAGGATATGGAGAAAAGGTAACCCTTGTACATTGCCAGCAGGAATGTAAAATGGCGCAGCCTCTGTGGAAAACAGTTTGGCAATCCCTCAGAAAGTTAAGCACAGTATTACCTTCTGACCCAGCAATTTTACACCTAGGTATAGACTCAAGAGAAATAAAAACATATGTATACATAGAAACTGGTACATGAATGTATAGCATTATTCATATAGCCAAAGGCTGAAAACAACCCAAATATCCATCAATGGATAAATGGATAAACCAATTGTGGTACATCCATACAATGGAATATTATTCAGCCATGAAAAGGAATGATGTTCTCATATATGCTACAACCTGGGTGAGCCTTGAAAACACGCTGAGTGAGAGGAGCCAGACACAAAGTTCACATGGTGTATGATTCCATTACATGAAATATCCAGAACAGGCAGAGCCATAGCGACAGAGAGCAAGGTAGTAGTTGCCAAGGAATGGGGGAGGGGAGGTTGGGGAGTGATCACTCAACAGGTATGGGGTTTTATAGGATATGAAATGTTTTGAAACTAGAGAGAGATGGTGGTTGCATAACATTGTGAATGCACCAAATGCCATTGAATTGTATACTTTAAAATGGTGAATTGTATGTTATATGAATTTCACCTAAATATAAAAAAAATGCGCTACACATCTTCTATACCAGTAAGATTTATAATAAACATGTATGTGTGTATATACATGCTGTGCACATAGCGAGGGACATATCCACATATAAATACACATATACATGAATATACATATACATACGTGTGTGTGTATATATACCTCCCACGAGCTGGTCATTAAACATTAACAGCACATCACTGATGTGCCCTCCTTCACCCCCAGCCTTTTATGGCCATTCATCTGATTTCTGTTGCTACGGTTTTGCCTTTTCTGGAAAGCCGTATGAATAGAATTATACAATACGTAGCCTTTGGGGTCTGCCTTCTTTACCTTTGAGGATCATCACGTTGTTGCCTGTACCAGTGATTTGCTCCTTTGAATGGATGTACCATCCTTGCTTCCCCATTCACCTGTTGATGGACATTTGGATTGCTTCCAATCTTTGATAATGAATAAAGCTTCTACAAACATTCACATACAGATTTTTGTGAGGCTATGTATCTCAGTTTCTCTTTGGTTAATACCTAGAGTGGGATTGGTGGGTCATATGTTTAGTATATGTTTAACTTCATAAGAACCTGCCTACCTAACAGTTTTCCAAAGTGGCTGCACCATTTTCGATTCGCGCCAGCGATGCACGAGCTTTCCATTTGTGCTTTCCATTTGTTCTGCATCCTCGCCAACGTTTCATATTGTTAAGTTTTTAAATTCAAACCATTCTTTTCTTTTTTTTTAAAGATTTTATTTATTTATTTGACAGAGAGAGAGACAGCGAGAGAGGGAACACAAGCAGGGGGAGTGGGAGAGGGAGAAGCAGGCTTCCCACTGAGCAGGGAGCCCGATGCGGGGCTCGATCCCAGGACCCTGGGATCATGACCTGAGCCGAAGGCAGACGCTTAACGACTGAGCCACCCAGGCGCCCCAATTCAAACCATTCTAATAGGTGTGTAATGGTATCTCATTGTAGTTTTAATTTTCATTTTCCTAATGACTAATGATGTTGAGCATCTTTCATGTGCTTTTTCTCCATCCATGTATCTTCTTTGCTGACGTGTCTATTCAATTCTTTAGCCCATATTTTTACTGAGTTGTCTCCTTTCTTATTTTTGAGTTTTGAGAGTTCTTCGTATACCTGGTTACTGGTCCTTTATCACATATGCATTTTGCAAATATTTCCTCCCAGTCTGTGGCATATCTTTTCATTTTCTTAACAGTGTTTTCCAAGAGCAGTCATTTTTAATTTTGATGAAATTAAACGCATCATTTTTTTTTTTTCTTTTATGGTCTGTGCTTTTGTCCTAAGAAATCTTTGTTTAACTCAAGGTCTTAAAGAATTTCTCTTATTTTTTTTTCCCTAGGAGTTTTGTAGTTTGAGATTTTACATTTAGGTATTCGCCTAATACCGTTTTTACTCAAATCAGAGTGGGTTCTGCTGTCTGCAACTGAGAACACAGGCTGATGTGGAAATGATGGTGTTGGTGGTTATGGTGACGGCACGGGGGTCAACAGTCTGGCGGGTGGGGACAGTGGTGCTCATAGCTATGATCTAATGATAGTGTGGGTGCTAGTGGTAATAATGGAGCAAGGGAGGTGTTGTTGATTAGTTTCTAGGTGAAATCCTACTGAGATATAAAATTGATGGCAGCCCTGTCCACTCTGGACAGAGTTGCTATTTGTCACCAACTTGTCCCTTCTCATTAAGGATCTGTGGCTATTGTAGACTCCTGCTTGACAATTTCTAATAAAACAAAAGAGAAAGAAGTCAGGAAAGTTAGGTGAACTTCAATGCCATTCCAAAAAATGTGCTGTGGACATACTTGTAGAAGTTTTCGGAAGCACCCATATCATGGTGTCTGTTGCCCCGTTGTCTATTGTAGGAAAAAAATGAAATTAAAACAGTTTAAATGTCCACTAATAGGAGGATGGCGAAATTGACAATGATAGGCGGACTTCAAACAGAATGAGGTAGATCTTTATGGATTTCCATGGAAGGATACCCACGATATATTGCTAAGTCCAAAAACCAAATTGCAACATATAGGATCCCATTTTTTTTTTTTAAGTACATACAGATGTATGTTTGTACACGCAAAGAAAATGTCTGGAACCACACACAAGAAACTATTAACAGTGGTACCTCCAAAAGAGACTTTTCACTTAACATGCTTCTGATCTGTTGGAATACATTGCCTTGAGCAGTTACTACTTTAATCTAAAAATAAAACACACACAATCATACATACAAGGTGAGGTGGGGTGAGATTATTCCCTTTATTTTAGAAATACAAGAATGGAGGCATGGGTGGGGGGTTGTCCTGACTTGCCCAAGTGGGTGGCTCAGGGAGCCAGAGGGAGGAACTGGCTAGACAGGAGTCCTCCTGTCTGGTTTTCCAGCCGCTGCCCCACCCCACCTTCTTTGGAAGCCAGGAGTCCTGCCTCCTTGCCTGTTCCAGGGCGAAGCTGACTTCTGAGGGCTGGTCAGCCGCAAAACTGGTGACAGAAGCCTACAGCCTGGGCTGGCCATTCATCAGCCTTGCCTCTGGTCTCCTTCTGCAGCCTTTCTCATCTCCCCATGTCCTGGTGCCCCAACAGCCCCAGGAAGACTTCCTGCTGGTTGAGGTGGGGGATGCTGCTTAGAGGGGTTCACTGAGCAGGGGCTAAGGATGAGGAAGATAAAAGAGCATTTCTTCACACATGACCTGGGGTCCCCCTGTGTCAGCATCCCCTGGGAATGTATTAAGAATGCTGACCCCCTGGTCTCCACCCCAGAGCCAGTGAATCTGAACCTCTAAAGAACAAAATCAAAACCCAGGTTTGATAAGATTCGGCTGCAGCAGTGCAAAGCTATAGTGCTCAATCCTGGTGCTTTAAAAAATATTGGTGGCCAGGTGCCATGCCAGAGACTCTGATGGATTGATTGATTTTCAAGTTATTTTTATTTATTATTATTATTACTATTTTAAGTAGGCTCCATGCCCAACGTGGGGCTTGAACTCATGACCTCCTGATCGAGAGTTGCATGCTTTACGGACTGAGCCAACCAGACGCCCCCCAGAGACTCTGATTTAACCCATCTAGGATGTGGCCTGGGCATTGGCATTTTTTTCAAAACACCCCAAAAATCGCTGGCCATCCTTTCCAATGACATCAAAATCTCTGGGCTCGGGTCTTGGCATTTGGCTTTTTTAAAACTCTGCAGCAGATTCCAATGTGCAAACAAGCCCAGGAGCCTTGATGGGGTCCTTGAACGAGCAGTCTCAGCTTTACCTGGGGGCTTGTTAGAGAGAACCCGGGGCGCGGGGGTGGCTCAGATGGTTAAGCGTCTGCCTTCGGCTCAGGTCATGATCCCAGGGTCCTGGGATCTAGCCCCACGTCGGGCTCTTGGCTCAGCAGGGAGCCTGCTTCTCCCTCTCCCTCTGCCTCTCTCCCTGCTCATGATCACTCTCTCTCTGTATCTCTGTGTCTCAAATGAATAAATAAAATCTTTATTAAAAAAAAGAGAGTGAGAACCCCAAGCTCCAACCCACCGAGACCTACTGGATCAGAACTTCCATTGGATCAGGATTTGCATACACGTTACAGTCGGAGAAGCTTAAGAGGACTTAGCTGAAGCCCTAATGTCCCAACATTAGGATAATCTGGCAGTTAAAAAAAAAAAATCCTCTTTCCCAGGCAGCACCCAGGGCTGGGCGTCACTGGTTTGAAAGGTCCCCAGATGATTCCAGTGTGCAGGGCTGAGAACCTCTATGTGGAAGGCTTAGCTGGGCTGGAGGTAATCTCTTCCCAGTTAGGGGGTCCTCTGGGGTCAGCCTGGATTTCATTCCACTTCCCAGGTCCTGTGATCCGGGGTCCATTACTTAAGCCCTGTGGGCCACCGCTTCCTCATCTGTGAGAGGGAGCTGCTTACAGTGCTTGGCTCCCAGGGTCGTTGGAACGAAGTAGGGTACACTAGGACTTCTGGCTCTCGGGAAGTGCTTTGTGTCAGCTTCGGCTTTTCTCACCATTGGGCAGAATCCTCGGGTATGAAGTCCAGTGGAGCCCAGAGGGTTACGAGCAGTCTGCAGGGAAAACCACCATGCCAAAGTGTGAAGAGTAGGCCCATCATTTAACCTGTCTGAGCCTTGCTTTCGCATCCAGAAAATGTTAGTAATAAGAACAGGGCCCACCTCGGGGTGTGCCCCCTGCTGACAGGAGCCGCAAGCTCACATCCTTGCCCGCCTGGAGGCCATACACCCCAGACACAGCTCCGTGCACGAGTCAGAGGCTATTTTATCGAAGGTTCTTAAGCAATCGAGGAAGAAGGTTATTTTCATCATGTCCCCAACAGGAGCAGTGTTTCCAAACTGTCCACTGGAATCTGTTTCTTCACTCTAGGCTCCTTCGCCCCGTTGGCTGCCCCTTCTCTCCTCGTCCTCGGACAACCTTCAGAAACCATTTCCAAAGAGAAATTCTACGAAGCCACACTTCACCCAGGTCCCTTAGCAAAACAAGAGCTGCCTGCCCCGTGCCGTTCAGAGTGCTTTACACGGAGAGGCTCATGCGGAATTCACGGTCATCCTAGGAGGTAGATCTCTTATTATGCCCATTTTACAGGTGAGGAACTGAGGCAGAGTTTGGGTGATCGTTCCAAGGTCACGGGGCTTGTAAGTGTGGAATTGTGTGATTCTAATCCAGGCTGGGTGCCTGTCCCTTAAACCTCTCAGATGTCTCGTGTGTTTTCCTGAGGGCCGGCAGGAATTCTGGGTCTCACTCGGTCCACACGGGGCTAGAGCGAGGAATAATCGGCGCTTGCTTCACACAGTACCTTCCTTTAGCACATATTTATTGAGTGCCTACTGTGTGCAAGATGCTAAGGACATAGGGGCGAGCAAACAAGATGTGGTCCCTGTCCTCACAGAAACAGCCCATTAAACTGTTTGCAAAGAAAAGAAAAGAGGCCCCCCCCGCAAACCAAGAGGGGCACAGGCATTGTTTTGGGGACCCTCTGAGCCTTGTTGGGCTGCTTGGCCTGCAGCCAAACCTCCCCCCTTCCCCACAATTCTCCCACGGAGCCCAGGGGCGACAAGCCCCTCCTGCCACTGACCCTGGACTCACTGGGGTTGGTTTCTGGTGACAGGTGAGCAGGGTCGGTCACCAGGCAGCAGGACCTTGGCCCGCAGGTGAGGTGTAGCCCCGGCCCAAACCTCAGCAACTTCTCAGCCAGGATCTGGGTGCCCCCCTGCAACTTCCTCTCTGCCTCTCCCCCCAAATGCTGGTAATTGGTAGACAAAGGAGTTTCAGACAGTTGGGGACCTGCGTCCTTTGAGTCCCTGAAAACATGCCATTATTAATTAAAGACTTTGGCTTCGGTGGGGCCCAGGCCTGCCTTTTTCTGGCTGGGCCTCAGACTTATGTCTCTCCGGTAGTGTCTTCTTGCTAAATTTTTCAGTGTTTTTAACATCAGACTGATGTTACGTATAATTACCAACTTTGCACCCAAATTATATTTGACATGGCTTGTGTGGGAAATTAGACCATTTCAGCGCCTACAAATTCACCTGGGGAAGCCAAGGCAGGCATGAGGGCGTGCTGAGGGGAAGTAATTTAAATATTACATGTGCCCTCGTGAAAATGCCAAAACTCTTTAAACTGTCAGGAAGAATTCTGTCTCCCCCTCGACTTGCCCCCCCCCCCGCCCCCGACTCACTGAGCGCACTGCGGGTCGGGAAGCCAGGCTCTGTGTGTGGGGGGCTGTGGGGAGCCCTTCTCACTGGCGGCACTCCTGGGGATGGCCTGGTTGGCAGGGGAGGGGCCTCCAGAGACACCCCAGGGGTGGGGGGCCCTGGTGTCACCTCTGCGGGATGGGTCTGTCTGGTTGTCTGTCTCTCCCCTTTCTCCCTCCTGCCTCTGACCCATCTGTCCTGTGCTAGGGGAAAGGAGGCTCCCCACCCTCATCCCTGCCCTGGACAGGGTGGAGGGTGGGGGCAGGAAGAGCCTGGCCACAGCACCCAGATCTCAGGCCTTCCCGACGTGTCAAGGCCAGGGCTCCTGGGGCCAGTCTAAGCAAGGGTCCATCACAGAAACCCCTTCAGATCAGAGAAGCCCTCACGGGATTGGTTTATCATTTCACTTCAACAAATCCTGAATATCTACTATGTGCTGGGATCCAGAGAGGAATAAAACTCATTCATTCATTCATTCATTCATTTGTTCATTTAACAGGTGCCAGGTTCTGTGCGGGGCCACAGAGATGAAGCGGGTTGTGCCGACCCTCAGCTGCTCTCAGTGAAGCTGGGGAGACAGACTTCTAGGCAAACAGTGAGTTACTGAGTTGACCAGGCTGCAGGCCAAGCCTTGCCTCGGTTATTGCCTTGCGGATGGAGGCTGCCCAGTGAGGGAGGGAGACCCTGGTGACTTCTGAGCACTGTGGCCTGGACCTGTGTGTCCGATGACAAGGCAGCGCTCTGCAGCTGACAGCCCACCCCTGTTCCGGCCCTGAGGCCCATGGGGGCAGGGAGGTGCAAGGCCCAGCCTGGCAGGGTCTAGGAGAGACACCCCCTTGTTCTCCCCCCACACCCGACTCCCTGTCTTAGACTCCAGAGAGGACAGCGGGTCCTTCGGTGAGGTTTACCACCTGCTAGGACGTGTCCTGGGCCTACTTAGGAGGCAGGGGTGTGAGAGCAGAGGGTCCCCTGTCGCCGCCCCTATTACTTGTGCCCGGGAAGGCCCCCCACAAGCAGGGACCCTCAGCCCAGAATAAGGGGCTCCAGGGAGGTACCGGGCCTCACAGCCTTCCAAGGTCCTGCCTTCCAGGGGTGGGGTCGGCGTCCCTCCCCTCGAATGTGGACAGACCTTAGTGATGGCAGTGAGGCTCTGTGACTCCCGAAGCTAGATCATTAAACTTCCGCGCACTTCTGTCTTGTTCTCTCGGGACACTAGCCTTTGGGACCCAGGCACCATACTGTGGAGGAGCCACACGGAGAGACCATATAGAGAGACGGTGCATGGGGTTCTGGCCTAGAGCCCAGCTGAGGCCCCAGCCGAAGCCAGATGCGTGAACAACAAACCGTCAAGGATTCCAGCTTTTGGGTCTTCCAGATGAGGCTGTAGAATCATGGAGCGGATTCCTACCATGCCCTATTCAAATTCCTGCCCCGCAGTCTGTGGGCCTAGTAAGATGGCTGTTTGACGCCACTAAGTTTTGGGAGTGGGGTGTTATGCAACCATAATTACTAGAATAATCTCATCTGGACCTCTCCATTTCCCCACGTATATTTCCCTCCATGGAGGGAATAGGCCATGTTCTCCCACACTCCCCGCCTTTGGCTGCACTGTTCCCCCGGCCTGGAATGCCCATCCTTCTTCATTTTTCTGGTAAATATCTGACTTTAAGAAGTAGCTCAACCTCTGGCTGAGAGCCTCCTCCTCCAGGAAGACTTCCCTGACCTCCTACAGCTGGTGAGGGGCTCTTCTGTTTCCCCGCAAGGCTCATCTCACTGATTTCTATTTCAGCAGTCCCAGTTTCCCCCAACGGGCTGTGAGCTTCTGGGGAGCAGGCCGCAGGTCCTGTTTCTCCCCGGCACCCTTGCCTCCTGCCCCAGCCAGCGCCTGGGGCCCTTGTGTCCGGCAAAGGCACAGGCTCATCTGACCGATTGGAAGGCACAGAGGATGCACGCTGTTCCCGGGAACCTGGTGGGCCTTCCTTCAAGTTTGGACGCCACCCCTGCTTGTCCCCTGAGCTTCCATCATAGGGATCACCATTGGACACGAGGGCCTGATCTGGACTCTGAGTGACCTGGGGTTGGACTTCCCCGTTTCCAGGCTAACCCCCCCAACCGTGAAATGAGAATGTTGGATGAAGGGGAGGCTGGGGATCCTCCAGCTCATTTTCCCTGGGATCCTCCGAGAAGGGCGAGGCAGCTTTCCCGGGACAGATGCATAAGATAGTAACCGGACAGTGAACGGGGCAGGAACGGCTATGGGAAGGAAGTTCTGTCTGGCCATCTTGGCTCCTTTTCATGGACTTTGTTTGAAGTCTGGTGAGACTCAGCAAAATGCAGCCCTGGGGGCTGAACCGGGGATGATGGAGGGTCTGCTGGGAGCAGGTGCACCTCGAGGACAGGGCCAGGACCACTGAGGGGCAAGGGCAAAGGTTTGGAGTCTGCCTGCCTGCCTGCCTGCCTGACAGTGAGTCCTGCTTCTCTTCCTCCCTCATGTGACTCAGGCAAATCACTCAGCAAGCCTCAGTTTCCTCATTTGGAGAACGGGGATAGCAATAAAGCGAACGCTGTGGGGAGCTGCTCGGAGGATTTGAAGATGGGGGGCGTGCATGCCAAGGGCTCCATGTTCCCCACCAGCGAGGCCTTTAATGCAACAGAAGTCGGCATTGATGGGAACTTGACGAGTGCAATGGGCTAGGTGTCACCTTTTCTCATGACGTCAGTTCCCACCAGAATCCTGCAGGGGTGAATATCTTTATTGGTATTTCATAGGGGAGGGAATGAGGCTCAGAGAGGTTGCATGACTTGTCCAAGGCCACACAGCCATGGAGAGGTGGGGCTGGAAATTAGAACCCAGGTCCAGCTGACCCTGAAGATCTCCTGGCCTCCCATCCTTGGATATTTCCAGGCAGGGCAGGGCCCAGAGCTGTGACAGCTGACACCACGGCACAGAGAGCCGACCTCAGCACTGCCCGTGACAATGATGGCAGAAGAAGGGGGTACGGCCACCGTGGGCTCTGTTCCCCAGCCCTGCTTAGGGCAGATACCCCCACCCCAGGGGCCAAACACTGCAGGTAGGAGATCCCAGAGTGGGCACCAGGATGGGGCCATGAGCCTGCTCCATGGGTGGGCTGGAAGCTCCCCTCACCCCCAGCTCTGACAGGCAGAGGCCTGAGGTCACCCTGCCAGGCTGGGGACAGACTGAGAGGAGTGGGTGAGTGACACTTCTCCCCCAGTGACTGGTAATGGGTGGTAACTACATGAGCACAGTCCTGCCCCGTGCACCCCTGACCTCACGTGGGGATGCACGCGGACGCAGGGACAGACCCCCAGCCCTGCAGACACACAGGTACACACGTGTGCGTGCTTACCATGTTCGAAGACGCACAGATGGCTCTCTGGGTCGGGCATCCGTAGATGCGCATGGCCTGGCACACTAGGGGCCTTGCCCACCTGTCGGGGCTCAACGCTGATTCCTGAGACCACCTGGGCACGTCTACACGAATATGCAGCAGGCCCACAGCTCCTGGTGTTCCTCTGCCCTGTGCAGACGCATATGCGGGTCTGTCAGGAAGGGGGGGCGGGGTCTTGAGAAGCAGAGGGTCCGGAGCCGAGGCTACTATCAAAGTCACAGATCCTCCCTGTGTTCTGAGCCCCAGTCAGTCCTGGTGACAAATCCACCCATCAGGTAGTAAGAGAGTAGCTCTTTTTTTTTTTTTTTTAAGATTTATTTGTTTATTACTTTAGAGAGAGAGAGAGAGAGCGAGTATGTGAGCGGGGCGGGGAGGGGCAGAGGGTGAGGGAGAATCTCAAGCAGACTCTCTGCTGAGCCAGGAGCCCGAAGCAGGGCTCGATCTCACGACTCTGAGATCATAACCTGAGCCGAAACCAAGAGTCGGACGCTTAACCGACTGAGCCAACCAGACACCCCAAGATAGCATCTCTTATTGTTCCCCATTTCAGTAGCAATGAAGCACAGAGGGCTCAGAGAAGTTAAACAGCTCACCGAAAGTCACACAGCTGGGGTCGAGTCAGGCAGCTGGGCAGCTCTGAGCCCCAGGCCTTCCTCGCCAGATGACACTGCGACCGTGGGGGACCCTTGTGTGCTGTTCCATCATAACCTCCCCCGCTCGGCACCCCGCTCCCTCCCAGGGCCCCCAGCACTTTAACCATCTCTGCTGGTTTAAATACACTGTGAATTGGAGCTATTTGCTTTTCTGCCCCCTCCTCTCCCTCTCCCCACCTGCCCCCCACCAGCCCCCACCGCACACACAATGTAAACTCCGCAGACTTACAAACAAGCATTTGTCAATCCCTCTCTGCATTCCCAGTGTCCTGGCACATAGTAGGGACTCAAGAGATATGTGTTGCATGGAAGGACTGGTGCATAAATGAACAGGGTCATCCAGCCTGGACACATGGGACCTCTTGCTGTTCCAGGTCCCGAGGAGGGAGGGCTGTGAGGCAGGAGGCTGCGACCACTGGGGGGCTGCAGAAGACCCTCTTAGCTCCTTCCTGCCTCACTCTCGTGGGAGTACACACATCCGAGCTGTGGCTGGGGGGGGCTGACTCCTGAGCTGGGCACTGGGCACCGGGTGTCCTGGAGGTGGCCTCTCCCTGTTCTGTTCTCCCACATGGACACCAGGCCTGGGGCGGGGTGGCCTTTTGGGTGTACGCTGGTCCCAGGCAGTGCCCGGAAAGGTGGTGGACCCCTGTTCCTGGCTGCTTCTCTGGTCCCCATCCTGCCCCAAGGCCCCGCCTGCCCCACCAGGCCCCCTGGCGCCCCTGCCTACCACTAGGTGGCACCAAGTGCTCTGAGACAGTAGGGAGCTGCCCCCCTCCCCCGCAAGGTCTCAGGGGTGGGGACGGGTGGAGGTGGGTCCCAGAATCGCCCATTCTGGCGCTGGCTGGGCTTCCTGCGGGCATGGCCCTTCCTTCGAATGGCAGAGCAGCCCCTAAATGCTGAGCTCTGTGCTAGTGTATTTTCATATACGACCTCACATTCCCCCGCAAGCCTCGCAAAGGCCTGAGGAGGTAGACACCATCCTTGCGCCATTTTACAGATGAGGAAGCTGAGGCTCGGAGAGGTTGAAGCGATGTGTCCAAGTCACATAGCTAATAAGAAGCAGAGCCTGGTTCTGTTCCTAACCGATGCTTCCCTGAAGCTCTCTCCTAAGGGTCCGTGTCCCCCTGAGTGAGCAATGGGGTCCCAGAGCTGGCCTGAGGCTCTGAGGAAGTCTTCGGGGGGGGCGGACACTGGACTTGGGGGGCTGGGGTGGGTGTGGAGGGAGAAACAAGGGCCTCACAGCAGGATGGAGGGTGCAGTGAAAGAGCCCCTGCTCCTCCCCCGATCCCCCACCAAGGGGCCAGGAAACGGAGGCAGGACTACCAAGAGGCGGTCAGGGCCTGGAAGGGAAACCGAGGTGGAGAGGCAGAGCCAGCTCCCCCAGAGTGCCAAGAACAGCTGGGAGAAACTTCAGGGGGGAGGGCACAGGATGGAGGAGGAGTCATTCCAGATGTAACAGGCAGCGCCGTGTCCATATGGTGCTGAAATTGGGAGGCCCTGTCTTTAACTGTGCTGGCTACGATGGGTCAGGCCCAGATTGGGGGCCCTGGCTCTGGCGGAGTGATGGAACCCCCAAATGTGGGAAGCTGGGCCTGCCCTGGGGGCTTTGGGGAGCAGAGCCGGATCGGCCATGGGCCAGATGTGCTCTAGCCTTGGCCACGATGACAGTGTCCATCCATCCATCCTTCCGTCTACACATGGATAGTGCCAGGTACTGGGGACATTGCAGTGAACAAGACCAAGGAGACCCTTGCCTCCCTGGGGCTTTGGTCTAGTTTGGGAGAATCTGGCAATAGACAAATAAATGTAAACAGAGAGGTAAGATGAAAAGTAATGGAGAGTCTAGTTTTAGACTGGATGATCCAGGAGGACTTCTTGGGGGAGGCAGTATTTGATGGAAAGGGCCAGAAAAGACTTCAGGCCGAGGGAACAGCAGACTCTAAGGTCAGAGTGAGCTTAGTGGCTGGAGGACAAGAGCAAGGATGAGTAGTCCTGCTACAGAGTGAGCAAGGGGCAGGGGATGGGAGAGGAGGCGACAGAGGAGGGCAGGGCCAGACTGAGGAGGATCCTCCTGGGATGCAGAACGTTCCCTGGGTGGGATCGAATGCACTTGGAGAGCATTAGACAAGATGTAGTTTGCATTTTGGAAGATGACCCTGGTTGATGTTGGCGACTGGATTACAGGGACAAGGGTAGGGCAGAGAGACCAGCCCAAGGGCCCAGGGGCCCAGTCTGGAGACTGCCAAGCACCTGGGTAGCTGGGTACCACGGAAATGACACGGAACTGGGTCTCTGGGACTCTGCCCTGGATTCTAGTCCTGACCACCCCACTCAGTGGCCGTGTGACCTGGAGTCAATAACTGTCCCCCTTTGAGCCTCAGTGTCTTTATCTGCAGAAATGTAGGCAAGAATAGCTGTCCAGCCTCCTTCCCTGGGATACAGCGAGGGTCAGAATTGGGGCAGGACAAAGGGCCAGAGCTTTATTAGCCATAAGGTGCTGAGGGTGAAGCTAGAAGGTGGGAGCTCCCTGAGCCTGGGGCTACTTTGGGAGGCAGATTTTTTTCTGGGAGGAGCTGATAAGAGGACGACATTGTGGTTGAACTCATCCCTGGGGGTCAGCCCCCAGCCCTGCTCTGGGCTCCCCAGTCCTCTGAGCCTGGGATCCCAGCGGGCGTGCGACTCCCTGATCCCCAGAGGCTGCTGCACCCTTCCCCCACCCTATGTCCCTCAATCTTTTTTTCCCCTTGCATCTCCTTTTTAAAATAAAAACGCCGGCCGCTCGCGGCTCACTGATGTTTATGCCTCAGTAATACATTATGTATTATTTTGTTTTAAGCACAGCTTTTGCATCCTGACAGTAACAATAAAATGTGACTATGGGATTGCTAATACAGACAGACTAATGTTTCCATCGCCCGCCTCTTTTTTTTGCGTCCTAAGCACTTTTGAAAAGGCTCCTTTTATATTCCTAATAAAATTATAGCAAAATACATCGATTTACTGGAAAAGAGTTTAGGGTCGGGGTTGAGTTTTTTCTCCCCCTCCCCTTGTGTGGGCTTCTTTTTATGCCCCCCCGCCAAAGGCTGATGAATATTCTGAATCAAAGCTTCTAAGAGCTTTTTGACCCGGGGCTCAGGTTGTGTCCACCGCGCTGTCGTGCGCCACTCACCTGGCCCCCAGCCAGTCTCAGGGCAGGGGTGTGCATGTGCTGAGCACTCCGGGTGTTGGGAAGTGGGGGTGTATCCGTGTCGGGGCGTCTGGGTGTTGAGGTGCGTGGGGCTGTGTGGAAAGATGATTGTGGTCTGACTGTGTGTCCGAGGCTATGTGCTAGCGTGTGTGCTGGGGAATGCCTGTCCAGATGAACATTTCTGGGGGTCGGACCTGGGGAGTTGTGGGTGTCGAGGTGTGTGTGTCTACACAGAGCTCTGTGGGGTCTGGGTGTGTATGAACGAGGCACGGCAAAGTGGTTCCACGTGTCCAGGGACCCCCACCGGCTGGTATGGCCATGCGGGGCTCAGGGGTTAAGTCAACAGGCAGACATCAAGTCTCTGGAAGGGTTGGGAGGGGTACCCCCCAACTGCGGTGGCCTCCTGGGCAGGAGTGGTTAGGGGCAGCAGGTAGGGGAAGGGTCCCAGACCACGCGAAGGAGAAGCTGTGGATGGAGAGAAGGAACGGGGACTCCTGGGAAGGTGACAAGCCACACACTCAGCATTTTCGCCAACATCACTGCCAAAGTGTGGGCAGTAGGTCCTGGTGGGCCAAGCAAGAGGTGGTAGCCTTAACACTCTGCCCCGTTTACGCATCCGGTGGCAGGACCCAGAATCTGGGGGGCAAAGCTTCTCTTTTCTAGCTCCTTATGGGTTGGTTTCCTGGGGCCAGACCCTACCAGCTTTCACACTCCCCCCAGGATCAAAAGTCGGGGAAATAAAGAGACCCTCAGTCCCTCCCCACCAGGGACTCCCCGGGACCCCCCCGCCCCCAGCCCCCAGCCCCCAGCGAGAGGTGCTGCGTCCTGGGTGTCGAGCTCAGGGGAGGCCCCGGCAGAGATCCATGGATCCCCTACACTCTGGCTAAGGCTGAGCTGAGTGCCCGCGCTCCGCCTGCCACTCCAGCTGAGGCTCCCTTCCTCCCCACCCTCCCCTCTCGCCCTCCCCGGAGTATATGTGGATTTGCGCGATTCAGAAACAGGGAAGGGAAAAAAAAAAAAAAAAAAGAATTGGGTTTTGTGTACTAAGCACTTTTGAGGGCAATCTGGGGCCCCCTAATCCAGAGGTTTATAACCTCCCCAGCTAATGCTCTCTGACACTGTGTTTTGATATCATTACTACATTATACTCACAATTTTTGAGTGAAAAAATACAGTACTTAGAAAGTCGAAATTCATAAATAAATTCATGTCAAACCGCACTTAATATTGATTTTGTTAGTGTTCAGATTCAATAATAAGGTACTGCGTGCATGAATATTTAAATATAATCATCATTTCTGCATCTCCTAATGGCTTCTGCCCCTCTACACTCAATTTAAACACAATTTAAAAACTATAATGTATTGAAAAATACTAGGATTTAGCAATAAATCATCATCGGGAGATTCCAGGCCTCTTATAGGGTGGCTCGATATGGGTTTCTCCGGGGACTGTACAATTAGATTCATGTTTTTAAACTTCTCAATTATCCATATACCATAATTTTATGTGAAAGTTTGTTTCGCTTCCCCCCCGCCGCCCGCCGCGGCCGCCCCCCACCCCTCGCCGCACCCCCCCCCCCCAGCCTCTCTCTGTAGGAAGCGGTAGAATAGCGCTTAAGTGTTCTCTTAGCCTGAGTGGAGTGGGGTCAAAGGTGGCCGTCCTCAAACTGAATTAGAGGCCAGGCCTGCCAGAGGCAGCCGGCGCTGAGTCACTTAATCACATTATTTGGGAAAAATATAGGGGGGAAAGAGATAAAATGACTTAAAATGAACTTGCCAAGGAGGAAGTGGAGTTTTTTAGATTTATTTAAAAAGCAATCCTTGGCTTGATGAAATAGACGCAGGGCTGCCGGCAGGATGTGGTCTGGCGGAGGGGCGGGAGGGGGGCCGTGCGCTGGGAGTGGAGGGGCTTCCATGCTGGTCCCTGGGCCCCAGACCTCGCCGAGGAGCCCCTGTGGATGCGGAAGGCCCCGGGGTGAGGAGGAAGGGGTGCCCTGCTGCCATCCCCTCCTCTGGGCGCCTGAAGGCGGCTAGAGCAGTCAGCCCCCGGGGAGGACAGGGCGTGGCAGGGCCCCTGGGGGCATCTGGGGCCTTGCATGGTGCCCTGATGGCAGCTGGTGCTGACAGATGGCCATGGAAGGGGCACAGCAGCGTTGATGGATGACAGGAGCGGCTAGGGCTCAGGGACTTGGAGGGATGATGCCCACCGGCTCAGAGCACCGAGCCCCCGCCCAGTTACAGAATGGATCGTATCATTGACCCCACTTCTCAAAGCACCTACTGTGTGCCGAGTGCTTTACATACAGCTCACTGTAAGGCACGGTCATGCCCATTTTATGGATGAGAAAGCTGGAGTTCAGAGCGATACAGCGATTTACCCAAGGTCACACAGCTGGGACAATGGCAGGATTTGGCAGAGCGAGCTCATTCTAGAACCAGCGTTCTTCTGGTAGTGGCTCCCTGCGCCTCTTGGAAGGTGCAGTTGGAGGGTGGGGATGATGTTGACCCTGAGCTTCGGCCTCTGGCATGCTCCAGGCTGTGTAGATGTTTGAAGCCCAGGGGGACAGGACCTACATCTGCCCCTACAGGGAAGGGGCAAGGACTTGGCACATCTGGGTTCTGGAAACCTGTCTGATCCCTGGACTCCGGAGCCACAGGAGGGTCACTCGGGTGGATCCAGAGCTGGAACTCTGGTCTTGTCACCAAGGACAACCCAAATATTGGACCAACAGGGAGGGAAGTCCGAGGACAATGACGTCCCTGGAGCCACCCTAGAACACACGGGGCAGGCAGCTGACAGGAGTGGAGCCTTTCCACGTGGGACAAAAACACTAGGACAGGAGCACCAACTGGGGAGGGGAGGGCCCACGAGGGGGTGGCACCTGCTGCTTCATGAGCCCAGCAAGGATGGACCATCAGGAGGAGCCATACCACCAGCAGGGAGGTGGTCAGGTATGCATGCTCTGGTCCCAACACACCTCCCAGTCTCTGAGTCTCATCTCACATCCGTGAAATGGGGAGAAAGACAGTACCTACCTGGCTGGCTTGTCATAGGCAGTGCCCATTCCCGTGGTAGATGGCTATCGCAGCTGCTATAATAATGGCCTATCTGGGGTCAGACTTGGGCTCCAGACCTCCAGAGCAATGTTTTTCTTCTGGTCTGCACGGCCCTAGTCCCTTTGGGTGGGTTGGGGAGAGCCAGGCCCCCACCCCAGCGGCTGGTTCTGCCAAGGGGGAAAAGTTCTAAGGCTGTGGGGGCAGAGTGTCTCTCCCCAGACCTAGGGCCCAGGGGACGCAGGAGGTCAGGGGAGGGGGCGGCATCGGGGCCTGAGCGCCCAGCCCTGAGGCTCAGCCTCTCCAGCGTCGCACAGCTCCTACAGACTCCTGTTGAGGGCATTCATTCATTCTTCCACTCTTTCAGCAAGTATCCACTCTAATCCAGGCACTAGTCCAGGGACAGGGATCCATGAACGAACAAAGCAGCACTCGGAGCCTAAGACGGAGCCTCTGCCTCTTTCCAGGAGTACTCTGCCTCGGTTTTATCAGCTGTGACAGGGGGATTAATGTGGCCTGTTGCAACTACTTGTGGCTAAATTGTGTGAAATCACAGAGGTGAACGGGCACGTGATAAAAGCTGCCCTCGAGTGAGCTATTGTTCTTTTTCCCATGAATGGATCTGACAGGACACTCATGGATGGGATTATTTTTTCTGTCTGTGTTCCTGCCAGGCTGAGGCTCCCAGGTTAGGTTAAGGGCAGGAGCAAAGGGGAAACAAAATTAAATGTGGGACTTTGGGAAAGTGGGAGCCACTGTGGGTTCTTGAGCTAGAATAAGTCACCGAAGAGGCCTATCCAGGCTTCTCTGTTCCAAAAGACCTGGGGAGAAGCCGAGGGGCAGGGACAGGTGGAAGGGGCCCTAGATGAGACATCCAGCTAATTCCTGCGCCCCAGTTCCCTGCTCTCCCTGACCTGGCTGTGGGCCTGGGATTGGGTGGGATGGGAAGGAAGGAACTCCCTTTGCCCTCATCAAAGTTAGCCTCTAGGAAGAGGCACTATCCGGAGCCTCCGAACTGTGAGACTCCCCTCTTTTAGACAAGAAGGGAGTTTCCAGGGAGAGAGAAGGCAGAACGCCGGGAAGACAGTGGGCAGGTAGCAGCTCTGGACCCCTGGGCTGGGCCCTCATCTCTGCGCTAGGGTGGAGTAGGAAGGGCTGAGTCTACAGAGGATTCTTCTCTTCCCCTTCAGTCAGCCTCCCCGCCAAAGCACCCAGACATTCTCCCTCGGGAAGCCCCTGAGCCTGCGAACCCCTGGACCACTCTTCAATTCACCCCCAGCCAACACACTTTCATCGACCTTCCGTCTTTCTGCAAACCTCAGTTTGCACATCTGTCAAGTAGAGCCACTCAAGCTGAGCCTTTCCAGCAGGGCTGTTGCGAGAACCCCGTGGGGCAAGGAACGCAAAGGGCTTGCTGAACAGGAGAGTCTGTGTGGAACCCCTGAGACCCCTAAGAAGGAGTCAAGTTCCAAGGCCACTGACAGGCCACTGACGATGGACTCCGGCCATGCCCTGGTGATCAGGCCAGGGAAGGGCCGGGTGCCTCCCTGGGCTCTGTCACTCTGCATCCAGGGTCCGTTTTTTTCTGGAAAACAAGCGACATTCATCACTAGTGACAGCCGGGCCCTAATGCAATCTCGGCTGGAGCCATGAATTGCAAATGCGCCGCAGCGAGTAGGCTGCTCCATTAGGCCCCCCAGGGAGGTCACGCGCCCTGCGCCCCAGGGTGCTGGACAGTGATGGGGACACCTAGAAGACCCAGCAGGGTCTGGGGCTCCCTGCAGTCACCCTGGGCCAGGCCCCAGCTGCCTCGGGGTCCTAAGGGCCTCGGGGAGGGTGGGGACAAGGACCAGGCTCCAGAGTGGGTGGAAGTGGGGGCCGGTTCCTGGTGACTCAGACCCTGCTTTTGTCCCTCTGTGAGATTCACAGAGAAAAAATAAAACACCCTGGCAATTAACTGGAGCAAGTCAGGTGAGTGGGACCAGGCGGGCGGGGCACCTGCCTGGCAATCTGGAGGACCTCGCCCAGGCCAGGAGCACTCACGTGATTGGGGGAGCCCTGCCCCCTGCCACCCTCGGGGACCCTGGGCTCTGCCCCTTGCCACACACAGACCCTGTCTTCCCCACCTTCATGTAGCCTCCGTCCAGCTGCCCACACTCCAGTGTCCTCATCCTCCCGAGGGAGCTGGGCTCTGCTCCATTCCAGGGCTGTTGCCCTCCCCGCCCCCCAGCTCCCACCCCCGCACGTGGGTGCCCAGCACTTCCGGTTGGATCCAGCTCTCTACTCACATACCTGCTCCCCGGCCCCGCATGTGTGCCCAGCCCCCTGCCAGTCCAGCACCGAGTCAGGGCGCGCCAGCCAGCCTCTGGCACCCAGTGTAGACGGGTGGGTTTGTTTTTCCCTGTATGTTTTGGGTTCAGGGAAAAAAAAAAATCCCCAAATGAGCTCTCCCTGGGGCACTTTTCCCTTCATTTTTCTGCCCAGGTGTCTCTAAAGGGAACTTCATTGTCTGTTTCAAATTCATTTGCACTTAACTCATCTAGAAGTTTTGCAAGAGCTGTTTGATGTCCAAGAAGTCTCTGAGCACCCCCTACACACACCTCTCCCCACCCCTGTAATGAGCCCTTTAACCCTTGGAGACCCAGAGCTGCCTTAGGGCCTGAGTCAAAGGGGCAGGGGAGGAAGAGCTCAGGATGGAGCGGGCTGAGGGAGGGGGTTGGGGGTACGGAAGATCTGCCCAGTGTGCCCCCCACCCCGCCACGTATCCAACTGGGCATCTCTCAGCAGCCCCTATCCAGTGAGTGGCTCCGGCCCCTGCTGGGTGCAGGGCCCAGCTCTTGGGGTTTTGAGCTTCCCCCACTAATTAATGGGTGCCTGTGAGGGCTGACCCAATCAAGCACCCAAATTAATCTCAATTACAGCGATTTGGTAACTGCAGTGCTAGCCAGCCCAACTGAGCCGGGGTGGGGATTTCGTCACCCGAGAATGGGGAGCCGGGACAACTCAGCCTCGATGTTATCGGGAGGGCGGAGGGGGGTGCTGGGTGGGGCGCAGGGGCCCCAGGCAGCCTAGCCTTTATCAACACCATCAAATTAGTTCACACCAGCTAATAGTCACGTTGGCAACCTGGCCTGAGGAGGGCGGAGGCGGCTCCCGGTGGATCCTGGGCTGCAGTACTCTGTTCCCCACCTCCCACCCCTCACCCCCCGCCCCGGGGTCCAGCAGCTCGAAGCCTTAGAGAAGGGGCTGGTGGGCCAAGTATGTGGCTCCGAAACTCCAAGCTGGCAAAGTTCCAGGCTCTGGAACCCAGGGTCCAGCTGGGGCGCCTGCCCCTGGGCACACAGCGCTGTTGGAAGGCAGCCGTGGGCTGATGACTCCCGCACACTGGCAGCTAGCTCCCTGCAGCTTCCAAAGCAGTCCTATCCAGTAGCACTGGTTTGCTCCCTACAACATCCCACAGGGCAGGGCAGGGAGTATTAGCTCCATTTTACAGAAGGAGAAGTCGAGGCCCAGGGAGGAGACACAGCTTGCCAGGCGAGCCAGTGCAGAAGCCAGGGCTCTACTAGACTCCTGGTCTAGTGCTCGTCCCACGAGAACACGTCTCCTGCGAGACTGCCCTCCTCCCTCCCACTTCAGCCCTCCCCACCTCCCACCACACACTGTGCACTCAGGACTTCCTCCCTGCGCCTCCGGCCCCCCCTGCCCTGACCCCTTGCCATTTACTCATTTGTTCAGACAGGTGGACTTCCCTGAGTCTCAGTGACTTCCTCTATAAAATGGGGATGAAAATCATGCCGCCTGCCCCCCCCCGCCCACCCTCACAGGGCAGGTCAACCCGCTAAAGCCCCGAGCAAATGTAAGCCTTAACTGTTGTCTTTCCTGGTAGTAACGGTGAGGGGGGAGGGTGTAGGAGAGCTGGCAGCTCATCTGTGCCCCAACCTGGGGCACTTCCCTGTGACAAAAGAGGGGCAGGGGAAGTCATCCTCTCTGGCGTGGGGAGATAGCTCTCTAATGGTAGAATCCGGGCGGCAGGGGCCCGGGGCTCTCCCTCACCATCCCGCCCACCCACACCCACACCCGAGACTCCTGCGTCGGAACACTCAGCTCCTGGAGGGCAGAGAAGCTCCGGCCCCGGCCCCGCCCGTCAGGGTATGGGGAAGGCTCCTGAACGCACGGAGGAATGAATCAGGTCCAGCTTCCCACTCAGGCGGCACTTAACACGGCGAGGCCAGTTACACTCACCCCCGCCCCCCCGCCAAGCCCCAGCCTCCTGGGGGCTGTTCTCTGTCCAGCTGGGTCAGCCGCACCCTTGGCAGAGGCCCCGGCGTGATTCGCACCCACTCCACCGGCCAGGGAAGGGGCCGAGAACTTGGGATGGGAGTCTGCTGGGAGTTGCGGCCGGCACCTCTCCAAGCGCCTGCCAACCCTGCCCTCCACCCCCACTGGGCTGCCACCCCTGGGGGGAGCGGGTGCCCTGAGAGCCCTCCTGCCTTCCCCCACTTCCCGCAAACGAAGCGGCAGGATGATTGATTTTGCAGGAAGAGTGGCCACGAGGGGAGGGGTGTGGGGCGCCAGGGGTCCTCACTCCATTTGTTTGTGGCTGTGAGTCAAAGTTAGGTCTCTCTGGGCAGGGTGTGAGGTGTTCCCCAGCTGCTCAGCCTTGTTGTCGGGGGACAGAGAGGGCCCTAGGGCTCCAGCAACATGGGGGAGGGGTCCTCTGAGCCCGCAGGGTCCTGGTCATCCCCTCAGAGTGGCTGGCTTGGCTCAGGGAGGGGTGGACTCCTCAGCTGTCCCTTGCTTGGTCTGAATTTTGCAGTGACTCCTGGGGCTGGGAGTGGAGGAAGGGGGAGGGGGAGCTTCTGCCCCATCCCCCTGAACAGACCCCAATATGGCTGGGACCCAAACCCTGTGACCCAGGCCCCGAGACCCACAGAGCTCCCTGGGGGCCACTGGGGAAGGAGGGAACTCTGAGCCATTCGAGGGCCACGGGTACGTGTGCCCAAAGACACACACATACACACAAATCCATGCACATTTCCCGGCATTTACACTCACGGGCGTGATAGTCTAAGGCTCACACGGCCACCAGATCCCACCAATGTTCTCATGCTTCTGATTCCCATGTCCCCCGCCTCCACAAACGTCACTTCATGGACGCACACACGCACAGGGACAGAGCCAGGCCCTCGAGGCATCACACCCACAAAAGTGAGCACTTGACGCAAGTGTGCCCCGTCACAGGAGTGCCCGGATGTGTGTGCCCCAAGAAAACATGCGGCGGGAGTGATCGCTGCTGCCAAGCAGTCCCCGGTGTGTGCACGGGGACAACACGCTCTCCAATGATTAGAAACAGGAACTATTTTTTCCCCTGTTCCTATCGGAAGGACAGGCACACCAAAACCTAGGAAAGAGAAATGATTCAGACTCTGGGTGAGTCAGCAGGCAGCCAACCCCAGGAAGGCACCTGGATTCCCGATGCTCCAGAAAAACAGGCTTGATGCCTCTCCATTTGTCACATTGGTCTCCATGCCCCTGGGCCTGGCACGGGTGGGCGTGTGGAGAAGCAGCTCCTTCTAACAATGGCGGAGGAGGAGATGACTTCCGCCCGCACTGAGAATCATGGGGGACTTTTTGGAGGAGGGGATGGGCAGGGGATCTTCAGAAAGGAAGGGGGAGACAGGTCCTATGAGAGTTGCTGTAAGCTGGCTGTCTCGACTGGGGTGAAGGAACGGAGGCAGCCTCTGGAAGCAGGGGGCAGTAGAGAGGGGCTGGGGTGGGCTTCCTGATGGCATATTTGCATACAGCCAGGCTGTGCCGGGTGCTCTGTGAGACCCAGGGAGGCCCTCAGAGGCAGCCTCACCTCCAGGGACCTTGCAGCTCAGCTGGGAGGACAGATCATTTCTGTCATCCAAATACAATCATGAAATCATGGGGGCATCGAGAACCCCCCACCCAAGTTGGCCACTCAGTTAGTGCCCCTGGAGCTCAAGGGGGAGTTGGGGAGCCTCAGGCTTCCAGAGTGAGAGTGGCCCAGAGACAGGTGCGTTGGGGTCAGTACAGAGAAAAGGCAAAGAGGTGGACTCCAGGCTCCAGACCCTGTCCAGGGATGCCTGGAGAGACCAGCACAGCTCCCAGAGGCCCCACAGTGCATAAGGGTGGCCCTCAAGCACTCCCAGCACCACTTCATATGCAGGGATTTGCCACGAATCCCTTGTGGGGCAAGGGGATCCCTCTTACTGACAGCTGTCATGGGCGCTACAGTAGAGGCTCTGATAAGTCCTGCAGAGGTAAGGCTGCTTATGCCATGGTCACGCTTCCCTGACCCCACAAAACCTTCACCTATTCACCTGCTACGGAACCAGCATTTGGAAAATTCTGCCCTGCATCTTTAAAATCTCCTTTGTCCTGATTACCAGAGCATTGCGATTTCCCTGTTCGTTGTACGAGATCTGCAATATAACAAAGAATAGCAAAGGTTGTTTAGATCTTTTAATATCTCATCACCCAGAAGGAACCACTGTTAACGTTTTGGTCTATTTCTTTCCTGTCTTTTTTTTCCTGTGAACGTGTAGGCCTGTGGGGAAGTGCATAAGAACACGTAAATCTAAATTGGGATCACAGAGGGGCACCTGGCCAGCTCAGTCAGTGGAGCGTGCGGTTCTGTAATGGTTGTGAGTTTGAGTCCCACACTGGGTGTGGAGATTACTTTAAAAAATAAAATCTTAAAAAACTATTGGGATCATATAGTCTTATATCCTGCTTTTTTCCTGCATTTTTATGAATTATGTAATACTATTAAAGAGTACACGCACAGTTTAAAGAACAATAATAAAACAGACAGCCAGATATCCACTACTCCATTTAAGAATTATATACTACTTTTTCAATTCCCGTTATGCTGTGTACATTTTCCCATGCCATTAAATATTCTTTGAGAACCTGAGTTTTAATGGCTGCCTCATATCCCTTCAAAGGCTGTACCATATTTTATTTAACAAATCCCGTCTTCTTAGAAATTCAGATTGTTTCCGATTTTCTATATTTAAAAGAACACTGTGATGAACGCTATCGGATGTAAATCTTTGCCCATAATCAGAACAATCTCTGTTTCTTTACTTAAGTGGATAGAAGTAGAATTATAACGTTTTGAAATAGTAACAGCCAATATATACTAAGCATGTCTTTGCCAAGCATGGTACAGACCACTCTGTGGATCCATTAGCACATTGAAATGCACAGCTCCAAGTGGTAGGTACTATTCTTATTCCCATTGTACAGATGAGTAAACTGAAGATCAGGAAGCCAAGCAAATTGCCTCAAATTACATGGTAGTAAGTGGCAAAGCTGGTCTTTGAACACCCGCAGCCTGGTTCCAAAGGCTGAGCCCTTAACCACTATGCCATGCTTTGGTTGGGTCATTCATTCAACAAAATTTTTTCTGAGCACCTACTATGTGTCAAGCACTTTTACAGTTGATGGGTATATAGCCGTGAACCAGATGGATGAAAATCTCTGCCCTCCATTCCACTTGGGGAGATAGATGGTAAACACAATAAGTGAAATCTTTAGATTATTAGAAAGTGGTAAGTCTCCCGGCAAAAAATAAAATGGAGAGGAAATGCAGAGGTAGGTATGCAATTTAAAATGTGGGGGTAGGGAGTCAGGGAAGGACTCACTGAGAAAGAGACATTAGAACAAAGTGTTTTTTTAAAGATTTTATTTATTTATTTGAGAGACAGTGAGCAAGAGAGAAAGCACAAGGTTTGGGGGGGAGGGAGAGGAAGAAACAGACTCCCCACTGAGCAGGGAGCCAGACGCAGGCTCCATCCCAGGGCCCTGGGATCATGACCTGAGCCCAAGGCAGACGCTTAACTGACTGAGCCACACAGGCGCCCCTAGAACAAAGTCTTGAAGGAGGTGAGGGAGGGAGCTCTCCTGTGATCTGAGGGGAGAACACTCCAGACAGAAGGATCTGCAGGTGCAAAGGCCCTGAGACAACAGTGAGCTGACCGTGGAAGGGACAGCAAGGAGGCCAGTGAGGCTGGAGTCGAGTGAGAGGTGGAGTGTGGGAGGAGGTGAGGTCAGACGGATCACAGAGGGTCAGGTCTCAGGGCTCCAATGACCACTGTAAGGACTTGGCTGGGAGCCATGGAGGGTTTTGGAGCAGAGCAGTGATGTGATCCTACTCTAACAGGACCTAATCTAACAGGATCCCTCTGGCTAGTGGGTGGAGAACCTCTGTAAGGGGCAAAGGTGGCAGCCGGAGTCCCCTGGGACAACTGAGGTTGGAGATGGTGGTTTAGACCAGGCTGGTAGTGTGGGGTGGAAAGAAGTGGCTTCCTTCTGGATATATTTTTTTAAAATGTCGCTTGGCTATGGGATATTAAGAATTCCACAATGTCTCCACAGTCTGGAGCTTGAGCCCTGGAGTGGGGGAGATGCATTTAGCACAGCTGAGAAAACTGTGGGAGGAATTTGGTTTGAACTGGTTGAGTTGTAACTGGGTGCTAAGGCAGACATCACTGCTAGCCTGATAGCCCGTTCCCTTCTGCTGGGCATACGGGAGGATGGGACATCCTGCCAGCCTGAAGTTAGATGTGACCACAGATGAGCTCTTGTCAAAGAGTTGTGGGCGGGAGTGATGTGTGTAACTCCTGGGCTGGGGTTTTAATCCTTCCATCTCTGCTGGTCCCTTGCTGAGCCTGTTCTGAGGTAGAACCTCCACCAGCCAGGGCTCCTGGGTGACTCATGGAGGAAAGCCCTCTGCCCACCTGCCCTGGACATGTCTCATCAGAAATAAATGTTTGGGGGCGCCTGGGTGGCTCAGTCGATTAAGCGTCTGCCTTCGGCTCAGGTCAGGATCCCAGGGTCCTGGGATGGAGCCCCGTGTCAGGCTGTCTGCTCAGCAGGGATCTGCTTCTCCCTCTCCCTCTGCCTGCCACTCTGCCTACTTGCACACTCTCTCTCTCTCTGTGTCAAATAAATAAATCTTTCAAAAAAATAAATGTTTATTGTACTAAGACACTGAGATTTTTGATGTTGCTTTTTTTTTTTTTTTTAAGAATTATTCATTTATTTTAGAGAAAGAGAGAGAGAGAACCCGGGAGCAGGGGGAGGAGCAGAGAGAGAGGGGAAAGAGAATCCTCAAGCAGGCTCCCCATGGAGCGTGGAGCCCAACACAGGGGTCGACCCTGAGATCATGGCCTGAGCTGAAATCAAGAGTCAGACACTTCAACCAGCTGAGCCACCCAGGCGCCCCTTGATTTGTTTGTTATCACAGCATAATTTATCCTCTCCTGAAAATACAGGCATTTATTAGTAGGACTGCTCTGTAAGGTTGCACAGATTGTGCACTGTACCAGGGCAGTATCCCCAAGGGCGTTTCATTCTGATCATAGACTTACCTAACTTCTAAATCCTGCACGCGTGTGAAGGACCGTGTCCCGTTGCAACCATGCTCAGGGCACCCCCGAAGCTGCCCCTCTTGTTTATTAGGCTCTCTCAAAGACCTGATTTCCCCCCACACCTCCCAACCAACTCTAAACCTGCCACAGCCATCTCACAGGGTGGGGGTGGTGGGAGTGTTCAGAGTGGGACTGTTGGCTTAGCGCTTGGGTATAAATGAGCAAGAGTGTGGATATGAGTGTGTGCCCAGCGAGGGCTACCACTCCCTGGAAAGCTCCTCCCGGGCAGATCTGGGCCAAGCTGAGGGGGTGAGTGAGGGGGCACAGCCATGCTCCAGAAGCTTCACTGCTTCCTAACGGGATACATATGCTCTGGCTACAGATTTAACAAGAAGTCTGATTTATGGAACTGCCATTCATATGAATTTAAGCTGGAGCTACCGATTAAACCCCAGAGCTAGTGCTCCCTCCACCTCTCCCCTCCTGCCTCTCTTTGCTCTCCTCTCTTCCCCCTCATTTATAGGAGGGCCAGTCTGGGGTTGCCCAGCGCAGCCTGGAGTGAGTGGGCAGCTCATTCTGCTTTCTGCTGGCCAGCCTGCCTATAGAATAAGTTTTAGGATGTAGGACGTAGTTTTTTTTAAAAAGTTTTGTTTCGTTTCTTAAGGAAGGCACCTTTTTTCTGAAGGAAGACATTATAGGCAAGCGTGGAGCTCTGGAGAGAGGTTTGAGCTAGAGATGCAAATCTGGAAAATGCCAGCACTTATTGGTATTTAAAGAGCCATGGCACTGGGGGATCATGGAGGGGGAGGGGTTACATGGAGAAGGGGCAGAAGACCCAGCAGGGAGGAGAAGGAGCAGCTGGGACACAGGAGAGAACCAGCCAAGTAAGAAGAAGCTTCCAAGGAGTGGCACGGACCAGCCAGCTCCAGTAAAACTGAGAGCGGAGAACTGACCATTGGGCTTTAGCTCCGTGTAGTCACGGGTGTCCTGGCCGAGAGCAACTGCAGGGAACGGGTTCAAGAGAAGATGGGGGCGGGGTGGGGACTGGAGAACAGGGAGCTCAGGTGCCTCTTTCAAGGAACCTTACTGGCCAAGGCATAGAGGATAAGGTGGTAGTTGGTGGGCAAGTGGGGTTGAGGAAGAAGTGATGTGCAGGAGAAAAGTGAAGCTGATGAGAAAGAGCCTGAAGGCAGGAGAATCCCTGTGGCCAGAAGTTCTGGACGCAGACCCCCACCAGCAGCGGCAGGTGAGAATGGTCTGTTCCCACAACCCCCTGGATACCCCATCCCCGTTGGAGCATCTCATGCCCTCTGCATGAGAAACCTTATGGGGTTTCTACTCCCCTTCCCAGCCCCAGGAACTAATCCCTGGGGCGTCTCCTGCCCGGCAGGAATTAGGATTCAGACCTGAACGAAGCTACAAATGGGGAAACAGAGGCCCAGAGAGGTTAAACAATTTGCCCAAGGTCACACAGCTATTATGTGGCAGAACTAGAACTATCTACCCTAATTCTGCCCAACACCCTCCCCCATACTCAAGGATAAGACCCTGTGGGTTCTGCGGATTCTGCTTCCCACTAGCGTTTGTGTTTCTTCCTTCCTTACAGGGGTACCAGGATCACCAGGAAGATGTAACTCAAGGAGTAGCCCCCAAAGGGCTCACAGACCACCTGGGGAGATCCATCCTGGTCCCGATTATTAGATGGGGAGTCAGCTGTCCTGAGGATTGTTCAGGGGGTCAGTGAGAAGTGCACAGGTACCCCACTAGGTGTGGGGAGGAGGGGTGGTCAGGAAGGCCTCCCCGGAATCTCCTTCTAAGTGGAGAGCGAAGAATGAGCGTGGCGAGGCTGGGTGGGGAGCGGTGGAAGGACAGACGGGTGTCCCTGCAGAGGGCACAGCACGAGCCAAGGCTGTACGGCCCAACCCACCGGGAACGGGCTGTTGGGAGCGGGCATCGGGGCGAACCGGGGGCTGGCGGGGGCCCGCGGCCCGCCCGTGGGGTCGGTCCCCGCACCCCCTCCCCGCCCGCGCGCCACAGGGGCCGCCTCGGCGGAGCCAGCCCGCCCTGCCCGCGCGGGGGTCGCGCGGCCGGCCGGGGGAGTCTAATGGGCTGCGCGGCCCGGGTTCCGGGGAGTGGTCCCCGGCCGCGCTAATGTGCGGTCGCCCCGCCCGCCGGCAGCTGCTGCCCCCGCGCCGACCCCGGGCGCCGATCGATACGCATCAGGCGGCGGGCGGCCGGGGGCGCCCCCTCCCCCCGGGCGCCTCTGCCCGGTCGTTCCGGGGCCTCCCGCGCTGGGGGTGGCGGCGGGCGACGCGGGGAGGGGGCGCCCCGCCGGGGGGTCGCCCGGGGCTCCTCTCCGCCTCTCGGCGCTCGCCTCTCACTCTCTCCAATCTCTCGATCCCTGCCCCTGTCCTGGTTCCGCGCCCCCCCCCCCCCCCCCCCGGCCTCGTCGGGCCCTGTCCTTCCCAGCTCGTAGTCTCCGTCCGTCCCTGTCCGGGTCTTGGGGAGGACCCGTCAGCCGCCCCAGCCTGGGGCCAGTGGCCTTGCGGCCTCCTGCCCTCACCCCCCCTCCCCTTTGCCGCCCCTCTTGCCGCTCGGAGCCTGGGAGTCCCAGGTGGCTCCTTTGGGGACAAAGCCAAGGCCGGGGGGACCAGGATGGGGCGAATGAGGCACTCGGCGGCAGAACTTGAGGAGCGCCCCCCCAAAAAAGCCCCTCAGAAATCAAGATCAAAATAACACTTTAATGCAGTATTTTTAAAAAGCGAACTCAATGCAAAAAAATTCTGTGGTGAACAAAATATCAACACTTTGCAAGGTCAGTAACTGCCAAGCAGAGCCAGAGTGGGGCCCGGCAGCAAAGGAAAAATCAGGAATACGATCCTGTTTTACTTAAAATGTTGGTGTTTTGGGGCGCCTGGCTGGCTCAGTCAGTGGCATGTGTGGCTCTGGGTCTCTGGGTTGCGGGTTCGAGCCCCACGTTTGGTATAGAGATTACTTAAAAAGAAAATCTTTAAAAATAAAATAAAATGTTGGTATTCTGTCCATCTTGGATTGTTCCTGACATTAAAGGAGGCTGATACAGAGGGGTACCGGGATTGTGGGTGGGATTCCACATCCAGGACTAGGATTAACCAGTGAGAAAGGGTCAAGTGCAAGCATCTTAATTAGCTTTTTGATCATTTACATACCATACGACTCACCCATTTAAAGCGTCAGATTCAATGGTTTTTGGTATGTTCAGAGTTGTGCAACTACCACCACACCCACTCTGGAACATTTTCATCACCCCTAAAAGAATCCCTGTACCCGATAGTGTAAGCTCACCGTTCCCCTCAATTTCCCCAGCCCTAGGCAACCACTAATCTTTTGTCTCTACGGATTTGCCTATTCTGGATATTTCATGTAAATGGAACCATACAACATGCAATCTCTTGTGTAGGGCTTTTTCACTTAAGTATAATGCTTTCAAGCTCATCCCTGTTGTAGCGTGTATAAGTACTTCATTCCTCCCTGTTGCCCAGTGATCTGCCCTTGAGCAGACACACCTTTTACCCATGCGTTCATCAGCTGATGGACATCTGGGTTGTTTCTCCTTTGGGGCTGTAATGAATAATGCTGTTACAAACATTTATGTACAAGTTTTTTTGTGGGCATATGTTTTCGTTTCTCTCCGGTGTCTACTTAGAGTAGAATTTCTGGGTCATGTGGTAACTCTGTGTTTAACCTTTTGAGGAACTGCCAGCCTGTTTTCCAAAGTGGATGTGCTCTGTTATGGTCCCCTCAGCCATGTATGAGGGTTCCAATTTCTCCCCATCTTCACCAGCATTTGCAATTATCTGTCTTTTTGATTATAGCTTTCTTAGTGTGTGTGAAGTGGGATCTCACTGTGGTTTTGATTTGCATGTCCCTAATGGCTAATGAAGTTGAGCATCTTTTCACATGTTTTTCGGATGTCTGTATATCTTCTTTGAAGAAATGTTTGTTCAAACTCTTTGCCCATTTTTTCAAACATCTTACTTATCTTTTAAGCAAAGTCATCACAACACACTTACTGTTCTGACTTGCGTCTTTGCACTTGACAGTATGCTTTGGAGATCTTTTCATGATTTTTATAGATCAACCTCACTATTTTTAAAAAATTTATTATTATTATTATTATTTTAGAGGGGGGCAGAGGGAGAGAGAGAATCTTAAGCAGGCTCCATGCCCCTCACGGAGCCCAACGCGGGGCTCGACCTCACAACCCTGAAATCATCACCTGAGCCGAAATCAAGAGCCAGATGCATAACCAACCTAACCACCCAGGTGCCCCACCCCCCACTATTTTTAAGTAGCTATTTAAGGTTTCATAGAGTGGCTGGGCTATAAGTATTTATCCCCATCTCTGATGGATGGACATACATGGTTTTCAAAAATGTTTTCTCTTACAAAACAGGTAAACATCCTTACACACATCTTTGTGTACCTAAGTGAGTTTTTTTTTAAAGCTCTAGAGGTGGAAATCCATACTTACATAGTCTGGATGTGGATTATTTTTCTCGTAGCTTGGTCTTTAGTCACATAGAAATGTTAAAATTTGATGTCTGTAAAAAGAGTGCAACCCTCGTTTTTGGCTCCTGGGTTTCGTGTCTTATCTTTCCTAACCCAAGGTTGTGAAAATATTTTCCTCTACTATTTTCATATTAAAAGATAAATGGAGAGATATATTTTGCATGTGATGACAATATTGAAATAAAATAAATTCTACTTAAATTAACTAATAAATCTAATGCCATCTCAATGAAGTTCCCCATGTAAATTATTATCAAACGTGATAGTTTATATGAAAAGGGAACATGTAATTTAAAAAATTCAAAAGTGAATAGTTGAACGGTTGGCAAAATGCACTGTAGAGTCATAGTAATTAAAATAGTGTGGTATTGAAGGAGCCCCTGGTTGACTCATTTGGTAGAGCATACAACTCTTGATTTCAGGGTCGTGAGTTCAAGCCCCACGTTGGGCAAAGAGATTACTTCAAACAAACAAACAAACAAAAACTTTAAAAAATAGTATAGTATTGGAATGAGATCAGGTAGATTGATCAATGGAAAGAAACAGGTCCGTGTTTATATGAAAGTTTACTTTATGATAAAGGTGACATTTCAAATAAGCAGAATTCAACAAATGGTTCTTTTTTTTTTTTTTTAAGATTTTATTTATTTATTTGACAGAGAGAGACACAGCAAGAGAAGGAACACAAGCAGAGGGAGTGGGAGAGGGAGAAGCAGGCTTCCCGCCGAGCAGGGAGCCCGATGCGGGGCTCGATCCCAGGACCCCAGGATCATGACCCGAGCCGAAGGCAGACACTCAATGACTGAGCCACCCAGGCGCCCCTCAACAAATGGTTCTGATTCAAATTGCTATCCGTTTGGTGGTAAATATTTATTCATTTATCCATTGCATATTTGTGAATGCTTAACACAGGCCAGGCACCCTGCATGTGGACACTGGGGTGGAGCAGTGAACAGACAAAAGGACAAAAATTTCTGGCCTCATGGAGCTGACATTCTGGTGAGAGAGGCAGTTAATCAATACAATAAATAGGTAAGCTATATGATCTATGAGAAATAAAGGAAGGGTAGAGGGATGGGGAGAGAAATGGCAATTTAAAATAGAAAGGGCAGGAAAGACTTCAATGTAAAGGTGATATTTCAGTCAAAACTCAAAGGAGACAAGGGCGTCGGCCTTGTAGATGTCTAGGAGGGCCATCTGAGCTCAGGGAACAGGCAGTGCAAAGGCCCTGGGGCAGGAACATGTTTATGTGTTTTGAGCTCTAATGTCTGGACTTGAACTTTCACCCTGAGGGACCTGGGAGGCATTGAAGCACTGTGAACAGAAGTGTGACAGGAACCGATTTATGCTTTAACTAGACCACTCTGGGATCTGGGAGGAGCATAGATTGTAGGGGCCAGAGCAAGAGTTGACTTAGGAAGACCAGGGGGGATGGCGACTGCAGTTACCAGGTGGACCAGGGTGGAAGCTCAGAGGAAGGGAGAGGTCAGGTGCTGGACATATTTTGAAGATAGACAGGATTTGCTGATAGATTGGGTGGGTGGGTGGGGGAAGAGAGGAGTCAAGGGAGACTTCAGGGCTTTTGATCTGAGCTTCGGAAGGCAGGAGCCGCTGTTTACAGGGGCAAGAAGGGGATCAGGAGCTCAGCTTTGGACGTTTGGCGTTTGAGATGCTATTAGACCTCGAAGTGGAGACGCTGAGTAGGAGGAAATAGTCCTGTCCCGAGCCGAGAAGAGCGATCTGGGCTGGACACAGGCGCTGGAAACCGTGCGGAGACCTTCGCTGCCGGCAGGGTAGCTGTGAACCGCATGCACCTGCTGAGGACTTGAAACACAGCCAGTCCGACTGAGATGTGCTCTCGGTGTAAAATGCACACCAGATTTCAAAGGCTTAGGGTGGAAAAAAAAAAAAGTAAAACAGCTTATTAATGATTCTTTTCCACTGATGAGTGGAAATGATCATATTTTGGATATATTTGGTTAGATAAAATACAGTATTTACATTCATTCTACTTTTTTTTTTTACTTAAAAAAACGTGGCCACCGAAAAAATGCTTCATTGTCTAAGAGGCTTGCGTGATATTTCCATTGGACTGTGCTGGTCTAGATGCTGGTTAAAAGGTGTCAGTGGGGGCGCCTGGGTGGCTCAGTCGGTTAGGCGTCTGCTTTCGGCTCAGGTCGTGATCCCAGGGTCCTGGGATCGAGCCCCGCATCGGGCTCCTTGCTCAGCAGGGAGTCTGCTTCTCCCTCTCCCACTCCCCCTGCTTGTGTTCCCTCTCTCGCTGTCTCTCTCTGTCAAATAAATAAAGAAAATCTTTAAAAAAAAAAAAAAGGTGTCAGCAGGACGGGGTCGCCGTGGGAGTGAGTGTGGTGGAGCAGAGACCCAAGGACATGCTGCGGATCCTCCAGGGTGAAGCGTTTGAGGCAGAATCAAAAAGGAGGCCAGAAGAAGCAATGAGGGAGGTTGGAGGAAGAGCAGGAGGGGGCTGTCCCAGAAACAAGGGCTGGAGACCTTCTGGGAGCAGGGAGGCCCGCCCAGGGGCCAAGGCTAACCACTGGAGCTGGCAATCTGGTCACCAGTTGACAAGAACGTTTCATTCCTACGGTATTCCCGAGTTCCTACAACTGCTGTTGGCTGGAGGTACAACAATGAATAAGGCGAGCTGGCCCCTGCCCTCCCTGGGGTCACCATGTAGCTTGGGGGGGGTGCAGAGAGGGTCCCCAAATAATGAGCTGCGAGTCACCTGGAGGAAAGGTGAAGGAGGAGAGCCAGAAAAGCCCAGAACTAAGGTGCGGAGGCCCTGCCCTGAGGCTTGGGAGAAAACTCCCATCCCTGAGTCCAAAGCCTCCCATCCCCAGCCCGCCCCCATAAACCCTGGACAAGGGAAGAACAGGAATATCCTGCTAGGAGCTTTTCAGGGGTAGAGACTCCTCCTAGCATTCCTAGAAGAAGGCAGGATTTGAACTCAGGGCTCTCTGGCCCCAAAGCCTATGTCCTCAACCACTCTGCTCCCTGCCCGGATGTCCATGGGGATGTGGACAGTGACAACAGACTCTTCTCTCTGTGACAACTCGAAGCTCTTGGGCTGCAGAGTCCCCAGCTCTGGCTCCGCAGCCGGCCCCCAGCACTGCAGTACTTTCTGCTGAGTTCCCCTTGGGGAGTCCCTGCAGCCTTAGTTTGCCCATCTGTCTAATGGACCAATCAAGCAGGAACAGCGCATTAGTGACCGCACCACACTGTCCGTTGTGGACAGAGTCAGCTGGGAAGCTGAAGCCGGACCATGCAACGGCAGGTGTTTTGGAAGCTGGCCCCCTGGGGAGGAGGGCAGAAGAACTGGCTGCAAGGTCACTGAAGGAGGGCAGGCACTGGGGCACTGGGGCAGGCACGGCCCCCGAGTCCCTCCCTGGCCTGTGTCCCAAGAGTTCTGAGCCCTGTTCCAGTGCCCCTGAAGGTCAGGCAGCCCCTCTGGCCCCCGCTGCCCCCTCCCGCCTCCGACTGTCCCCTCCGCACTGGATAAACAGCACCTCCGCCCGCCTGCCTCCTCAATCCCTCACGCTTCACCAGAATTAAATTCATCATTCATTTTTTATGGTTTATACATGGTGTAATTTATGTTTTCAAATATATTGAGGTCACACTTTAGCAGAAAAAAAGTATTTCACATTGAAATTGAAGGCATGTGTGTTCCATTAAATGGGGATGTTTGGGATAATTTTAAAAGGCTAAAAGTAGTAGAAAGTAACATTAAAATAAAATTTGAGAGATGTAATTACCCCTAATCGCACCATAAAATAATCAATACTGCATTCCATTATTTCTGACTTCCCTAGTTATAGCTTTTTTTGTTAAGCTCTTGAATATTGATGAGGTGAAAGGGTCGTGTCTTCTGGCGGAGGTCTGATGGAGGTGGGATTAAGGTGGTGTCCTTTCCGATTATCCCGTGGAGACCCGTGAGTGCCGCTCCTTCTCAGCTGTGAATCCCAGGGGACAGCACCAGGCTCCCTGATCTCCTGTCCAGTGCTCTCCCGGCCAGCTCTTCCCACATGGGGCCTGGTGGGGAAGCCAGGGGGAGGCCATGGAGGCAGGCCATGTTTCTCTGGGCTACCTTTTTAGAGCACTCACTGTGTGCCAAGTCTGTGCAAGCCACGTGGATATATCAGCTCACTTAATGCTTAAACAGCTCTCTGCAGTGGGTGTTGGCAAGTCTCCCCACTTTACAGATGCGCACACTGAGGCTCAGGGGGCTAGACTTACCAAGGGGATAGGCTGAGAGACGGGGATGCCGGCAGGAGGCTACAGGGGTGCTGAATCCCCCCGGGCAAGGATGACTCCGTGCCAACCTCGAGGACAGTTGTCACTGTCCACAGTGGTGTGGATTTAGCCAGAAAACCTCTGGTTCCCTTTAGAATACTTGAGAATTTCCATGCCTTCCTTACAATTTAGATAAGGGGTTCACCTCTCTGAACCTCCATGTTTTCATCTGGAAAATAGGAATAATGTTAGAATGAGCTTCACTAAGTGTGTGGTTTAAGGGAGCTCATGCTGAACGAGGTACAAGGCACATGGGAAGTGTCAGGCAGCAGTAGTTATGAGGGTATTGGTGACACTAATGAAAATGTCACTTCTTTTCCCTGGCCTCAGTTTCCCCAGGTCTAAAATGCTCTGGGTGGGGCACTTGAACTGGACAATGGCAAGGCCTGTCTCTCTCCGACATTATGTGTTTTATGATCTATGCACCAGGGTTCTGCCATGTGGGGGACAGACTCCAGTCTGTGTGCCAGACCACAAAAGGCCCTCAGAAGTTTATCTCATCCAGCCTCACACTTCCACAGGGTTACATGTCTGAGGGGTGCTCCCCAATCCCTCTTCCCCCCACCTTAAAGAACCTGCACACTTTTTTTTTTTTTAAGTAAACTCTACACCCAACATAGGGCTTGAACTCATGACCCTGAGATTAAGAATCTCAAGCTCTACCAATTGAGCAGGGTGGGGGATGCCCTAAACTTGTACCTTTCCAAGCTGCAGATAGTTTTTCTGGGGCTTAGGACTGAGCCCTATGACAGCCTACCTACCTAATGAGAGCACCAATGTGGTCCTTCAGGCCCGTGAGCTGACCCTTCACACCTTCATGTCCAGCACCCAGACACTCTCATATCCAGCATATGTAGATATCCTTATATCTGCTATCAAGATATTTATGTGCCAGAATTAAGACATCTCCCTCCTCCGAATCCAGATAACTGTATGCTCAAGATCTGGACACCTCATAGCTGCATTATTCACAGTAGCTGAAAGGTGGCAACAGCCCAAGTGTCCATGGATGGATGGATGAATGGTTGGATGGATGGATGAGTGGATGGCTGGCTGGATGGATGGATGAGTGGATGGCTGGCTGGATGGATGGATGAGTGGATGGATGGATGGATGGATGGATGGATGGATGGATGAGTGGATGGATGGATGGATGGATGGATGGATGGATGGATGGATGAGTGGATGGATGGATGGATGGATGAGTGGATGGATGGATGGATGGATGGATGGATGGGTGGATGGATGGATGAGTGGATAGATGGATGGATGGATGGATGGATGGATGGATGGATGGATGGATGAGTGGATGGATGGATGGATGGATAGATGGATGGATGGATGGATGAGTGGATAGATGGATGGATGGATGGATGGATGAGTGGATGGATGGATGGATGGATGGATGGATGGATGAGTGGATAGATGGATGGATGGATGGATGGATGGATGGATGGATGGATGGATGAGTGGATAGATGGATGGATGGATGGATGAGTGGATGGATGGATGGATGGATGAGTGGATGGATGGATGGATGGATGAGTGGATGGATGGATGGATGGATGGATGGATGAGTGGATGGATGGATGGATGGATGAGTGGATGGATGGATGGATGAGTGGATGGATGGATGGACAAACTGTGGTATATCGATGTAATGGAATACTATTCTGCTATAAACTGGAATGAGGTCCTGGTATATGCCATGACACGGATGAACCTTAAAAACAAGATGTTCCATGAAAGAAGCCAGACACAAAAGGCCAGAGGTGCATGATTCCATTTATATGCAGTACGGAGACTAGACAAAGTCAGAGACACAAAAGTAGAATGGTAGCTACCAGGGACTAGGAGCAAGGGGAAGAGGGAGTTAGGGTTTAATGGATACAGAGTAAGCAAATCCAGAAAAGGGAAATCCATAGAGACAGAAAGCAGATTAATGTCTGCCTGGGGAATGGGGAAAAGGGGGAGTGACCTCTTAATGGGTAGGAATTTCTTTTTGGGGTGATGAAAAAGTTCTGGAACTGGAAAGTCACATAACATTGTGAATGTACTTAATGCCACTGACATACACTTTAAAATGCTTACAATGTTACATTTCATGTTCTGTGTATTTCACCATAATTAAAAAAATTTTTTTAAATGTCTGGACACCCCAGGGCCCAGTCCTGTGCCTGAGCCTGGCTCACGCTCTGTGCAGGGTTCTTGGTACGGGCTGCTCAGCCCTGGCACGTTGGAAGCCTGGGACAACAGGGAGCTGATGGGCGGCCTCCCTCCCTGGGTCATTACCATTAATAATAAACAACAATAGAGTGTATTTTTAAAACTTTCCCTAATGGAGATTCCCAAGCAGCAACCAAAACACTCAGATTACCCATTGGTCCCCTAAAGATACTGAGACATAAAAGCCGTGTGGGCCAGGAAGGCTGGGGTGAGGTGGATGCCTCCTGGCATCTGGGCAGCACCCCTCACTTATCCCTACCCCCCACCAGCTCCCCTCCCCAGCTTTATCCAGAGGTACCAAGGACAAAGGCAAAGGAGGGGGGGGTCTTCTTTTTTTTTAAATTAACATATGATACATTATTTGTTTCAGGGGTACAGGTCTGTGATTCATCAGTCTTACACAATTCACGGAGGAGGGGGTCTTCTGTACCCTCCAGGTTCTCACCAATGCCTTCGCCCTTGGACTCAGCATTGTCCACAGGCTCTCTTTTCTGCCTGTCCTTCCAGAGGCTGTGCTCAGGGGTGGTGCGAGGGGACGCTAGGCCTGACACTGTTCGTTCTTAAATTTCATGCCGCTGCTCAGCACAGAGCAGCCACCAGAGAGACCTTCCCCCAGGGAACCCCAGGCCAGGTGAGTCACCAAATTCCCAAGCCTCAGTTTCCCCACCTGTAAAGAAAGCAATGAGAGCACCTACCTCACTGGCTGGGGAGGGTTAGAGATGATGTGTGTGATGTCTCAGTGCTGAGCAAATAGTGATCATCATTCCAGACACGAGGCCAAGCCCCCCGGCCTATGTGGCTCACGCTCTCCCAACTTCCCTGGGTCCACCTGGCACCCTGGCCCAGGGCCAGCTGGTGCCCCTGCCCCACTGGGCTCTGTCGTGACAAGGCCCATCTTGATATGGACCACCTGTTATAACGCTTACTCACATGCCTTGTCAAATGATCCTCCTGGCAGCCCTGGTTGGGAAAGACTGTTGCCCCATTTTACAGATAGGGAAACTGAGGTCCACAGAGGCAGAGAGCTTGCTGGATGGGGGTTCAAAAGCAGTACTTCGGAGCCAAGAGCCATTGTTCCAAACTATGCAATGACTGAGTTGGGGTAGCAGGGTCCCAGCAATTATGCAATCCCTGCATACATTTTTCTGGAGTTAAGGCACATAGCTCACCAGATTCTCAAAGGGATCAGAGACAGACCTCTGGTTAAGTCCCAGGTCCTCCGCTTCATGACTCTGTGAGCCTTGGCCAAGTCTCTTCCTCCCCCGTGCCTCAGTTTCCCTGTTTTCAAAGTAAGGGTTTGAATGGAAAATTCTCTGAGGCCCCTCGAAGCCCTGCCATTCATTCCTTGGATCCTCCCATTGGATCCTCTCCCGCCCCCCAGCTCCCCCACCCTCACCCCTCAATCCTAGTCCTGGCCCCCACACCACCCGGCCTCGGGAACAGCCACAGGCCCCAGCCAGCAGGCACACCCGGGTAAGAAGAGAAGCTGTTCTTGGCCAGGGCGTGTCAGGGAGAAGGCAGCTGGCCCTCAAGAGCTCTCTGTCCCCTTGTCCCCAACACTGCCTGCCCAGTTTTCCTCTGAGGTCAAGAAGGGCCCCAGCCAGACCCTGTCCAGAGGCCCCGGGGCCCCTCACTGACCCCTGAGCCAGCCACAGCCCACCCATCCGGCGAGATTTAATTGGTTTCAATTGACAAGCATAACAAGAAGGCTCTTTAAGGAAGCTTCGGAAATGGAAGGGAGGCCATTAGGAAATTTACATTTGCGAATATGATGTTTAATTAGCAATACCAATAAATTAATAGGAGAATCTTGCTGCGGTTCTGGGTTCATAAAACACCAGCCTCGGTCGGCAGAAGGGGAATGCGGCAGCCCGAGGCCGCCTGAGGGGAGAGGACCAGGCCATGGGCGCATCCCCCGCGCCCCGGCGCCCTGCACCCCCAAGCCCGTCCGTTGACGTTGACGGAGTGGGGGGCGGGGTGAAGCCAGCAGCGACTGAGGGACTGGGAGCTTGTGAGTTCATATCCCTGCCCAGCCACCGGGTCCTCGGAGAAGTCACTCCGTTCTGAGCCTCCAGGTCCTTGTGTGTCCGGTGGGGACAGTGACGATAGCGTAACGATAAGTAATGTGGGTCAAGGCACATGGAACAGAAAGAAGCTGGTACAGAATAAGACTTAGTTCCTGTTGCTGCTTCTGCTAACATCATTATTAATGGCTAATGAATGAGAAGCACCTGGCGTGGAGGGAGGACTTGATAAATATGAGGTATTTATACGAGGCTTTTACTTTTCTTGTCCCAAGCCCAAGCTGCTCTTCTGGGCTCCTGGGCACTTGGGACGGTCGCCCCGATGGCACTCTTACCTCCCGAGCCGGCCCCCTTGGCGTCACTGGATCTGCACAGGTCAAGGCGCCTCTTGCTTATTGCCCTACCCCCTGCCCACAGCAGGCAAACACATTTGTAAACAAACATGGGATACTCAGCTCTGACAGGTGCTTCCCCCACTTCCAGACCATCCATGGCTCCCGAGTGCTTTAGGATTCGCTCCCACCTGTCCCCAGCGCTGTCCCCACAGCCCCCGTGATCCTGCTACCTATCCTCCCACCTGCCGGGCCTAAGGCACCATCTTCTGCCGGGAGCCAGGCTTCTCCGCCTCCCCAAGCATGCCAGTTCCCTCCTGCCCCTAAGCCTCTGTGAATGCAGGGCTTATCTCCGGGTGCCCTTCTCTGGCTGATAAACTTCTACTCCTTTGCAAAGGCCCAGCCTTACCAAGCCCCCTCAGACTCCAAGTGAGCATCAGAGTCAGCTCCGGGGGCTGGGAACCAGGAAGCTTTAGTCACCTGACCTCCCCCTCCTCTTCTCTGCCACCACCATCGTGCCCAGCACTTGTAACGGGGACCTGCCGGTCAGCCCTTATTCAAAACAGTTGGTGCATGCACCCCGATGAGCCTGTCCTCTGGAGGCTCAGATTACTCTACCTTTCATGGGTCCTGGAAGACCCCCTCCATGCCTCCTCTCAAGGAAAACATTTTCTGGCTCTTTCTCCAGCTTCCACATTCCCATCTCACTTCACCACCATGTTTTCCAGTGCCCTGTAATAATTTGGCTCCTGGTTGTCTCTTGCCCTAGGACTTGGCTCAGAACTGAGCCTTCCATCTCTAGCCCTTTCTAGGAATAGAGCCTGCTCTGCCCAAATGGATAAATAAGCAGATGAATAAATCAGGAAGTGGGGTTAAATGTTGCCTCCTCCAAGAAGCCCTCCCTGACTATCCTAGCTCTATTTGTATACGTTGCATGTGTTTATTGTCTGTCTCTCCCACCAGATTGTCAGATCCTCAAAGGCAAGAACCTTCATGTTTTGTTTACCATGGCTTTCCTGGCATCTTTCCTGGAGCTTGTCACATGGCTATACCAACATGCATTCACTGGATGAATGAATGAATGAATGAATGAGGGACTGTGTGAATGAATCAATGACTGACGAGAGTGAATGAATACATGAGCAAGAGAATGAATGGATGTCATCATGAAGGACAGGTGGAAAGAGCTTCCCAGGGTTGGGGGCAGAGCCCAGTTTCTCCTGAGCCCCGACCCCCACCAGGATCTTGTTTCCCCAACTGTTTATTAGGTTGTGTAAAGTGCATAGAAAACATGACAATAATTAAAGCAGACACAACAACAGGTAATTAATTGCATTTCCAAAATTTGATCTATGCATATGAATGAATGGGAGGTCACAGATTCATTCACAGAAGCATCCCACACTCCTCTATGCTCTGCAGGGCACAGAGGCGGGGGGTCTTTGCCAGGTGGAGCTCCCAGAGGTGGGGAGGACATCCCTGGGGAGGCCGTCTCTTCTTCCTCATCCCCTTTGTTTGGCCTTAGCTCCACCGGTCAAGGTGAGGGAGAGATGATGCAGGGAAGACGTGGCAGGAGGGATGCTCCCAGGGACTCGCAGCCCTGGGAAGTCTGGTGGCAACTCCCCCGAGTTTGGGGGATGTGACCAGTAGCTGAGCTTGGAGCAGTGGATGGGTCCTCAATCCAAGTCCGCTGGCCTCATGACAAGACCCTGGGGTGCTTGCTTGAAAATGTAGAAGCTCACATCCTCACCTGAATATTCTGAGTCAGGAGGTCTGAATGGGCCTGTGTCCCTGCTTGAAGTAAGCTCTCCAGGCATTCTGGAAGCCTTGGGAACTTCTCACTGGCTAATCTCAGGCAGTCCCTCAGATCCTCAGTCCAGAACTGCCCTCTCTCCTCACTACCCACCATGAGTATCAGGGGGAGGACAGAGTCTGGACCAGAGGACAGGTGTCCTGGAGTCCAGGATGATGGAGGGGGCAGGGCTGCTGGCCCAACACAGCAACACGGTATCAGGTACCACAGTCAGAGGAGCTTTGAAGCACAGGGGACAGTGAGGGATGAGGCCCCTCTAGGCCCCAGAACAGTCTCTGACTCACGATTCTGCTAGGAAAATGTCCCCTCCTCCAGGAAGCCCTCACAGCCCCCAGGCTAATTGAGCACCCCGTCTTTGGGCGCCTAAACAACCAAGGGAACTCCCCCCACTCTCAGCACTAATTCTCTGGAAAAGCAGGCTTCCTCTCTACCCTCCAGCAGGGTTAGAGCTGGGTCTGGCCATCTCCGACTCCAGAGCCTCGGTATGGCCCAAGGTGGGCACTGATGATGACAAGTGGAGCTGGGCCCCGTCATATCCTTCAGCCTGTCCCAGAATGCACCTGCTGCTTTTATAGACAGTCCCCATCACTCTGACTCAAGCACCCCAAAGACATCTCTCTGGCCACAGGAGCAAGCTTGCTCCCGTGCCTCTCGACCAACAACAGATAGAAGTTGGTGGATAAATACCCCAGCCACCCTGGGACAGTCCTGAGATGGGCTCTAGTCTGTGCAGGATGCCCGGGTGAAGTGAACCCCGGTTGCCCACAGCAGTGACTGCACCTGGGCCTCCCTTCCCCGGCCTATCTCCCCACTCGCTCACTGTTCTCCCTGGGGAGCCCTCCCAAATGTCACCCAGCCAGATGGTTGGTCTACTTTCGGGGAAGCCCAAACTGAAAGAGCAACCCTAGGAGGACCCCTGCTTACTAACCAGAATTCTCCCCGAGGAGGCTAGGTTGCCCTACAAAGCCCTGCTCATCCCTCATCTCACTTGGCCCATGCAAGGCCCTGTGAGGCCAGCACTGCTTTCCCTCCCATCTTTACAGATGAAGAAAGCCAAGCACAGAGATGTCAGACTCTCCTCAGCTGAGCTAACAGAGCAGAGCAGAAGGAAGCCAGGGACTGGAACCCAGGCCGTGCTTGAAGGAGCAAGAAGATTCCAGGGTGAAGGTTGCTTACAGGTTGTCTTCACCACCCTGAACTGTTGTTCTCTTAAGAGCCAAGACTGTTCGTGAAGTTCCTGGGGGACCATATATTTCCCATGTATGGTGTTACCAGTCTGGGCCCCAGGGGCACTTGAGTTTGCAACCCGTTTCTAGTGACCCAGACCAAGTGCTAGCCCAATCCAGAGAGCTGGTGGTCCAGCTCAAGGTTCAAGTCTGACCTCTGCGGTTGGGGTCCAGGACACAAAAGGGCTCTCTGGGTGGAAGGATGGAATACTTCCTCCCTGCTCCAGGTCTCCCGCTCCATTCTAGCCTCAGGCTCTGTAGAGTGTAAGATTGAGTTCAGATCTGCTGTGTATTCTTGGGCTCGTGACTGTACCTCTCTGAGCCTCAGTCTCATCATCTGTAGCATGCAGATGGGGCTTGCGGTCCTACTTTGCAGGGTGTTGCTGGGACTAGAGATCCCAACACTTGCCAATCTTTCAGCAGGTGCTCAACAGATGGCCTGGAGATGTGACCCAGAGGCCCAAGGTCCCAGCCTCTGGAATGGCTGCCCCTCCCTTCTGGCTCACTGAGGCTGGACTATGGGGCAGGCGACAGCAGGAGCGTCTGGGGGAGTGGGGCTTTCAGTAGAATCTGTTCCCAAGGTCCCCAGGGGCCTGCATGACTGGGAGCTAAACCGGCTACTGGAAAGCTCAGCCAAGACCTCTGCTCCCCTCCTCATTACCTGCTTGTCAGGAGGAGGCAGTGGGCCCAGAGCACCGGCAGTCACGGCTGTGCACCCCCAGAGATCACAGCCATCTTGGGGGACACTCCAGCCCTGGCAGGGGACACTCCAGCCCTGGCAGGGACCCACTCTTGATGATCACCCTTGGCCTGTGTCCTCTGCCACCTGGCATTTCCAGGCGGAGGGCAGCCAAGAAAGTCCATTCCCCCCAGAAAGGAGCCCCCAAGGAAGACACCACCAGGACCCTTGTTCTAAATTGACAGATGCCCTCAGGTACACAGTGGGCTTTGCTGTGTTTCATTTTAACTTTTTTTTTTTTAAAAAGGTATCTCAATGTTCTAAATGTTCTACAGAAACTTGGAAACACTTGTGAAATTGTTTGCACTATTTTTTAAAATATCATTAACTTAATCAGATAATTATATATTTAGATATTTACCATGAGCTATGAGAGACAAAAATGTCACCAAATCAGTTGTGCTAATTTTTATAAATGAATTAAGTCACCTCCTCTGCTCTCTCCTGCCTTCCAGCTGGTCCTTCCCCGAGGCTGCACGCCTGGCCCGGGCCAAGTCCTGGTGCAGGAGCCCTGGGGTGGGTGGGAGTGGGCTTCCCCATCCTCCCCCCCCCCCACCCCGGGATCACGACCCCGGAGGCCCCAGGCGCTGCGCAGCCCGCCCCGCCTCCTCCCCAAACTCGGTTCCCAGTCTTGGGGTCGTTGGAGGCTGCCCGCCCCCCAGACACGGAGGGAGGGAGGGCGAGCGCTGGGCGGCTGGGCCGGGGAGGGAGGACGGGGGCGGGCGGGGAGACCTGCCGAGTCCGCCTGGTGCAGGCTTGGTCCCCGGGCGCGGCGGGGCCATGTCCCCGCGGAGCCCGCGGCCGCCGGTAGGGGGCGCCTTGGTCATGCATTATTCATCGCCGAGCCGCCCGCCGCCCGCGCCGCCGCCGCCTCCCTCGCTTTCCCCGCGCGGGCTGCGGGCTGCGCCGAGGAGCGGGAGCGCGGAGCCTTCACAATATTGTGGCAGCTCCGCGAGTGACGGCTCAGGGGAGGCGGGGGTGCGCAGCCTGGGCGGCGGGCGGCGGGCGGCGGGCGGCAGCGGGAGCGGGGGCTGGGAGGGGTCGGGGGTGGGGGCGACGCTGGGTCACACGGCCTAGAGGGGGCTCAGGCGAGGGTGGTGTGTGGTTTCGCGCACGGGCAGAGCTTTTAGCGTCCATCCATCCGTCCATCCGTGCATCCATCCGTCCATTCGGCTCTCCTTCCTTCCTTCCTTCTTTCCTTCCTTCCTTCCTTCCATCAAGTCAACCAACACCTATGGGAGCATCTGCTCTGTGCGAGGTGTAGGGGCCATAAGGGTGAACAAGGTAGGCAAGGTCCCTGTCCTGACAAAACTTAATCTCCAAGTGGGGGGCGGGGGGGAGACAGATAAAAAGCATGTAAACGCATAATTAAGATAATTCCAGATAGTGACAAGTGCTTTGAATAAAACAAAACACGTAGACTTGATAGCAAGTGTGTGTTGGGGGCTGTTTAGGCGGGGGAGGGGGGTGGGGGGGCTTCTGTGAGAAGGTGACATTTGTGTAGAGGCCTGAAGAATGGCCTGCATGAGCCAGACCTTGGCCAGTCCCTGGGCCTCTGGAGTCTGTCTCTCCTTGCCCCACCTCTGGCCTTCTAGGGGTGCTATAGAGAGGTCAACCCCCCACCATCCCGAGAAACAGGGAGTAGGGTGAGGCCCTGAGGGGGCCCAGGGCTGTCAGGAGGGCACCCCCTCCCAGCCTTCCTCTGGGCTGCGGGCACTCGCTAAAGCCCAGGCAGGAGGCCAGGCAGCCAGGCCTGGAGCAGGGGCATCGGTGTTGAAAGGTGCCCCCTCCTCACCCCTGCGCTGACCCTGCGCTGGGGAGCCTCGGCATGGAGCCCTCCAGGAGGGTCTCACCATCCCCGCCCCCACCTCCCAGGTCCCCGGCTGGCTTTGGGCCCCCGGGCAGGGGGCATGGAGGGCGTGGGCTCGGGGTCATCACCAGCATCGGATTTCCTTTCACTTGTGCAAAGACTCGTTGACGCCTGAGCACATCAATATCCTTAATGACAGTGAGAGGAGCCGGACTACAGACGCCCGAGCCCCCCCCCCCCCGCCCTCTCTCCTCCCCACTGCCTCTTCCTCTTTTTCTCCCTCATTCCCTGTGTCCTCTCTCCCTCCTTTCTCACGCGTGTCTGTCCCTGTCTCTCCTCTCCTTTCCCCTCTCTCTGTCCTGCTGTCTTTCCTCTCTTCTATCCTTGCTCGTGGGTCTCCCCTCCCCTCCCCTCCCCTCCTCTCCCTCTCCTCCCCCTCCCAGGACCCCACGGCTCTCCCGCATTCACAAACTTTCACCCCGCAGCTCAGGAGGCCCCAGCTGGGCCAGTCCCCTGTCTGTCTGTCCATCCCCAGCTGGGCCCCGACGCCTTCCCAGGAGACAGCCGAGGGGAGGCAGGGCCCGGCACAGTGGGGCCCAGGGAGAGGCTGCCTAATCCTGCAACCACGGCCCCCCCCCCCGAGGTACACGCACACTCCAGCTTGTGCCTTTTGCCCAAAGGCACACGAGCTTCTGCCTCCCTCTACCCCAGCACTGGGAAATTAAAAAGCCAAGTTTGGGTGTGGGGCGCCGTGGGAGAGGGGAGAGTTTTGGGGAGGATTTTCTGTTTTGTATTTTTTATGACCATATATAATTTCGCATTTCTCCCCTCAGCCCCTGCCTCCTTGGCTCCCAGATGTGTCCCACATTGAAGAATTATCTCTCCTCCCCAGAGTGAAATAAATGCAATCAATATGAGTATTGCTCTCAGGGCCTTGAAATATTACATTAATGTTCCATGTGGTGACATTTTAGCTGGAATTTTCAAATACATTATGATGGTTCAAATTAATATTTATCAGATCAGCTTTTATATTTTGCAAAAGAGAGAGAGAGAGGGAGAGAGGGAGAGAGGGAAAAGGAAAGACAGAGAGAGCATTATTAAAATACAAAATGCAGATCAAGTCTGAAATCGATGGTCCATTTTCCCAGCACTTTCCAGGGGCTGTCTTTAGCTTTCTGGGTTTGTTTTTAAATTTATTGGTATTTCAGGCAAATCTATTGGGCTCCCTCAGCCCCCTGGTCGGCCTCCCTCCTAGCTCCCTCTTGAAGGCTATGGGCCCCCTTCCTTTTCTGTCTTTCTCTCTTTATTATCCTGAAATGTAAATTACGACATTAGCCTGGTCCTTATTTTTTTTTAAACTCTCCGATGATTAAATCTGCTACACGACATCCTTGTCCTTTCTATAAATTAAATCATCTTGGCTTTGCACCTCTAGCTCAGGGCAGCCGTCGCCCGGGTGTCGAGGCATGGGGCGGCTGCCGCTGAGGGCTGGGGTCCTTGTCCACCCCCTGGAGCGCACACCCGGGGAGCCTTTGTGGGGGGCAGGGAGGCCGCGGGCCTGGCTCCCCGCTTTTCTGCCAATAAGCAATGTGAACTGGAGGGAGGACGTGGTAGCAAGTGTGCATTTCACTTTATTTCAGTCACTTCCAGACTGATTACTCTGTGAAGTGGAAAATCCGGGCAGATTAATGGTTTAATTCTCTCTCTTTTCTTTTGCGTTTTCCCCTCTGCCTCCTGTTTTGTTTGGTTTTGTTTTGCCAGTGCCCCCCACCCCCTTCCTTTTGCATCTTCTTTTCCCTTCTCAGAGTTGCATTCATAGACAGGCAGGCGCTTGGGAGAGGGGGACCCGGGAGCCACGGAGCCACGGAGCCACAGAGCCACGGCGTAGCCGGCCCCGGCAGCTGGGAGACACTCCCGGCCCCACCCCAGCTCGGCCTGGAAGCGGCAGGGTTAACAATGCCCCCTTGTGCCCTTCACTTCCCATTTCCTCCCTCCTCAAGTTCTGAGTGAGAGTTTGCACCGGCACGAGCATTTCCTGTCGTGTGCACGGAGGTACACACGCGTGCACGCACGCGCTCACCACCCCCCCATGGCAGACCGCCCACGTGCACGTGCAGGCGCTCACAAACACGGCGGGCTCGGATCTGCATAAAGAGAGCTGCCCTCTCCTGATGTCTCTCCTGCCACTGCTGATCCGGCCAAAAGAACGACAGGAAACTTAAAAAAGAAAAGGAGGAGGGATCGATTATTCGACCTGTACTTGAACCCGACTGAAAGAGATAAAGCAGAATTTTCAATAGGTCCCCTGCCCTTTACACCAGGAGGGAAAGAGGAGAAGAAAAACAAGAGATATTTATATGACAGCAGCTGCTGAAAATAGCATTTCAGAGCCATAAAAAAGGCAAAAAGAAATTCAATGGTAGAAAAGGCAAGAAACTCCTCGTCTGCTCCCCAAAAGGCAAAGCAGGCGGCGAGCGTCTCTCCGGCTGGAAATGCACGCATGCCTCCTATAGATCTGTTTGAAATTATACTTGTCATTGAGGGGGAATTTATGCTTCTATTGATCTGCAAAAGGAAAATATTAAATGGTTTGGTTTTGATCTTTCAGTGACCCCAAGGTCAAGGGTAGTAGCGGATTAGTATTCATAGAATTCATCACGGAATTGCAGCCTGCATCCACTTTATGCAAACACGCTCAAAACACGCCTGGTGAAGCAGGCAGCAAATGGCCAATGACAAGGAAAAAGCCAACGGCAGCCCCCTCCATGGGGCTCGCCCCCTTCCCACCCTCCGGGGAGGAGAAAAGAACAGCCAAGGGGTGAGTGCACGGATGCATGGATGGAGGACTCTCCTGGGCTTGCGGTAAAGGCACGGTTCCCCCACTGGGGCAAGCACACAAGGAAGTTCAGAAGACCACCCACCGTGGGGATTATGGTGTGGGGCCCAAGACCCAAAACACGGAGCATGGGGGAGGGCAGGCAGGTAGGAAGGGCCCCCCCATCCCTGGAGCAGGATGTCCCCGGGAGGGCAGTGACCAGACAAACGCACACGTATGTGCACGCGCTCAGCCGGTGCAAGCCTAGGTCTTTCCTGAAGGGAGGAACATGAAGTGCTGGCCAAGGGCTGAGAGGTACACTGCTCTCCAAGGATATTGTTTCTCGTTTCCACGCAGAGGCGCGCCCTTAGTGGGAGGCGACCACGTGCCCAGCTGGGGGGGACAGAGCGGCCAGGCATGCGCGCTTCCCTGACCCAGCCAGGCCCTTCGGCTTCCCCACTCTCTCGGGGGCCACGGGACCTGTGTCCAAACGTGTGTGCAAAAGGGACACTGGTGGAGCGCCTGGGGACAGGCCACAAACGCCCCTCCCCGCCCTGCACTCAGCACACAAGTGCCCTCTTCACAGAGTCTGTCCCCAGTGGTGGGAACATTTGGTCAGTAACAGTCACTTGCCAATGAACTAAAAATAACCCATCCAGCGTATCCCTGCAATGGCAGGAATTCTGGCTGGCCCTGGTTCTGCTGGCTGGTCAGGGGGCCAGTGAGGGGCACAGATCCTGACGCCTGTTGGGGGCTGAAGGAGCAGACCTTGGCGGGGGTGGGAGGAGGCGACAGACATGACCATGCTTGATATCTTTATGGGGGTTCCAGCTCTCTTGTGCTTTACCTGCATTCTCATCTCGCTTAAGACGGCCACAGCTCCACAAGGCAGGGCTTGTTACTATCCCATTGTATAGATGAGAAAACTGAGCTCAGAGACGCAGAGTCACGTGCTTCAAGTCTCAGCTCTGTGCTGACACCAAAGTCCACTCTCTTAACAGCTCTGCTCTAAGCGCCTAGCACCGTTTGGGTGAATCCCGGGGTTGGTTCACATTTCAGGTTGGGGGAGAGTGTGGGATGAGGACAGGGGCTCAGAGGCCTTGGGGGGTTTAGGAGTTATGAGGAGGGAGAGGGAGAGGGGCCCCGGCCCTGCTTCCTTGTCCCTGTGCAGGAGGACAGCGTTCTGCCTATTAATCATGTTTCATTTATATTAGCTTGACTCGATCTACTGTATATTTGAAATGGATTTAATTTTAGATCACGCACTATGGAAGGGGGCCAGTTTGGTGTAAGGAGCATTATGAATATTTTCCATAAGCTGGATATACATTATCCAGGGACAGATATACGAGCAGCGGCCCAGGGCTCCCGGCTGGGGGAAGGGGGCTGCTCTCTCCTTCCTCCCCCCACTCCCCTGCAGCCAAGGGGCACAGGGCTTTGGAGGGAGCCCTCTCTGCCCCCTGCCTGTGGAGGGTGGTGGGGGTATCTCAGCCCCATCTTTCTCCTGCCTGTGAGCTCATCTCCACTGACCTTGAAGCCACTGCTTCTCCCAGCTCCAGGCCAAGTTGCAAGCCGGCAGGTGTGTGCAAGGAGGGAGGAACCCCGAGGCCCAGGGCCCTGGAGCTGTGGGAGGCAGAGGGCCCAGCCTGAGGTACAGGAGAGGGGGTGGGATCAGAGGGGAGAGGGCCTCTGCACTCCCACCTTTAACTCCAGGCTCTGGTGAAGAAGGAGATAGCTTGGCTTCAGGCTCCTCGGCTGGTGAGTGGAAGCTTCCTGCTCAATCAAGCAGGGATGGGCAGGCCGGATCTAACCATCCCCAGGCCTCCCCTCCCCCAACCCTGGGCTGGGGGTAGGCTGGGGCCTTTTCCTTTTCCAAGGGCACCACAGCTAGGGGGCTCCTCTCCAGGAAGCTAAGGCTCACGGTGGGCAAAGGATAAGCCTGTGGACACATTGTTGGGAAGCAGCTGAACTTAGTAACCTCCTGTTCTGCAGCGTTGTGTGCATGGAGGGGGGCGGTTCCTACCAATCCCCTGCCCACCCCCAATCCCCGCCATTAGCCCCATTGGACAAGTGGGGTCTGTGCACTTGCACCTTCATGGTGCTTTCTGGATTGCTCAGGGCCCCCTACCCCAGCCCTAGGACTCCCACACCTGTTAGTTTAGTGCTGACCTTCCCACGGGGGAGCCAGGCCTCCTGTCATGCTTTACAGATTGAGGAAATTGAAGCTCAGGAAGGTTGTGACATTCGCATCCAAACGTGAACTTGTTCTGTCTCCCCACCCCCGAGCTGGCCCCCACCGGCTTGCCCATCTGGGATCCCCCAGCTGCGCCTCCCAAATCCAGTGTGCGTCCCCGTAGCGCCCCCACCTCGCCAGGACCAGCCATCCTGCAACAGTGTCTCCATCGCCACCATCCCTCTCCTAGAACGCTGCAGGGCCTCCCAGAGTGTCCCCGAAGTCCCCTGCCAACTCTCGTCTGTTCTCTGCACGGTGGCCAGAGAGACCGTGTTAAAACTGGTCGCGGCTAAGTCGTACTCTTGGGGTTGATCCCAAATCTGTACACCAGCCTAGACGGCTCCTCAGGGAGTGGACCCTGCCAACGTCCCCAGGGTCACCCACTCCTCTCCAGCTCCATTTCCGGCCTTTCCAGCTGTTGACCTGCCATGTGCCATGGTCCCTCCATCACAGAACTTGGGCACAAGCTGGTCCCTCTGCCTGGGTCCCTGCTCCTCCCACTTCACCTGCCTCCCTTCTTTTCAACCCTCAGGTTCTACTTCACCTTTCGGGAAGCCCTCTGATCCCACATACCCCCTCCCCCAGTCCAGTCTAAATCAAACCCCACTTCTGCATTTTGCGAATCCTACCTCCATAAGGGGTTCTCTGGGGTCTGGCTGTCCACACTCAGCAGACGAGACTGGGCATGCGCAGGGCCCATGCCATGGGCAGGTACCAGCTGAACTCCCGTGTTCACCACCATCGGCCCATCCATCAGCTCCTCCATCGATGAGGAATATAATATACCCGTCACCCACCTCAGCCTGGGCTGGCAGCCTTTCAGAAGTGGCATGCGACGCTTCCCTTATTCATTCTTAATGTAAGGTTTTGTGAGTTGTAATAACCCCCCTTTCCCCCAAATCACTGGGGATGGGACCTCCATGTCAGCCCAGGCCAGGAGAGCTGAAGGGTAATTGCATTGCACGTATGCTAATGGTTGTCTGGAGAAGACAATGAACTGGGACGGGGGGGGGGGGGGGGGGGGGGGGGGGGGGGAGCTTCTCTGTGCTCAGAGAGCCTGCAGGCTGGGGGAGCCTGAGCTGGGGTTGGGGAGGCTGCAGCCCTGAGCCAGCTGGGCGCATCTGGGGACTGCGGGGTCCACAGCCTACAGTAGAGGAGAAGCTGAGAGGGACTAGGGTCCCAGTCTAGAGGGTTTGACTGGGGACAGAAGCCCTGGAAAGGGGGTCAGAACCTTCTTCTTCCTCCAACTCCTTTTGCCTCACCAGGGCACAAGCCGATCCCCTTTCCTGGGAGGAGACAGCCCCTTGGGGAGAAGGAGAATCTGGGAGGATGGACATGGGGGAGGCAGGGATCACGCAAATCCTGCTTCTGCCTCCCACAAACTGGGTGACATTAAACAAGCCACTCAACCTCACTGAGCCTCAGTTTTCTCATCTTTGAAAAGTCTTCTTTTACTAGTACGTACCTCTAAGTTGGTCCATACGTGAAGAGAGACCATACATTAAGGTAGATTGTAGGGTGCTTGGTTCATGTAGGTCTTCAACAGGTGAACTCATTGCTGAAGTTTTTATAACTATTCATCTGATATGGCTCTGCCCACAGTCTGTGGTGAGGTAGAGTGTGGGCCTCCTGGCTTCTTACCTGGGGAAGAAGTGCTCCCAGGAGAGAAGGAAAGTCTTGAGGCCCACATGGCACCTCCTCAGGGAAGCCTTCTGCCACCTCCTCTCCCATTAGTCTCCATGGGAGCATGCTCTCTGCTCCTTCACTGAGCTTATCCCAGCTTGTAACTAAATATCTATTTTCTTGCTTATTGTCAGTCTTTCTCTCTAGACCGTGGGTTTATCAGGCAGGGTACCTGGAATACTGCCTGGCACATAGCAGTGCTCAATGAATATTTGCTGAATGAAGGAGTAATTGAAGGAGGTCCATGCTGAAAAGCGGGAGGCAAAGGGTACATGGAGGGGGGATTCAAGGGTAGTGGCGGGCGGACTCCTGGACCCACCTTACTTCTGTCTTGGGCCTCAGGAGCAAACCCTGCTCTGCCCCATGGTCCTGTCCCCATTCGGTCACTGGAATGGACCTTTTCTGCCTCCCTGTGGATTCAGGAGCTGGTGTGAGGTGCTGATGGAGGGCATGGGGTGGGGTGGAGGGGCCTTTCCAAGCTGGGTGCCCCCTGTGTCCCCTCCCAGGCTCTTCCCTCTCTGCCTGCCCGAGGCCACGTGAGGTGTCTAGGCCCCCTCACCTCCCGGCAGGCTTCTCCTCCAGCCCCTGGAGCTGAAGATTCCCCAGCACAGTTCAGCTGCCCCTCCTCAGGGTCTAAACAGTGGTCTGACCCCCCCTTCCCCAGGGAGGCTGCAGCCCTTGAACAGAGAGCCGAAGCCCAGTGTTTCCAGTAGGTTTTGCAGGGTGCTGGGGGCTCTTGGGGAGCTCATGATAGTGGCCAAGGAGGATGAGGAAGAAACTTTGGCAGTGTCCCCTCCCATGGCCCCAATACCTCTGCCATGGTCCACTGGTGCCAAGTCACCCACATCTCAGGGCCTCCCCAACTCTGGCAGCGAGGAGAGGCCAGAGGCCGGCAGCCCACTCACAGCCCAAGCTACGAGGTGTCTGGGCCAGGCCCGCCTGGGCCCTGGGCGGGCGAGGTACATGGGCCCGAGGACACTTGTGATGCTCGAGAGCTGCCCGCTCTACCCCACGGGGCCCTCAGCAAGGGCCAGGCTGAAGTGCAGCTCCTCTCAAAAATTCCGCGTTGTGAGGCTGCGGGAGAAAATAGATCTGACAGGGTTGAGCTGGAGGACGGGCCTTCCAGCTTACGGGGGGCCCTGTGCTGGGGGGACTGCGGGTTCTGCGACAGACAGGAGGGAGGGAGCGGGGGAAGGCAGCCAGACACAGACACAGAGAAAGACGAAAAGAGACAGATTTATCTAGGAAAAGATGCGGGGGCGGGGGGGGGGGGGTAGAGAAGAACCAGGGACACGGAAGCAGAGCCAGAGGGACTCCGAGAGAAGGAGGGAACGATCACGATGACTCCTCAGACACAGACAGACCCACGATGAGGGAGACTGAAGCAAAGAAGCCAGAGTGTGAGGCCAGTGGGGAGCGTGAGTGCGTGTGCAAGGCAGATGGAGAGACACAGCGAGGGTCGGGGCTGCTGCTAGGCACAGAGCAGTTTGGCCAATACTTCAAATTTGATGGAAAATTGGGGGGGGGGCAGGTGTTTTGCATCCAAGAGAATGCATGTCCTCCTCATGTTACCGTGATCACATGTGTGGGGTGTGCATGCATGGGAGTGTGTGATGGTGCGCGGGGAGGGGGGCGCAGGGCTCAGTTTCTCCCACAGCTGTCCCCGTGCCCCCTCGGTGAGGACTCTGTGTGCAGATGGCCCCGGCCAGAGGGCTGCGGGGCCGGGATGGGTGGGCCGCCAGACGCACGCCCTCACCGGGAGCCGTCAGCAGCCAAGGACCAGGCAGGCAGTGAAAGTGAACCGTAAAAGGGCCACTTCTCTGGCCTCTGTTCACTTGACACTCTCTAACCCAGAAGCCACCTGTTCAGCCATCAGTCACCCAAGGAAAACACAGCTTTCCTGAAACTGGGAATTGGATAGACAGTCCTGGGAGGGGGTGCATGTGGGGGAAATGCCTGCCCTCTGCCACTTCCAGGGGGCCCTCCCTGGGCAAGGCGGGGATGGGCCTGAGGCCTGTGTCTGGCCTGAGAGTAAAAACAACAACAACAACAACAACAAACAACAACAACAAAACCAAAAAACCCAACAAACTCCACCAAAACCAAAAACTTCCCAGTTTGGCACCAATGTGACGCATTTGGGAAGCTCTGAGAGAGTAGGGGCCCAGAAGTGCCCGCTTTAGGGTGGCATAGCAAGGGCTGTGCCCTGGGGGAGCAGCTTCATGAGCTGTGTGTCCCTGCGTGGGGACGGAGCAAGGGCAGGCGTGGGGTGGGGGTGTCCGTGGAGCCGGGCTGGGCCTTGGGGGACGGGCAGGGTGGCTGAGGCCGGGGAGGGACCTGGGCTGGAGGCAGGCCTGGGGCTCTGCCCAGCGGCAGCACCCGGGCCAGCAGAGGCCCCGCCGTGTCCCCCCGCCACCCCCGCCCCGTGCCCCGCCTCGGGTAGCTTGTTAATTTCATCGTTTAGCCCGTTTATGGTGTTCCCAGTTGCTGTTGCTTTTATAAACAAGCATTTTGGTGACCTTCCCCTCCGGACATCAGCTCCACAAGAATCCCGAGCCCTGAACATTTATAAATAAGCCTTCTCTCAAGTTCCACAACAGGTGTGACCTCTCCCCCGCCCCCCTCCTCTGTCCTGTCCGAAAACTGAACAGTTTCAACAAGCAAAGGGAAGCCGCCCAGGCTGTCTTAAAGGGGTCGAGTGGAGGCCATGGTGCGCGTGGCTGCAAGGGGTACTGGCCTGCCTCTTCCTGCACCTCCCCCGGTGGAGGGTCCCAGGGGAGAGGGCCAGGCCGGTGGGCAGTTGAACCCCTGACCCCATTTCTCCAAACACCCCAGCCTGGAGGCTGTGGCCAAAGAGGGTTCCTCAGCTGATGGAGTGTATCTGAGTCAGGCCTCTCCACTCCAGGGAAGTTTTACCAAACTTCACCCCTGCACTCCCCTCCAGGCTCTGCTCCTCATTTGTTCCTCTCCTTGGCTCCACCCTGAGAAATATAGAACATGGTCCCCTCTTCTTCCCTGCCAAAAGCTCTCTGATTCATGATTCAGAGGCCGGGCCCAGATGGGTGGGCATTTCATACATTTACTTCACAAGTGTTCATTTATTCAACAAATACTTCTGGAACTCCTACTCTGAGCCAGGCTCTGTGCCAGGGCTATAAAGCTGAAGGAGACTCAGCCCTGCCCCCAAGGAGCTCGCCATCTAGCAGGGCAGACAGCAGAGCAGTAAGACAAGTGAGCCATGGGTGCCAAGGCTCCTGATTGTCGTGGGTAGAATGGGTCCTGGGAGCAGAAAAGGGGCTCTCCATCTGGTCTTGGGGCAAAATGCTTCCTGGAGGGGCTGGTTCTTAAGTTATCAGCGGCTGGTTCATGGAGGTGTCAAGGGGACAAACATTGCAAGCAAAGGAAACAGACAGGGCAGGGGCACAGAAGCAAACAAGAACACAGCCCTGGGGAGACCTGTAAGAGTTTGGTCTGGCTGAGCTCAGCAGGAGTGGCTGGGAAGGAAGGACTCTTACAACCCATCATCAGCATGCCCGTCTCCCAGAGCAGCGCAGGGCTTAGATTTAGAAACACCGGAAAACAGGGACCAGGCCTATGATAATTGGTCCCCTGGCGGGGGGGGGGGGGGAATGGGCTTTTAAAAGTTCCCTTTGTAGGTAACATAAGATGACAGATGGTGGCAGGATGATGAAGACGATGATGATGACCAAGAGAGATGATGAGGGAGAAGGGGCGGGTAATGATGAGATGAGGATGCTAGTGGCACATGGGGATGCAGATGTTGATAAGGATATACCCATGGTGATTGTGACGGTGATGACAGTGATCATGGTGGTGATGGTGGTGATGGTGAGGGTGGTGGTGATAGGGGTGATCATGGTGGTGTTTGTGGTGGTGCTGATGGTGGGGGTGCTGATGCTGGTGATCATGGTGGTGGTGATCATGGTGGTGGTTATGGTGGGGGTTGTTGTGGTGATGGTGGTGATGGTGGGGGTGCTGATGGTGGTGATCATGGTGGTGGTTATGGTGGGGGTTGTTGTGGTGGTGATGGTGGTGATGGTGGGGGTGGTGGTGATAGTGGTGATCATGGTGGTGGTGATCATGGTGGTGGTTATGGTGGGGGTTGTTGTGGTGGTGATGGTGGTGATGGTGGGGGTGGTGGTGATAGTGGTGATCATCGTGGTGGTGATCATGGTGGTGGTGATGGGGATGGTGATGATAGTGCTGGTTGGTGCCTATGGTAAGGCTAGTGATGGTGGTGATCAGAGTGAGCAAAGATGGTGATCCTTTGATGGTTGTCATGGTGACAGCTGAATCAAACCAAAAGGATTATTTGCCTCAGTGTAGCCCTAGGCAGGAAGGTGGTAGATCTTAATCATGCCTATAAGAGGCCATCAAGGTCACAATTCGGTTCTACATGTCAAGTATGACGACCAAGGTAAGGATGGAAACAGGGCAAGAAGCAAAAGGCCTCAAATCAGGAGGATTGAGTGCTAGACAAAGTTAGGACTTTTGGGCACAGGGCGCAGATCCAGGTCTGTTGACAGGGAGCTTGGGTGGGAGTTGTTTGCCTAGGGCCTGGCGTGGGCCCAGGGTGGGCCTCGTGACTAGAGGACCTGCAGGGCCTGGACTCCACACAGAGCCATGGTCGTGGGAGCTCCGGGAGTAGCTCAGGGACACAAGGCCTGGGGGGTCTGACAGAGGAACCAGGGGACCTGGGACCCCTGTCTATATTAAGTGCCTAGCTATTACTTCCTCCCATGTGTCCTGTGATTCACTGTTTAAAAAAGAACTTTCCCCTCCCTCCTCTCTTATAAACTCGCAAGGCACTTGGAGATGGGCGCTGTTACTCATTTTACGGAGACAGAAACTACTTTGCCTGGGATTTACTCTCTCCCCTTCTCCCCTTTAGTAACCCTGCTTCCCTCTGGCTAGCACAGCGGGTGGCCTCCCTCAGGAGCTTCCCTGACCAGCCTCAGGGGGGTTCCACCACCTCCTCTGGGATGGCCAGGCCTGTGGTACGGTAGCCTGGCGATCTGTCTAACTCCACAGTTAGACTGAGTGTGAGCTTGCTGTGGGCAGCCCCCCGCCTTCACCTCCAGCCCCAGGAGCCGGCAGGGGCCTGGCTCAGAGAGTGCTCAGGAAATGCCATATTTATTGACCTTGGTCACAAGCTAATTCAAAGCCCCTCTGCTGCCCCTTCCCCCTGATTTTGGCTCTGCTACTCAAGTCTCGGGTGGGCACAGGCCTCCGGGCCTCAGGAGAGAGGACAGAATGTGGGCGGGCCTGGCTCAGCTGCCAATCTAGGGCCAGCAAAGGGAGGATTTGGGGCTGGGATGTAACAGCCGTGCAGCTCCTGTGGGCTGAGCCCCCTTTAATGCTCTGTCTGTCCCGAGGGGCTGGCTAATGGCTGACTGGGCACCGTGAATTTAACAGCATCAGAACCAAACCAGCCTTGTCTGCCCTTGACTTGTCCCTTCCCCCCCCCACCAGGGACTGGGGCCTCCCCGGGGGCCTGCCTTGGAAGAGTCAGCCAAGCTCGGGGAAGTGGTGGGGGGGTGTGGGCTGGATTTTGGCCAGCAGACCCAGGCAGCGGGGAGGGAGAACTCCCCGGGCTCTGTGGGTGGCTGGGGTGGGTACAGCCAGGACACCGGCCAGGAACCCTAGGACAAGTAGCCTCACCTCTCCAGGTCCTGGATGATCAGGCTGATCACCTCCTAGATACCTCTCAGGATCTGTCAGTGAGAGCAGATTTATACCATCCTGTTTATACCTTCTGGGGGGGAAGTCCATGAAAATACAAGTCGGTGATATCATTATTGGTCATAACAATGAAGTAGGGCCCCCTCCCCTTTTGCACCATGCTGCAGAATCACAAAGAACAAAGCGCTTTCCGCATGTTGTCACATTTGAGCCTTAGAACATCCCTGAGTGTAGGCAGGACAATAATACTAATAATAGTAATAGTAATGGCTCCATTCCTTGCAGCTCTGCTCTGTGCCAGGCACGGTGTTGAGTGCTTCATCCTGGTGCATTGGGTCTTCTGAGGCTCAGGCATCCTCCCCTTGGCAGGTGTCCTGTTGGTGGCTCTGAACGGGTCATCCCAGCCACCTCCCAGCCTCGGCTCGCTAGAGCCGGTTGCTGGGCCCCAGCACTCACTGACAGCCCACTGCAACCCATTGTCCTGATGTGGAAACTGAGGCCCAAGAGAGGAGCAGTGCACAGTGGGGGAACAAGCCCTGCTGGGCTTCAAAGTCCCAGCAACCTTAGGCAAGCCCCGCCCCCCACGCGGCCCTTAGCTCCCCCAAATCTGTGTAACGGGAGATACTGAAAAATTCCTGAGCTTCTTTGGCTTCATCCATTTCACGAGCATGTTCTGAGCGCTTATCACCTGCCCGACTCTGTCCCAGCTGCACGAGCAGGGTGACACATGGGCCAACACGAGCCCTGCCTTCATGGCGGTCATGGTCTGGTGGGAAGGCAGGAGGCACTGAGGAAAGGGAAACCGGGTGGTGATAAGCCCTCTGAGGGCAACGGGACAAGGGGCAGGGACAGTGACCAGGACACTCTTGGGGAGGTGACACGAGCAGAGGAAGGGCCCAGCTTGCAGACAGCAACCACCCTCAAATCGGACCCTCCGAGGTCACTTGGCCAGGAAGTGACAGTGGCAACACTTGACCGTGAGTCTCCCGGCTCCCATCCCCTTCCGGGGGAGCTGCCCGGGCCAGAGCTGGCTGGGCACTGGGAGAAGCAGATCAGCATGCTGGTTAAGCCTGAGGCTTCATTTTGAATCCTGGCTCCAGTGCTTACTAGTTTATGATTTATTTATTTTTATTTATTTATTTATTTATTCATTCATTCATTCATTCATTCATTCTCCGGCAATAATTCTCTTAGGGGTCACTGTCCAGTCAAAAGGTATAGACCCTCCCAAAGTTTCAAAGGAGGCAGCGATGCGGTCAGGACTAGACCTCGGGGCTCTGGACTCCTGGCCCACTGTCCCTTTCTCTGTCCACTTCCCTACAATGAACTGGGTGTGGGGAATCCCTGTGCTTTGAGCCCAGCTGTGGATCTTCCAAGACCTCTTGGGACAGAGGTGATGGGCAGGGAGCAGGGAGCCCAGGGCTCTGGCTTCACAAACACAGCCCAGAGGCTGCTCCAGGGCAGACCTTCGGTCTCTTTCTGATAAAATGGCAGCCTGTTACTGAGCATCAGGACAAGCCAGGCACATTCCATATGCCATCTCATATAAATCCCACAACCATCTGGTGGGATGCCCTCCGTTTGATCGATGGGGAAACGAGTCTCAGAGAGGTAAAGCAGCTTGCCTCAGGTTTCACAGTGGGAAGGTGGCTGAACTGGAATTTGAACCTGCCTGATGCCTACGGATTCATTTGGTCAGTGAAGTCACACACACACACACACACACACACACACACACACACACACGAATTAACTAAGCACCTGCTCTGAGCCAGACAGGGACACAGGCAGTCTCCGCTCTCAAGGAGCTCAGTCTGATCAGTGGCAGGTGTTAGACCAATGGCAAATGGAGCTCTCGCTTACTTACTATAAATACCAGGTAGCTCATTCTCACACTTTCTCAAGGTTTTGACACAAAATCACCTTCCCAGTGAAGCTTGGACATCTTGCCCACGATTTCCCCCCACCCCCTTTTGCTTTGTTGGGTTCTGCTTTTCCTTGGCTCCGATGATCTAAAATGCTGTATACGTAACATATTTGTCTTGATTATTTTCCATCTCTCCCACCAGATCAGGGGCTGGCAAACCATAGTCCTTCAGATCTGGCTCGCTGCCTGTTTATGTACAACTGGTGAGCTAAGAATGCTTTTTACATTCTTAAATGGTTAAAGAAAAAATAAAAAGAATAGTATTTTGTGACATGCAAAAATGATATAAAATCCGAATTTCAATACCCATAAATAAAGTTTTATTGGAACACGGCCATGCTCATTCATTCACGTACTGTCTCTGGCTGCTTTCACACAGCAATGGCAGAGCTGAGCAGTCGTGGCTGAGACCGAATGTGGCATTCTCTGCTCGCTGCCCAGCAAGCTACAAATCACGGTGACATGGTTACAACTCGATTTCGCCTCTTGGCCCACAAAGCCTAAATATTTACTATCTGGCCTTTCACAGAAGCCTGCTGATCCCTGCATTAGAATGCGACTTTCACAGGGCAGGGACTTTTTGTCTATTTACTTGCTACTGCGTCCCCGGCATCTAGAACAGTGATCGGACTTACGCTCTGGACAGATGGAGTATCAGCACTGAGATTTACCCTCTCACCTGAAGTGTTAGAAAACTGGACAAAATCTATAAAACAATGGTTTTCAGACATTGGACAACAGATGGCACAGGACAGTGATCCTTAAGAGAAGGAAAACATGAAGGGAGCCCGACGATCACCCCCAGCTTACCGCCTAGAGAAAAGTACCGGGCCAGGGAAGGTACGGGTACAGGGAAGGAATAGAGGAAGCCAAGTGGAGCCTGGTGGTCTCACTGAGTTGAAGACAGGCAATTTGGATTCAAGGAGGCCAAGAGGCTGAATTTGTGAGCCAAATGCTGAAGAGGAAGCCAATGCAGAATGTGCGTGCAGAGATGTGAGGAGAGCTCGTCTCTTGCACCCCCCCAGAGTGGAAAGACTTCCTGCTACATGGGGCATCAGGTAGAGTCCTTGGAAGGGCATTGCTTTAGTAGTGGGGCCAACTGAGCCCCAGACTAAGGCTTCGCTGAATCGACGTTAACAAAGCTTGAAAGCAAGCCTTCCTTAATGGTGTCAAACCAATTCCACGTAGCCTAACTCATCTTGGAACACAGCCAATAATATTTAAAGGAATACAACCAAATCCAGTCTTCAACCATGTAAAATTTAAAATGGTGGAAAAAATAAGTATGTGGATGGTGGGTGGTGGGAGCCAGGTTCCTCATGGTTGGAGAGGGAGTTACAGATTAAGGAGAGTTAGACTGAAATCTGTGGATTAGATTAGTTAAAGACATCAGTACGAATTAATGTTTAGTGTAGTGTAGATACAGATGGATAGATGCAGAACCAATTACCGATATGTGCATATACATGGGTTGTGTCTGATGGGAGGGCCCAGAAGCATTGATATGCTAGTGGCACCAGGCATCCCCAGCCAGATCTTGGTTGTTCATACCATCCCCCAATAAAAGGAGAAATGAAAGATTTTAGGACCAGAGTAGGGAAAACTCAAGATGAGCCAGACCATCTCATATCACTGAAAAGTAAGGAAGTGCTCCAAAACCAAAAGTATGGGGCATACCAAAGGGACACAAGAACTAACCTGAAAGAGCTCCCACTAACCAAAGCAGGAACAATTTGGACAATAAAATAAATAGTGTGGTATTGGATTATAATCCAATGTATAAAATAAATACATAAGTCCATACTGATATAAATATAAGATTGACTGAAAAAAAGGGGGTGGGGGAGAACAGGTAAATCTTTCTTACAGAAGAATTCCCAAAAATGTATGTCGATGCTCCTCCTATAGGAGGTAAGGCTTAATTCCCCTTTAGTGTTGTCTAGACCTAGTGACTTGTTTTTAAAGAAGAGAGTAGGGAAAGGAAAAAATAGTAACCTTACAGTGGAGAAACCTGACAAACACCACCTTAACCAAGGGATGAAGGTTAACAACACTGGTGATATCATGTCAATATCAGCTACCCCTACTATGATGTCCTAAGAAGGCACTTTGCCTTGATGATACTCTTTCCAAAAATCCATAACTCCAATCTAATCGTGAGAAAAACAACAGACAAACCCAGCTCAGGGGACATTCTATAAGATACCTGGGCCAGTACTCCTCAAGACAGTCAAGGTCATGAAAAATAAGAAGAGACTAAGAAATTGATACAAACCAGAGGACTTTGGGGAGACGTGACAAATTCAATGCAATGTGATATTCAGGGTTAGATCCTGGAATGGAAAGAGCACATTGATGGGAAAATTGGTGAATCCCAAATACCGTCTGGAGTTTAGTTCATTGTAATGTGCTAATGTCAGTTGCTTAGTTTTGACTAATGTACCATGGTAACGTAAGATGTTAACAATGTGAGACATCGAATAGGAGACATATGCAAGCTCTCTGTATTGTCTTTGCAACTTTTCCGGAAGTCTGAAGTTATTCCAAAATAAAAAAATTATTTAAAAAATGTCCAGCGTCCAATAAAAATTACCAGGTAAGCAAAGAAGGAGAAAAATATGACCCGTAACCAGGAGAAAATGCAATCAGGAAAGTTCTGGGGAGCCAGGTGGGCTCAGTTGGTAGAGCCTGCAACTCTTGATCTCGGGGCTGCGAGTCCGAGCCCCACTTTGGGTGTAGAGATTACTTAAAAATAAAATCTTTAAAAAATGCCAATCAGTAGAGATAGACCCAGAAATGTCACAGGTGGTAGACTCAACAGATGAGGACATTTAGAATAACTATTATTAAAATACTCTCCATGTTTGAGATGGTAGAGGAAAGGAGAAACATAATGAGGGAAGTTTAAAAATGTAAGAAGGACTCTCAAATTCTAGAGGTGGAAAAGACAGTATCTGAAATGAGAAATGCTCTGGATGGGACTAACAGCAGGTTAGACGCTGCTGAAGTAAATTCAGTGACCTTAGAGTTTCAGCAATAGAAATGACCTAAAATAAAGTGCAGAGGGGGAAGACAACTGGGGGGTGGGAGGATGTAGCAGAGCCTCAGGGACCCGTGGGACAACATCAAGAGGTCTGACATATGTGTAGTTGAATTCCAGAAGGAGATGGTGGGAAAAGATATTTGAAGAAATATTGCTAAAAATTTTTCCAAATTTGATGAAAACCTTACACCTGCCAACCCCCAGAGTTTCATGAGCCCCAAGAGAAACCACACCTGGAAACATCATAGGCAAATGGCTAGAAACCAATTTGTGATGGAAGAACAATGCCTGGCACAAATATTCAATAAATATTTGCCGACTATTGAAATGGATGAAATTAACAAATATGTAGAATGTCAAATAAAAGCTAGGGAGAACAATTAAACAAGATAAGGGGAAAAGGAAGTGCCAGACCCAGGGGAAGGAAGTTTTCCATAGGGGGGGTCTGATAACGTGACATTTGAGCAGAGCCCGAAGGAGGCAAGGGGAACAAGAGGTGTGGGTGTCTGGGGAAAGAGATTTCCAGGCAGAAGAAGAGCATGTTCAAAGCCCTGAAAAGGGACCATGCCTGGTGGGTTCAAGGAAGAACAAGCCAGCCAGTGTAACAGGAGTGATCTGGGGTTAGGTCAGCACACGAGGTCAGTGAGGTTGGGTTTTGTGGGCAACGTAAAGACTTTGGCTTTTACACTGAGGAAGATGGGAATCTTGGAGCACCTTGAGGAGTGGCAGATCTGAAGAGGGCTTTAGAAGGTTCACTCTGGACCTCGAGGAGCAAGACTGGCAGGAGGGGGGGCTGTTGCAATAATCCAAGGGGAAAATGATGGTGACCCAAACTGGGGCAGCATCCATGCGGATGGTGAGAGATGGCTGGGGTCTGGATACGTATCTTTTGAAAGTAGAGACAGCAGGATTTGCCTAGGGCTTGGATGTGGGGCAGAGAGAAAAGACAGTAAAGGAAGACTTTAGTAGAGCTTTTGGCCTGGTGGTCAGAGGCACTGAGTTACCATTTATAGGAAGGGAAGACTTCATGATGAGCAGGTCTGGGGTGGGGTAAGGATCGGGGACAGCAAGCACAGAGCCATCTCCTGTCTCCTTGGTAGACCTTACTGATGGACCGCTCCACTCTTCCTCACCGACCTCAGACACAGCCTCGGAATGCTTCTCAACAGAGCGCACGCAGTAGGCCCTCAGTGGTTCACATCGGAGGGAACAGGTGTAGCCGTTGAGAGTTTGTGCTTGGGGGCCTGATTCCCTGCGTTCAGATCCTGGCTTCACCACGAAGCAGCTTGTGACCTTGAGTAAGTTACTTCATTACTCTGAGCCTCAGTTCCCTTATCGGTTAAATGTTCCTGACTTTCCTAGTTGCTTAATATACTGACACTTAGCTCACTGAGGTTTTGTGAAGATCAGATGAGCGAATGTACGGACAAGCCCACGCACAGCGCCCAGGACATAGCGAGGGCCCCGTGGACAGCGGCTGGCAGAAGCCGCCATGATTATCTGCCGGCTCATCAGTACTTTGCCTGAGGAGGGGCCCCAGGAAGGGGTGAGCGGGCGACAGAGGGTAGGCGCTTAGGTTTGATCTCTGCCCTGTGAGTCCTTAATGGGAGTGCTAGAGAACCCCACACGGGCCCAGATGAAAAGTCTCCCATTTTTGGACAGAGTGGGCAGTCGCTGAAATATAAGAAGTCCCTGTTGAAAAATGTCCCTGCTGCGAGCACTGCTGGGTGGATTAGCTGGCATTCCTTCTCCTCCATTGAGCGGAGTCGCAAGCTCATAAATATTTCAGAATTGGCTGTATTCAATCCCGCGCTTGTCCCGTTTGACGTCTGTTCTCTCAGCTTTCAGAAGGAGACAGGTGCAGAAGGATGAAAAGGAATTTCATTACGAAACATCCCCGACTCCCGACGTGCAAACACATGCTGAACCATACACACACCTACTGCCCACGGTCACGCACACCCCGTGTGCCCACGCACGTGTGCAGGCGCGGCCACGGGGCCCTCGACACTCCCGTGTCCACACGGGCACACCCGCACACAGCGCACCCGGCAGCCACACATAGAAGCACACGGGCAAGTGGTGCCTGCAGACGAGCGTGTGCCCAAACACGGATGGAGCACCCGGGGGTGCGCGCGCGAGCGTGTTTACAGTCCCCCTGTGTGGGTGTGCGTGCACAGAGGTGCACGTCCCAGTGATACAGCCGCTCAGGGGCACGTGCTCACACGCGCGTGCGTGACGTGTTGCTGAGAAAAGAAACATGCAGAAGTTGTATCGTTGTCAAACTGAATTGCCCACGATAGGGAAAAATCAGGCGATTTGGGTGAAAAGACGGATGGGAAGGGGCGTGCTGGGCTTTCCCGTTGAAAACTTCTATTTTCCCTGACATGGTATTGAGCACGCACGCCCCCCACACGCGAATGGAGCCCCGTGTGCACAGACCTACAGGTCCATGAGCGTGCCGGGCCCGAGGTGCACCTTGGCCCCCCTCTGCAGGACTGTGTCATGGACACCCCCCGGTAAGCGTGCCTTCGACGGGCCACACTCTTGTGCTCGCAGGCATATGCACTCATGTACGCACCAACACACACACACACACACACACACCCCTGTGCTGGGCATCTCAGGTTTTCCCTCCTCTCTGAGAATTTGCCCACTCTTGCTGCCCGCCCTCTGGGCGACTGGGAGACTCAGAGGCCTGGGGAAACAGAAAGGGTTTCCAAAAATGCATGACCAGGCATCTGGCCCTGATCTGGAGGGAGGAAGTCATGGCTCTGGATCCCATCTTAGTAGCGAGGACTGGAGGTAGAAGGGGGAGGGACAGTGGGGAGGCAGGATCCTGACCAGCAGCCCCGAGATTTCCCTGCCATCCACCCTCAGGGCTGGCCCCACTGGCCCAGGGGACCAGGCCCCAGCTTAGAGGTTCTGGGGATCCCATCACCGAAGACCCCAGGTCTTAGAAGAAGATTTAAGCCCAGGTGGGTGGTGCCCGCTTTGCCCCGATTCGTGCCTTTGCTCACTCACAGACGGAATAGCCAGTGGGCACCTCCTTGGTGTCAGGAGCCCCGAGGACTGTCATCTGCTCTGTGCTAGTGAGCAATCCCTAAGGGCCTGTTGCTCCGGGAGCACCCAGTCCCACCGAGACCCGGCTGGTGGGTGGGTTAGCTTCAGGCCTCTGTCAAGCAGAACCCAACCTTGTTTTTTTTTTCCAAGCAGAGCCCTTGCAAGCAGGCAGGGGCTGGGGAGGGGGCTTTCAAATAACCAATCAGTGGGCCTTATGGAAATGTATGCAAATTAAAGATGCAAATCAGCACTGAGTCTTTTTGCATCTGCAACCAGCCGACCTGCCCTAGGTGAGCACTTCCTTCCCTCTCACAGGAAGGATGGGGGTTCCTGTAGTGGTAGGAAGCAGGCCTCTGGCTGGAGTTAGTTCCGAGGTCCCTGCCTACTAGCCTGGGGGCCATCCCTCCCACTCCCCTCTGCCTCCCCACTGCCAGGCCCAGCTAGCTCCCCTGCTAGGGAGTGGGGTCCCCCGCTTCCTGCTCCAGCCTCAGCTGACCCTGTCCACACTCAGCCACACCCTGTCACGCTCATCCCCACACTCGCTTATGCAATACTTTGTGTTACCCATGTATGTGTTCACAGTCATCTTTGCCCCCTTTCACTTTGTCGTATGTACCTACACACATTCACGTCTTTGTATTTGCACATCCACACACACTTACCCCGTAGCACACTTGTTCACACACATGCACATCACTTGCATGTGTTAGCATACACCCACTTGCACGCCCGCACACACTTATCCTTGAACTCGTGGGAACTTTGAACTCGTGGGAACCTGTGGACCTGTGTCCCATCCAGGCCAAGAGTCCAGGGTCCTGGGAGAGGCAGCTGGGTGGGGCCATGGGGCGGGCTGGGTGCTCTGACCGAGCGACCTACCTACCGAGACTGACAACGGGAGGGCCCACTTCCTGGAGGCTGCCCAAGAGGCCAGCCGTCAGGGCCCAGCGTGGTGCCCCATGGGCTTCCCTGAATGGATGGGGACCCCCGCTAAAAAAACACCCCCAACAGCCTCTGGGACAGACAAGAGGGTGGGTGCTCCCTGGATAATGCCTCCCTCAGGAAGTAGTAATTGCGGGGTAGAGAATTAGATAATCAGCACCGCCAGGAAGTGGGGATGTGCCCGCCTTGCCTTTGTTCCTAGAATGAATACGTGGGGGATGGGAGAGAAGGAACCCAGCCAAGCTCGGGGAGGTGGGGGGGCGGGGAGCAGGGTGCCCTCCTCCCTCATCTGCCGCCTGGTGGGTGCCGCTGCTAGGCGTAAGGCGGGCACCGTCAGGGCCCAAACCCACCAGGGGGGGAGTCCTCCGGGAGCCAGCTGGGCCTTGGAGGGGCCTGAGAGCAGCCTCAGTGCACTTGCCTTCCCCTGGGCCTTGCCCTCCACACGGGAAGCGGCCAAGGGCCCAGGGAACAACGTGGACCTGAGTTCAAATCCTGGCTCCTTCACTTTGGGCTCTGTAAACTTGGGTGAGGCCCTGAACCCTTTAAGCCCCAGGACCCTTCCTGCTCGCGCGGCGCTCCCGGGTCACGGCGCACTGACGACAGAGCCCACGCTGGCCCTGTGGCCAGGCTGTGAGAGGGCCATGCGTGCACTCTCAGCGAGCCCTCCCCCAAACCCCCCCGAGGCCAGGAAATGGAGGCGTGGGGAGGCCATACGAATGGCTGGGGTGGCCCATGATCAAGGGGCAGAGCTCGGGTTTAAGCCAGGTCTCTGGGCCACCAGAGTCCTCTCTGCCACAGGCAGCCGCCCCGTGTCTGCCAGTGGCCCTCTCCTGGTCCGGGGAAGGGCCCCCCAGCCTTCTTGACATGCTTCCAAGGAGCTTGGCTTGTCCCCCAAGGAAATGAGGCGATCGCAGCCAATTGAGGAGTAGGCAGGCCATCTTCTCTAGCCTCTCCTTGATGCCCGTCTGCATCCCTGCCAGGCGCACTGCCATTTGCCTCTGTGCCCGCGGCAAGCATCCTCACACACCTGTGAGGACTTCCTCCTCCCCGGACCCTCCTGTGCATGCCAGGCCCCCCGCAGGGGTCCCTTCGAGAGACTCTTCCCACTTGATCTCTGAGGCCCCCGCTCCCAGGCCTTGGATGAAGGGAACCCCTCCAGCAATTGGTACTTTATACACAAGACGGCATCAGGCTCATTGCACAGATGCAATCACTGAGGCCGGGGATGGGCAGGGGTTTTTCCAAAGGCATTCTTGGGGCTGTGGTTTCCCCTTCTGTAACAGGAGAAGGTTGGACTCTCTCCCGTTCCTTCTCAGATGCTCCTGTCTCCACCCCGACAGGCACCTGGTGCCTCAAAGCCAAGCTCAGCGTGGCAAGGAAGGTTTTCCAAGCTGCAGGGGGAGCAGACTCACCCCAGGCCCCTGCAAAGATGGGCCACACGTGCACCAGCTATGGGGCTCTTGTTCCTTCCCCAACTTCCCCATCCTGTCCTCTGCCTGTCTGGTTCCAAAGCGCTGGAGTGCAAGTTCCCGTCTGGATGGTGTCTTGACTACACCCCGTCCTCACCTCTGACCTGGGACAGGAGAACTCAGCACCCAGCACCCAGGGCATGACTTACTATGCTCTCCTTCTCAAGCCTCAGTGTTCTCATCTGGAAAATGGGGGACGTGAGTCTACATTTCTGGAGCTCAGAGGCCATGGGGTGGATAAATAAATCGGCAAAGAAGTGTGACAAGGGCCAACATCAACACTGCTATTAGCGTGTTGTTTGTGAGCCCAGCCCTGTTCTAAGCACTTCACCTGCGTCCCCTCCTCCAGTTGCCCCCCTCCCCAATCCTATGAGGCGGGTACTCTTATCATCTACCTGCCAGGAATGCCTTTCCCTCAGAAATGCCTGGGTCACTCCAGACCTCTTTCTGGGATTGACCTCCTGTTTCAGTTTGTAACCCCTCACTGGGCTTCCTCTGCTTCCCTCCTAATCCTGAGAAGTATTTAATTTCTTTATCCTGATTGTTGTCTGTCTCTTACACTAGGACGTGAGCTCTGTGGGGCAGGGATTTGCATCTCTCCCCCCCCACCCCCACTGTTGTTTTTCTGGTGCCCAGGGCAGTGTCTGGCACATAGCAAGTGCTCAGTATATATTTAGAGAATAGACACCCATTTTACAGATGAAGAAACTGAGGCCCAGAGAGGTTCTGTGCACTGCTCCAATGGGTGCAGAGTACAGCCTCCTCAGGATTCCCCAGCACTATAAGAAGCCCACCAGTTCCACCAGTCAGCTCAGTCTGGCCTGGGACTTGTGCTCCCCCTCTGCCCTGCTCTAGGTGGCAGTGGTGGTGGGCAGACAGTGCCCCCCAGCCCCCAGCTCTGTCCCTCCCACCCTCCTTCAGGGACCTGAGGTTGGGAGGGGCCACTGAAGGGTGGGGAGAAGCCTGACCCTCCCCCCCACGCATCCTGGGCTGCCCCACCCCCGGCACCCCCCCAACCCCGGACTGGAAATCTGACACCCGGGGCCCATCTGCTGCCTTCCCGTCCTCCCGCCCCTGGAGGCCGCTGGGCCTGCGGCTGCGGAACCGTGATTGTTCAGGGCTGAATGGGCAGGCCTGGCGCCCACGCCAGGTGCACCATTGTGAGGGCCCCGACACCTGCCTGGCGGGACACAGGCTCTGCTTGCGGGGACCCTCGCCTGACTGAGAGGAGCCACCCACTCGCCACCAGGGGTAGAGCCGGGGACTAGGCTCTTGCTGCTTCTCCCAGGGTAGGGCACCCCAACCACACCCCGAGTCCCTGCCCTGCTCGGGTCTGTTTCCCCAGCCCCTCCAAACCCACCACCTCCCTGGTCCTCTCTTTGTCTCTGAACCCATGTCAGGGACACCACCGCTTGCTGGCCATAATGGGCAAGAGACACAAGGTCTCTGAGCCTCAGTTGCTCATCTGTAGAATGGGGATAATCATCGGACACACCCCATGGGAGCATTAGGAAGATCAAAGGCGATATAGTCCATGCCACACTGAATACCTAGTGGTGACACAGAAAAGCCATTATTATTATTAAGACCTGGTAGAGTGCAGACGGGAACCCAGGGGAGCCAGTCTCAGCCCCCAGCAGGCCCAGCCAAGGGAACCCCCAGCCCACCCCCCTGCCTGCCTCCCCTTGCCCGGCCTCCCGCCCGCTCTATGAAAATTTAATGCCGGGTAATGACAGTCTGGGCTAATGAAAGAGGCTTCTCTTCTGGCAAAAAGAGAAAAACAAACAAAAATCAACAACCTGCAAGGGGGCATTAACTTTTCATGAGATGCTCTCCCCACTGACACCCGCCACCCCCCTGCCCTGGCTCACCCGGGCAGCGCCAGGCCCCCTCCTTCCTTCCTTCCCGCTCCGAGCTGGGCTGGGCAGCCCACAGTGGGGGTTGGGTAAGCCCGAGGGGACCTGGCTCTCTTGGGGGGCATCTTCCGGGGCTCCTCCCCAGGGCATCTGCCAACTTTGGGGAGGGAGGGGAGCCCCTGGGGGCCTTTGGGATAGGGCTCCAGCCCACAGACTCTTCTCTGGGTGGTGGGCAGGCATGGGGGTGAACGGAACCCTGAGTGGGTGGGAGAGAAGAGGAAGGGCTCAGGGACCCCCCGACCGCCCCCCCATTCACCATTAGCCGCCCGTGCCGCACGGGGCCTCTGCAGCTTGGCTATCTGCTGTCAGGAGGCTGGAAGCGGTTAGAGAAAAGGGCACGGAGCGTCTCTCGCCGCCTTTCCCTCTCTTTGTGGTATCCTGGAGAGCCATTGGCTGCTGCCTGTGATATCCTGAGAGATGCGACAATTAATTTTCTTTTAATCAAGGTCGGATGAAGTAAATTGGCGCGGTTCTGCAGCCCTTCATTTTCTGTTTTTGCAGTGATGCAAAACAAATATGATCAAATTATGCTCCTTCTCACCTTATTGAATTAGGAAGCATGACTGATCAGAGGGAGTGGAAATGGTCTATACATGGAGCACCCCCTTGCTCTCTCCCTGCCCTGGCCTCAGTCTCCCTGGGTTCATGGGGACGTGAAGCAGGTTTGCCTCCTGCAGAGAGAGCCCGGGGCGTTGGAAGACAGCACCCCGCGTGGTCCGTGCTCAGCGAACTAGTGATTCAATGAGTCTACGAATGAATGAGTGAGTGAGTGAGTGAGTGAGTGACAGATGGGTTCAAACATCAGAGCCAAGTCAGGCTCAGAGCAGGACTCACTCACTAAAGACCAGAGTCACGTCTGCCGAGCTCTCTCTAGAACATCACCTCGTTTGCTCATCGCTATCTGAAACGATCTTGTTCATGTGTCTGTCGACACATGTATTGCCTGCCTCTCCTTCTCCGATTTGGGCTCCAAGAGCTCGAGGCCTTGTCTGTCTTGTGCACCACAAGTCCTGGCGTCTAGTAGGTGTTCACTAAATAGCAACTGAGTAGCCGAGTGAGTCTGATCCATCCCGATGACGTGGCTGGGCTCCTGGTTCAGCAAGGGCGACAGACATCGACAACCCTCAGGCCATGTCACTGGTGCCACACAGGGATCTGAACTCAGGGTCACCACCAGAGCGGTCCTAGTTCTGGGTGGCAGGGTGGAGAAGGTGACATTTGAGCTGGTTCTGAAAAGATAAGGAGGAGGTGGACCCCAGGAGAAGCAGGGGGAGAACATTCAGGCAGGGTGTATACGGAGGCTTGTGGTTGGTGATGACAGGGCTGGCCAGCCTGGGGGCTACCTCTAAGGGGACTTGTGTGGCTCTGGGGTCAGGGATGTGCCCTAGGGCACCCGGCTAACCTGGGCTCAAGTCCCAGCCCCTTTCTTGGCATTTTAGATTTTCTGTCGCCCTCTCTGCAGTGAGGATGATAGATGACAATCCTTCTGAGGGTCATCTGAGGAATGAATGAGTGACAGCTGTCAGCTGTTCTCCCAGAGTTGGCGCTTGGTGAATGTCGGCCACCATCACCACCATCATTTTTATTTCTATTAGGAAAGGCAGGCTGGGGCTAGACTGGGGAAGGCCTTGAATGCCGCAGCAAAGAGCAGGTAGGTATGTGGACTTCTCAGGCTGCTCGTGAACCCAGCCTAAGATGCTCAGAACAGAGCAGGGCAGGCAAGGTGGATCTCTGTAGGCAAATCCATTTTGCAGGTACCAGGAGAGCTGGCTGTTTGAGGGACTCTGCCAGCATCCTTCTCTAAAGCAAAGACTTTTATCTTAAAAGCGAATGATCCTCCCCATCCCTGGGCATTGGATCAGCAAGTTAAGAGTTACTTTTGCTTAGAGCAAGGTGGGCCTGATCTGTGATTCTCAGGAGTGTGCAGGAACCCTCCTGTTGTGGGCAAAGGCTCTTTGGGGGGCTGGGGATGGAGGGCATTGATGATATGGTTGCCACTCTCTGGGAACTTTGAGCCTAGCTGGGGACAAGACAGGCACATGCAGTGATAAATGCCATGAAGAAACAAACAAGGTGATGCGTGCGCGTGCACACACACACACACACACACACCTTGAAGAAAAAGAGAAAAAAGACTGGAGAAGTAACCCAGGCCCCCAGAGTCAGGGACACTGAGTCCAGGACATTGGGCCTGAGGTCCATAATGGCTCAGGGAGGCACAGTGGGGCAGGGAGGCTGCCTGGAGGAGGACGGAGAGCTTTAAGCGGGGATGCAATGGGACTGTGGAGGCAGGAATGAGCTGTTCTCAGTGGAAGGAGAGGTGTTTGGGGAGCTCAGGGATGAGGTGAGTCCCCAAGGGCACATGGATAAGTGGGATTGTCCATCTCTCACGCCCCGGCGGCAAGGTCTGCTGTGAAAACATCCATGAATCTGGTCCTCAGGAGCCTTAGGGAAGCACCCTCTGAGCGCCTGGGCCTGCAGGGCCGCTCCTCCTGAGCAGTCCATGGTTCTTGGGTTTTAGGAGTAAAAGGCTTAAGACTCAGACCAGAGCCATCTCCAGCCAGACTGGGCAGCCTGCTATCATGGGCAAGATCTGGGTTTCCTGGCTCTATCTTGCCCGATTGTGTAACCTTCGGCAAGTACTTGACCTCTCTGAGTTGGAATGGGATGAAGCTCACGGGACTTGCTATGTAGTCCAGCAAATTCCTTGATGTCTTTTGGTCTGCCCTGTCTCAGGGAAATCACTTAGCTAGTTTTGGGTCCTCAGCTTGGGCCGGGGTGTAAAGAGACGGGGGGATGCGTGAGCCATTGTGCAGATGGATGACTCTGGGCATCGCTCCATGGGCCTCCCCGGTGTGTGTGTGTTGTGCCCGTGGGACTGGGCCACACCTGTGGGACAAGTCTTTGGGTGGAGACCTTTCCTCACTAGCTGAGTCATCACCCCTGGGGTGCAGCTGGTGACCCAGATGGGGCAAGATCAGGACCTATCTTTATCTCTGTCATCTCCCCAATGACTTCCCTTCCCCTTCCTCTTCCTATTCTCATCCCCTCCTCCAGTCATTGAGTGGGCCAGGCCGACACTGTGACTACTCAGGCCCAGATTTCTCCTACGCCAGACATGTTCTCTGGTCCTCCTAGGCCTTCTGTCTCTAGGTTCGATGACAATAATAATAGCCGCCATTTATTGAGCACTTACCAATTATGCACTGCTTTGCATGCATTAAATCTAATCACTCTATATGCCAGGCGAGGTTGTTATGATTATTAGCCCATTTTACAAGTGATGGAAAGGAGGCTCAGAGAAGGTGAGCGGCTGGCCCAAGGTTGCAGAGCTAGGCATGGTTAGGCGGGGATCTCAGCTGAGTTGCTCTGACGCCAGAGCGTGCGGTTTTTCCATGATGCTTTGTGCAGCTGCTATGCATCATGCCCTGCTAGTTCTCTAGTGGTCCTCCCTCCTGTCCGAGTGCCCTGTCCCAGGTCCAAGCCCATCAGGGCTCAGTTCTCTCAGCAGCCAATCCGATCGTTTCCTCCAGTTAAATGGATGAACTTGCTCATTGTCAGAGGGGCCTTCTAGAGACGCTGCCTGAGTCCAAAGGGCCATGCAGGATAAGGGGCTGTGAAAACATCCATGAATCTGGTCCTCAGGAGCCTTGGGGAAGCACCCTCTGAGTGCCTGGGCCTGCAGGGCCAGTTTGCAGTCTGCTCTCGCAGCGAAGGAGGTCGGGGACCCCTGGGGTCACATCCCCCCACGGGGCCTAGGATGCAGGGGGAAGGTGATGAGAGGAGAGGGGCAGCTCCCAAGGTGGGGGGCGCCCAGCTGGTGAGCGGTGAGCCCTCCTTATCCGCCATCAGCGCCATGCTGCTTATCCAGGTTCGAGTTTCATGTCTCGTTTTCACTCTGGCCTTTGCTCACACCCAGAGGGGGTGGCAGGTGGGCCAGGGAGGACCGGGTATGGGGGAGAGTGGATTCCAAGGAGAAACCCCTCCCCCGCGGTCAGGAGTGATGCTCTGAGGACAAGAGAGAAGCATGGCCAGGAGCCCGGGCTCCAACACAAGGCCCCCACCTGCCTCTGGCCCACTCCTGGAGCTACTTCTTTTCTTGTTTTCCAGATGAAAGTAGCTTTGCCGAGCTCCCCCCGATTGTCAAGACCACGTATGTTTGTCGTATGAGGCTCAGGCAACACAGAAGAGAACTCCCCAAATCGTCCCTCCCATGGCTGACACAGGGGGAGTGGGGGGCTGTTTCTATGCCCCTGTGCCCACAGAGGTCTTTCTCCGCTAGGGGAAATAGGATGCTCTGCCTCACACAGTTTTCAGACCTGCCTTTTTCACTTCCGATGTATTCTGAACCTTTCTCCATGGCCTTTGAAAGCTACGGCCAATGACCAGACAAGAGTCCTCCCTTGCTGGGCGGTATTTAACCAATTCCTTCATGCTGCACGTGGAAATTGCTTTCGCTCTGGCCCTCCCGGCTGGGCATCTCAACCTCCACCTCCCCCTGTGCTCCTCCAGCTCCATCCACCGCGGAGGGTCTCAGCTCACAGGCATGAGCTGGTGCAGGCTGCAGGCAGGGTTTGATGCCATGGAAGGAACTTGGGTGTGAATGCAAGAGACCTGGGTTGAAGCGTCTCCCGGGCCATCTGTGAATCATCAGGACTTGAATAAGCTCTTTACCTTTATGAACCTCAATTTTCCCATCTGAAAAATGGGGGGAAATAATAAACTTTTTTAGGGCCAATGCGAGGAATTCGTGACCTTGTGGGTGTGAGCCGGTCCTGGGTACATGGTGGGGGCTCAGCACGGTGGAGATAAAGCCAAGGCAGAGGGGGCAGCTTTGTCTAAGGCAGAGGCAGGCTGAGCAGACATGTGGGGGGGGTTCCATTCTTTTTTTCTCACACCCACTCATCTTCTCACTTTCATTCTTCGCTTTAAAAAAACAACACACACATGCTCATCGAGGAGAAGTCAGAAAATACAGAAGGAGTCTAAGAAAGCAAATGTAATTCCCTGGTGATTTGACCCCTGTGAATTAACTACTGTGAACATTTTCTGGTCATGGATTTGAAAGGCAGAGCCAGGCCATTCCCAAGGGCCCTCCGCTACAGAACCAGGAGGTCAGGACGTGGTCGGCAGTAAGTAGGATTGAAGGTAGATTGGGGAGGGACTGTCCCAGCCGAGAGGGTCAGCGTCCCTGGCTCAGGTGATGGAGGAAAACAGAGAAGGACGGGGTGCCTCAGGACCAGATGCTGGCCGAGTCCCCGGGAAAAGCGCTGACACTCGAGGGTGGAAGAGAAGGGCCATGAAGTCGGGACAGGTGGCATTTTGAAGATGGTTCTTACAGAGGGGAGGAATGGGGAGGAGGGAAGGACCATTTGCAGCCAGAACCCTGCGTCTGCAAGGGGGCTGGTGGGATGAAAGATGGTGGTGGGCTCTGAAAATGTGTGTGTCAGCAGTGGGCAGACCCCGCCAACACTCAGAGCTGCCAGGCAGGGAGGCACTTTCAGGGCAAGTGGAGAAAGTGCCAAAGAGCCGGGTCGAGCGATAAATCTCTGGCCGGAACCTGTTCACACCCTGAGAACCCCGTCTCCTCCAGCCACCGCCGGGGGAGGGGGCCTGGGATCTGGGGGTGCCTCCGTCATTCTTCATCATCCCATAGCCATCCCTGTCTCCCCAGGAATGTCCTTCATCTGGCCCGCAGGGTTCATGTCACCCCATGGAGCGCGGGCTCTGTGCCACTGTACACTTCGGAGAATCATTAGCAGAAATCATTAGCTAGAATACAGCCTCCCCCATAAATCTCCCCTGCACCTGGATCGTTTGTCCGTGCCTAATTTCCATCTCCCGAACTTTATGATTTGTCCCTCGTTTGATGAGAGCTTCTCCCATCAATTGTGCCGTAAGTGCTTGCTGAGAAAGACCCCCTGCACTGACCCCATCTCAGACGGACGGGTTTGGGCTCCTTGCCCTGCATGCTGGGTGGAGGCCCCCTCCCCAGCCCCCTCCTTGGCTCGTCCCTCAAAGGGCAGCTTAAAGACGCTGTGCCCGCAGTCTCCCTTAGAGATGGGAGGCAGAGCTGGGCCCAGAGTGTGGCTGGAACAATGGAAAGGAGAGAGGTGGGAAGGGCTGGCCAGGTGTGGGGGGGAAGAGTCCTGGGGGAGGGGTCAAGAGGCTTGATCTTCATCTCTGCCTCAGCTCACGGTGTGACCCCAAGCATGTTGCTTTCCCTCTCTTAGCCTCAATTTCCTCGTCTGATGCACGAGGATAAATGCTGCCCATCTCTCATGGTTATGCTGAGAGTTGAGGTCATTCATTCATTCACTTGCTGATTCATTCACTCATCTGCGCACATTCAAAAACCTTTCAATACGTTCATCCAGTCTGTAAGCACCCGACGGACACCTTCCCTAAACCAGGCCGTTCTGCACACAGACAGAATCAGCAAAAGACTTGCAAGCTGGTGGAGCTAGAAGCAAGCTTGGGGGTTAAAAGCTGGAGCCTTGTGCCCGGAGATGTGGACTCTGAATCCTGGCTTTACCACTAACTTGCTCTATGACCTTAGGCAAGTCATTTGCCCTCGGAAGTCTCCATTCCCTCATCTGTAAAATGGGGCTGAAATTAGTGACTGGAGAGCACTTAATATAGAGCACACTCTCGACACACGACACCCGTTGCCATTGCCATTTTGTCACTGTGAGGACACAGAGAGACAGTGGGATTCCTAAGCCACAAAGGGAATTGGAAAATGTGAACGAGATGCTTAGAGAAATGTAAGGGGGGGAGAGGAGCATGGGTCCAAGGGCTTCTGCCCAGGGAGGGAACATTTATTTATATATTTTTTATTTTTTTAAAGATTTATTTATTTATTTTATTTATTTTGGAGAGAGAGCATGTACGCAGGAGCGAGGTGGGGGAGGGGCAAAAGGAGAGCGCGAGAGAGAATCCCAAGCAGACTCCCTGCTGAGTGCAGAGCCAGACTCAGGGCTTGATCTCAAGACTCTGAGATCGTGACCCTGAAATCATGACCCTGAGATCACGATGTGAGCCGAAAATCAAGAGTCAGACGCTTAACCGCCTGAGCCACTCAGGCACCCCAGGGAGAGAGCACTTAAAGCCTTGCCTCACTGCCCAAGTGAAGGGTTCAGAAATGTCTGATAAACCCCAGGGGAGGATAGGAGCGCAACTCAGATCTCCCCCCCGACACACACACACAAGGAACGGTGTTCCCAGGGTCTGTCCTCAGACACAGTACGCTCGCTCCCCTGGTTGGGGTGAGGATGTGGAGTCCAGGAAATGGGGAAATCTGGCCAGCGAGCCCTTCCCGAGGCAGATCTGGAAGGCTCCCTGGCCATGACGAATGTACCTCTGGGTTTTGGGACACAGCATTAAGCCCTGTCCACCCACGGGAAGAAGCTGGGAGAAGACAAGGCCTCTGGGAGTGGGGCAGGGCTGGGGAGGCACGGCCCGGGGAGGATGCTGTGACTTCCATCAGGACGGTGGCAGGGACGGGTAGAGTGGAGAGGAAGGTCAGGAGGGGACACACCGAGTTTCATTCTGGACTGGCTTCCGCCTGGAGGGCGGGGGAGGGGCGGGGCCAGGACCGTGATCACTGCGCGTGGTGTTTGCAGGGATGTCCTTAATTCCCACTGTGGGTGGCCAGGGAGCCTGGCCGTTGGGTGTATGCCTTGTGGCCTCAGGGGAGTTACTTAACCTCTCTGAGCCTCAGTTCCCTCCTTTAAAAGAAGGGATGATAACCTCACAGACCCCCTCGGGCGTGGGGAGAACGGACAGTAAGCCTCTGCACTCAAGAAATGACAGTGTCACCATCCCAGAAACTACCCTTGCTAGGACATACCTGCTTTATTACCTTCCAGCAAAATTACAAAGGACACGATTTTTAGGCCTGTTTCCAAGGTAGAAAAATTGAGACCTAAATCAGCTCCGAACGGACACAGTTTCAAGCAGCCGGCTGGTGGCGAGGCTGGGACTAGAACCCCTGCCTCCTGACTCCCATCTCTCAGTGCTGCCTGGCCACAGCCCTCAGTGTGTGAATTCCCAGGAGCTGCAAACAAAGAGCCCGGGTTCGGATTCATCAACATCCTCCCACGGGAGTGACTCACCTGGGAGAGCGAGAGAGCGAGAGAAGAGCGCACCTGTCCCGGCACATTCCCGCCCCCTGGCCTGGCAGCAACCGCTCCGCGGACCCGAGGGCCCTGGGAAGGGGTGGGGGGGGCGGTGTGGGGGGAGGAGGAAGTGGAGGAAGGGGTCCCACCTGGGCAGACCACAGGCTTGGGGCTGCTGTCTCCCCCAGCCTGAGGGTCCCCAGGGTAGCGCCCTCGGCCTGAGGGCAAGAGAGTGGACCTGGGCGGGGGGGGGGGGGGAGCAGGGCGTGGGGGCCCCGGGTGCCACAGGCTGGGAAGCAGCTTGCCGATTTTACAGGTCACATTATCTTTTATGGGCATCCTAAAAAGAATGTCAGACACTGGAGGGTTTTTTTCCCCTTTTCTCTCTCTCTTTCTGTCTCTGACTCGGATCACTGCAGGATTTTTATCGCAGGCCTGGTCAGAGGAGCTGGGCAGCCCCAGTGGTACCAGCCGAGTGCTGGGTCCCAGGAGAGCTGGGTATGCCTTCCTGGGGGGGAGGGGGTGGTCTTGTGGCTGGTGGGAGCAACATACTCCCGCCCCTTCGGATGGAAAGGCAGCAGTCCCCCGCTATAGCTAGGACATCAACTAGAGTTCCAAGTGCTCTCTTACCCGCTCCACGCCCACTGAGTCCACCGATGGGACTGGTTTGCTTCCAGCACCAGCTCTCTGCCCTGCTTATCCCCATGAAGCCCCTGACTCTCCTCATCCTTTCCCAGGTGACTTGATTTCCCCATTGGTGCCATCTTCAGCTGATCTTGCTCCCATCAAGAGCAAGCCCAAAAACAGAAACCGGTTTTTGGGTCCCAAAGTCCTGCCTGGGCAGCCTCGCCTCCTTCACCTTTAAAATGGGCTGTGCATTCCCCAAAGGCATTATGTCTGGGGCTTTGGCCCTTACCCTTAATCCCATTCTGGAGCGGACAGGGAGAGATCCAGAAGACAAGGGTGTAGGGGTGGAGGAAGGGTGCACTTAACGAGGAGAAGGATATTTGAAGGCTCCCTGAGTCTTGGCATTGGTTTTGGGTCCCAGGTCCACTGCATAACATCTCTGGGCCTCAGTTTCCCCATCTATAAAATGGGAGAGATGATAATAGTCCTTATTTCATGAGATCGGTGGAGGAAGTCACTGAGTTCACAGGGCCTGGCCCATAGTAAGTGCTCGATAAATGCTAATGATCATAATTAGTGTTATTATTAGTCAAGTCTGGGTCCATCTGGGCTGCTTTTCTCTGTGCCTGGGGACTCCAGGTAAAGGGGACGTGGCTGATGTGGCAGAGAGAGGCACCGAGGTGACGCAGCAGGAAGCACTCCGGGCCATGATACCAGCGTCGGCCAGGGGGACGGGGTGTGACAGCTTTTTCCTCTGAAACGGTTAAGAAAGAGGGGAGACTAGCCAAGAAAGCAAGTGCCGCCCAGGAAAATTAGGCAGTGGGCCTAATGAAAACCAGGCAGCGGGCCAAGTCAGAAATGTGACCTTCCTCCTGCCTCTCCTCTTTCTCCTCTCTGAGCCTGGGGTGGGGTGGGGCAGGGTCTTTGCCTTCAGCCGGGTCTCAGGCAGGAGGTACCACTAGGTCGGGGGTGAGGATGGGGAAGCGGGGGCAGGGTAGGGGGGAGAGAAGACCGAGGGGAGGGGTCTGGGAGGTGGCACGGGACCGGATGAGCTGGTCAACCGATTCTGGCCTTAGAGTCAGATAGGTTTTTCGGGCCTTCTGGACTCCTAGAGAAGCTCTAGTTCAAGCTCATCGTTTTATCCACAAGTCAAAGAGGACCCGGAGGGGTGAGATGGCTTGAATAGCAGGCAGGAGCAGAGCCCCAACTTGAACCTGGGCTCTCAGCTTCAACACCTTCCTGACCTCCCTGCTCTGGGCTCAGACAGAGGAATCCAGAGACCTTTGGACGCCTGGCTTTCTCAGGCCAGGACAGCTCTCCATCCCTGGGACATGAGGTTTCCAACCTTCTTGCCCTTTGGGGCCACGGAGAGCGCCCCTCGCCTGGGCATGCTGATGGTGAAGCCCCAGGGGTCTCCCTCAGGCTTGGCTTTCTCTTAAAATGTTGACAGAAGGTTGAGATGCTATCCCATAATGGATCTGTGCTGCTTAAATAAAAGATAATGCTTCTCCCCCACCCCCGTCCTTCCCCACCCCAGGCCAATTTAAAGAAGTGACATATCGGGATGATGTGCCGGGTTTATCCTGCCGATTCGTGTCCCCCAAGCATGGGGCAGTAGCTCCGCAGGGGGACAGTTCCCCTGGCTAGAGAAGCTCAGGGTTTACTGGTCCATTCAAAGACAGAGGATTCTGTCAGTTCTGTTCGCTGCTGTGTAATCATGGCCAGAACAGCGCTTGTCACACAGTAGGTGCTCCCTATATGTGGGAGTGACATTCCAGCTGCAGTTTGAAGGATAAGGAGGTGGGAGAGAAGGGACAAGCCTGGAGGCAGAGGGAACAGCACAGCTGGAGGACTTGAGGCAAACAGAGCCCAAATGAGTGAGTGTTGGAAGAGCTCAGACAAGGCAGATGTGGTTGTAGTGGGACACGGTGTCACCTTGGACAGGTTACTGGTCCTCTCTGAGCCTCAGTCCCCTGGTCTGTCAAATGAGAGAATAAAAGGATCCACGTCATGGGGAGTTGGGAGGACCCAGGCGTCGATGCACGGGGCCAGCCCGTGGCCAGTCCTGAATATGCAGGGGCACTACTATGACTATGACTAATAATTTGACTAATAATTAATAATAATAATAGTAATTATTGTTCTAACTACCACCAAGAAGCTCTGTTTTTCATTTTAGACCCTGCCCCCATGCCCCATCCCAAACCCAGGCCAAGCTACAGCCCAGGGGCGCCCCCTTCCTGTCCCCACTCCTCTTGAAGGTCGGGCCTTCCCAAGGTTATCTCTGTTTTTCTCTGGATTCTGTGAAGTCGCATAGGTCACACTCTGGGGCTGAAAAGTGTTGCTTTTTATAGCCTTCCCTGATGGCAAGGAATGCCTGTGGGGCCCGTCCTGGGAAGTCCTGTCCTGGGGCAGACATACCTCCAGGGGCTGGGGGCCCCACAGCCACACCAGGCTGACACCCCAGGAGTCTGGGGCCTTCCCAGGCCAGGCATCCCCCCATTGCCAGGTGTCAAAGGGACAGGGAGGCTGGCTGAGAAGGCGAAGTGCCCTGGACAGTGAGCCACGAGTCCCCAATTCCAACTGTGGTGTTGGGGCGAGCCACGATCTTCTGTGGGTTCAGTTCCCCTATCTGTAAAATGGGACTACTGGGCCTTGTCGGCCTCGGGTAGCAGCGGTGAAGGGTCAGGAAGCTTTGGAAATGAGTGGGGCAGAGGGTCAGTGGTCCCATGGCCAGAACCCTGGGACGGCGAGAGGGAGAGGGCCCAGGGAAAATGTGGGCAGCCCTGTGTCGGTGCGAGAGCCTCGGTCGGTCAGGTGCTAAAGGACTTGGCAGGAGGAGGGAGGAAGTGTTTTCGTGTCGCAGGCGCTCCGCCTCCTTTACCTCACTTAATCCTCCTCGGAGCCTCAGAGTAGGAGCAAGTCATCAATGTGGTTGACAGATGGGGACACCGCAGCTGGCAGAGCTGAAGGGGTTCACCCACAGTCACCCGGTGAAGAGGGTGGAGCTGGGATTCGCATTCAGATCTGTCCCTCCTTTGGGTCCTTTCAGCAGGCAGCCCCCCGCCCTCGTGATGGCTGGCAGCGGGGTGGGGGGCTGTGTCCCCATGTCAAGCCCTCACCTTGCAAAGTCCCTGTCCCCCCACCGCCCCGTTCCACCAGGCAGGTGCCGGCAGCTCCCTCGCCCTGTCTCTGCACCGTCTCTTCCCAGCGTCCCCAGGAAGGGGCTTGGCTCCGGGGTCCCGGCTGGCCCCGACCAGAGGGCCTGCTCAGCAGGACCAATGCTGCACTTTGCTCCTCCCCCACCCCTCCCCCGCCTCTGCCTCCCCCTCCCTCCTTTTAACCTAGTTCTTATCAGGAATGATAACATTCAGCAATAATAAACCCGACTCCACTTTCTAACAGCTGATTGCCCCACGCCCTGATTCAGCCACACGGCAGCCCGTGTCCCCGGCAGCCGCCGCATGGCGTCTGCAGCCACTTTCATCACCCCCACCCCCGGCTGGCTCCCTTCGGGCCTCTGGGGAGAGGAGGAAGCCTCCCATCTCTCCAAGTATCTCAGAGCTGCTCCCTTTTCTCTGGGAACCTATAGAACACACCCAAGACTCACCTGTGGTGTCCATCTGTCCATCCCCCTCTCCAAATAACAGCAAGCGACAGCTACTGTTAACTGAGCACCTATTTGGGGATAGGCTCTGTGGCAAGTGTTCCAAGCATTTTCTCAACAAATCTTAAATAACAGGTATTATTCTTAACCCCATTTTATTCAGAGATGAGCGAACTAAGGCTCAGAGAGGTCAAGCGGCTTGCCCAAGATCACATAGCTGGTTAGGGACAGAGTCAGGATTCCGAAGCAAGACTGCTAGATTCCAGGGTCCAGACTTCGGAGCACTCTGCCTCCTGCTTGTGTTCTGCCAGGTGGGGAGCCCCTGCCAAGCAGCATCCTAGCCTCACGTAACTTGGGTGGCTCTGCCCCTAGGGAGACAGCCCGAGGACCCTGCTCTTTCTCTCTCTGCCCTGAGGTCTGAGGTGGCAGGGCTGAGTGTGGGGGTTCCTGCTGCAGCCCGAGCCTGGGCCAGCTGCCAGGGCTGAGCTGGGGTGCTTGCACCCTGCGAGGACCTTTGTCCCTTTAATAGGTCCTTCTTGGTACAGGATGTCCCAGGGCAGAGGGTGCAGCCTGAGTGTCAGGCCTGGGCAAGCCCTGCCCAGGGCACTCCCCATGCTCTGGGGCTCGGGGGAGGGCACCCACATCTTTGACTGCAGGCACTGCTTTCCTTGCGCCCAAGAGCTGGGGCTCCCCGTCATCCCCAGCCAGAGCGGGGCTTAGGGGCTCCTAGGCACGGTGGTGGCCAGGTGGGCAGCCCAGATCTTTCCTAAATAAAGTTCACAGACAAGACCCTCACCCCCAAAGTTTGTACCGATGCCCCCGTTCTCCCCCACCTTGTATCAAACCACCTCGTTTTCAACCCCACAGCCCCTGCTCCCCCACCTCGACCCTCACCCCCACCATACCTGGAGAGTGCCCGTCCTCCTCCCTGTGCAGTCTTCAAGGCCCTGCTCCTAGAGCCTCCCCCAGAAAGGCCTCTCTGGCTCCTGCAGCCCACAACAGTCTCCTTCCCCCCTCCCCCAGAGCCTGCAAAGCTTTGATGGAGACCTCTGTGCTTTGTGTAGTCCTCTTCAGCAGTGCTGACCGAGCCCCTCCCGCGGGCCAGTCCTGGTGCCGCGCTCTCTAGGGTGGGAGGAGAGAAAACAGTAGTAACCACAGCCCAGCCTTGTAGGGGAGGGAGATCACCTCAGACATTCCCACAGCACTCTTCTAAATAGCACGAGCACCACCCCCTGTGCCCCCCAGGTCCCCAGGTCTCTAGTCCCCAGGGGTGCAGCCGCCCCAGGTTCAGCTGGTATCAGCTCGTAGTAGGTCCTCAAAAAGTACTTGCTGGATGAGGAATGAAGTGAATGAATGAATGAGCCAGTACCTGTGGGTTGGCTTCATTTCCTCTCCTGGATTCTAAGCTTCTTGAGGGCAGGGACCAGGTGGTCTTACGCTCAGGAAAAGCAGGTGTCTCCGGGACCTTAGAGGAGGGACACGTAACTGAGGCTAAAGCAGGTAGCCAGTGCTGTCTCATTGCAGAGCTGACAATGGAAGGGTAGGGGCAGGGAGCAGGGGGGAGAAGGGTAGGGGCAGGGAGCGGCGGGGGAGACCATTCCTGGGAACGCCATGCCATGAGCCAGGGCCAGGACCAAGATCACATGGCACTTTTGAGGGAGAGCAGAAGGTCAGTGTTGGAATGGGGAAGCCACGGAGGAGAGAGGAGAGGGCAGGCCAGACCCCACTAGGTGGGACCTGATGAGTCCTGTGAAGGAGGCTGGACCGGATCATCCTACAGGCCCTGGGGAGCCTCTGATGGGCTCTGGGCACTGTTGCACGGACAGCGGGTAAGCAGGACCAGCCGGGGGCCAGTGTCCTGTTGGGCGGCTCTGGGATCCTAGAGGAGCCTGAGGGCAGCTGGATTTACTGCTCTTCCTTCCTCAGCACTAGGAATCTTAGCCTCTGGGGACACTCGGGGCTCATTCAGTCTTGTCTTCAACTTCCAGGTGGGAGCACCAAGGCCCAGAACTAGGGCCAGCCTTGCTCAAGTTTGAGAAGGAGCTGGGGCCAGAACCTGGGTCCCGGATCTCAGGCCAGGGTCCCCCCCACCCCCACCACCACCACCACGGAGCAGGGAAGGGGGGTAGGCACCTGTGAGAGCAGGGGTCCGTCAGGACGCATGTGCTCAGGCCACAGGCAAGATAGTCTTGAGTGGTCCTGGCAAGACCAGGGCATTTAGAATAGTCCAGAACTGGGTGCTGAGGATAAAAAAAAAAATCCCTCCAAGAAACAGGGGAGGGGGAGCACATAGAGGACCGGGTTTGAGTGTGATGCGGGATCCCAAGCGCACTGAGCCCCCAGCCCTGGGGGGACCCCTGGCAGCCTTGCTGCTTTTAAGGAGGCAGCCTGAGTCATAACGTAATAATGTTATTACTCCAGCCACAGTGGTAACAACAGGGCCACCCTCTGTCACGCACCTCCTATGTGCCCAGCACCATCTTGTTGAGCTCTCGTGATCACCCGTAAGGAGGTTGGGTCATTGCCCTGTCTTCCAGGGGAGGAAACAGAGGCACAGACCAGTGACATAATTTATGTGACAGCTGAGAGCGAGTCAGGATTGGACCTCGAGGGGCCTGACCCCAGAGCCGTCTCTTAGCACCATGGCGCAGACCCGGGTTATGCCAAGTTGAGAGGCAGGCAGGCCTGAGCCCAAGCCCCGCCACTAAGTGACCATTGCCATTTGTCCCGCTTGCTGAGCCTCGGTTTTCTTCCCTCTGTTCCCAGCACGCGGGGATGAGGATGAGCTGACTTCCAGGAGCTGCTCTGAAGACACCGGAGGGGCTGTATTCCAAGCGTCCGGAGCAGGAGGGGGCTCCGGCAGCCAGCCTGGCCCTGCCCGGCCTCCGTCGGTTGCCCGCACCCGGCCCCGGGCACATTCAGTCTCTGCCCCACGCCCATTTGCATGGCAAGCTGCCAGCCTTGGCTGCTGAGCCGGGCCCGCCTCCCGGTCTCCCTCCTGTGCAGGGCGAGGGGGAGAGGGCTGGGCCGTGGGGCGTCCCAGCTGGGCGCTGGGCGGGGGGGCTCCGGCCTCTCCTGGCTGGGGCTGGGGGAGAGTGGGCGCTGGGCACAGAGGGCAGCCATGCTCTCTGAGGGCCCGAGAGTTCTGGAGAAAGGGCGAAGCCCCCCCACCCTCCCCCGCCACTGTCACTCCCCCAGGCTGCTTCCTCAGCCCTCCATAAAGGTGTTTCATGAGCAAACACGGGTATAAAGAGGAGGCCCGCTTCTGGGAAGACTGCCTCCCCTGAAATGCCACGTAAGCCATTCCCTCACCCACCTCCCCTGACCGGCTTTGGTTTAGACGTTGGATCTGCTGAGCGCTCCGAGCCTCAGCCTCCTCCTCTGTAAAATGGGATGAGACTTCCTTCCTTCATGGTTGGGAGGCTTCAATAAAAGCACCTGGAGGGATGGCCACTTCAGCTTAACCAGATACTCCCCTGCCTCAGCTGCCAGGCTGAGGTTCCTCCTTTTGAGCACCCGGGGAGCCTGAGGACCTGTTCTCTCGCTCCTGGGGTCCAGGTGGGGAACAGAGCCAGGGCGGGCCGGCTCCTGCCTCTGCCTGTCCTCGGGGTGGCAGCGCCGAGACGCGGTCTCCCCTCCCCAGGGCGCAGAGGAATTTGGACAGCAAAGAAAAAACAACAAGCCCCAGCCCAGTGTTTTTTATTTTTGTCCTGAACAATGCCGTTTCTGGGCTGGTTGCTGAGCAAATATTGCAGGAGGCGGGCCCCCTAGCTGACGCAGGCTGGGGTATTATCGGAGTTACAGCCCCGGTCCCGGGGCCCTGTCGCCCACAGATTCTTCCCCGGGGACTCCGGGTCCCCCTGTTCGCCCCTCCCAAGTCCAGCCACCTCTGGGGAGGGGCCCTCAGGGACTGGGTTTCGAGGGAGTCCTGACTTGAGAGAAGTTGTTACGGAGAGCAGGACTGCCCCCCAACACCAGACCTCCCCCATTCCATCCTCTCTAGGGCAATAGGGAGTTTGACCGACTGCCCCAGTTTGCTCCAGACTGTGGGGTTTCTTGTGATGGGAATTTCAGTGCTAGAACTGAGACAGTCTTGAGCAAACCAGAATGATTGGTCACTCTACAGGGCTCCAAGAGTTGAGAGTCAACAGAGAAGATTCCTTGGAGATGATGATGATGCTAACGGACATGGGTTACTACCAGCGCCAGCACCACCATTTACTGAGTGATTGCAACCATGAGGCCCATTTTACAGCTGAGAAAACGGAGGCTCAGAAATTGACCTGTGGGAGGTCATGTGGCTGGGAAGTGGCGGTACAGTGAGGTAAACCCAGGGGGTTTCCAAAGCCCTAGCTTTCAGTTACTCTCGGACCCATCTGGGAGATAGACCTTGGCCAACTACAGATGGTAAGACCAAGGTCGAGAGAGGTAGGAAGAGCCCAATCCTTAGCTGGTGCTCCCTCGGTGTGGCTGGCTTTACAGTGCCCTTGCCTATCAGTACTGGGGGGCCCAGATGCCTGGTGGGTGGCCCCACCCCTAAAAAACACATATCAGCTGGTTTGGGGCAAAAAGATGCTTCTGGCTTATCTAAAAGGCCCCAGAAATTGCCCCAGATATGGGGGGTCAGTGTGGCCCCTGGAATCTTGCTTTCCTTTGAGAACCTGTTGTGAAGTGAGACTAGTCACATTCAGGACTCCGACCATGACGGGGTCCCAGAATTCCAGCTCCCACGGTGTTCTGAAGACCGGAAGGCAGCGGTCAGAGCTGACCTGGACCCCTTTCTCTGCAGAGATTGGGCCTGGGGCTGCCCGTGTGGCCCCCTCCTCTGTGTCCCCTGTGCTTGGCCGGTGTCTTGGCCTCCGTGGCAGGGAGGGCCCTGGTGCTCGCTCTGGGGGTCTGTCTGAGGTTTCCTCCAGCGGCTGGTGGCAGCGGGTACAGCTCACTAATTAATTAGCGCTTAAGTACTTAGCATCCTCCTGCATCGTGTCAAACGAGGATTTGAGTCTTAATTCCCTGTGTAGGTAACGGTGGGAATGTGCCTGGGAGAGCGGTCAGGACTTAGAGGAAACGCTTCCCCTCGCTTGGATGCCAACTGGGAACACGGGAGCTGCAGAGGCGGCGAGAAACCCAGGGGGCAGAGCTCCTGGACCCCCAAACCCTCATCCAGCCCCACACCCACTCACCCACCACGGCTGAGAACAGTAACAACGCGGGCTCCACAGCCAGATGGTCTCGCTCTGACTCCCAGCCCCACTGCCTGCTACCCGTGCGCCCCGAGGGAGTCACTTAATCTCCTTGGGTCTTGTTTTGTGTTGTACGGAGGTGATGATCGTCGTACCTACCCGTAGGATTGCTGCAGAGATTAAACAAGCTAACTCGGAGAAATTCTGCAGACCGTGGCCGGCCTGTGGTCGGCCCCCTACTGAAAGGAGCTCTTCTCTTTCATTTATCCACTCTCTTGGTCGTGTTTTTTATTTCTCCCACAGACGTTCATCAGGTGTCTACTAGGTACTGCCCAGCACAGGCCTGGGTGCTGGGGGCAGGGTTGAGCAAATCTTTCTACCTCGCTAAGCTTTAGTCTGACCATCGGTAGAATGGGGATGATGACGGACTATCTCAAAGGGGCAGAGGGAGGCTTCAGTGAGATGCTGTAAGTCAAAACCCTCAGCTCAAGGCCTGCCACCGGCTGAGCCCCACATTGCTGAGTATTGGTGAGAGGAAGGGGAGCAGGGGCCCCAGGAGAACTGGGGGGAGGGGGCTGCAGGCCAGGCAAGTGGCCCTACTCCATTACTCACAGCCCAGCTTTGCTCACAGGACCCACCTGGGAAGGAGGCTCCATCCGTTGGCTGCTGTGGTCAGGGCTGCTGGGGCTGCTTGGGAGGGCTCCCCCACTCGGTGCCAGGACTTAGGGACGTGGCTAAGCGTCTCAGGGGAGACAGAGGGCAGGTATAGCCACGTCCAGTCCTTCTTTTCCAAACACTTTGGCATGTTCGTTCTCCCTTGGCATCACCTGGAAATGCTGGGCCCCGGGGATGGTTTTCACTGCCTGTTGTCACAGAAGGGGCATTGGTGGGGTCTCTAGCATAACCCCCCTGCAATGGTGAGTCTTGGGGGGGGGATGCATCTCAGCCCCGTAGAATGCTAGTTGACCATCCAAAGGTGCCAGAGAAGGTCCCAAGGCTACGTCTGTGTAAGTGAAAGGTATTATGAAGGGGTGGAGGTTGGGGGGTGGGTTGCAAGGCAGAGTAGGGGAGTGGTAGAAGGAGGTGCTAGAAATTGAGTCTGAGGTTCTCCGGCGGACCACATGGCTCTGCTCCGTGACCTGAAGAAAGCCGCACAACCTCTCTGAGTTTTGATTTTCGTAGGTGAAAGTCCTGCAGGAGACAGCGGAGCGCTCTGTAAATTGATAGCATGTCATAAAACTTCAGGGATTGTGTTATTTAGGAACCAAAATTGGCTGATGGTCCTACAGAAAGCTTTATCCGCTACAGGAATCTTTACGGAGACTCAAATTCAGCTGCAGCCAGGGTGTAGTGCTCCTAACACGGAGTCCTACCCTTCATAAAAATCCCTGCCGTATTTGCAGGGCCTACCACCTGCCAGGCACTGTGCTAAGCACTGGGCATTTCTTCCATCTCAACTCCTCACCACGGACCAGCTCACTGGCGAGATGGGGGCTCTTCGCCCCTCTTACAGATGAGGAATCCCAGGAGCAGTGTGGTTAAGTCTCTTGCCTGAGTTCTTCCAGCTGCTAAGGGGTTGAGCCAAGATTCAAACCCAGTTCGGCTGCCCCGAGCACTCAGTGAATGTTTACTGAGTGAATAAGTGAACAGATGAATGGGAGGGTCAGGGAAGTTGTTGTTTAGAGGGTAGTAAAGGGGCTCTTCGTTTTCAGTGAAGCTACAAAGGCAGGGGGAGTGAGGAAAAGAGTCCCCCATGGCTTATGTCGGTCTCAAGCTATTACCTGTTATTGCACAGAGCTCCAGAAGTTTGAGATGAAAAGGAAAAAAAAAAAAAAAATCCCAGCCCAGAAGGAAGAGTGCAGTGTTCCATGGCCAGTTTGAGTATTCACTGTGTCTTTGGAGCATCTGCTACCTTCCAGGCACTGGGGTAGGGATTTGGGATGCAACCCTGGACGGACCAGACATCGTCCTGCCCTCAAGGTGCTTCTGGCACGTGGCAATGGAGGGGCGTCGCGCAGGAAGTCCTCGTGGAAGGGAGCACGTTGGAAGAATGAGAGTCGTGATACAGCCTACAATCTGCTCCTTGACCAAAAGGATAGCTCACATCCACTGCGGGGTGCTGAGCCCCTCACGTGCTTTATCGCCCTCGGCCCTCCAAATGACTCCACTTGACAGTTGAAAAATGGAGGCGTAGAGAGGTCACCTTGCCCGAGGTCAAACTGCTAGTAAGGGGCAGACCTGGGATTTGGACCCCGGAGTGCGTGACCACAGAGACGCAGCGGTCAGCGTGCGCTCTGGGGAGTCCATTGCTTGGGTTGGCAAAGCTCCCTGCACACAGCGCGGAAGCACAGGAAAAGTGAGGGGAGGGCACAGGCAAGTCCCCAGGCTGGTAGCTGGTGTCCTATCTGCAAGGTTGCCTTAGCAAGTGCGGCCCCAGCCTCAAGGCAACGGGAAGGAAGGGGAGCTGCGGGAACAGAAGGGCTGGGAAGCTCACCAGGCTCCGAGGTCACGAGAAGCTTGGACAACCTCTCTGAAGGTTCCTGGCAATGTCCCTGTGGGGAGCCAGTTCATGGATTTTAAGAAAAAAAAAATCATTAAAGAAGTTAGGACGACGGAGAGGCCATAAACGTAAAATATCGTATCCCAAGAAGCCGCAAGCAGAGTTCATCTTGACAAGGCAGAACACAGTCCAAGAAATAAATCATTTTGTTTTCCCCAGATGGCTCCCCCTGAATCTTCCTAGGATGTCTGCACCAAATCTCAATTTGCCCACCTACCTGGGACCCATGAAGACCGTGGCTACACCTGGCCGACGGAGGGACAAAGCATTGGCGGAATGAGAGAGAGCTGGACCCCCCCTGTGGTTCGGGCGCCCAAGAGAGCCAATCCTCCAGATACCTCCCCGGCCCCCAACCTTGGTTGTCAGCAACCATAACCATAATGCCAAAGGCACTTCACTTCTGGACATTCCAAGGGGTGTCTTGTTCTCTCCTCCCTTTGCCCCGGGGCTCCCCACAGCCAAGAAGGTGCCACCAGCCAAACACACTCTTTCATTCTGCTCCCACCTTCCTTGGGCGAGCCATAGAGAGAATCAGGAGTGAGCCGACTTAAAGGTGTTGAGGACCCCCCGGGGCCCTGCCAGCTCAGATCATACGAAAGTCGGTTGCAGCCCGGGCCTGGACCTGGCCCACTGAGACAGAGGGCCTGAGGCCGGAGGGAGGATTTCCAAGGTCCCACCCTAGCCCCCAGCCCCCACATCCAGGGTGACTTCCAACAAACCACCTGACCCCCCCCCCTTCCCAGCTGGGAGACAGGGAGGGTGACATTGAGCGCTGGCTCTGGGGCGTCCTAAGGGTTAACTAATTAATGGTTGGAAAGTGCTTTGAAAAAATAAAGTGCTGGATAATGGGAAGGGCAATTATGTTGGGAGAAACTCCTAATTTGGCTGGAATTGATGTTAATGATAAAGTATCTGAAACATGTAGCAAGCAGGCGTGATTGTATTTTATATGACAGAGAGAGACACTCACACGCAGGGGACATGGAGAGCAGTTAATTTGGTTAAATAAAGTGAAAGATAAAAGGAACGCGGACGCCACAGAACTCGCTGTTTATCTGGACTTGGTGTAACACTTTGGAATTGGATCGGGCCCTTTGGCTCTTATTTATTTGTTTGTGATTGACATAAATGGGGAAGTGCCGGGTTTATGGCTCAAAAAGAGGCCACGGAAAGCAGGCTCTGATCAGGAGGCCTCCGAACAGGTGCCGGCTGAGTTCCCAGGAAGGAGCCAAGGTCTCTGACAGAGAGTCAAGGTGGGTGAGGATGTCCCCACTGCACCCCATCCTGGAAGCAGAAGCCTCGCCCACCAGAGCTGGGGGTACTGAGACGACCACCAGCGCAGCTCTCTTCCCTTCCAGAGGGAGAAACTGAGCCCCCAAAAGAAGGGTAAAGAATATTAATCACTCTGGGAACCAACATTTAGGAGCACTTCGGTCTGCCAGGGTATCATTTTCACCCCCCGCTTACAGAGGATGAAATGGGGAAGCTCAAATGTGCTCAAGGTCACACAGCCAGGAAGTGGTGGGGCAGGGAGTGGGGCTCAGGCAGCCTGACTCTGGGAGTAAAACCCCACGATCGTGACTTTTGGACTATCAATATCAAGCGCTCTTGATATTCACAGCTCTGCTCTCCCTGACTGGTTCTGCTTACGCAGGGAACCAGGACAAGGAAATGGGGGAAACTCTTACACCTGTCCAGTGAGGACTGAGCGCCGGGGCCTCCTGGACTGACTGGGACCCTCTGGGGAGGGTCTGAGCCATAGTTTTGTGCCTGAGAGGACAGCATGACGTTGCCCCAGGGAAGAGCAGGAGCCTTGGTTTCTGGAAGGTCTATGAGGTCCCCGCAGGTCCAGATTAGTATTCAGTATTTATAATATTTCCATAATGGTAAAACAAAAGAAAACAAGCAGAGAGAATGCATTTTTAATCACCAATCATTTCTCTTTGTTTGTTGTGAATGAACAGCGAGGTGAAATAGTATTTCATAATCACCCCATTCGAATTTTCCTCCCCTCAAAGCACTGAGAAATCTCTAAATAAAATAAATAAACAGCCAAGACCTTAAAATAAATTCCAGAGGGCAGAGTGCTCCGTGTGGGTTATCACAGCTGTGAGGGGCAGGGGCTGGGAGGTGGGGAAGGAAGGACAAAGGGACAGGGGCCTTGTCAGTTACCTGGGATCAGACACCCGGCTCTAGGTGACCCACAGGCGGGGTCAGAACAGCACAGTGATGGTTTGAAGACCCAGAGAGCGAGGTGGATCTGGAGCATACTCTCTACCCTTTGTTTCCTCTTTTTTATTCTTCCAGAATTTTCTGTTCCTCATGCTCTCACTGTAAACCAAGGGAACTCCTGTCCCTTGCCTCCTTGGAGTTTTACAATGTCCCTCTCAAAAGGCTACCCATGCAAGGGATTGTCTCTGTATAGTGTCTGCCTGTCCTCTGAGCTAGTCCAACCCTCTGAGTGGATAGAGGAGGAAACCATAGCAAAGAGAGAATGCAAGGACATATCCAAGACACGCCAGCAAGCTAGTGACAGAGCTGGACATGGAACTCTGGGGGCCTGACTCCTCATCAGGCCACCCGTTGTGTACTTGCACTTTTCTCTAGGTGTCTTCGAGAAACCTCCTATGACAGTGACTTTTCTTCACAGCCTGTTCCTGGTATTTGGTTTTGTGCATCTCAGCACCCCCAGAAACTCAGGTTCTAGCAAGGTTCCTGGTACATAGGGGCACTCACCAGATATTTGTAAGATATATGGATCAGTGAATGGATGGATGGATGATGGATGGATGGATGGATGGATGGATGGATGGGTAGATGGATGGATAGATGATGGATGGATGGATAGATGGATGGATGGATGGATGGGTGGAGGGATGGGTGGATGGATGGGTGGATGGATGGATGATGGATGGATGGATGGATGATGGATGGATGGATAGGTGGATGGGTGGATGGATGGATGATGGATGGATGGATGGGTGGATGGGTGGATGGATGGATGATGGATGGATGGATGATGGATGGGTGGATGGATGGGTGGATTATGGATGGACGGATGGATGATGGGTGGATGGATGGGTGGATGGATGGATGGTTGGATGGATGGGTGGATGATGGATGGATGGATGATGGGTGGATGGATGGATGATGGGTGGATGGATGGGTGATGGACGGATGAATGGATGGGTGGATGGATGGATAGATGGATGGGTGGATGGATGGGTGGATGATGGATGGATGGATGGATGATGGGTGGATGGAGGGATGGGTGGATGGATGGATGGGTGGGTGGATGGATGATGGATGGATGGATGGATGGGTGGATGGATGGATGATGGATGGATGGATGGATTGATGATGGATGGATGGATGGATGGATGGATGGATAGATGATGGATGGATAAATAGAAGCTAAAGCTGATTTGGTCCCCTCACTGGTCATTAGCTTACTACCAGATAGATAAGCCAATCACAGTGTAGTTTACTTAACATCTGGGGTCTCCAACAATCTCCTGAAGGACCCCAGAAAAAAAATCACCTTCTAGCAAGTCAGACCCCTTCCAGGTAGAAATTTGAGGCAGAGCTCTGGGGCCAAGACGGCCCTCTGTTCAAGTGAGTCATGTGGTAAAGAGCGCTGGTCTGGGGTGGGAGGACTGGAGCTCTGTTCCCACTCTGCCACTGACTTGCTGCACGGTCCTAGGTGATACATGGCTTCCTCTCTCTGGGCCTCAAGAGTCTCCTCTGAAATGTTCTCTATTAAGTGTTCTGGGCTCCGAGTCTGGTCCCTTCGACGCAGACAACTCAGCCAGAACTCAGAAGAACTCTATCTCTGGAGCTCCTATTTTATAGTCTGGGCAGCCCCTCTCCGTCTGTCCCAACATCCCCCAAAAGTTTAGGAGCACCCCTTAGCCCTCTCCAGCCTTTTTCCTGGCTGGGCAGTTGGAATGGGGATAGATCAAAGCATCAGGATATTCTCAAAGCCGGGCTGTTCTGGCCATAGCCAAAGCCCACACTCTCTCTGAATCCTATTGAAAAAATAATAAAAAGGTAATTACTTTGTCATTACTGAACACTGGTTTGTCTTTTTTTTTTCTTAAGCCATGACCATAAATAACCAGCCCATTACCCTTCAGAGTGGACACACATATCCATACAGGACCTGCCTCCTTCTAGATGTTGGTTCTCCCCCCCATGCCCTGGTATATACCACACATCCACACACACGTGTACATCAAACACAGGGGTGCTGCTTGTTCACCTGACATTTTCTAAGCATTTTGCTAGATTCTGGGAATACTAAAAACAACAGTTATTATGTATGAACCCAGGCTAAGTGCTTTGCATGAATTATCTCCATTAGTTCTTCCGACAGTGCTGTGTGAAACAAATACTGATTTTGTTGCCATTTTACAGATGGGTACTGTAAGCTGAGGGAGGTCAGGAACCTGCCTAAGGTCATACAGCTAGTATGTAGTAAGCTAATAAGTAGCAGAGCCAGGATTTGTACCCACGTTACCCGATTCAGAAATCCACGCTCCAATATACCCATTATTTAAACATAGATTTAAAAATCACACACACACATAGTCGGCTGCAAGAAGATAATTATAATACAGTGTGATAAGTAATGGGACAGAGGAAACAAGGGGGCGGTGGGAGCCCAAATAGCGGCATCCAAGCCCATGTGGGGCAGGGGGACATCAGGGAAGCCTCCCTGGAAGAGGTGATGTCGACTTTGTCTTAATGGACGACTGGGAGCAGGACAAGTAAAGAAAGGTAAGAAAGGCCTTCAGGGCAGGAGGAACAGCTTGGACAAAGGCCTGGCGGGTCTCTAAGCAGCTCTGTGTGGCTGGAGCAGAGGGTGTGCAAGCGTGCAATGGAGAGAATGTTGAGAGGTGAGGCTGGAGGGGCAGGCGGGCAGGCCGTCGCTCCCATCCCGGCCAGGCTGGCCCAGCGGGGCAGCCCTCCCCCACCCACATTCAGCTCTCTGGCACTCCTGTCCATGACATGAAGGCACCTCATCAGCAAAACAGCTCTTTCCTGCCTCCCCGGCCAGCCCCGCCCTCTGTGAGACACCGTGCCATGGGCGGCGGCTGGCACCTGCACAGGTGCCAGGCGGGAGGAAGCATGGCTACTTCCGGAGTCTCAGAGCAGGTTCCTGTGGCCGTGGCCCGGCCACGCCAACCTCAGGCAGGACTGCATCCCGGGGCCGAGGCAGCACCACCACGGCCAGGCCATTCTGCTCCTGCCCCCAGAGGTCCGCGCTGATTTCAGATCCGGGCGAGGCGGGGAGGAAGGGGCAGGGGCGACAGGAGTGCACGTGGTCTGTGGCAGGAACGTGGTCCGTGGTGGCCGTGGGGGCATGGGTTTTGCTCTGAGCCCAGGTGGTCCCTTCCGCTTCTCCATCACTGGGTTTCCCTGGCTCACCAGGGCCCCAGTGCCAGGCCTGCCCCTCCCTGGCAGGCATGGGAGGGGTCAAGTGTTGCCCGTGGATCTTTGGGTAAGAGGTGATGTCAGCAGTCAGCCCTGCCCTTCACCTGGCTGTACTTCTCTGCATTCAGGTGCCTGCTGACAGCGTGAGCACGATCTTGCGGTGTGCAAACAGCACATGGCCGTACCTCCGTGACCAAACCCTCCTTTAAAGGGATATGGAGTGCACACGTGTGGATATACCCTCAGACACACACTCTCCTGTTGCAGATAAAATCAGACACACACCTCCCTACTAGGCATGAAAGTCACTCCTGTCCACACACATCCTCCAATCGCCCAGGCCGACCGCTGGGGTGGGCCCCAAAAGAGGTATGGGGGGTTCATTTAAATTCATTCTTCTAGTTTTTTTAATCCAATTCATGCCCAAATACATGACTCTCTGATCTTGGGTGTTTTTTTTTTAATTTTATGAATTATATTTATATTTGTATTTCTCTGTGTTTCCTGAACTGTTAGCATGAAATGTGAATTACCTGGGCGCCTGGGTGGCTCAGTCATTAAGCGTCTGCCTTCGGCTCAGGTCATGATCCCAGGGTCCTGGGATCGAGTCCCACATCGGGCTCCCTGCTCAGCGGGAAGCCTGCTTCTCCCTCTCCCACTCCCCTGCTTGTGCTCCTGCTCTCGCTATCTCTCTCTCTGTCAAATAAATAAAATCTTTAAAAAAAAAAAAAAAAAGAAATGTGAATTACCCTTTTCTTCAGAAATTTAAAGCTATTTTTTTTTAAGTTATTAAAACTGAAAAGGGCCATAGAGACCAGAAACCCTGGGGCCAGAAAATATTTCCTAAAAGGGAAAAAATTAGTCACCTGCCATTCTCCTCGTGACCCGGCAGGGGTAAACATAAATCCCCAAAAAAGTGAGTTAATTAGAACGAACTAGAAAGGAGAAGCTCGAACGGGAGCTGAGTGAGAGCCCAGGCAGGGAAAGCGAAAGCAGGTACAAAGTGTGGATCCTGAGCTTGGAAAACAGATAGTATTTATGGCACAGAAATCCCTAAGACTCCTCTGTTGAGAGAGGTTTCTGGAAGGTGTGGGCGCAGGGAGGTAGGAGGAAGCCAGAGTTCATCTCTGTGGAGGCTGAAAGACTGAGACAGACCCCACCCCTCCACCTCCAACAGTTGAGCGGATGCCCAAGAAGCCTGGGCTCAGGTAGATGTTCTGCAAAAGGACTCTGCTCTCAGCTCCAGGAGTCTGCCCTTCTGCTCCTCTCTGCCCGAGGCTGTGGGTCTGAACAAGGCCACTCAAACCTTGAAACAGCCCCTGCTTGTGGCCAGCATGGTTCTAATAAGGATTCATTACTAGAATCACAGACTCTTTCACCCATTAAATTAACAGGGGTTAAAAAAAAAAAAAAAGAGGGAAAGAGAGAGAATACCAAAGGTTGGAGAGCTTACTGAGAGAACACAGCCAGTGGGAGAGCAAATCCACACAGCCTTTCCCAGGAAGGGGCAACTGGCAACAGGAATGAAAAGCTTGGAGATGTATGCACTTTGTTTACTCAACACTTCCATTTTAAGGATGGTGCACAATTCTTTCTGGACAAGGATATTCATTAGAGTTCTTTAGGATAATGGAAAGTATTGGAAAGGAGTCTGATGTCCACAATTTCCCAGGGTGAGGGACTGGTTAAGCAAATTATGACGAACTCTACAATCCAGCCAGCAAGAATCCTGGCATGGAAGAATAGCCAATGGTGTGAGGAAATGTCCACCCTGCATACATGTGGCAGGCTAACCCACCACCACCACCACCAACAGGTATGTTTGGCGCTATTCTGATCTTAAAAAACAAAACACAGCGAAAAATAACAAACAAACACAAAAACCTAGACTGGCAGGAAGTACACCAAAACATCAACAGTGATTATTCATGGATGGTGGGATTACAGATGATGTAAATTTTCTTCTTCCTGTTTATCTGTATTTTGTGAATTTCCTACGATAAACACGTATTATAAATACATAGTCAGAAAGGAATAATCATGTACTTTGCGAAAAGAATGAGGAAATTGGGGTGGTGGTGGAAGGATTTGTCAAGTTCATCAACTTGGATGGGATTCAGGAACCATGCTTAGCTTTTGGGAGAAAGCCCCTCTCCCATTCTCCCTTCCCAGGACTCCCAAGAGAGGCATTTGTAAATAAAAGAAATGCATTCAGCTTTTATTTATTTATTTTTTTAATTACAACTTGCCCAGTAATCACCATAATCATTTATCTCGGGCGTTTGTTTAATTATTCAGTCACTAAGCATCTATTGAGCACCTACTGTGATGCTAGCGCCAGGCTAGGCCCAGGGACCCCAGAAAACAGACCTCGCCCAAAGAAAGTCTCCAGACCAGGAGCAGCTTAGGAGAAAGGGAGACAGAGCACATAGTCTGTAATTTTTTAATTGAAAAAATCGTCATTCTTTGTCAACACTTATTGAGTGCTTACTGTATACAGAATCTGGTGCTGGGTCCTGAATCTCTTTGGTTCCTTTTTTGTCTTTTACAACATTGAGATATGATTTACAGTTAAAGGACAGATCTGTTCTCCTTCGTCTCTCCTCCTTTCCCAACGCACTCACCTTCAAGTTTCATCTCTTTATGAGCTCAGAGTTAGGGTAAAAAAAATGCTTGTTGCTCTGGTCTAAGTCACCTCCCAGCCCAAGCGTGAAAAGCATCGGCTCTGGATTCAGACAGCCCAGTTCAGCCTTGGAAAAGTTACTCTGTGCCTTGCCTTTCTCATCTGTAGAATGGGTATATTACAAATACCCCCCCTCCCTCTCTACAGTTGTTGTGAGGGTCTAATAAGATGATTCAAGAGCTTAGCCTGGTGCCTGGCGCATGACAACCACTCAGCAAATAGTAACGATTGACGTCCAGCTAGGTGTTGCTTTCCGTCACTGCAGAGGGACCAGAAACCAAAAGACTGTGACCAGGAAGCTGAGCTGTGATTGCTTTCAAGTCTTTGCCAATTACACAGACGGAGACAGAAAAATTTCTTTGTTCAACAATCATCAGGAGCCCCGTGGGTGCCAGGCACTGTGCTTGTCACCCTGGCTTTTGCCACAAAGGCACAGACCTTGCATTCAGGAAGCTCACAGTCCAGGGGGGAAGGTGGCGAGGGCAGGGGGTGGGGGTCTTCCCCTCGAGACTCAGAAACAGAAGAGGCTCTCAGTGGAGGCAGGGGGCTAGATAGATGACCTCCACAGGGTCCTTCGCTGACCCTACCCCCCCTCCTGCCTACGGAGGCTCCTCTGTTGGGGCGTAGTTTACCAGAACTGGCTATATCTTCACGGTTGACCCCTGGCCTAAGGTGAGGGAGTGGGAAACTCGGCAAAGCCCCCTTGCCAACCTGGCAACTTCTGGCAATTCCTGGGTTGTATCAGCTCCTTCTCCTTCCCCCAAACTTTGTCCTGGGAACTTTGCTATTATTCTCCTGCAGCACAGGCTTCTCAAGGACAGAGGTCATGGAGGCTCATCTTGATTTGGTGCCTGACTCACAGACAGTGAAGGCCTACTGTGTGCCGGGCACCATTCGAGGTGCTGAGGACATGAGGGAACACAGAACAAAGTCCCTGCCTCCAAGGAACTCCCATTCTAGCAGGGGCAACTGGACAAGAAATACGAGAACAAAATGAATAAGCAAAATCATTGCAAACACTCCAACAGGGTAAAGTGAGAGAGAAAGCTGGAGAACTACTTCAGGGAGAAAGCCTCCCTGAGGAGGTGACATGTGAGCAGAGACCTGAGTGATGCCAGGGAAGCAGGCGCAGAACGGGCCTTCCAGTCAGAGGGAACAAGTGCAAAGGCCCTGAGGTAGGCACAAGGGGGGTGGGCAACAAGACAGCAAGAGGCTTGAGAGACCAGAGGCTACGTTTTAGGTGTGGTGTTCTCTCCTAGCCCCTTGCTTTGTTTAAAACAAAATTTTGTTTGAGTTGCAGGGGCGGTGGTCAGGAAAGGAAGAGTTAGCGTCCCTGTTCACCTGGCGCCAAAGTCCTCCTCCCCACTCCCACTCTTGCCACTGTTTCTAGCTTCCCCCTCTCAGATGAGGTTCCTTCAGAGGAGGCAGAAAGACTCCCTGGAGGATGGGAGAATTGCGAAGTATCTCAGAAAAAAATGGAGGGAAGAATAAATGTCTTAATAAAAGTTTGGTGCTTGAGACGTGGCTGTTGGGAGGGGGGTGAGCCTTCTAGTGAGAAAGCAGGAAGGCGAAAACTAGTGAGCTCCTCGGGCAGCTCCTCAGAGGCAGGGCCTTTCTCGTTCATTTGTGGCTTCCCTGGGAAGGACCTGCTCTTCACTGGGGGCACGACAAAAGCCTGCTAAACAAACGTGTACATGCAGGACTCCTCCGGCCGTTCTGGAGGAAGAAAAGGACAGAGGAGAAGAAGGAAGGGAGAGAGGACAGGAAGAAATGAGAAGTAGAGGGAGCACCGGATGTCCCAAGGAGCAATGACAATTACTGGCATTTATCGATCACTCACTTGGCTCAGGCACTTTTCATGCATTAACTCATTTTAGCCTCTCAACAAGCCCAGGCAGTAGTACTATTATTATCCCCATTTTACGGTTAAGGCAACTGAGGCACCGAGGGGTCAAATGCCTTACTCAAGGTCACTCCGCTGGTGAGTAGCTAGGGTCTGACCCCAAAGCACAAGCTGTGACCCACTTCTTCATACAGCCCCAGGAGTGGAATTAGCCTCAAATCCAAAGCTAGAAAACCTCCCTCACCACTACTCAGGTCATTACCCTCACCATGCCTCAGTTTCTCCTTCTGCAGAATGGCAGGATTGGGCTTGAGATGTTCGGGGCTGTGTGTTCTGCTGAGTCACCAGACACAAGGGTCTTTTGCGTGGTAGGCCAGCACACCAACTCCTGAAACCGAGGACTGATTTGATGGTGTGGGGTGGCAGTGGAGAGTAATGGGTCAGTGGTCCATGGGGACTGTTAATTATTGATGTGTTGCCGCTTCCTGTTAATTACAGGCTTAAAGAGGGGAGAAAATTCTCTGAACCTGAGAGGTGTGTCCCACCCCCACATCTGGCCTTCCTGTGTGGACAAATCCCAAACATGGGATTCTCAGACCCATGCCAGGTGGGAAGGAGACAAGCTGTACTTTTGAGGGTTTTTTTTGTTTGTTTGTTTGTTTCTCAGCTGGTCTAAAACAAGTAGAGATCACTCAACAACTATGGGATAAAGGGATGGTTGGGGCTCCTCTCCCAAATCTGGAGGCTTTATTAGGGGACAGGGCAAATCCTGGCCACCTCAGGGCCAGAGGGCCATGGAGTCCCCAGTCTCTATGCATTTACCAATTAACTTCCAGCTTAAGGCAGGGCATGGAATGCATCCCAGCGGATGTCTGTCTTGGGCAATTACCATCCAGGGCTTCTGGAAACTTCCGGTCCTGAGAAGCTTTGCCGAAACCTTGCAGAATAGGTCCCAAAGTCTACCAGCCTGCAACACCATTTACCAGCCTGTGGCATTTCCTCTTAGTTTAATGCATTCTGTTGAACACTTCTCCAAACTGTGGGTCATACTTTGAATTTATATTCATTTATTCAACAAATCATTTAGCTATTTCGTTTACTATTGCGGTCAATTTTTCACTTCTCTCACCATTGGAGTGTTTACCCATTTCTTTCACGTCTGATGTTATTTCCATCATGTCCTTGTTAAGAAGGAAAAACAGGAACAGTGACGAGCTCAGTCCTGGGACAGGGGTGGCCTGGCGGAGAAAGGCAGGACCAGAGGCACTGCACCAAGACTGCCGCTGACCTCCAGGCTCAGCCTGGTGTGGCCACCTCAGACCAACTGGGAGGTGGGCAGTGGGAACAAAGGGAGAAAAGGGGGGCTTCTCCAATGGAGTTCGAAGGTCCCCCCCCCCCAAGAGGCCCTCCTCTGTCACCCGGGAGGGGTAAATTAGCTCTCCCAAAACACGTTATCCAATCGCCTTGCTTTATTTTCTTCATGGATCCTTTCACTCTCTGAAATAATATTATTCATTTGTTTTAATGTTCATTACCTTCACCCCTTCACACCCCTTCCACCCCCAGCCAGGTTCATTCTTCACGGCCTATCTTGCTCACGTAAGGATTTATTTCTTGCACAGTGGACTGAATGAAAAACTCCCTTGCAAAGAGTAAGTGCAAAGCAGATATCAAAGAGTGAGAACATCACGTTCCTTTGGGTTCAACAATTCTAACATTCTAACTTGCAGAAAAGAGCTAGGTCTTCAGTGGAAAAGTGGGAAGCCGACTGGCTCTCCGGGATCAGAACAGGTGAAAAGTAACCCACTCCTGTCCCTTCTCTCTTGTGCCCCAGCCTCAGCTCCACTTAACTAGGGGGTGTGGAAAGCTTCTCCAGCCGCAAAAAGGAGCCGTGCGCTCAGATGCTCCTCCGCAGGCCGCGTCTCGCTGCGCGCACGAGCCGAGCTCAGCCTGGGCGGTGGGTGGGAAGAAACCGGGAGGGGAAGGTCTGGGGGTGTGAGGGTGGAGCGGAGCCCGGCCCAGCAATCCGGCCCGGGTTTTGCATGCCACCCGCTCGCCCGCTCGGCCGCGGAGAATTCCATAATCACAGAGGGCGAGAGCGGAGACTGGGAGCGAAAAATCCGGGATCCGGCAACTTTGGGCAGCGCATGCGCGCCCGCGGCGCTCCATCCCAAACACACACACATTTTTCCCCCGGACTTGGAAAGTCACCCAAAGCCGCCCCAAGTGCAGGTAAGAGACTCGGCGCTCCCTCTGCCGCGGCCCCCCCACGCCCCTCAGCTCCGAGGGCCTCCCGAGGTGCTTCCCCGCCTCGCCCCCTGTCCCGGTGCAGCCCCCCACCTCCGGGGCTGCCGCTTGCAGCAGGGAGCGGGCGAGCGAGCGAACGAGCGAGCCAGCCAGCCAGCCTGCCTGCGCGCGGCGGCTGCCACCCAACTCCGGCCGTGCGGGAGGCAGGGGGCACGGAGGGCTGGCATCCGGGCGCGGGGCGGCGCGTCGCCCGCGGCGGCCAGGGGAATGCCCAGCGCGCGGCTCCGGGAGAGGGGAGGGCTGCTGCTCCTGGGGGTCACTTACTCCAGCTGAGGGGGCGGCGGGGTAGGGGAGAAGAGGGGGAGGTGCCAGGCTCGAGTGCAGGACTTTGCAAATAGGGTGGGGGCGCCCCCCGCGCTGCAGGCTCCGGGGGGGGGCAGGTGCTCGCCAACACTGGGTAATCACTCCTTCCCCCTACGCTCCCCCCTCCACCCCCGGCTGCAGGGGTTCGAGCGCCCGCCAGGGCAGAGAAGGAGGCAGGGGTGAGGGGTGCCTGGGGTGACTTTGCAAGACTTTGCCCAGGGGAAGGGGTGGGGGGGGAACCCCTCCAGCCGACTCTTGTGCCCCAATACCAGGGTGTAGGTGCTACCGGCCGAGGTAGGCAGTGTTCACTTAGGCGCGGGGTGCCAAGGGGTGCCTCCGGGTGGGAAAATGAGGACGAAGGGTTGCATGGCTGGGGGGAGCGGCGCCCCCTTTTTCATTTGTGCCTGGGAAGTTTGTCTCAAGTGCGCTGCTCCGGGCGCGGCAAGTGGCGCTCCTCACTCCCCCCACCCCCACCCCAGCCTCCCCGGGCGCAGGGCTGGCAGTGCTGGGCACAGGGAGCCGGGACACCGGCTCAGGGCCATGCGGATGTCCGCCGGAGCCCTCCTGGGTCCGGGGAAAAGTTCGGGGGAGTTGACGCGGTTGTTGTGTGCGCTGGGAGAGAAGTTGCGCCCGGGGATGTGGGACGTTGGGCTGGCGGGCAGGCGGGTAAAGCGGTGCGCTCCCAGGGGGCTCGGCCGAGGTGGGTGAGGGTCTGGCGGGGTCTGTGCCCCAGGGTGGGCTGAGGGTGACCTCGGGGCTTAGCAGTTGGGGAGAGGAAACCCTGAAACCAGGGACGCGCGGCTGAAATAGGCACGAGGCAGAGGACAGAGGCAAGAGTAGCTCGTAGGGGAGCAGAGGGGCACCGACGGAGAGAAGGCCGGACCACCCGGTCACTTGGGGTCGACCTTCAGGGCAAAGGAGCGCGTGGTGGCTGGCGAAGGAGTGTCGCGAAGCGGGGCTCCAGGGGGCGCGCGGGAATGGGGGATCGGGTCGGACCGACAGTCAGGGAGCTCCCGGGGCAGGGGGCCGAGTCGTGCGCCCGGGGTGAGCCGGCCGGGCGGAGCGGCGGCCGGTTTATTTTTACTCGGTGGCATTTGCAGAATGTGCAGCTGATGGCCGTCGGCCGCCAGGAAGTTTTGCTTTCTGTTCTTTCTCTCTTCCCGAAGCCAGCGCGGCCGGGAGCGGGCGGGCTGGGGATCGGGGCCTGGGAGGGGAGGGGGCGGCCGCTGGGGTGGCAAGGTGCGGGCAGGGGCGCGCTGGGGCGGCTGGCGGGGGCTGGCCGGCGAGGGCGGCGAGCGGGCGCTGGGTCGCAGCGGAGCATTTGGGCGAATGTCTGTCCCCAGCGTTGGGAGCTTCTCGGCGAGGGGAACAGGTGTATGCGCCGTCAATCACGGCGGGAGGGACACTTTGGGGGCGTAGATTAAGATAATAATAATAGATTTTTCTCTAGGGGGTGGGCGCAGATTCTTCTTCCAAGTCGTCCCCGACCCAGGTCCGAAGTTGGGGGAGGAGAAGAGTGCCGAGCGAGGCAGGGGGCCGCTTCTCCCCCTACACAAGTTCTTCCGGACCCAGCCTCAGCTTGGGAAGCGGGCCTTGGGTGCGGCGAGGACCTCCTTCCAGTCACGCTGGGGAGGGTGCGGGTGCGTGTGCGGGTGCGTATGATTAGTCCACCAGGGAAGCAGCGAAAACACCCCTCCAACAAGCCTGGAGCTCCCCCAAACCCAGCTGGATCAAGGGGCAACTGGGGGGGGGGTTATGCGTCGCTGTCCCAGCGGAGTCTGGGGGCACGATCCCCAGAGTGTGTGGTTGTCCCGCCAACACCCGGTACACTCAAAGAGATGGGGGCCGCGAGGGGGGAAAAAGCCAAGGGTAGTCGTGGAGCAAAGTTGGTAAATTTAGGACGTCTCGGAGCTGGTACAAGCGCTCGATAAGAGCGCGCGAGGGGACTGGAAAACAGATCGCGGGGTAAATTGGCGCGCCCCCCCCCGCCCACCCCACGGCGCGCGCGCACACACACACACACACACGCACACACGCGCGCGCACACACACACACACACACACCCCCCACACGTCGCCGTCCTAAAGGGAGCTGTCCGGGCTGAGCAGGAGCAGCTGCGCCGGGCGTGGTGAGGGGGGTAGTTGGTCCCCGGGGGCTGCGCCCGGGCTGCGCTCCACGTGCCCAGAGGGGGCGCTGGGCCGTTCGGCGCCCGCGCGCAAAGCTCCGGGTTTGCGCCTTGGTGGCGGCCAGGAGTTGCGTCCCGGGCGGGCGTCGCGTCCCGCGCCATCTCCGGCGACCCGCGCTACCTCCCCCGACGCCAGCCGCTTTCCCACTTGCCAAACTTCGGCTTTATGGTTTGCCCCTCACTGGAGCTCTCGGACCCTCTGCAGGCCAGGGTGGGGAACTTTTCCCTTCCCGGCGGCGGCCACCGTCTCTCTCCGGGATCCCGCGAGCTGGAGAGATTGCCCCCCCCCCGCCCCCATCTTGTTAGCCACCTTAGAGGCGGTTAACGAGAGTTTATGGGGAATATTGTTGAACTTCAGTAATCAGGTTTCCAGCGATCTTATGCCTCCTGTTTAATTTATTAGACTAGTTATTTATTCTGTTGATGATAATCTGTTGCTGGTTTCTATGGAGATGTTAAACTGATCTCTTTCAGAAATCAAACTCCATATGCACTAAAACGTTTAAAGGGGCAGTGCCTCTCTCTCTCTTTTTGATTTTTGTTTTTTAGACTTTGCACCTTGCAGAGACTTCGCGTCTTTCCCTGAGTCTCCGTGCATTTTATTTCCTTCTTACGAAGGAGAGGAGCCGGGAGACTCGCGCTTTGTGGCAAGTACAGCTTATTATGGCTAGAAGAGAGCGAAGGCTTTGATCCCTAAGTTGCATCATCATTTAAAACAGATCATTTCACCACCACCCCCTTCTTCCCCATCGTATAAGAGCAAAATTCTTTCAAGATCAAAGAGTCCAATCTAAAACAAAAAAACAACTATTGTTAAAAAAATAGGAAGTTAGTCAAATGTGAACCTCTCCTTTGTATCTGCTCCCCTTGTGTTGAAAGAATTTTTTTAATAAGAAAAACAAAACTTGTAGCTCAGCTAATTTTTCATACTTATTAATAGTTTATCTGCCCCCCCTTTTTTAATTTAAAAAGAAGTTCAAAGTTAGATTTCTCTGCCTGTGGGGGTTGAGGTATATTTGCTTCTCTTTTAGATCCTGACCATCTGTTTTTGGAAAATTAGCCTCTGGGAAGAGGGGGAAAGTTTTTACTCAAACTTAATGGGAGTACTTTAAAAATTTTTTTAAAAATACCCAAATATTTGACAGTCCTAATTTCCCCACTTTTTTGGGGGGGAAGATCAGTAACCTTTGTCCGTGAATAAGAACATATCAACTTTTTCTCCTTTTTCTCCTCCTGTCCTCTTCTCAGTTATTTTTCTGTAGACTCCTGACTTTGAGGGGGTGGGTGCAGTGAATTAAGAAAGTAAGGCGAAAAAAAAAATTATCTTGGTTTGTGACGCTCTGAAAAATTGCAAACCTACTCTGAACTCAGATATTTATCACGCTGACAGATATGATACAAAGCGATTGCATTTCCTAATGATCCTCTGGGACTAAGTTGTAGGTAAAACCATTTAATGCATTTTTAATTTTAAAGTAAGGCCCGGGTTCCATTTTCTTGGAGGTGGGGGGAGTGGATGTCCCTCTCTAGAGCTGATGCTTTCTGAGTATACTGTTTTGCTTTTTCAAGTAGAATTCCCCACCTCTACCCCTTCACATTTCCATTTACTTTGGGGAGGGGTGAGCCACACACAGGGCATTTGGCTTTCATAAATAAATTTATATCTGGCCAGAAGGTCCAAAGCTAAATAAGAGCACACTTAAAAAAAAGAAAGAAGCAAAAACAAACCTCAGACTCCACCCCTGCTATAGGAAATAAAACAGAGTCAATACTTGACTTCCCCCCCCCCTTATGCCATTCTGGTTCTCTTTTACATTATTTTATTTTGGAAGGAGGTGGAGTGGTTGTTGCTTCTCAGCTCAGAGGAGAGAGGAGCCATTCCTGCTCTTTCCCCCTTTGCTATATTTTAAAAATTTGTTTGATTTGGATTGCAAACAGAACAGGCTTACGGGAGAAAAGAGCACTGTGGCTTTAAACTCAGGAGTTTGCATATTCTCCTTGTATCTTTCCCCTTTGCTAATTATTGTGTTGTTTTCAGAGCAAATATGTCATATCCATGGCGACCGGGCAGGTTTATTGTCTTTCTGAAGCAATAGCTCACATAAGTAATTAATGACTTTCTTTTTTTTCCTCTGGCTTAGGTTAAACAGATCATTCAAGGAAAGTCATATCTCTCTCTTCTCTCTTCTCTCTCTCTCCCTTTTTTTTTTAGCCCAGTGACATAAGAACATGAGTTAGAACAAGAAAATACTTTAACCAAGAAGTCAACAGCTTATTTTCCCCCATTTCTTTTCAAAGCTGAAGTGTCAGCTTTCAGACATATGAGGCTGTCATTCTGGCGGCTGTGAGCTGTGTAGTCCACGCCTGGGTTGGAAATCCATTTGGAGGTTTGCAGCAGAAGTGTTGGCATGGGGGGGAGTAACCTGCAGGAATTTGCTTTTGAGGTGGGGGGGGAGAAGCACTCCAAAATGAGTATTTCTCCTGTATTTAGCAGAATTTAATTAAATTGTTTACAGGAAAGAAGTAATGAGTTGGTAGTAATGTGTGCCCCCCCTCCTTTCTTTTTCCCAGTCTGGTTAATTGGAAAGACAAAGTTTTTCTTTTTTGATTCACCTTGAGCTTCAGCTTTCTCCAGCCTTTGTCTCAAGTGTTTTTTCCTGGAAAAGTACCTTTTGGAATCCCCTCTGGTTAATATTTCCAGAATTATAGTGGAGGGGTTGTTTGTTTGTTTTTTTCCCTTAGACCTACAATTCGAAACTGGTTTCAACTATGATGATTGACTATGACTTGGATTTTTTTTTCACTTTTTTTTTTGGGGGGTGGCTTTTTGAGGATGTAACATTATATAGACGGCCTGTCTCCTTTCTGTATCAAGAGACAGTGCTGTGGAAGGTAGAAGAAATGTTTTCCTTTTAAAAAAAAAAAAAAATCACCATGTATGTTCCACCGCTTTCAAATGGACTTTTTTGCTAATAAGAAGTCTTATGATGTCACTCCTTAACTTTAGAAATACACTAGATGTCCAACTGATATTCTCCAGCAGCTCTCTTTCCTCCCCCCAACAGATATGCATTAATTAAGCACACTTATACTCTGTCCCCCCCCCTTTTTGAAATTCCACATATTGCTAAGGTTTTGTGTGTGTCCTTAAGAAAGGGGAATGAGATAAAGAGAAAAGCATTTCCATTATATTTATACTCGGACACAACTAAAAAGGATATTCTCTCCCCCCCTCCCATTTGAAGTAAGTTAAAAAAGGCCGTGAGTCAACTGAATGAATCTTGAGGCTTTTGGCATTAAAAATAAAAATATAAAGCAGAAGAGAGATTTCTTTGGTATCTGGTTTCTGAAGAGCAGAAGAGAAGGCCAGGCGAGTCTGGTGCTGAGACTCCAGCAGAGTTGTAATTGAGCCCGTAACCTCTTGATGTCTATATCAGAAAAGCAGACATGAGCAGAGGGAACCGAGGAGAGGCAAACAAGCCTTGTAAAGGAGGGAGCTCAGGGGGAGATTCAGAGAGAGAGAGAGGCGGTGGGGGGGGGAAGATTTAATTTATAGACATTTTAAAAACCGTAATTTCATTAGGATCTGTTCTTCCCCTTCTCTGAAGGGCAGCCCGGCAGACCGATAAGGCCGGTCCCTCTGCTGAGATGGCTGGTGTGGCTCGGTGGGCGTGAACTTGGGCATCCTTTGCAGACCCTCGGGTTCCTTTGCTCGTTGCCCATTTTCTGACGGCTTCCTTATTTTGGAATTAAAAAAGTCCTGCAGAACCAAAAGTTAGCCATGGCCTCTGGCTGCCGGGCGATCTCCCTTGTGGGTGCCATGCCGTTCCTCGAGCGGGTCCGTCTCCTGCCTGGCCTTGGCATCTGTGTGTCTTCCGTCTGGCGCTGGGCTGCCCGTGGTTCCGGCTGCAGGAAGCCGCTGACGAGGGGGGCACCCCAGCTCTGCCCCCCCACCCCCCCTCAAGTTCACCAAGTTAAGTTGCTGTGGTGCTGAGGCCACCGTGTGGGTCGATGGGGGGGCGGGGGGGGGGGCAGCTGAAGCCTGTCATAAATTCTGCAAAAATTAATCAACCGTTTAAGAGCCGCACGTTAATGAGGTTGTGCAGGCAAGCCGGGCCCTTCTCCAGTTCCCCCTGCTCAAAGTCCAGCAGAGTGAGGGGTGGCCTGGAGGGTGGGGAAGAGAAGGGGGAGTTGTTGTTTTTTTTTTAATCTGAATAATTGAGAACAACTAGGGAGAGGGAAGAAGAGAGAGGGGTTTATTGAATGTAAATCCTCAAGTGCCCTTGTTCCATATTGTTGGAATTTTTTTTTCCTTTTGGTCTGGATTTGTCCTGTGTGTCTTTGGTGGAAAAGACACGTAGAGAAAGACAGCAAGGGGGGGGGGTGGGGAGAGAGAGGGAAGGATAGAGAAGAGAGAGAGAGAGAGAGAGACGTGTGGCTCCTTTGGAACTCATTATCATTCTTAATAAGCCTTAAGGAATAAAGAAGAGCGTTGAGTGTAAATGCTGGGTAATCCTAACACTTCTCAAGGTGAGAGGAGTCTTGAGGACACAGAGAAAAGAGAGAGCAGAGGAGGGGGGGGCAAGCAGTCCTGGGGGAGTGGCGGGCCCAGGGTTTGGGAGGCTCTGCAGGAGGCCGGGAGGCTGGGGTTGGGGGGAGCCCAGAGGAGCCCAGCCAGCCGGTTGTCTGAGATGACACTGGGGATCTCCAGGAGAGGGTGACTCGCTGAGGCGAGGAGCAGGGGTGAGGGAAGCATCTGCCCTGGGTCAGCCCTGCCTTGGGTTAGGGTGGGGAGCAGGGGCCACAGGGCCTTTCCTCTTTTTCCCCCGGGCACTGTCTCCCCAGCAGGCTCAGCCCCTGGCCCCCCTGGCCTCAGGTTCCTGGAGAAGGGGGGAGAGCGGCTTGTCCTGTCCCCTTGGGCTCCCCCCCGCATTGTCCGCTCTGGTAAGCGGGAGGGACAGAGCTGCGGCCAGAGTTCAGCTCTGGACACTAGGTGGCTTAGAGGATCTTCGAGGTTTTCCAAGACGAGCAGCCGCTGGTTTCCTCTTCTCCCCGCTGGTGGGCCCTGCCGTGCCTGTCCTCTGTCGGGCCTGCGGCCGCCCTGGCACACTGGCAGGAGGGTGAGGGGGCCTTGGCACACGGGCATGGCACAGCTCCCAGGCCCAGTGCTCCCCATGACCGGCTTCCAGGCCAGGCGAGGAGGAGGCCCTGGGGGCCAGAGAGGCAGCTGGTCAGGGCCACTGGAGAGGGGCAGTAGGGGCATGAGACACTGCTGAGCCCATGGTGGTAGTGGGAGGGGGGTCTCTGCTTCTTCCTCTTTTGAGTTCATGTGCCCCCTTTGAGAATCCTCTTAATAAAAAAAGGTCTCTCAAGCATAAATACTACTTATTCTTTGAGGGGTTTCACAGATCTTAAAAACCCAGCTAAGGACTGTCTAGGGTCCCTGGCTCTGGTGGGCTTCTTTCCAATTCTCCAGGACTGTTGTGGGGGGGGGGGTAAGGAAGTGAGGAGGCAAAATCCGGCCTCATGTCCATTGCCACCCCTGCCTGCTTCAGTACCAGGGAGCAGAGCCATGTCAAACTGTGATCCAGCGTCCCCCACAGGTGGATTGGGGCCAACACTCAGGTTCCCGTCTGAAGAACCCACACCTGCTCAGGTCGATTCCCCTCTCCAGGACAAAGGCAGCCTCACCCTCGTCTGGCGGGCATTCCGTAGGATTCCTAGGGTATTTAAGGAAGGGTCTTAGCCAAGGTCATGTGCAAACCCTGGATGATTTTCTCTGGGGACAGAGCGGGCAAGAGATAAATTCAGGTTTGACTTACCGTAGTCAGGTTGTGTGTGTGTGTGTGTGTGTGTGTGTGTGTGTGTGTTTTAACTCCGTGTTTCTTTTGGGAAAGCAACTTCTGGGGAGCATGCAAAAAGGGGGTGCGTGGGAGTTGGAGATGAAGGCTGGTGACTGAGCTGGTGTGAAACGCGGAGGGAGAGCAGGACGGGTTAATGGCGGGTGGATTCTGCTCTTCTGTTGTTTAAAAGCAGTAATGACCAAATTGCATGGCCAACGTGTGCTTGCTGACGAGATTTACCGAAAGGAAGCTGCGCTGCCTCTCTGCTGGTCTTGGGGTGGGTAAGCGCGCACGAGTGTGTGTGCGCGCGCGTGTGCGTGTGTGTGTGTTTGTGCGTGTGTGTGTGTGTGTGATGAGAAGAAGGGGTGGGGAATCAGCTCTGCCAGACTGGCACCCTTCTCCAGCACTAATTGCTGGCAGAGACCCACGGGGGCTGTGCTGGTGTCTCCAGCTCCGCCTGCCCCCCTCACCCCTGGGGAGCTCAGCTGCGCAGCTTGCTCTGTGAGGGCCATTTCCGGGCCCACTCGTCCCGGAGCCTCCTTTGGGAATTTCAGGGAAATCTGATCCCCGGGGTGGTGGCGGGGGGGACGACCATGGGCCAAGCCCAGCATCCCTGGTCTGGCATGAGGGGATGGGATGAGACCTGGGTGGTCTACTTGTAGGGGTCAGGGGACTGCATTCCTGTTCTAGCTCCCCAGTAAATCACTGTGTGCTCTTGGGCAAGTCATTTGACCTCTCTGGGCCTCAGTTTCCTCTCTTATCAAATGGCCTCTGACCCGATTTCCCTGAAATCGGCTGGCCTTGTAGCTAGGAACGTTCTTTGAAATCGTGAAATGTAATGAGGAATTTATCACGGTCACGTGGTCAAGTGCACGGTGTCCCCAGCGTCAGATGAGCCAGTTTCATATAATATGGGATCCAGGATTCCAGAAAGCCATGGGCCTGGACATGGTGTATGTGGTGCTGGGGCTGCATTTTTGTATCAGGTTGTGTTTTGGTTCTCATCCTTGGGAGCTTGGGGCTGAGTTGGGGGGGGTAGTTGCTTTTCAGGCAGTATGGGGGCTCCCTTGAGGAACTGTGTATATTATAGATCATGCATTCTGAAACTAGTTAGCTAGGGATCAAAGTCATGGCCTTACGTCAGTTATTTAACTAGCCTGTGCCTCAGTGTTCTCATCTGTAAAATGGGGATAACACTCTCCGCCTTGTGGCGTTGATGTGAGGATCAGATGAGCTGAGACTCGTGAAGTGTTTAGAACCGGCCTGGCACCTATGTGTGTTTTAGACTCACACGGGAGGGAGTGTGGACACACCTGCTTCCCACCAGGGCGAGCTGTGGACGAGAGAGAAGGGAGAACCCACTCTCTATAACTGGGGGCTGGGACGCCCGAAGGTGTGGGGTGTGATGGTGTTAGTTGGAAATTCTGATTTTGTGTTTCATCTTTCGGGGCTACCTTGAGGTCTCCGGGTATTTTTGGTGATGAGTCAGAAGGCGTCGAGAAGCAAGGTGTGCCCACCTTTGGAGTCCACCTGAAATGGGAGAGGGGCCATTGGTCTCTCATCCCCATTGTGGCCAGAGTGGATGTTCCTGGAGCTGGGGAAGCAGGGAGGTTCACCACGGGAGCTTTCTGGGACAGGAGGCAAGCGGTCTGGTGGAGGAAGCTCCTGGGAACCACTGCAAGGTGCTGGTGGCCTGCAAGTTTCATGCTGAGTGCCGGGGGCCCCGGAGGCCAGCATGGACGGGCCCTGCCGTGCAGAGATGGCGTGGCCAGCAGAGGGGTAAGAGCCTGCTTTTGGAGTCAGGCTGGACCCAATGCGAACCATGTTTCTCTTGGTTAGGCAGATTAATTTCTCTAATCCTTTGTTCCTACATCTGTAAAATGGGGCTGGAATTCCACTTGTGAGCACAGAGAGAACAATAATCCTAACTCCCATTCACTGAGGTTTGACTTGGAGGAAAGCGGGGCATGGTGGGGATGGAGCCTCGGCTTCCCCCCTGCCCTTGGGCGATCCTGCCGTGGGGAGCAGCGCCGGGCCTGGGCGGGCCTGGGCGGAGGTGGTGAGGGAAGGCCAGGAGGAGAGGCAGAGGGGGCTTGGAGGCAGTGACCTAAGGAGCCAAGGACGTGGGGGCTGCGAAGCAGGGGGCACTGGAGGGGCCAGGGGCACTTATAGAAGATGAGGTGTATGAATTGCCCCCGGCCTCTCCCATTTCACTGTGCTATGCCAAAACACCCCGGTTCTTGTTTCACTATCTGAGATCTGGGAGCAGGTTAATTTCCATGACGAACTCCAGGCCACGTGCTCAGAGGATTTATCTAATTAAACTGATGCTTTCTTTTTTTTTTCCTAAGAAAGAAAGGAAGGGAGGGAGGGAGAAAAGAAAGATAGGAAGAAAGGAAGGAAAGAAGGAAGAAGAAATGGAGGGAGAGAAGGAAGGATGGAATGAGAAGTAGGGAGGGAGGGAGGAAGGATGGATGGAAGGAAAGGAAGAGAAAGAAAAGAAAAAAAGAAAGATGGGAGCGAGGGAGAGAGGGAAGGAGACAGATAAGCTGGAGGCAGACTCGGGATTTTTGGAAGGCTATGCCAGAATGGAGGAGAGGCTTGGTGACTGAGGTGGGGGCCTTCCGACCCAGCAACACTTCTGTCTTCCAATGCTTTTAAGTTTATTTCCAACATTGCTCTTGGGCTGGGAGGGAAAGGGGCAGCTGGAGGGATTCTGAATCTGGACTGTCCAGTACAGTGGCCCCTAGCCCATGTGGCAGTTGAAAGGAACTGAAATGAAAAATTCAGTTCTTCAGTGAGCTAGCCACATTTCAAGTACTCCATAACCATTAGTGGCTACTGTGTTGGGCGGCACGATAAAGAGCATTTCCAGCATCACGTCAAGTTCTACTGGACAAGGGAGGTATAAGAGGGGCAGGTGCTTCCCTCCTAGAGCCTGGGCTAAAGGGAAGCACGAGCCCCCAGGGGACAGTGATGGAGGCAGGGGTTGGGCTCCCTGCCTACAGCCAAGGCTTCCGTGGTGCTGGGGCCTCCTCTCTCTTGAGAATCTACTGCAGGTTTCCTCTCTCCCGGGGCAGGGTGAGATGGTGGGTCTACAGTTAGCAGAACGGGATTTAAATCCTTTTCTCACTTGCAGTCTTTTTGACTTGGGGCAGGGGTTGTAACTGTCTGATTGTGTGGACGTGCTAACGGGAGGTGGTCTCTGCTCAGTGGGTCTTTGGGATCATTGCCTGAGCCAGTGGGTGTGAGCACTTAGTAGAGCACAGGGCTCATCGTGAACACTCGGAAAATGGGGACCCCAGTTTTTATAATAATTATATTATTGTTGATATTATTTTAATGTGATTATTGAAGAGCTTTTGTGGCTGCCAAGTTCTTAAGGACATTCCCACACTAAATGCTAATTTCTCTATAATCAACACTTTTCAGAATTAGGTTAAATGAGTCCCCCCCCAACAAATCCCTACCTTCTGGGAGCCTAATTTGGATCTCTTTCCATCTCTCCCCATCCCTTCTTTCTTTGGGCAAAAAGAAGAGTTGGAACTGCCCTAGAATTAACTCTTGCAAGCCCTTCTACTTGTGAGAGCCCCTACTCCTCCCAGCACACAGAAATTGTGCCCGTGCGTGTGCACGCACACACACACACACACACACACACACTTCTCTAGTGGCCAAACTACATTAAGCAACAACAACAACAACCCAAAGTATTAAAATAGGGGAGAGCAGATGTGGCCCAGGCGGGGCTGGCTGGATTGTTTGGGGCTGGGGGTGGGGGCGGCGGCCTCTGGGAGGGACGTGTGTGTTTATTCCTGGACATTGCCCAGTGCCCTGTGTGCTAATGTGGAACTGAAAAGTCCCCTGCATTGTGCAGGCTCCTTTCCCCGTGAAAAGGCAATTGAGTCAGTGAGTTCTGAATGGATTGGAGCTGACAGTAAATGAGAATTTGGCAGTGGGTAGAAAACAAGCTCCCCCCACCCCTGCCCCCCACCTAACACACACTCACTCATCCCTCCCTAAACTCCCAATGCTCCTAGGGTTGTTAGAGGGGTTTTGAAACAAAAATTACGGTTTCTTTTCATATGTATCAACATTATCAGCAGGGGTTCTGCCCCAACCTGCCCCCTTCCCCAGGGATGGCCTAACCCCCTCCCGGTCGCCTCGGTGGCTCCACCAGCGATCCCGAACGAGTTAAAGGCTGAATCAACTCTAGACCCAGCTGTACATTTTACTCTGGGTTCCTGAATGAAGCGATGTGCTGTGGTCAGCACGATTGGAGACTGTCTGCCCCGGGTGGCCCACCGGGCCCCCACCCTGCTAGGCTCCACCAGCTTCCATGGGACCTGCTGCTGGCAACGGGTGGGCAGGGGGGAGCCTTGTCCGGGGGTCCCCACATCCGGCCTCCCATGAGAGACCTATTTTAATTTTAAAAGAAAGGTTGCCTCATCTTGCGCTGGTATCATGCCTGGTTTGCAAAGAAGGCTTACAGTTTTGAGGGTTTGTATATGTAATGGGCCCTGCCCCCCCTCCCCCCTTCCCCAGCCATGTTTCCGCTCTCTCCCAAGCCTACCCTAGTAGATTGGTCAACAGACATTTACTTGTACTTGGCCCTTGCAATGATCCCATGTCCCTAGACCTCCCCACTTAAACATTCCCAAGAGAGCCAGGGAGGGAAATATCACCACCTTACAGGTGCTCCTCCAGTCACTGCTATGTTTGTAAAATGGCAGCTCTTGAACTTGACCATCCTTTCTTGGTGGAGGTGTGGAGTCCCTCTTCTTCCTCAGGGGCAAGAGGCAAGGAGAAGCACTCATTTTGGCAGGATCACAGCCTGCTTTTGGGGAGGTCATGTGTCCCGCAGTGGCTGCGGCTGTCTCTCAGGGGTTCCTTTTCTGGAAAAGGTCCAGTGGAGTGTGGTGGTTCTAGCAGCTGTACTGGGAGGATGGCCCCCATGCAGAGGCACCATAGGATAATTGAGTGCACACGTTTAAATTCCTAGTTCCTCCTTTATTAGTACTATGACTTTGGGTACTTCCCTAACCCTTGTGAGGCTCAGTTTCCTTCCTTGCCAAAGGAGAGAGATCATAGTGCCTCCAGCATGGGGTTGCTATTGGGATTAAATGAAAAAATGCTGGTAAGGCACTTAGGGCGAGGCCTGGTGCATGGGAACTAGGGGTAGCCATTATTGCGGCCATTACTATTACGACTCCTTGCTCCCCATCTATTATCAGGAAGGCAGGAAGGTGGAGGGCTCAGGCCTGTCGTTGTGTTCAGGCTCCGGGATGCCCCAGGCCAGGCTGGAGTCTTGGCACCCCAGCCCAGAGGCTGAGGCCACCAGAATTCTACTGAAGCATACTTGCCAAACCAGCAGAGTGAACATGAAGAACATGAACATGTCGGCCCAGTACAGAGCAGAGAGGGGAGCAGGGAGACGGCTTGCCGCAGCCGGGGCTGGGTCGCGGACCCCCAAGGTGGCAGCCCCTGGGCCGGCCTGGCCTGCCCGGCCCAGGGAGGGGTTGGCTCCCAGACTCCGGCGCCATCTTGATTCTCCTTGGCCTCCCCTCCGCGGTCGGGAGCGTGGCCCTTGCCCTCCCCCAGGAGAGCAGGTGGCCTTTGCAGCCTGGCACCTGTTCCTGGAGGGCGGCTGCCAGGAAGGCGCAAACCTGGGGATCGCCCAGTGTGTCTGCCGAGTCCTTGCACGAGGCTTGTTTACTCCCTGGAAGGGCTCGCCTGGGCCTGACCTGGTGGAGGAGGTCAGAGCAGGGCTTGTGCTGTCGTCCCCGGAGACACCCCCCCTCCAGCCTCCGAGCCCTCCAGGTGAGTCCCAGGAGGGTCCCAGGAGAGCCAGGACCAGCAGCCTGAGGGCTGTGTGTTGGGGGCTTGCTGGGAGAGTGACGGGAGCCAGGAAAAGGGATGAAGGATGTAGTAGGAAATTGGAGAGGAAGCGGGTGAAGCCTCTTGCCTTTGTCCCCAAGGGGTGATTTTACCTTTTCAGTTTATTAAAAGAGGAAGGAAATAGACATTTTCTGAGCACCAACTAGGTGTCAGATGCCGTGCCGTGACTTTCTGTGGGACTGAAGGACACAGGGCAGGTAGTGGTTCGACTTCTGTTGTGCATATCAGGAAATAAGGCTCAGAGAGGCTAAGTCATTTGCCTGAGTTCACCCAGCTGGCTAAAGGAGAGCCAGCCTTCGAACGCCGGCTGATACAACTCTTAAGCATTGCTTTTCTCCATGTGCTGGGAGAATATAACCATATTTTAAATAGTTTTTGAGAAACAATAAAGGAAAAACATTCACTGATAATTTAACTATTGTAATATCACCTCCTTTAGTATTTAGTGTATTCTGGTGTCTTTTTTTTTTCCTTTGGTGACTGTATATATTTGTATAATATACATTTTACATAATTATAATCCTAAGAGAATATGGTCTTAGTTGAGAAGTGAGAGGGTCTCCTGAGCTGGGGCCACTGGGGAGTGATTGATTCTCAGCAAAATGGAAACCTGGTTTTGGCCCTGAGCCATCATTTCCGTAATGAGGTTCCTGAAGTTGCGTCGGAAAAAGCAAACTGGGTGAATGGAGAGGCAAAGAAGACCCTTGCGTTCCCTCCTGGGCTGGTCAGGCGCAGTTAAGTGGTAGAATTTTCCTTTTAACTCACTTCCTTCTTGCTTTTGACAAATGGGAATATTTGTACCATTTTCCCGAATGACCTCCTCTCCTTGGGGTAATGAGAAAATGAAAGTCTTTGCTAAGTGCTTTGAGATATTCAGATATAAAAATGGAGAGCAGAGTGTTGTCATGGGCCTTTTGCTGCCAGGGCGCTTTATAAAGAGGAAGTACAGCTTGTGGGGGTGAAGGTCAGCATGAGGATGAAGGCCATTGCTGGAACCAGCGTCTCTCTGGGCAGGAGGGCAGGGGCGTGCATGGCTCGGTACAGGATGGGGAGGGTTTTGGTGGAGCCTCTGCCTGTCCTCCGGGTTCACACTCCCAAGGCCAGGGTGATCCAGATCATTCAGGCAAAGCCCCCACCTCGGCCAGAAGCATGTGGCTAAATGGTTCAATTCATGGAAAGGTCTCCCACGGGCCCCCTTCTGCCTCTCTGACTTCCCAGCGTCAGCCCAAGAATAACAGGGCGGAAGAAATACTGTGTCACCTATACAAGTAATGATGTTGAAGATGATTTCGAAACATGGAAAAATGTTTATTACGTGAGTGGAAAAAACAAAACACCGAAGGCCAAGTGAACGCCACGATAGAAACTATATAAAAATCACAAATGCGTATGGACAAAGCTTGAAAGGTAATCCTCCAAAATGAAAATTATAGCATGAGCGGTGGGACCACGGTGATTTGTTTTTTATTTCACAACATTTTCTTTAAATTCCCCCCTATGATTAAAAACCAACAAAGCCAACGTGGCAGCCCAGTAGGGAGCCTGGGGAGGGGGAGGGGGCGGGGCAGCGCCAGGCGGGAGGGCGCCTGCACCCACGGCCCCCGCAGGGTGCTGAGCTCACCGGCTGTGGCAGCCACGGAAACCTATGAGATCTCCAGAAGCCGAGGCGTATCGGTGACTCAGACCTTCGTGTTATGCTGTTCAACAATAGCTTTTGTCCTTTGCCCAAAACCCTAGGCCAGTGTGTTAAAAAAAAATTATAAAATTATGAGATAGTTTGTACTTTCCTTCCCAGCCTGTGCCAGCTTCGGGTGCTTTATTTATTCAAGGTGGGGAGGCAGGGAAGGCGGGGTGGGGGTGGGGGGCAGACAGAAAGGAAAAGAAAAACAAGGTAGAACTCGGACAAGGCCCAAGAAACGTTTGAGCCTCACCAACAAACTTTCTTTTGTTTCCCCCTTGGGGAGAAAAAAATAGGGCGGAAAAAATGCAGAGGACCAGTTTGAACCAAATAAAACTCCTTGTATTTTGTGCATGGGATTGTTTCTTGCAGTGGGTTTTGCCTTTTGTTTGTTGAATAAGAAAGCTACTTCATGAAGCTCATCTCTGGGCCGGAACATGGTGAGGGTAGGAATGGAGGGGGCTGAGCAGAAAGGGCTGGAGCAAGGACAGCCAGGTTGGGCTCTGGTGAGCATCGATGTTTCACTTGGCTGTTCTGGCCAATCATGCCCGACTGCCAACAGCCTTTGCCCCCACTTCTGGTTGGGTTTAAGTAAGATTCCTACCTCCTGGTGTCCCAGAAGCAGCTCTGTGGGAGTGGGACTCAGAATTCCATGTGAATCGGGAATTAGGATGAGTTTGTCTTGGACCAACTTGGACCAGAATGTTCCTCCCAGAACACAGAGCTTACGGGGGGCCTTACATCTATTTTTCTCCCATATTACCTTGTTTCCCTGACCCAAACCACTTCTCCTAGTGAACCTGTCAGGCGGCTTTGGACCCTGGGCGGATTGGCGATTCTTTCTTCAAGATTAGTTCAAAGGATTCTGTGGGCAAAGGATTCTGTAGGGTCTTTGGCAGCAGTTTGACCAGTAAGAGAGAGGAATCTCTTGGGTTAGAGGCAAAGACAGAGGTGTGGTGGCCTGGCCTGGAACTCAGGCGTCCACGTCCGAGGCCCTCCTCCCCTGTCCCACCTTGTCCAGGCCATCCTGGGAACGGATTTGCTGTGGAGCTTCCAAGGCTCTGTGGGCTTTAATGGGCCTTCTTGATCTTTCAGTCATGGTGATCATTCCTAAGAAGACGGTGCAGAGGTTATTGTGCCTGTTTTACAGAGGAAGAAACTGAGGCCCAGAGAGGAGAGGCACCTTGTCCATGATCACACAGCTAGTCAGTGACAGATCTGGAACCAGGACAGAGCTTGGGGCCACTTGGAAATATGGTCATCTGTGCCAGTGACTCGGGGCAAGGCTGACTGGTCCCAGACAAGGAATTCTGCTTTCTTCCTCTTCCGGGAAACAAAGGGACCCTCCTGGAGCATCAGATGTTTTGTGGCTGTGGTTGGAGTGACTGGTCTGGTTTTAGGGTCTGTCTCTGTTGAGGAAAGAGCTCTGGATGGTGAGCCAGGACAAGGGGAGTGCTAGCCGCACCTCTGTCACCTGTGAGCAGCCACATCCCAAGCCCTCGGCTTTGCTGTCTGTGTACAGAGTAAGAGGCTGGCCCCAGTGGTTCCTTGTCCTGTCCCACGTCAGGACAGCTGAGCTTCCTGCCACAATCCAGAGTCCCCAGCTGTGCCATGCAGCAAACCCTCTCCCACAACCTGTCAAACCAGAGGTGCCAGTTTCCTCAGGGCTCCCATGAGCTCCCAGCCCCTTTCTTATGCCAAGGAGAGACTTTGCAGGCTTGTGGAGCAATGCCCCCCGGCCCATGCCCCATGCACCTGCTTATTGATAACTGTGTGTCTGAATGTGCCTTGTGTCAGAGCCCTTTGGTTTGAACTTTCCAAGTACTGAGAGGCCGAGACGTGAGGAAATTACGAGCAGGGGAGGGAAGCGGTACCCTCTGACAAGAGGCAGCTGCGGTGAAGGGGGTAGGCGCCATGCCCAGGGTGAGCGCCATCTGGGCAGGAGGCCTGGCTTCCAGCTGTGGGGGCTCCGGAAGGGCAGAGCCTGGGAGGAATGATTCTGAAGCCACTACTATGGAGATTAAGGGGATGAGAATGTAAATCTCAAGTAAAAAGGTAATTGAATGTAATAGCAAACACCGCTCGCTCTATGTTAATTTTAGCTCTTCCCCTGGATACAAGGCGCTGTATTAGTGTTTTATTACCATTTTGTTTGCACTAATAAAATAGTAAAATTTATTTCAAGGAAGTTGAAGGATGGTTTTACAATGCAAATTTGAAGAAATTGGACTTTTCATTTATGCCTCTGCTATTTTAAACCCTGACGGGTGTAAATTAGCTACAGGGACCGAGCAGACCCCACTGATGGGGACTTGGGAGGCGGGAGCCCTGGCAGAGGTTCCAGACTAGCTCAGAGCAGAAAGCAGAGACTGTTCCACAGAGAGGCTGGAGGGGCACAGAGGTCTGATTGGGTGGGATGGGGAGGTGGGTGAGAAAGTGTCAGGCACGAATGACTCTGGGGGTAGGCAAGCATGTCATGCACTGAGCCTGCAGGGAGACACACGTGGCTGCCGACCTCAGGGCTGTGTCTTTCCTCTCTGCCCTTTGGCCTCCTTCCTGTCTTGACATTGAGCCTCGGTTAACCAGGTGACTCCTCAAAGGGAACTGAGCAATGCTTTCCTCTGCTCCTAGAAAGGAGGAGTAGACCAGATGTCCAGTCCTTTCTTTTTTTTTTTAAAGGGGCTGAAAATTGAGGGGGGCCATAGGAGTATGGAGGAAAGACCCAGAACCTAAAAGGAGCTGGGGAAAAGGACCCAGGTAGGATACCAGCCCAGCAGAGGTTCCAAGGCATGTTCCCCTTGTCTGTTCTTTCTTCTGTCCTGTGCATACTTAAGAGACAGGAAGCAAAACCTTTTTCAGTAAAAGCCAGCATCCCGTCAGGTTGGGCCCACTGGTCCTAGGTATGGTCATATCCATGAACAAAAAGGCTAGAGAACTGAACTAAAAAAAATCCAGTTGTCTGAGTTTTAGGGAACCCGATGATGGCATAGGAAGGTGAAGGGAAGGAAATAGGAGACCGGAGAGTTTCATTTTGAGTTTTGGGTGAAGAATTCAGGTTGGTTCTTGTTTTATCCAAACCGGTTTGTTTATCTCTGAGAAATTATCAGCAGCAGTGGCCCGAAGCGATGCACTGGGGGACTCGCTTCCAAAGGGTAGGGACCCGAACAAGTGTACCGATGTCTGGCGAGGTCTGTGACACGTGTTGCCCAGGGTTCTCTGGCCGCCTGCCTGATGTGGGGGAAACAGTGAGCTGGTGACACCGGTTTGCAGCCCCAACCCCAGGTCTTGTGGGTTTTTTGTCAGTGTGTTCTCTCGCCCTTGTTTGGGAGTGGTGTGTGTGTGTGTGAGTGTGTGTGTGTGTTTAATGCAAAGATTCAAAGGGTTGATACTGGTAAGACCAGAGTTGAGAGACTGGAACACAACGGCGGCAGAAGGCAATCAAAGATTCCCTTGACTGCAGACGGTGTGAGCTCTGGGTGTCAGCACTCTGTGGGTTTGCAGGGAACTTGGGACCCGAGCAGAGGAGGGTGGGCACGAGCTAGAGTCGGGCCTATGGGGTCACGTTTGGAGCAGACTTAGGTGCTGGGAAATCGCCAAGGGTCAGGCTTCCAGCAGTAAAACCAACACCCCACATGGTTATGGTTAAGGCAGGACTAGTTCTGCATCTGGGCCTCTCAGCTTCCTTTTGGATCCAGGGTCTGTGGATGGCATTTCTTGGGATCATGGGGCTCGTGCAGAAGACAAGGGGCTCCAGGCCCAGCCCCGTAACAGGCCAGGAACCTCTTTGTTCCCCTGCTGGGTGCCCAGGAGGCCCCGGTGGCCAAGGGGACAGAGAGGGAGGACCTGAGCTGGCCGAGGCGGCCAGGGTGAAGACAGCTTTGAGAGGGTTGCTGAAAGAAACCAGAGATGAGGACATTGAAAAGGGGTGCGACTTTTCGCTTTTGAAATAATTTCCGATTCTCAGAGAGCGGGGAGATGCACTGCTGTGTACCCAAGGATTTAGAGAGTGCATCAGGCAAGGGGGCGGAGGGGTTACACTCCGGGTGGATTTCAATCCAAAACTGTAATTACATCAAGGAGCAGACAGAAAGGGGAAAAGCGGATTAGTGGCGTGGCCCGCTTGGGCCTAGTGGTGGAGGTGGCTCCAGGAGCCCCTCTCAGGCTCGACCTCTGTGCCAGGATCCTAGCCAAGGTGGTTCGCCCCCCACCACCCCAAGGAACAGCCAGGACCCTGGGCGCCTCTTTTCTGTTTGTCTGCTCTTAACCGTCCCCAGGCCACCCCTGAAGAGGTGAGTCTCCTCTGCGCAGGTCGAGGGCTGCCCTCCGTCCTCCCTGCTTCCTCTCAATGCTGGCTTTCCCATTCAGTTCCAGCCTAGAATAGAAGGAAGCTCCACTTTGATTGATTGGACTTTCTTTTCGGCATGAGGTCTATGCATGCGTGTTGGAGAGAGGGTGACCCTAGAGGACACTGCGGATCACTCTCATAGGTGGCCTTGGAAAGCCCCGGAACCTAGCTCCCTATCTACTGCTTTGTCCTGTTTGTTCTGGGGGAGCCTGTGCCTGGTCCACAGCACCTCCCCAGTTCCCCTTTTAATAGGGAGAAAAAGTGGCCAGAACTTCTAGGTCCTTGGCGCACACGCCTGTGACCCTTCCTGTCATCCTACTCAGCCCCCTGGGGTGTGACGGTGGCATCCCCAAGTATTCCAAACCCCCGGCTCACCTTTCTCTTCTCCCTGCCCCCCCTTCCCTGCACCTGTCAGCTGTTTCATTGACTGTCTGGCTTGGCTGCCACCCATCCTACCTCCCAGGCCTCCCCCGCCCCCCTCCCCCCAGGCCCGCACTCCCTCCCTTCCTGTCTCTGCCCACGTCTGTCTCTACCTGCCCGTCGCCGGCACACCTGAGGATCCGAGGCTGCCTAACGGAGTGCGGGGATGGTTCAGGGTGTTTACCAGACAGCAGGGATAAGGTATTAAATCCTGTTGCTGTCTTCCCAGGGCCAGGTTCCTCAGATGGTTTTCCAAATTCCTAATCTCAGTGCCCACATCCCTGCCCAGCCCATGTTTGATGGGAGCTTTCCTTTCCGATTGAAGCTGAACCGAGCAGGATCTGTGAGGCTGGGTCTGGCTTCCCACCGGTGCACGATGACATGGAGGTCCAGCCCCTTCCTCTCTGGTTCTTCCTTCCTCTCCTCCTTCCTTTCTTTGGGAATCTTAGTGAGTGGGGGCCAGGATTCTGCCGCCAGGTGTTCTAGAGCCTTCTTGCGTGCCCCTTTCCCCACCAGTTTTGTCTTGAGGCCACCTGCTGCAATGTAGGGGAGGGGACCCCGGAGTGGGCTTAGTGTCAGAAGCAAGGGGGACCCCAGCTTGAGGATAGTCTGAGATGGGAATGAGCAGGTGAATGACAGCTTCTCCAGAGGACATCGTTAGGATTCTTCCCACTCGAAATAAAAAGGGCCAGTGTGGAGTTCTGCTCATGATGCTGAATACCCTGGCTTGCCCCAGGAGGGAGTCTGCAAGGCAAACCTGTTCCTCCATGGTGTCTCTGCACTGGTTTTGGAGATGCAGGACCAGGGAGGCAGTGTGCTCCTGTCTGTCCTTGTTAAGCTGGCTTAGCCTCCGGGAGGAATGACGGGGTGCTCAGAGACTCCCCAGTGAACAGGGACATTCAAGCACCCAGTGATGTTCACTTTCTGATCTGGGGCAGAGGCAGCTTCCAGGGATCTTCCCTTCTCTGGGACATCCGGGGCTTGTCTACTTTCCTGCAAACTCTGTCCCCATGCTTAGCCTTCTCTTTCAGAAACTAGGCTAAAAGTGCAGATTAACTTACTCTCCCCCATCCACCACCACCCCCAGGCTGGGAACTTTCTAGGAAGGGAGGAGCAGGACTCTACAGCAACCTCCTGAAGCATCACCGGTGGTGGCAGCCTAGATCTACCCTTTGGGGGTGCCTGGGACTGATGGATGTGTCCTCTCTCTGAGCTGCCATGGGACCTAGACTGACCCTTCCAATTTCAGCTTCTCTTTCCCTGGCTACAGGCTCCCTCTTCTTTCTCTCCCCTGTGCCCCTTCTCCTTCCTCCGGGCAATGGGACATGGCTTGGGTGTCCCTCACGCTCCAGGTGGTCTGCCCTCGATCCTGCTGCAGATGTTTCATGTCTCCACCTTCTCCCCACTGCCTGGGAAGTCAGCACTGCGCTGGGCTTCCGCTCTCTCCCCTCCTGAGTACAGGGCACCGACAGGAGCAGTGGGATCTCTGGGGCCCGGCAGAGGGGGGTTTGCAGGGCTGGGGACAGGGCAAAGGGTGGTGGCACGCTGGGTCCTCAGCCAAGATGCTCACCATCGAGGCTTCTTCTGTGATCGTACAAGCCGTGGCTTCTAATTTTATTTTGGGGCATTCTTTTTCTAATATGTGTTGGGCAAGGATTAAGAAGTGGAATAGATAAAAAGAGGGCCAAGAAGTTCCGGAAGATGACAGTTGGGCTGGTGGGGAGGAGGAGGAGGGAAGAGGTAAAATTAATTCATTAGAAAAACTTGTTTACTGGCTTTGCTTAGGCGCCTCCATTTTAAAAGTCTACGTTTACAATAAGTCGCTAATTAAAATACAAAATGAAGCAACAGCTATGTTTTTTTTTCCCTTACACTTTAATTGCATGATTTTTTGTGATGTAATTTCTGGAAACACCCAGTGTACCTCACAGAGCTGATTGTTTGATAAACTAGAAGCACCTGAAACCAACCCAAAAAATAAATATATAAATCCAAGGGGAACTTAAGGTAGATTGGAAATGACAGAGAACAGCAGACAGCAGGGAACCAAAAATCCATAATAATAATAAGAAAAAACCCTCCTAAGTAAGGACATTTATCCTGCTTGCCCCGAGAGGAGAACCGGTTTGCGCATGGCGGGGGGGAGGGGGGGCAGGGGGGCAGGGAGCTGAAATGGAAACCAGACCGAGTGGGGTAATCGCTCCCTATCCCGCACCCCCTAGTTGGTGCTATGGAAAAAAAGCAAAAACAACTTGGACTCTTCCCTGGTTCCATTTCTTTGCTGGGGCTTCTTCTTTCATCACAGACCTTTCAAGAGGATTTTCATCGTCCCCCTCGTTCTGAGCCTAGATGCAGTCCCAAGAGGGAGCAAATGGAGACAATGACTGTCCCCCCCCCCCCCCCCCGCCAGGGAAAAACAAGCCTCTCTATGCCCACAGAGGGAAGACAGCATGTCCCCAGGCTTGGGCCGCTGGCCCTGAGTTCCTGGCTCTCCTAGAAGGGGCAGTGGGAAAGGTGGTCCATGGTAAGAATGGTGTGCGTTGTCTTTCCTCCGTGGCCTGCCGCCTTCTTTAAGATGCAGACCTGGGTGGTGATTGCAAAACTGCTGAAAAACCTGTCAGGAACTCACTCCGGGGTGGGGCTGGGAGGAAACTGGATCCTGCTGGCAGCCTGGCTGCTGGAGAATCCTAGGCCCGGCCTCGTCTGTGGGCCCCGGGCCTCCTCAATGCTGGCATCTGGGCAGTGGGAGCCTGAGGGACAGAGGGGACCCGTGACCACATGGCCTTCCCTTTCTCCATCCAAAAGCCAGAGGCCCACTTGGCCAGGGGTCCCAGAAATCTCTCTCTACACTCCCCACCGGAGGAGGAAGGATTTGCTTCTTTTTAGGGTCTTTCTAAAAAACACATTTTCTCCCTGATTATAACTCGTGCTTATGGCTCACTGGAAAACACAAAGAAAGTGTGAAGAAAATAATTTAAAAATATGCAGTGCGCTCATTAAACGGGCTAGGGGAACAGAGAGACTGGGGTTCGCAACCCAATTTTGCCACCCAGCAGTGCGACTTCGGGTGAGTTACTTAAGTTTGCCGAATCTCAGTTTCCTCACCTATAGAGTGGGGATAATGATCGTCTGCATCTTGGAAGGTGGTCAGATTCAGTGCGAGGATCCGTATGAAATATTGAGCACCGAGCCTGGCACACAGCGCCCGTAAACATTAACTATTTCTGTTATTGTAGTTAATAATGATTATTCCACTGCTTTGAGATAATAGGCTTTTAAATTTTTTATGAAGAATTTTTTTTTTTCCTACATCCATGAAATTCTCTGTCTAACCCTACGCCGCCCAATACCGTAGCCTCTAGCCACGTGTGGCTGTTTAAATTAAGTAAAATCAAGTCGAATAAAAAATTCAGTGCCACAGTCACACCCGCCGCACTTCAAGGACTCCGCAGCCACACGTGGCCAGCGGCTGCCCATACTGGACAGCACCGAAAGTTCTACTGGACGGCATTCTAAACAATAGAGTCATCTCGGTTTTCCCGCTTTGGGTAAACGTGTGTTGATGGCTGCATAGTAGTTCGTGATGTGGCCGAATCGCCCTTCTCATTGGCTTGAGGCTTTGTTCCTGGGGTGTTGGAATATCCTCTGGGCTCTGATTGGGCCTGTGGGCTTGCCCGGCCGGGCTCTGGTGCTGTGGCGCTCTCTGATTGGTGCTAGGCAGCAAGGGGTTCTGGGAGGAGCAGAGCCTTGCCTGCTGATTGGCTCCCGGTGGTGGTGCCAGGGCAAGAGGCGGGGCTCTGCTTGCCCCCAGTTGGCCCTGGCAGACAGGAGGAGGCTGCCTCCCCTGAACTCCCAGTGTGTCCCCCTCAGGCTGGCTCATCCACATCATCACTTCACAGGGCCCAGACCAGGGAGAGGAGGGACGTGTCTGAGGTAGTAAAAATGAGCAATAATGACCCACCCTCCACAGACCTGAGAATCCCAGGTGTACCTCGAAGCCCCTCCCCCTAACCGAAACCCCGCCCCCCCTCAGGGAGTCCCCAGGGAGCGGGCAGCCTTTCTTGGTGGGGATTAATGTTGTCGTTGAGGGCCAGTGTAGGCCTCCAGATCCTGGTGAGGGTCTTCAGGCTTCAGGAAGGGCCGGGACTAAAGATGGTGGTGAGGTCGCAGGGTGGGGGTGCTGGGGTCCCAGGTCTGGGGCAGCTTCCGGAAGACCTCGCGATGGCAGGTGGCATCCTGCAGCGGGGTGGTGGAGTGAGTGTTGGGGTGCTGGGGTTGTGGCGCGAGCCTCCTCTCCAGCGGGGCGGTCCACGCCCCGGTCACGTGGCTGAGGGCAGCGCTCTGGGTGGGGGGCTGTGGGTGGGCAGGACCGGCTGGGGGAGTAATCCCCGGAGCAGTGGGCAAGACAGATAGGCAGAGCCAAAACCGGACCTGCTGATGTGGCCCTTTCTGCTCGCAGCGGATCATAAAATATGGCTCAGATTTTCATTACGGGCTCTATCGATTATCTTCTGGGACGGATGAATTATAGAGAACATTAAAATTTTTTTTAAAAAGCAAGCGAGAGAGGAAGTATCTGAATGAGTTTGGGTGGTCGATGGCAGAAAGGGCTGAGCCACCAGGCCTGCGTGGCCTCCATCTCCGCGCAGGGTGAGGACAAGACCACTCAGGGCAGGCAGCCTGTGACTTCAGCTTATGGCCTCGCCATAGAGGAGGCCTGTGCTCCCCTCTGCTCCCCTTGCCGGTGCCCCATCCCCTCCAGGGGTCTGGCTAGCTTCGGGGAAGGCAGACAGTTGGGTTGTTCGCAGGGTTCTGACCCAGAAATAAGACTTTTCCTAGGCTTTGGGTCTCTGTGGTTGGGAGGTGCTGCTGGGTTCCCTCCAGGGATCTCCTGATTCCGGGGATGCCCGCCTGGGCACTGGGGAGATTCAGAGGGCCTCTTCGAGTCAGGACTGGGATGGGAACTCCTGAAGAACGTGGCCACCTCAGCTTTTCCCTGTTCCTTGTTCCTTCCATCGGCAGTCACTGGCTTGGAGGATTTCTGTTTTCCCTTCGGAAGCTTGAGAAGAACATGTCTGGGTCCCACTGCTGTGCATCCAGGTCCAGTCTGGAGAGAGAGTCTCCTGAAAGCCCATCCCTCCCTCGCTCCCTCCCCAGCCCCTTCCCTCTGCCTCCCCTTGCCAAGCAGTATAGTGCAAAGGTGGCAGATAGGCCTGGGTTCAAACCACTTCTGAGTGTGTGACTGGGGTGGGTCACATCCCTCTCTGAGTCTCAGTCAGTCAACTATCCATTTGAGACAATAACCCACCTCGTTGGGTTCTTACGATGATATTAATGTGTTGAAATCCTTAGTACGTACTGCTTAATAAACATCAACTGTTATTTTCCTGTACTGTGGCAGAGTCTGGAGACCCTTATCCCCGCCTTCATTTAGCCTTTTTGATTTATGATTCCATTTTACAGATGGGGAAACTGAGGCACAGAGCGGTTAAAGTTATTTGCCCAAGCTCACCCAAACTGTAAATGACAGAGCCTGGATTCATGCCTGCCGGTCTGGCTCCGGAGCTTGTACGCTAAACCCCCGTGTCGCACCGTCCCCAGGATCTGGCGGGGGTGGCCCCTGTGCGTGTGCCTGCACGTGTGTGCGCACACGACTTCCAACAGCCCTGCCCTCGTGGTGGTCTCCGGACCCTCCACACTTCATGTGGCTCCTTCGGGTCATCGGCGACCCCGGCATTTTCTGGGGCCCTGTTCTGCGTGAAGTGTTACCTCCCTACCTCCGCACCATCCCCCTCATCCTGGCTTCACCTAGGCTGCCCTGAAAAGGTGGTGGTTTCCATGGATATCCGTCTCCCTCTGGCGACACGCCCTTTTTGTAGAACTCTGTTCCCTAGAGTTGATTGTTTTTGGCACACAGCTCTGTAAACTCATCCAACAATTAAAAGGGGGGAGGGGCAGAACAAAAAGGAGCCGGATAGTAACTGGGGTGAGTGAGAGGCAGGAGGGGCCTCTGGGGTGTGGGTCCCCTCTCTGTCCCCCGGTCGGCAGCAGGACAGCACCTTAAGTGCGACATAAACAGCCAGCCCGGAGTGCCGCCTGTGGGGTTCTGAATTCTCAGAACCCCGCGTTTCCTTCCATTTGAGCTGTGTTCTTGTCCCCCCTTTTCTCTCCCTCGGAAAGTGAGGGGCCCATCCGCAGAGCCAATGTAGCCATCTCCGGAGGCCACCCAAAGTCCTGAGATGCCAGCTTGGACCAATTTGAATATTTGCTGCCCTTGTTTTGGTTAATTGTGTATGTGTTTGCTCTGTTTGTGTACCATCAAATACCTACTGCTTTGGGCGGACCCGTCGTAGGCTGTGTGAGATCACAGATGAAAAATGCAGTGAAAAACACTTTCGTGCCACAACACATCGTGTAGGATTTTTGTATTAAGATGTGGATTTTTTTATTGTTTTTTTTTTTTCCCCTTTTCCATACAGCCTGAAGTTGGGCAATGTACATGTCTGTGTTTTTGTTTTCACTCCGGGTGGTTTATGAAATCTGCTCATTAGGGCTCTGTCCTCTCCCCATCCTGGCCTGATCCTTCAGCCCTTTATCCTCTCGGGTGTAGATCTTTCCCCGTCATCTCCTGTTATCTTCTCTCCTTTGGGGAGATGCTGGGTACCCTCGCCACACGCGTTCACCCATATGAAAATCAGGGGTTCCTGTGTCCCTGCTTCTCAGTCCCACATCTCTGAGGCAGATGTGCCTTGTAGTAGGAGGTCCCAGTGTGGATGAGGCAGCAGAAATCTCTGTGCTACCCCACTCCCTCCCCACGGAGAAGCCCCTTAGCTTGCCCCTGGTCTGGAGAGAAGAAACAGAAGCTGTCCCATTCCCACAGAACCTTCTGACTCAGAGTGGCCCTCTTCTAGGTGGTCTTGTTGTCTCCCATCTCATCAAATGACAGCAGTGGGCGGCTCAGCTCTTCTCCCTCCAGGAGGCCATGCCCTTGGCTGGGACCCCATTTACTAGGTAGTTTCAGGGGTTTCTCCTGCTCCCCGGGCACCTCACCATAGGCCCCACCTTTCCCCATTCACAGCCCAGCCAGAAGGAATCACCTAAGCACGACCTTTGTCTTCCCTCTGGTTGTGATCTCTGGGTGCTTTCTGCTGGCTCTTCGGGGTTTGAGGGAGACTTGTCTGGGGACAGGAGGACGGAGATGCAGGAGCGGGAAGAGCATTAGGTGTGGGTCGCTGCTGAGACCAGGGGTGGGGACAAAGGGGAACTTGCGTGTAAGTTGGGCCTGGGAACCTGTCAGCCCCGAGTCCAGGCCTGAGCTGTGTGACCTTTGGCAAGTCACTTCATATCTCTGTGCCTCCCCTCCCTAATTGATCCACAGGGACCCTAATCCTTCCTACATCGTGTTGTAAAGATTTGGCGAGATTACACGTGTACAGCACTTAGCACGGTGCTTGGTGAATAGAAGGCATCCCGTGGGCCTGTTGGCAGAGTTGTGAAAACCAATCATCTGGTGTGCCCTCCACTCCCAGCATGCTCTCTGTCACATAGTAGGTGCTCAGTCAGTTCTTCTTGGCATCAGGGGACCAGGCGGTCCCCTTGAACCTGGAAGCTATTCATTCATGGTGCTAATGGAGGAGCGAGAACCAAGATGCAGGTTGGGGCTTAGGGGAACCAGACGGAGTGGAGCAGGAGAAACGGCCAGTGAAGTATTCTGTCGCTGGACAGGGATGAAGCTGCCCCAGGCCCATCTGACTGTGACATGAGATCAGGGACTGGTGCAGTTCCGCAAACACACTGCCCACTGTGGGCCAGCTGTTGTGCTAAATGCTGGAGACGCAAAGATAATTAGGACCTGGTCTCTGCCCTTGAGGAGTTAAAAACTCAATGGTGGGGACAGACTCGTGAACGAATTACTTTAGTCCGGTACGGATTTAAATGCCACACTGAAGGATGCGTGAGGAGCAGAGCCGAGAGGCATATGGGCCTGCTTGGAGCGGATTCTGGAAGGTTACCTTGAAGAGGTGTGGGAGAAGAAGGTGGTGGTAGGGGAGAACATTTCTGGAGCGCTGTTAACACCTTGCGCATCTCTTGGTGATGCCCCACCACATCTGCTAGGTAGGAGGGAAGAAGGTGTTACCTCCATCTGTGAGGAAATGGGGCCTTGGGGAGATCATACGGCCTGTCCCAGGGCCCTCAGTGAGTTAAGTGGCCCGACTGGGACTCAGACCCATGTCTGCTGATTCTCGGCCCTGTTATTTCTGTACCTGCACATGGCTTCTCACCCCTTCACCCCGGAGCTGCTGGCCAGAGAGCTCTGTCCTCTGGGCACTCTACCTACTGACCGAGATTCATGCTACCGCCATGGCCCCGGGGGCCTGTGCCATGGGAGGGCCCCGTCCATGGCAGGCCCCAAGGCCTGTGCCCTGGTTTGGTAAATAGGTCAGGCCACTTCCTTGGGGACAGTCCCTGAGCAAGGCCACACCCTGGCAGGGCTGGAGGATGGCAGGAATGGGGAAGACTGAGGAGGAGGGGGAGGAAGAGGCCTGGCCACACCCTTTCTCCAGTTGTTCTTGCTGCCAAGGTGAGAAGCTCCCTCTGCCCTGGGCAGGCCCCTCCCTCAGCTGGAAGAGGCCAGACAAGGGCCCCACCAGGGCCTGGAACACTCTCTTCTCCTGGAACTGGAATCCCCTTCTGAGCCAGGGCACAAGAGCCTGGTATCGTTCGCATTCCCGTGTGTGTGGTCGGGCTCTGGTCTTTCTAGCTCCTTGCCAGGAATCAGGGAGGTGGGAGTGTTCCTCTTGACCTTTTCCCTGGGAAATGTGTATGTGTGCCAGGGAGAGTATGAGCCACCTGTACAAAATGCTGGCTTTCAGGTGAGGCGGGGGCCATTCTGATGGGATATTGGAATGGAGCCCCCCCAGCAAAAGAATGTTCTGGGGGCAGGGAGCTGTAGGTGGTCTGAGGCACCCCTTCCTCTCTGGCTTGGAGATATTTGGCTGGTGGGTGAGCTGCCCAGGGCTTTGGGGGATTCTGGACCAACAGGCAGGGGAATGTCAAAGCCCAGAAGAGTAAGTCTCCCAGTGGCCCTGAAGTTCCCATTAAAGTGTTTTTTCCTCTTTTTTAAAGAAAAAAAAATTCCCAAACTGGAAAACAAAGGAAATCCACTTCCCCCAAATCACACGAAACTCACATTAGGGGCCTGGCGGGAATCCATGGAAACCAGGAAACCCGCTGTTAACCCTGTATGGTGCCGAAGGGTGGGGTGGGAGCCGGGCCGATCCGAGTCCTGGGGCCACTGTCACTGGCCCGGCGCAGTGGCAGTGCCCCAGAGTCGAGGTGGGGGGAGCCGCTGCTGGGACCTCTCGCCTTCACAGCCCAACAACCCCTTCCACTCGGGGCCCAGCCTTGGGAGGCAGGAGAGGAGGGGTTCCTGCCCTCCAGGGAGGCTCGGGGATCCGAGGGCTGGGCCACATCGGAGAACCTGCTGGGTGGCTGCCCACACCACGCCACACCGTAGAGTCAGGCCGAGCCCGCTCACACGCTCTGGGAGCACACAGGCGCCATGGACACGCCGTCCCCCAGCCACCACCCTCCCTGATGCCAGCCCCATGTGCAGGGGGGGCCGTGTGGGAGCAGATAGAGAGCCCCCTTGGGGTTTCCACACCCCACTCCCCCATCCATGCGCCTGGACCTCCGGGCCTGGGAGCTTGTGCACCGAGGTTAGGTGCTGTATTCATGTTTGCATGCGCACGGGCTGATTTTTCTAAAAAGGCTGAAAATATTTACAGATTTGAAGTTGAAACGCAAACAGGAAAAGCCCTTTAAAAAGTGAGTGTAGTGGATATTCAAAACAGGAATCACCATGGAAACACCACAATATTTGCTTAAATTGACACAAAGGTTGCCGGTAGCAGGGCACCAACTTTCTTTGGCCACATTTTTTTGGGCCAACACCTATCACACATGAATCTCAGCAGTCCCCTCTCGGTATGCGCCTGCACCCTCTGTTCTGTTCTATGGGATGAGATGGCACGGGACCAGCATGCATGGTGGTGGGGAGGGGGGGGACACAGAAGAAACCAAACTGACCATCCTGGGTCGCTGCGGAGACACCTGTTGATTCCGTTTTTAGAGACTCCCACAAGGCCACTGGGGGTTCATGGGAGCAGCTGGGAGCTGGCCTAGGGAACGGGGAGGGAGCGGAGGTTGGGGAGCCCAAGGCTTCCTTTGGTTGTGTGGCTTTGATCTGCCTTCCAGGTCAGCGTGATCTATTGTCAGGCTGACCTTTCCCCCGGGGTGCCGAGCCTTGGGTGTGATCCCTCTGTTCTACCTGGGATGGCATCTGATTGGCCTATCATGGTTTCTACCTGTCTGATTCTTGTGTTAGGTGTGACCGCTGCTTAGCAATTGGCTAATGATTGTGCAAAGGGTGCATTGGTCGTAGGGTCAGGCAGGGTCCGAGACTCTTACCAGCAACGGGCTGGCTGGTTACGGTGCAAAATGTCGGAACCACGCCATCTGTTGTCCTCTTCTCCGGAGTAGCTTTGTGGGTCTCCGCTGTAGCCTAATAATCTGTTCTCCCTTTTCATTTTGGTAGGCAAACAGACCTCGCCGACTGAAGGCAAAGACCCCTTCCATCTCACCTGCCCTTCCAGCCGCCACAGTTGTCGACCCCCTCCCGTAGAAGGGGGATCCTGCAGCTCCAGCATTGGAGTGGACTTTGGACCCCGGCCTCTTGGGATGCAAAGGTAGCTACTCCTGATGCCCAAGATGTGTCTGGGAAATGTGGGTGGGGGCTGTGGTTGGCCAGTTTGGGGGTTCCTTCTTAGGAGAGGGACTGAGGAGGCCTTTCTCAGAGGGTTCTGACCCAGATGGTGGTGGCTCAGGCACCCTAGGTGAAAGTAAGAAGACGTAGGATTGAGGACAGAGCCCTGGCCTAGGAACAGGACCTGGCGTATTGGCCCTGGTTTTGGCACTGAGTCACTGCTCTCTCCCCTCCAGATCTTGGTTTTGCCTTGGGTAAAATAAGGATATTAGAATAAATGGCCTTTAAGAATCCTCCCAGCGTTACCAGTGTATGGCACTGAACGGTGCCAGCAGCATGTGGGTACTCTAGGCGAGGCCTGTGCCCTAGCAGACAGCACTCCTGGAGCTAAGCATTGGGACATTTCTGCACATCCTCTCTGGGAGCGGTAGGTCCAGCCCATCTGCATGTCCAGAGGCCGCGGCGCTGCTCTGAGCTCATGTGTGACTTGTTGGAGCTCTCTCAGGTGGTCCTCCAGCGCAAGCAGGACCCACCTTAGAGGAGAAGCCACAGGTGTCTTTTTTTTTTTTTCCTAAAGATTTTTTTCATTTATTTAGAGAGAGAGAGAGCGAGTGTGTGCGCATGTGAGCCAGGGGAGGGGCAGAGGAAGAGAGAGAATCTCAAGCAGACTCCCTGTTGAGCACAGAGCCCGGAGCCCAATGCTGGGCTCGATCCTAAGGCCCTGACATCGTGACCTGAGCCGAAATCAAGAGTCTGATCCTCAACCAACTGAGCCACCCAGGCGGCTCCCACAGGTGTCTTGATCCAGGCTCAGAAATCGCCCCTCGCCGAAGGCAGGTCACTTAACACCAGGGATGGGTAGTCTGTGAGGCTGGTACTGTCAGATATCTCCCTGCGGGTAGCAGACGTGGCGGTTTTTGTGGTGGGGGCTTGACACACAGCAGGTGACTTACCACGTATTGGTCGTCATTCAGTGTTCCCTCGGGATCCCAAGGAAACCAGTCCAGAAGGGTTAGGTGCTGATGAAGTTGATGGGCATGGTGTTAAGACAGGGGCCGAGGTGGAGGGTCTAGAAAATGGCAGGGAGGGCAAGGCCGCAAGCCACTCCTCCTGTGTGCGCAGGACAGGAGTCAGCAGCCCCAGCTTACTTACCAGCACCGTCCCTCCCTGTGGGCGCCATGGGCAGGTGTGTCTTGCCCCTCCCTCCGTGGCCAGGCTCTGCAACTCTGGACTTTGAACTTGCAGGGAGGAAGCACTTGGCCACGATGGGTGCCTTGGTGCCCACTGGGGTTTGAGAGGTCCCCAAAGCTGTGGGCCTGCTTGATTCCAGGCTGTGCCACCTCAGGGACCAGAAGCCTTGGATACAGGGCAGGGATTTGCAAATCAGATGTAAATGTCGCCTTGGGTTACTGTGGTGGAGCAACTGCGTGGCCGAGACTCTTCTTCCTGGTGTCTAGAAAGCGATCACACTCCAGGAGCTGGTCTGTCCACATTTAAGATGTGCTGCTGTTGTCCCCTGATGGCGGTGTCGAGATTGTTGGTGTAGCGGTCTTGCTGGCTGTTTGGCACGAGCACTTGTATGTCTCTACACTTCTTGGGCTCTTCTTGCCTGACTCTGCTTCTCTGATCATCGTGGGTCCTGGGAAGGCAGGCCCACGTGTCTTCAAGCCTCTACCTGGTCTCCCTGGCCCCGGCTGGGCCCAGCACATGAGCAGCAGGTTGCCAAAGTGCGTATAGCTCCCCGCTTTGAAGGGGGAATATTGCCCGTTCTGTTCTCAGTGGCTGGCTTTTTGTTTTCTTCATTCCCTCGGCAAAACATGCCTATTAGTTTTTCCCTTTCTGAAGTTTCCACTCACTGTTGACTCCCAGGGGCCATGCTGGCCTAGGGGACGGGCTCCACGAGTCCTGTGGGGCTCCCGCGTCCTGGCATCGGCCATCTAAAGCTTAATAACGAAGCTTGGGAACTCTGAGGGCCCTGAGAGGGAATGTTGTGGCCAAGCCCCTCCACATTTACCCACCTCTTCCCAGGAACTGGGTTTGGCCGCAGGCCCACGTCCTCTGGGGCAGGGCTGACCCGTGGTCTCAGAGGTGTCCTTCCTCACCACCTCGGAGTGTGGGCCAAGGGTGAGTCTATACTCAGGCCCGATCCACAGGCCTGCTCCTGTCTAGTTCAGACTCTCCCTATTTCTGGTTGTGCTGCGTAAGATCTGGTTATATTTAATCAACAGAAACCGAGGGCCTGGTGTCTGCCAATCATTGGGGGTAGAGTGGACAAGACAGCCCTGGCTCTCATGGAGTTCTGGTTGGGCAGGCAGACAAGGAATCCACAAAAAAGGAACAAGGACACCATTAGCACAGAATGGACATAGGATGAAGTGGTGTGAAGTGAGGGGGCAGTCAGAGGAGGCCTCTTTGAGGAGGTGACAGCTGAGATGGAAGGAGAGCAAGTGGACAGCCCTCTGAGGAGCAGGCAGAATAGTCCAGAAAGAAAACGACTGGTCTAAAGGTCCTGAGGTGGGATGAGCTCAGTACATTTGGTAACAGAAGGAAGGTCCCGGTGGCTGGGAGGTGGACCCGCTTGTAGGGGTCAGTAGGCCGGGGAAGTTGGCATTTTATTCTTTAGGTGACAGGAAGCCACTGGAGGGTTTTAAGCATGGAGGTAAAGTGATCTGGGTTTTGCTTTGGAAAAGCTGGCTGGGGCTGCAGTGAGAAGAATGGATTGCACGGGGGCAAGGGGAGAAAGCAGGCCAGATGGGAGGCTGCTGTGGACGGACGCTGACACGAGGAGGTGGACAGCGTGGAAGGGCACCGAGTCCATGCATTGAGAGGGAGGGTGAGTAGTGCTTGCTGTGGGAGCGAACGGCGAAAAGAGGAGCCAAGCCAACCCCAGATTCCGGGGGCCCCGATGTGGGCCTGCATCTCCTCTCCTCTCACACCCCCACCCTGCCAGTGCCAGTAACCACCCGTGGCTTTCAGAGGCCATACGTTTTGTGGATTAGGGAGAAGCACCATCCGGGGCCCGGTGCTGGCTGCTGAGAAAGCGTGGTTGAGTGGTTTAGGCACCTCTTGGCCGGCACCATGTAGAGGGAAGGCCAGAGGCCCGCTCGTCTCTGGCATTGTTTTCAGTAGGTATTCCCAAGCTCACCGTTCTTTTGGCCCGAAGACTGCACGGGAGCTTGTTTTGTGCCTCTGCTCTGTGGGCTCGGTGCTGGGTTTGAGGTTGGGTCTAGTTCGTATAGTTCCTGTCACTGTGGTCTTAAATGTGATCTGGGTTCTCAAGGGCTGAGCATCTGCATACCTTCTCCCGGGCATCCGGTCACCCAGGGCCAGATTTGTCTAAGGGTTTGTCTAAGACCTCCTCATTTCCACTGGGGCCAGCTCAGCTTCCAGCCCCAGTGTATGGGCAGGGATCCTAGCAGTCTTTGCATGTGGAAAGTCCTTTCACAATTCACGGTGTGGATTCCCATAGGTACCCCATCAGATTTGACTTGGGCCACTGTCCCCTTTTCCTGGGCCTCTGATACAAGGCTCGACTCTCCTGGGTCTTGGTATCATCTGCTTGGGCTAGGATGGGGCAGGCAACCCCAAACAGCGATGCTATCACAGTGAAGCGATCCTGGGCCCTCCGGGGTAAGTGTTACGCGTCCTAGACAGCAAGCCAGAGGCCTGGGAGGAGGGAGCATGGAGCTGTCACAGCCGGCTGCGGGGGCCCCAGTGAGTACTCGCCCATGCTGGCAACATATTCTCAGCCATATGGGCCAGCTCAGCCCTCCAGGAAAGCTCTGGAGGCTTGACCTCCAGGGGGAGTGACAGGAGGGAGCAGAAGGGCAGGCTGGCGACGTTCGCAGGGGGTGACAGGGATGTCCCAGGCGGGCAGCTGGTGCCTCTGCCTGGCTCCGAGGGGGTGTCAGCCAGCCTTCCTGGGTGTGTCTGCCAACATCAGAACCCTGGGCTGAGCCCCGGGGGAGGGTGTGTCTGGGTGGGCAGGCGTGGGAGGCTCTTCTGCTTTCTGCCCCCATGGCCTGTACTAGATCCATGGCCTTCACTCGTAACTGGACTGGACAGTTCTAACTCCTTCCTCCCGGGCTCTGATCTGATGTGGGGCTGGCTGCTCCAGGCAAGCAGCTGGGGGAGGGGGTGCAGAGGGGGGGATCAGGAGAGGTACTGGCTATGGGACTTGGGGGCCCGAGCCCTATGCCACCCCTGGGTAAGTTCACGCTCGGGGGGGATGGCTGAACTACAAGGCTTGGGAAGTGTCACCGAACCTTCTGGTTTCTATTCAGGGTGAGAATTCGGCCCTGATGCTGCGGACGCCCCGGCCCTGGGCCTCCTTCCTCAGTTTTCCCTGTCTCTTAGCAGACTCAGGAAGCCCCTGGATCCCACCAGGCACAGACCCAAGGAGAGAGGGATGGAAGGGCCGGCCGTACCTGCCTGCCTGGAGCTACCTCGGGGCCTCTCTGCGTTTGGTGACACGGTTGCTCCAAAGGGACAACAGCCCATGGCTTTGGGAGGGTTAAGGTCTTGTGGACGAGGGGAGAGGCACTTCTGCCCTGCCTCCATCCTTGTGACCTTGGGGCCTCCACAGGGAGAGCACTCTGGTGGTGTTGGAGGAGCACCATCGGGGTGCCCCCAGAGAGGAGTCCCAGGGACTGTGAACATGTCGTCCTCTCTTGCAGATCCCGGGGCTCCTGCTGTTCTGTCTTCCCCAGCTTCCCCGGCCTCTATTATTCCAGAATCTACCCAGGTGTAGAGCTGGTCTAGAAAGCCCTTCAGCCCAGAGGACACCACACAGAGGCCTGAGGCAGCCCAGTGTGGGGACACTTGCATGGCCGCCCCACACCACCAGCTACTGCTTCTCCATTAAACCTGCTCTGGGCGTGTTCCTCACCTTCCACTACCCACTCATGTTTTCTCTCTGATTGGGTTTCTTGGCCCCTAGGGAGCAGGTGCCTTTTCTGCCCCTGAGCCTCCATATGGCAGCCTGGGGTTGGGACCCCTGTGGCCAGGGTGAGTGGAAATGGGAAGGTGTAATTAATCACTAGTTTCTTCTCCAGAAATGCTAATCGGGAGAAGCAATTAAAAGCAACTTTTTTCCCTTAGTAATCTGTGCTAAAAGCTGGTAATGAAGTTTAGGGCCGTCGTGACTCAATATTTCAGCTTCACCGACGCAAGTCAAAACAATCCAAGCCCAGGAGTTTGCCGGCAGCTGAGCTGCGCCCGGGCAGCAGCTGGGAGTCCCCACTCCCTCTTCTCACCCCCTCACTGCCACCCCACCCCCCACCCCTGCTTCTGGGGCAGAGCCCGTAGCAGGCCCAGCTGGGGGAGGGTCTGGGTGGCAGGGAGATGGGTCCCCGAGGCCATCCTTCAGGAGACCCAGAGCCGGAAATGCATCTTAAGGGAAATGATAGGACCAGGTGAGAGGAGCACCTGCCTCTGTGGGGGCAGAAGGGGGAATCGGGGGAGATGGGTGCCTGGGAAGCCCCCAGGGCAGCCCAGGGTTCAGCCACATTCGGCTCAGAGCCGGAAGAGGTGGTGGTCCAAATCTTGACCTTCAACCTCGGTCATTCATTTCTCATTTTCATTCATTCATCAAGCCTTACTGAGAGACACGGCGAAGTGGACCCGAACCACAGCAGCGAATGAACAGTGCTGTGGGATCCGCCTTTCAGTGGAGGGAGGCAGTGACAAATGAGATAAAGAAATACAGTATTTGTTGGATGGCCACGTGTGTCCAGGAGAAAACCAGCACGTTTAGAGAATAGGATGGGGAGAGCGTGCGGCGGGGGTGGGGGAGGATGGTTTGTAATTCTTCAGTGTGGCATCTGGGGGACACAGCACTGGGATGGTGACATCTGGGTAAGGACGGAGAAGGTGATGGAGCGAGGCCCCCTACTTAATACCTGGGAGAAGAGTGTTCCCATCAGGGGGAACAGCAAGTGTGAGCTCCTAGATGCAAGAGCAGCCTGACTTGTTGGAGGGCAGCTCGTGGGGGAGATGCCACGTGAGGTCATGGGGGTACGCGAGGGACCCCAGATCCCCCAGGCCTCATCGCCATTACCCCAAGTGAAATAAGAGGCTTTGGAAGAGTTCTGGGTGACTCGATCTGATCAGGCACAAGTTCTTTATTAAAAAGCAAGACCCAACTGTCACCGACTCCTCCTCTCCCGGGTCCCTAGGTGCGTCTGCACCCACTGCTTCCCAGGTGTGTGCTCTTGAGCAGGGGAGGGGAGTGCTGAGGGCTCTGTTGCAAACCGCGCTGCCCCCCCGCCAGCCTCTGCCCGCCCTCTCAGTCCTCCTCAGGGAGCGGTTCAGAAACAGGCTCTTGTCACTTTAAGCAGCCCCCCGCCCGGCTCCCCTGGCCTGCTTTATCTGAAGTCCAAGCGCATGTTGTTCCAGGACCGATCCGCTTTAGCTAATTAATAATCTGACAGGAGCCACCCAGGGGATTAGCCTCTGAGCTGAGCTCCACCAAGCCCCAGCAAATGAGCCCTGTACTCCTTGGGGACACGGAGGTGACTTTGAGGGGTGCAGGGAGAGGGGACCCCCACAGGTGAGCCGTGGCACCGGGATATGTCGTAGTGACCACTGAGGGGAGAGGGCGGAGGCGGGGGTGGGACAGTGACAAACAGAGCCTCTTGAAAGGAGGACTGCTGTCCCAAGATGGGCGGGGTCCTCCTTTCTCCCTCACTGCCCCCTACAGTCCTGCTCACCCACCTGCCAGGTGTTACCTGCCGAGAAGCAGGAGAGAGTGGCCAGACTTAGCAAATAAAAAAACGGGCTGCATGTTGGACACCTGAAACTAACATGACACTGTATGTTAACGAACCAGAATTAAAATAAAAACTGGAAAAAAAAATACAGGATGCTCAGTGAAATTTGCATTTCAGATAAACCACAAGTAAGTTTTACTAGAAGTATGTTCCATGTAATATCGGGGACGTACGTACACTAAAAAAGTATGCGAGGTTTATCTGAAATTCAGATTTCGCCGATGGTCATCCTGCATTTCCTCAGCCAGTCCTGAGCGGGGAGGGACAGAGGCTGCTGGGCTCCCTCCCGAGAATAGCCTGGAGCTCCCTCTGGAAGAGGTAGCACCCTTGGGGAGCAAGGCGGGGCCAGGACAGTGACCTCCATGGGCATGCTGCTGCAGGACGAGGAGGATGGAACAAAGGTCAGCCGCTTGCAGGAGTCTCTAACCTATATTTGGGCCCAGGTGGCCCTTGGATGAGTAGAGTCCAAGTCTCCTCTGAAGGATCCGTGGCCTCCAAGCGGGAAGGAAGTCCCAGAGCTGCCTCCCCCGGTGGGGGTGGGGGGATGGCGGGGAGGGGTGCTCATGTCTGGGAAGAGTCTGGGGCCTCTGCAGAGGGGAACGTGTGAAGTTGCTGGGGTCATCTGGGTTAGGTGGTCATCATCTGTTAAGGGCATCTATCTGCTCTGAGCCTAGGGAGAGGTCAGCAGGGAGGACCCACTGTGTGGGCAGGGCTAGGTCAGGTCAGGTAGAAGGTCAGGGACAATAGCCTGCCATGCAGAGCCACCTCCAGGTTCCAGGGCCTCAGGGCACTGGATAGAAATACCCATCTGCTGACCTCTCGGTGCCCACCCCCAAGGCCACTGAACAGCCCGAGCCAGGGGGGTCGGGCAGCCTGGGATGTCATGCTGGTCTTTATTGGAGTCCTTACTTCCTATGGGATCCTCCCTGTTCCCTCTCATGACCCTTCTCACCCCGGCTCTGTTCCCAGTGGTCAGGGCGCTCAGGGCGGGGAGAGGGGCCCACTGCCAGCTGGTAGTAGTCCAGCCTCCTGCAGCCAAGGGGCCTGATGCCAGGCAGGCGGTGCCCCCGAGGTGGGAGCTCTCTCACTCCCGCTCCGTTCTCTAGGAGTTAACAACATCCCGTGCCCTCGAGGCCTCCTCTCCCCCAGCCCCTGGGCTGCCCTCCTCCCAGCCTTTCCCCCCACACACACACAGCCAGCTGTGGAGCCCCCCTGGCGCAGGAGCAGAGGGGGCTGGGGGTGCCGAGCCGGTGGGAACCTCTTCCTCCTGCTGAGCTCTCAGCCTCTTCCCCAGCGTGCCCGGCGGTTTGGCCCTGTTTCGCGAGCCGTCTGCTGCCCGGGCTGCCTCTGACCCACATCGTTAGCATGGGCATTTATATTTCATTAACGACATTAAGCCCAAATGGCATTAAAAGCAAAGCTGGTGATAAATAGCTTATTAATAAACAGGGAGTGCTTCGTGCTGCCTGGCCTCTCCCAGCCCCGGCGTTAACCCTTGCTGCCCTAGACAATCATGTTTCATCCCAAAGATCATCCCCCATCAACTCCACGGTGGGCCTGGAAGATCCAGCCGTGTGTCTGAGTTCTGGCTGCTCTGAGGTGGGTGCCTCGTGGAGCCCGAGTGGGCCAGTTTGGGATCACTCAGGCTCGTGAAACCCGGCCAGACCCCTCACAGCCTCTAATCAAATCTTCATTACCCTCTCTCTCCTCGCTAGTTTCAATTCTGGGCTAAACATTTCGGGAAGTGTGGCTTTTCTAGGCCATAAGCTCAGATCTCCCCCATTACTCTGTAGCTCTGTCTGAAAGGAGGCCCATAGAATGTTTGGACTCCAAAAGAGCGATGCTCCTGAAAATGATGCTAATAATAATAATCATGACAGTAATAATCGCAGCTGGCCCCTCCGGAGGGCTAAGTGTGAGCAGTCCGGCTCCCTGCGACCCCAGGGGCCATCCAGCTCAGGTTCATTTTATAAGGGGGAAAACCAACTCCCAGAAGAGTGAGTCGGGTTCACCAGCTGGAGCCTACACCTCATAGGGGCTGGCCCCGGGGCATTGGGTGGCCTCCCTAAATAGGGCCTGTTGCCATCCCCACTCCTGGGCCTCTCGGACCCACCAGGGCTTCTCAACTGTGGCTCCAGCCTTGATTGACCCTAGCTCCTTGCCCCTGGGATTTGGCTGTTCCATTACTCGATGGCTGGTTGAGTGTGCCTACACAGGCTGGCCACCTGGAGGGCACAGTCTTGTCCCTTGCAGGCCACCACCCCACCTAGGACCCAGAGATGTCAACAGAGAGTCCGTGGAAGAGTCTGTGGTACTGCGGAGGCCCCAGTGAGCTTTTTGCTTCTGATTGGAGCAGCTTTTATATGGTGTCCTCCTGGGGCAGGGTGGGGGGGACCAGTCAGCCTTGATTGTCTGGGGTTTTAAGTTGTCTGTGTTTTTTGGACACAGAGTCATCTCTTAACACTTCCAAGAAATAGGGGCAGGCTCAGCCCTGGGTCCCCTACCCCCTAGCTGAATTGTTTGAAAGCAAAAGGAAAGTAGAGTCTTGTCTAAACTTGGGCTCCACTTAGAACTCTCTCCACTGCAAACCTGGACCAGAGCTCTCATTATCCTCCCCATCCTTCTGGGGCTCTCTGGGCCCGGGCCTGGCTGAGGGAGAGAAAGGGTTTTTGGAGGGGTTTGCAATATAGAAGGGGAAGATGGAGGCGGGGTATAAGGTGAAGATGTCATGTCATTTTAAGGGGAGGACGGGAGTAGAGGGCACGTTGCTGGGACCATCTGGTTGTGTCTGGTGAACACTCGGGGAAGACAGAGAGCTAATTAATTAGCAGGACTCCTGCTGCCTCTGCCAGGAGCTTGGACTACTTCTCCCAGCCTGTTCCCAAGCTGGGAAGGAAGTTGGGAAGCAGTGGCCATAGGGCTCGTCCAGGAGGAATTCCACCTGTCCTGATGGATGAAAGCCTGTCCAGCCTCACAGAGCAAGGCAAGCAAGAAGGGGCCAGCAGGGAGGCCCACTTGACCCGGATGGTGATGTGGGGACTGCCTTGGAAGGTCAGATTTACACCTGCTTCTCCTCCTGGAAAGACCTACCAGCTTGCTCTGGCCATGCAGGCCTTGACCTTGACCACAGGGCACAGTGGGTAGCTAGGAAAGGAGTCATGCTTATCACCTGCTTTACACTCCGAGTGCACAAGGCACATGTATTAAACCAGTGCACAGAATCCAGCAGCCAGTGCGAAGGGGTCAGCCAGGCCTAGCACGAGAGGTTGCACTAGAGAACTGGGGGGGCAGAAGGGGCTGATGGTGAGAGACAGGCTTTGGAACCGGGCCCGCCTGGGCTGCAGTCAGGCCCACGCTTGGTCGATGTGTGGCCATCACGTCACCACGCTTAGCCTCGATGTCCTCCTCTGTAAAAAGGACATGACAGTTCCTTCTTTGCAGGGGTGTGGCCTCTTCAGTGCTTGCAACCGGGTCTGGGCCCCTTAGGTGCTACCGCCCTTACTGCTGTTTGGCCCGCTGCTAATCTGTGGTCACTGACATTCTGTTTGAGAGCTAGGGAAGGAAACTGGTGGAAAAACACAGCATATCCGGCGGGGCACGGCCCACCACTCCAGCAGGGGGATGTCTTGGCAGCAGGTAAGGGCCGGCCCACCCATTCAGTGGGGTTTCTGGAGCACGTCCTCCTAGGCTAGGCTTAGAAGAGGCAGGGGGCAGAAGAGAGCCAGGGGAGCACTGTGCACCCCACTCACAGTGAGTGCCCGTTCTGGTAGGGGAGCCAGGTGTGGGTGTGGCAGGTGGGGTGACATGGGACAAAGCAGGCCGGGGATCTTCATCATGGTTGTCCCGTTGCCTTTGATGCCAGCAGTGAGGCGGCTCTTCCTCTCCCTCCCTTGGACGTGCCCACTTGTAGTAGGCTGGCTTTAGTTGTAAAGCCACCTCACCATCCTGCCACACCGCACAGGTGGGGGACCAGGCTGCCCTATCCTGCTCGCTGGCTTGAGGCAGGCTGGGGCTCATTCCTGTCCTGGGTTCTTCCCTGGGTTCTGGGTGCAGTGCCTCTCTTCCGCCATGGGGACCAGCTGTCGTCATGACATCAGTGCAGGCCATTGCTTCTGCCATGGGATGGTTCATGCTGCTCTTGGCACTTAGCACGACCCCCCCACCATGGGTTTTGGTTAGTCTGCTGAGTCGCATCTGTTGATATGAGGGCTGAGAGTATGGACACCTTTCTCTGCACACCCCCACCTTCCCTTTTCTTTCCAGTCCCACACACCCAGTCCAGGTTCCCCTATGTCCTCCAAGGGCCAGGGCTGGGCAGGGGCTCAGGGAAAGATCATGGGGTGGCCAATGCCACCTGGAACCCAGGGGCTGTGCATGCTTCCCTTGCCTGGGCATGTCATCACCCCAAGGGTTCCTGAGAGCACACCCTCACATGGAGGGACCATGTGAGGAGAGGTCTTGGGGCATCGGCTTTGCCTACATGACCTCAGGGCCACCTAACTCCTCAGGGCCCAGGGTCTAGAGTCACAGCTTGGAGAACAGCTCCAGGGTATGGGAGCAGTGTCATGTGGGTAGATTGGTCAGTGGCCAAGGAGCCAGGCCTTGTGACTTGATGGGCACATCTTTCAGTGAGTCAAAGGCCATTCCAGACCCTAAGCTTTCCCCTTTCCTTGCTTCCTCACCTCCAGAGCTGGTAGAAATTGCTCACTTTCCCCTTAGCCTCATGGAGCCCCAACGCTGGGCCGGCCTCCTCAGGCTGGGGCCTAGGACGGCCCTGGGAAAAGGACCCAAGACCAAGCCTGGCCCTCGCCTGGGGTATGCCGTGCTTGGCCTCATGCCTGCTCTCAAGATGGGCAGTGCCAACACTCCAGTGTCCACCCAGGACAGGTAGGCTTCACCTGAAGCCCCTGGCCTTGGGAAGGGGGAAGGGACCACATGCATATTCCCTCCTCAGGGAGCCTTCTACGTTTATTTTTCTTTTGCCACTATTTTTTCTTGGGGTCTAATTAAAGACTTGGAGCCGTTTACAGCCTGTGGTTGGCTTTTTATTTGGGTCTTTGGCAATTACCTCCCGCCCTAAAATAAGTTTCGATGGAACAGGGGCAGGATTTTTCTTTTTGGCCAAGTTCTTAGCTTTAATTTTGCTGTGTTTACGCGTACACATGCATACACAAGTTGCGTGTGCGTGTGCGTGCGTGTGCGTGCGTGCATGTGTGTGCGTGTGCGTGCGTGCATGTGTGTGTGTGTGTGTGTATGATGGAACAGAATGAAGCCTTTCTGTTCTCCCTGCTCCAAATCCTGCCTCCTTCTCCTTCTCACTGTCCCCATCTCAAGTGTCCTATGGCCAAAGCAGAGCCTGGACAGCAGGAACAGTATGTCCTCGGCCTTGCCCTGCCTGGAGGCGGCTCTGTGACAACAGGCAGGTCATCTGTTGACTCTGTCCCAGTTTCTTCAACTGAAAATGGGGCCAGCGGGTTGGGCATGCCAGAGGCTTCCCTATCACACTGCTTTAAAAACAGACCTCTTGCCACAAGGGGGAAGATCATCCTTGGGGTGGGAGGAAGCCACCACCAACACGAACTGATTGGCCTCACTTTTCCCTCTTGGTCAACACACCTTGTGTTTGAATAGGAGCATGTAATCATGTTCCCAAAGCTCTTCCCCTACTTTGCCCCTCTCGGTTCCCCCGGCCACCGTGAGAGCAGGTGTGATCACCCCATTTGATAGGCGAGGCTCCCTGCAGCCAGAGATAATAAGTAGCTTTTCTGATGTCACTTGGCTTATAGGGGGAGAGCCTTGGGATTCAAATCCAGATCCTCTGATCTCCCAAAACCCACACCCAAGACCGGCTACGTAATTTGCGGGGCCCAATGCAAAATGAAAATACGGGGCCCCTTGTTCTAAATTATTAAGAATTTCATGACGGGGCACCTGGGTGGCTCAGTCGGTTGGGTGTTCAACTCTTGGTTTCGGCTCGGGTCATGAAGTCAGGGTCCTGGGATCGAGCCCCATGTCAGGTTCTGTGCTCAACAGGGAGTCTGCTGGAGAGTCTCCCTCTCTCTCTGTCCCTCCCCCTCCCTCTCTCTTTCTCAAATAAATGAATAAATCTTAAAAAAAAAAAAAAAAAAGAATTTCACGACAGTGAAAGCACGTGCCCTCCTGAGCGTGGGGCCCTGGGTAACTGTATGGGTTGCCCGCCCAGCAGCACTCCCTGTCTCCACCCCCTTGAGTTCCCTTCTCCTGTTTGCCAACACTCCCACCTGCATGGTGAGGGGCAGGGTAGTTCATAAAGAGTCACTTGTGCTTCAGGTCCCTGGCCACTGTGGCTTTCTCCTGCAGATGGAGGGGACTCTGAGTTCTCCCTATTCTTGGCCTGTCCCGCCTGACCCCTATCTTATGAAGAACCACTGCATTAGCATGGTGTGGGCTTTCTGGGATTCCCTGAGTCTCTTAGGGTCCTCCAGGCCTCCTTAAGGCCTCCTGAGACTTTAAGTCAGTCAGAGGTGAGAAAAAAAAAAAAAGAGTAAAGAGGATTTGGTACGAACTCCATTTCCATACGGTGGAGGGTGAAGGTTTTGGGGATTGATCCTCCAGGCCCATTCAGGAGCTCTACGGATCTCTCCTTGTGAAGTTAAAGCAGGTGGTGACCTGCCAAAATGTCCAAGTCATGCTGGGCTCCGATTGCCATGCTTGGGGTAGAAGGTCAGGCGGCCATTCCTGGGGCTGATCTGGAAACTTCCTGGTTGGTTGTTGGGCACTTGGAGTAGCCACAGAATCTTGTGGGGTTCACCGAAGTTTCCCATTAATGGATGGATTGATAGAGCACCCAGTCGGGCATATGTGGAGTGTGTGTGTGTTGTGTGTGCTGGGCAGCTACTTAGAAGAGCTGAATGAATGGCTCTCACTGGCTTCCCCGGACGGAGCAGCCATTGCCTGGCCATCTGGGACCATGTTCCCTTGGCAGTACATGCCTGTCCCTCACATTCTTTCTCTCTCCTACTAATACATCCTCACCCCCCCCCCAAGAAGTCTGGGAACCAAAGTCCCGGCCCCAGGACCCCACCCCTGGCTCGTTCTGTGGCCCCACCTGCTTCCTAGAAAACGTTCTAGATTCTGGACCTTGGACAAACTTCAGGATGAAACGTGTCGTGAAAGTCACAGCAGCTGGTTTTATGGTGGGGGGGACAACTTTATCTAAAATCGGAGGACAGGGTGGCGGTGGGAACCGCATAGGTGTGAGGTCTGAGGCGGTTTGACTCTAGGAGGGAGAGAGTGCCCGAGTTTCCAAGGACTGATTAGATGGCATGCCAAGTGTATTAAATTTTGCAGACATTTTAACAGCAATATGCTAGATAGTTGGGTGTCCCCCGAGGCGGCTGGATTTTTTATATCCTTCACAGAAGGTCGGAACCCTCTTCTGCCTGCCTCCCCCCCACTCCACCCCATGCTCCGTGCTCCTCTCTCTCTCTCTCTCCCTCCCTTCCTTCAACCATTTTCCTTGCTTCTTGCTCTCTGCTCATGGAGAACCTAAATGACCCCTCCGATCTCTGCCCGACAGGGCATTCCGTCCCTCCTGCCCTCCTGTCAGTAGACCAGGGGTCTCCAGGGAAGGGGATGGGGCACAAATGAGGGGTTCCATTTCTATGTTTTCTCCCTTTCCCCTTCCTCCCCACATTTTGGAGACTGTCGTAAGACCTACTCCCCCCACCCTCCTTATTTTTATAGGAAAAAAAAAAGGCAGGAAAAGAATCCATCTGGCATATGAATAATTGAAATGGCTCAACTCTGTTCCTGTTGCTGCTGTTTGTTCTTGGCTCCTCGGCCCCCAGCCCAGCCCCCTGAGTACGGCTCTCTAAGCAGAGGGTGTGCGGGCATTCTCAGAACGTTCTCGGCAGAGGCCTAGAGCTCTGCTCAATCTTGAGCCCTTTCTCCCCATGAATCCATAGGTCTGAGACAGAGGCATTTGGAAATTGGTTGCTTTCCTTCTCACCACCCACGTGGACAGCCAACCTCTGGCTAGAGTCTCCCCAAATATCACTCAAACTGGAATGGTTCCTTTGGCCCTTGGGCCTCAAGGGACAGTTTCCCCTGCCCATGATTTCCCACAGGGCTCCCCCCCCGGAATTCTGTGATTGATGCCGAGGCTCCTCCTGTCCCCAGCCTCTGCGCCTCTGTCCTCAGCTTCAGGGGACTCCTGTCTGGGGAAAATTGGCCTTTGCGGCTCTCCCTGCACACTCTCTTGGTACTGCCTCCAGGAGACTGCTGCCAGCCAACCCCCTACCCCGGCGCTGACCCAGGCACCTTGCTCACAGCCCTGGCCCGCCGCACCCCTTCTCCTGTCCCCAGTTTGCCCAGCCACGGGGCTCTCGCGCTCTTTACTTCTGGGAACTGTGAAAGCCAGAGATTTGTAACTTTTCTTTCTACAAGTTGGGAGAAGACAAGGCGGCAGCAGGGTGGGGCAGGGATACAAAGATAATGGACTCACGCCTGGCTAGAAGGGGCCGCCTGTTCACTTTCCAGAGCCTGGACCAGCTGCACGCCAAGCCCCCAGGTCCGGACGGAGAATTCTCTGTCTCTTTAAAACCATTTAGGGGAAAAACAAAAGAACTTTAGTGCATTAATTCTAGATGAAGATGGGTCTCCAGATGACAGGCTGATCCACATTATTCCCCACAAGACAACTTCCCCCCTCCCCCCCTCCCCCTCCCTGCCCCTCTGCCCGGTTCTTTGTCGCCCTCCACGGTTTGTGCAAAGCTGACACGGGGGTTGCTATGAAGTGTAATCGTGCGCTTTGTGTTTGAGAAGTGAATACTTTTGTTTGTCTGTTTGGGACATCATGTTTGTGTCATGTGTGAAGTATTGACTTGCAGCCGTGGGTCTTGTGGTTGTAAAGTGCTGTGAGCCTGTGTGCGGTTCAGAGCCGCGCGTGTGTCATGGCAGAGTGGCGCGGTGTCCCTTTCCCCTGAGCTTTCTGGGTCAGGCACATTAGGTCTCAGAAATATGCACCACCCCCCCCACCCCCGAAAGAGGGTCTGAGCAGCACCAAAACCTTCTAGCTCTTTCCCAGGTTCATAAAAAAACAAAAAAACAAACAAAAAAAAACCCTGCTTGCTAAGCAAAATATTCAGATGAAATTCAAATCAGGTTTGTTAATATATAGTCATACATATATATATATAACTATATATATAACGATATATACACGTATAGTTATATATATGTCGTTTGTAAAGACTCCTACACAGGTTATAAAAGCTGCAAAATGTCTGGCATTCCAGGGCCTGGTACAAATAATTAGATATTTATATCCAATAAAACTGGTTTGATGGGGAAATCGTTTCTCTCTGTGTGGATTCTCAGATGAGGACGAGTTTCGGTGGTTGGGTTTGTTTTTTCCCTGACAATAAAACCAGGGCTTTGGCACCGACCGATGGACTTCCGGTAACTATCTCAATCTTTTTGCACCATGGCTTCTGCTAGGCGGCCCGCCACGTCAGCCCAGCTCTGCTGTTCCCTCCTGCCTTTTCATGTGCGCTGGAGAAATGCGTGTGTGTGGAGCCCCCCTCCCTGCACGCCATGCCCAAGCCCCCGACCCGGGGCCCTTGTGGGTGCTGTGCCCCTTGTGTCTGCTGCGTGTCCCCATCCTCTGCCCTCACCCAGCCCAGGGCTGCTGAGGTGGGTCTTCCCTCTGTTCTTTGCTCTTTTTTCCCTTTGAACGGTTCTCTGGAATGGGGCTTTTGCCTCATTATCCCTTAAAGCCCCATTTTAGTATTTTTCTGATTTCATTAAGCCCCTGTTACCCCCAGTTTTCGGCTTTTCTTCTTCTGTCTCCTGCTCCTAGACCCTTCTCTCCCCACTTTCCCGAACCCTGCTTAACCTCCTGGCCCATCGCCTTCAGGGCCTCTTCTGCAGTGTGGAGCAGCCCCGGAGAGCCAGTCTGCCTTACTGCCCCGGCTTGGGGAGAACACCCGCCCCCCTTGATTCTCTTCCATCTGTTACACAGTTGTGAACAGATGGAGCCAAAAGAGCCACGGATGAGGGCAGCCTCCCTCTCCCATTCTACAGATGGAGAGCTGCAGCCTTGCGTGGGGCAGGCGGGGTTCCTCACTGGGACGGGGCAGAGCTGGGGGGGGAGTGTGACCCCTCACTTTCCAACTGGTTCTGGGAGTGTGAAAGACTCACAGGCCCCACCGCCAGTTGGCAGTACTCTCTGTGAGACTTTGGGCAATGGGCCTCACCTCCCTTGGCCTTGCTTTTCTGTTTTTGTACCTTGGAATTGGTCATTCTGATGCTGTAGGGTCACTGAGAAGAGTAAATGCGCCAACACATGACGAGCCCCCGGGTGGGCGCTCGGCCTGTGGGGTGCCCTTCCACAGAAGGTGGTGGTAGTAGTGTTCACCCTAACTGTGAAATGAGGACCCGTTGTGACACGGGGCTGAGACCTCGCCCACCAGGGGTGCCACCCACGCAGCAGGATGGCCTTTACCCCTTTCTCCCTGAATGGCTGAGTGTCACCCCTTCAGGTGGACCCCGGCTGGGATCAGAGCACCTTGCAGCTCCCAGAGCTCAGGCCCTGACTAACTTCAGCCTGGAAGGAAAAGCCAGGGATGATGGAGGAGCTGGTGGAGCACGGGTGCTCGAGTCGCGGAGGTCTAATCAGGAGCCGGTCCCCCAGAGAGTGGGCCCAGGGAAACGGGAGAGATGACCCGCAGCGGCCGTTCAGGGACTGGGGTCCCGTGGTTTTGACAAAGGCCTTTCAGATTAAGAATTTGAAGTCTCCCGAAGGGTCTATGGGAAGACCAAGGGGCCAGCAAGGCTGGGAAGGGGGAACGGGCCCCGTGGCGGGGGGGTTGGGGCGCTCTGGAGAAGGTCTGTTAGCCCAAGTGGGAGCAGCCGAGTTTAATTACAGAGAGTGAGTGAAGTGAAAATACGGAGCCCTTGATGTGCAGCTGGGGCGGCAGAGCGGCGGGCACCCCCCCCCACGCCCTTCCCCCAGCCCTGGTGCCCTCCGCTGTCCTCTCGTCTCCAGGGGCACTGCCCTCGCAAGGTGTGTGTGGCTGGCGGTTCCGGGCCCCTGGGAGGATGTTCCCGCCAAGTGGCACACACAGGGGCGCCCACCAGCTTTATGTGCACCTGCACCAGAGCGCAGAGTGACCCACGCACACACACCCGGGTTGTCGTGCGCATCTTTGGTGGCCGTGCTTGAGTGACACACTTGATGCAGAGCGGACTGGAGCCTGGCCTGGAATGAGAAACTACCCTTCAGAAAATTCTTGGGGGTCTTGTTTTCTGTTATTCCTTCCTTATTTTTTTTTTCCCTTGCCACCCCCTTAAATAAAAAAAAAAAAGAAAAAAGAAAAACTCAACAAGGAGAGCCCAAGCTTCCTATGACTGGCTCTCAGAGAAGCCAGTCAAATCTCCCCTCGTTGAGAACATTTTGACAGCATAAAATGCTGCCGGAATGTGACTTTAGTGAAAAGTAAAAAAAAAAAAAAAAGAAAGAAAAAAAATCCTTCCTTCATGCATATGGAGTTTTTTGGAAAAAAAAATGGTATTTTAATGCTTTCTATTAAATTGGGACTAAAAGTGGTGTCTTAATTTGCATGCATTAGCATATTTGCATATAGATCACTGAAATGGTGGAAGAGAGAAGAGCCTTTAAATGAAAATTCTTTTAAAGGCACAGGCCTGCCTCTCTCTTCGGCTCCCTCTGGAATTCATGCTCACTCTTTGCCTTTCACCTCCCACCCCACCCTTTGTGTCTTCCTTGCAAGTGGACTGGAGGGTCAAGGCCCTCTGTCTCTGGAGCTGGCTCGGGGTGGAGTCAAGGGGCCCTTGGTCACCCCGTGGCCCTGCAGCCTCCTAGTGCAGGCAGGACCCCACACAGGCCGCCCGGGCTCCCTTCTGTCCTGGCGGCGGCCCTGGAGGAGGGGCCTGTGTTCACAACAACCAGGCAGGTGGCCTCAGGCCCCTGGTCCTCTGCCAGCCATTGTCCTTCTCCTCTCTCCATTCTACCCCTCCTACCCTTCCCCAGGCCATGTGGATGCTCTGCAAGCCTGCCTCAGGGCACCCGTCCTGCCAGCCACTGGGCCTAAGCCTTTGGGCACCTGGCACCAAGGGAGGGAGTGGGTGGGGTGCTCCTCCTGGCATTTTCTGCTGTGTCAGCCCCTTGGGACTGACCTTCCCCACCTTCCTCGACTGGAAGGCCCAGATTGCCCTGTTCCCTTTGATCTTTCTGGTCTCTGGTTCAAATGTCACCTCCTCAGAGGCGACTCAAGTAACCCCACCTCTCTCCTCTGTGACTCTTTATCACGGTCCTTGTTTTATTGTCCTCCAGCACTCAGTAGTTTTTCGTTTACTGGATTAATTATTCCCACCCTGCCCCCACCGAGGCTAAGCCCCATGAAGGCAGGGATTTGGGTGTGTCTTATTCAGAGCTGTACCCCCAGGACAATGTCTGGCACATCATGGTGTTGAGGAACTGTTTGTCGAATGAAGGAGTGGGTGCCAGGACCCCGGTCAGGGCTGAGACCACCCCTGGAGTCTCTACCCCACCAAGCACAGTGCTCCCGGGGTGCTGAGCCCCAGCCTGTGTGAGAGGTGCTCAGCCTGGCGAGAGGAGCAAGGGCTGGGAATTGGTCAGCACCTTCCAGTCTGATATGAGGCCCTCGAAGAGAGCATGGTAGCCCACGCTTATTCCTTTGGACAGTAGATTGGAGCCAGGCCTGACCCTGGAGGACAGGGGGCCAGGATGGCCCGGGTGCAACTTCTGGCTCAGGAGAAGAGTAGGGGCCAATGGAGCCAGGGGTCCCCTGGTGGCAGCCCAACCCTACAGCCACCAGACTCCCCCTTGGGCACCCCCACTCCAGGGAAGTGGAGGCCCCCCAGAAACTTCAGAGCCAGCAAACTAGAACCTCAGCTTTCTAGAACTAGATCGCACTCACCGGCTGGCCCTGATGTGAGTGGCAGAGTCCTAGGGAAACCCCCGCCCCCCTCTGCGTTGCACAGGGGCCAGCCAGGGAAGTGAGGTCTGGCTGCTGAGCTCTGCACCTCCCAGCTTCACCACTCTGGTGGGCTGGGCTCTCTGAAAGGCCCCTCTAGGCTGACAGCAGGCAGCCTCAGGCTCCATGCCCAGCCTGAGGGGGGGAGGGGCCAGAGGGGTGAGGGGGACGCCCAGGCTTGGAGCGGGGCTGTGCCTCCACCGCTAATGAAAATCGGAAACCAATTGAGCAGGACAAGGTGCCCAGCCAGCAGGTTGTGGGAACGAGGGGCCTAATGGATGTGGCTGGGGGGGAGCGGATGCCTCATTGATCGCTCAGTGGCTATATTTATCCACCTTGGGTCTGTGGCCCCAGCAGCTGGATGGTACAGGGATAAATAAATGGCCACTGAAATATTCATGAGCTGCACATGCACATCCGTGGTCGGGGGACCGCCAAGGGCCTTCTCTTCCTTCCTCCGCCCCATCTCTCTGCAGGGGCCTTTCAGGAAATTCCTCCCACCTGGGCCAGGTGAAGTGTGGCGCAGCCCGACTGGGCGCTCAGCCCAGTCAGGTACCCCTGGGGAGTGCCTCCAACCTGGGGCTGGCTGACTCACTGCATGTTGATCCCTGCCTTCCCTTTGTCCCCAGCGTTGCTCCCGTGCTCCCGTGTCCCTGTCCCTTAGTGATGGATTGGACACGTCGGGCCGTGTCTGTTTGCTTGACCCTCTGTGTCCTCACTAGACCATGCACTCCTCAAGGACAGGCTTGTGGTTCCATTGGTCCCTGTGTTTCCCACGTGGCCTGGCACGGTGCCTGGCACAGCCTTGAGAGTGGGGCATTGCATGTGACGGGTGACAGCTCAGAGGTGGCTTTGAATCTCAGCCCTGCCCTGTCTTCAGAAGTGAACTAAACCCCGCTGGGCCTCCGTTTCCTCATCTGCAAACCGGGATCACAGACTGTGTTACCGGTGCCTCTTAAGTGTGGGCCTGGGACGGCCTGCATCAGACCCTCAGGTGGAGCAGGTTAGAAACGCAGATGCTGATCCCTCCAGATGCAGAATCAGAATCTCTGAAGCCGGGGCCTGACGAGCCTGCAGGTTTAAGGAGGTTCTCCAGCGATTCACTGATCACCAAAGTTTGGAACTCCTTCGTCCAGGTAGCAAATGGGGCTTTCATCTGTGACCCAGAGTTCTACTGCGTGTTCCCCCGAAGCCAAGAAACAAGGCCAGGAGCAGGAGGAGAGAGGCACGATTCTAAAGCATCTATCACCCAGGTGTTCCAATGAACCCCTGGCCTGGGGGTTCCCAGAGACCGAACCGAGGTCGGTCCAGTCGTGCTCAGTGGCAGGGCCGGCCCTCCGCAACAGGTGGGTGGCACCGGGGCACGGGCATCTGGGCTCCGTGTTGCTGGCAGAGCCCCCGGGGAGCATGCACATGGTGCTCTTTGGGGTCTCTTCTGCTTCTTGCTCTCTGCAGTTCTTCCTGCATTCAAGGAAGACAGGGTCAAACCGCCCCGCCCCTGGGTAGCAGGCAGCAGCGTCTGCCTGACCAGAGCTGGCTGGAAAAGCACATTCTTCAGCCAGATGTGCTTGCTGCCACCCATGGTCTGTCTCTGGCTACCCCGGACCCCTACAATGATGCTGCCCACTTGGTGCAGCCCTGGCTGTGCGCGGTTTGCCTGTCGGGTGGCACGGGGCCTGTCCCCTGGTAGGCAGACGCTTGTGACTCAGAAACCATTTGACCCCATTTAACTGAAGAGAGCGAGGTTAAGCCGGCCATCTGTGGAGGGTTCTCTGAGGGCTCAGGGCACAGAAAGCAGGAAAGTCATTTGGGATGGTTGAAGGTAGAACTTCTGTCCCCGGCACTCAGCTAAAAAGGCACCTGCCGTCCCTCCTCCTTGCCTGCCCGCCCCCTCCCCCCAGCCAAAGTTTGATCCAAACAGAAGCAAACTTTGGGGACAGCCCTGGCGCTGCGTGGAGCCAGCTGAGCCTGCGAGTGGCAGCGAGAGCAGAGGGAGGCAGCCTCGGCAGCCCTGGCGCCTGACTCCGTTGGTCCCCCGTCCCCTCCAAGAGCTCCCCATCCGCGCCCGCATTTGCAGGCGCCTCTCTCGGCAGCTCAGAATGCAGCTTGGGGCCCGTGGCGGCTCAACCTTTCCCTCTCCCAGAGCCCCGGTCTAATCAACCCCTATAATTTATGCAGAAAATATGATTTATATTTAATTTCACCACACTTGCATTGTTAATTTGAGATGTAATTAACCCGTCGCCATGACAACTAATTTTGTGATGCCGTAAATTACCGCCGTCTTTTCATCAAAATTCAGTTACTTTGGCTCCTGTGTGCAATGTACTGATGCAATTAGGTTGCTAAGGGCAACTCAAAAGTGTTCAATTTCTTTTGTGCAACTGCAATGGGGTAGAAGCTCCCTTGCGTCCTCCCAGGGTCCCGTTGGCCGTGGGGTGGGGAGTTGGGGGTATGTGGCCCGCCCTAGAGGAATGTCGTTGGAAAGCCGGACTGGGTGGGCGCCTGCTGTCCCCACTTCTCTCCCTCCCACCCTCCTCTCTCCAGTAATTATTTTTAAACAGTGACCCCTGGACACATGCTCCTCGTGCCCCTCACAGGACCCCAGAGCAGGCAGAGGGACTCCCTTCCAGGCCCCGGACCTCGTTCCTTACACTTTCCTGTCCCAAACATCCTGGTGCTCCAGTTAGAAAATGAGAGAAAACCACCTCATCTTTCTTTTCTCCTGGTGTCTAACTTGTTTATATAGATCTTCCCTTCTCCCTCTCTCTCTCTCTTTTTTTCTTTATTTAAAACAAAAACCCTCTGTGTTGCTTTTGTCACGTTAATTCCCATTTTGCCAACACCAGGGGCCCAGGCAGACGAGTTACCAAGGAACACAAAATTTTAATTAGTGTATTTTAATCATTCAGGCTTTCCGAGCTAATCCACATGCCCTAGAGAATTCCCGAGATGCAGCTCTGCCCTGCTTTACCATTTATTGTTGAGTCTATTATAATTACTGTTAGCAGGTGGGGACTGGGAGATGTTTATTATGAGTTTTTCATCTTTAGTATAATTACCGAAAAAAACAAAATAAAAAGATGTCGTTGTATTTTGTTTCCTAGAATTTTTTTTTTCCAGGGGAGGGCATGGCCGTGGGATTTTTTTCCCTGCTTCTTCCCGGGCAGGTGAATTGGAGTTTCCATGCTGGAAGATAACTCATCAAGATCAGCACTGAGTCGTGCTTGACACTCCACAGACCCAGGAGAGGTGGGCAGCTGCCTCCTCTGCTTGTCATCTGCTGGACCGGGCCCTAGGGTTGTCCCCTTCCAACCCACGTGTACCTGGTATGTGGAGAGGGTCAGGGCCGAGGCTGATAGGGCCAGGGGGTCTATCAGTGCTCCCACCTGGTGCTGGCAGCTCGGCCTGGTATGGGCCAGTCTGGGGTCTGCCCCAGGTGGACCTGTCAGGGGTAAGAATAGGACCTGGCATGGTTATAAATAGAACACTTAATATTTATGTGGCAATCCCCATCTCATGTACTTTACCTCCATTATTTCACTTAATTCTTTAGCAACCCTATGATACAGATACTAATATCATCTCTGATTTATAGGGGAGGGGCCAAGGCTTGGAATCCCAGAGCTAAGAAGTAGGATTCAAACCCAAGGCTCCTACCACCTACACTGTATTGTCTCTACTGAGCAGGTCCTCCAGATACCACCTCCTCCCAAAAGCCTTCCCAGATTGCCCAAGGCTATGTTAGGGTTCTCTTCCTGCTTTCCCACAGCCCCTGTGGCCTGGTTACTTCTCTGGGAGTGAGACCTGTGAAGGTGGAGGGCTTTCTGCCATCGTCCCTGATGGGCTCCTAGCATGTAATATGGTGCCTGGTGCAAAGCCAACTCTCAGTGCTGTCTGCAGGATGGATAGGCCTGCAGGTGTGTCTGGTAGAGTGCTGCACCTTAAGAGCCTCCGCTTGGGGTATCCAGTCCTAGATGTTTGGCTGGTTGAATGTCCAGGGGCTCCCTCTAAGATGCTGCTCTCAGCAGAAGCCATAGGGCCTGTGGGTCACTGAGCTTCAAATTCCGGGAGGAGGTGATGACTTGGGGTACCAGGTCAAGTTTGGGTGCTGTCCTGGGGACTTTGTGTGTGAGATGAAAACACATAGTTTCAGTGTTCACATCCCCAGTACCCTGTGTTCTGGGGGTACCTGGGGAACCCGGCCTGCCTTTTCTTTTCTTTCTCCTTTTCAAGATCAGTTTTCAACTGTTTTCCCCTCTCAGTGATGATTTTGAAGTTTTCTTGGAAAATTCCACATCTCTGCACCAGAGCCAAGTTTGGGGCTGAGGATCGTTGGTTTTCCCAGCCAGAACAGAGCAAAGTGAGCTGGAGCCTGCCTCTGCTCATTTCCAGCCTGGTTACCCATGGGGACCAGTGGGGGAAGGTAATTAACACGTTTCTGAGAAGGGGCCTGGGGCATCCTGTGAATTGCACACTGGTGGCAGGAATCCCTGTTCAGCTCTAAATTCTTGGGCACCCCCTCCACCAGCTCCTCTTTACTTTCTGATGGGGCAGTGGGGCCCAGGGCATGTTACCTCCCTTGCAGCTTGCATTCCCGAGCTGCCGCCACCACCGCCACCTCCCCCCCTCCCGCCCCCCCGGGTCAACTTGGAAGTGGCCGCCTCCTCTCCCTCTCCCTCTGCTCACTCAGGGCCTCTCGGTGGTTCTTTTAATACTTGCCGGAACCATCTCACCCAGGTCACCATCCTGCCCAAGGTTGTATCTCTCACCATAGGATGCGATGTGGAGTTCTCCTCAAGGGCTCTTACTGAGTCCAAGGCCAACCGTGGGGGCAGAGAATTATCCCTGCCAGAGCCCTGCTCCACAAAGTGCGACAGCACATAGGCCCTCTGTCTTCTTCCTGTCTTCCCCATGCCCTAAGCCAGTGGTTCTAGAACCGTCGGTCTCAGCGCCCCTTTATGCTCTTAAAAAGTATTGAGGACCCCAAAGAGCTTTGGCTTCATGTGGCGTATAGCTATTGATATTTAGCGTATGAGAAATTAAAACTGAGAAAAAAAATTCAAAACTTATTAATTTCTGTAAAGATAACAGCGGTAACACATAAATAGTAAGAGTAGCATCGCGTTCCATGTTCGCAAGTTTCTTTAACGTCTGATTTAACAGAGGACAGCCGGGCTCTCACACGTGCTTCTGTCTTCAAGCCTGGCTGATATATTGTTTTGGTTAGTCTATGGAAAAAACCCAGCTTCCCACGGATGTGTATTTGGGAAAGGGAGGACTATTGAAGTGGACTTTGCAGATCATGGTGGAGGTTCTTCTTTGCTATTACACTAAAACTCGGCAAGCGATGGCTTCTCGAAGGTCAGTTGCAGTGTGGAATCTGAAACTATAGCTCTGAACTTTGCGCACTCTTCCATTAAAACCCACTGGTCTGCCTTGCGCTTTGAATGAATCATTTCTCAACGCGTGATTTTGTAACCTGACGCGTGGGTCATTCAGAAAATACTGGTTCACTGAGGAATGCAGATCTTCCAAATGTCGACACGTTTCATGCCACGATGTTTTAGAAAATGAGGTTCCTTGGTATCATCACCAGTCTCATTGGAATGAGTGACGTGTTAAGTTGTAGAGATCGCAGAGATTTTTTCCAAAAGTCTCATTTTCACTTGAAAGCTCAGATTTTATCACTGGCAACAAATACTGTCAGTTTTGTGTCCCCCTTGAAGTGACAGTCTTACTTTGTTCAATTTTGAGAAAATGTCTGCCAGATACCCGAATCTGAAAAATCAGGGTTTGTCTGTCAGTCGCTCCTTCAGGTTAAAATGGTGTTCGGTGAAAAGAGTGGCTCTCGGTGCAGTCACGTGGGTACCCGTCCTTGAGGCCAAGCTCTGGACGTCAGGACGCAGCAGAAGAGCTTTGTGTGTACTTCCCTTTTCATCCCTCAGGATGTTAAAAAGACATGTGCTCAGGGGGTCAGATTTCATAAAAATTAACAATTTTTATAGCTTCGTCAAGGACATTCTTAAGTGAATATGGCTCTTCTTTCCATGCAAGGGCATGGTGATGACCAACACAGTGACTGCGGAGCACTGGTTGGTGCGGGCACACCCTCGGTTTTACCTACCGCTGCCTTCCACCCTCAGTGCCCAGGTCGCCACAGTGTGAAAAGCAGTTGCATCTTAGCATTATTATGAAAAGGTTTCAGGAACCCCCAGAGGCCTGCAGGCCACACTTTGAGAACCGCCGCCCTTAGCTACCCCAGTCTCCCTCTCTCGCTGTCTCTGTCTCTCTCTCTGGTCAGGGCTGAAGAAAAGTGTTTCGCTCTGGCACTTGGTCTCTGCCCTCAGAAAAGGCTAAGGTCTTGGCTGGATTCAGCCCCTCCCTTGGGCCCCCTGGCCTCTGTCTGGGGACAGGGCCCCCTTCGAGAGCCGCCGTGGGGAGAGACAGCGAGGAGGTCCTCACTGGTGGCCTGGGGCGTAGGACGGGAACCACCCTGCGGTCTGTGTCCGTGGACGCCAGCACCCTCCTGGCCGTGGCCTGAATCACTCCAGCAGGGTCTCGTCCTCCCCTAGAAAATCCTCCTGCAGCCCCCTGGCTTCCCATTAGGGAGCAGCCTGTGTTGAGCTTGGGCTCCCCCTGCCCCCGCCCCCACAGCGGCCCAGTTTCCCAGCGGCCACCTGCCTTCACTCTGGGGGCTGGGCGGGGGGGGGGGGGCATGCAGGAGCCAGAGGCAGGCCTGCTGCCCCCTTCTCCTCCCTCTGCTTCCCCACTCGGCTTCCCCCAGCTGCCTCCCAGCCACCTCCCCCAGCATGGCAGCCTGTCCGAGACACTAGGTTTTGTCCCCTAGATCCCGGCACCCTGAGAGTGAGGGAAAATAGCTGTCCTGTGAGCGGTGGGGGGAAGGCCCCTTGTTTTCACCTCCCAGTGGCTGGTTTTCTCAACTTTCCCATCCCAGCTCCTGAGGAACAAAGGGCCTCCGGCTCCCGTGTGCTGGGCCGGGCCCAGTGAGGGGACTCACCAGCAACTCTTTATTGAGTCTTCAAGCGCTGGCCAGGCACTCCATTAAAAAGCCATTCCCCTTTGTGCTGCCCGGCCCCCAGCTGTCCCCCCTCTCATGTGACGGTCGGTCACAGTTGTAAAACAACAACACACAGAGTTGGCAACTAACGAGGCTTTTTTTCAAGCCAGGGTCTCCATGGCAACCCCCGTCAATCACCCCTCAGGAGCGCTTTAACCTGACCAAGAGGGGGAAATAAAAAATAAAATAATAAAAAAAAAAAAAGCCAAGAAAGAAAGACTTGGAAAGAGAGTGAGAGGCCAGTAGACAACTCGGGGAGGGCGGGGGGGGGCGGGGAACAATTCAGAAAGTTTCTGGGGTTTGCTCCCTCAATCAGAACACAAATGAAAATTTAATCATTTGGATGGGATTGTCCCAATGACCGCAGGGGAAGGACATTCATTTTAATTTTTACATATAGTACGTATGTTGCAACTAATTTTACAAAGGCTTCTGGCATTATCCCATGGTCCATAAAATGACCAACCATAAATGGTTGTCTGTGGACAGAGTGGGAGGTAGGGCAGTCCTCTGGCCCGCTGTAGTGAATAGATGGTACCATGGGCCCAAACGCAGAGATGCCCCGTTTATGGCCTCGAGCCAGCAGGGAGAACCATTCCGAGCCTGGCTGGGGTCCAGCAGAGTGTCTGAGTTCTTCCATGTGCGGCCGGGTGCCAATGGGGATGGCCCATGGTATGTGGTGGGCATGGCGCCAAAGGGACATTTGGGGGCCCCCGTACTCTGTGCCATGCAGGGAAGGAGCAGACCTACCCCCGTGACGTGTCAGGGAAAGCCCGGAGTGACAGGCAGTGGTAGGACCCCTAGTTCTTCATACGATGCCATGCCAGCAGATGCCCACTCCTTGGGCACGTGGCATCCCGCCAGGGGTGAGTTCAACCTTCCACGTGTTGGCATGGTGCCGGGGGCATGGAAAGCCTGAATTCTCAACCCCCCCCTCACCCCCTGATACTCATACATGCTGTCTGGCCGCTAGCCAGGGGCTCCACAGGTTCCAAGGTCTGCACAGTCTGGGCACGGGCAGCTGCTGCCTGGCCCTTCTGGGAGCTGTGCTCGGGAAGTAGGCAAAGGCCAGCTTCAAGGCCCAGCCTTTCACTGTCAGGGCTGCCGACCACCCCGAAATTGGGGGCCCAGGCCTCCTTTCTCCATGGAAGTGGTAGAAGGTCAGAAGTTCGTGGTTCCTAGCACCTCGGGAGGTTTTTCTCCTTCTTGGAGTCTAGGAATCCAACTTGGGGTCTGAGGGGAGGGAGGAGGGGCCCCAAGAGGGCAGAGCCTGTCAGAGAGTGGGCATCGGGTCTGCATTTGCTTGGCACCGTTAGGCCATGCAGAATCCCCAGGTCCCTGAGGATAAAAGGGCTGAGGTTCTTGAGTCTGTGGGTTTCCAGGGGGCTAGTTTTTTTCTGGACTTCCAAAGCCTTGCAAAAACCTGGCACGCAGAATAAGCAAACAGCTGATGGTTGTGGATGGATGGATGGATGGATGGATGGATGGCCTGGCTAGAGCAGGGGGTCCCAGGGCCACTTCCCATACTGAGGGCGGTGGGCTGGGCTTGGAAGGCATATGTATGCCTCACGGCTTCGTAGTCAGTGCTCCACAAGACACCCAGGTGGCCCAGCTCCCCCCAGACCTGGAACTGCAATGGGCCACCCGCTACCTCTGCCCAGTTCTCCCACAGCCCTCTCGCTTCCCCCTCCGCCCTCCCTGACAGGTTGTAGGTCTTGACCCTGGCTCGCTCCCCTCTCTGCCTTCACTTCAGTCCGTGGTCCTTCGCACTCGCGCTCGTGTGCTCTGGGGCTCTGTTCACGCGCAGGGCCAGTAAAGTGAAAACCTTTCCATCCCATCCCCCACCCAGCCGTCAACTCTCTCCTTTCTCCTAGCTTTGATGACGGGAAGCTCCCCGAGGCCCCGTACAGCACTATTTACATGACATCTCAGTGGGCTTGGCAGGGGCTGACTCCCGCCCTGAGCCATTTTCCCCCAAGACAGGGAGAAGGCCAAGAAAGACACCCTGGTTTCAGGGCAGGCCCTGTCCAGCCTGTCTTTGGCCTCCCTTCCAAGCTCTGGCTCACTGCTGGCATGAGGACCCTCCAGGGACTGGAACAGCCTTGGCCGGGGCTCTGTCTTTGCATCTCTTTTCCTGGGTGCCCTGGGAAGCTCCTGCAGGGAAGGAATGTGAACAATCTGCTGGTGTAGTAAGCTGGCACCGTACCCAGGCAGGGGCTGCTCAGTGCCAGAGCCTAGTAAAGACGTTGGCGAGGGCTCCTCTCCCATGCCCGGAGTTTCCTCTGTCCGGATTGGCGTGCGGCCTTCGGCTGAGCCTGAAGCAGCACGGGGAAGAGGTGGCATCCGGCAGGCCCGAGCCTGGCCTGCCTGGAGGACCACACCTCCTCGCCGCCTCGCTCTAGCCCCAGCTGGAAGGAGCACGATGGCGCTGTTCTGTAGCCTGGGGGGAAGGGAGCCACAGGGTGCGGGGTCAGCCAGGACGGGCGGGGGTCCCAGAACTCTCTGGCTGTTGGTTAGCAGCGGCCAAACGCGGGAGGCCTGGCTTCACCTCTCAGAGTCTCATTGCCTCCTCAGTAGAATGAGGATATGAATAGCCTATCTCCCTTCTCGGGTTTCTGTTATCCTTTAATGAGGTAGTGGGTATAAAGGGCTTCGGCCCGCCTGGGATACGGTAAGCCCTCACTACACGTTAACGAGGCAGTCGGTGTTTGTAGCTGGAGTAGTAGTGACAGTAGCTGCCCCAGAGGTGGTTTTGAGGAGTGGATGAGCCAGAGCCGGTGAAGCACTTAATACACCGCCTGACATACAGCGAGCTCAGCAAATGTTAGCTGTCACCATTATTATTACTATTATCATTATTATTTCCTGGTGCACTGAGGTGGAGCCTCTCTCATACCGCACACCCCATACCCGGAGCCCTGCTCTTCCTGCTGAGGGATTCTGGGGATGCTGCCCCCTGCTGAGTCTGGCTGATCCTTCTAGAATATTCAGTAGGTCCTCTTACCCCCATATTTACTCTCCAGCACCTGCCCCACTGCCTTACAGACCCCCTGCCATGCCCTCCGTGCCCTCTGTCACTCTCACCCACTGATCTAGGATTCCCCAGGCACCACCCCTCTGGGGTTTCCTGGCAGAAAAGGGCTCCCCCAGAACCCCGCTTCTGCCTCCTACCCCAGCCTGGCCTCCCCCAGGCCTGGAATCTGACTGGGTATTGTAACATAGTAGCTGAATGAACTCCAGTTTCAAAGGTTAATATCAAAATCTGGAGTGGATTACCTAAAAATTACTTACAACACCATTAAAATTCTGAACTCTTTTTGTTGTGGCTGTAAATTAATTTAAAATGTCAGGTTTTTTGAGAAATCCAATAAGAAATTGAGCCAACAGAGCAATCTGCAAACTGTCTGGCAAAGAGGAAAGTGTGTCTCTTCAATCGACAAGGAAAAATATGGAGCTTAACTGGAACCATATGGCTTAGTACTTGAGAGAAATCTGCTGAAGAGGGAGGGCGGGGGGGGGGGGGGGAGGGCGGGGGGAGCTCAGCTGACAGCCACACACATGCAGCGGGAGGCCAGAGGGGAGCAGGGCCAGCACAGCGGCTTTGGTGAAGCCAAGGGGCCTGGCGGGCACCTGGCACACGGCCTACTTGGCTGCCCCCTGTCCACGGTCACCAGGCTGCCCCAGGCGGCGACTTGGTCAGTCCGCCGTCTTAACACGTTCTCTCTGTGTCCATCCGGAGCTCCACGGCCCCCTAGGGAATGCTACCCCACCCCGAGGGGAGCCCACACCCCTTCCTTCCAGGGGACCGCGGGCATCCAGTGTCCCTGCCTGGGACAGCCACCTGTGTGTCTGTGAGGGCCGCCTTCCCTCAGCCCTCCATGGGCTTCCTCCAGGCCAACATGTGGTCCCCATTACTCCTGAATTCCCCCAGATTTACAACACATTAAGTAATTTGTAGGTTATTTCAACTCCAATCTGCCAAAGTTGAGAAAATCAAAATGAAATTCAAACCACAAGGGAACTTCAAAGAAAGAGGAAGACGAGGAAGACAAGAACACTTGAGTGCATTCTCTTCCTCAGGTCCCCCTGGGTCCCCTTATGGCATCCTCTAGGGGCCCCACTGCCTGCCTTCCTCTGCTTCCCCTCTCCTTGCCTGGGTCCCCCCCTCTAGATAGGGCGGTGACCCCTGTTGCCCCTCTGAGTGTGGATGCAGAAGTCCAGGAGCAGGTTGGGGGCTTGTGTTAGCTGGTGTTTGGGGCCAAGGAGAAACCCCCCCCAACTTATAACCCCGAGCCCCCACTGCTGGTTGGGTTATTCTGGAGCTCCAAAGCCCGCCTCTTTGCTTTTCTGGCCCATTTTGGGGGACTCTGCCAGTGCTCCTCCAGCCCCCATGTGCCTGGGACAGCTGACAGCTGGTGGGTACCACCTGGCCCCTCCATTTAATAGCTCAGGTTACCTTATTTTGCTTTCTACCCTTTAAAACAGCCTTGTAAATAAGCAAACACTCGGTGCCAAGCACCTTCGGCACTTCGCCAGGCTGGTAAATATTTTAGTAGTGACTTGGTAACAGTTGTGTTCACTTTGATTTCCTCAGAAAGGTTCTTGGTGCTGGGGAGGGGGCCGCGGCTCTGGGAAATGATTTGCTGGTTATTTATAGTCCGGCTCTGACCATGTGGCCTTTGCTCTAACCCCGTGGGTTGTATGCTGGGGTATTTTTAAAGCTAGTATGGCATTAACCTTCTACCCCTTTCAGCAAAGATGGGGGGACGCTTCTACCTCTCTGAAAGTGACCCATGGTGAAAGAGCTCCTAGGTCTCAGATTCGGGAAACAGATTCTAGACTCTTCCCCACCAAGAACCTGAATGATCTGGGAGACCCTAGGAGACCCCCAGGGTTGGGTATGAGCCTGGGGTTGGCCCAGTCTGATGTGGTTTGGACTTGATGAGAACCCCAAGGTCCTGGAGAAAGGTACATGAAGCCGAGGCCATGCTGAACGGGGTGGCCACCTGCGGCATCTGGCATAAAGCAGACTGTGGGAGTAGCCAGGCTGTGGAAGGAATTTGGGGGAAATGCAACAATCAGACAAGTTTTCTAGGTGTCTGGTTCTGGACCCATACCACAGGGGGAAAAAATGGGAGACGGGGCCAAGGAAGACTAAGGGATGGAGGGAGCTTCCAGTCTGGTGCCCTGGGGTCTTGACCTTCCCAGACAAGGGCACCTGCAAAGGGCAGGGCCTCTCTGCCCAGTGCCAGGAAGCTGGTCTAGCTTGACCTGAACTTGGACATCAGGCCTTCCATAGGTCGGGCTGTCATCTCCGGCTGGGCGTGCTCTGCTCCCAGGCTGGGCACCAGGGGAAGGATGAGACAGTGGGATAGGGGCAGGCATCTGGCTTTAACACACTGCTCAGGGCCACAGCCACGTACTCCTTTGTTTTATGGGAAGATTTACTGAAAAGATGGGTTGGTTTTAAAGGGACTCTAAGTCACGGCACCGGGAGACCATATCGATGTTCCCCGCACCCCAGTGCCCCACAGGCTGTGCCTGGGAGCGCCTGTGGGGTAGACACATGCAAAGTAGGAACAAGGCCTGTCCCCTCTCACCGAGCTGGTGGTGGAGAACAGGCCAAGGGGAAAGTGGGCACTTCCGGCCAGGAGAAAGCCAGGCTCAGTGTTCGGGAGGACCCTTCCTCTGGTTCCCCACTGGCAGGTGGGGCCTTCCCACCGGGGGCTTACAATCAGAGCCCTGTTCAGCTGACCAGCCAACCTGCTGCCACTCCCCAGCCGCCTGCCCTTCCCCCTTTGGCTCCTGGCGCCATGATGTGCGCCTCCCGTCTGCGCCCACGCACACCCCATTGGTGCTTAGCCGCCGTGGGCGCGAGTCAGGTGAGCGGCAGACAGAGTGGCAGACCCAGCTCACCTCCTTCCCCGCGGGACTGGTGCCAGGGCTGCGCTCTTCCCGGAAGGCTTCCAAGCTCCCCCGCACGGCATCCTGTTGAGCCTGTTCCTGGGGTGCGGGGGCAGGCCTCCTGGGGGGAGAGTGTCTGCCCCGTGCTGCCGTGGCGCCGGCTTTTCCTGGAGGCCCGAGTCGGAGTTGCCAGAGGCGGGCAGCTGGGCCAGGACAGGAGAGGGGGACGTCCGAGATGGGAGTCAACTGGGATGGAGCCACGTCCCTACCACCGCCACCGCGGGCCCGCTGGCGACAACCTCAGAGCCCTAGGCGCATCTGCGTTGGTGCCCACTGAGTGGGGGTTGCTTCACTGGCCCTCAGTGGGATTTGCCCCGCAGGATGAGGACAGAGTCCCTCACTGTGCCCTCAGCTGTGCCCAGCACCCACAGCAGGGCTCAGGGACCCTCGTGGCTCTTCGGCCTTGCCAACACTGGCTCCCCAACCCCCCATTTTCAATGTCCTTGGGAACTCGGGGGAGTTCTAGGGAGGAGGCAGGAAGGTAGTAGAGGCCTTCTGAGGGTCCAGAATGTTTGAGTCCAAATGGTAAGAGACCAGCCTTGTAAGCTCCTGAGCCCCAAGGCTGTGCCCTCCAGTCTTCCCTGGTCTGCTGGCCCCTTGAGTGGGAAAGAAGAGTGCTTGGGTGAATCTCCTTCTCCCTCTTGGCCTTGAGTTTGGAACTGCGTCACACCTGGAACCCTCTTGTCCTTCACCTGGTATCTTGAGCAAAAAAACGTCTTTTCCAGTTTCCTCCTGGCCTTTGGTAATAAGGATGCCTGTCAACACTCATTCCCTTCCCCATTCCCCCTAAAGGAAAAGGAAGCCCCATGGTCCTGCTGAGGGGTCTAAGTGGCTCAGGGGTCCCTAGGCTGTGGCAGCTAACCACCCCCTTCAGCGCCCCAGGGGGCTGACGTGCAGGTTTCTGCCTAGCCGGCGTGCGTGCCCAGCCATCTTCAAACATTTCCATAGACCCCCTGTGTTAAGGGGAGGACACCATGCCTCAGTTTCCCTAGGTGGCTTCTCTCAACAAGTGCTGGGAGAGATACATCTGGAGAAGCAAGGGAAGAGAGTCGGGGGTGGGCGCCTAGAGGACCCCAAGAGGTCCCTCTCGTTCCTCTGAACACTTCCTAGTGGGGGGGAGCAGAAGGCAAAAAAGCACCTGGCCGGGAGCGAGGCAGGAAGGTGTGCTGCCTGAGGCCTCCCCCAGCCTATCAGACCCAAGAGACACCCAGCCTCCCTCTCCCTGGTTTGCGGGCCAGCGCCCGAATGAAGTGCATGTAGGAAGGGAGAGTCACCTGCAAAGTCTTGTAGAAGGTCAGGGTCAGCGGCTGCCCCGTGGGACCAGAAGCAGGCAGAGCATCTGCCCTCAGTTGGTCCCTGACATAGGCCTGGTGGGGAGGGGCCACACAGGCAGGTAGTCGGTTTGCCCTGCTTCTCCTGGATGCCTACGTGGACAAGTCCTGGTTTCGAGCTCCCTGAGAGCTAGGAATGGAGGAGATCCTATGAAAATGATGATATGTGACAATCAGTCACAGCAATTAGTGTTTTGGTTAACAGGCCTTTTTTGTTTTCTCTCACCCAGACAGAATGTCACAAATAAATCCTCTCCTGCATTTGCATATTAATTGGATCGGAGACGTCAAGCATCTTTCATTAAAGAAAATGATCTGCATATTTGGAGACATAAAATAGTTATTTTGATGGGTTTTTTTTCCTAAGATCAGGGGGTGGGGGAGGTAGGTGATGGGTGCAGTAGAAATTGAGGTAGAGTGAAGGCAAAGCCAGCCCCTCTGTCTGAGTTAACCCTGTGCAGTCTGGAGTCCATGGGCCAAGCTTGGGCAGAAGATCATTAATGTGTAAATTAATTCAGGAGCCCAGGGGCCCCAAGGAATCGCAGGGTTGCCCAGGAGGCCGGCTTGGCCCCTGTGCAAAAGGGACTCCTACCAGAGATGTGGACGAGGGGGCAGGGTGCCATCCTGACTGCTGTCCTGGGTGCATTTCCCGAGGGCAGGAAGTAGTGGGCAAGGGGAGTGGTTCAGTGCCCACCTGTGTCTTGGGGATCTTGGCTTGCTTTGCCCAGCTCTCTGTCCCACCCACCACCTTGACCTCAGGGTCAGCCCGCTCCTCCAGCCTCCTGCTCTTCCTTTCCCCTTGGCTTACCCATCTGTGCCCCCTTTCTGCATGCTCTCTGACCTTGGGCTTCCCTGCACCCACCATCCTCCCTGTCCCCACATGGAAAGTTTTCTGGGGGCAGTAGAAGCAAAGCCTGAAGTCATTATCACAAGCACTCGAAATAACCCAGAAAGCCACTGGGCCCATATTAGGGCATGAGTTGCCCAGGAAAGCTGAGTGAATGTAGAGTTTTTGATAGGCAAATGTGACTGCCGAAAGTCATCCTGGTTTCCCCCTCCTGCCTTTAACTCTAGGTCCTTGTGGGCTGCTCATGCCAGTGTGCTGGGCAGGCACTAGGGACAGCCTCCTCTAGACATTTCAGACCTCCCCTGGATTCTTTGAGGAGCACAGCCGTGAGGCCGGTCAGCAACATCTAACTTACGTCCCAGCCTCTCTGCCCTCACTGGGCCTAAAGCCACAATCCCTTGTGCCCTATCCTGGTTAGGTGTTTAAGTGATGATGATGATTTTGTGCCCTATCCTGGTTAGGTGTTCAGGTGATGATGATGATGATGATGATGATGACAACGACAAGGATGACTGCCACCACTTTTTGCACATAGGAAATGTGCAGACACTTGGCTAAGCTTGGCACTCACTGTCTCCCCGAATCCTCACCGCCACCCTCTGAGATAGGCACTATCAGCACATGCATTTGATAGATAAGGAAACTTGACCTCAGAGGGGCCAGTTAAGGTGCCCATGGTGCCATCAGGGTTCAGAACATGCAGCCACAGCCACGCTCTTCACCCAAGGCTGTGGGGCCTCCGCGCCGTGGGGACCAGTGGGGTCTGGCTCCTGGTTTGATGGCAGCTGACTGTCATGTCCGCGTATGAAATCGGAGGACGTGGGTTGAGACTCTCAGCACTGCTGCCTCCCCTCACCTCACGGAGAAAGCCCTGCCCATGTTCACAAGACTTGCAGGGGGCTGACTCCTGTGGGTTCTGTGGGCCCCTGAACCAGAGAGGTCTGTTCCAGGCCTACCCACGCTCCTGGTGTGCGGTTTTGCTTAGAACTGTGAAGTGCCCACTTACCCTGTTCCCACACCCTGCTGGTCTGTGCCATGCAGTTCCCTGGGCTCCTGGGCTCCCTAGGGATTGGGCTGGCCCCAAGGGCATGGCCAGCTCCCTGGTTGAGCTGTGAGGCCGCTCACCTGTGCAACTCCCCCCACCCCAACTGAAAGGCGGGCCAGCCTATCCTTGTGCCCTGCAGTGGGCCTGAGCATCCGGTGGAAGGCTGTTGGGTTGGTGTTGCCTGCCCCACAGTGCTGCTTCTCGGGGACCCCCTTCTCCGAAGCACCCAGATTCTGAATGTTCGGTGTGTGCAGCCTTGGGCCATCACCTTGAACTTCAGAGTTCTTTCACTTTTGCCACCTTCCTCCGCTAGCCAGGGCACTTGGGCAGGAACACTGCTTCTGGGTCTGAGGGGAAGGCAGGGAGGTATGGTAGAAAGAACCAGGGCTTTTCATTCAAAATGAATCAGTTTGGACTCTGACCTGGCTGTTTTTATGAGCATGCACCTTGGGCAGGATTTCTTCCCTTGCAAAAAGGGGGCAGTCATTCCTCCCATGGGCAGGGTCTGAGGGGTAATTTGGTTCATCTCTGTTGAGTGCCCAGACACAGGCCTGGGATAGGGCAGGCCCCCACAAAGGCCAGCTCAGGGGGCATGTGCTTGGGTCTACTGCCTACTCCCCAGGGGGTCAGGACTCTGGAAGGGCCTCCCTGGCTGGGGGATGGATGTGATCATTTCCCAAAGACCTGGCACCTTTGCCCAGTTTGTTCCTTGTCCTCTCTGGCCCTCAGCAACGTTGTCAGCATGTGCTTCTGGCAGGGCAGGTGGGGGTGCCTAGTGGTCCTCAAATTTGGGGTTCTTGGAGAAGGGGCCTTGGGTGCTCTGCTTGAGGAGGCTGTGGACAGGCCGGGTGTTTTATGGAGTCTGGGGGAGTCCTACAGCAGCTGTATCTGTTAAATGCCAAGAAGCCAAGTTGGTTTAATATGATTGTAGCTGCTGCTTTGATAAATCAAAATAATTAAAAATAATAAATTTGATTCCTCAAACCAACAGGCTGTGTGTGGGCGCAGGGCCTGGGCTGCCGAGCTAGGGCCGGGGAGGTGGGGGGGGGGGGGGCCTGGGACACAGGAATGCCTGTCTTCGTGGGATCATAAATGAGGAGGTGGACGTGAGCTTGGCAAATCAATTAGGGGAAGAGGGTCTTTCACTCCACAGAGCTATTGGCCAGCCTGGGCTGGAGCCCCCACTGGGGCCTGCCCCTGGCTCTGTGGCCTTGGGCCACCTTCGGTTTCCTCTTCTGACCCCACCTCATGGGGCAGGGTGAGGAGTCAAGCCTGATGTGAACGCAGGTCAGCCCCGTGTTGAGTGGGCCCCAGCGGCCCCTCTCGGTCTTCCTTTTACCCCCCTTTGTCACTGCCATGACCAGGGCACCCCCCCCTTGTGGCAGTGCTGTGGCCGGGGCACCCTGCTTTGGTCCTGCCATGGCCAGGGCACCCCACTTTGGTACTCCCAGGGCACCCCCCTTTGGGCAGTGCCACGGCTAGGGCACCCTGCTTTGGTGCACCCAGGGCACCCCCTTTGGTACTGCTGTGGTCGAGGTGACCGGACATGTTCACAGCAACTGAACAGCCTTGCTGGTCCGGCAGCTCACCAGGAGCTCTTCCTCCAGCTGCCGGCTGTTGTCCCAACACAGGATTGTTCTGTTTATGAGGACATCCCCTGTTGTAGGACATTTCTATTGATAGCTTCCTTCTGCTTCCAGCGTTGGGGCAGGAAGTACAGATGCCACTCCCTGTGGACCGGGGTCCCTGGTCTGGGTGCCGGCAGCCCTGACACGGGTGGGTGAGAGTTGGAGAGGGCAGCTGACCCCTTGGCTTCCACCCTGTCCCCTCTCCCCCTGTCCCCCCCGCCATCCTCAGGAGCTGTATTTGGTGTCTGATCCAGAAGAGCCTGAGCAGCTGGAAATCTGAACTGAGTGGAGGGGGCAGGGGCTGGTGGGGCGGGAGGGACAGGGTGTCTGTCTCTTTAAATGCACTTTGTGTCAGTGTGATAAGGAATTTGATGGCTTTATCAGAAATACCAAAGCTTTATTTAGCAGGGTGAGGCTCACACCACTCAGCTCCACACAATCTGCTGATAAATTGCAAAAAAGAAAAAACCCAACATCTCACCAACACCCAGCACAGCAAGGGAGAAAAGCAAGGCAGGCGGAAGGGCAGAGAAGCAAACTTGGAAGTTTCGGGGGTTGTGGAGTTGCAGGGGGTGAGAGTGGTGATGGGTGCAGTGGGAATGCAGGTGCTTTCTCGAAAGTGCTAACAGGCGGGCGTTCTTCCATTCTCCACCGGTGGCCTTTGTAGATTTTTCTGGTTTTCAGCAAAAAATACAAGAAATATCTTCATTCTTCCAGGGAAAGAGCTGGTGAAAGAGACCTTTCATTCTCCTTGGCCGCTTTTATCTGCTCCTCCTGTCCCTCTGCTGTACCAGCCCTCCTCAATCTCTAGGTGAATCCTCCAGGCCACCCGGCTGGCTGAGCCGGTGAAGGCAGGGAGCGTCGGGAGGGGGACGTGTTTGGCAGAATGCAGGAGAGACCGTCAGGCATGGGGAGTTGCAACTCTGAGAAAGGGGGTCCCCCCTCCGTAAAGCAAAGTGCGGCCAAAGAAGCAGGGGAGGGGAGGTCAAGTCTCTGCCCAAGTCACAGGAGGAAGCTGGAGGTGCTTTGGCAGGCTCCGCCTACTGCGACATTCCAGGACTTTCCGAGCTCTCTGCCAGTTGGGTGGCTCTGGGGGAGCCCCCTATCCTGGCCACTCTAGATTTCTATACCACCTGGAGGGTCAGCAAAAGGGCCGAATGGCATTTCTGTTTCTGTTTCTTCCTCCTCAAGCCTTCTCTCTGCACCCTGGATGCTGCTTCTTGCCCCTTTCTCTTGGGGAGCCCCTCCCTGATCTGGCTTTCTGGCCAGTGCACAGGCTCAAGGGCAGCAGCACCCAGTACTCCTCTTGACTGTCCCTGCTCCTCCCTTTGCCCTCGGCTCCCGATGCACCTTTTGATGTGAGCAGACCGAATTTCAGCCGCGGTCCCCACAACGCCTCTTTGCATGTGCTGTGAAGTTGTGCCTCTTCCGATTTCTTCTAGAAACGGAGGCAGGTACCACCTCTCTGGGTCCAGATGA